>NC_092814.1:272547800-273805300 GCF_023375885.2 Dermacentor andersoni
AAGCATCTGGCGGTCACCCACAGGGTTATCTGAACAGACCAATCAAACGCTCTCCTCGTTCATAGGAGGTCACTTTTGTTTGCTTGAAAAACGAATAACATCGCCTAGACCGAGCGGCTCGTCTTATCTAATTGGCTCACAAGAGGCGAGGAGCATGCTCAAGTGGAGAGGGATTCAATGGGGCCAAGCGACTGCAATTAAAATCGATAACTGATGAAGAGGGTAGTGCCGGCGTCTGCGATTGGTCCGCTTTCCCTTACTTAGCTTGCGGTGGCTGCTCGAAAATCGTGGCGGCATGCAACAGAAGCTTAAGAATGACGCCGAAACAGATACTCTGCAAAGTAGAGATGACAGAATGAGGTCGTAAACGGGCCGAAAGTTCTCGAAAAAGTTACACGGTCACGCAAGGAGTTTTATTATACGCAAATGAACCCATGCAAATCGGCAGGTGCGAGTCGCCAGTGCCTGAGAGATCGGCGGCAGCCATCTTTTATTCCTTTCGGAACAGGGCAGCCTGCGGCTGTTCAGAAGAACATTCAGTTTTGTTCGGCATATTAATGTATATTTAATCTGCACACGTCACTTTGGCGTGGTGAGTGTTCGCAGTTTTGTGACGTCGCGTGACAGGCAGGTGAAGTGGGTGCAGCCAGAAAACTTTTGACCAATAGTCGATGGCGAATGGCGAAATGGGGTAGAATCAGAAATAACTATTTTTCTTTTGTTTTTGTTCATATCATGCATAATTGGTATGTACACGTCATACCAGATGGGGAGCTATCACGGTTTTCGTGACGTCGCATGACAGACAGATGAAGTGGGGGTGGTCCAAAAATGTTTTTGACCAATCGCGGAGGGCTGATTGCAGAATTGGTATATAAATGTTCGGAATTGTTTTAGTTTATAGCGTCCCATGTCTCGTCTTAGGCACCCTATAAATTCGCTGCCACGTGAGACTCTCCAATGTGCCTTAAATAGACTGGATGACAGGCCATTTACGGAAGCGAAGATCTTGGGAGCCTGGCCTCGCAGTTCATTAGCGCAGAAAGCAGTTCGAGCGCTTTTTCACTACCTGAAGGCAACAGGCTTGAGTGCCCGACTATAGACATCCTACACCTAAGTTCTCTCTCTCTCTCTCTTTCACTCCCCATTCCCCTCCCCACGTGTAGGGTAGCAAACTGGACTCAGTCTGGTTAACCTCCCTGCCTTTCCTTCTTCCCTTCTTTCTCTCTCTCTCTCTCTCTCGCTGCCACGGATTAGAGAAAGCAGTTTCTTATTTGACCCATCTGATCATGTTCGAATTCCTTTAAAATGATTAGTGGGGCTGTATATTGCCCTTAGTTCTTTAAACAAGCACTACATTCTACTACGCGCATCTGGGACACGCTGTTACTCTTTCTCATTACTGCCATTTTCATCGCGCACTATATGATCGCACGTTCCTTTGTTTCTCAATCACAGAAGTTGACCTGACATCCAGTTGTCAACAACATTACATGTATAAAATAATGTAAACAAGCATTTTGTCCACGGAACTTTTCATTTTGCATTTTCTTTACATTTTCAATATTCATCATTCAATTCGATAACCGAAGGTCTATTTTTCTCCAATATTTGCATTTGATTCGATTAAAAAATGCCACAATTCGAACAACCCTGCTTTTTTATGGACGTGAAGGCACATAAACAGCATACTCGGGCGCTCACTTCTCACTGGTTATCTAGGAGTCGTAAAACCAGCTTCATACATGCAGACAACCGAATAACCAAGTATGCGCATCTAAAGATGACCGTGAAGATGCTTTAAGTTTTTTATCACTCATATGCTTACACTAAGGACGCTGATGTAAATATGTGGTAAATGTGATCGGCCTGAGCTTCTCCTCATTTCCACTTTTTTTTCATGGCCAAGAAAGGTGGTCTTACCCATATATAAAAATAAATGAATAAATAAATAAATAAATAAATAAATAAATAAATTACTGTTATTTCATTCATTCATTACATCAATGAAAGAATCGACGAATCAATAAATTATATTGTGTTATATAGGGTATATGCAGGGATCTAAAAGTTGCCTTGTTCTCCTAAAATGGGCCGTAGATTGGTTTTTAACTTTCACTTCATGTTCACGAGCTCCGTGGAAGGAGCGACCCGTCTGACTGATATACATCCAACCCCAGCTTATAGGAATCTCGTATACCTAAGGTTTTGTACAATCCATGTATTGGTGGGCATGCTTTTTAATACACAGTTCTAGCTTTGGCTTGGCTAACAAAGGGTATATTTGTGCTAACTTTAATGGAGTGGAAGACTACGGGTTCGTTTTGATC
The DNA here is from genome assembly GCF_023375885.2 of Dermacentor andersoni. NCBI lineage: Eukaryota > Metazoa > Arthropoda > Arachnida > Ixodida > Ixodidae > Dermacentor > Dermacentor andersoni. The sequence continues at coordinate 272,550,131 of NC_092814.1, forward strand.
TCCGAATGTTACAAAGGTGTTTCTCAATTTCCTGATTTCGCAAGGCTTCCGCCACGACGGACAATCAAGCCATCAGCCTCATTATCAAAAATACAGATAGCGGGCACGACATAAAATCTGATCACGATGTATGTGTATATTTTCGTATGAAAGGGCTCTTTTCTTCCTGTATTCACCATATGTTCTTGACTGAGTATATGCACGAACCGGCCCAAGTTAGCCACACTGTTTACGTCAAAAAACATTCACGAATTCATTTTATGGTAGGCAAGGTTGGTATGCATTCAAGTTGGGTATTTTATTGTATTTTTGCCATTCTGTACGCTGCGGAAGATAAGAATCAAACCTGTTCGTCTCGAATTGATATGCACACTCGTTGTCACTGTAAGCGTATTGTGTTTTCTAGCTTTCACGCTTGAAGAACCACTCCCCACGCCTACAGCACTGTTCAAACATCGCCTGGTAGAAAAACGAAAGGGCTGCCTTATTCCTGACTGCCACTGTTATGTTCGTTGCGGGGAGAAAATTAACAATGGCCTCCCCTTTCCTGACTGCATATTAATACGCAAATATGTCTTGAATTTGAAGCGTATCCGGGAGAAGCTGCAATACAACCCTGCAGCGATGTGTACTGCTTCCACACTTTAGGCAGCGGTGAGAGACACCGTACGCTTTTTTTTTTCAACTAGCCTGACAGCGACCATTCCTGCTGACCATTGACTTCGATCACACATCACACTGCGCAGCAATTCGAAGTAGAAAATATTTAGAAAGCATTGTGCTTATGAATGTTAGATTTTCTGCGCCACCATACTACGAGTAACAAATTTTGCTGCCGCCTAACTCAGTACGAGAAACCCAAATTTCGTGCACGGCTGCCTGCATCGTGAGATGCCTAAAAATTGCTTTTCGAGTATGAGTATTTCATTGAGGAACCCTAATAAGCAGGAGCCCAAAAAGTTTATTCAATAGAAAGCATGTTTTATTCAAAATTTTGACGACGTAGCAGTGGTGCTTGAAAACAGGAACAAGAATGCCGCAGGAGCAAAATTTCAAGAGGCTCTGAAAATGGCAGAAAGACACGTGCATCATATCCCGTACCGCACTGTACAAGACTGCATGTAGATCTAAGAGGGAAGTACACGGCTTTAATAAAGTTTTCCCTTCGTGTTCAACACAAAATTATGCATAAAAAAATTTTAGTTTTGAATAAAGAAATGAATGACCATTAACAGAGCTGAAAAATTGTCTTGTACTAAAGTTTTTGCCTCTCACAGAAAACGTTTCTTGTGTTGTTACTTGGATATCCTTGCAAATAGTCACCGGATAAAGCCATCGTCAGGAGGGCAGGTAACTAAACTTGAAGCAAAGTTTCGGCACATTGTCATTCTGGAATTCAGTAAACTTATCACATGAAGATACTTTTCTACAAGAGCAGAAACTTGTTTGCGCAGCTGAGAGCAACACAATCAAATCCTAACACTACACATTGTTTCTGTAGCCTGAGAAGTGGCACCCGCATTTAACCATGAAGACCGACGCCACCGACTCCAACACCGGCAGCCTTGCCGTACGAGGACTGTCCAAAGCCAGCCTGGTGTCCCGCAGCGCCATTTTTGAAACCAGAAGATCCCTGGTTGAAGCCAGAACCGAATTTCTTGCTGTCACTGGACGAGAAGCCAGAGCTGTGGCTGTAGCCCTGCTTGTTGTTGTAGGCGTTAACCTTGCTGTGAGACGCTCCACCGGCGAATGCTCCGGATCCCTGATTGTGTCCAGAGGCGCCGCCCTGGTATCCAGATTGATGGCCTCCAGCTGAAGACCCGTAGCCGGACTGGTAACCACCGCCGGCGCCGTGGCCGACGCCAACGCCGTGTCCAAGCCCCGCACCAACGAGAGCTGGGCTGCCCACGACACCGGCACCCGCGACTCCAGGGCCAACGAGCGCGGGACCAGCAAGTCCAGCGCCGCTGAGACCGGCTCCAGCGAGGCCTGCGCCGCCGAAACCGGCTCCGGTTAGGCCAGCTCCACCGAGGCCTACTCCACCATAACCAACTCCGGCTGAACCAACTCCACCGAGGCCAGCTCCTCCAAGACCCGCACCGACGAGACCAGGGCCAACTCCAGCGCCGTATCCGCCGCCAACGCCACCAAGTCCGACTCCAGCACCCAGGATGCCTCCACGAGCCTCCACGTCTTTCTTCTCGTCTTTCTTCTTCGCGTCTTCAGCGAAGGCAATGCAGGCCACGAGGGCGCAAACAGCAGCACTGATGAATACCTGTAGTTTAAGAAAATAATACGGTTGACTTAGTCGGAGTTCACATGTTAGTACAGTCTACATGACTGCTTCTTTTAGGTTTATCGCACTGGATTGTGGGATGCGTGAAAGGTTTACGAAAAGTGCAAAGCCATTAGGGAGGTATTATAAGTTGAAGGTAGACTCTTCTTTGAAGTTTACACCAGCATAGCGCACACTTAATAATATTTCTAAACGTTACGGGAATGGCTGGCACGTTCTTAGAACGCAAACGCGGTATAAACCTTAAAGAGAAAGCGAGGAATTACTGTAGCAGACATTCTATAACGGCGTCATAATAGTTAGCGGCAAGGAAGGTGCCTATAGCCTTGGATTTAAGGTGTACTACCCGCTTTCTCTGAACCTAGGAATGCCACTGCAAACATCCGTAGAAAGCTTTCATTTTGAGAGCTATCCTCAAGCAACTGACGCTTACTACGACGCAATGAAATTTATTGTAATAAAACGCTGCTTCAGATATGGCTCGTATCAGTAGTACATATATGTAGTTATAAAATGTACTTAGATTATGAAATGACCGAAATAAACTAAAATTTATGGACTGAACAGACACTTCAGTTTGCTGATAAATGTTCTTTGTAAACATCGATCAGCATGCGAAGTTCAGTCGGCAATTAATTTTAGCGCCTAATTCACAATGCAACAAGAAAAAAACTTGTAAAGCGAGGAAAACTTCTTTACATTTGCTACTGGGAAAATTGAGGAAAGATAAATTGACACTTCCGACAGGTCACTGTGGTTCTGCTGTTGTACGCAAAGTGAAATGCGCTTACCTTCATGATAGCAGCTGTTGTATAGCTTCTGATTCACGAGGGATGTCTTTGGTTTGACAACAGGTCTTTGGTAGGGAATGAATCTCGGCACGACAGCGGCTGGCTTTTATACATTTTGTCGGCTCTTTTAAAGTCTACGCGTCAACAACAACAAAAAAAGTAATAAATGGAACAGAGAGAAAGAAAGCGCTCGGGAGTTCTAGGAGCGCCATTTCTTTTGCGGCAGACACTTTTCGAGAAAGCAGCGAGCGCACCACCGCGAGAAATAATTGCGCTCTCTTCTTCTGTGCTACGAGTACTGAAAAAGCGCTCTCGTTTCAGGAGATCGTTTCACACCGGAAAGTCAAGCTTCCCGTACGCCGAGAAAGCGGTTCGCACCGTCGCTGGCCTTCAAGCAGGGAAGCAGTAACGCGGTGTCCGCAGCATTACGTGGGTTCCTGTGACGCTCGCATATGTTTGCGAGAATGAGGATTTCCTTGCGAGATATGTTTTGTTCTGTTTCTTTTATTTCCGCTTTACTCGCGCCGTGGCGTTCGTTTGAACCAGTTTGCCACGCGTTCAAAGGTGACGCGTTCGGGACGGCTAAACGATTTTCCGGTGTCTCCTCTCGGCGACGTCACTTTGGGGTATTCCAGTCGTGCCACAGTATGTTTGCTCGCTGATATCCGATAGCGTGGTTGCCGTGCGTTCTCAAGAAAGAAGCAAAAGAGAAATTTCACAAGGAGCACCACTCATTACAGTGGACTCCACTGCAGCGAGCGACGGCGCGTCAGCATTATACGTTACAGCAAGTACGGTGGCGTGCAAGAACGCTGACACAGTTAAGGCTAGGCAATCACGATGGCCGTATTCATTGAAGAGGGATCTTGACGCCGCGCACTCCGCTAGTAAAGCAATAATAAAATTCACTTTCGCACCAGTGGTGTCACCCCAGCCCTACCTCGCCCTATAAACTCGTACGCGTTTGCGCTGTCGAGGAACGTTCATTGCGGCATGCCGTGAAATGAACCTGAAGTATTCTTAATATGGCATGTGATTGCAGCACGTATGCGTGGAAACCAACAGTAAAAAAAAAAATTCTTGCACTTAAAAAAATCTAAACAAAACAGAGCTCTCCAGTGCTAGTATGATGCGCTGTTTCGTACTATTCTATCTCATTTTTATTACTCGCAGGTTCTTGCCAGACGATTCTGCGGAAACCGTAGGCAGGATGCCACTCTGGCTGGCCAAACTCGAATCGCGAAAAGGAATATACTTAGTAAAATTCATTCCAGCCGGAGATTGTCTTGGTGGCAGTAAAAACAGCGAGTGCATCACGTGTGAAGCCTACATATTTTTTTAAAAGAACTAAGGTGCTTCCACGAGCATAGTTGGAAGTACAGCGACATGTCCATGCGTATGAGTTTACAGTGACATTTAATAGCAGCTGCTGTGCGATCGGTTTTTCGACCATTTTATCTCGCCGAAGTGAGAGCTCGGTGGTAAGCAGACAATACCGATGCTCAGAACTTAATGACCATCATCTATTACATTTTTTTTAAATGCTTTAGCTGGGTTTTTGCTTCTGCTTTTGCGGTTAACATGATATACGTATCGTGCAGCAATAAGCCAATTGCTTCGGGTTTCTCGGCTTTTCATTTAATAAGTTTGAAACAACAGGAAGCCGTCAGAACTGCCGCTGTTGCCATCCCGTAGAGAAGTCGGTACTTTGCAAAAACACCCGTGTTTCGTGCATTGGGGGCATGTTAAAGATCCCCTGTTGGTCCAAATTAATCAGGTGGGCCACATAATTAGATCGCGGTTTGCCACGTAAAGCCACAGAATTCAGAAGGCGGTACTCCATTCCTGCGGCTTGTGATTATGTGTGTTGCGAGCTCATCCTGCAGGCTTTCGCATCCCTGCACGGAGCTGGTGGGATGAAGCAGGTGTACTTAGATAACCTCTGATCGAAAAAAGCCAAGGCTGCAGTCACGTACCAAAATCCATAAAACTGAGGCCACACGATTTCCTACACTTCAACTTCACATGACTATTGCTCAAAGTTGTTTTGAGCGTTCTGTCATTGCAGCAACATAAAACAACATGGAACCATAACGTCTGCTATGGCGTATGGAGCTTCTCACTGGCCAAGCCAACGTCGAAGCTACCATTAGAACGTTGAAAAAAAAAACCTTACTTCAAACGTAGGGGTACCCTTCAGCTGCATCATGCAATCCAGCAACCTGCGTAGAAAATGCAGGTAGAACTGGCTACATTTCTACTTTGGGACAGAAGAATTCTGTTCTTCGCCTCATACTGCAACAGGCTACATGTGCATTAAGTGACGACTCTAAAACGAATAAGACACCGCATATCTTTCGTCCTTTCTAATTTGGAAGAATTTCTTTATGGCGTTTTGAATCACTGGTGACAGCCAAGCAAAATGGCTCCTTGCCCTTATGGTTGAATTCGTCCGAAATACACGGCTAGGCACTAAATTTCCGATAATTGCCCACAGACGCACACACGAAGTAAAGGAAACTCCATTTACAGATGTGTTGCTGCCACAAGACTCTTGTCCAAAGCATACCAGCACACACGCCGTCCCACTGTCCGCTTAATTATCTCGCTCTTCGCGCAGACGATGTGCCACGGGGAGAGCAGACAGCTCGGCGACAGTCGCCGCTCGCTCCAACGCAGAAGATACGTCATTGCAAAGCCTGCTGCAGTAACCCTGTTAATGCAGTAAAATGAAATTCAAAAAGTACATTTCAAATATTAGCAGTTTGCTTGCATTTTTAGCCACAGGGAAATTTAGAAAGCTCGGAGTATTTTTTTTTTTTTTTTTGCGCAACTATATATTTTATCGGAAAAATATGGTACCCTTCAACCGTTGGGATCGCGTCGAGCGGGGCCCTGTGCTGGTCATCATCAAGCATAGTTAGAAGAAAACGAATATTCAGAGTGAAAGTGGCCTGGCAAAACTTCGCTTTGCAACTAAAGCCACGTTTATTTTAACACTTTTCACTCTTTTACACGCCCTTGCACACTGCGCTCGAGAACAAACTCATTGTCTGTGCAAAGCAGCGCAGATGCAGTACTGGACACGGCAATTACAGACGCACACAAGGCGCCACGCGAAACTGGTAGTAAATAGCCCGTGCAATGAAGCAAAGACGTAAACAATGAAAAAACAACGCGATAGTGCATCGTCAAAAACGTGCCTGCGAATAGAAGGTGCGGGGAACTAGCGGCAGAACGTTTGAAGCGATCGGCTGAAGAAAGACTAGAACTCCAAGAGGGCGAAGTCCCAGGTGGAGCATGACACAATGCACAATGCATGACGCCAAACGCAGGGTGTGTCCGTCGTTCACACGACAGGATGCCGATATTTCTAATGACGCCTTCCTTCTAACACCTTACAGGCGTCTCGCATAATCGTCGGAGAATTCCCTTTCGGAGTGTGCAATGATAGTAACTGGAATTGGAATGGTGCAGTCGTTCGACATTCTTCGTTCTGTTTCTGATATAGTTCTCAGTAAACATCGCTCTCAATCACTGTCGATTCAAGTACGTCTAGTTATACAGTGACATTAAAGAATTCCAACGTGAACTAAAGGCCAAGGCATGCACTCTAGAAACGCAAAGACATGGTGACTCTGCAGCAGGCGCAAAGCGCTTGCTCACGTTACCAGTTGTCGAAGGTTATTCGAAGGTTATTCATCTATGATCACAGCACCTGCCATCGGCACTGTTTGTTCTCTGCTGCCAGGCGTGACCACCCAAGCTGAAGGCCAGCACTTTCCCTTTTCGTGAGTATGCGCCCAGGGTCATGCGTCAGTCAAACACCACCTTTCCAAATATAGTGCGTACTCCGTCCTGGACCCACCCAAATATCCCTGTTACGAATAGTCGTCGTTATACGCGGCCATATTGCACCATTATCGTTTCCCAACATTCAAATAAACACGGATGTCAAGGCAGCGAGAGAGAGAGAGGAGAGAGAGAATTTGTTTGAGGAAAAACAGGCAGTTTGCCCTAATGTAATGATCCTCTAGCCTGTTACTCTGCTCAGAGGGAAGGTTAAGAGGAAAAAAAGAGAAGTATAAGGATGATGACGAGGATGGACAGTAAAATGTCATAAAAATTCACGATCGTGTCCCAAGCTCCCGTTCACCAGCCTTGAATTTAAGCCTGTGCTAATAAAAAGTTATATCTAAGATAGCCTTGCTGGCTCGTTTCGGTGATATGCCCAGGCAAAAGCCCAGTGCCACTTATTCACTCAACGGCCTGCTGTCAATTGGTGCTCACGAAAAGATGAATGCCGGCCGTGCAGTCACATTCGTTGGCCCACAAGCCAGGGGAGGCACTTTTGAGCTTCTTGAGGGCGACTGGCCGGTGTGAACGCCTTTGAGGGCGAGGGACCGTCCACGCGCGTGCGCAAATTCACCACGTCTTTCCTCTCCCTCTCTCTTACCTTTACATGCCATTGCCCCTACCCCCAGCGTAGCGTACCCAACAAGACGCCTTTAATGGATAACACCTCCGCCTTGTACCTTTCATCGCCCAATGTCTTGCAGTCACATTTCGTATATCCTCGGTAAGGATGAAATTGCAGTCTTGTCTTGGGAATGCAATAGTTAGGCGGTAATTTAAGCTAATTTTACTGCGACGACAGTTAAGTGCTCCAAACTCGGTTTGCTCGGCCCGTCCGGCCGTCCGTCTATTCCGTTACGCTAACGACGGCCGCTGTCGTCACCGACATGTCTTTGTCGTCATCAGGCCCCCTCGTCCTGACAACTTTACTACCGCTGTAGGGCGGACAAAAAGAAAACTTGGTCCGAATAATGTAACAATTCTAAGCCAATGTCCTTCATTGCCACGCTTCATCAGAGGTTATAGCGGTGCTCCACCCGGGTTTATCAAGGTAATCAACCGCCCGTGAATGGTGGACGATAAAAGTGGCATAGAATCAAGCAGAGAGAATCGCTGTAGAATATGCCGCCCTTTGTGTCCACGCCGCCACAACTAATACCACTGCAGCAGTGTCGATTTTCAAGTAGGGCGCGCCGACCGCTGCGCTATCGCGTAACAACCGCATTACTGCAAGGTTTTTTTGTTCCAGATAGAGTCTGAGAGTGGTGTCGCCTGTGCATGTATTTTAGAGGTCGAGGCTGCGAAGTTTAGAGGTCAAGGCTGATTACTCCTGTTTGATTATTTGCCCCTCTTATCAACCGCTGTTCACGACCGGCACATCTCATTGATAACGTGTGTGTGGGGGGGGGGGGGGGGGGGTCGTTCTGATGACTGATGAAGCGCGAAAGAAAATAGCACTGGAAAAGACATCTCTAAAAAATCAGGGGAGGAATTCACGAAGCTTTTCGTTCATGAGTGTTCTTCGCCATTGACTGACCCCCTTGGTTAATATGTCCAGCATCAGGATCGGCTAGGATTTTCTCTTACAAAAAATTTTACCGTAAGTACAGAGATCAAGAGACAGACAGAAAGGGAAGAGAGGTCGACCAAAAGAAAGTCTCCGGTTTGTTGCCCTGCACGCGGGTTGCGGAAAAGCTGGATTAGAAGGAATGGAGGAGGGGAGATAAAGAAAACATAAGTGCTATAGGCGTTCAGTGAGTCCGGTAGGTCGCAAAAGGCGCAACAAAGCTTTAAAAGTATTTTGGTAGGATATTGAGCCACGTCTATGTTGGAAAATTGTCTCTGTTGACAGAGGTCGGTCGTCGAACTTGTTGAGCACGGTGGTAAGTGAGAGTCTCTTTGCACAATACTGTGTAGACTGGTACAGAATATAGCTGATAGTTTATTCCTCACCGCAGCGTCCGCAGGCTGTGGCTTCGGCCATTCCTATGCGGAAAGTGAATGAATGGATGAATGACACGCCCAACCTTAGTCTGCATAAGAGTCTAGGCAGAACGTTTTGTGAATATGGGCCCATGGCCGCTACATTGTAGCTTTGCACTTTCCAATATTATTTCTTTTCGCACTTTTCTTCGTCAGTGGTTAGAGCGATGCTCCCCGCAATATCAATGAATGAGCCGGTCGGGAACCCTGGGTCATAAGGGTTGCACAGAATCGAGTGGGTGGTATTGTTACGAAATTATGGCTCAGAGTAAGTAATACTGTAGTGGACAAGGGTGATATTAGGTCTTACATGCATAGCATGTAAATATTTATTTATTTATTTATTTATTTATTTATTTATTTATTTATTTATTTACTTACTTACTTACTTACTTACTTACTTACTTACTTACTTACTTACTTACTTACTTACTTACTTACCTACTTACTTACTCCAGGGACTACAAGCTCAAGCCCTAAGGACGTGTCTCGGTCTTCGGAGGTGTGCGTCTACAGCGGCAACGATTGTCATAGCTCGAAATCATCCAATATCAACGTACTTGGCAACCGACGCTCTCAGGGCGCATATTCGGCACGTTGCCCGATTACCTTCTCACCATTGTGCCGCTCTACCCGCAGAAAGGCCATACACAACTTTCAGTCGTATAATTGATGCCAATCGTACCTCATTGCCATCGAACTACATGCCTGCAGCAAGACCATCCTCACCTTTATGGCGCCTGCACAGACCTGACATACGCCTCACCATCCCAGGAATCACGAAGAAAGCCAACATGCCGTCGTTTGCCCTTAAGCAGGCCACATTAGAACTTTTACATGAGGTGCACAGTGGCCGTGTACACGTTTACATCGATGGATAAGTCACATCTGCAAGCGCAGCTGCCGCTGTAGTGATACCAAGAAGATCCGTCAAAATACAGCTAAAGACGTCACATGTATCATCAACGACAGCCGCTGAACTGGTAGCCCTGCGTGCGGCTCTTCATTGCATTAAGGAGGAACCATCCCATGCATGGTCAGCCTTTTGTGATTCCAAGGCAGCCCTACTGAGTGTACTCTCAGCACTGCGCCATGGATCACATGAGCAGCTCGTCGCAGAGATTAGAGAAGTCCACCATCGACTAGTTGACGAAGGACACGATATAATATATCAGTGGTTGCCTAGTCAATGTGGCATACATGGCAATGATCGAGCAGACGCAGCTGCCCGATCTGCCCATGACGGCGTCAACTGCGTTGCCATTCCTCTTTCGAGAGCCGACGCAGCGAAAAAACTTTCCGCACTTGCGCGTGACCTGACATTAGCCCAATGGAACCCATCCCATTTCACAAGTTCACTCCTCCATACCCTGGACCCTAATTTACAGCTCCATATTCCGCCCGAGCTTCCACGACGTGACTGAACCCTTCTTGTCCGTCTATGGCTTGGAGTAGCATTTTCAAATGCCTACTCTTTCCTTATCAGAATGGCCAAGAGTCCACTGTCTGACTTCTGCGGGTGCAACGAAACGATCGAGCATCTTCTTTGTCAGTGCTCTCGTTTTAACCCACAAAGAGCAGTCCTCTCAGCCACCTTAGACAAAGTGGACAAGCGCCCAATGACAGAAAACAAGATCCTTGGAACCTGGCCTACGCGAACATCAGCGCGATCCGCTATGAAGGCGCTGCTGCGATACTTGAAAGACACGGGACTTTCTGACAAATTGTGACTGTACACTGTGTGACGTAGGACTGTACGGTGACACTGCTTAAGACTAGGAACGCCTATGCGGGCTGCGTGACAGTGCCCACAGAAATAGTTCGTGTGTACATGCGTGTGTGTGCTTAGGTTCTTTTTTTTCCTTTTTTTATCCTTCTTTCTCACCTATTGCATCCCCTTGCCCCTCCCCCAGTACAGGGTAGCCAGCCGGAGATAATCTCTGGTTAACCTTCCTGTCTTTCCTCTGCCTTTCTCTCTCTCTACTTACTTACTTACTCACTTACTTACGAATACTGCTGTCTCATTACGAGACATTGCGGCGCAGGTGCAAAAAAAGTAGTAACATAATACAGATATCAATATAGAAAAGACATGGAATTGTACATGCATACAACGAATTGAAGCGCATGTGACATTCAGTAGGTCATAAGAAAACATGCGACAAAGTATGTAGAGAGGGGTAAATATGAAGCATTAAATTTTACGAGTACACACGCAGGTTTTAGAACTTTCTTTCTTTTTTTATTATTATCACCATAGGTGTTACAGTGCATACGCAAAAGTCGGTTGGACCCAATAGCCACAGGCTAGTGGATAGGTCCGGATGCGGAATATAATAGACATTCGGTACAAGCATATATAGGGGGATCGATACAGATAATATATGTTGTAGTGATAGTTATATATATAGTGGGGTATGTATGATGAGGGATTCCTTTGGAAAATTCTGCAAAATGTAATTGCTGAATGGTGCCCACAAGACCATTCCTGAGTTTCACCGTCGTTCGAAAAAAGGAAAACTGAAAACTGTCAGAGCGTGATGGAAATGATGCACAGGCAACGCAAGAGTGAAACCGGCACCATAATGAACTATGATCCTTGTGCGATTTTATGCAAGGTGAGAACGCGTTCGTACGTGCATCTGTGAGCAAGTGTGTCTAGAGATGAGTCATGGGTATGTGATAAAGGCACAAAATGATGGTCATATACCTGTTTACTTAAAGCTCTCATCGCTCTTTGTTTGTGTGCGTGCGTGCGTGCGTGTGTTTGTGTGTGTGTGTGTGTGTGTGTGTGTGTGTGTGTGTGTGTGTGTGTGTGTGTGTGTGTCACGAGAACCGCGATAGCTCCCCATCTGATGTGACGTGCACACGCTGAATATGCATGCTTGAATCAAACAAAAGAAAAATTTTTATTTCTCATTCGACGCCTTTTTGCCACTAGCCCTCGGCTATCGGTCAAAAGTTTCCGGGCTGCACCCACTTCACCTGCCTGTCACGCGACGTCGCAAAACCGCAAAAACTCACCACGTCAAAGTGACATGTACGCGTTAAATATGCATTCATATGCCGAACAAAACTGAACTAATTTGTTTTTTTCTGAATAGCCGCAGGCTGTCCCATTCCGAAAGGAATAAAAGATGGCTGCCGCCGATCACTCAGGCTTTGGCTACTCGCACCTGCCGGAGAGCATAGGTTTATTTGCGTATAATAAAACTTTCTGCGTGGCCGTGTAACATTTTCGAGCACTTTCGGCACGTTTTAAGACCTCGTTCTGCCAACTCTTCTTTACTGAGGACCCGTTTTAGCGGCATTCTTAAACTTCCGTTGCCCGCCACCATGATTTTCGACCAGCCACCGCAAGCTAAGTAAGGAAAAGCGGACCAATCGCAGATGCCGGTACCCACCTTCTTCATCCAGTTATCTATTTTCAATGCGCTGGTTCGGCCCCATTGAAACCCTCTCCACTTGAGTGTGCACCTCTTCTCCTGGCAGCCAATTACAAACGAAAAACCACTTAGTGTAGGCAACATTATTCGTTTGGAAAGCAAAGAAAGGTGACCTCCTATAAACTAAGAGAGCGCTTGATTGGGCTGTTGAGACAACGCTGCGGGTCACCGCCCGATGCTTGCATCGGCGGTTACGCAAGTTTGACGTGAGGAGATTGGAATAAAAACATATTGGAATATTTTATGTTATAGGGCCCCAGATTGCAATCTATTGTTGCCTCATTTAATGTTCGTTTTAAATATGCTAGTTTGGGAATGGCTTTCAAGTAGGAGCGATCGATGTGTTTTCGTCATTTTATGTTATGAGCAAAATTTACCCCGAAGTATTCAAACTCGTATACATGAGCGATGTTAGGCCCGCTGTAACCACAAGAAATACGCAGAGAAGAATTTTTGTTCGTAAAGGACATTGAGACTTTCTTCGTAAAATTAGTTGTAATAAGTCGCTCCAAAGACAAAGCATTAAGAAACTAGCAGTGCATCATGAGTCACTCCACTTTGTCAGAAAGGATGTCTAGCGAAGCTGAGTAGCATACGACAAAGAGATGAGAGACAGAACAAATGATAAAGTAAAGGTAGGGAGGTTAACCAGGACTGAGCCCGGTTGGCTACCCTACACTGGGAAAAGGGAAAAGAGGACGGAAAGAGTAAAAGAAGAAGAGAAAGTTTTAACAAAGGTACTAGCACATTTATTGTCTTGACGGCTGGTCATCGTCACGAAAGGTACGCACACACATTTATTTTTGTACATTAGTGATCATTCGAGTTATATATTCGTTATATGCATTCGTGTTTCCATTTCGCGATATATGGAGGCAAAGAATTTGAGACCGAAATCACCACACCGACGGCCAGTGGGCCAGTGCCGTAATTGCCTTCGCAGAGGGACGCGCAGTGTGGGAAAGCTGGCATGATGAGCGGCAACTGAGCCAGCTGGGGAAAAACACGATGACGACGAACGCGCGAGCAGTGGCACGAGCCATTGCTGAAGATGGTAGTTTTTACTCATACAGATTTGTTGATGGACACGAAAACTGCACGGAACCTTAGGCATAAACAACTTTGTTGCAACACAATTTCATATCATTTCATTTATTATACCCTCAAGGCCTGTCAAGGCTTTGCATGGGAGTGGGTTACAGGCCATATCAGAAGTATTACATGATAATAAAATACAACATAAGAAGTATAATCTGATATAAATAATTCAGTAGGAATATGAGTAATAAAATTTAATAGTAAGCGATCGCTTGCTTTCCAGACTTAGAGGGGACGGTGTGTTAGCGTGCAATTATTCCTTGTCACGCCAGGGAAGTTAGCGTCGGCTGCACAAAAGAGGCGTACACGAGAACGAAAAGCCTCAAACATGGCACATGCTCTTATAGAGGATGCGCCAAAAACCGCGTGGTTGGTGGAAAGCAACGACTGATCCATCGACGCCACCATTGTCAATTGAATCAAATTGCAATATTAACACCACATAATTTATCACACAGTAGTTGAAAAGTTGCACAGCCTCCAAGTGTGCGATGTAGCAGCACTGCAAATTTACAGGGATAATTACAGGAAAATTTCCGGAATAAGGGATCGCTCGATTCCCATATGTGGCACAGTCGTTTCGTTCGAGACATCAGTTGCATAGTGTGAGTTTTGGCCTCGGAGGTGATTAATCCGCAGGCGGTTCCGTTAAAACAACTTATTGAGCCTGAAAATCGGGAAGCTTTTAACGCAGCAACAGTCTGATCTCCGGCAGCTTAAACGTTCACGATCTTCCCTACATTTCTTCCTCGTTAGTTTGTTTCTTCTCTTCGCCTGCTTTTACCGTCTTTCATTTCCCCTTACCTTTAACCCAGTGCAGGATAGCAAACCAGAATCTTATCCAGTTAACCTCCCGGTCTTTCCCATCCCGTTTATCTCTCTCACACGAATGGTGTAAAGAAATCTTATATTTAAAGACATTTCCTGCTGGGCTGAATGATGGATACAGAAAATATAACTGTTTTACACAACTACTCGAAACTTATTGCTCTGACCTTACACTGGCAGCGTTACCATTTAAACAAAACGAAAATAAACTTGATGCACGAAGGCTGTCTCAATCAAAAAATAGCAGCGCATCCCTCTTTTTGAGATGATTGGCGACGGTAATTGCGATTAACTATATTCGCTAGGATGGGTGTGTAATTGGTGATAATATTCTTTACTTGCTTACTGGTGTTAACCGTGGTTATTATGAGCTTTCTTCATTCGTTTCGGCGGCGCGGCGTTAGCGGTTTATCGGCCACATTTGTTCCAAGCGAGCGGCTTCGGAGTGGTGCCGCTTCTGTTCTTCGAACTCCTGCGCGGTAAGCAGCTTTTGTTGGGCGAGGCGTGGAGAGTCGTCTTACTTGACTGTTCGGGCGCATACATAGTGGCACATACGCAGAGGCCCATGTTGCCTGATTGGCATGACAGCAGCCCGCGCGTATACCTAGTGGCCCAAGCTATAGTAGACAACTTGTGTCACTGGATATGTAAAAGAGGTTAGATACGAACAAACATATCGCCAATGGGGTGAATTTGTTGAAGAAGGCTAACCCCCTTAATATATTCAGACAGTAAAACGTTGAAAAGAATCGATAAAAATAAATTTAGCATAAGCCTTTGATAAAACAACTACTGACATAAGGTTCCATAAAGCTATATATTTGAACTAAATAAATCTAGGCTACTTAGACATGGGGAGTATTACAGTCCTTAAGTGCGTCTAGGTATGTGTTTCCAATTCCGCAAAATTCATTACTCTGCTATGCAGAAAGCAAGTTGCGTACATCACAAAAATGATAAAGTCGCCGCATATTTATTTAAACAGCACTTTTGTTACTCTAATGTGACAGAATGCATAATTATTTTTATATATTACAATAAATATTTCATTTTCGAAATTCTTACGCTAAATTATTACATAAGTCTAAAAGCGTCCCCCCCTCTCCGCATTCAAAAACTACAGCCTTGAACCACTGGCTCCCATAGTAAGTGAGCGCACAAAGTTCGAGAAAAAGCAGGCAAGCAAAAAGTCACAGGCCTGCGCGGCACACGCAGCAAAGTCACAGCGTAAGCTGGAGGAACGGCTCCATAGGAGCTCCATTTTCGGCACCACGTACTACACGGTCTTCGAGGCGAAATCGCGGCGTCGTTTTCACTAGAACGATCTGAATTGTCCGCCCGGCGTCGACAGCGAGCTGCGGCTTGTCCTGCTCTCTGCACAGCGGTCTGCTGAGCCCGGTGTTGCCAGATTGCAGCAACGTGCGTAGCTCAATGATTCGCTCCTTCAGCAGCGGTTCGTACCTTGCGAGGAGGCGCCATAACGTGTACGTAAGAGTAAACATAGGTATCCGGACTACGTGGCCTATGTCCCATCCTGTGATCCGCAGCACAGTACGTTGCTGTTCATTATTATTATTATTATTATTATTATTATTATTATTATTATTATTATTATTATTATTATTATTCTTATTATTATTATTATTATTATTATTATTATTATTATTATTATTATTATTATTATTATTGCGGTGGTGGTTGTTGTCATCCCCTTCAAAATGGGGTGGCGACAAATAGTTGCCTAATCTGCTTGAGTTAACCAGGTCCAGCTGCATGCAGCATGCGACTGCTATATGCAACTGCCCCATGTCGGGACACCTGCTGAAATATAACTAAATTGCAATGCGAAGTTTGTATGTATCCACGCTGCGAGGTGCGCATGTCACATCACGTGTCAAATGGCACCATACTTTTAAACGGGATGGTGATAAACAGTCAGCTAGCATGCTAGAAATAATCAGGTATGGCGTGCATGTTTTTCATTGCATCAATATTTATACATCTCCATAAACTTATTTTTCTTCCTCAAGACTTCTTGACCTTGTACCGCTACCTATGCAACTGCTACATGGCGTCTCATCTGATGTGACAATATGAAACTGCAATGCAAAGGGCCGGATATCACTTAGGAAGGCAAGTGGCATGATACGATACTGATGATGATGATTATTATGATGATTTATTGGCATCCCCTTTGGAACGAGGCCGTCACATAGTCACCTAGCCAGCTTGATTTAATCATGTACACAAAATATATACTTTCTACCATTCTTGTATAATCATCATAATCATAATGAGCAGCCAATTTTATGTCCACACCAGGACGAAGGCCTCTCCCTGCGATCTCCAATTACCCGTGTCCTGCGCCAACCAATTTCAACTAGCACCCGCGAATTTCCTAATTTCATCGGCCCCCCTAGTCTTCTGCCGTCCTCGACTGCGCTTCCGACCTCCTGGCACCCATTTTGTAACCCTAATTGCCCACCGGTTATCTAACATGCGCATTACATGACCGGCCCAGCGCCATTTATTTATCTTAATGTGAGTTAGAATATCGTCTATACCCATTTGCTCTCTGATCCAAACCGCTTTCTTTCTGTCTCTTAAAGTTATGCCTAGCATTCTTTGTTCCATCGCTCTTTGCGCTGTCCTTAACTTGTTCTGAAGCTTGCCAGTCTCCAAGTTTCTGCCCCATAAGTTAGTACCAGTAAAATGCACTGATTGTACACTTCCCTTTTCAATGATAATGGTAAGCTTCCAGTCAGGAGCTAACAATGTGTTCCGTATGCGCTCCAACCCATTTTTATTCTTCTGTAAATTTCCTTCTCGTGATCGTGATTCCCTGTGAGTACTTGACCTAGGTAAACGTATTCCTTCACAGACTCTAAGGGCTGACTGGTGATCCAAAACTCTTGTTTCCTTGCCCGGCTATTTATCGTTATCTTTGTCTTCTGCATATTAATCTTCAACCCCACTCTTGTACTATCTCTCTGTTAAGGTCCTCAATCATTTGTTGTAACTCGTCTGCATTGTTGCTGAAAAGAACAACGTCATCAGTAAACTGAAGGTTGCTGAGATATTCGCCGTCGACCATTACTTCTAAGCCTTTCCAGTTTATTAGCTTGAATACTTCTTCCAAGCACGCAGCGAATAGCATTGGAGAGATCGTGTCTCCCTGTTTGACCCCTTTCTTTATAGGTATCTTCCTGCTTTTCTTGTGTAGAATTAAGGTAGCGGTAGAACCTCTGTAGATATTTTCCAAGGAATTTACGTAAGCGTTTTGTACTCCTTGATTAAAGCCTCTGTGACTGCTGGTATGTCTACTGAATCGAATGCCTCTTCGTAATCTATGAAAGCCATATAGAGAGGCTGACTGTACTCCGCGGGTTTCTCGATTACTTGATTAATGACATGGATGTGATCCATTGTAGAGTATCCCTCCCTGAAGCCAGGCTGTTCCCTTGGTTGACTAATGTCTAATGTTCCCCTATCCTATTGCAAATTATCTTGGTGAATATTTTAGATATTACTAGGAGTAAGCTAATGGGCCTATAGCCAACCGGACGTTATTCTGGTTAACCTCCCTGCCTTCTACTTTTCTCTTTCCTCCTCCTCCTCCTCCTAATGTTCCCCTATCCTATTGCAAATTATCTTGGTGAATATATTATATATTGCTGGGGGTAAGCTAATGGGCCTATAGTTTTTATTAACGTCTTCCTTTTTGCGGATTAGTATAATGTTTGCATTCTTCCAGTTCTCTCGGACCCTTGAAGTCGATAAACAGTTCACATAGACTGCCGCCAGTTTTCAAGCATTATGTCTCCTCCATCCTTTATTAAATGGAGTGTTATTACATCTTCTACTGCCGCTTTTCCTCGTTTCATTTATTGCAAGGCCCTTCTAATCTCATCGCTAGTTATAGAAGGAGTCTCTGCAACCTATTCATTACTGCCTTGAATAGAGGTATGGTGGCTCCTCGGGGTACTGTTCAGGTCACTATAAAATTGCTCCGCTGCGTTTACTATAGCTACGAGATTGATGATGATATTACCCTGCTTATCTTTCATTGCATACATAAATCTTTTTTTGTCCTATGCCAAGTTTCCTTCTAACTGATTTCATGCTGTGTCCATTTTTACGGCTTCCTCAGTTTTTCTCACGTCATAATTTTGAATATCCCTTATTTTCTCTTTGTTGAATAGTTTTGAGAGTTCCGCGAATTGTATCTGATCTCTTGAGTTGGACACTTTCATTCTTTGTCCTTTCTTTATTAGGTCCTTTGTTACTTGGGAGAGCTTGCCTATACTGGTTGCCTTGGTACCTTGCATCCCACTTCAATTGCTGCGTCTGAAACCAGCCTATATTTACAGTTTCATTAATTACTTCCATGTCATCTTCATCTCTCTGTTCTAAGGCTGCATATTTGTTTGCAAGCACCAGCCTGAATTGATCTACTTTTAACCTTACTGCGCCTAGGTTGGCCAGTTTATACCTGAGCAATTTTACTCTTTCTTTCTTCAAATTGAAGTGAATCCTAGACCTGAACAACCTATGATCACTGCACTTTACGCTAGCTAACACTTCAACATCCTTCACTATGCTGGGATAGACAGAAAGTATGAAATCTATTTCATTTCTTGTTTCACTAATAGTGTTTTTCCAGGTCCACTTTCTGTTGCTACGCTTCCTGAAGAAAGTGTTCATTATTCGAAGCTTATTCCTTTCCGCGAATTATACCAGCATCTCTCCTCTAGCGTTCTTAGAATTGACGCCGTAGTTGCCAATTGCTTCTTCACCAGCCTGCTTTTCCCCCACATTTGCATTGAAATCGCGCATTACTACAGTACACTGAGTTTGCACTTTTTCATCGCTAATTCAACATCTTCATAAAATTGATCTACTTCATCATCATCCTGAGTGGATGTTAGAGCGTAGGCTTGTACTACCTTTATCTATACCTCTTATTAAGTTTGATTACATCTACTGCTACCCTCTCATTAATGCTGTAGAATTCTTCAATGTTGCCCGCTATGTCCTTATGGATTAGGAATCCTACCCGTTATTCCTTCTTATCTGGAAGACCTCTATAGCAGAGGACATGGCCGTTAGTCAGCACTGTATAAGCCTCACCAGTTCTCCTAATCTCACTAAGGCCAAGGATATCCCAAACAATGCCTGATAGTTCCTCAAAGAGTCCTGCTTCATTCCCCCACCCCCTCACTGTCATTCCCCCAACCCCTCACTGGACAGAGTTCCGGTGTTTAAGGTGTCCAGGGTCAGTTCCCATTGGCGGCCTGTTCGGATCCAGATATTCTTAGCACCCTCTGCTGCATTACAGGTCTCACTCCGCCTTGGTCAGCTGATCCGGAGCTGCTGGGGACTGAGGGTCATTGGTTGATCGATGAGTCATTTGGGAGGCAGTGGCCGAATACTGCACCAGGGAGGCCAATTCCTGTTATTGTATATTCCGATTCTTGTATACATCCCTACCCTACGGCTACAACTGCCATCTAGTCTTTCCCGTGGCGAAGCAACCTTGCTGTGCCGCATGTGGCTGGGAGTGGCGTTCATGAACGCCTCCTCATATCGTTTGAAAATGGCCGAGGGCCCGGTCTGCGACTCCTGTGGGTGCGGGAAACCATCGAGCACCTATTGTGTAGCTGCCCTCACTACGATGTACAACACCTCTGTGCTGCCAACTTTACACCGACTGGACTCAAGACCGTTCACCGAGTCAAAGATATTCGGACCCTGGCCACACCCGTCACTGGCACGAAAACCGATTCGTGCACTAGTACAACACTTGAAGTGTACCGGCTTAAGAGACCGTTTATAGCGTCCCTGTGTATAGTGTCCCTATCACACGCACTCAGTGCTTACTCTCTCCCTTTTTTCCTTTTTCTATTCTCCATTCCCCCACCCGCAGTGTAGGGTAGCAAACTGGTGCTCGTCTGGTTGATCTCCCTGCCTTTCCTGTCCTTGCTCTCTTTCTCTCTCCTTAAACTTCTCCTTCCTCAAACCTTCTTTAACTGCTTTGTAACGCCACCTGTTCACCGGCTACATGGCGTTCTACGTGGTGTAATAATATGCAACTACAATGAAAATGTGCACGCATCGACGCTACGTGGCGCGCATGTCACATCGCGTTACTCCTGGCATGCTAGGACGCGTTTATAGGGCATTTTCCCAACGCATGCTCGCAGGCCTGACTTTTGGATGTGTTTTTCAGCCACGTTAAATTTCTGTAGCGCTTTCTTTTTCTTATTCTGGTGAAGGTTCTGCTCCCATTTCATAAACGAAGGAAAAAAGCACTGGGGTGGCTAAGTGGTAGCGTAGCTGACTCCCACTCAGCGTTCCCAGGCTCGATCCCGACAGTATAACTGCGTATTTTTTTCTCTCATTCCAGACGATAGCTGCTATGGACACCTCACACCGGCGGACGCGGTGGCGGCGGCGGACACCATCGCCATCCGAACGGCTAGTGGAAGGAGGCCTTATCAGCTTGCTCTGTAAAAGGAAAAGGCCGTACTCACTATGAGAGAATGCTGCTGACGTAGTAAATGCATGCTTCCCGAGCAGAAGGTATCGCTGAAGTATGCCGCCTTTCTTTAAGTTGCCAAAGCCATTTAGCGTATCATAACGCGGTTCTCAGCGGGTGCTGTCTTCCGTACGGTCACCAGTAGAACCTTCGTTTTAGAAAAAAAGGTTCTTCTCCTCCGCAATAATTAATCTCGTTAGTTTAGGAGCCAAGTATTCTAACCACTGCACAAAGACTCTTCCGTCGAAATGACTGTACAGTAAGATTATGGCATGCAGCAGGATGCACGTGCTGCCAGGAAGTAAGACGCGTCATTTCAAGCGTGCTTTCTGCAGTCGTCTATAGCAGCTGGCATATAGCGAGCTCTGGAACGCTACGCGTTACAGTGACGAGGTAGAGTTATGTCGGCAGCCTGCAGACTCCTCTTTGGTGACTGAAATGCCCGCCACTGAAAATCTCTGAATGAGTAGCCTGACACCGTATGCTGTCAACATATTGCAAATAACATAAATGAAACGTAAAGCGCTGTTATAAGCGCACTGAGACGTGGATTCACCTAAACTGTATTTGAACTAAGCCGAGCGTTGAGTGGAAACATTTCGTTGGCATTCAAAAGCTAGGAATATCGTAGGACTTACCATCCGTCAAACCCAGTGGGCAGTCACTGTGAAATCGGTGACGTGCGAGGCAAAGACGAACGGCGAAGAGAACAACGCATGAAATTATCTTTCAAAATGCTGCCCCAGTACCACATTTCCCATGCGTGTTTCTCAAGGGGACTGATGCTTCACGGGGCCTTTATTAAAAGAATTCCGATAATGCGCTCCATATCATGTGCTTCCGTTCTCTTATAGTCTTAATAACGACCTCGTTGGCCGTGCCTTTAATCTTCATTTTAATTTAAAAGATTGATCATATGAATAAATGATTCGTTCGCACAGTGTTTGTCTTCTTTAGGTCTGATAAATCTCCGGCTCTACTATATCGTTTGATTGACAAGTGCAAGGCGACGATTGCGCATTGTTCAAACAAAGATTTTGGTGGGTGACCACTCCCCTTTCTTCTTTACGAGTAGGAATTGTCTTGTGTATCGCCGGTCTAGTAACGCGTGGTTTCTTTTGAACTGAGGGACGGCGCAAGTCGAATTACACTCAGCGTCATGTCACCTCGCTCAGCTTCGTCAACGGGGTATAGCGTCTACAGAACATCGCATCACTTCTCTTTGGGCTATGTCGACTCAGTGCTGAAAATGTAGTAACTTGTGCTTCAATATATGCGGGTTTTATTTTTGCGTATCGCGTTAGTAAAGGAAGGATTATCTGTTTACAGGTATCCCCGAAGCCTTTCGGAGGCATGCACGCCATCCGGTTATGGCAGCAAAGGACACGCGGTAGGCCCCCGTAAAAGATTGCTTAAATAGTGGAAGAAAGACTTCGTGAATGCAGCCGCCCAGCCAGACTGGCAGAATAAAGGGTGTCTATAAGGTGCGGTTGCTTAACGAGAGCAGTTTTTTTTTTATTTCTGAAAATGTCTATGTTTATCAAGAATTTAAATCAAACAACACGTGAAAAGCAATAATGCCCGCTTATGAAACACCGTCAATTTTTTTTTGCTCCGATGGAGGGGTCATCGGAGGCGTAGTTGTAGTTGTTGTTGTATGTCTTAGTGCTGCTATATCCAACGCCATCGCCATCTCCTCCCAAGCGCAGGCTGCGGCCGCTGCTTCCTTGAAGAATTCCAATACCACCGGATCCCAAGAGAGACCCGTGGATGGTTTCCAGGCCAGCGCCGTAGCCAAGCCCGCCGAGGCCACCTTGTCCGAGTACACCAATGAGACCAAGCGATCCACCATGTGTGAGGCTGCCTATGGCAGAATTGTAGCCGAATTCACCGAAGGGGCTAGAGCCAGCGCTAATACCGAGACCGGTGCCAATGGCCTCAGCGGTAGCGAGATCGTCATTGAAGAGAGTTGACCTTTTGAGGGCGCTGGCTGCAGAGTCGATTCCTGCCCCGTTTACAGATCCAAAGCTGGCTTCAGGGGCTACGGAAGGGATTTCAGGCGTAGCCTCTAGAATATGAGGGCGACCCTGGAGAGCTCTGTTATTCGAAGCTGTGGCCACTGCTAAGCTGGCAATGACACCAACAGCGAGGAGAGCCAACTGCAAAGAAAAATAGCGTTTTTGAAGCCCTTGATGCATTTACGGACTAAACAGGTTGAAAATGTAGCCTGTAAATAACGCCTCAGGAGCTCTTTATTTGAAAAGTTAAAGAATACGCACAAATATAGGAGCGGGATCCCCAAATAAAGAGCCCCTCAACAGGCTTAGGCATAAGCAAACAAACAAGCCTTGTGCATAGATCATGCAGCGACAACCATGTCTGTAAAATATTACTCCTGTGTTCACCGTACAAACTGTTTACAATTGAAATTAAAATCCTAGGAGCCTTATTCTCAGAGCAGCCAACGACCTCGCTAGAAAAGCGACATTAGAGGTACCGCCTGCAATGCCAGAGATCAGGAAGCAGTGGAATGCGCATAATAGCTGTCAGCAACGCGAGCACCACGAGGAATCCCGTGAAATGTAGATCGCGCGTACAAAAAAAAAATAGTACATAAAATAACAGCATAAAGAAAGAACAGGAGAAGGATGAGAGGACCAACCTCCTAACGTAAATTTGACGTTAAGTAAACACGTCTCAGATTGAAAAGGCATTGAAAGAACGCCGCCCAATTGCGAGTGCTCACACTGCAAGGATGTTTACGCCCTAAGAGTGTTGTCTTGTCGCACTGGTAACACTCTTGCCGTTAGGGTCTTACAAAATTTTATAGAGGACGACAGCGGAGCTCTAACTAGGCGTCCGATGACAAAAGACGCAGTTGAAAAATGTGTAATCGTTTTGACAGTCTTGGGTGCACAGAAATATCCGACAGGAGAGTTTCATATCTCTCCGTGTGAAATTCTCTTGTCAGGTATTTCTTGGTGCCCAAGGCTGTCAGAATGATTGCATAGTTTTCAATTACGTCTTTTGTCGTGTCAGCTACACCGTATCTGACCGAAGCGAGTACGCGTCACAATAGCATGCAGTGACTTGTAACAAAAATGCGCTAAATGCGCATCTTTGGTACAAACCATTCATATCACAACGCATTTGTTACAAGCCATTCCCGTATTTGCTGCTGCATCATCTGACATACTTCTCCCACATTCTTCCTTTCTGAATTATCTTATCTACCGAGAAACTACTATACTATCGCTAACAGAATTTTGATAGATCGCTTCCTGCCAGCGGCCGCCAATACCGAAGTAGCTCCAAAATTTATCGCACAATTTTACGAATGCGACAACGCCAGATCACACAAGATAGAAATTTTATGCATAGAGAAAAGCGCATTTTTTGGACGATTCATTTTTAATTTTTGTACTCATCTACGGCCTTCAGTGCAACGAAGCAATAGGGAGCCTACGGCCTCACCCCCATTCTTTTCTATAGCCCCATTGCTTTTGATTATTCCATTTCATACTGTGTGACCGAAAAATCAATGAATAAAGTTGAGATCAAAGGTCGATTGTAACTGTGTACGTACCTTCATGTCGCCGTTGTGATGTTTCGCTGCCGATGTTCCAACAATCAAGCGAATAATAATGCAGACGCTATTAATCACGCCGACCGCAATAGTGAAAATCAAAGCCTGAGCACGCTCTTTTATATCCATTCCCAAAACAGCAGATGGCAAAAGGAGAAATATCGGCTACTTTCTTATGTTTAGAACATTCTGAGAATCGTCTCTGTACAAGCAACTTCCTGTCCTCGCATTTCCTGTGACTCTTGCGCATTGCTTGAAATATTTTCTCACGCTCACAGGCAAGAAAGTATTTCCCGCGTCCGTTTGGAACACATGTCCCTTATCCGGACAACAAGGGCTTAACCCCGGTGATGCAATTTCCTGGTTACAGCTCCCTTTCAACGTTAGTGATATTTGTGTTAAGATTCCTGCCTTCATATTCTTATTGAATTTCGTACGCGCGCGCTCGTGTGTGTGCGTGGGGGGGGGGGGGGGGGGGGGGTATGTGCGTGCGTGCGTGCGTGCGTGCGCGCGCGAGCGAGCGCACATGGGCCTGTGCGTATTTTCCCAAGGAAGTATCCCAACAGGCAACGTGTACCACGTATTTTATTGTTATTTATCTCTCTTCTTTTTCGTTCGAACCGATTCTTAAAAACCGCCTCTGACAGGTATTGTTGTTCCGCCTTTCCACGTTTAGTTATGGAATATACGGAAATTACCTGCTTGAAAAAAATCAGAACATGCAGTTACCTAATTGTAGAGATTCACGATTTAGCTTCTTAATTGTTTCCCTTAGGCCACTTTTTGCAATTGCGAAATTGAAGGGCAGCAGTACCGGTGTTAGGGATGATGTTGCTACAGGCGGGATTAGCCGGGCAGACCTGGCCGGCTATTGCTCTAGCTGAGTATTTCTTTCCGCGTCAAATATGTCACCATGAGTGAATCAGTCGAGTCTTTTGGGGAAATGTGATAAGCATGCGCGACACTTTCTTACGCACTGTCCGCGGCCCTTCCGCACAGATGAAATGATCTGTACGTTAGCGAGAAACTCGCTTCTTCTCATACTGTCCAGAAGCCTCCTCCTTTCAGGAGAGAAGCGCTTGCAGAATCAGATTAAGTGGTCTATATCGCCCACTTCGTTCATCATCATCATCATCATCAGCCTAGTTACGCTCACTGCAGGGCAAAGGCCTCTCCCATACTTCTCCAACTACCCCGGTCATCGTTGCACTCAGTGTCAAATGAAAATAGGATAACATTTCAGTTAGCCCTCCCATGTTGGTGTCACTAGCCTATGCTCCGGTATTCTCGCCAATGTGGCGCTTTCAATGCAGCCAAGAGTGCGAGCTCCGGCGAATCACCAACTTGCTAAAGACACAATTCGTTGCCACTTGTGTTCGCTTCAGGAACCTCCGCATCGGCTGTCCGCTGAAAAGAAACTTCACCGCATGGAAGCTACCCTCATAGACGGAGTAAGAGCAAAATCCGCTTACACTCCTGCATGAAAGTTCAAAGCAACGGTGACAGCAGCAGAGGGTAAGTGAAATTTGCCTTTGCTCAAATTGTAAGACTTACATGCACCACTTTCGAGAAACTAAGCCTTATAATGGGGGGGGGGGGGGGGGTGCTAGGAGTTCCACATTGGCGTTCCACCTATAGTCGTTTCGCAAAAGTGTGCGTCAAGCAGTTGCGGACTGTCTTAAATGTAAAACCAATGCATTTTTTTAGCAGATTTCGAGACGATTGTCTCGAAAGTGACGCAAGTTTTAGGATTTGTGTCAAACCGAAATGACTTACCTACCGCTCGGTTTCAATTATTCAATTGGAAAATGTGTCCTAGAGTTCATGATCAAAATTTTAATTCAAGAATGTTTTAATTATTAATCAAGACTTTGCGCTTTGACGCACAAGTAACGTCCTCCTTTCTAGGTAATCCACCTGGACATGCTCAGTTGCGCTACATGCTCCATGCGATTGAAAAGAAAACATATTTTCGAAGCAGAAAGAAGTTCATGAAAAGAAATCTACCCACATGATACTGTTACGTCGCAATACGGCGATGGGAATCCCTTAGACGTTTACCACGAGGCCGTCCTGTCATAAGGGACGACGACGACGGGGCCCGATATAGACTGTGACGCGCAAACAAAGGGGCTCACTTCGAGGTGACAACAGTCGCCGCCCTCCGTAAAATTGGTGATTACCGCGAAGATCCACTCTACCTGAACCTGACTCTGACAGGCTAAACTAAGCGATGAAAGAGGCCAACGTCGAAGGCTACCCTGGGAACAGAGTCTACCTCGGATTCCCAAATTGCTACACGCTTGCGCCATATACGGGGGCCAATGTGCAACACCATGGGAGTGATCTTGCGACCGATTCGACCATTGTGACTAGCCGCGATACAGTCATAAGATTCCTTAGTCTAGTCTCCTAGGGAAGACGACGGTATTAAAAGGGAGATCTTTGGTGAGTGAGAGGGGTGGTGCTGACGTGTCCTGTTGTGAACTCAGCCGTTTAATACGCTCCTACATGGAATGGGCTTCCATATCTGGAGCCAGTGTAAGTAATGTAAAATAAGCCCTTTTTCCTTCCTTCCTACCACCGGACGTATACTCACCAATGTGCCGGGTGGATTCCTGGCCCAAACGCCAGCTGGAGCCGCGACAATATGACATATCATTCTGTCAAGTGATGTTTTCTGAATGCAAATGTCTTCGGTGTTTAGTTGCGCAGCCCTGCTGCTCATATAAATCGCTATGATGTTCGTAGTGTGGCTTGATCGAAAGTGTTTGATAACTGGTGAATATGCCACGTTCAGCGAGAATAAAAAGCGCATAGCCTCATCTATTGCAGAGAATTGCAGCTAATAATAACATATCTGAAGCTGCGATCGGCTGTTCAATAACTGTATAATTTTTCCAAACACTTGGCGCACGCCAATTGGTCTCTGAATTTTGTATTTGGCTGGAATCCTGGAAGCTGTCAGTGCCGAGAGTGCCTCTAAACCGACTGAGCTGTCAGGAAACTGGGTGCTTACATCGCGTACCGGTACATCGCATAAACCTACCACTACGTTAAGTATTCTATCACATGCATAAAATATTCCCGAGCATTACAATTTAAACAAACATGACACGAAATGGGAGTAAACAACTCGTCCCGTATCGCATTCCCGTTTCTGGGTTTTTTATACTACGTACCAGTCGGGTTACAAATTTACTCCCCTGCTGACCGTATTTTTGCATGTAAAAACGGGAGTATTTCTTTCATCCGCGTGAAGGTTGTTGGGGAGGATAGTAGGACTATATTTTTTTACTCCCTTCACTAAGTTGTTGTGGCTGCTCCTGAGAGTTATTCCTGTGAGCTCACCGGTCGTAGCGGCAAGTGTCGTGTTTTCTAGAATATGTCGCCTCATCTTGAATCGGTAGAATCATATTTCCTCGTAGCGTATAGGAAACAAAAACGACAAAACGTCGCGATGGCTGGCTTGCTATGGCAACTAGAGCTTCGGCCGAAGTGAAACAGGCGTACAGCTTGCGTGCACGCGTAAAGGAGCAAATACGTCCATGCTCCTTGCGCAACTTTCACTACTCCGACAACTGACAATTATAAACTGTTCAGTTGTTCGCCCAAGCAAGCACTTACGGGACTTAGCCGCTAAAGTCAACGCAGCAATATTTTGACCGATGCGCATCCACGGCGTGTTTTCCAATAGCGTACGTGACCGTGCCCGCCGCCGAGTGTAGGCTTAAATGGAAGGCACAGAGCTTGTGAGCGTTTGCGGAGTGTAATGGTAGAATTTACTCACGTGATCTCGAGCCCGTTTCGTGGTCATGTGATTTTAAACTCCCTATGAATAGTTTCTATTCACGTGATCTAAAACTCCGTACGTCGTAAAATCGGCCATGATATCCTTTTATTGCGTTTCTTAGAGATGGTAGTAAAACGATGTAATGTAGGCCATTTTACTCCAGCATGCCAGAGTAATTTTTTAGTACAAAGGAATTTTCAAAGCGCATGAGCAGCGAAAACCTCAATCTCAGCTAATTTTTGTTAGTACTCTACAGTAGCTAACCGTAGAATATTTTCTCTGTGCTAGTTAGTGTGTGTTTGCTATAGTTGCGCGGTCAAGGCTTGCCGCTTCGCGCTATAGCACAACTACTAAATTTAAGGGTTGGCCTTGTGAACATGCGCGAACATTTGTGTCCACAAGGACGCGTGGCCAGTACATCGCGTACGTCTTGTGGTTGCTGCGAGACACTGCAGCACCTGATATTGGAGTGTCCCGATTTCAGTGCGCAGCGCACGTCGCTAGCGAGGGACTATCACCTCCTTGGTCTGCAGTGTACGACACTCGACGAATGTTCGTACTCCAGTGGTTGTGCATCTCGCCGCGATGAGGCTCACCACGCTTTTCTTACTTTTCTAAAAGAAGCTTACCTAGGTTCACGTTTGTGGCCTATTTCTATTTTCAGGTAACGGGAACTCAAATACTATTTCTTATATTTCGACATGTTATAGTGGCGTCGCCTGTACTGACTGGCCCTACTGTGTGTGACCTGTACTGTGTGCGCGTTGTGCTTAATTCTTTGAGATTTGTCATCTTGCTTTTTCTTTCCTCGTCCCTCCCCTTGTTCCTATCTTCCATTTATATGTTTTCGAAACAAATAATAATAATAATAATAATAATAATGTCCACACTTGAAAACAACCAATATATGCTCGCTGTTTCTTTCATAGTCTAGCTATAGTACGCCGAGCAAGGATTTTGAACAGCTTGCCTATTTGGACCCTCAAATTGCAAATTTACAACTATAAAATCTTGTGCGAAGAGTCCGAGTTCTTTCCCGAGGCGACTTCATAACGTATGTTGCAGTGCAGCCCACGTTGGTACCTTATCTCACGTTCTCTACTAAAGAACGTATCAGCGGAAGTTTATGAGGACCGGCAGATAAAATATCAAACTTTGCCTAATTTTAGGAATAATTTTGTCAGCGCACTGAAGTCACTGTAGCGCAAAGAAACACGGACACCGAGAGGAAAGGACACCACTGAAGTTTGTGTCTTGAAGTTTGTCAACGGCGTTTTTTATTGCCTGAAAATAACCCATAAAGAATTGAACGTAAACAAAAGGATCACAGCATTAATGCCCAAAGGAAGTTGGTCTCAGTCTCTGGTACAGCAGAGTGGCACATCAAATAATCAAGGACCGGTCACGAGATGAGGCACCATCCAGTCACTTTGGCCAGGAACGGTGCAGTCTTGCAGGTACCCAGAGCCCGCGTAAATGAATCATCATCCTGCTCAGTAGCGTCCCCCCCGACTACCACCTCGGCTACCTCCGCCAAGGCCACCGAGGCGACCTCCACTACTTCCGCCATGGCCGCCGAGGCCACCATGGCCCCCGCTGCCGCCAGAGCCACGGCCACTACCGTGGCTATCGCGTCCACCATAGCCCCCGCCGCTACCACCAAGGCCGCCATGGCTTCCTCCGTGGCTTCCTCCGTGGCCTCCTCCGCGGAGACTACCGCCAGAGCTGCCATGACGACCACTGCCGGAGCTGCCATAGTTGCCGCCGCCGTAGCTACCACGACCTCCTAGTCCTCCACCACCCTGACGCTCTTCGACATCTTCGAGCGCGTAGCTCATGCAGATCGAGGCGGCCAGCAGAGCTGCCAAGAAGAACACCTGCACAGTATCAATCAAAGGAACGGGGTGTGAGGCCAGCGAAATATCTGTCGTGAGAAAATGTACCACGCCATGTAAAATATCAAATACTGATATTGCCACAAACTTGCCCCCACATTTGCGAACGTTTAAAAAATGCATTTTGAGGAACATGAATGAGGGTGTCTCATGAATGAGCCGATTCCATGCGTAGCAGTTTTAAAGGATGACCTTCGAGAATAGGTTGGGAGCATCAAATTTCAAAAGTAAAGGAATTTCCCTTTCGCACACAAGCAAGAGCGCATAACGGTGTTCTTGGCCTTAGCTATCGTAATGCGGGTTCGCAAACACGAAACCATTGAACCTGCACTTCTCGACTTGAATGCGCAAATCACTTGATACGACGTTCCAGTCACAAACACGTATGCTCGTATTATTAAGCATTCCATCTTAAGGTTATCATGAGGATTTCTGTTTTAGTTCCCCCAAGAGTATACGTTGAGCCGGTTGAGTGCCTGGCTATTTACTTCTGATTTAATGTACTAGGAGCCTAGCTAGCCCACCCTGGGCCATGGATTGGGCGGGAGGCTACAAGTACATAGGTGCAATAATTAGTGGACAGGTTTTACTGGGCCTTCGTAGGTAAACTGTGCTGGGCCTATAAGCAGTCAGCCTCTCTACCGATTCGTATACTATATTTCTTTTCTTTGGTGTCATTGCTTTTCTCTTCGCCCCCCCCCCCCCCCCCCCCCTATTCTTTCCGTCTTTCACATCCCGTTACCATTCCCCCAGTGCAAGGTAGCAAACCAGAAGATCGTTTCAGGTTAAACTCACTGCGTTTCCCACTCCGTCTCTCTCTCTCTCTTTCTATATATATATATATATATATATATATATATAGCGTCCTTCGAATCAACACCTGTTTTATGAAAAGGCGCATATATATATATATATATATATATATAGCGTCCTTCGAATCAACACCTGTTTTATGAAAAGGCGCAAACTCGCAGTTTGGTCTTTCAGACTTTGTTTCAGATATGCGGGCGACTCCCACCCTGAAGAAACACTTGCTAAGTTAAAGCACTTGCCGTGTAAGTTACAACATGCAAACTTGTGCTCCGAAGCAGTGGAACTTCTTCAAGATGACCTGAAGCTCCTCTTTAGGTTAGGGCCTACTTAAAACGTACGTAGTGGGCTTTGTTGAGACGTCGATTGCTGGCAGAGGAGACTTCTTTATCTACTTCCGCTACAGCGACTAGAAAAGTTCGCCTTTTCAGTCGCGGCACTGTCACAGTCATAATGACCCTCCGCTAGAAAGCTGTCGATCTCTTCCGCGCTAGCGCTCAAGTATACAACACGAAGGAAAATCGCTCCAGCCTATCCTCACTAAGACCAGTGTGTCATATTTACATCACTATAGCGGTGCTTCACATAAACATTAACATCGCTACACACCATAGAGACTGCTTTGCTTTTTGACAAGGCGTAATCTGGGTGATATCCTAATCAGATATGCCCGGTTCGACGAAATGAAGGTGGCACTTACTAGCTGCTTTACAAAGTGATACGTGACACTCCTAGCAAGAGGTATGCATTAGGAAAATATTCAGCATCTCATATAAATTTTCAATGTAGCTGGGTTAGTAAGAAATATTATTCTCGCCGTACTTAACCACTGCCCACGTGGACCACTCATCCTTACTGCTCTCCAGCGCCTTCTCCAAGGGCGGAGGCGCGCGATGTTTTCCGTCATTAACGCAAATATAGGTTGAATATAAGGCGCGACTTTTCGGCGCCGTTCACCATGTGGTTGGTCAGTTTCGCGAAAATGGAAAGCTATGGCAGCTAACTATTGCCAAGGAGAACCAAATATCACGGCGAAGGTCACCACTGAAGGTCGCCCTGCTATCAATAACCCGCAAGCTAAGCCACGCCACAGAATGATTATGAACGATAATAGAACCGTTCATGATCATGCTGGACGCCAACAGTTATAGGACTCTGTGAGAATGATTATCTGCGTTATTACAGGCAGCACACTGAAAAAAGCGGTAGAAGGGCGATTTGTTCCCCCTAGTTTATTGCATGCAGAAACCTAAGAATGACGGCACGCTCCGTTTCGAGCAGCGCACCCTCTCACGAGCCCAATATTCTGGTTGTGCAAGAGACTAAACTAGAAGAATTAAGGCAGGTGGATTTTTGCAAAACAACGTACAGTCAAAGGGAAAACAAAGCGCGTTTCCTTGGACGTTTCCTACGCATTGTTTTTATACATCGCTGTTGCTTGCAGCTTTCACAACGCTAAACAGTTTTTACGAGCGCACGATCGCGCTCAGGTGCGCGTGTCTGCGCTTACTCCTGCGATTGGGCGCGGCTCTGATGAGGTACACTGTAGCTGGTCTCCCCTCTAGTTTGTTAGCGTTCATTTCCTCCGTCACTTTTCTTGCTTTTCGTGACTCGTCCTGTTTGTGAGCTCGTATAGTGAGGCGTCTTCACCGCTAAAGGAATACAACCTTCAGAGCCAGTAGCCATCGTGCGGTTCCGCTATATGAGGGAGCAACAAGGCAAGTAGCAAAATTTTATTGGCCACAAGAAAACACCATTAAATGTTTAGAAAACTATTGCAAGATCCGCTGTTGCATGCAAGCTGCAATACCTGTCTTTGGCGTTCACGACTTCAGTCGCTATAGCTGTATTCTAAAAAAGGCATTGCAGGTCCGTCTTAATTTAACCAGATTTACAGCAGTGGTCCCCACGACTATGTTAAAGAAGTAACGCTTTGTTCGCTTTCGTTCAATGATATCTTGTCTTTCATTGAACCAACTCCGCTTCGAGATTCTACTCACCACTTTGCTGAAAGCCATGCTACTGTTCGTCTCGTCAACCTGAAGGGGCTGTTGTGTCCGGCAGTCTCGATGGGTGCCTTATATACTTGCGCGAAAGTTTACCCTGCTGTGCTGGAAAGCTCCAAGGTCTTGGGCAATAGCCACCGTTTTCTCCACCGTCCAAGCGTCTGGATGC
This sequence comes from Dermacentor andersoni, assembly GCF_023375885.2. Taxonomy (NCBI): domain Eukaryota; kingdom Metazoa; phylum Arthropoda; class Arachnida; order Ixodida; family Ixodidae; genus Dermacentor; species Dermacentor andersoni. The sequence continues at coordinate 272,583,225 of NC_092814.1, forward strand.
GCATTCACGGATTTTGGCGCTCAAGCCAAGACGTGAAAGTTGCCGTTCACCTCCTCCCCTGCCTGCTGCCCTTGTCTCGGGTATGCAACCCTCCCCGCTTCGGGTATGCAACCCTCCCTCCTGTCTTGCTTATTCATTAATATGCGCGTGATGTAAACAGCCTCAATCATGTCGTTGCGCAATCGTGCAGTGGCTCTCTTTTCGTTTCTCCAAATCAGCATCTCGCGCACTCTGTTTTAATTTTCTCAAATCATAGAGAGAAGGCCCATTTTGAACGCGAGCTGGAAATGCCGCTACGCACTTCCTTCTCATATTAAGAAGGTGCCTTGCATCACTCCTTATCTCAGTCTCTTTAGTTGCTTTGCTCTTTACTGATTTATTCTTTCCGTCTCTCAGGTTTTATTTTTATTCCTTATGGCTTGCGCGAAAACTCTTCATTTAGTGTGCAATATGTTTCGAGAAACCGCTTACAGCTGGTTAACGAGTGTCATTATTCTCTGGGAGCTATGATACATTAACTGAAATTTTATCTGCACCGAAAAAAAATGCATCAAAATTTCATGACGACGCACGTTGCCGAGGCGCTGTCCGTAGTAACCAATGTTAACGTTACGTACGAAACCATTCTCAGGGGAAATAAATAATGACCCGCAATTACTTTCGTTGGGAAGTTATGGCCATTACTGGCTGCACAGTGCCAGGCATTCAATTGGTGGATCGTCTGAGTTGCATAAATTGGAGAGGGAAATAGACCTTACCATTACTATATAACGCTACAGTATCGCGCGCGTCGCACGTAGAATGCACCACGGCACCATAGCTGCCGAGCGAAGCCGAAGTTTCCACGTGTTCTGCGCACTACCTCCGTGAATACAAAAGGCATTTGGGTGAAGGAAAGCATGATCATGCAGGCAAAATCACCGTTTTTCTTAACGTAAGTGACCGGTACGCCGATGCAAAGCAAAGGGTATAGTATTTATGACTTAATCAGCATATGACACAGCAGTAACACGAAGAAAACGGTGTAAAGGCGCGAGTTGCGCAAACATACCTGCAACAAGCTGTTGGACGAGAGGTTTAGGCGTCAGAACGTCTGCCGGTATTTTCTTGATCTGAATGCGAAAAACGAGAAACAAGTAACGATTATTCGAACACCTCCCGAAATGGAAGGCAGGGCGAAAAGATTACGGATATTGAGGCCAGGCTACGCTATTGCCGTAAAACGCAGTATACTAGCGCAAGATGACCGTTTAAAGAATATTTCACAGCACGGGCGAGACTACTGAACGGCCGCAAGCTGTACTATGGTGGCTATATCCGCCGCTATAGTATATATAGAAGCTGCAGTCGATCGGATACTTTCGTTTCCTATCGGGGAAGGGCTCCGAGTGTAATTTTCGCTCCTGTCAGACCTCCGGTTTCGGGAGAACGCCGTGAAATCTCTTGTAATTGGCTCAGTGCTCCCCGCGGCCGGACACAACTGTGGCACAGCGCTATCGGACAGTGCCTCGGCCCGTAGCCCCTTCTCGGTCGTACCGGAACAGTGACCTCTGGGTCCATCCTCTCCGTGGGGTGCGTACTCATTTGAGTAAAACTATAACGGTGCGCGCGGCCTATATGGGCACGCAAAATAGCTTCTGCAGTTGTCACGTCTGTATCCTTGCAATAGGAAAAGATTCAACCACTCACGATTTCTGGACCTTGGTTCACAAAAGCGCTTAGCTCGCAAGCGGAGATCGCGAGTCCTGTGATAGCCAACGCTTTCGCTAGTGTATCATCCGCGGTACGGATCAGTTAGCTCACGTTCACCCGCCAGCCAAGGGCCGTTCTTAATCACGATAGGCTTTCCTAACATAGGCTCAGGTTCTTTCTTTCTTTAAATATCGCTCCTGGCGAATGCAAAAAAAAAATATATATATATGGCAGTTACACACCGAGGCAATCATAAAAAGCGCTTGTCTTGTTTATATACTTATTTTCTCGTGTGCGTTTCACCACGCACTCTGCGTTGTCTTCTCGCGGCCAGAGCCGAGTTCAGCTGACATATGCATCTCTTCTGGAATCACCCTGTTGTTACCGCTGCGTGGTCACAGCAGGCTTGCACCACGCGAAACAAACAAACAAACAAAAAAAAACACACGCAGCCGCGCAGAGACCTGCGCTGTCGTATAATTTTTGTCATCCGATTATCAAACAGCGCTCGTAAAACGTCGCGGTTACTTACAGTGGGAGCAAGGACACTTCTATGCTTCCATTATTGTGGGGCACGTGCGTCAAACATTCGTGGTGCAAGTGCAGGTATAACCAAGGGAATGAAACGGTGAAGACTCTGCGTGGTCACAAGGTCGGCGAGAGTTCAGTGACACTGAACCGGTTTTAGACGCGCAGCATGCATTCACAGGAGAGTCTGTACAAATGTAAAAGAAGTCAAGCAAAGTCGGCGGCACTCCGCCCTGGGAATCTGCTATGTGGAGAGAGAAAACGAAAGAGGCGATACGAAACTAAAGAGGCCAGAAAAGTCATCGGTCTCCATATGTGTAGAAAACAGAACAGTTGCATCAGCAAACAGCTGTAGGTCGTGATGCCACGCTAGCAATGAGCAAGAGGTAGAAAAAAGTGTCAGAACAGTCCAGTGTCAACAGTGAAAAGCCTGTCTTTCTTTTACAGAGAAAGCTGTATACGAGTAGCCTTGCGTAGTTTTTTCGGCGTCCGGCAACAGAGACGGACTTAGCGATTTCTAACAAACCCATACACAATGGGTTTCATTGTTTGCTTTGCGTGTGAACACGTACGGGTGCAGTGCGGCGGCGCAGATGGAAAAATGCTGAAGAGATTAGAACGCTTGCCGTGAAAAGTGGCGTGACGTCGCAGTTATCGCAGTATATAAGCAGGAGAGGTATCGGCGCTAAAAACAGCTGCCTTATCGATGGGGCGGACGCGTATAGTTCGTACAACCGTAGAACAACATGCGTACGAGGAGCGCCGGAGGGAACAGCAAAGAGAATGTCAACTGCGCCGGCGCGATATGACCACCGACGAAAAACGTTCCCACGATGTTGAACGAAAACGACAATCGCGAGCCCGGGCAACCATTCCACTCTGTGAAGATGGAATGGCAGCGAAAGCACCTTGCTTTTCGTTTGAGAGCTTTGACTGTCACCAGCTTTCGTTGCCATTCTATCTTCACAGAGTGCAATGGTCGCCGTTTTTTTGTTGTTGTTGTTGTTGTTGTTTTGTAATTTCTAAAACTTGAAGATATTGCTTAAAAAAAAGACATGATTCATAACGAAATTCCATCTGCTCAGCCAGATAACGTTAATAGCTATGATGAATTACTTGCGCGACCAATCACGATTTCTAATTACCTATAGAACCGAATGTTTGAATTTAACGTTTTACCAATCACCTTATGGTACAAATGACAATCACCTGATTAAAGTTGGTTCATTCTTAAGATCTGACCGCTCCGTACAAATCCTGAGGCAGCACCAGTTTCGATATACCAGTTCATGAAATGTGCAATGAAATACAATGGAATTCCTTGTAGTTTCGTCCCCTCAATGCATAACCCAGGTTTTTTTCTTGTTTGTCTGGAAAGGGGGGTGGGAATGGATATGCCAGAAAGGCGATGTATTCCACCGCAGTTTTGGTGATGTACGTCCTCAGCCGCAGGATTCACTGGCTGTGTTCAACTGCGCTGTTGTAACATGTACCTGAAAGTAATTCCTTGGGAAAGAATTAATGTAGTATATTTATGTATATTCTTTTATTATGGGGCTTTTACGTGCCAAAACCACGTTCTCTATATAAGGCACGCCCGTAGTGGAGGACTCCCGATTAATTCTGACAACCTGGGGTTCTTTAATGTGCACCCACTGCAGTGTAATATAGTTGAATAGCTAACTGCCCATTGATATTTGCTCTGCAAGCAATGTGTGCCTCTTGCGGTAGCTCCGCTGAAGAGATTGAATAGCGTTCTCTCTGAAAGACGATTGCTATCATTTATGTCTCCACGTTTATTGACTTACAATATACTCACAGAGGCCCCGATAAACGAATGTGGCGCGAGAGGTAGAGGGTAAGAATGAAGGAATGCTGCTGTTCAGTGGAAGTCGTATGAATGAAGAGAGAGAGAGAGAGGGAAGGAAGGCAGGGATGTTAACCAGTCAAGAGTCTGGTTGGCTACCCTACGCCCGGGGAAGGGAGAGGTGGAAGAGAGAAGTGGAAGAGAGAGAAGGGAGAGAGAGGGTACATAGACGTGCACAGACAGTCATTGAGTCAAAGGCACTCGTGCAAAGCAGACGTTCTCAGAAAGCACAAAAGTGCCTTCACTGCCTTCTGAGCAGATGATCGGTGGGGACGGTGCTCTAGTACTGTCTGTTCACTCAGAGGACGATCATCTAGTTTCCTCATTGTGTTGGACAAAGATTGTCTCTGTGCTTGAAATTGAGGACAGTGGCACAATAAGTGGTCAATCTTCTCCTCGCATCCGCAAACATCACATTCAGGACTATCAGCCATTCCAATTAGTGCTGAGGAAGCTTTCGTGAAGGCAACTCCCAGCCACAACCGACACAGAAGAGGCGCTTCGCGTCAGTGCAGTCCGGGCGGAGGTCAGAGTTGCAGTGAAGGGTTTAGTCTGTGCAATCTGGTGCGCCTTGTGAGTGCGGTATTCCACTCTGCTAAGGAGAGCGTGTGTGCTAGAATGCGAAGTTGTCTCGCAGCTTCGATCCTTGAGAGTATATATGAAGGCTGCTGCGTAATGTCGGTATCGGTTGCGCACCGTGAATTATGTGCCCTCGAACCCAACTTAATCTAAAGAAGCGCGTTAAATCTTTTATATAGCAGTCACTTTCCTGTTTAGCATGCCTGTACCACATTTAACGATATATTGGCGCGTACAACGATACTTTAACGTTTTGCTAAGCTGCGCAAATTCATATAGATATATGTCATGCTTGCGTAAATTCAGTGCCTCTTCGTCAGCTTCAAATACAACCCACACTTCGAGTACAGGAAACGATTTGCATGTCTATCTTTAGCCGCATTTTGACCCACTGAAGCAATATTTGTGGTGAAGAGCCGTGACAAAATAAAAATGCTTAGATTGATTCTTGAGCAAGCTTCAAGCATATTTTGATTGTTACACCTGAAGCTTGCTTACGTCGAATGAACGGCAGCACATAAAACACTCATGCAAGCATAATCAAAAACGTTTTTATTTTCAAATTTCGAAAAACCTGTAAACAACTACCAAGCTAAGACAGGTATTTTCGTGGTAGTTCTCCGGAGCGAAACATATAAATATTCGCGCATTTATAATTTGCCAAATGTCAGAAACATTGCGTAAGCGCAGCAGATTAACATCCGCTGGCAAGGCTGAAAACTAGTTTCCGCGTTTAGCTTTGCGCGTCGTGCAAATTACTTGGACAGCCTCTGGCGCCGCTTCGCTGTTTACCGACGATATGGTGACCCAACGCCCGGGTGCCCCCTTTTGTGACCTGAAGTCAAAGAAGACCAATGGAGACCCACAGCAGCACTCACCTTCGAACTTGGGGATGTTATGCACCGAAGCGATGTTTACCGCAACCCCGTTCTCCAAACAAGTGAAACACGCACTCGGCAAGCTCTCAGCAGCGCAGCTCGTTACATAACGGAGTCGGCGGTGGCGTGCTCTCCAATACGGCGCGAAACCAGTTGGCTACACCGGCGTTGGCAGCATTGGTGGGCACGTTCACAGACGCGAGAAGCACTGTTATTCAAGGCACAGGTGACGTCCCGAGGCTATCGATGAAAACACAACCATGACGTGTCTTCACTTACCCTTATAAAAGACTCGAATCCGCGATCGCTGCGCTACCAGGGTAAGCCTAAAAGCAACGGGCCACAGTCTTGCTGTTCGTCGCAGGCGTTCGCGAGCCGGCGGAAGTCCCAGCTTTAGCCGCCGACGGTGTTTATAAGGAGTCTCCAGTTTTCGCTGCTTGGTTGCCCCTATAGCCGGAAATGTTTCCGTCCCAGAAACGTGGCCGTGAATGACCCTGCTTGCGTTCTCTTTTACTTGGCCTCCTTCACCCTCCCCCCCTTTGGCTCGCAATTCACGTCGGAGCCAAGTAATCCGGATAGCGAGCCGTGCAGTATAAGACACACGCTCTCTTTCACCTCAAGGCCACCATTGCCGTTCCACTTCTCATGAGGGAGCACGCGAACAAGGTAGGTACTTGTTGCGGGCCTCTCGCGTCACACTTGCGTCATTGGGCGCCCTTTGAGAAACGCACCCCCCCCCCCCCCCCCATGCCCTTCCTTTTTATTGAAGCCGAGTCTCTAAGCTTACTTCCGGCCATGGGTGCACGTTGGGCCACGATCCGCCGGCCCTCCTTGCTTCGCGAGGGCCGACTTGCGGGAAAAAACGCGTCCGTCGGATCAGCACGCGAAAAATCGTCCCCTCGCAAGCAGCGCCTGCCAAATGCGCTCGCGCTGTCGTCACCCCGAGTGGGAAAATACTTCGTAGTGCAGGCTAAAGTGCCACTTTCTTGCGTTTAATATCAAATGTCATTGATACGGAGCCAGATGGCGCCAGATAGGAGCAACTGGAGATCCCCGAAGGAGGCCTTCATAATGCCGTGGGTATCTATAAATTTTCTGATGATGAATAGATGCCTGCATGTATGGGCAGCTTCTTCAATAAGAAAATTTTCGAATATGATCCCTTTCAGTGCCATTCTTTAGATCCGTTTAACTTTCCCGGATATCGATTAGAAATGCTTCTTTCTTTTCAATCCCTACCTGCTCATGCTTCAACTTCGTAAAGCGGTGTTGCGAACGGGTCCGTGGCACTGCAACATGAACACTACTGGATCGTTATTGTATACAAAAAGGAGACTGGTGCCCTACGAAAGGAGATAAAGAAAACTTGAAAGGGCACGCGACGAAAATCACTGATCTTATCAGTACCAAGCATCCAGCTACATCACATCAGGTTGTAGCTTCGGGAACATAGAAAAGTTCAACAAAACATAGTCTGCCTTTACTTTAAAACGTTTGCCGTTTTGGCCTAATTTTTAAGTTTCTCTTATTATAAAAAACTGCATCTGTACAAAATGGTTATCGTTCATAAACGATCACTAATTTCTCAATTAGCGCCTACGCTGTCGTCCAGATGCCCACTTACGAATAAATCCAGCTTGACATAATTTAACGGGAGATATGATTCAAGTTACGTAAGACCCTTAGAAATTCAACAGCGTGTGAATTTGGTTCAAACTATTTAGTACTGATTCACGATTACTATCTTCGAGAGGAAATGCAGGCACACAACACATGCGCAGGTGTTTTTTCGCGCTAAAAGTAATTATGTGCCCGAAAAAATGCTACTAGTTCCGTTGTAAAACACCACTAACGCGCCTCACACTAACTAATCTCTATGAATGAGACGAAAACCAATCAGGAAATGCTTGGAGTCTGTTAGTCATAGCTAAACGCTTAAAAAATATGTAGCTTACCTGCCAGCGCTTGTGAAGCGGTCGCTGCTTCGAGTTAGTGGCTGAAAAAAGTTGGAGGAGTTGGATGCCATCGAAGTCACGTCCACCTCACTGCACCCGCCTACTCTTCCAAGGTTAACCGGAAATCAGTAAATTAATCACGGGCTTCAGCACTTTGCCAGACACCCACATTGAGTCACTGACAAATACCTAGACATGCTCCAACCACTATTTGCCCCCCAAAGTGTTATCATCCTAACATATATTAGCCGGCTAGGCGAATGATCTGAAAGTCACCCCTCTACACACTACAGACCAGACGGACGCAGCCAAACATAGATTTGCTCTTAACAGCTGGCGCTATAAAAGTGACAGTTCAACAAAGGAGCGACGTCATTACGACGTCAGGTGGGTGTGCCGGAGGCACTTGTGGCGCGACCCTCAGCACGCTTCTCCAGTTGTTCCATCGCAGACCCGGGCACTTGGTCCTCGACTACCAGATCTTCGCCGGATAGCATCTTGTCATTTACTCGCAACGGCTCCTCTTTGTGTACAAAGTCATTTACAGAAAGAATGCTTGTCGTAAAAAAGGCCGTATAGCGGCAGAGCTTGGCAGCGCTCTTTAAAAAACGAAAAACTCGAGGGGTCAAATTCATAAAGGCTTTCGTTCGTAAGCGCTGTTTGCAATAGGCCGGCTGACTTCTCTAATATGCCCAACATCCCGATTGGCTAGCACTGTCTGTTACGAACAATTTTACGAGCATTCTATATTTTTTGGGGGGGGGGGGGGAAGGGGGGGGGGGGGTGAACATAGGCTAAACGTTTTAGCAGTATGTTGTACATAACATTACCCTTTAGATTACTGACCATTGCGAAGCGAAGAAGTTACACAACACGCCGAAAAATTCAAAGCCATGCATCTGTAACGCAGGCTTTTTTGGTATAAATTATATTCATTGAATTCGGTGAATTCATGTGCCAAAACCACGATTTGATTATTCGGCATGCCGTAGTGGGGGACTTAGCATTAATTTTTACCACCTGGGGATCTTTAACGCGTCCCCAACGCAGGGGAACGGGCGTTTTTGCATTTCGCTCCCATCGAAAGGCGGCCGCCGCGGCCGGGATTCGATCCTGCAACCTCGTGCTTAGCAACGCAACACCACAGCCACTAAGCCACCGCGGCGGGTATAGATTAATGGAAACGTACATTTTTCTTCCGTTATTTTTACTGGAGACTCTAGTTTCCCTTGACAGCACTCCTTTTCGTACACTTTTGACAATAACGAATTTCGATCGAAAAACGCGCACGCACTCACACACACACACCCACACGCACACGCCCATCCGAGTTTCCATTGACAGCACTCCTTTTCGTATACTTTTGGCAATAACGAATTTATAACGATATATAATAACGATATATATATAGTTATACACATAAAAAAGAAATGGTTGAGAATGGCGCAAGGTTTCCTTAATTGCTTTTGCACCAGAAAGCCCAACACAACGAGAAGACAAAAGGAAATGGGGATGCACTCTCTTTTGCCTCTTCCGCTCACCCGCACAGCATTTACTACACGTGTATATACTCAACGATAAAAAAGAGCGAGCGGACCCAATGCCATTCCGTCAAATCTCGTACGTGCGCCCCTAGCTACAAAGCTTGGCAAAGACGGTTTCCGAATACGTAGCCATGTTTACAAAAATTCTACATGGCTGCTTTGCATTTCTAGCACGTCGCACCGATGTGAACGGTGCTAACGCTCTAGGAACGCGAATAGGATTAGAAGCGACGAGGGTAAGTCATCTCACACGTCTCATGTAAATGTTGGCGCGTCATATCAAAGGATGGAGACGAAAATCGAGACGGCTTCTGTCATGTGATCCTTTCTCTCTCTCTCTCTCGATCCCCCCCCCCCGTCATATTTACCCCAACTAGGTGAATTATCACCGTAAGTAAACACATAAGACTAAATTGCTGGGTAACAGAAAACAGGTTTTATAAATCAATGACGCAATACCGAACTACAATCACCATAAACAAGGGTGTCACGGGATACACCCTGGGCATGATCTCATAAAAAGAAAAGAAAAAGCCCCTGCCCGTGTTATCGCACACAAAATTCTAGTTCGGATAGTGAATACCAAAAGGGCAGTCAACGAATACAAGCATCTAGCAAAATCGCACTCATTGTGTACAAACCTTGGGCGCTAATTTCCGTAAAGAAAAGTCGAACTTTAAAAATAAAATTTCATGTTCTGTATGAGCAGCGCTAGTTCTGCGTCTACGTGCTTCTACTGTTTTCGCTGTTTTCTTTTCCTCGCGTTATTTCGCCCCGAGCACGTTGCACCAACTTGAAGTATTTCACGTGCAAATGTTCACTACTGCATGGCGCCTCATGTCTAGGCTTTGGAACTGCAGGATGAATCAATCAGCCTTGTCCGCAGCGGAGTCCTCTAAGGATGACATGGCTCTCTTCTTCCACGTGGTTCGTCACCCTTAAAAGCACTCACCTCTTCGTGCACCGAAGCTTAAAGTGGGATTTTTTAAATCAATTGCTTGCACTTGTTGCAACGTCAGGTTCCCACGGGTTACTATAGACAAGTTCTTTTTCAATGCGAGCGTTAAAGCCTCAGGGGTTCAGGGGTATGGTATGCAGGCGAATAAGGATGATTAAATAAATGAAAAAAAAAATTGCGGATCTAATAAAGTTCACGAGGGCTCGATAATGTGGTCCCTGCGTCCAAGCAGTGTAATGGCCACGAATATGCGGCGAAAGTCCTGCTGCTGCGAGATGCCGGAGCCTCATTGGTTCAAAGCAGGGAAAACCCTCAGGTATCTGTAGTTGTAATTTTCTTTATCAACATTTTTCCATAGCAAGAAAAACTAAATAAACGGAACGCCTACAGACATGTGTAAGGAAATTACATAGAAAAAAAGCTCACTTGTGCGGAAGAAGTCATTTTTACAATCTCGTCTTTTTAATGCAAAACATTTCGAACAGCTCGAACAGATGGCTGACCTATAGTTAAGTCATTTTTGTCGCAAAGACTTCAGTAGTGTGCCGCCATTTTAACTTATATAAACCGAGATATATTGCCGCCTCCTGGATTCTTCAAGGATTCCACTTGAAAAAAATCGAAACACCCAATAATACGACTTTTTCCCGCGTATGGAGTGATGATATGGAGGCGCCAATACCGAAGCATTAATGTCGCTGAAGGGTAGCACGAGGACCTGTAAGTTTCCGTTATAAGCCAGCGGTTTCTTTGCTTACTCTCACGCGCATATCCATGGCGCCGGCCACACTTGCATGAAGCGGACCCACAAAACCTACTACGGGGAGGACGCGCGATATTAGACACATTTAGCTGGGCGTGATACGCGGTACGCCACCATAGGGATACGTTACCGCGAGGCACCCTGAGTGCATGCGCGCCACAAACCGAGCATTTCCGTGGCGGAACCAGGTGAAGATGACGTGCGCCAGACCCCATCTACAACACCTCGCAGTGCGTGCCGCACAGAGCGTAGTCTTCTACCAACGTCAGCCATGGCGTTGCGTCACTTGGCGTCGACAGGGAGAGCAGAGACAAGCCAGAATGACCAGCGCTGGACATGCCACATCTTGGCGCCGGCGTTCTGCCACCGCGCGCTGCTCGACGTCAGAACGCCGAGAATAAAACACGCGAGACCTCGGTGCCGGCGAGCGCAGCGTTCTGGCATGCCCAGGATCTCGGCGTTTCTGCTCGGCGTTTCGGCTTGTCCCTTCCCTCCGCGTCGACGTCTAACGACGCTGATGGTTCGGCTCGTGGATCACTAAACCGAATACCCTGGCGTTCTGTTGGACGTCTAGAAGTTGAGTGGACATTACCCGAGAGAATGTGGGCAAATCGTAAGGCGTGTATGTATACCCAAATTATCCCTCCCAATAACCTCGCAATCTCTCGCAGAGCTAAACAGGACCAGTTATTTAATTGTAATTTGGTTTATTTTTATTCAGCACCGCTTTGGCAGGCCTGATGAATGTACTGTTTTCCAGAAATAAAGACAAGTGCACTATTATTATTATTATTATTATTGTTATTATTATTATCATCATCATCATTATTATTATTATTATTATTATTATTATTATTATTATTATTATTATTGTTATTATTATTATTATTATTATTATTATTATTATTATTATTATTATTATTATTATTATTATTATTATTATTATTCGGCCATTCGACGTCGCGCGGCCAAGCACCGGAATATAGGGCGGGAACCGGGCAAGCTGGGGTCGTCTGCCTTTTACGAAATAATAGCTACCGCTTTGAAGTCTCCTGAGCCCCACAATTATTTTCAACATAACCCATTACCCTAGAAACATTTACGCTAACGCAAAGCTGACGATTTAACCATCATTTTAAAATACAACGCTCACCGTTTCTCTTTTATATATTGCTGTAAAATACTTAAGTTGCTGGTTAGAGGAAAAATCCAAAAGAGGATGTCTTCATTGGTATGCTTCCAGCTGTCTAAAGTCGAGTCATTCATATAAGCTGAAAAGATGAATGATTCATGATCCATGCGCACCTGGAATAATCTTGGATGGAAATCTGTGCTTCATGTCTAGCAAAACAACGATGCTGTCCAAGAAGAAGAAGGATGGTCACCTTTCAAGGACACCACGATACATGACCTCTCACTCGTAGTAGGTTTCGCCATATCACGTAGGATCAACAAACCGATCAATGAGCAGCGCGGTCTGCCCCGGAGTGGCTTTAACTACGGCGCAACAGTTTAGTCATCGGTCAATGTGACAATGAAATCGCGTAAAATATCGATGTTTATTCAGCTTGACAATTTGCCAAGGAGAAACAACAACACGATGCGTAGTGAATAGCAATTTCTTCTGCGAGAATGTGCGCGAGACCGGTTCTGAGGCGGCGAACAATATCTACCCACCACGGCAAGGAAACGCAAATAAACATGCACGGACGACTCACGTTATACGTCGTGCGGAACTCCGTACACTTTGATGGTGGACTGTATACCAACGGACGTGCTTACGCTGGCGATCGAGACCGGCAACTGCTCTGCCTGAGCGTCTCTGGCAATGTGACTGGGAGATGTTACCACGTCTCCGGCAAACCGGCGGCTCTTAGGAAGGCAAGAAGAGTTAGTTCCCGGCGGGCTGTAACTGACCCTTTTAGAACCACAAGGTATCGCCGGCACGCACGCTGAATATATTTATTCAGTAGGTTCTCAAGACGAGCATACCTTTCGTCACGGAGCTTAGGCACGACCGCGGAAAGCGTTCGGTGTCTCCTGTCTCTTCGCATAAAGTAGAGAGCGGAGATATCGACACACTACGGCTTAAAATAGCCATGCCGGCATAGAGATAAACATGCAATATTTATAGAAATATTTAATAGCCTGCAAAACAGGTTCATTTCTTTAGAAAAAAAAAATGGAGATAATCTAGGTCTCGCACTCGTCCCTAGAAATATTTGTAGCAGGTTTATTTTTTACGTTATACAGACAAAATATATCCAAGGCTTTCAATATATGTTAGTCGCTTGACTGGAAAAAAAATATTAAACGCATCTGGGGCAGTCGGCACGATATTAAAATATAATTTTTTTTAGAAACATAGTGCGAATGTTTCGAAACACAAACACGTAAAACAAAATGCTAGCGCTCTACTTCTTAGGTGTTGATATCACTATGTTTGCTTGGGGACTTCTTGTCCAGAAAGGGTATCCTTTAGTGGCCTTTCTGTACGAAATTTTGTTTAAATATAAATTTGGGGGCTATAAATTTTGCCCCCAGAAAAGGTTGGGCAAAATATATAGCCCAACCTTTCATGTACTCAAATAAAAAAATACAGAAATAAAGAAAACGTCTTCTTTCCGCAATATACAGTTTGTCTTCAACAATTCGCATCTCTGCGCATAGGCAGCGCCTGTGTACATACGATGTAGTAACGATGCTCTCGACGGAACCGACAGGTTACGCAGGGTGCGTGTGGCGAAATCCAAAGCGACAAAGACCGAGCACAGATGTTCGATTTCGTAGCTTGCTTACTCTTCGGTACCTCGACTTCTTGGGAATGTGAGAGTGATGCGTATGACAAGAACATCAGCTTCGTCATTGATACTAAATCTGTCTTTGCCCAGCAAGGCTATTCTCCAACGTGTAGCACTGAACACGCTTCGCGTCTTAGTATTGCGCTGCTCGACACATAGGCAAAACAGAGACATTCAAAATTATTACCTACATGTAAATGATGGCATGCGTACATGACCTCCTAAATAAGCCAAATGAGCCCTTTCTTAAAAGAAGAGTGCAGGCGCACGTAAAAAGGGTGACATCACAATTTTAATTTCGACGTTTCTGTCGGGGTCCGGCCTTCATCAACAGTCAAGCAGAAGTATTTGGGTTGCATACACTGGAGTGGCATGCCTCCTTGTTGCACTGGTTAACCAGCGCTTCATTTCGGCAGCCAATCCACCGGTTAGTGGATCGCGGTAGAATCAGGGTAGCATAAATTCGCTGGCTGTCGGAACGCTCGCGGGCGATGTAGTTCAGAAGCGGATGGTAACGTTCGAAGGTGATTCGGCCTGTGTGAGAGGCCAAGTCATGGGTTCCAAAATGCTGGATCAAGGTGGAGGTAGTAGTTCTTGGTACCAAGTTCAGCATGAAACTTACACCATCGGTCGTGGCACTAATCCTCGTGAAGAAGGCACGAGTTCTGACGTCCAGGGGATTGAAGCGGCTGTAGAGGTATTTTATTTGCGAGTCTTGAAGTATACCACAGTAGCAGGAGTCGTGTACGGGAACATGCAAGTGTTAGAGTATAAGCGCGACTGAACGAGGACGTAGAAAGAAACAGATACACAGAGACAGCGCTACAGAGAGAAGAGATACACAGAGACTCAGATAACACGGAGAAGCGCTGTCTCTGGGTATCTGTTTCTTTCTACGTCCTCGTTCAGTTCTACTTATACACTCTATCATGGATTCTAACCAACTAACCCGCCAACGTGTTTTAACATACAAGTGACTGCTTTTGACGTGGACTTTCTGATATTCGTTTTTTGGTGTATGAAGGACGCAGTTTTTCGGATCTGGTGTTTATTAAATTGAAAGAAGTGCAGGTGCACGTAAAAAAAGAACAAGAACAAGGCCCCTGTCGAAACCTCGAAATTAAATGTTGTGTTTGCTTAGTGTCTACGGTTTTGCGCTGAAAAGCAGGATACCGCGGAAGGAAATACCAGCTGCGGTGGCCGCATTTCGACGAGGCTGAAACGCAAGAACGCCCGTGTACCGTGCATTGGGTGCACACTAAAGTACCCCAGGTGGTGCAAATTATTCCGGACACCCCTTGCACGGCACGCCGCATAATCAGATCGTGGTTTTGGCGCGTAATACACCAGAATTGTGTTTCCTTAATATATATATATATATATATATATAACTGCGCGCCATGGTTGCGCGTAGTCCTGACGCACGCCCGCGTGATTCAATATGTGACGGCGCCAACTTCTAAGTGAGCCAGGAATAAAGCAGAATTAAGAAAAAGAACACCCGGTGCGCATGCGTCAGAGTACACTCGCCAGTCAGCTGCGCCCACTGCGTGCCTATCATATGACTACACTAGTCCGATGTGAAACGCGTCACGCTGTGGTAATCTGGGTTTCAGGCTTAACTTCGCCAAGTAAACGTGTGACGACCAATTTCATAAGCGGCCGTAACGACAACCAGTCGGGAAATTCCGCACATAACATTTGTTACTTTCATTAATATGCGACGCTTCGCTTCCATCGAGATATGTGCGGTGAGCGGCAAGCACCGCAATACACAGCCGTATAGCGGCACCGTCGCCCTGGTGTACACCTCGCTCTGACATTTGTTGCGCGTGCGTCTTGGACGCGATAATGGCGCAACATGCACAGTGAGCACGGCTGTGTTTTGCTCAAAACGAATAATATTTTAGAGCCACCGACGCCCTGCGCCAATGGGCGCCGTTCGCGCATGCCTGACACACGCACGAGCTTAGATTCTAAAACCGCAACTGTGGAGGAGACATCGCGACGCGTACGTCGTCTTGAGCAACATCTGGCCTTCCAGGCGGCAGTCAAAGCACGCGGCAGTTGGCCACAGACCCTTGGGGCTTCTGCCTATAGCTATAGACAGCGACAAGTCACCCACATTTGAATGCACCATGGTATACATATACAAGGCGTTTGAGCAAACACTTTCTAAAATTTTTAAAGGTTGCCTGTGGCAGATAACACGATTCTAGTTTATTAGTTGGTCTATTTCTAGTCTATTTCTAGTCTACTATTCTAGTTCATAGTTGGCGGATAAATGTGTTGGCGTTCCAGTTAATTTGGTGCTTCAATGCATAAAACGACGTTTTGATAAGAAAGTATCTGCAACGCCAGCGCATTTTGCCGCAAAGTTCGGGAATTAATATCTCCGAACTTTTGTCATCCTGAGAATTCGTTCCAAGTGGATCCGCCTTGGGAAACCCACGGCTATAATTGCTAAATTGCAACATGAGCCATCATGTAATTAGTTCAGAACGTAATTAGTATGTTTCTGTTAACTATTCGATTATGCATTTGAATATTTTGTGCAAGTAATGTCCGCCTCTTCAAACAGATCAACTCATCAACTATAATTGTACTATCTGCAACCTTTACACATTTTTTTAAGTGTTCGCTGAAACACCCAGTATAGGTTCCAAGAAACCGTTCACGAGTGATAACTTAAGAAAGACTACGGATTTAAAGAAAGTATACATCAATCTAGGGAATGTGTATATATCATTGCGCTGAGCAAACAGAGAGAGAGAGAGAGAGAGAGACAAAAGGGGAGGAAAGACAGGGAGGTTAACCAGTGTATGTACCGGCTGGCTACACTGGGCTGGTGGAAGGGCTAAATGGAGTAAAAGGAGAAAGAAAAAACAAATTGAGAAAAATTTACATAATAACGCGATACTACGCGCTACAACATTCAAAGACGATCGCACAATTCACAAGCCCTTAAAAATTGAACAGAGCCCTTAAAGGGAAGTTCAAAGGTTTTCCAGAAAAAAAGGAGTTAATAAGAGCTGTACGTCATGGTTTTCAACCCTACGAATTCGAATATCCCATCTAAATTGAGCGAAAGAAGCGCAAACAGATTTTCTTTCGACGAAAAGTGCATTAGCAGACTCGGAGCAGCTCGCGCGTCTCGCTTCCGCCTGTGATTGGTCGGGCACCTCGTGACGTCAACAATGGTGTTCGTCCGGACCGACCGCTGCCGCTACACGTGAAGCATGGTGCAAGGTAGTTTGGTGCTGTTTTGCCGAGACGGTAATGGAAAATTTTGAGAGCTTGCGTTTCTCTTAGGAGTTCGGCGTTAAGTCCAAACCCAATGAGAGCGATATTGCGCGCGACGGCGACGGCTTCGAGCGACAAAATGGGCCGTCGCTTGTACAGATCGCTCGGTGTTGTCGCTCAATCGCTCGTTTCTAGAAATCTAGAACTCGTCGCTCGTCGCTCGAAATTGCTACGAGTGACTAGCCAATAGCGCGAAGCCGGAACTGGATGTACATAACTCAAATACTACTGATTGTCGCACGGGACGAGCAAACTATTGAATTTTACACGTGCAAGAATGAGAACCTAGTGCAAGACCTTCAGAAATATTTTGTGCTCCTTTTTACAGTAAAATACATGAACTTAAATTAATAAAGCCCGCGTCACGCTAGTTTCGGCGCATATATTGCTGCCCTCATACCAGGAAGTCCATTGCTAAAATACAATAATGGGGGCTAAGATAAAAGCTGCAATGAGGTAGCTTGAGGTGCCCTTAGCCCCTTTGTTACATGGTGGCAGTGAATAGCGCAATCAACCGTGCGCAATGAACATTACATATAAATATTAATTCCAATCATCAATCAATTAAAGAGAATTTTCTATAACGGAACAAACAAAAAAAGGAACAAAGAAATGGGATAAGGACAAATAAAAGCAATGCAGATAGTACGCACCACCACATTACATACACTTGGCAATACGTAAATAAAAGTGAAAATCGCGTACACTTGACGATGCATAATTAAAGGTGAAAAGATACGATGGTCGATTAATATTGGAATTATTAAGAGAAAGAAAAGAACGAGCAAAAATTATGTCATTACAAACATTTAACAAGACACACATGTGAATACAGGTGAAAAAGAAATTACGCTTGATTCATTATTTAGGAGAAGGTTCTGATAAGTAACGACAGTTCTGACCGTCTTATGTTAATGATGTCAATGCCAGCGTCATGTAATAAATTAAGCAGTCGTCGAAGAAGTCGTCGCTCAAAGCCGTCGCTCGCATGGAGTTCGGCTTGTAGGCGATCAGTGGACCCGAAAGCCATCTCCATCGCATCGCTTGTCGCTGTCGCGTGCGAGATCGCTTGTATGGGGTTTATACTTTACTCCCTACATGTACGAGCCGATTGCGAACAGCCAGCCTCTCCAGAAAGCAAAATATGCTGGTGCAAGCAGTGCTTTCGACGCGAACGAAGGCGAAGTGTTAGCATCTCCTCGTGTTGGAAATGTTCTTTGATGAGTATGTTTTTGGTAAGCTGCACTCAGCGATCCAGTGAGTTCGTTTCCGGGCAAACAACTGTAGTGTTATGTTCCTGCATGCCTCCTCGTAGAACGTAAGCGGTGATGCGATCCTTGGCATTTGTGCGCTGCCCCAAAGCTGTCGGCAATCTACACAGACGGTTTAAATGCGGGAAAAGTTTACCGCCTCTTGTAGCACGTGTAGTGTAGAACCTTCATCAGCGCGCCATCCCCACGCTACTCGTAACCGGCGAATTACGTCGGCTACGTGAGATGGTCGGTTTCTCTATGTGCGCGAGAGAAGGGGGAGCGCAACGTGCTGGCGTGAGCCGGCTTTCCAACACATGCAAATTTTACACTTGCACTGCGTAATGGTAGCTGCATCCAGGCTGTTTCACAACACACGTACGAATAGAAAATTCGCGGCGCTTGGCGACGAAACCTGCGTCAAAGGTGGGAGATAAACATGCACCTTCCATTCAGCGTGTTAACACGAAGGAGAACCCAAATCACGCATTATTGATAAACTCTGGTAGTCATCGTCGTCCCGGAAGTGGTTAGACCGCACAGTGTTGCTCTTGAGCGCTTAAAATTCTTTCGTTTTACAGCAGCCTCCCACTTGGCTGAAAGCTTCTTGTCTTGCGGGAAGTAATGGAAGAAAACATCGTCGCGGCCGCTGGTTTTCATGCAACCCTAGGCTGCACAGAACGCCGGCATTGTTGGCCCACCATTTCAATTGATGGTGCGCACCTTAACTACCACTCTACATAGACACAAACAAAGGAATGCAGGGTCGAGTGAAGCAGCTTATGACGGCACACACGCAGAAACAAGCGCGGTCAGGCACGGCCGCGGAGACTGCGAAGGAACGGAACACCAGTGTTGACGTCCCTACGCCGCAGTTTGCGGTCTCCGCTCGCATCGTCAGCGTCAGCAGCAGCGCGCGGCGCTCGACGGGGGGTGGAGCAACAGCGCAATTTTAACCGACGATTACATCGCTCCTAAGTGAAAAATCCACTCCAAAATTTTACCTGCATGGTTTATACGCTTCCCGCATGCGTATTTGACCGTCTTATTGAATTCGACAGACTCTTCAGTTTCCCTTTAAGGCCTCGAGTGCCGAAACACGTCCGGACCAGTGTCCTAGAATTCTTTTTTTCTGTGAAGGAGCAAATCTTTACAATAAAGAATGTTATCATGGTGAAAGGCAGATGAAACCCGGGGCACTACGCCGACCAAAGTAAACTAAAAAGAAAAAAAATTATTCTTGACTCTGCTATCGGAAACACCAGAGCAGTGGAGCTGGAGAAGGCCAGTAAAGTAGTACCAAACCGCACACTTAGTCTAATTTTTGCTGGCCTTCCCCCAGCTTCGCTGGTGTCTGCTGTTTGCGATAGCAGATCCACGCATAATGTTTTTTCCATTGCGAGAAAGAGGAAAGCCGTAGCGAACGCGCGGGCTTTTAGCAGAGAGCAATGACGTCACACCACCTGTGTCCCCACCACGCCGCTCCTTCTCCCCCGCTAGGCGCCACCCACCCTCGCCGCGTCGCTCTGCTTTCACTCTCTGCTTTCGTAATCAGCTTTCACTCTCTTTCAGCTCTCTCTGCCCCAGCTCGGCGAAGCTGCGAACGTCAAGAGAAACCTAGCGAGGTTCTAACAGCTCCACTGTAAAAAGATGTCTCGGCTCCCACACGAGAGCCTTGGTAACAGGTAAAAAAAAATGTGTTCGAGCAGTTCGCTTAAATAGGCTTGAACACGTGACGCAGGTAGTGCGCGTACAGTGACGGTAGATTGCCATCGCTCCGGTTCCTAGTGTACTGTGTAGTCTGAATCACGAACGACTCAGGATAAAGGCATCGAGATAGTCCTTTACAGCAAAGCGGTTTGTGTGGACCATGTGCTACCTTTGCCGGACTTCGCTAAATAGGAGCCACGTCAGCTAGCGTGAGAGGAAAAGAAGAGCTCAACAGGGGTAAAGGGGTTGGAGTATCCCCTATCACCCTGGGAGAATGATATCTTATATTGGAATATGGGATAAGCCCGTGTGTGACTTTTGCGGAACCAAAGAAACGATTAAGCACATCCTATGTATCTGTCCCCAATACGACGTCGAGCGTGAAGTTCTCCGGACAGCACTGAACGAGCTGTACTTTATACCTTTTTGCGTAATGAAGATACTTGGGCCCTGGCCGTACTCGTCGATGGCACAGAAAGGCACGAAAGCGCTCTTGAAATACTTCAAGTCGACAGGTCTTGGGAACCGTGTGTAGACTCGGTGCGAACCTTCCTATGTGCGTGAAACTGTGCTCTCTCTATCTCCTCTCTCTGGCTTTCTTCGTTCCCATACCACTTCTCCCAGTGCAGGGTAGCAACCGGACGTGCGTCTGGTTAACCTCCCTGCCTTTACTGTATTATATTTATCTCTCTCTCTATCTATCTATCTTATACGCGAATCTTATACGTTTGTCACACGGTGCATTTTCGGCGATCGAGCCAGATCGGCATCGAATTTATCGACTATTGATTCCACCCTGCCGCGAAAGAAAGAAATGTTATGCTGGCAGTTTGAGGCCAACCCACAGTGCCCAGCGATCGAAACGCGATACTATGAGCGCGTGACTGCTGGCACTTCTTGCGCCAGCAAGAAGTGTGGGCAGCCACGTCAATCGTCAAACCAATTAAATTATGGGATTTTACGTGCCAAAACCACTTTCTGATTATGAGGCACGCCGTAGTGGAGGACTCCGGAAATTTTGACCACCTGGGGTTCTTTAACGTGCACCTAAATCTAAGTACACGGGTGCTTTCGCATTTCGCCCCCATCGAAATGCGGCCGCCGTGGCCGGGATTCGATCTCGCGACCTCGTGCTCAGCAGCCCAACACCATAGCCACTGAGCAACCACGGCGGGTCGTCAAACCAATACGACCAATCGTCAAAACGATTGCAGTGCCCACATCTGCAGTGGTGGGCCTTGCACCCAATATACGGAGCTTTGGATTAGTAGTTCTGCACATTCCATCCCAGCTACATCTACGGGAAGACCCCGAGTAGTGCGTACTCCCGAGAAAGAAGCTGCCTACCGCGAGCCTGGGCGAGAGTTGGCTCGTGAATGGGGCTCGTCAAACACACACACATACACACAAAAAGAGACAAAAATCTAACGCGCAAATAATAAAAAAACGCTGCGAGAACAGAAAAAAAAAGCACTCCTAAAGCATGCTCACCACGCGAAGCACGCAAAAGCGAAAATGAGGTGAAAGAACGATGAAACAAAAGATTTGCAATACAGACTGTTTGCAAAGTTTGACTTGCCTGGTGTAACACGCGGTGTAACTAACACAACTTCGCCGTTCGATCATCTTCACGGACTGGAACGGGCGGTGATTTTTTTTTCTCAGGCAAGGACACGTGCCTTCCTCCACTCGATTGTACACGTGTACCCCTGAAGCGGTGTGCTCAGCCAAAGTACTGGATTTCACATTTCCTTTGCTCACGTCATAATTGTGCTGTTTAAGACGTCTTTCAAGTTCACCAGTTTCATACCAATATACACGTAGTTACAATCCGCGCATGGGACAACGTACACAACGCATGGGAATGTCGTATACGTACAAAACACCTGGTTTCGAACTTGCCACTTGAACTTCTTTGTTGCATGCTGTTGAACGACAAATGGCACGTCCATAGTTATCCTGCGCTGCCTCTGGTCCAAAGCGCGCCGGAATATCATATATCCTGTCCATAAGTGAAGCTCTAAGCAATGTTCTGCGTTCTTACAATGTTCAAGGGGCACGCGTTCCAAACCAGAAACTGCGAGAATAGCTCACCAATGGTAAGGACTAATTACCAAAAGAAAAGTTCCCAGGAGTTGCGTACGTTATCCCATGCGCGGATGCTGACTGTATACGTGTATATTGGCGAAACTAGTGACTTTTAAAGGCGTCTTAAACAGCACAATTATGACATGAGAAAAAAAGAAGTGAAATCCAGTGCTTTGGTTGAGCATGCCGCTTCAGGGGGCCACGCAATAAACTGGGGGAAGGCAGCTACCATTTCTTTGCTTGTTTTATGCAAATATAAGCGTAGTTTGCGATGGTTGCATCGATTGTACATGTATAAGGCCAGCAAGCCTAATAGATGAAATACCAGTTTCGAACTTACCTTTGTGTCCACAGATGATTACGGATGGCTATACTGCAACAGTATTGTAGAACAAGGCAGGAGCAGGACAGGAAAAAAGCGTTGGTTTTCTTAACGTTTGAAATTTTATTTATATACATGGAAGTACTCGGCTTGGGCGACCTTGGTACCCAGACAGGCGTCAAAGCTGTGTTCAAATCTAGCGCATAATATGGAAAGTCTAAATGAATAGACATGAGAGTAGATAGATACAAGACAAATTACGTGAAGCAGCTGCATTCACGGAAACAATAGTCTTATTTCTAACGCAAGGTCTCGTAGTTTATTCCCTGGATTCTTAGAATGCAAATATGCATGTACAATGATATTTTGGTGGACCTGAAAGAAACCCAAAGGGTCAGCATTTATCCTGAGCCATCCAGTACGTGTAGAAATGTAGCACCCATTTAAGCGAAACATGACTTGCTATCCTCTCCTTCCTATCGAAAGGAAGGACCACTGAATGTTGCAAATTATCTTATGCAACTTGCATAAATGCGGTCTTATTTGTCTCAACGGCACGGTTAAATAGCAATATGGCAGAAGGAACTAATTCCCTCTCTCCCTCTTTCTTCAGCAGAAGTGTCACTAACTACTTTAAGCTGTACTTCCATTTGCAAGGTCATGTTTTTTTTTTATCTTTAACTTGTCATTTACTGTTTTTAACGCTCTTGCAAGAAGTAATTCAGCCACTTATCTCTTTCTTTTTTTCTTTCCATCCTTTTTTTTTTATCTCTGTCTCCTTACTCTTTCGCACCATCCCATCCCATAACTTCAGAGAGCCCAGTAACGAGCAGTCACAGTGAGTATAATATACCTGACCAGAAGTTACGACCACAAATATTGCCTTTCTGGTCGTAACTGCGCTGCCTGGAGCCAGAAAATTTGCCCGAATAAATTGATCACAACGTTTCTTTGGTTGTAGAGATCACATGGACCATCACTGTTCACCCTCTTTATGCTTTCTAAAGAAATAAGTATAGCAGCATGCTCGTAGTTTTTTAAAAAGGTAAGGTAACTATGTAGACGCATTTAGCTTCAAGATTACACAAGCTGGAGGCGCATCTTCTTTTATAACATCGTAACATGTTATGTTATAAAATTGAAGGCTGACTTCACTGAACTTCTCCACCATAAAAATAATTTGTTTAACATAGTCAGCGCGTTCGATATCACACCCAGCGTTTCTTAGCAATCCAGCGCGGCTAAGGGAAGACAGGAATACTTTAGAGAGCCGTCAACTTGACAAGTAGAAGTTAAACAAGAGAGAGAAAAAGGTGCATAGAAAGGCAGGCAGGTTAACTAGAGGCAGTTCCGGTTGGCTACCCTTACGGGGGAAGGGGTAAGTTAAACTTCGTGCTTAAGAGGAAGTTTTAGCTCGGGTGCTCCTATCTAAATACATGTAAAAGGAGAATGCGTCTTTCTCGGCAACCGCTGCATCAAATTTGGCGACGTTTGCTGCATATAAAAGAAATACCTAAAATCTAGTGACTGTTAGTTTCAAATTTCTGATTTACGTCATCAATTTTTTATTAAAAATTGGCAAAAATAAAAAATTTTCAAAAAGCGATACTATCAAGTTTACAGTTCTGGTAACTCGGTAACAAAAATGAAAATACAATTCTGTGAATTGCATCTAATAGTACATCTAAAGCGGACAAAATTGATTATTACACATGAATGTAAAAAAATTTTGCTATATGGAAATACAGATTTTGCAGAATCCTTGTAAACATCGTAACCAATTCACGTAAAATATGATATGACATATCGAGTTTGTCCGTTTTGAGTGATCTAATGGATGCAGTTAACAGAACCGCGATATCTAGTCTTGATGCAGAGCTATGAATTTGTAAACTTCGTGCTTCTATTTTGCTCAAACGTTTGAATTTTTGAAATTTTTTTTAACAAGATTCAGGACCTAAATCGAAATTCCACTTCCAACAGTCACTAGAATTTAAATTTCTCTCTCAAATGCAACACATTTCATTAAAATTGGCCCAGGGGTTATCTCGGAAAATGTTTTTGCGTTTTACATGTATTTGAAAGGCTACGTCGGAGCTGAGCCCGAGCTAAAGCTTCCTCTTAAGCCATAGGGGACACTTCATAATTGACAAGTCCATTTTCACTATAGCATATTAGAGCATCTTTAGATGCTGGCGGAGAAAGTACTTTTTCATGCACTCGCAGCCCTCTTTTTCAATGTCTTCTGAAGCAAGATTTTCCTTCGCCCCGTTATTGTTTAGCGCTGTGTTGCGTGACGCGGCTTAATTAAGATTTATTCTTGTATTTACGAATTTACGAACCATTCCAAGCAAATAGACACTAATGTTAGTAATTTCTGAGAAAGATGTTTGGAGCGTCCGGTGCATGTGCCAAGAAGTAGCCATCGCTACATGGCTTTCGCTTGTATACCTAAGAGGATGATGATCATAAGTATTAACACGCGAATACGTTTATTTCTCTTTCATTTGCTACAAGGTAGTAATATTTATCGGAAACACGCAACAGGCGCTGTCAATTGCACCCACAGTCAGCAATTTGTTAGAACGTTTTATTTTTTCTGTGCGCGTGTGTATTCCGTGGGAGTATGTCCCTTCGCATAAAAGATGAGGAGCGTATGACTACCATTTAGGGTCTGAGTTATGCTTTCGAGTAGGGTCAGTCGGCTAACTTCGTACGCAGAGGTTGCTTTTAACAGCACGTACGAGTAGCCTTATAAAAACCTGACAACCTTCATAATTATTATCAGATAAGCATATTGTACCCTTCGTGCAAAGAAATTCTCCCGTGCGATCAGACAAAAGCCGCAACACACTTCGTTACCTCAACCAAAACATATACAGACAGTCTCTTCCGACCGCTGTTGACAGGAGCACATCTTTTCGATCAATCTTTATTTGGGATACGGCTCCAACATTACTGTGGTACTGTAATATGCCGAAGACATGGGCGCCTCTGATGCACCCCTTCCTACTCCCGGTTACTCCCGGTAGCAACAGGCTGCTGAGTGGTAACGGCCTCTGGCGGATTCTCGTTTTCCACTTGGGGAGCCAATGGCCTCTGCTGTTCTTGCTGCTGCTCCTGCTGTCTTGCTTGGTCTTGCGTTTGCTGAATGAGAGTATCCTCCACACGCGGCGCTGCTACTCCCTGGTCACCGAATGGCGCGTTCGGAGGATACCCCTGAGCTCCACCATCTGCATAAACAATGTTCAGCTGTGGTTCTGGAGACATTTGGTTCCCTTGCTGCGCTCCAGGTGCTTCTCCACCCCCATGCTGCCTCTGGTGCTCAAGGGCTCTTTGCAGTAGCGGGTCCACTGGCTGTGGTGCAAATCCCGGGTCGATGATTCCAGAGCCACCGGGGTAGCCCTGCCAGGGACCATGTGCGAGTGGTTGCCATGGTTGTTGTCCAACGCCTTTCCGCCTCTGTTCTTCGCGAACCCGCTGCAGAAGTTGACGGTTTGGGTCGGGTGCGAAACCGGGATCTATGATGCCGCTTGGGTTGGGGTAGAAGCCTTGCGGGTACTGGGAGTAAGGGCCTTGAGGGTACTGTCGGTACTGCGGATAGGCACCTTGGGGGTACTGGGGGTAGGCAGCTTGCGGGTATTGCGGGTAGAAACCCTGCGGGAAGTAGCCTGGAGGATAGAAGCCCTGCGAGTAGAAATCGTTCGGTGGGATTGGGTGCGAAGGGTATTCCGCGACCGGCTGTTCTGGTACGACTTCAGGCGGAGTGGTCGACGGACCTGGCTGCTCCGCAGCCTTCTCGGTAGCCAGAGAAGTTGACTGCGGGAGTTCACTGCTTCCTTCGGGAATAGTGAAAGTTGTTGGTTCGGATGTTGCAATGGTGGTTGCTTCAGGAACAGCGAGAGTAGTCACTTCAAGAGATGTAATAGTGGTTGCCTGGGGAACGGCAGGAGTTGACTGTTCCAGAGGTGCAATGGTGGTTGGCTCTAGAGAGGCCACTGAAGTTTGCACGAGATCGTCGTCTGCCGACGTTACTGGAAGGGTGGGCGTGGCCTGGCGGCGGTCTCTCACCTAAGGACGGGAGAAAACAAAATTCACCGACGATTACGATACTCTATAATGCAAAATTTGAGATTAGCTCTACACATGTTTTCATTTCGCGACATATTGGCTGGCGCGGACATTTCGTCTCGTGCGGCATCTTGCTAACGGAGCAAAGTGCGGCGCGACTGACTCTCTAATCGGGAGATAGCGAGAGGAAGCTGGTGGCTGACGCATTGGCGTGATCCACAGCACCCGCCGCAGACAGAACACTGCTCATGCAGAGCTTTGTTTCCATATATAGAATCAGTGGACGTGCTCGCCGCATGCCATCGGTGAACAGACGACGGTGCGCTACTCTGGCGCGCTTTTCCCACAGATTGCTTTATGACGTCAGCACTCCAAAGGGGGGAGTAGGAGGAGCGTCAGACTGCCTAATTTTTTTTTTGCAGTGCTATATCTTTGGAGTCAGCCCATATTTGTACACTGCACTATTTTCGGTATTGGCCCACAATTTGAAGTATGAGTACACGTTAAATAATTTTAAATAATTTCTGAAGTCTTACATGGGAAAACTACGATGTTATTGTGGGGCACTGCGTCCGATGCGAAATGGTTACAGTATGGGCTTCTGTGCTAGAGGTCCTCTGTTTGAACCAGGCCGTCGGATAATTTTCTTTATTTAATATATATTTATATAAATCCGGAACATTCCAGTGACCAGCGGCCCCCGTGCCACATATAAGACCATGTTTTCCAACTGCACTTTCTACGTGTTTGGTCCACCGAAGAGGCTAGAGACATACAATATACGAAAAAGCTGGAGTAAGTGGCAGTTATACATACTCATGCATATGCCATCAGTGGCGCTTTACGTAACTCTAGCACGAAGTGCTGCTTTTACCACTGTAATGTGTTGCAACATAATGACGTAGGCGCGTCAACGACAGCCAGCTCTTTGCATTTGCGCCTTACCACGGAATTCGACTGAAACTAAGAAACCACAAACGCGATATATATCCGGAGCGATTCGTGCCTCCTTGGGAACTTGTTGCGACGCCCCTGTACATCGTAAGGGAACGCATAATGAAACAACCGCGAGGAGCGACTGGCGCGGCTCTACAGTATATCGCTCTCAGCTCTCATGCGGCACACCAAGGTTCGAATAATGCAAGACACCTATTAGTTGTTAATGTTTTTTTACCTCAGACAGATTCAGGTATGGACTGACAAGCGACAGATTAAAATTTAGGTGTAAGTTAGAGAGCTCGTGCAGCTATTACAATGGACAACCGAATAGTGGATAAAATGAGAGGCGGGCGGCAATTTGCTGGCGCTTCACCAGAGTCGGCACGCGCGACACAAACAGAAAGGCACAGCGACCTGATTCACCAGCGTATCGAGCGTACCCTTCCCGATCAGTTTGTCAGCAGAGAGTTGAATCTGCCGGCGTCCTAAGAAATCTGAACGAGAGAAGGTGGCAAAAAGTAAGAATAGCAATTGTGCAATCTCCATGACTGCGTTTATATAAAACGAGTTGAAGTAATTATTTAATAATAAAAAAAATCATCAGAGGCTTTCTTATCTCCCCTTCCACTTCACATACATACAAAACTATATTGAAGTATATTGGATGCTGCCGGGCCACTTTAACTCTTCTCTGCACAAAAAATAAAGGAAAAGAAAAACGCAAGAGCCGTTTTGGACAGCCTCATTATTGAGTGTATATAAATGTCGCCACTAGTTAGAGTGCATTTCGTGTTGTTAAATCAAAGGTAAAAAATTTTCATTTAAGAAAGACGGCAATAAGTCACATGCTTAAAGGAAAAAGAAAAAGCAGTGTTCATACCTAAGTTTTTTAGGAAATACGCAATTAAAGGTAATAAATAAGTAGGCGGAGTTCTAAGCGAAAACACTATAAAGAAAGGCAGAAAGCAGGCCTCTTATTCAAAATTCACCATGACATCGTGATGATTATACCCCTTGACAAATCATTACTTTCAATCTTCTAAGCTGAGGTACATCGCATATTTCTTGCGTAAGTGTGCATTTTCTCGTACACATCGTATTTATCATATTTCTCGCAGCACAACTTACAATTTACGTCCAAGAAATATTAAGGGCACTGCGCAGGTGGCTGTCGAAATACATACGCTTGTTTTGTCTGGATCCGCAAGCAACAATTTTAGTTGCTTTGTTACCATCACACTCAAGAGAAACCCCGAGTAGAATTTTCAATGCTTCCAATAACCCTACTGACTTAAGTTGTATGATTACCACGCACGCAGTCCCGGCGTGGTGGCTTAGCGGCTATGGTGTTGAGCTGCTAAGCAAAAGGTCACGGGATCAAATCCCGGCCCAGGCGGCCGCATTTCGATGGGGGCGAAATGCAAAAACGCCCTTGTCCCGTGCTTTGGGCCAACTTAAAGAATCTCACGCGGTCAAAATTAATCCGGAGTACCCCCCCCGCCCACGGCTTCTGTCATAATCAAATCGTGGTTTTGGCACGTAAAACCGCAGTATTTGATTTTAAACTGTTTTACCACGCATGCAGATAAGGATTATGGCTAGCTTTATGATCTGCTTAGGCCTATATACCCCAGATTTACTCACACCATTCATTCCACTATCACAATGCATTGATTTTAATTTCTTTGAAACACGCAAGCCACATGCATGGTTTTTGGTGTCATTACGAATAGAATTCGTGACCATCACTCTGAAAAATGCATGACCCGCCATGGTTGCTCAATGGCTATGGTGGTGGGTTCACGAGATCGTGGGATCGAATCCCGGCCGTGGCGGCCGCATTTAGATTGGGGCGAAAACACCCGAGTACTTAGATTCAGGTGCACGTTAAAGAACCCCAGGTGGGCGAAATTTCCGGAGTCCTCCACTACGGCGTGCCTCATAATCAGAAAGTGGTTTTGGTACGTTAAACCCCATAATTTATATGAAGAATGCATGATCGTCAAGTGCACTAACAAAAAGCTCCGTTCTGTTCCAGAATTTGAGTGTCGAGGCTTAATTACTCCGGCTTCCTTGTGCACGAAGGTTGAACATTTCGCTGATTTGTCTAGGCGATGGAGAAGTTACCGACACCTCTTGTATATTTCTTTTTATTTTAAATTCTAGCTCACTTCCATTTCTCCTGCCTGATAGAACCACTGAACACTGTCACTAATATTTTCATAAATCTTATTTAAATAATTGCTTCAACAAACACTTCTTGGTGCTAGGAGTATGTATATCACCTAAATACCGAAGACTAGAACGCACAAAGAAAGAACGTCCCCAGAGACGCAGGAGTGTGCTAAATTGGGCTGATTGGTACATCTTTAAAATGGGAGCAAACAGCGCTTGAGACGAGGCGGTGAGAGCACGATAGACAACACCGGCAAAAGAGGCCGATATTTGAATGACCCGCTCAGAGAGCACGCATACTCGCCTAAGGGCTCTGTGGCTAGCCATTTATCCCATCACTGCAAAGAAAGTGGTCGTCAGCGTCTCCTTGATAAGTGCGCAGTCTTAAAAAGATATAAAAAAGCACGTGAGATTAGCGAAGCGCATTTAATTCGTTCCGACGGAAAGTCTTGCGTCAGTGTATCCTCTGTTTCTCTGCCTAGCTGTGACATTATCTATTTGTTAAACACGTGAAAGCCTGTTACAACGAGGCATGTGATGCGATGATTTCGATGGCGGTTCTTTCTCTGCGGAGATACCATGTATTCGTTGGTATTCTGCGCTGTATCTTCTTTTCGTATACATTGCATTCCCCTCGATACACGAGTGGTGGTTAGTCAGCGCTCTGCCTCTCTTGCTCTCCCCGCACGGTCTTAAGCTCTGTAAATTTGTTCCCGTTCTAACCTCATGAGATGTTAAGAAATCTGTGCAGGACCAATAAAGCTGTGGGTAACCGAATCATACGGTCTGCGACTGACACCTGCGTACGTTCTGGTCGACTGTACAAACTTTCGCCGTGTCAGCGCCACTGCTCATTACAGAATGCGACATGGCGAGCTGTTAGAATGACGTGAAAAACAAATAATTTTGTGAGCGCCATTGTTGTAACAATGTGACAGCAATCAGTGCTGACAAGCGTTTTTGTGCATGTTTTAAAAACATCACGGTGACCAACGGCCTCAGGGACAACACACACGCACACACCCAATAGCGTATATCGGCTCACATATTTAGGTTGCACTGTCTCCGGGCTCGGCTGATGAAAGAGGCTAGAAACGCACTCGACGCGAAAAAGATAAGATTTGTGTTCAAAAAGAAACAGGAAGATAACTTGAGAGTGTCGTATCTAATACACGGCTGCGATAGGCATGGAGGCGTACTCGGGACGATGTGACACCATGCAAGATGTGCACTTGAAACCGTCTGTAATGCGGGACAGAAGGAAAACAAGTGAGCGGAAGAAAAAGTTTATCGAATAATTTTTACTCTCGTTCATTCAACATAACTTGAAATAATTGTACGCGCTGAAATCGTTGTCCTTAGGTGCTGTGAACAGTTCCTCTGTTTTGGCAAACAAGTGCTTTCGAAGGCCCTTGTGCCACGCCTGATGACGAACATTTATATTTTTCTTGCGCTCGCGACACTTCTCTGAGATTGCGATCTTAATAATAAGTCGCACCAAGTTTGAAGCAGCGTATAGCTCAAAAACTTAGTTCGTTCACAGTTTTCTGCAGATGTAGTCGTACAGGCCTGTGTGTTGAACATTTGATAGTCTTTATTGACGTTCCTACTGTTCTGGCACGCAATTAAAAAGTTTTTAGTTCGTATGCGCGTTTTTCTTTTACATTGACCTGGGCACTCTCGAATAATAACATGCCTGATGTGACAATTGATTTGAATGTGTTCTTACACACAATTTTAATGCAATAACTTCTTTGTGAATGTGTGCCCTGGTTCTCGTTAAAGTATGCTGCGCTGAGAATGCAAAAACAAATGAGTGGTCTTCCCTCCCCATATTCAACAGAGGGAAAAAAAATGATTGCGCAGCAGCAGCCATAATGCAAACCTCGCGATATCTTATTATTATTCCTTCAATTCGGTATAAAAATACATTTTCAGAGCTTAAAAGAAAAATAGACGGTATACTTGGAAAACACAAAACAAATGGATGCGCTCAGAAAGTAACTTTCACCAACTAGATAATGTGCTGTGCCCTCTTTTTTTTTTTTTTTTTTTGTAAGCTCGAAATCTCAACAAGGGGAACGAATAAACTTCTTTTTATTTCACTAATAGATAATTACTGGTGAACTGTATTAAATATTCAAAGGTCTACAGACTTGTCATCATTTGGGACGCAAGAAGGTTATCTTCGCGACCCTTATTCACAAAAATGTTCTTTCCCAGGTTGGCTTGTTTGTTGTTCCCAGGTGATATAGTCCAACCCTGTACGGGGAATAAGCCATGAATCGGGCTGTAGTGTAAGTCTTTGGCTTCGTTTGGTTTGGAAGGGAAGGAAACTTCAAGGGAATTTTGTAAACTGAGAACATATTAAGTGAATAAAAATAGTTGATATCAATTTGAGAGATATAGCGTAGAGTAGGTACTATTAATATTCTTGTTATTCATTAGTGAGGAATATGTGCGTGCGTGCGTGTGTGTGTGTGTGTGTACGTGCGTGTACGTGCGTGTGTGTGTGTGCGTGCGTGTGTGTGTGCGTGCGTGCGTGCGTGCTTTACCTGCTCATCGTCTGTGTCCTTCGCCGAGGATGTCGCGGCAAACTCGGGCTCAGCTAGCGCGGCGGGAGTTTCCTCCACATGATCTGCATCCTTGAGGCCGTCGAGGAACTTGCCGAAGAAATCCGAAGATGCGTCGTCCATCTGCGGCGCTGGCCTCATTTGAGCGTCTCCCGAGTAGCCAGGAGCGGACGTACGCTGTGGAAAAATCTCTGGACTCGCCTGAGATTTCGACGACGGGATGGAATTGTCATCGTCTTCCTCTTCGTATTCGTCGTCGATCGAGCGTCGAACGCGCTGCGAATAGAACAAAAGTTGGTCGCAACAACACATTGATTTGGGCGAGTTGGTCCATCTGGACAGTGTTCATATGACGCGCTAAAGACGAAGACGAAAGGAATACATACGACAAGAAGGCCGCCCGTCTTGCCCTATGTGATCCTTCCATCTTCGTCTTCACCACGTTTTATGAACACTGTCAAAACGTTGGTCAAATGATCGATAAATGTCGAGCGCGAAATCAGTGTGAAGAGGAACAAAAATATGCTCTCAGAAGTGTTGATAAATTTCTTCCGAGTAAAACTAGGACAACTTTACTAAGGCCCTGAACCGGTTTTGCTTTTCTGCTCAACCGCAACAAAAGGACTATAACCTGTACATTTCGTTTGTTCGTTTGAAATTTCTGCAATGAATCGACACAAACGAATTAATTGCATTGACTCGAATTCCAAGGCAACAACTGTATGCTTTCCAATAAACTCTTTTTGGGTGTCTCGGCCCACATTTCTTACTTACATATGTTTACGTACCAACTTCTCACTGTCTTCAGTAAAGAAATAGCATCGCCACCAAGCTGGCACCGCTGATGAGAGAACAAGAAGCTTTCGCATTAAAAGGGCAAAATAAAGAAGAAAGAAAGGAAAGGGGATGGAGGTTACGGTAATGTCAGCTGTTGCTATTGCGCATAAGACAGGCGCACAGGCATTGCATTAAAAATACGCCGATACAACCGCAACTTTTTTGTCATTGCAAGTCACATTTGTGGTACAGTCATTACTAGTTTGTTTGGATTAAAGACAGCCTCCGTTCTATAATTAACCGCAGTAAGGTATACTTGAAAGCCTGCAATACCTCTCCCAATGTGCCTCTCAAATCTTGAAGAAATTAGCATCCAATTTCTTCCTTTGCAAATATAAATGTATGATTAATATACTAATCATTATGACAAGGCTCAATGGAAATTACAGAACTTAGTATTTCTACACGCACTTTGAACGTAGTTCTTAAGTGGAGGTGCTCCTTGAAGCTTTCACTCAGTCGTTGTTTAATGGAGTCACTTGCGTTAACAGTCTACTTGCGCGCTGTTGCGTAGCTTGTCATAGCTTTAAATTTTATAGTTTCTTATTGTGTTGGCAGATAGTAATAACTTCGATGGGGCTTCAAGCACCGCATCTTTAGGCATCTCTCTCTCAAAAGTTGAAAAATGGTTATGTGAATAGCAGTTATATAGTTATAAGAATGCTTATTACTCTTCCTCATTAATATCGTTTTGTCGGTGATACTCTCTTGCGAATAATTCGCTACCATGTTTTCATCATGCATACCTAGTTGCTGTTTTTTAGATGAACGCACCTTGTACAAAGAGTTGCTTCCCCTATTACCTTGTTTCCCTTTACATTCACCCGGTTGTTACGTATACGTACTACCGTGCTTGCAACGCTAGAATCTATCTTTTTCTTTTTGCCTTGAATTGTGTGGTCTATTTATTGTCATTATCTCGATGAAAAATGTGGTTTGTACAACGACATCTGTTACAATATAGTATAAGCTGTATTGACTTTCGTTGGGTGGTGCACTGGCATGCTTCATCTACGATAATGCGTACCTGCCTTCTTTGGCCTATCCACTATACGGCAGACTATGCACGACTGCATAGTCTACAGGCGCAAATATTTCTTGCAGTCGTGAAGCGGTAAGAATTGCATATTCCGTATCCAGCGTCTTTTATGCTGCCCCTATTTAGTTCATACGTACAGCTTGAGAAATATTTTCAATGTTTTGATCCGGTCCGGTTTAGGCGCACAGGGAAGCATAAACTTACCCATTTGTGACCGATCTATCTCCTCCAGTGAATTGCGAGGACGTCAAAATGTTTATGATGACCTCTTTATTTCACGAGTATTCCTCTTACTGTGGTGCCCCTTCCATAGAATCTACTCTCTTTGTGCCCATTGGTCGGCACTGTAGCTTGGTTACGAAAAAAAATTTACTCGCCACCCCGTTCCTGCGAAAGCGGATGTTCAGCGAAGCTGTTCAAAACCGCCACTACAACTGGTGAGGGGTGTATGCAATGCTTTATTGCTTTATAGTAACAGTAGTAAAGGTAATTTAGAGCAATTGTAGTACTGGGAGTAATAGTAATTTCGACAGCACGCGGCCGCCCATATCGGTGCTGCAGAAATTAGTGGCTAGGCTGGTTCTTTTATATACGAAAGGCTGGGGACGTCACTTTCCACGTCGTAAGCTGCCATCGCCCCGCCCCGGCAGCTTGCGCAACAGTGGTCTTTATCGGGAAACGCATGCGGGGAGCGCTATCGCATTGTTATCAGGAGCACCTTATGACCACTTATGTGGTTCGGATGATCGTTTTGTGCTTGTTCTTTATTGAAACGTATGCTGTTCTGTATGTTGTATGCGTAATTTCGAAGAATGTATGCACTGTTCGCTTCCCTTTGCTGACTGCTTGAAGCCTCTGCCTTACGGGGATACGAGCCACTGCTCCTGGCTCTGCACTGTCGCCGGAATCGGCCCACATTTTTTCTCACGGACGCGGACACGAAAAACGCCGACCAAGTAAAGGCTAACTGCTTCGCTGTAAAAAAAAAAAGAATAATGAATTTAGAAATCCCTGAGAAAGTCAGCTTTGCAGACAGTAGTTTTATTCCAAGGGCGCCTAACACGAAATGGAAAATCAAACGACAACAGGCAAACACGAGCGCTCGGGCTTGGCTGCTTTTCTGTACGAACGAAACGACTACAGAAGTCGTTTAGTTTGTAACAAAAAATGTGAGCCTACCAACTAGCCCAATGTGCCCCCTTCTGTGCTGCAGAAATCTTGTCTTCTGCCGAGTGACTCAAACTAGTACGCATATAATAATGATACAGCTCCTTTATAACGCGCATATATAATCATTTGTCGCATGACAAAGGACAACAACGTCCAATTAAATTTTAACCGCTCATTTATACATTGTTTACTCATTCTGTTGCACTGGCCATTCCGTGCGAGATTGTGGAAGGAAGGGTGCTTGCATAAATATTGAAAATTTAAACACCATGAAAGCAGGAAACGAAAATGCACATATGGGAAAGTCGTGCATAGTCTGCCGTATAGTGGATAGGCCAAAGAAGGAAAGTACGCATTATCGTAGAAGCGTGCCAATGCAACACACAACGAAAGTGGGTGCGTGCGCGCGCACACGCGCACACGCACCCACCTAAACTAAACGTGCGCGCGCGTTTGTGTGTTGTTGTACCGATCAGTCTTGAGCACGTGGCACCAGTCGAAAATGGGCGTATTCTTGCTCACCGGACAATTGCAGAGCGGCAGCACTCGTTCCCGCGTGACCATCCTAACAGTTCACGTCAACATTCAAATATAACCCGCTCATTTTAAACCCCTGACAGGCGCGGCCTCCCAACGGTCTCGTCTTTTCGAACTCACCTCAGCAGGCTTCTCGCTGTCGTCCAATGACGTACCATTCGTTGTCTCGTTCAGCCTAACGAGCATACTCTCGATTTCAGCGATATCCGCGACGGTGAGCACATCGGTCGAGTTCTGGGGCAGCCTTATTCGCGTGTTATAGTCCGGTGAGAAGCCCGCGTCCGCTTTGTCCGGAACAAAGGACGGCGGAAGAGGCGGTGGCAGCCACGACGAGTTATCGGCGCCCTCGTCGCTTCGGCGCCAAATGATGACGTCGCCATCGGGGAAGTCTCCCGGCAACGGAGTGGTTACGTTCTCCACGGCGGCCGCGACCGCCAGCCGCAGCGCGGTTATCGGCAGGATCATCGTCCGTGTCCAGGCGCACTCCCTGCCAAAGGTTACGATGTTCACGACAGATTATCGGCGTCATTCAAGAAACACGCTTTCCTTTGAGATAACGCCGGCGTAGCGGTATAAACAACAAAAAGCAAATACTCATACGTACTCATATCAAGGGCACTCTGTTACTAAAGTATCAGGCGCCACTTTCGGTTGATCAGGGGCTGAATTCACACACAGTATGTGTGTGGCTGGGAAGAGGCAGTTGACTGTGCACTTGTGCTTGAAGCCTACGCTGCTTGCGCATTTAAATTGTAATATGCTTAGGCAGAGTTAAAAGCGTTTCCACGCACACCTGTCTGATACAGTTAGCTCGCAATTAGTGGGACTTCAGTAATTCGAAAATCCCATTAGTTCAAACAAATTTTTAAAAAGGAACTAGCATGCTCTGCTTCAAAAATTGTAAGCGAGCTTCTATTCGTTTTGTTGCCTTGGCTCGCAAGTATTCATACTTCATTTATCCAACTTCCGCTTAATTCGCAGCAAGCGAAAAAGAATAATTCAAATTCAAAATGGTGGCTAGCCGGGCTTGTTGGTACGAACACGTACTTCAGCAAACAGCGCAACAACGGGACACAGAAAAGGAGCACACGACACAGTGCCTTGGTGTGCTCCTTTTCCGAGTCTCGTTTTTGCGCTGTTTACTGAAGTGTGATTAATTGGCCTACCCGATTTTCCAAGAAACTTATGACCATTTGATTTAAGGTCATTTCAATACGGTGATTGAAACCAACGTTTCCCAAGACAAAGCTTTTCTGACATAACGCCTCACCTGAGGCCAAAGGCGGCTGAAAAGATGCATACGGGAGGTGATTGGGCATATTCCTAGGAGCGTGCAATAAAATGACAGACACCTCACATGCAGCATTTGAGCTTGACTGTCTTGTGAACTTCACTTGCAGGCAGTTGTAGTAGAAGACGCATTTGCTCAAACGTAACACGACAAAGGTGAAGTAACCTTGTTCCTGGAAGTCGTCTCATCCGTTTTCTCTTATTTGTTGTAGTCGAAGAAAACAATACGTCTTCTATACCTCACTGAAGCATGGTACAGAAAGAAGTAGGGCGTCAAAATATATGGGATGGTTATTTTTAAGTTTTACAGATTTTTCCAAAATGTTCAATTGCAGATAACAGTCCTGGAGCTCCATTATTCAGAGAGGCGAAATTTACTTGCACGAGAAATCAAAACACATATTCAAGTAATTAACAAAAATTCACTAACTTCTTAATTACTAACTTATTTATGGCAGATATTGCAATTTACGAATTGTAGCCGGTGAGTTTTCAAGGCGTATCCACTTCGAATGAATTCCCAGAATGATACCAATTTCGATATATGCTCCAGCATACTCTCCTTTAGTATGCGCTGTTGTTCAACTCATTTTCTTTAACAAAACGCTCTTTTATGCACTGAAGCACAATAGTAACTGGAACGCCCATGTATTTTGTCCCACACTTTGGGAAAAACTGTAAAGCGAACACACTCTATAGACGAGGCAACCTAAAGTTTGCCCGCGCGGCACCAGCGCCGAATGCTCCCCTAGCGGACCGATGGAAGTTTCGAGGGTCGTCGCTGCGCAAGCGCGCGCCCGTGTTCTGTACGGCGGGAGCGCTCGTGCGCGTGGTTTTTGCGATGCCGAGTGCGACCTCACCAGCCAGGAAAGGCGGCACGCAATACTGATGTGTTGTTGATTGCCACAGCAGCCTCGAAAACACAAAAGGTCGTACGCCACCCGTGAAGTTCTACAGATTTCCGGGGAAGTGGTACGAGAAGGGCAGACGACAAGCATGGATAACTGCAGTGCGCCGAGTCAAGTAAGTATCATACTTTCGCATTCGCGTGTAATATCTTGAAAGCGGAATAGTCATATGCCTGTTTTTAGTGCACGGCCGTTTGTTTAGTCGTGTCGCGTTGTTGAATTGTGGTGGCATCCGCCGTTTGCTAGCGGTAAATGCATGCGTGTTGCGCCGCTAAGCTCTACGACGCGTGCTCGATTCCCAGCCACGGCGGCCGCATTTCGATAGGGGCAAAATGCAAGAACACCCTTGTTACCGTGTGCTTTGATTTTTGTGCACGTTAATGAACCGCCAGAGGTTAAAATTATTCCTGAGACTTCCCATTACAGCGGGCCTCATAATGATTTCGTGGTTTTGGCATGGTTTTGGCACTTAGAACCCCCGAATTTATTTGATTGCACTGTGCCTTCCCTCGCGATCGGC
This sequence comes from Dermacentor andersoni, assembly GCF_023375885.2. Classification (NCBI taxonomy): domain Eukaryota; kingdom Metazoa; phylum Arthropoda; class Arachnida; order Ixodida; family Ixodidae; genus Dermacentor; species Dermacentor andersoni. The sequence goes on from NC_092814.1 coordinate 272,621,522, forward strand.
ATGGATGAGCTCTAGAGAATTATTTCCCTTTTCCAAACGCTGCAACTTAAATTACTAGTTGTGCAGGTAACGAAAGGGGCCGCGCGCTACTTTTGTGTGGTAGCAGACCGTATTTAATGCAAGCCGCGGTCGTCGCGTGCGTCGGGAAGCGGCAGATCGGAAAGCAGCCGCTCGAGACGTGCGCGTTATGTTTGTTGTTTGCCCATGCTTTCTAAGTATCTAAGTGTGCAAGTATCATAACTTGTAGTGGTACCACTCTTGTAGAATAATATATGCACACAATCACAGGAATGTTACCTTTGCAAACATATTATTGGGAGTAATTTAATCCCCACAACAAATAGGCACACATACTGTTTCATTTATATGCGATGCAGATGGAAGCAGCGCCAAACAGACCAATGGCAATCACAACAGTCTTCTCAGCAGTCAGCACCACCAGGACATGTGCTTTCGTACTGCTGCTCAACAGCAAGACACGTGTGAAACAGACTCCAGAACATGCCTTTGTGAAGTGACGGAACCGTCAAGAAGCAGCCCAGTGGATCTGCAGTCATCGAGTAGTATATGACAACAGAAGTTCCTGCTGCCAGTGTGACTTACGTTGTAATTGAAATAAATGTGGCTAAATTTCTGAACATGGTGCGTACCTCTAACTCGACGTCGTCTACGATCTTGTCGGACACCTGTGACACGCACTTGGCTTTCACTCTCACATCACCGTCCACAATTTGTTCGACGCCGTACACGTTCGGAAGCAGACGCTCCCCTATCGTGAGGTTGCCGCCACGAAAAAAAGCTGTCGGCGTCGGCAACCTTCTTGAAACCGCACGGCAATCTTTGCATCGCTGTTGCGCAAGCAGGCGATCTGCCGCTGTCGAAAACTGAACGCCGTGAGAACGAGCAGCGAAGAAAAGCGCGAACGGCACATTGTAAACAATGCGGAGACTGCGCCACGACGCGACCGCGCTGCTTGGCGTTTCCACATTGGGGCGCTGTCAGGAGGCGCAGTAGCGCCGCCTGGCCATGGTTTTATAGTCTATTACCTTGTTATATACATAAATCGATGTTTGATGCAGAGCAATAATGCAGATATCATTGTCTTCAGATAGCTTCGGCGCCATATGCAGAGAAAAATAATCGTTCAGGCGCTTTCATCTGCCTGTCGTCGCTGTCGTTGTTAAGCACATTGTTATGTCTCAACACCACAAAGGCATAATTAGACTTTTGGCACGAGGCAAACCCCCACTCAACCATCAGCGCCTATCTAGACGTCAATGTAGCGTGGACACCGACTCATCACGGGTCCACAAAAATCCACTACCACTACCTGATGGCCTGAACTAATGATGAAGTGGATCAACATCAAGTGCTACCGAAGACTGACGGCGACTTTGGATTCGCAGGTGGCTATCCTGGCGCATATTCCACACCATCGGACTACGGAGCGTTGCGAGCATGGGTATGGTATCGCAACGGATTCGACGATCCTGATTTGTTGCTAGACAGTCTTCAGACTCCCTAGTCGTCTCGCGTAGGGAAGACGACGGTATAAAAAACGGAGATTTTCGTGAAGAATGGCCGAGGGTCCCGATGTGAACTCAGACGTTTAACTTGCTCCTGCATGGAGTGGGCTTCCGTAACTGAAGCCGCCAATACACCATTTTTTTCCTTCATTCCTACCAATGGACGTACTCGTCGATGGGCTTGGTGGCTTCCTTGCCCTAACGCCACCCTAAGCCGCAAAACCATGTTACCTTGTCCCACAATTTCTCTTTCTCTTGTCTTTCTTTTTCTTTTTTTCTAGGGTGTACCATTGCTACCTCACTGCCGGTAAGCTAACGACACCTCTTTTTTTTCTTCTTTAAAGAATAAAACTCCCACTCTCCCTTCCACAACCTCACAAAATTAACTTGTCTTACTTACCAGTTGTTGAACCTTTTCGTTTAGCTATACTGTAAAAACCAGCCGTCACATGAATTGTAATGTTTTCATCATTTTTTATAAGCCAACGTCGCTATTCCGACAAGACGTTTCCATCGCTGTGAACAAAGACGGAAGGAGAGAGTCGAGAGTACCACATAAAAAAAGAAATTGCAGATAATAACGCGATTCGATTAGCTGCGATGTGAAATACGTCGTGGTGCACACCTTACAAAATGACGGCCCGCAGTCATTTTGACGGTTAAACTCTTGGAAATCGAGCTGTCAATGTATTTCCCGTTATTTACTGCAGCATTTTTCACAGTTTACTGCTCACATAGTAGAGTTTACTAGCTTTCCAAGAAAGTGAGCATTACAAGTGTGCTGTGACCACGTACAGTTACCAATTCTGTGCATACTGAGACAGCAGTTTGCTAGCTTTTTATTATCAGCTAGTATAGGCATTATCATTCAGGAAGGTCCCTTTTCAACCGTTTTCTGGGAAGAAAGTTGACGTTCATAGGACTACTTGTTGTCTGTAAGGGTACAAATTACACTTAATGTACTTCAACTTATGATGGCAATATGTTTTCCTTTATTTCCTTTTGGTAATCTTATCTTGGAGTGTGACACATCATTTGTTGTGTGTATTGTTTAATGGCTGTGTAAAACTTCGTAGCAATCTTTTAACCACAAACTTGAGCACAGATGCCTTGTTTTCGCCGGTCACTGCTGAGTTGTCTGGGAAGCAAGGCCAGTCGAGCTTCTTAAGTAGAATATATTTTTCTGCTATGCTTCACAATTTTCGCAACGTGCATTTTATGGGAAATATACTCGAACTCAAACATTACCAAGGGCAGGTTCAAAGTTAGGACGTCAATAAATCCATGAGACAGGCTTTCAAGAAACGCGAAGACCGGTAAGAAACGCCCGTCTTGTGGTGGCAATGCGCCAACCAGCAACATTAGCATTTGGTAGTGTCCTTGCTCGTATACGCGAATAAACACTTCGAGTCATCTCGTAACATAGAAAGTAACTCTACCCTCCGGGGCAAAAGGCACGTGAACTTGGCAAAATTTTCCTTTCGGAAAGAACGACAGTCGTGGGAAGGGTACAGTTGTCGGTGTCTTTTCCTTCCTAGTGGAGACAACAAGCTGCGTATGTCTTAAGGGCACCGCTCAGTTCTGCCAAAAGACACCGTTTCTCACAGAGTCATTATTCCCTATAAGAAAAGAGGCTGATGGGCCAAAACTATCCCGGCAAAACAGGCTGCTGCGCAGTGGCGTAGAGAGTTGCTAAGGAACATTTCAGACATGACAAATGTTGGCTGCGAACGCATTTGGGATTGCTATGTGAAAAGGATTCCGGCCCTTGTGAAAATCACGTGAATTTGTGTGAACCTGCTGAAGGCGCCAAATAGTTATTTTGAAGCAGGACGAGGTTAATTTTCACGCTCAAAATTGTACCATTCTTCACGGATCTGCATAGCTGGAATGAACATGATTAGCGACGTAATCGCCGATCGCGTATCTGCAGGTAATACATGAAAGGTTCATTTTAGTGTTTGTGAGACATAATATAAAAACAATGTCGGTATAGTCGCTTTTCTCTGTTTTCTTTTTGTCCTTCTGCTCAGACCATACATGTCTGGAAACTGGTTGATTGTCTCATTAACATGGAAAAACCCACGCATATGTACAGCGGTTAAGTTGTTCCGTTTCTCAACTGTCGAGGCTGCAATTAGTTATGGCAAGTGCTTGAACCTGTATGACCGCGTGATTCGTCGTTAATTTGCATTGCAGAAAAGAGAGCCGTGATATAAAGTTTCAAGTGTATTGCAAGTATTCCCTATCTGAGCTCCGCATGGCTCTTTCCTTGCTACGTTTTCTACTATGTTCGACGTATGCCTCATATGAAAAGCCTAGAAAAGGGGATGAATGCGTCCTTTACAATTAAAATGCGGTGGAACTGCGTTACTGGTCAATGATCACCGCATTAGGGCACTGCCATTAAGACTAAGTCATTGCGTTGCCCAATGAAACAAGCAGACTGGCCCGTATTTAAGAAAAGCTCTTACGCTGGAGCAAATTCTAACCGATCCTGATGCTGCATGTATTATTAGCGACGGGGCACGAGCATTAGAAAAAAAAGCAATCAAAAACTAAGACATTTGTGAATTTTGCCTGTTTTTTTTTTTTTTTTGTATATTTTTCTGTCTCAGCATGAAGCCTGGTGACACAGGAAATCCTACACTTATAATGAATTTTGTGAACACCACAGCAGACATGAGGCCGAATTCACGAAGCTTTTTGTTCGTGAAGTCTTTGTCTCTATTTGCCATTCGCTGGTCGCCTTTACTAACATGCCCTGTGCCAGGAGTGGCTAGAAGATTCTCGTAGGAAAAGTCCTTGAGTAAGAACTTTTTGTGGAGACGGGCGCTGGTATCTCCGTTAATTTTTATCTTGTTTCTTATTCTTTTGCACTGTGTGCTGGTGCGACGAGGTAAGACGAGCTTCTTTTGTGATTTCCGTTTACTGCTTAAATAAAACGGTGGCTTAGCTTTTACGCTAAGGCATACACGGACCCTTCTCGTTTGCTTGCACACGCGTCGGCGCCCAAAGCCATTCGATGCAATGACGTGGGCACAAAATGTCAACTTCCTCCCGGTGCCTTTCTGTACAAGAAACTCGCATGCAGCTGCGCGTATGTACTCATCGTCCGCGTTGGCGTTCATCCATTACTAACGCTGCCAGTTATCGCCTTAGTAGGCCTCGGCAAGAATTTCTGAATGGCATACCACGATAGTTTCACTTCTAGGTTTTACACGAAGTTAATGAAATAGCTGTCTGTGCAGACGCAGAAAGCGGTCCTGTTGCATTCCAATTTTCTGCTGCGTCATAAGCGAGTAACGATATGCTTTATGTCGCAGCTGGATTTTCGAAAAGCGAATCATTGTTTCTCACATATCGCAACCTTTTCGAGGTATGTCAGATTGCCGAAAACGAAATTGAACGGCGCCGCTGGTCGCTCTGAAGAAAAAAGTTAGATGCAGAAACTTAACACTAGTGTGTGGCGTGTCGTCGCGTCGCTCAGAGCCTGCCAAGCTGTGGTTCTGCATCATGTTTTACGTATACAATCTCGATTTGCACTTGTGTACATGTATCGATACATTTCACAGGGACTCTTCTTCCGGAACGCCGTGGCACGGTCTCTTTTTCGTAGTGTGTGTAAATCAAGGTCCCGTTCATGTCATGGGAGTCCGCGGCAGAACGAATAACCCCCTCTCGACAGAATGCACCCTTCTAGAGCTGTTATCACTCTGCTCCATTTACTAAATTTGTCATCTTACATTCTATGAGATGACAAGCCGAGCAAATTGAAACACATTTTTTCATTTGCTTCAAAAAATAATGGTTTCCCATAAAGTACATATTTCCAGAAGTATTTCGCCATCCACCATACATCACAACCAATGCACTATATTTCCCAGTACAATTACTAATTCTAATATCAACCCATTTATCTGCGCGGCTACAGAAAAAGCAGTCAAAGCATATGTGAAAAGCATATGTGAAACGACATATCCAAGCAGGACGCAATACAATATTCTATGCCTGAGTTTTGAGTGAGTGTCAAATGTTCTAGGCTGGGCATTTATGCGCGTAAGACTTAAAAAATTAGGGACGTAATGATGTCATCTTTAGTGTAGCTCAAGCAAAACATAAAAGGCCACAGAAAGATAGTCACGCGACGACGAAAGCACGTGAGCATTTTATCACACAGGATTTTTCTATTTAAATTTCAATACATTTAATTTTCCTTTACATCAATGGACGATATATATATATATATATATATATATATATATATATATATATATATATATATATATATATATATATATATATATATATCATCGCACAACAAAACGAATGGAGAAAAGAGCGCAAATCAAACAACCCAGCAAAACCACCCGTCGCAAGCAACAATTGGGAAACAAACAGGATTTCTTTTCCTGGCAAAAAAACAGGTGAGCGACTGAAGCAATTATCACTTCTATTGTTAATCTCTGTGGCTTCTTTCATTTTCCTAGTCAGCTGATCAGCTTCTTTGACCTTGTGTGCGATGAAACAAAGGCTTACATCCGCAGCGCGCAAAATGTAGATATTCTGATATTCCCGTAATCGCTTATTAAGACACCTGCCCGTCAGGCTGACGAACTCTTTCCCAGAAGATAATGGAATAGACTAGCGTTCCGTCGGCGCTGCACTGTACATGATGCCCTACCAACTAGCCCATCAATCTGTCCTTTTGAAGTAACGATGGGATAGAAAAAGAGCGCGGTATGACCACAGCATTAGCACATTTTTTCGTGGGCCTCTGTTTTAACTGTCAAGAAGTCTTTCCGCTCGGAGGGGTTCAGTGTGACATTGTTCGTGCCTTCATTTTACGCAAGTCGGTTGTCTAACGCCCGGAGTTTTAAAACACGTGCATTTTCAGCGCGACGTAGCACTGTTGTCATGTTTGTGAATTCCATTATTTCGTCCGTCAATTCATTCGTGGCATTTTCATTAATTTCTCGTCAGTTCACATTTCCTCGTTTTTTTTTCCCCTCTTTGTTTCCTTATGTTGCTGATGCTCTGAAAACCACAAACGAAACTTGCCACCGTCTGGAACATTCATCCCGGTCTCGATTTCGCTCTAATAGCCAAACCGTATACATCACTACCAACACAAGAGATGCATATAAATAGTCTGATCTGCCCCCTGTTTGACGATGACGCTACTTTTGAAAAGTTCAAAATATGGGTTGCTAGTCTCGCCACGACGAATGTGTATTAACTGAGAACAGAAGATGTTGCAGAACCTCTCAGAGGCTATGCAACCTCATTCTCTGGAAGCCTTGGGAATAATTGAACGGGGTTGAAACTGCTACATATATAAAATCATTTCCATGTATTTCGCAGTCGACTTAAGAGAAATGAAGACAATTAGAAAGCTGGAACTTATCCTATCAGCGCATAACTTCAGTTCGCGCAACAAATGATTGATTTATGTGGCTTATAATGGTCCCAAAGTGAGACACGGACTTTGAGAAACACCGTAGTGGGGCACCGGATTAACTTTGATTACCTAGGTTTCTCTAACGTGTACCCAAAGCGTGTCACACGAGCGTTTCTGCATTCAGCCCACATCAAGATGGGGCCTCCGCGGATTTTAATTGAACTCGCAACCTCCTACTTAGCTATAAAACGCTAAGCCACCTAATCACCACCCAAACGTTGACGATTCAAATTTTATCACATTATTTTCCCTCTCGAAAAGTCTGGGTGATATTAGCGACCTTATGTGGCAGAAGGTGACAGTGGCCTGTTTTCCAGTGTTGCCGGCATCGTTGCTGTCTTCATTTCACTGTCACACTGCATCTCAGCCAAGGAAACAAAACAAAAAAAGGTTTTCACTGCTTCGCTGGTCTTCGTTCTCGAAAAAGACAGCTCACCCTTTTGCATGCGGTGAACTATCGAAACCTGTCATATTTAAGACAGGGATGTAGGGAGACAACATTCTGAGGAAATACAAAACGTCAGCTTTTGTACTTGCAGTACTCGTTGCTTTAGACGAAAAATAAGTTGAATATGTCTTTTAACGCCGATACAAGACACCACAAGCTGCAAACAAATGAGTTTTGTGGAAATGCAGAACGGGGGGGGGGGGGGGCGGAGTTCTTGCAAAAAGACCAATTGCAAGTCACCAGGCATTCTCAGCCACCCTTCTCTATCCGTGAGTATGGGTTTCGAAGGAAGGACGAATTGTTCAACTGGGACGCTTTTTCTGAAGAACCCGTACGGGGTTTCCTGGTAGCTGATTGCTGCCGTCCGGCGGATGACAATTTCCCTTTCATGATCACAAGCGGCCTGCCTCCTGTTCCTTTTTCAAAAATGTACTAGGCTTTAGACGATTTCTCGTGCCGATTTCTTGAACGCAAACATTCACCCAGGGTCAACAGGGCGTTTTTACGCAATTATTTTGCATTCTAATGACACATGTAAATAATTCAACCTTCATAAGTTCGTAGTTTTTTCTTCTTCTTCTTGCTCATTTTCCTTCGCATTCCCGCTAATTTAGTCCTCGTGTAAATTTGTTGTTTGCAGTTACCTCGACGCGGAGTGCGGATCGGGGTGCATGGGAGTTATTCCCACTCTTCGTCTCGGTTCTCACACCTCAGAAAAAAAAAAAATCAAAGAAGCGGAATCGATTCGAAAACTGCTAGCTCATTCTCACTGTGGGAGACGTTCGTACGCGCATTTGAGACTTGAAAATAAATACTGGACTTCAGGAAGCGCACTGCAATATCTACGGTGAATGGCTGGCCACAGCACCAGTGCATTTTCGCCGCCATTTTCCAACATTACAGTGAATCGGTCGTGGGAACTCTTCCACCTCTTCGCTTCGAAGGAAGTGTAGTTGCCCGATAGCGGGTCGCGTGGTTTCTGGGTAAATATAGTACAGCGCGGACGCGTGAAACTCACCTTTGGCTCCGATGTGGTGGGATCCGCTTTGTCAGGGCAGGCTTTGCATACAAGGTCTCCGCGGCTGCTTCCTTTGTACTCGTCGGAGCTGCTGACGAACAAAAAGCGCAATCTCGAGGGCGGCATCCGTTTCGGTTCCATTGGTCGCTGACGCCTTGGCAGTGACGTCGCTATCGCGACTGCGCACGCCTCTCGCGCGACGTCCGCGACTCGGGCGCATGGCGCTAGCGCAATTACGCGCGCCTTCCTCGGCATTGATAGAGAAGGGACGCATGAGTCGTTATTGGTGCACATATCGCGCCTTGAACCGCAGTCCCACAAACCTACGCACTAGGCGTACTAGAAAGGAAATGAAATCTGGCGGCTATGCTGTCTCTGCCCGCCGTCACAGCACACATGTAATGGGTAAAGCCAGCATTGTCGGAGCGGACAGTCATGGAACGCCGACCTATGCAGTCGTCACACCACAAGACACCGAAGGCACTCTTGAAATTTTTGCGTTCAAGTGGCCTATTAGAGAGACTGTAATTCTCAGGGACGTTAGCGACCATCCCAACATTTTTTTTTTTTGTTAATTCGCTTTTTCTCTCCGCTGTTTTTTTTTTGTCTTTCATTTCCCCTTACCTTTCCCCCAGTGCAGGGTAGCAAACCAGAACCTTATCCGGTTAACCTCCCTGCCTTTCCCATCCCGTTTATCTCTCTATTATCTATCCAGCATGAGAATGACGGCCAGTACACGGATTTGTCTGAAAGTCGTCTTTATGACTTCAAACGACTTTATTGAACCAAATTTCTGATAGAAAATTCTTTGTGCAGCAATAATTAGCCTGAATTCTTCGCTATATTTGTCTTGTTCGCACTGTTCCAGTAAGACAGGAAAAGTGTTTAAAATAGCCAAACTGCATTCCAGTTGTCAGTTTTACTGCAAAAATATAACCTTCACTTAGCGGCCTTCGTGCTGCATGGTGGTGAGATTTATATAAGATTAAAGGAATTAGTGACGAACTAGAAACATCCACGTAACTGATTTAATGAAACAATCGGAGTCCATCACGTCACGGTATTCAACCAAGACTGCAATGAATGACACCGAAATGTGCCATATCGTAGAATAACCCATTGTCCTCTCTCTCTCCTTGAACGACTGCGAAGCGAGATATTACTGTAGTTCGGATAGTCCGACACTATACAGGGTGTTTCGGCTAACTTTAGCCAGAGTTTAAGAATATGCTGATGCACTCTAAGACAACGCGACCAAATGCATGTTGCTCACTTTTGCATGTAGTGTGTCACACAACGTTTTGTACTCTTGCTTAACTAGACAATTAGTCATGATTAATTAACCAACTTCTGAAGCAATGAAGCTAGGCAAAATATTCAAATTAAGAAGTTGTAAAGCGCTTTGCAAAACATCCAAATAGGCAGTTTCTCTCTTTCTATCTATTCGGTATAAGTCTTTTTCCGCTTGCTGCAGATGCCCGCGAAATACAAAAAAAAAAATACCACGTCATATGCCTGCTTGCACGTCGTGATTGCAGCGCTCCCAAACATTTCTCGCACAAACGAACGTAGCACTTAGCAGGGCGCGCTGCCGCTTAAAAGCTGACAGCGCAGTGACGGAAGCGTTGGCAGTGCGATTTACGCCACCGATGGGCTCCACTCGCGGCGGTTCACGATAGCGATATGCAAGCGCAGTGACAGCGCACCCGGCTAAGCGCTATGTTCGTTTATACGCGGAGTGATTGGCAGCGCTGCAATCAAGGCACGCAAGCGGACATGTCACGTGGTATTTTCTTTATTTCGCGGGCATCTGCAGTAAGCCGAAAAAAGACTAAGAAATTATGGGGTTTTACGTGCCAAAACCACTTTCCGATTATGAGGCACGCCGTAGTGGAGGACTCCGGATATTTCGACCACCTGGGGTTCTTTAACGTGCACCTAAATCTAAGTACCCACGGGTGTTTTCGCGTTTCGTCCCAATTGAAATACGGCCGCTGTGGCCGGGATTCGATCCCGCGACCTTGTGCTCAGCAGCCTAACACCATAGCCACTGAGCAACCGCGGCGGGTGGAAAAGACTAATACCGAATAGACAGAAAGACAGAAACTGCCTGATCGGATGTTTTGCAAAGCGCTTTACAACTTTCTAATTGGAATTTTTTTGCCTAGCTTCGTTGCTTCAGAAGTTGGTTAATTATTCTTGACTAATAATCTAGTTGAGCAAGATACAAAATAGCGTGACAAGCTACATACAAAAGTGAGCAACATGCATTCGGTCACGTCGTCTTAGAGTGCATCGGCATATTTTTAAACTCTGGCTAAATTTAGCAGAAAGACCCTGCATATACTCATGATATACTATTCCATCGCGCCAAATAACGGCAAATCGTTCTGTGTTTCAGATAACAGGGCTGGTGCAATGTGACGGCTGCTTTCACTGTATTGCATTCCTTTCTTATTCTCCACGGTTCACGACTGGCCTGAGCGGGTGCACTTTCGGACCAGTGAGGAAGAGGGAGAAGGAATAGTATTGGAATAGAACAGTTGCAATAATCACGGCCTAAAACTTGTGGGCTATTAAATCCTGCGGGTATTAGAAAAAAAAAAAGATGCCACGCCCCTTGCGCTTGCTGACTTCCTCTAGTGTATTTATTTATTATTTGCGTCTGCCCCTAAGTTCGGTCGAAAGGACTGAGAGCTAGAACACGTCCTTATACCTATACATTAAAGCGAGTAACTATTACAAAGAACACTTCAGAAACCGAAATACGGCTCCGCATATTATGTAAGAAAATATCATTAGCACATAAAACTTATTAAGTAACAAATTGTGTGTTTTTTTTTTACTGTGTGACGTTAAGTATGGAAAATTAAGCATGTTTTTCCCCATTGCATGCATTCAGTATATGAAAATATTCCCTTCAACTTTATTTTCATACATTGTTTTATAGAATTGCAGTTTTGTGCACTAATTGTAACACTGCGTTTGGACCGTGTTTCATATCACGATACTTGGTCACCTTATATTTTGTTATTCCTTGTGCTGTTTTGCCTGACAGTGGTTCACTGCCCTTTGCCACCTGTTTGATGCTGGTTTCCTGCCAAGGAGGCCATGAGCGCATGCATGCATGTTGCAAAATAAGATTGAAATTGAAATAGACCACGGAGAACGGCTTAGAGAGACAATTCGCGATACCCCTGACGCTGTCGCTCACTGTAAGCTCGGTAGGCTTCAATTTGTCGCTTCAGCTTCAAGCTAAATATACGTGGCAGATGTAAAGGGGCCCCAAATAGCTGAAACCACCAGGTTCAGCAGCTTTGGGAATTTGTGTCTAGTGCCCGCGATCGCAAATGAGTTTTTCACAGCTAGTTAGTCCCAGAATATTTCTATTACTAAATTTTGGAGAAAAGACCGTTCGCAATTTATACTGTTTCGTCAAAGCAATGTAATCCCAATAAACCAGTAAAAAAACATTGTTGGCAGGAAGCGTTATCTAACTTGCACGTTTATAAATTTGGCTTAATTTGAGTGCAAAGGTCTTGTTCATATTACCATTTGAACTGACAGAATCACTTGCTGCCGAGTTTTTCCACTTAATTTAATTTGAACGGGGTCACTTGAACTTCTATATATAGAAACTGCTGCCACTTTGAATAAACAGCAGCGTTCTGTGTTCAAGTATTTAGCGTTGAAAAAGTAGAACAAATGTTGGGAAAGCGCAGAAGGTTAAGAGCCCAACAAACAAAGATGATGACCTTATCATTCTGACATATCATATTTTTATTGCAAAGTAGGGCAGAGTAGCGTGAGATCCAGGTGAGTACCTATCCTCGCTTCCCCCTTCCCTAACGCCAAACCTCTTATGAGTTTCCTTTAAAAAGATTAATCTTAAGATCACGCTGATGTCATACCACGTGTGGGGCACCAGTTCTAATGAGTTTAATTTTATCGTGGCTGATAGATGCTTAAAGATATCTGCCTATTTTCTACCTGTAGAGTTGCTTTTAGTTCTTGTCGCAGACATCTGGCGCGAATGAACCTTTCGATCCGGTGCGTAGAGATCAGCGAAGCTCTTGGGCGAGAAACTCGGTTAATGGCGTGCTTGCTTAGCTGCAGTAAAAAAACAGCCTTGATTCCATCGGTTATTGTCAATTTTCGTAGGGGGGATCAATTTATTTCTGTAATTTACAATTTACCATGTATTTTTTAATCCGCATGACGCCACAGCCTGCCTGCCTGCCAGCCGGCGCAGTTATTTTTACGCTCGACCAAACCAGCCTTACCTGTCCACCTAATATTCTCTGGCCTTGGAATCGGCAATGATTTTTAACCACATCTTAGTGGCACTTTGTGTAGGGGCTTTCTAATTATTTAATGTTGTAATCGGCAGAGATGCCTTCAAAGGAGTTGCTGCAGTTACCACCGCTAATTTAGTCATTTATCTGGCGCTAGTCGGAGGCAGCACGAACCTTTGTGCGGTATCGCTTTAAGCGCTTTGTAGGCGTCTGCGACTTCCTCACATGACTGTTAGAAGATGAAGAATATGTACCCATCGAGGGCTATCAATTCTATGGAAAATTGCACTACGAAAATCGCTTGCGCTGCTTAGCTAAAAAATCACTCTAGGGTCTGCAAGACTGCTGAAGCGTAATTGCCTCCTTTTTAGAATAAGTGGCTGCCCGTTAAGCGGTCGCTTCATTTTTATTTTCTTATGTTTTTTTTTTCTCGCTCGTCGAGCATTACGGCACGCCAGGAAAGAAAAGGTTCGGACTGAAATCGAAACCAAGGACGCCGGTAGAATATTGGTCTGTTTCCGTCACTTACTCGAGCTGGTAAACGATGGCGCCTACGCAGCTGGTTACACATGCACACGCACGTAACGTACAGGTATACACCACCTAACCAGGCAGGGTAACAGGTGCAGAGACCGTGCAACTGGTAGGTGGGCGGTGCGTTGCTCTTGATTAGTGTCTCTCTCTCTCTCTCTCTCTCTCTCTCTCTGCTTTTTATTTTTTGCCATTGTTGCTCCGACCCTCCCTTTCCGGCTTGTTATTTCCCCAGCAGGATGTCCCGCTCACTCATAAGATGAATTTACACACAGCGCAGTTCCGTGCGGGCACGGGGCAGCTAGAGTGCGCGAGGTAGCTCCTGTGGCGACCAAACGACGACGCGCTGAGGTGGCGCGTTGTAGACGTTCATTTTTTTTTTCAGGCCAACACTTTTGTGCAAGCTCTCGAGTAGCCATAGTTAAAGGTTTAGTTATGTTGAACCAAAACTATAGCCCGCTGTAAAATGTATAATTAGCCAGTTCCCCTGGGTGTTGGGGTTTTACGCGTCAAAACAAGTATTTGATTAGGAGACACGCCGTAGCGGGGTACTCCGGCTTGATTTTGACCCCCAGGGATTCTTTAACGTTCCCCCAATGCACGGGACATAGGTGCGTTTGAATTTCGATTCGATCGAAATGCGGCCGCTGCGGCCAGGATTTAATACCGCGACTATGATGTCGAAATTCCAATATGATACCTTTTCTGTGGATGGCTTCTAAGCGCTCGTATTGGCTGTCTGAGGGTAACGTCAGAGGTAGCTGATACAGGATTCGACTGGTAACCTCAGCCAGCGTCAAATAAGAAAGTGCTCTACGAAGCTGAGTCACGCCCTCTACGATTTCAGGCTTCCCAGGCTCTGATGATCCAGCTCCTACGATTGAGTGAGTCTACGCCCGGTAGAGCCCTCTTACGACGTATAGGTAACAGGCCGCGCTCACATTTTTATGCAGCATTGAACACGCTTTGCGTATTAGGATTGCGCTGCTCGAGACAGAGGGAAAGAATAGAACCACCCTGGACATTCGAGGACATCACATGCAACTTAAGTGTACCACGATTGCAATCAAAGAGCTGCATTCCATCTGCAGAAGCCAAGTCATTAGTCCTGGAACACCTGAACACGATTTACCCGAATCACCTACAAGTATACACAGATGGCTCTGTCAAGGCAGACGAAGACCGCTGTGCAGCTGCATTCTATATTCCCTCTCTAAGATATACGTGGTCTGGCCGTCTGGACTGTATAGCCTCGTCGACAGTTGTGGAAGGCGTAGCAATAGCTTCTGCTCTGCGCAAATTAAAGACTTTGCCTCCGCAGAATGTGGTTGTCCTTACGGACTCAAAGGCCGCATTACAACAAATATACCGTGGTTTGCCATCTCTCAAGTTCCCACGCAAATCACTAGCCATCGTGAAAGAACTCAACAACAAAGGCTTCACAGTAAAGTTTCAGTGGATTCCTTCCCACATTGGTATCTCAGGAAACGAAAAAGCTGATGCGCTTGCATACGCAGCGCTCTATCACCCTCCCAAAATCAAGGCTCCAAAGAGTAATCAAGTGCAAAAATCTGACATTCGAAATCACTTTACGTCGCTTTGGGTTCCACCGCATATGCCCTGCGTAACCAAGAGATTGCACCGAGAGGAAGCCACACTTTTATATCGAATAAGGACAGGATCTGCTAATACACCGGCCTGGTTATTTAAAACGGGGCGAATCAATTCTCCTAACTGTACGGCATGCAACGAGACAGGAGACATTGAGCACTTTTTGTGGTCCTGCCAGCAATTCCAAGATGAAAGAGACACTCTCCTGAAAAATCTGCAAAACAAGGACCTTCCGCATGCGCGCCTGCAACACCTTATAATTCCCGAGGGATCAGTTATAGCCCGCAAAGAAACTTCACGTCTCCTCATCGAATTCTTAAGAGAGACTGGTTTGATGGACATATGGTGAAACCCCTCAGCGGTATTGTGCGAGACGCTCGGGCGGAGCAATTGCCGGCCTTGTTCGCCAGGCTAAACCCGCCTGTTGCTACAATTCACCACCACCACCACCACATCCAATATGATGTCGAATTCCGTCACGTTGCCGCTTTGAGCCAATCAGACCTGACAAGATGACAAAGTTGACATAATGGCGCGGTTTGACACCGTTCAGAGCAGCCGTCATGGTTTCATTGAGCATATAGGCGGCTAGATGTACGAAAGTTCTGTCTGTATACATTCAAGGGTTCGTGGTAGCGATCAGCTACGGACTGGCTGAGGCCATGATGGCGTGGACTATTACAATATGAGAGTGCTTGCACTGCTTGCAACCCATTTATAGTCACTTGTCGCTGTTAGGTAAAAGAAGCTTACCGAATGATGGCCTGATCTCACAAAGCCATTTACTTACAATAGCTGTTCGTGAAAAGGAGCGCCAGTCAGTTGTTAAAGCGCTGGAGCAGGCATCCAGGGTGCCAGACAACGCAAAACGTTTCATTAAGAACCAGAAATTCCATGAAATTGGTGACTCGAATTTCCGGTTATTAGCAACTGGTATACTCTTGGTCCACCTGATAATTTCCGCGCTAAGCAACCTTGGTGCCTGAAAAAGCGCCTGCACGTTTCAGAACCTTCTGGTTTTCGGTGGCTGAAAGCGCCTTTACGGCGCCAAAATGCGTGGTACTCGTTTCGTAAACACTATAAAGGAAATGCGCCAGATTGTCGCTAGCCTTGTAGATTTGATAACAGCCACTTGTTGCGAGCGACTCCGAATTAGACGGAAAGAAAAGGGGGATTCCCCGGTCTTCGCCACTCTTCAACCCGCGCATGGCTCGAGTGCTGGCAAGTCGTGGCGTCGCGATGTCGAGAACGCGCAAGCTGCCGAGCGGGCGGAAATCGTTAAAGCGAGTACGCTGGAACCTCAGAACGCGCGTTCCGTGTGAGCTCTGCAAAGATGCATACTTTAGGCCTAACTTAACTTTTCCAGAAATGCACATGTTTAAGGTGTGAAAAACATAATCGACCTCACGATTCATTTCTCACCATGAGCCTACTGTTCTGCTGGAAATCAAACCTGTTTTTCCTGTTCGCATCAAAGTGTTTCGGTTCTCAGAAACACGTTATTTATTTCGCTAGGTATACTTCAGCCATATAGTAATTCCCTTAGGTAAACTCGATAGAAATCTTTTTTTAGTTGAGTTGATTTTTTTAGTCTTGAGTTGACGAGTTGACCTTTGAGAGACAGCCAATGCTTTAGCTCTAGAAGCCGCCCTCTCTCAATTTTCAAAACACAATTTCATCGTCAGTGTTCCCTCATAATGCCACAGTACGCAATACACTCTTCTCAATGGAAAACATTCAAGGCTATCTTTAGTGTCACTTGCATAATTTGAGGTGAAGCACAAAAGAGCACGCAGGACGACAGAAGGAGACGAAGAGACAGCGCTAATAGCAACTGATTGTTTATTCCACGTGGTTAATACATATACATCACAGTACAATGCATATACCTGTGGATCACGCGGCCAGAAACCGATTCAACAGTGATCTTGTACTGCTGTGTTCTGTTGAGTCGCTGAACTTCCTGTGCTAATCGCTGCGTCGAAGGAACAGATTGAAGTTTGGTGCATGCATGTGTGGAATCTATTTTAAGAATTATTGCGTGACTCTTGTTGATTAGGTTAACATGGAACAGTTTTGATAGCGTCTCGAATGGCCACGAGCTTTAACGATGCCGGTGTTCCGTTTTCGGATAATTTCATAACAGGACCTGCCTTCTGCCTATCTGTCCAGTTTATCGTTTGTTTCTTTGTATGTATGTATGTATGTATGTATGTATGTATGTATGTATGTATGTATGTATGTATGTATGTATGTATGTATGTATGTATGTATGTATGTATGCATGCATGTATGTATGTATGTATGTATGTATGTATGTATGTATGTATGTATGTATGTATGTATGTATGTATGTATGTATGTATGTATGTATGTATGTATGTATGTATGTATGTATGTATGTATGTATGTATGTATGTTTTCGCGAATTCAAACAAATCAACTTTAACGTAGTTTCCAAATCCTGATAAAAATGTAGCCGAGACCTATAAAATACGCGGTGATAGCAGCGTTTTAGCAAGATAGATCGACTATTGATAACGAAAAGCAACAACAAGAACAACAAAAGGAAACTCACTTTGTTATGCAGTTTCGTGTACGATCACAAATGTGTATGCATATTTGATTTAGCAATTGTCCTCAAATTAAGCGAGATTACGCCTCCGTCTACAGCTCCTCCACAAGTGCCTTAACTGGCAGAGGGTTGCAGCTTAAAACTCGATCGCGTGCTGAAGATTCTAGTGATTATTCATTCTTGACAGTGAAATGAAAGCGATTGTTTCATTGTTCCACGTGACCTCATCACCAAGATATTTCAGCGCGTACGATAACATTTCTTTTTGTTTTATTCCATGAAAATATTCCCAAATCCTCACGCGCTACATTTATTGTTCGAATGGATTCTGCAATTGTCCTATAGAATTCTTGATTCTAGAAAGAACGTCCGTGCTCTTTCAGTCCAGACGTATGATGAGCGAGTCAGCAGTTTTCTTGCGTAATGTTTACGAGAGTTCGCAGTACGCTGAAACCGTATACAGGCGGAATAACCTCAGTGAAACGTTTATTCGAAAATCTTAAGCAGTGGCCGTGGTCCATGTTTTCCATGTTATTCGGATATATTTTGGAAATTCCTACCACACATAGAACCTAAGCCATTCTAGAAGGAAAATTAATAAGTACGAACTATAGGCTTCCAAACTCTCCACCTGATCACAACGTTAAATCAATCTTAAGCATCAGATTTACAGACACAATATGCTCGTCTTCAGGAAATATATGAACCGTTGTTGTTTCAGTATTAAGGCAGAAAAAATTAGTATTTAAAAGACAGGCTTGAATAAATCAATGAAATGCTCACCCTGCTATTTTTTTAGTTACTGACATAAAGAGAAAGAGAGCAGTCTGTCGTCGTATGATGGTGATGGTTGCTCTTTTTCACGCTGCTATACTCTAAACAGGTAGCTTGAACCAATGATCTCTCATGATCACGCTACACGTGAACACTGTTTCTGCAACAAAATGATAGCGTTTTCGGTAAATATGGACACAGGGCGCGTTTTCAAAAAAGACCCCACGCTAGAGTTGTTCGTTAGAGCAAGTTCCAGCCAATCGTGGTGCTTGACATAATATTAATGAAGATGGTCGGCCAAAGGCAAACAGCACTAACGAACGAAAAGCTTATTATTTTATTTTTGTGAATTCGGCCCCAGATCCAGCCAAGCGTGATAACGAACAAAGTGACGTTGTTTTTTTTTTATTATAAGGTTTTGCGTGCCAAAACCACTTTCTCATTATGAGGCACACCGTAGTGGAGGATTTCGGAAATTTCGACCACCTGGGGTTCTTTAACGTGCACGTAAATATAAGTACGCGGGTGTTTGCGCATTCCGCCCCCATCTAAATGCGGCCGCCATGGCCGGGATTCGATCCCGCGACCTCGTGCTCAGCAGTCCAACACCATAGCCACTGAGCAACCACGGCGGGTAAGGGCGTTTTCGTATTTCACCCCCATCGAAATACAGCCGCCGCGTCCCGGATTTGATCCCGCGACGTCTTGCTTAGCAACGCCACACCACAGGCGCTAGCCACCCCGGTGGCTAAAAGTGATATAGAAGGTGATGTCCATAACAATAACAAAGGAAAATGCGTGCGGTTCTGCATGTAAACCTACTCAGGAAGCTTACAAGCATACAAGCATGTCCAGCATGTCCAGCATACAAGCATCAATGCTACTGCAGGCTAGTTTTGTATATGTACTGTAAAGCAAATTTTCAATAAATCACAATCATCCTGATGTAACCTGTGGTTAGGAATGTGCATTGCACTCTGGGTGTAGCGACATTGGCCAGTTCGAAAAGGAAAGGAAAATGAATGCCAAAGCATGTGAACGACTGTCCGTGAAGAGTACATTCCTGGTCAGTTAAGTTATAAAAGCTGCTTTGCAGAAACGTTCCAGACAGATCTGATCAATCTTTCTTTAAAAAGCGGCAATAAATAAATAATCTGTTGTTTATACCAGGTATTTCTGCGAAGACGTTAGACAATTTTTAACAATTGCCTGTTTCAGACAGCCAATTCTACTCCTTGATCTGCTCCATTCAAAGAGGCGGCCATTACTCGCCCGAGAAATCGAAATGCATAATGGTCTAATTAACAAAAATCACTCATTATATTTTGCAATAATTAATTTATGGTATATATATTGCAATTTAAGAATTGTGTCTAGCGAGTTTCCAAGGCATATCCACTGTGAGCGTATACTAAGGACGGCACCGGTTTTGAGGTAAGCGCAGTCAAACTTGACGTAAACATGCACATTTGTTGCACTTACTCAATTAAAGAACGTCATTTTATCCATTGAAGCACAAAATTAATTCGGATGCCCATGTATTTTGTCGCCAACTACAGAGATTTTTCTCTTGAAACTGGTGTCATCCTGAATATTTGTTGTAAGTGGATGGGCCTTGCCAACTCACCGCTACAATTTGCAAATTGCCATATGTACCTTAAAGTAATTAATTGTAAAGTTCCTTAGTGATATTTTGTTGGTTAGTCGAATATACATTTATTTATATTTTGCGTGCAAGTAATGTCCGCCTGTTTGAGAAATGCAGCTCAAGGATTAGAAATGTGCTATCGGCCACAGGGGATATTTGAAATTCGTTAAACTTTTGACAGAAAAACCCCGTATACCACCCATACAAATTTAAATCTCGTATTAACTTACAGCGAAAATGAAAAAAAATCGGGGTCGTCTGTTTCTGAATGTCGCCTACACAAGGTATGTCCTGTTAAAAATTTGTCTTGCTGAACTGTTATTATGAATGTGTTTGAAATAGCGTGAGAATATGTTCGCGTTTTAAACCTTTCAATGCTTCAACACAGGCTAACATGAGGCGTCAAGCTTGGAGTGCCCAATTGTTTGTAGCCTTGGGAAGCTATTTTTTGATCATGTTCAGTTTCAAGACTTCAAAATGGCCGTAGTGTGCCCTCAGAGTGTGTTTGTGGCATACTTTGAGAGTAACGACCTAACAAGTGTGTGCAATAAATTGGACGAAGGGTTTAGTCTGTCTCCATGCGCTGTTTCTTGCGTTTGATAAATTTTCTTCATTCATTTATATTACATTTTTTGCGTTACAACATGGCTCTAGGTATTTCGTTTTCTAGTACATTTGGTATTTAGTCTGGCATACTGACGAGTTCTAGCGCTTCATTCTGGCGTGCGACACAGGCATTTACAAGCCAGCTTTGCTTTCATCTAAATGGGGTAGCCGAAAGTAGCTTTCCAACGATTGAAGGAGAGTAGCTAGAAACAAATTTGATGCAGGCACTCCGCGCAATCGTCAACGCAGTCTTAGTCCTGCCTATCTGCCTTCTTTTTCATTTAATGAAGAGAGGTAAGCGACGTCGTTACTTTTTTCTCAACTTTCCTGCAAACTTTCTATAAACAAACATCGCTTCACAGTTTCTCATAAAAAATATTTATTGTTATATTTTATACGAATCATATTGGAACATATTGTGCTGAAGAGTAACGTGAGGGGAGGAGGGTTCATGATGTGGTTACAGGTTTCCAAATTTCCGTTATGGATCCTCAGCATGGTTCGACCATCAAGCGTGCAGTTCTGTATAACAGCGTCCTGTAGATAACAAAGGGAGTCTATGTAAGACATTAGGTCACATACATTCACGTTAACGAAACTGAACAAATTTATGACTTAGTCTTTGCACAAAAGACAGACGAGTCGGTCCATACGAGCAGTCAGCGTGGTGGCGGCTCGATGATACGCATTGCTCGGTGGCTGGTAGCCTTGAAGCAGTAAAATTAGAATGTATGCTACTTAAATCGAATTCCTCTTTTGGTAGACATAAGCAATGTCAAACAACCTACACGAAACGGCTACACGTTGCACACTTTGAATATGCATCTCCATCACGGGAATGGGCGAACGACCATGTCAGTCGTGTCTGCTGCAGCTGCCTGCCTTCTTTTCCTGTAGAATCGCCAAACCCCCGTGGACGATTGCTCGCTCACATTAGATCGCAAAAGGCCTCCGATACTTCGGCGTAGCACAGTATGCTACCCTACCCTTGCAGGATTTCACCCTGTACGAGTGTATACAACGCAATGACACAGAATGCCTCGCATGAGCCCACTCATCATAATGCGTATGACAAGAACAGATCCTGCATCGGATGAATGAGCATGGTATTATCCTGGCACCAGATAATTCTGATATCGTGCACGCTTTAGCGGTGAAGACCGTGCTAGAAACGCAAAGCAGGGAAGTTGACCTTGCGAGGCGAGAGAGATGGCAAATAAAGAAAACGTGGATAACAAAAAGAAAAGATTTAATTCATCGTCAATACGGCAGCGAAATTGTATCAATATCACAGCAAAATTGAACCTGAAACAAACGACGGCGTGTATACTCTAAGTGTCAGGAAATTTTTGAGCACTTTGTACTCATGTATGAGTATAAAATGTTCAAACCTCGGCAGGTATACCTAGTACTTGAAGATGACAGGATTTTCGGAATCATATCGGTAACTTACGATGCTTGCCACCCTTTATTTGCGCTAATATTTCATTCTTCTTTTGCCATCCGACGTGCTATTTTTCACTCTATTCTTAATTCACGACTAAATATTTCTGTACACGCAATTGAAAGCAGCCTGACCAATGCGGCTTTCTGTTACAGGCTCTTAATATAAGAGCCTCGAAAAACGTTACCAAGTCTTACTTATGCATGAGGGAATGCATCAAGGCTGCTCCAAAACTTGGTCATATTTGGCATGAAGAACAATATTAAAGTACCTTTCAAATAAAAACTTGACTTCCTGCAATGACTACTGTTTTTTTCTTAGTAACCAAACCTCTTATCCCCAAACCAGCGTTTTGCGATGCGTGCGCACTGTAATACGTAAACAAAACTGGTACCCTAGTTATGATCCAAGTTTGGCACTTGTAGTAGTTGGTAAGCACGGGCTTAGTGAGTAAGAACTGTCGTATAAGAATGCGGTGTAAGCGTAGCCTGTGTGCACGCAAAAGCTCATCTCTGTGGCAAAAGGCTCGTCGTGTCTTTTACAAGGTGTAGAAATTACACAAAGTTACGCAGTTGGCACTACTCTATTAGATCGTAGCGATGTATAAACGAACACATATGGCAGCTGCTGTGGTTAGGGTCCTTTTGCCTCAACAAATGGACAGAAGAAATTGCGATTTATTTATCACAAAAAATAATACAGTAGAAAAAATTGTTGGTAGTGTCATAGGTGATCAGAAGGTTAACAAGCACTCCACAAGAAGTAAACTTTCCTGAATAGCTAAATTCAAACATCCCTGTAAAGAAGAGTGTTCTTCTCCGAAAAAATAGGAAGGGAATGCTGGAGTCACGACAGTGTTTGCACTGACACCTATAAGCTTCCCGCACGTTGCATTGCGACACCACAAGCACCTGAAAACAGTCGCATCGTTCCAGGTTCAGAAACGGCATTTACTGTGCCATGTATTATTCTGCCAAGAGAAATTTTGTCAAGAAAGAATAACACTATCGTTTTCAATGGTATGTTTACAACGCTGCCTTCGGACACTAGATGGTACCTGGTCACTGCTACGGCATTTTTCAATAATGTGTCGATCCTATCCCGCAAAGTTTTCTGACACATCGAGTGTTTTTCGAGAGTGGCGTCAACACAAGAATGCTCGCTTTCTTCTTCGGCCTTGAAATGTGGTCGCCCTCAAACTAAGGACTGAAATAAAGATCGCTGGCAGTATAACTCTCTTAGAAATTATTTTTGAATGAGTCTATGAGAAAGAAATGGTGACATCTTTGGAAATTGCTGCTCCTGTTACTTTTCATAGCCTAAAAAACACTTGTATGACAGTTCCAAACACAAAGACATACAGGAGAAGAAGGAATGACTGTGGCAAAAATCAAGAAATTCTGGTCCGCTGTTTAAAAAGGGTTAAGAAGCAAAATGCCTCTAAACGTTCTATAAGAGAACTACAGTGCGACACCAGCATTAAAGAAATGCACGAATGCAGCCACGCCGCATCTAAACACTGTGATCCTTTGACAAGCAATCAGAAGTCCAAGCAAATTTCCATGACATGCATAGCATAATTCTGAATGCCTGGAAAGACATAATAGTGTTCAAGTTGAGTTTGCCAAAACTACCTATTTGATATGTTCAAGGTACGCAATTCTTTTGTACCTGTATGTGTCAGCTAAACGCTGAAAAATAGCAGAGTAAGAAAAGCGAGGCTTTAACGCGCTCCTGGTAGTGCGTTTAACGCATTATTATTACGGTACATGGAAATCGGGCTTCCTCGATTACAGATAGAGCAGTGTCTATTAGTGCTAAACTCTAGTAATGAGTGTTTATTATTACCGCGCAATAACCAGAGTGTGCTCGCACACATTGTCGTTTGATTAATAAAACCAGGCGCGAACGGAATCACTTCCTCTCCGCGAAACCAAAGCTGGTCATTTGGCCAAAGGTAGACGTCCTTCCGAAGATGTTGGCTGCAGTGGGGTGTATTCCGGCACCAGTCGCCCCCAGAACACCAGCAGCCGCGTTCTCCACAGCCTTCTGGATGTTCACAAGCCCCGGATTGAAGAGACCCGCTCCAAATGGCAGCGGCAAACTACCGGGTACGTGAAATCCTGGGTTCGAAGGTGCGAACGGGTTGTTCGGCAAGGAGGGCAAGCCGAAGGACCCTACTCCTCGCTGTAAGGGCGGTTCGTTTACAACTCCTCTTCGCGCCTGGTCTAATTCCTGCGGTGGCAGGGGTTCGTTGAAGCCACCCGGGCGACTGCGGGGACCATTAATTGGTGGGCTGCCTATAATCAAGCCACCGTCCAAACGAGGCCCGTTGCCTCGGTTGGGCACTGCAGAAGGCCTGTTCGCGCCACCCTCATGTTGCGAGAACCTGTCGGTCGGCGGATGACCGATGATGATTCCTCCACCACCCTGTGAGCCGCCAGAGTTGCCTGGGCTGGGCGACAGCGATGGTCGCTGTTCGTTGTGTGGTGGGTACGTGTTCGGTGTTGCGGGTGGGTTTGGAATGTAGGTAGGCGACTCGTCATCTGTGTAAGCGGACGTTACTGGAGCAGGGTAGCCCGGAGACACCCCCTGGTGGTTCCAGGGCATAGCATTGCCGCTTTCTCGGTTCTGGTTGGGCAAGCCACCCCGATGCTCGTTGTCAAAACCGTTAGCCTCGCGTGGGCGATCTGAACCTGCATGTTGAGAGCCGAAAGAAAGAAACTGCATTTTATCAATTTCCATAATTTCCTGCATCAACCTTATCGAAACATAATTTGACACGATATCTTCATCCAGAATTCAAAAAAGTTGAGAAAATAAGGATGCATGCGCGAGCATGGTTTCCGTGACGTGAACAGAAAAAAAGAATATGTATTTCTAATATCCGTTTAACGTGATAATGCGCAGTGGCGATTATAATTTTGCCCTATGTTTGTGATTAGAAAACTGTTTCTGTATCCACATTTTTAAGATTTTGTACGTTGAGTTTGTGGGGTATACGTGTATCGAGCGACGATAAGTATAGTTCAAAGTTCAGTGCCCTTCTTTTTCTCCTCGTCATCTAACTTGTCCTTTGCCCTTTCGTGCCGTAAGACGTTCACCACGATCAAAAACAAACTAGGGCTTCACCCAGCTATAAATGTTCACCGAACGTTTAAAATGAGGAATCGTGGGTGTAGAAAGCAAATGCAACCTGTTACTTCAGTGCCGCAGAGGGGATTCATGTCGCTATAACATAAACTACCACAGGTGCACTGCACACTGCAGAAATCTATACAGAGGTAGTCGATCCATAATCCCAACCATTTGAGCCATAGAGTTTCTCATTACCTTACCTAGAGGGAAATCTGGCGCTGCTGCGCTGTGGTATGCATGGGAATGCCGGTATATTGTGACTTCGGATTGGCATCGTTCTCGGAGAGCCAGGCAAGCACCGTTCCGTCGGTCGCAATGATTAATTTTCTACTAAAACAGCACGTAAAAAGCTGTTTTAGCTTTATTTTTACACAAAAGTATGTTTTGTTTAACTGTGAGAACTTGTTATTGCATGTACAATTATATGAAACGTAAAAAGTATCAGCGGGCCGCTAAAGTTGGTGGACAGACAACAAGATTCGTGCTTGTTTTGGAACAGTTCGTCATCTATTCTTGCTTTTCTTCGCTTGGTTATGCATTGTAGGTGAGTAAACTTCACTGGAAGATGTAATATGCGTGAACGGAAACCTTTTATGAAGAGTTTATTTTAAGAACGCGTTATTTGTGTAGCCATATCCACGTTTTAGACGAAGCCTCTTACAACACCAGCCAACACAAGCCTCGCAGACACATATACCGTCATTCCCACGACGGCACAGCGCCCTTTAGGAAACTCCCATAGACGGTGGCGCCAGAGTTCCCTCTAGGTGTCATAGTGAGAAACTCTATGATTTGAGCTAAAGGGATACAGAACTTTCAGCCATTCATTTAGTGCTTCAAACAGCACTAAGCAAACAACCTACTGCGGTGAAGCAGAAGATATATATGTATATGCACCATCTCTGATGCAGCCGTCAATATGCGACATGGTTTCTAGTCCCTTCAGTACAATATGAGCACGACATGATTTCATCAAAAATCATAAATAAGTTCCGGATTGTAACATTTCAAGAATTATTCCAACTTTCTAAACATCGATATTCGCCTAACCATGCTAAGCGGCTGCGAGAGTTACATTAGTGTGGTCATATTTTATGTAATATGTTCGAGTTAAGAAGCAGCATGTATAAAGCGACACAGTACAGCGAGCGAGGCATCAGATACATACGCTGCACTCTGTGATGTCTGCCGCCTGCCAGTTTTCAAGTACTAACACACACATTTGTCTCAAAGTAATACTTATACAGAGAAAGACCTAGAACTAGTAAATATATATACGTGTTTGTTGCCCTAACGTCTAAAAAGGCAGGTTGAAGTAGACAGGAAAGGGATTTATAACCTTTCGTTACATATAGCAATGTAATTCAAACTGACAACTATTTGAACTACATTGACGTTTTTCTTCCATTTGTATAAATGTGGTTAACAGCGACAAACCTTTGTTCTTATGCCAAGGACATTCTTATGCGCCCTCATATGATTCTTTTCTGCTTGACTGGAGCGCGGCAATAAAAGCAATCCGCTCGTTTAAACTGCCAGGGTCACAGGTTAGAACTGTACTCCCATTTCTTAATTCCAGGAAAATTTACCCTTCTACAGTGCAGGATAGCTAACCGGAGATATGCGCTGGTTAACTTGCCTGCCTTTCATTTTCTTTCATCTCTCCCTTATTACAATATGTTCAGAAATGAACACGGAGAAATGTTTAAATAAAGTGTCCAGACGACTGACCGAAGTCTTGTGGCCGTTGCCTGTTCACAGAGGAACCGCCGCCAGATGCACTGCTGCCTGGTAGAATCCCAGGAGACAGGTTTGGACGTGAGTTGCCAGCATTCGCACCTGTGCCTGATTGAATACGGAGTAGGCGACAAGACAAGTGTAACCTCATTCATGTGCAGGAAGCATTAATTATGACTAGAACACAAAGCCTGTATGGCAGAAGACTGAGGATTACTTGCTCGACACCATTAATTTCCGGCCAAACTACAAGTTATGGAACTTATGATTTCAGGGTAACCAAATTCATCCTCGAATAAAAAAGAGAGGTATATAAGGAAGGCAGGGATGTTAATCAGTCAAGAGTCTGGTTGGCTACCCTACGCTGGGGGAAGGAAGAAGAGGAAGGGAGAGATGGGAGAGAGAAAGAGGTATAGTGAATTTCTACTGGTCCCAACTTCTACTTTGAATTACTTCAGCTTTAAATCTTCACGCTTTCCATTCCGATATTATGTGCCGCCAAAATATGCCCGCATGCTCTACTCCACAAGCAGGTGGCGCTTGGTTGATTTAATTTTTCCGCTGACCACAGCCAAACTGTGCCGTTTGTTGGTTTTTACCAACAAGATAATATATATTTTTCAGCGTACATTTTATATATTTTGGTGACTGAATTCCTACTGACTTTAACCTTGCTTTCCCATTTTTCACTTATTCCTTTTGTTTTGGAAGAAACGCTACTTTTTTCGTTGTGGGCTTTGTATACTCTTTCCATCCGTGATCACTATGTGCTTTACGCATGAGAATGAATGTACATGCGCACTGATTAAACAAAATGAGACATTAGAGAAGACCGTGAATCTCGGACACGTGTAAATGGTAACAAATGGAACTCTCGGTATTCGTAATCTACTGCGTACTTGCAACAATAGTATTTAAATGTGGCGTTACATTTTGCGACAGCCCAAATCATTAGAAAGTAGCCCTAAATTTAGTTCGGTGGACTGCAAAGACGTCACACTCACTTTCCTAAGGAACAAACAAAAAACATGTCTTCTACATTTTAAAACTCGAGCTGAAGCAAAACAAAGTTCCCTTAAAGAATTAATATGGCGAAAAAACCTGGTAATACCTCGGTCATGTTCCATGGTATAGTTGCCTTCAATTCACTAATATTTTAACGTACTGAAAATATTTGGTGCTAGCACTGAAACAACAAGGTAGTGCGTTTGAGGAAATAGCCCTAAATATTTCACTCTCACTTTTGTGGCATGAAAATTTTTAATTTTTTATCTTGTTTACATTTTTTATTTCTTAGATAAGATTTGTTGGGTTTATTATTTTACAAGACAGTATTTTTTCCGACACAAGCAGTCTAAAATTTTGATGAGGCTGCAATATTCGCTCACCGGATTTCTAGGAATGAGCCAAGGCTGTCCCCATGGGAAAATGACACTTTATACCAACTACTGACATCTATTCCGTATGTCCAGGTATTTTAGACATTGCACCTTCGTCTATCTGTCGAACTTCACCGCAGTGCACCAGCGTAACTCAATGGGCAGCATTTTAAAAAAAAGTATATTTCAGAAGGCCGCTCAAATTTCAACAACTCTCAGTTAGCAACGTCAAGAGAGTACGCCCTTTTATTAACGTGCGTGTTTGCAGCTCTTAGTGTTAACGTCCTTGCTGCGTTATAGCATAACATTGGTCAGGATTAAAACACTGCTATAACGCAGCAGGAAAGCTACGATTAAGTGCCATCAATACAAATATTAGAAGGACGCACCCTCTGGACGTTGCTGGTTGAAAAATGTTGAAATTCAGGCGGCCCATTGAAATATAATTTTTTATAAATGCCGCCCATTGAGTTACGCTGCTGCATTGTGGTGAAGTTTGACAGTTGGCCGCAGGAACAATGATCAAACTTCCCGGGTATGGGAAGAAAAGGAAAGCATACAAAGACCGGACCACCCACCGATCATTAATGATGCGGTAAAGACGGGCATTGGGCAACGGGATCATCAATTCCTACCGGACAAGGAAGGTCTCCAGCTGCTCGAGTCCGGCCTGAGTCCATCGCCTATGGATGGTCTTCCAGTGGTCCTCGATGGCGGTCGCTTGGCTCCCCCGCTTCCTGGCGTCGAGGAAGTCGAGCCGCTGCCACCCTTCCCACCTTGCGAGGCGCTCGAGGAAGTCTTGGATGCGGTACCGCCCCCGTGAGCACGCTTTCTAAGCACGGACACCGGCTTCCCGCCCACGATTCGGCCCTCGATGAACTCGTAGTCGTACTCTTCGGTAGTTGTCTCGACCTCCGGATACAGCTGCGCCAGCCTCGCCTCCGTCGGCGCCTGCCGCGGCGTCGCTGCGGCGGACGCCAATGTCAGCGCTAGCAGCAATGCTATGTAGACGCGTACCTGCGAACGCCAGCCATCGGTGTGACTGGTCAACCCACTCGCGAGCATCCACGATGACGGGTTTCTGCCCGTCACGTATGTCACCTTTATTTCTGCACTGCAATGGCTCCGCAGCGTGTGCACCGACCTTTCAGCGCAGTGACGATCAGTACACTAATGAGTGTTTTTTGCGGCTTCATTGTGAGATTTTGTAAGCCTTCAACTTCAAATTTAATCTTTCAAGCATGAAATGCTTTTAGCTCCCGTTGTCGGAGACCTTCAAGTGACCTTGAGCCAAAAGTCAGAGCCGTTATCCGGGCACTCAAACGAGAACATCCGGGCAAGTTGCGCGAACATAGCGAGATCATCCGGGAAACCAGTCAAAACTTCAGATTAAAAATGCGGTCTGTGGCCTCTCCTATACTTTATACAGGACCGCATTACATACGCTAGTTACTGCCCAAACAAGTTAAGAAAATATTGCGTCTGAATTCTTCCTAATGTTTGTTCACAATATCACTCAAGCTGGAACTTCTAGTGCGCTGAAGTTGTACTTGTCACTTCCAATAGCGACGTTCAAAAGGCAGATACA
This sequence comes from Dermacentor andersoni, assembly GCF_023375885.2. Classification (NCBI taxonomy): domain Eukaryota; kingdom Metazoa; phylum Arthropoda; class Arachnida; order Ixodida; family Ixodidae; genus Dermacentor; species Dermacentor andersoni. The sequence goes on from NC_092814.1 coordinate 272,651,301, forward strand.
GGGCGCGATACACTTCATTGGTCATCTTTTGGCGCAGAGCGCACTTTTGAACGCTAAAGATCCCCTGGTGGTCAAAATTAATCCGGAGTCCCCCACTATGGTTTACCTGATAATCAAATAACGTAAAACGCCAGAATTCAATTCATTCTTCTTCTAGCTGGGCCGTGCACTCTGTCTCCCTGGCGTCTTTAGCCTCCTGTGCTGCGGCCTTCAGGCGTTTTCTTCTAGATGGCCAGCGTCCATATGGACCAGTGCAGAATATGGTGTGGTGCGGTGTGATGCAGTGTGATGTGGTGGGTTTTGTCGCTGCGAACATGCACTACACACACTTTAAGAATGGGGCCTGTATCATCTCCAACCAGTCTGCTTTGCCGGTTGCCATTTCATGCTTACATCTACTTTTGACTACGGGACAGCCAGCAATTTTTTTTTTTCATTTTTTTGCATACTTCCGTGCGGCGTACGCGTAAGTTTCTTGGGCTTCTGGCCGGTCGCTATTTCAACTGTCCAAGTAAATCACACATTACTAGACGCATTGGGCCCGAAAAGAGGACATCGAATGGCGCCTTGCGGTGAACCTTTGTGAGATTGTTTCCTATGATGATGATGCTTATTATGATCAGCATATTGTATTTACCTTTGAAATGTGGTGATGGCATGGAGCACAAAGCTCGTTCACCTACCCTTAGCTGTATCTTAATCTTTAAATACATTTAATACATGAAATTAAATTGCTCAAAATAAGTAGTTCTTGCCCTGCACGCAATTTTTCTTTCCTTTACTTCACCAATTTTCCAGCCGTCTCTTACTATTCATTCAGATTCATTTACATTGCCCTGGACTTATAACCAATGACCTCTGGCAGCCTAATTACATCCACATTTATCTCTGGATAGGTTTTGTCAACTTGCAACGAAACATGTCCAATGGTTTTTTAATTTCGACACACTGCACCTATACTCTTTACCTAAATTTTTTTACTCCTGTGGGTGCGAGGAGACCATCGAGCACCTATTGTGTACCTGCCCTCGCTACGATGTCCAACGCCTCTCTCTGCGGGCAACTTTACGCAGACTGGACCCGAGAACGTTCACCGAGTCAAAGATACTCGGACCGTGGCCACACCCGTCACTGGCTTGAAAAGCGATTCGTGCACTAGTGCAGTACTTGAAGTGCACGGGCTTAACAGACCGTTTATGGTGTCCTTGTGTATGGTGTCCCTCCCACACGTACTCAGTGCTTACTCTCTCCCTTTCTTTCTCTTTCTATTCCCCTTTCCCCCACCCCCAGTGTAGGGTAGCAAACCGGATGCTGTTCTGGTTGACCTCCCTGCCTTTCCTACCCTTGTTTTCTCTCTCTCATTGCCTATAACTCTGCGTTCTCAGGCGTAGAGTTCTCATATAACTCAAGCCATATCAGGGATGGTGTGGCGTCGAACAATTGATCACTGCCCTTTCAATATTCCTGAAGCTTTACCGTTTTGGTTTGATTCCCCCTCCCACTCCTTCAGAAGAAGAGGCGCTACCTCTCGTGAAAATATAACTAGGAAAGGTACGTTATAGTGCAATAAGCGCAACATTGTTACTAAACTCTGGTCTACGTTTGTGCGTGGGCAACGTTGCACTTCACAATGTGTGTGTGTGTGTTTTACAAGCACTATACGATGAAAAAACAAAATATTATAAGAACTGTTAGTCAACCTTGCCCACTTTTAGATTTAAGTACCTAAGATATAGCCCTCATTTAGGTATTTATTGCTATAAGTGGCCTACAGCGGACCTTATTTGATTTTATGCAACCGTGAACCACAGTTTCTCTAGAATAACTTTGTTCCCGTCCCGTCGTCACTCTCACACTCGTTTCCAAGAGACTTCGCTTTGGCTACAATAGTAAATAGACCTTTAAAAATAACTTTCAGCTGAAAATATCTTTCTACCCTCGAATTGTTACATCCGCTCTGAGCCGTTGACACGCCCGACAAGCTATTTTTTCGAGGCTACAAATATCTAGAAAAATTATCATATTGCTCGACTACCACAGTAACAGGGGCATCTTTCAGAAAACTGCTGCTATGACAGCTCGAACTGGCAACTGCTAAAGAAAGCGAGGAAATTAGGAGCTGCCCCACTGTGAAGTCTCAGGCATCTGCAGGCAATTTCAGGTTCTGTCTTCTTCTGCTAGAAGCTGGCACCCAAGTATGCGGTAATCATTTCTCTGCCCACTTCCAGCAAGCAGTTAACAGAGGGCGTTCTTCTTCCATCTTTCGTCTCGTCCGACAATAATCAGCACGTTGGGTCGGCCTAGTAGAATCCACTGGCACGTTGTGTGCCGTGATTCGCCGCACGCTTTTGTGCACGTGATTCGGCTCTATGCCACCCCGCGCGCGTTTCGCAGAACGACGTCCAATTATCGCTTCCGGCGTGGCTTTGGCCATCTTAGTCCCCGGCGCGAGTCGGTTTATCACGACTTGTCCGCCTCGCTTCGCTGGCGGCGCGTGTACCCGCTCCGACCGGAACGTGAGGACTGAAATAAAACGCCACAAAGCAAACACACAGCAGACAGGAGGGGAAGTGGTAGGGTCGGGTGGCTCTAATATAGGCACGCCACCCGCCCACTGCTCCACAGCGATGCCGTGGCCATGCAATCCATGGTCACGTATTACGTGTGCACGCGCACTTTCACACGCCGCAAATGCCCGCGAAACGGCCGACGCGCAAAATGCACCGCCAGTTTTTTTTTGTTTACGCACGCAACGACCTAGAGCTACATAGAGACGAGGGTGTTCAAGGCTTCAGGCGCTGGGCACAGCGGCAAAGACGAACGCGTCCCGCTGACGGCTACCCTCGGACAAAGCCATGTGGCGCCGCCACGTCTAGGCCGCGCGTCTTTTTTTTAACAGGTCTTGCCACGTACGTCTACACTACAGTATGAAGCAAGTGTTATGACCCATAAACCGCCGCGGCGTCGTGCATACCCCTAATCTCACACCATTATACGACTCTCGATGTCTGGTTCTGTCCCGTACATGGTTTCGAGACAGTACTTACAGCCTGCTTCGAAATCGCGCAGGCCACACAGCAGGTGCCTGAAGCTGTTGTTGGCCTCCCTAGTGGGATTCCTTTGGAACCCCGGTTGTTTCAAAGTTGTATACAAAGTAAAGACTGTTTCCCTCGCACTTCACTGCGTCGAGGGCCCATAGGGGCACCCCACTATACGACCCAAAGTCAGCTCTCGTCAAAAGCTTTGTCACCTGTGCATGCATGTGTATTTGAGAAACATCGTAGAAGTTCAAAATTATTTTAGCGCCACAATGAGCTTATGAAACACTACTTTTGCTGCTCCTCTGTGTCATCTCCTCAGTGCTGCATGGTCTGCTAACGACATATATTACTAGACCTTGCAGACGTGTGTACAACAACCACTCAATTATCGAGCGTGTAATTCTCATGACGGCGTCACTCAGGTTACACCTGAAAGCTCGCAGAACATCGCCGTTCTTCTAAAATCTGGTTATGCTCCGTCTTCTAGCCTTGCGGCCCTAAACATTGCCCACCAGAGGCGGCCAGGAAAAAACAATTAAAACACTACACCCTTCGACTATCCCGGAATCAAGCCCTTGGCCATTCTATTTTGGGGCTGCACCTCTAGATGCAAGAGCTCGTGACAGTCAACAACAGATCAAAATGCTTATTGCTCCTCCCGGTTTATGTCAGAGAAAAGAGTAGGCCAGTTACAAAACATATGAGTAAGATATTATTATCTAAATTTAAAATTTGCGGTAGCAAGAGCGACCGTGATTATACCGGCCCCAAAAAAGGGAAGGCGTGGCCAAATACATGTGAAGCATAGTGCTAACGAAGGGTAGGGAGACGCTGAAGAGCAGGTCAGGCCGAGACCTGTGCCCTTGTCTCACTGTGAGAAACAGCCACAGGCTGCGGTGACGCAGGCTGTCGCTGTTTTCCCATGATACCACCATTATCTTTAAAGCCAAACACCTATGTATATTTAACATTTGGCATGACCTAGAAGACGATGACATGCAACGTGAATATGTTGATGATGTGACTTGGAGCATTTGATGCCCACACCCGCTTCATGATAAGTGACACGTGACCACGTATACTGCGTGGCTAATCACTGCGTCATTCTCACTGAGCTCGATTCGAGGCGAAAGCAATTGAAACATGAAATTTTCGCATCACTTGAATGAAGGACAGGGAAATGCGTATTGGAGAGAACTTTTTCGGAAAATTTCTCTTGTTAACATAGATTAGATTTTTTGTCAGTGTTCCTTCTAGTTAGACTGCTAATGATACAAACGCAGAGTGCGGTTATCTGACACTTAATTCTAAGCATAGAGATTAGGACTATAGTTCAATATTCGTAATCAAATGTTCAGAACCATTTGGCAGTTAAAACCTCCTGGTAAACTAAATGCTGTTGAAATCAGGAATCTCTGACATAAAGTTGTTCATACATTCGCTCGCAACCTCTCTTATTTAAGAGAGCTATCGCGGAACTTGACATTGTTATCTAACGAGTTGAATAAGGACTGTAACACAGTGTTAGCATTGAAAGCGTTAATAGTGTAATAGCTATATACATTGCCCCGCATCGTGAATGCATAAGAGCATTTGTGTACAAACTGATTCAGGAAATAAAAGCCCTTGGTTCCACGTATAAGATATTCCGGTGCAACGAAACAACCATAAAACCTCATTAAAACGCTTGCTTACTTCACACTGCCGTGCATGTAGCTCTGCGTAAGAAATAATAAACAAATTTAATGCAACATCGATCATCGTTGATTTGATGCTAATAAAGAGCGATACTATATTAATAATAATGTCACTAAATATACTTGCACAAAAAATACATTCACAGGAAGATGGACACATAATGTAATCAACGCTGGTCTTTGAGTGCAGCTCCCATGTGCTGCAATGAGGTATTGCTTCATGATATGCACACCTGACATGCAGTTGTGCCGAACGTGCCAAGGCATCTACTGAGTGACTAAAATGCTCTTCGCCGATACGTCGCACTTCTACTTGCTATAAACATTAGAACTGTCAGTAGGGTTTTATCGGTAGTACCGTTTCGAGAAGTGACATACTTACGTCTATTGTATGCTGTTTTCTCGGGGTACAGGCTTGACAAGAAACAATGAAATAGTTGTCAATGCTAGGCACAAATGATAGATTAAAACTGCAAAGCAATCATATAGAAGTCTATTGAGACATGGAAGTAAAAAACAACCCGCTTTCAGATTAATTTGCCTTATATCACGTTACCACTTTTAAACAAGACAGAGGTTTACAGGAAGTTGGTAACTTGAAATGATCAACAGCGACCGAAAAAAAGAAACAAGCCTTAGCTTGGAACCATAGTGTCTGCAAGGGCCTGCCTTAGCTGTAACTCTGACGAAGACAACTGCTCTTGTCGTACGTTGGATCCAGGCTGACGCTTTCCCTATTCGACCACTGTTTACATTTTCAAACATGTTAGAGTCAAGCTGGTTTTTACTATTCGTAAACCACTTTTGATGGCCAGTTACAGCGCTAAGTGTTACGTGCTAATACCTGTTCATGAGGAGGAATATAGTACTCAGGTATGATTATTATAAGCATATTTAGTTCCTCAGCTACGAAGCAGTCAAGCAATCGCTTCGGGGTTCGCAAGTGCTGCAAACATTGCACCCAAAAAATGTAAAGCATACCGCAGAACATATGTTTCACTTTCATTTTAAAACCCTCTTTGTGGCTCCATTCAATAGTGGAAGATAGCCTGTCAATCTATGCAAACATAGATTGTCGGACACTCTCTGCCTGTCATATTCCTAGCTTCCCTCCTTCGTGACTTCAATCCGGTAATTCCTTCATCAAATGCCTACACTAATTATAGCGTTCTAATATTGCAAAATTGAGACCTTAGTCTTCTTTTAGCCTTTTGATTCCACATACTTGCGTCGTGTGGTGTTCAAAGAAGCATGTTAATAATACTTGATGACGAACTGTTTTCCATGATTTACGTACTTTTATTTTGTCCCATGCAGTAAATCGTCATAAAAGCGCAACAAAAAAAGAAAGGCAAGTGGCATGCGAACGCCTTCTTAATACAGTAGTTGTGTTTCGACGAACCACGTAAAAAAATGCTGGTAAACAGTTATGGCGGCTATTGTGCTCACTCATAACCTAGGTATTTCAAGGGCAACGCTTGATGGTAAGAGAATAAATGTAAATCTTACTAAAAATGACTTCACAAAATGTACCACTGGAATTTTTTCGCTAAGCTTGTGATTGATTAAAACATACTTATAGTGTCCCGTTTTTCAAACAAATCAATGAACTCAATGAAACGAAATGCATACAAAATCTAAACTTAAAACACATAATAAAACTAAATAGTGCATAACAACAATAAGCGAGCCAATTCGCCATCATGATTGTTTTCTCTTCGCATGTTGTTCCACTGAGTCGGAAAGTTTGTCCACAGCGTCCTCCTTTATGCCTAACCCACAAAGCGAAATAGTGTTTATACCTTGCCTAATGGGGGACAGTTATGCTAGCGATATACATTGCACACATACGCAATAGCAATTTCCTTTTTTAGGATTGCGTATGCTCAGAAGTCACAGCAAAGAAGTCGCGAACAAACAAGCCAACAAGGGAGTCCCACAATCATTGTGGCGGAAATCCTTCAAGGACGTGCAGAGGTTACAACGTCCGTTTCCTGGCGCGAACGGACGACAGTAAAGAACGCGATATCAGGCGCAGCAAGAGAGCCCAAGAAATGTGAGCACTGGCAAAAAAGACAAGCAAAAATAATGAAGTAGTAACGCCAGCCTCACCATGGGTCGTTTGTATCGGAGACCTTCGAAGCGGCAGTTGCTGGTCATTTCTTCCTTCGTCGTGGAGCACGGCTCAGCTCGGTGGCGACTATTTTGCCTCGCACACAGAGGACACAAGTATAGCCGCAGATGCGGCAGCGAAGAGCGGCACGAGCGACAGCAACGACGGCACCAACACAGCGGCAGTCCTTCCGACCTTCGCACCACATTAGCCGGAAAAATCTTCGTCCATTAGAGACAGCACTTCCTCCTTTAAACGATGCCCTTTATCTGCCTCCTCCTCCAAGCGCGTCCCTTTACCGTCGGAGTCGCTTCGAGACGCCCAATGCTGCGTCATGCACCGGCGCCAGGTGTCGGCAACCGTCGGTCGGCCCGCTCGAAAGCCCAGCCGGGAAGGATTCCTTCTGGTTAAAACGCTAGGAATTCACCACCGCATGCGCCGCACAGCGATGCCTGGTCAAGCCCCGCCGGAAAGCGAGCGAGCGTCCACGATGGAGAGGAGGGCCGGGACGAGGGGCGGGAGCCGATACAACGGACCAGGCCGCGGGGGCAACAGCAAGGTGTTTCCCCAAATCACCGCAACCGAATTGACGCTCAACTATAGCTCGCCTCGCCTACCCGCCCTACGCGCGTCCGCGTGCGTCCTCTGCACTTGCTCCCGTTTCAGTATAAACCGGATGCGCTGCTCTTAGGTCACGGATCGCGCGCGCGTTGCACCTTTTCTGTCTGTCCCCGGCCCGATGCCGGCGCCTCTGTCTATCCTTTTGGTGATTTCAGCGTGGCCGACACGACGCTGCGCTGTCGCGTCGGCTGCGGACGTGACAACGCTGTCTTCCTCCGGGGGTAGGCCTGTTGCGCAAGACAGCTTGAAGCAGCCGGAGACGCTGCACTACGTGTCTTGCCGGGCACTCGCTGCATGTCAGTCTTGAGAGGGTGATATGAGATTGAGCTCGTCTGGCGAACAGGCACCAGCGTGAAGGCCTCACCTGGGGCGCCTTCCGGGCAGTTGCACTGCGAGAGTTCGCCGGTGGACTCCGCGCGCGACCTCTGTTCAAGCTATCGCCTCCGCGGTCCGATAGGTTCCACGAAAGCACACGAAGCGTAGCTCGGCTGGTCACGGTAAAGCCTCGGGGAGAGGACATCCCACAGAGCGGCGGGCCGACCGCCCTGACGTTGAGAAAGATCGTGCATGTGTCTGCTTTCTATTTATGTTGGCATTGAAGACAAAGAGTAACCCGCTGCGGCTTGTTACACGCGGGCGGTAACTTTCATCTTTGTTGTTTCCTTTCTCCCCTCTCTTTTTCGCATTGCTTCTACAAAACGTCTCGAGATGAATCTCGGAAGCGCCCTGAAATGACTTGTTTACTGTTCGTGCGTTTGCTAACTTGGCGCCAACGATGAGCTCCTGCCTGTTCGCGGCGAGCTTTTTTTTCCCGGCCTTTTCTAATGTATTCTGAGCATGGTTGCAATTTTCCCTTATTATGTCTACAGGCCTTTAAGCACGTGTTTTGCTTCCGTCCTCTAGCCAACACTTCTACTCGGACGCGACGTCAATCGAACCAAATTTATCAACTTGATGCTATGTGCTTCGCTGGAATCGGTTCAAGATGGGCGCCAAGCCTCTGTAAACCCCTGCGGAACGCCTCTACGAATGGTTCTTCCACTCGTGAAATACAGAGGAATAAAAATAACATGATCGCCATTATTGTTGAAGGAAAGGTGTCGAAGTTGATAGTGACTGAGAGAAAATATATTTGATCGACGTGATTTGCATTTACGAATACCTCTAGCAACGTTCCTGCATTTTACAATAAAGTGAAAACCAGTACGACAAATGTACTATGAGCTGCGAATGATCAGTTACGCGTTTCCTTACACCAGGTATGCACTATACTCTGCGTTTAACGTTGGTATCCTTTGTAGCATATCTGAGTGAAAAATTATTATTGTGAATAAGACATTTCTTGAGTTCTATTGTTTCATTTCCGCAGATGACAAGCTACAATCTGACCCATTTCTTCCAACCCAGTCGTGTACTCTAGATAACATTAGCGCAATAAATTTTACTCTGTCTTGACTAACAAGACAAAATTTTAGAGCTTGTTTAAGCGGCTCCGTTTAGGTTGGAGCGAGAATAAAGAACATTTATAGATGCTTATTGATAACGCTATGCAAATGTATGAAGTAAGGTGCAAATACACTTGTCTGCTCCTAACAGAATTGGGACAACGAAAGGTCACGCTGCGAGTTGCTGTTTACGTGACTCATTGCACGTGACTTTGTCCACGTATACTGCTCGGACTTTGTGCCACGCAAGAGAGCTGTGGAAAAACACCGCTCAGGAAAAACACTCTTAGCGCTCTTGGCCCGGCAGCGCAGGCTGCCACAGGAAATGGGAATCCAAATCTCACAGACAAGCGCACGCTTTCAACCACCTTCAGTGTGCCTTTCGTTGTTTATGTCCTTCGCACTGGGCGGTTAAAGACCCGAGCTGCCGTACCGTGCGTCACTGTCACTTACGCACTAATGTTGGATGTGACAACTGGCCGACTAGCAATACGAAGATATGTCATTCAACGATCGAATCTTGCGCAACGCTCGTCGTTATTACCAATGCAGCATTCTGAGGGGCGGCTGTTTCGTGGAATATAGTTTCATGATTATTTTCAAATGAGCCATGATTATTTCACTCTGTGGACGTCCTCAGAAGTGAAATCCGTCCGTTTCGCTTGGTGCTGAGACGGCGGTGATGGGTTGTGGCTAGAAACATGTTTAGTCCGGCGGCCGAGGCCGGCAATTGTTCTGCCTGAGTGTCGGTTGCAATGTGAGATGGCTTTTCAAGCAAGTGTCCTGGCTACTTTCAGAGAAATTATTGTAACTGCAGCACTACGAGAAATGCCAGGTGGAATGAACCAATTGCCTAAACATTTCTTGGCCTACCGAGGGAGCATTAACACCAGCATTTTGCAAACACAATGCGTAAACTTTCTCTTGTAATTATTTTTGGAGCACATTGATGCGCCTTTCCATCCCGCCCATATGTATGTATGTACCGGGGTTGTTGGAGCAGTATGGGAGAGGCCTTTGCCCGGCAGTGGGCGTAACCAGGATGATGATGATGATGATGTATGTATGTATGTATGTATGTATGTATGTATGTATGTATGTATGTATGTATGTATGTATGTATGTATGTATGTATGTATGTATGTATGTATGTATGTATGTATGTATAACTCGTTAAGATTTTGAGCCCTTTACTCTTTCAAGAATAGTACGCCGCTTTGGAGTGACGACATGGCGTCTAGACTAGAAGAGGGTTGGCTCAGATCATGCAGGTACTAATAATATAATTTCCGCAAATAGTTGTGACACCGATGACTTACTATGAAGTACGTAGTATCATTTTTTAAATTAAAAATTAACTTATGGGGTTTTACGTGCCAAAACCACTTTCTGATTATGAGGCACGCCGTAGTGGAGGACTCCGGAAATTTCGACCACCTGGGGTTTTTTAACGTGCATCTAAATCTAAATACACGGGTGTTTTCGCATTTCGCCCCCATCGAGTATCATTTTTGCAGACCGCATGTACAGGCACTAAACAATGCTGTTTTTGGCGCCTACAGCTGGCACTGAAGCTGTCATTTAAGGCGTATATAGGCGCCAAATACTTTCCTTTATTAAACAACTACCGCGGGGCATCTTAGACCACTAAGTCCCTGTTTTGTGAAATTTACTTAATTTTCTCGATGAAATGGAATGCGGCAAATTTCGTAGATTACAAGATTTATCTGAAATCTGGTGTGACAAACAAGCAATATGCAGGATTCTTGGGTTTCATGCAGTCCCTTATTTCACTGAATATTAGTTAGTGCACAGAAAAGGAACGCTTAACATCCACCAAAGTTAGCGGCTGCATACTTGTACTTCGAAGCGTTCAATCATCCCATACCCTCAAGCGTAGCAGAAGGTTCCTCGGTCAGGGCTGTTCATTCGGATTAGCGCTTGCATATGTTTTCTCTCCTGTCCGTATGTTTTCTCTCCTTTTTTTTTTACTTCTGGTCTGAACTTCCGAAAAGATGTACCAACAAGGCCAAAATTCAACCGTAACAAACTCCACAATTATTTCGTCTTCAAGTGCATCATCGCGTAGAGCACTTTGAGCCCTTCTCAGAGCAATATTCGAAACCATTGAAAAGCTGCTAATAACTGCATTTACATTGGCAGGATCTTTGTGGTAACAATCAGCTGCCTTCATCCAAGTTTCCCAGCGGGTCATAACATTACAAACAAAATGGGGATAGGAAAACGCGTAGCAAAAGGTCATTTTTAGGCAATGAAATTCTAATATGGGCCCCAACATTGAAATAATCATTTATAAGCACAATAATGACGGGACACGATAAGAACGTAAGGATATAATAGGCATTTTACCTTAAGTTCCGGTCTCTAGTGATTATTGCGCTGTTGAAAAGGTTCCGCATGCCTTCTAAATGATACCAAGTCGGTATCAAAACATAGCCGACTTGAAGACTGCATAAGAGCAGAGTTTTAAACCCTCAACTTTTGAAGATAGGCGCTACACTATGCAAATTTTCTTTGTTTCTTGATAAACAAAATGCACTTGTACCCTTGATGTCACCAGTGATGGCGGCAACACGTGAAGAGATGGCTTTATGAATGTACTATCGTGGATAAGTGACACCTGAACGGAAAAATTAGGAATCACAAATGCAAAACTAGAAACTGCATTGGCAAAACTTTTGTCGCGGAAGGGATTTCTTCATTTACAAGTGTTCGGACACCCGTCACTCATAATAGCAACCAGACAGATAGAAACATTCCTCCTTGTGAATGCTGGAGCTACTTGCCTGCTCATACGTCTATATATGCTATAGCTACTGTGGATGACTTGGGTGATATATGAAACAACCCATTCATATATGCTTCACAAGGCCACACCGTGACGGGTAACTAAAGTATCTGGTCAAATCTAGTGCTTCGGAGAGAAACGAAGAGCGTCGTCATGGCGTGCAATGCACATATTAAGAATGAGTTTTTTTTTTTTTTTTAATTAGGGGTGCAGGTAAGTGCAGTTGATGTATAGGGCTTATTTTAGTGGATAAAGTAGAAGTTTGGGCGAGTTGGTTATTCAATATCGACATGTCTACACAGCGCAAAAGACGAGGACAGAATGAAGATTTGCGTCTTAGTGTCTCTAGAGATCACTAGTGCTGGATATATAAGCCCCGGGGGAACAAGCCGCTTTCGTCTTATCTGTCGGGCCATTCCAAGCGGGTTAAACGGGGCATGGCAAATATTTGCTTCACAAGCGCACTGAATAAGTCATGCTGTCACTCCTTAATGTGCAGAGTTCTTGCGCAGGCCTCCCGCCTGACATGTGCTGGGTACCCCGAGGTTTCGTTAGTTAGTCCGGCTGCAACTGCGTGTGTGGCGGCGGCGCGCGGTCGCGCTGCCGTATCTTGAAAGCGATCTGCGTTGGGGGCAGCACGTTCTGGGTGCGTCGACGGCTCGTAGGCGTGTGCGTGCTGTGTGTTTCTGGCGCTCAGTTTGCGTTGAAGCGATAGACACCACGAAGGTCCTTTCGCTCGCTTCTGCTACCGCTGTGCTACCACGCCGGCGTTTCAACAGCGAGTGTCCGCGGTGATCGAGTGTGATGTGTTCATGTTTGCTGTGCGCGCTGACACCATGCTTCTTAATTAGTTAGCAAGCGAATGTTACAAGTTGATACGGCCGATAAAAGTGTTGTCCTTACTTCTTATGGTCCTTACTTCTTACATCGCAATCAATGTTCGCTTTTCTGTCGGAACTCCGCCTTTTTTTTACAAAGAACACCGGTCTCAGTGAACAATTTTAGTCCTACTGTGTGCGCCAACTTCCTCCCTCTGTCTCTTCCCCCTTTCCGTTAACCACAGTGCAGGGTAGCGAACCGGACGCTCGTCTAGCTGACTTCCGTACCTTTCCTCTCCTTGCTTTCTCTTGAACTTCGATGTACCATAAAACCATGACTTACTGAAAGAAGGCAAAAGACAAAATTAATTAATTTTTCTTATTCATTTTTGAATTGTGCTGTTCTGCCTTCATATTTCCCCGATATTAGATCTCTTGCGCTCATGTGACCTTAAGAAATAATTTACCAGCAAATAACGGTGCTTTGCGCACATACAAACGCATTGGAAAGCAGCGCTTTTACAAATCCCAATTAATTTTATATCGCAGCACTTGGGTGCTCGTTCCTGGGTTGAGCGCCGGCGTCCCTTCGCGTAACCGCGCGAACGCGCCTCGTGCCACTGCTCGCGCGATCGTCGTCGTCTTCTTCCACAGCTGGCTCCGATGCCGCTCATTGTGCCAGTGTTGCCATACTACCCTTCCCTTTGCGAAGGCGCTGATGGCACTGACCCACTCTCTGTCGGTGCGGTAATTTCGGTGTCGAATTCTTTGCCTCGATATATCGCGAAATGAAAGCGCGCATCGAGCTGCGCTCAAATTTCGCTTTAGGGAATACCGTAATCGTCGGACACTTTTTCTTAAATATATTTGTACTCTTATCAAAGAGTCCACCTAATTCGAAAAAAAATGAGAAACTTAGAAAGCAAGTAAGAAATTTGCTACACATTGAAATTGAAATGGAAATTCATTTATTCATAATAAATTACAGGTTACAAAGAACAATGTTATACAGAAGGAGGTCCCATAGTCGATGACTGTGTCATTACATTGAGCTCAGTTGCATAAGCCGCAGAACGATAAATCAGCTAAATGACTACTCATAAGTTAGCACAAAATACTGTGGCTAATAGAGCCCAAGATGAATTTCCAAAAATTGTGATAGTAGGATGAATAAAAGCGTGTAAAATTTACGAGATGCATGGCAAACAGGAGGACCTGAAAATGCTAGCTTATGTAGCGCAAATGAGCAACGGAGCATCGTCAGTAAAACGTAACGTTTTACGGGTATGTCATAGTTGCTAGAGTGAATTAGATTAGATGTCACAGGCCTGCGCGGAACACGCAGCACAGTCACAGCGTAAGCTGGAGGAGCGGGTCCATGGGAGCTCGCGGTGAACTACCTTCGCGTCGTTTTCACGAGAACGATCCGAACTGTCCGCCCGGCGTCGACGGCGAGCTGCGGCTTGTCCTGCTCTCTGCACAGCTGTCTGCTGAGCCCGGTGTTCCCAGATTGCAGTAACGTGCGTAGCTCAATGATTCGCTTCTTCAGCAGCGGTTCGTACCTTGCGAGGAGGCGCCATAACGTGTATGTAAGAGAAAACATAGGTATCCGGACTACGTGGCCTATGTCCCATCCTTGACTCATGGCATGGTACATTGCTGTTGATGATTGTGATGATAATGATGGCATCCCCTTCGAAACGGTATGGTGAAAAATAGTCACCAAGCCAACTACATCCAGGGTCAGCTGCATGCAGCATGCAACTGCTATATGCAACTGCTGCATGTCGGGACACCTTGTGGAATATAACGGAACTGCAATGCAAAGTTTGTACGCATCGACACTACGCGGCGCGCATGTCAAATGGCATAATACGATGGTTATGATGATTATGCCGATTTAATGGTATTTCCTTCCAAACGGGACGGTGAAGCACAGTCACCTAGCCTGCTTGAATTAATCAGGTATGTCATACATGTTTATCATTACATCATTATTTCAACATCTTAAACTTTGTTTCCTCTCTCCAAACTTCTTGACCTTGTACCGCTACCTATGCAGCTGCTACATGGCATGCCACCTGGTGTAATAGTATGCGACTGTAATGCAAATGGCGCATGTATAGACGCTACGCGGCTCGAATCTCACATTGCAAGGCAAGTGGCACGATACGATGATGATAATGATGATGATTTATTGGCATCCCCTTTGAAACGCGGCGGTGACATAGGCCCATAACAGCTTACGCTGTAATAACCTACACATGCATATAAAGCACTTCGTTATAACTTAACTCGTCGTCTTTTGTGATAGCTCCGCAGAACGCGGGCCTAAACATTACGCGCCATTTGCGTGCAATCAAGATGCAAGGTAAAGGTTTTAGTGTGCATTTGACTTACTCTTTCCTGCCAACACGTGGGCATGAATGCCCACGTGTTGCCCGATTCGTCAGAAGAAGGTAAAAAAGCATTCTTCCGCAGGAGGTCCCACTACAAGGGAAAAACCCCAGCGTATGGCAGTACAAAAATACGCGTATAAACAAATCACCAGCCTTTCCGTAGATGGTGCGTACACTACTGCCCCTACAAGCCGCGAATGACGTCGTCACCACAATTTTCTTACGGATGTGGTCATGATAGCATGGCTGGCACCGCATAGCTACACGGGGGGAGAAAAAAGGATCTAAATGTTTAAAAGCGTGGGAGCAGACAGCGCATTGCTAAAGCTGACACACGTTCTCAAATAAACGCTTCCATATAAATTGTTCGAGAATTCGCGGGTGAGTCTGGTGCGTACGCTATTAGCACAATACAAGCCTGGAAACACCTGTTATCTCACACCTTAGGGCACTTTTTGTACGCTTCTTGCTGAATTGCAAAGGCGCTTTCGCGCGTTAATTGAATACGAAATGGAAGTGCGTCACCGCCGGCTGTAAGAAATGTGCGCGGCCCTTCTGCTGGCTCTCTAATCGGCCGTCTGCGACATTCGTTCCCGGAAGGTACGCCAGCTGAACGCAATACTTTCATGATGACTGATTGGCTGGTAGTCTTTTACCAGGGGGGGGGGGGGGGGGAATTACTGGAACGGGAATTTTAGTTTTCAGCTTTGTACCCTTTGAGCAAGCCGTCCTAAATCAGTTGCATGAATGTTGCGGCTCCTCGCCGCATTATTATCAAAAAAGGTTCGTGAATTTTATTTGCCCACACAAAATTAGTACTTAACCGCTCAAATTATTTAGACGCAATCATAGTGATTAAGGTGGCGCGGTGTTTTGTGGACCGCGGGTCAAATTCATCGTACAGTAATTTATCTCAGTTTGGTGCCACGTTATATGGGCTGTAACGGACACTTTTAAAACAAAGCTTTCTTCGCATCCTCCCGGTTTGGCGCGGCTAATGGATGATGTATGCTGCTGCGTCTGTCGGTATCTCGTCGGATGCATTTGTGAATATTATATTTGCGCATAATACCAGTGCCAGCAAGCCGGCTTATATAGCCCATCTATGCTGACCGACAAAGTATATAGGGCCGGTAAGCGCACCTCTGTTCCGTGTAATAATAATAAAAAAAGAAATTCCTACATAAAACCTGAACATATAATGTCGGCTCATGGGTATATCTGAAGCACACAAACCTCTTAATAGAATGACTCATAATATTCAACGTATTCTTTGATTTGCTTCCTTTTCTACGTTTTATCCATTAGGAATGCGCCACTGCAACACAAGATGTACAGAATGCTCAGATGAAGCTAGATATGACTTACTTTTCTGTGAGTACACCTTCCATCTCCATTCTTTCATCGACAAGCATCTCACCTTCGGCCTTGTAACATCAGTGGGGGGACGTCTCCCACTTTGCATCCGCCTGAATTTGTGTAGGCATTTCGGCATAGCTTCTGACTTGTGTAGTGCATAAATATAAATAATGCACGAGACAATGGTTGGGACCTTAGCGTTGGGTAAACATAAACATTGAACGAGATCACGTGTTGCGTAGGATGAAAATAAACGTAATTGTGCGCATCTCCGTTGGTTGTATAGCATTTTCGTACTTACTCGCTTCACTAAAGCTTCGCGTCACAAATTTTAACATGTGCGTTGGATCTGTTTAATTCTTTAAAGTACTCGACGCGTTGCGTCAAGCAGGTCACACCATAGGTGTCTTATTCTCAGGTGCACTTTACAAAAATGAGTTAAATATAGTACGAGAAAAATATAGTACGATGAAGCTTGTGGAAAGATGAACACCTGTATGTCTGCGCATGTACTTCAATAAGCCGCAGTTGTAAACAGCCCTACAGCGTGCGCGTATACTCTCTCAATTCTATATCCTCTCAGTCTAGCGCTCACTCTTAAAGGCTTTTGAAGCTATATTACTTTGTATGTCAAACCATATTTTTATAATACGCGTAAGAGTTACTAATCACTGAGTGTTCCATAATGTATTTACGGCGAATTTGGTGCTGAAACCTGCCAATGAGTATGTACCAGATATTAGAAGTGATTGTGCTGGCCCTATCAATAAGAGCAATCAGATGACGATGAAAGTTATTGGAATTCGTTAATCAGCTATTCCGAACAGTTACGTCTGCATTTGCTCAATTTTGCTCTTGAATACCAAGCGATCCCTTCACTTTAACGCAGCGATTTGGGCTTGTTGGTAAGACATCGTGAGGCTTACAGCGCGTGAAAAAGACAAGGACGAAAGTGAGACGTGACACACACAGGCGCTGTGTGTGTCACGTCTCACTTTCGTCCTTGTCTTTTTCACGCGCTATAAGCCTCACGATGTTCACTTTAACAACGGCTCTGACTTTTCCAGTGCGAGTCCGGACTTTAACTGAGCGAACAATAAGGATATATTATATTTTTCTGTTTGAACCACATTCTAAAAGTCAGAAGCTTCTATTTTCGATTTCATAGCAGTGTTATCTCCTCTTTTCTCTCTCAACTCCCCGAGGCAAAGCCGGTAAAAGCAGTGACATCGTCTGTGATGCAGAATCTATTATAAATATTGTTGGCAAAACAAACTGCTCGTTCTTTCAAATGTCTTCTGGAAAACTTTGGAACAGTGCTTCTCGTGAACATCTTAACAATTTGTTGATCTTCAGCAAGTGTTCGAAATTGCGACTGCATCTAAAGGAGGACGGAGGGAGAACAGCTGTTGATATACCATAGTCGCAACGACAGACGATTGCCCGAGACATGCCGCAGTTGTTGGTTTGAATCCCGAAGGGTAAGTGTTGTCTTTTGCATTTCCTCTCTTTCTCTTTATTACAATCGCTAATTTGAACGAAAGCGTAACTTCTGTACAAGCCCTCCAATCTTTTCCCTCCCTTGGCCCCTAAGAATACTTATATATATATATATATATATATATATATATATATATATATATATATATATATATATATATATATGTATATATATGTGTGTGTGTGTGTGTGTGTGTGTGTGTGTGTGTGTGTGTGTGTGTGTGTGTGTGTGTGTGTGTGTGTCAGCACGCAGGACCCGACGTAACATACGCAGGAAAGAGACGACCAACTTTTTGGAAGACTTAGGGCCACACAGCAAAATCTTCCTTACCTCAGTAAGGAAGCCTTCATTGCGGTGAGGCCGCCTTATGTCACTCTGAAAGCTTCCTTACTGAGGGGCCCTCGGTGAAGGCTTCCTTGGTGCTTCATCAGCGTAAGGTAGCTTCGAAGCTACCTTCATGCGTCCTTACGCCGCTCCTGGCCCTGAACGAGCGCTTCACATCAACGCATAGCCACGTGACGTTTCCTTGCGCATGCGCGCTGTCGTCCACCTGCGGAGAAGCGCGCACACGGTACGTCTTGCCAGGCATGTTCGTTTCAGTCACGCGTGCGGCATGAAAGCGTTGCTAGGCGTTGGTGGGCGTTGCACGACGCCGGCGTGCCAGCGTTGCTGGAGCACATCAAGTTTTGCACTGTAATATGGTACTTTTTTTACGTTTAGTGAACAAAACTACAAAACACACCCCCGCATCTCTATATTAGCTCTTCAACTTAAAGATTGCGTGGTGATACAACATTTTTTTATTGAATAATGGTGTTCGCGTAAAGCTTTTCAGAGATCATCTCGAACCTAGGCATGCGACAACCGCTCCTTACGTGAGGACGGGCGAAGGGAGCTTTCAGAGTACGCTTGCTTCCTCCATCGGTCCTTCGCTGTAAGGAGGCCTCACGTAAGGTTAGGAAGCGCTCGAAGGAAAGGAACGTTTCATTGTTTGGTCCTTATTTACTAAATTTTTTCGGCTGGTGGACCAGCCTTCGTAAGAGTACAGTAGGTTACTGTACTCTGATGAAGGCTGGACCACTAGCCGAAAACATTTAGTAAATAAGTCTTCCAAAAAGTGCGTCGCCTCTTTCCTGCGTGTATACATATATATATATATATATATATATATATATATATATATTATAATACCGAGACCGATCAAGTTGTCCAGCGCTGTTTATTCCACCAAAGGCAACGCCCCCAGCTCACGCGCGAAGAAGTCGAAGAACAGTGAAGATGATGATGGCTATGTACAAATGAAAACGACGAAGTACGTTAATAGTGCTTACACTAACTTCCCCCCGTCATGGAAGCGGCCAGCCTGGCCGCAGATTAGAGATTATCTAAACGGGGAGTGAAGGGCTTCATCCGCGAGACGTGAACAATTTCAGCATTCCGGCGGCGCCGGTCAGTGACGGAGTGTACTGGGCGAACGAGATAGTTCACTGCAGATGTTTGCTGCACAACGGTGTATGGGCCAATGTAGCGTGGAAGGAACTTCTCACAGAGGCCTGGGGTGCGGACTGGAGTCCAAAGCAGGACTTGGTCTCCAGGGTGAAAACGTAGGTCACGGCGTTTGTTGTCGCAGTAACGCTTGCGCTCAGCTTGGGTAGCTTCTGTGCTTTGCCGGGCGATTTGACGGCAATGTGCAACTCGGGCAGCGAAATCTTCCGGAAGCGACGCGTTAGGCGAAGAAGGTGCGAAAAATAGTTCTCTGTCGAATATGGTGGAAGGAGATCGTCCATACACAAGGAAGAAAGGGCTGTAGCCGGTAGTTCGTTGAATAGCAGTGTTATATGCGAATGTCACAAAAGGAAGAATTTTATCCCAGTCAGTGTGGTCAGGACGGATGTACATGGAAATCATGTCAGACAGCGTACGGTGGAAGCGCTCAGTAAGGCCATTGGTTTGCGGATGATAAGTGGACGCAGATTTGTGGACGGTATTAGTGGCTCGAAGAACTTCCTCGAGGACTTGTGAAATGAACGCCTTGCCACGGTCACTGAGAAGAACGCGAGGAGCCCCATGGCGCAAGACGATGGCGCGCAAGAAAAAGTCGGCGACCTCAGAAGCGGTGCCGGATCGCAGAGGGGCAGTCTCGGCATATCTTGTTAAATGGTCGACCGAAGTGACAATCCAACGGTGACCGGAGGGTGTCAACGGCAAGGGACCATATAAATCAATGCCAACAAATTCAAAAGGTGCGTCCGGGCAAGGGAGAGGTTGTAGTAAACCGGCAGGAGGGGATGTCGAGCGTTTGCGGTGCTGACATGACGCACAAGAGGCAATGTATTTGGCCACCGTTGAGGATAGGCCAGGCCAGAAGCAGCGGGTCTTTATGCGGTCGTATGTCTTGTGGAAGCCTAAGTGGCCAGCCGATACATCGTCGTGAAGTGCCTCTAATACCCGCAAACGAAGGCAGCGAGGTAGAACTGGGACCCACCGGTGACCTGTTGGGTGGTAAATGTAGCGGTGTAGCACGCCACCTTGAAGGCGGAATTGTCGAAGTTGGCGTCGCAAGCGGCTGTTGGGCGGTTCGGCGAACCCACTAAGGCGATCCATGAGAGCTCGACAGTAGGAGTCGGCCCGCTGAAGCGAGACGAAATCAGAGCGTGATGAAAGCGTAACTTGGTCCAGGGATGTTATCGAGAGTTGGTGAGAGGCAGGCGTAGCATCGGAACGACGTGGTTGGGAAGACGACGGCGCGTTACCTGGAGAGAGTGAGGGTGGGCAGCGAGACAATGCGTCTGCATCATGATGGTGTTTTCCAGACTTGTACGTTATAGTGAAGTCATATTCCTGCAAGCGGAGTATCCAGCGTCCTAAGCGTCCTGACATGTTTTTCATTGATGACAGCCAACACAGAGCATGATGGTCGGTGACGATGGTGAAGTGGCGGCCGTAAAGGTATGGGCGAAATTTCTGAATCGACCAAACGATAGCCAGGCACTCTTGCTCTGTAATGGTGTAGTTCCGCTCAGCTGGAGAAAGTGTTCGGCTGGCATATGCTATGACTTGCTCTTTAGATGCTGTATTACGTTGCAGAAGTACTGCGCCAATACCTTGTGCGCTTGCGTCAGTATGGAGTATGGTGGGGGCACGATTATCGAAGTGGCGAAGCACTGGTCCGGAAGTAAGATGCCGCTTAAGAGCTTGAAAAGCCGACTCGCAGTCGCTAGTCCACGTGAAAGAGGCACCGGTAACCAGTAGCTTGTGTAGAGGAGCTGCTATTGCTGCGAAGTTGCGTATAAACCTACGAAAATATGACGCCAAGCCGAGGAAACTACGTAGATCTTTCTGTTGCTGGGGGCGAGGAAACTGAAGAACGGCACTAATCTTGTCGGGGTCAGGCTGGATGCCATCTTTTGAGACGACGTGACCCAATACTTTTATTGTTTTGGTTGCAAATTTGCATTTTTTTGTATTGATCTGGAGACCAGCATTCGCAAGGCACTTGAGAACCTCGTCTAATCGTTGAAGATGTTGGCTGAAGTCAGACGAAAAGATGACAATATCGTCCAGATAACAGAGGCATGTCTTCCATTTTAGACCACGAAGTACGTTGTCTATCATGCGCTCAAATGTGGCAGGAGCATTGCAAAGGCCAAAAGGCATCACGTTAAATTCATAAAGGCCATCCGGTGTAGCGAATGCGGTCTTTTCTTTGTCAGTCTCGTTCATCGGAATTTGCCAATATCCTGATCGAAGATCAATGCTGGAGAAATACTCCGCCCCTTGTAGTGTGTCCAAAGCGTCGTCAATTCGAGGTATTGGATATACGTCCTTGCGTGTGATCTTATTGAGCGCTCGATAATCCACGCAAAAGCGAACTGAGCCATCTTTCTTCTTTACCAGGACCACGGGAGACGCCCATGGGCTAGATGAAGGTCGTATTATCTTCCGCGCAAGCATGTCAGCGACCTGTTGTTCAATGACCTTTCGTTCGGACGGCGATATACGATAGGGGCGTCGTCGTATTATAGCGGAACCTTCGGTTTCGATACGGTGTGTAGCCGCAGGAGTTTGGCTCAACACAGAGGAACAGCTATCGAAACAGGCTTTGTGTTTTGCCAAGACCACCATTAAGGCTTCGGACTGCGCGGCTGTTAGGTCAGAACCAAGAACGGCTGGAGGAGGGAAAGAATCATCCAAACCTGAGGTTGGTGCTGGCGATGAAGAAGGGCAAAGCGTGACTAGAGAGATTGGTTGAGTGTCGGCGAGGGTTGCCACAGTCATCCCTTTGGGCAGCATCACAGGATCTGGGGTCGTGTTGCAAGCAGACAGAAGGGCGCGGCCGCGTGAAAACCGGACGAGACAGGTGGCAATGAGAATTCCGCGAGAAGTACAGCGGGAAGAAGGGGCGACTAGGGCGTCTCCGTCGGCGATCTGACTGGACGTTACGGCTACAACGTCTTCGTGACCAGGACGCAGGACGTAGTCTGAAGCGAGGACCAAGTTCACGCATGAAAGTGAAGAGTCCGCAACAGGTTCAAGCTCTGTATCTGTGATGTGGACAACTTCTTCTCTACATGAAATGACGGCTGAAGCAGAATGTAGGAAGTCCCAACCAAGTATAAGTTCATGGATACACGTTGGAAGGATGATAAACTCGATGTGGTGGCGTATGCCGTCGATGAGAACACGAGCAGTACACTGTCCGTCAGGGTGAATGAATGCATTATTAGCGCCACGCAAAATAGGTCCAAGATAAGGCGTTTTTACTTTACGGAGCCGGGAACACAGATCACTCCGAAGAACAGAAACGGCGACACCGGTATCGATGAGAGCTGATGCGGGAACACCTTCGACAGTCACAGAAAGCATGTTGGCCGGGCGAACAGGAGGAATTTTTGAAGACCGATAAGAAGCAGTTTCCCCTCCAAAAACTGCAACAGTTAGTTTTCCGAGTGCTGGTCGACAAAATGGGAAGTGGGACGAAGTGGTGATGTAGAGCGCCGGTAAGGGGATGGAGAACGACGTCTGGCCGAACGGGAACTATGAGGCAGATTGGGAGCAGCTGGTGGAGACGGAGAACGCTGTTGAGGGAATGAGTGCGGTCCGGGATAGTAGTCGTCTGATCGGCGAGTGCGGTCTCTTTCGTGCTCAGCATAGCCTCGCCTTTCATCCTGCTGGCGCCGGCGGCAGAAGCGAGATATATGGCCGCGTATGCCACAGTAAAAACAAACCGGACGAGGTGGACGCCACTGAGGGTACGATGGCGCAGCAAGTGCTCTGGTTCCCATCGAAGCCAAATGGTCATAGGAAACGCCAGTAGGCACGGAAGTCACGGTAGGGGTGGGTAGCGAAACAACATCCGCGTAGGTAGGCGTGGAGCGCGCTACCGGAGCAAGATGCGTCGTGGGTGTAGTCATCGCTGTCAACTCCTGCTTTACGACCTCGCGCAAGTCGAAGGTGGGGGTTGGTGCGCAGGCAGCAGGGGGACGCTTTAGGTCTTGTAGTTGAAGCTCCTCGCGGATGATGGTGCGGATAAGAGCACGTAGATCTGGAGAATGAGCAACCTGAGGATCGCTGCTGTCATGTGGAAGACGAATAGACTGCAGCTCGTCGAGGCGTTGACACGTTGAAGTGATGTCTTGGACAGAAGCCGGATTTTGCACGATTAAGGCGTTGAACGCGACAGGCCCAATGCCTTTTAAGATGTGGCGAACGCGTTCGGCTTCCGTCATGCTAGGATTCGCACGGCGGCACAGAGCCAAGACATCCTCTATGTATGAGGTGTAAGACTCTTGGGGAAGTTGGCGGCGCGTTCCCAGCTTCTGTTTGGCGACTTCTGCACGGCCAGACGAGGAAGCGAAGATTTGCCGCAGCTTCGAGGTAAACGTGGTCCAATCCGCGATGTCGGTTTCGTGGTTGAAATACCACGTCTTTGCAACACCGGTCAAGTAGAAGGCGACGTGCCTCAATTTCTGGGTGTCGTTCCACTTGTTACAAGAACTCACGCGGTCGTAGTGGTCGATCCAATCGTCTACGTCATCACCGCGGAGTCCCGCAAAGACAGGGGGATCGCGCTGAGGGCTCGTCACAGTCCAAGAGGGCGCCGCAGGTGGGGTCGTCTGTGTGGTAGGGTTTGAGGCGCCGGAAGGGCCGGGGTCGGAAGTGTCCATTGTTGTAGGGGTAGTTGGGTGCAGGCGGCGACCGGAACGGAGCTCCAGGGAGGACGGGAACGCGAGAGGACGTCGGGATCTTGACGTACCTCCACCACTTTATAATACCGAGACCGATCAAGTTGTCCAGCGCTGTTTATTCCACCAAAGGCAACGCCCCCAGCTCACGCGCGAAGAAGTCGAAGAACAGTGAAGATGATGATGGCTATGTACAAATGAAAACGACGAAGTACGTTAATAGTGCTTACAATATATATATATATATATATATATATATGCGCGTCTGTGTGTGTGTACTTCCTTGAGGGAATTTCGTCTTGATTTACAAGATAGAACTGTTTTTCGTTTTCTTTAATGTACACTATTTATTATTAGGGGAATGTTTTGTTCATACCACCGAGTATATTGTTTGAAAGCTTTATCGATTGTGATGAGTAACAGAACAAAATAAATCAGTAGATAAAATGAAAGAAAAACGCAACAGCAGAAGTTGCATATCAGCAGTCAGCATAATTCTTGTCTGGCGCGAGGAAAGGAAAGAGGGAAAGGAATGGAGAAGGAAAGAAACAAACAAATAAACAAAGAAGCAAATGATAGAGCGAGGAGTGCTGACCTCCTCCTCGGAGTGAATGCGGTACTCCGGCTGTGTTCTGGAGAGGGCAGCGTTCAGCCACACGAACCCATGTCGGGGAGGGGCCCCACAGACTGTTTATTGCGTCGGCGTGACTTTCACCGCCGGCTGAGCACCACGTAACCAACAAGGCCAACTGCTGGGAAAGTTGAAACACGACCAACCGAGACGAAAAACCGCGCGAAAAAGACCCATGCAAAACATACACGGAGTCATGGAGTACACAGGACAGCTGCCGGAGCAACGGCTGAACTTCAACACTTACGCAAACCTTTGCGGGTGAGCGTAAACGAGACTCGCCACCCTCATGTTTCTATCTTAACAAAAAGCAGTGGACTTTAATCGGTCGTGTTTCTGGCCTATTTTACGGCTTTTATAAAAATAATGGCGTTTTGGGTGCCAAGACCACGACATAATTGTTAGGCACGTCGATAGTGTGGGACTCCGGAGTAATTTTGACCAGCTGAGGTTCTTAGCAGGCTTAAAGTTAAAGGGCTCTTACTTCAAAGCTGTCGTAGCGTGCAAAAACGAAGCTGGCACACGAAAATGCGCCGCTTTTTATCCTTTGGCTGGGCGTAAACCTACTTTGACCTTTTACTACTTCGTGTTCGTGTAATAAATTTCGCACGGGAGGGCATTCTATGCAAATTCCGTTATCACTGCTTCTAAGGTCAACAGTGCTATGGTTTCTGAACTGCACAGGTATTCCAACCTGCAATGACAGACGCATACCATTTGATACCATGCATTTCAAGTGCACCTAAACAGGACACCCCCCTAAAAGAAACCAGCTTAGGTAAAGTTTATGTATTTTTTTCACATAGTCATAATTTAATGTCTGAAATACAAAAGGCTTACGCTATAGCTAATGATTTTCATCATGACGTAATGTTCCAATGCATCCCATGTCACAACACTACTTTAAGGAGCGTTAATGCGTATGACATGGGCCGCGTGGCTCACCAAAAGGACAAATTGTCACTACTACCTTGAGCGGCCAGTGATTCGCGTTCTTTTTTGAACAAATTATGGGGTAGAAAGTCCGAGCAAGCTTTCTTCGTAAATTGTGTGGAAAACTTTCGCTTAAATGATACAAACACCGGCGTACAATTGAATATATCAACTAAAATCTACCACTCTGTTGAACAACAATTCATAGGCTTCGACTAGGCGCAGCCTATACCAAAAGCTTCTTGTAAAATATATGAAAAACTGACAGTGCAACCTGCTCCTGTGAAGAGGCAGAAGAAGACATAGAGCACCTTCTTCTACACTGAAAAAAGGCATGAGCCATATCCCAACCCGGCTTTATTTCACAAAATTTATCCCGACACCTATGCCACTAGTTCTTGCAGGCACTGCAATGACATCGCTAGCCTAGACCATATGCTCTGGCGTTGCCCCTCGTTACGAGGCACAGAACGAATCAATGAAGACAAGTGGCTCTCCGCTATCAAGAGCCCCGATGCCGGGGCGCAACTATGGGCTGTCCAGAGGGCCCACGATGCGGCGGTCGGGCAAGGCCTGACTGTCCCAACGTGGGAGCGGCCCGCAGCGCGCTGAGTCGCGTACCTCAGGACCTTATTAAAGTTCTGCATCCATCCATCCATCCATTCCGCTCTGTGAAGGTGGATGACAAGCGAAGCTGTTTTAGCACATGACACATAGGTGACATAGAATTTGGAACAAAGGTACGAACATATTTATTCTCCTGGTCGGTGGTAATCGTGACGGTAGGTATGCACACACATTCTCGTATCACCTCTGTTATTAAATGCGTCCGTCACGTAAGACAATGAATGGCTCATACTTCCTTATAAGTAATGCTTTATAGAACCATAAATTTAAAAAAAATTAAAGCGGCCTCCCCATTACGACGACAGAAGAGCAATGAAATTCTACGCTGGAATGATGAGCTGCAACGGATCCACCTGTGGAAGAAGACGACGATGACGAACGTGCAAGCAATGATGGCACAAGCGCGTTCGGGCGATTGCTCCGAGGCGCGCCAACAAGTTAGTTCGCGGGTTGTTTGCGAACGATGGAAACGCCCTATAGCCATATATAGGTTCGCTGTAAAAATATCACACTCCCCGTAAGAGGCTTCTGGCAAAACTACAGGCTTTCGATTGACGATCACTATCACAAGGGAAAACTTTGGGTCTAATGCCGTCAGAAAAGCTGCAACAAATCGCTGAACATGCAATAGTAAAACTTTTGTAGGAATCACAAATATCCATAAAGTAACTAAATCATATAACGATACCTGTTAATCTCTGTTGTAACTCTTGTTCTTCCTCCTGCTCACCTTGTTGTTTTTGTTCTTTTGAAATAGCAGGTATTTTTGTTTACGTGTTTTCTTACATTTACGTGTTTCTGTGGCTCTTCTTTCTGAGTACGCGAGTGTTGTAGTTGGAAGGGTGCACTCAATAGACCACTTGGGTCGAATTCACAAATGTTTTTGTTCGTAAGTGCTGCTCGCCATTGGCCGGCCGCGTTCGTTAATGATATGTCCGGCATCAGGATTGGCTAGCATCTGCTTTCATGAAAAGCTTTTGCGTAACAACTTTCTGTGAATACGGGCCTTTGTTACCAACTGCCCAAGAACATTTATATTTTGTGAACATTATTGTTTTGTATGAATCTATATTGTGCGAACATTTATACTTATGTACGCCAATGTCCATGAGTTTTTTTTCTCAGTTCTTTTTATTATTAACGTTATGAAGAAATATTACCATGTTAGTGCAGCCGGCGCTGCATACTATATGGGCGCTAACGTCTCCTTAAATACAGTTAAAACCCGCCGCGGTAGCTTCGACGCTATGGCGTAGTTCTAGATGCTAAGCTCGAGGTCGCGGGTTTCATCCCCGCCGCGGAGGCTGTGTTTTGATAGGGGCGAAAGATAAAAACGTTTGTTCAATTAGACTGAGTTACACGTTAAAGGAGCCAACGCGGTCAAAATTAATCTGGACTCCCCCTCTACGGCGTGTCTCATCGTCATATCGTGGTTTTAGCAAGTAAAATCGGATAATACAATACAATCAATGCCGGTAATAAAGAAAAATGAACATGTATGATCTGAACCGGTCAGCTGTTGAGCCAGTTCACGCAATGGTTCTGCTGATAAGTTTTTCCTGCCTTTTGGCTCAAACGTAATAACACAGCTACTTCGCTAAACGCACACGCAGAATGCTTCGAATAAACGATTGTCAAAAATGTTGGGACCATAACTTCAAAATAAATATAAGGAGCGAGCATGCAAGTATAGTCAGAGCCTTGACGTTATATTAAGTTGCTGTAGCCACAGGCAGCTGTCACGCGTTTGTCCGCGGCTACTGAAAAATTTATTTAATGAGCACGAAAAAGCCTTTCAAGCATTCACCACCTTGAATTTAGCTATTTCACAGAGTTCAGCGCTAATTAGCTTTATAGCAGCTGCAATAACTTCGGCTTGCACAAAGACTCCATCTCTCAAAAAGGACCTTTATTGCTCGATACGCGGGCATCCAGTACTTGAATAAAGAAAGAGGGGGGGGGGGGGAGGGGCGAGCACTATCTAGCAGCGCGGGCAGGACTGCGCAGCATCTTGCCTTCCTCGCCAGCTCATTTTGCTGCGGAGAGAAACCTAGGCTCTCTGCTGTTGTCTGTGTTGATGAACCATAGCGCATCACTGGTCTTCACAAAGCTGCGTAAGTTACGGCCGACACTAGAGGCGAAAAAAACTCACTGAAAGCAGGCGCGCACGTGAACACAGGAACAGGATCACAAGCGCTGGCGATAGGGAAAAATGGCGGCAAAAGCGGCAGTATAGTCGTCCTGTACTGGCGTCGGTGACATAGCCTGCTGATGCGATGAGAGGAGGCGTCCAAGTGATAACTTCAGAAAAGCCACCTGTTGTAGTAGAGAACGAAGGGACGAAGCACATGAAATAATGGAACATGAAAAAAAGGATAAATAACAGAAAGAAGCATTTAGTTGTATGAAAAATTCTGTCACAACATGTAATATTGTGTAACTTTTACGTATACTACACACTAAAGAAATTTCCCCCCTTAAGGATGTTTCTTTGTTCCTTGCTTGCTTAACTCGCCCATATGCAAGGTTCTTTTGTTTCAATCGCGCCCTTTCCCCTACTGGTTGTCTTCGCAGAATGGCCTCTTACGTCTCCCTTTTTAGAGGCAAATCTGTTATCTTAGCACTCCCTTACTCATCTGGATGTCCGCTAGTGGTACCGGTGTCCGTCACAGGAATACCAAAGTGCTTTGCGGGACGATTACAAAAAAAAAAAAAAAAATTCGGGTAGAATTTAGTTACTGTGAATTCGCTAAGTATGCCTAGCCTGCTTATAAATGTGAGAGGTATATATTTTTATATAGGTACAATGATATCTGACGGGACGCGCATGCTGGTATCTATGGGGAGCGAAGCTTTCTTGATGCAGTTACATAAAATGATATCAAATTGTTCATCTTCCGCACCACCTTTTAGAGCATAGCGGAGAGGATCGGCCTACTACTTCTGATTGATGCACAGTAGACATCTTCACAGCAGAGCGCGTGTCTCATGGAGGACCTTACACACTCACTTTTATCAAAGTGACGCTTCTATACTTCGCATCTCTCTTACAACCTGACGCACGCTATGACGACTTGTTATGGTACCACATGGGCTGATACCCAACGCGACGTAGTCTAAGACAGCTTCTCAAAGCGCTAGCAGCCACGAGGAAAGAATGGTATAAACTGGCCTGCTCTCGCTTTTATAAGGAACGAGATTATATGCGACGTGACGCACGCGAAAGACGGTAGTTAAGATTGACTGTCACTCCCGCGTTTCATTTCCGAGTATCTGAGCGCACGGAAACTCGCTCATGCGCGCGTGCCACATGTCTGAAAGAGATGGCTTGCGTTGACGCAAGAAAAAAAATATCTGCGATCGTGGCCTATTGCTTGGAGCATCGCCTATGAGGGGACGATGCTCTATCCCAGCGTACGACACTCGAATTCTCTTCCGTTGACGACGCCCGAAACGATGCGAATCAGTATACCTACCGCAAAGGGCCTGGTATGAGACAAAGAATGCTTGGCATTAAAATAGGCAACGAAAACATCCACACTGCCCCGCCTAGAGTCGATCTACGGTCCCACAACTGGCAGTTGGAAATTTTATCTCTTAGCCGCTTTACCGATGCTGCAGCAAAGAATAATAGGGCTCCTCGTGAACGCTTTAAGTTTTCGCGGTTTTCGTGACGTCGCGTGACAGACAGGCGAAGTGGGCGCAACCCGAAAGCTTTTCACCAACAGCAGAGGGCTAATGGCGCAAAAGGCGCCGCATCAGAAATACTAATTGTTTTCCTTTTGTTCGGTCTAATCATAAGGGCCTTTCATGCGGTTTTCGTGAAGTCGTGTGACATGCAGGGGAAGTGGTGGCGGCCCGAAAATATTTCGACCAATCTTTGAGGGCTGACTGCAGAATTGAAGTAGAAAGTTTGGAATAGCGTTACGTTGTAGAGCCCATGGTCTGCACACATTGGCAACATTTGTTCAAAATGCTGCCCTTATGTCCGCTTGTTGAGACACAAACTTAAAAACGCCCCCGCTGAGGTATAGCTGCTAGCGTATCAAACCTTTATCTTGAGAAAACTTGGGATTGCTTGTGTCACACGGGAACCCTACACAACAAAAAGAACAAACAAACTTGGCATGATGCAAAGGCGGTAGGTGGGCTTCATTTTCAGCAAGTTTATATCAACAGATTCCCGTTAAAACTTAGGCTTGACAATAAAATTTCTAAGCTAGAAACTCCAAGGAAAGCAGCAAGATTAACATTCCTCTACTACTCTACATGAACACGCTAAATGTAGACGCGCTGGCACACGTGAAACCCTTCACATCGCGTTCCTTAAGACATTGTCACGACCATAACTAGCAATCTTATTTCGTACGCATGAAAAAGATCATGTATTCTTTTTTTTTTCCACGCACAGCGAAAAAGTGGAATGCGTTACACGCGCATGTATTCATATCTGATTGTGCGAGTGTCTTTCAGCGTGCAGTCGAGCCTCTCTTTGATGCTTGATTCTTTGCACTTTGCTCACTGCACCCTAAGGATTTTCTCCCTCTATTTTTTTTTTTTTTTCGCAACGCTACAGATCTATTGGCGCCAAAACGAAAACTGTATAACTGACGATTTTTCTTCCTATCATTTGTTCTCACTATTAGCGTTGTGCATGTTTATATGATGTGTGAGCGAATAGATCCTGTACGGGTTCGGTTTCTTATTTTTACTAAAACTTCTTCTTGGGTGAGTTGGTCGTTACGCATTGAAGCCATTGTAGCGCAAAGAAAAATTCACAAAGAAGAGGACAGGGCACCATAGCATCCGTGCTGTCCTGTCCTTTTCTTTGTCCATGTTTGTTTGCGCTACAATGCACTCAATACTTATGTTTAGATTTGTAGTACCACTGTGTTAACATATAAGCGATGCTGCAAAATATTTTTATGTGTAAACACCTCTTGCTTCGTGTACTTGACCGCAGTCAGCTCTAAATAAAAATAAAGTCGAATCCGACGGTTCCAACTCTTTTCCGATATATATATTATGAGAAGCCAACAAAGATGACAAGGCCCAACATAGGAAAATTACTTCTACTTACTAACTGAATTAAAGAAATTGTAAATTAATGGCACCGAAAGTAGATGAAAAAAATGATCAGCCACTATCGTTGCCATTAATTTATCATTTCTTTAATTCAATTAGTAAGTACAAGTAATTAATTACCCTGTGTTGTCCTTGGCGTCCTTGTGTATTGGCTTCTCATGATATGATTAATAAAAATCGTGCCCCTCGGTTAAACCCCTCTCTTCTCGTTCGTTGCATAACGAGGGTCTCGAATCCGACAACATTAATGCTTTCAGGTAGCACGTGTGGGTCTGTTGACCAGTTGCCTTCACCCATAAAGATCACGTACTCGTGACGCCTGCAGCAGAAAGGATGTTCCACATGGGGAAATGGCGCCGCGGTAACTCAACTGGTTAGAGCATCGCACGCGTAATGCGAAGACGTGGGATCGTTCGCCACCAGCGGCAAGTTGTTTTTTCATCCACTTTCATTGTCATCAATTAATCATTTCTTTAATTCAATTAGTAAGTACAAGTAATTACCCAGTGTTGTCCTTGGCGTTCTTGTCTGTTGGCTTCTCATGATATGATTAATAAAAATCGTGCCCCTCGGTTAAAGGGCAACTCCGGCGATTTCTTGATGTAAACTGATGTTAACAAAATGTTGAATATATGTTCTCTTTTGCATTCTGATTATTTGTGCCAAACTATATGACTACAAGTCATTTAGTTTTCGTGGAACTGAATTTGAAAGATTGGTTGCGTTCCGGACTCATGGCTTTCTACTGGCCACCCTGTGTTTGCGACGTCAGTGTCTGCACCCCACTGTCGCTGAAATCGTCGCTTAAATCGCCGCTGTCTAGTTCGGAAACTCTGTAAAAGCTCCCTGTGTCGTCAGGAGACATCAGCAGCTTCGCTTCTTTGGCGTTAGCGCCACGTGCACTGGTTGTTTAGCACGCGTTCTGCGTGTTTACATTATGTTAGTGCAGGACCTGACGTCATTCACTCATCGTAACATCACATGAAGCAGCTACCCGTTTCGTTTTCGGTATCTCGTTTATTGGTTATTTAAAATTATTGATGAAGTTCTAAGCATATTGAACCATCCTGCAGGTGACAGGCCCGTCAATATCATTTGAAAATGACAATATCTTAATATGGTTAAAAAAACGCCGAAGTTGCCCTTTAACCGCCTTTCTTCTCGTTCGTATATATATATATATATATATATATATATATATATATATATATATATATATATACGCTGGATTTATATTTTATTGTTAACAGAATCTTTAAAAATTTATGTGGCATGTAGTAGAATTCTACATCCTGAGATATATTACTCTCAGAGGCAAGCATTACTTGCACAATAACTCAAAACAAATATTTTATCAATTGACAAAGTCTCGCTAATTAACTTTTATACGAAATACTTTACAGCACATCTTGCAATTTACAAATTCTAGCCGGAGACTTCAAAATTCATATCCACTTAGTACAAATGATGAGGTGGATAGCAGTTTCAAAAAATGCGTTCCCATAGTTTGCGACAAAATGCGGTGGTGTTCCAGTAGCCTTTGAGCTTCAATGCATAAAAAGGTGTTTTGTTAAAAAAGTAATGTAAGGTTCTATGGCGCACAAGCAACCAAGGCTATAATGCGTGATTTTGTTTTAAAAAAAGTAAGTGGAACAATGGTGTATTTTCACTTCAAGTTTGACAGCGCTTATTTCAAAACTAGCGCTAGTTTCAAGACTCGCTCGAAGTAGATGTGCTTTGTGAAATCACTGGCTTCAATTCCAATATGGCGATATGGGCGGCAAAGTAATTCGTTAACAAGTTGTTAGTAAAATTTTCTTAACTAGTCAATCCTGAATTTTGATTTCTAGAGTAATAACCGCCCCTTTGAGCAGTCCAGCTCAATGAGTAGGTTTCTGCAATATGCCATTTCATTGATTTCTTTAAGTCTTGTTCACGTTAGACAAAAATGCCAGGCAATTATATATATAATTATATATATTATTATAATAATAATATATATAATATTTCATGCTCGGAAAGGCACGTTCTATTGAGATGATGAACGGCAAAGAATAAGATTTGTCGAAACTGCCGTGACTACAATGGCCAAAAAAAAGACAGCGAAATGAGTTTGCAACAATAGGGCTCAACTAATGTGTTTCTGTATTTGCGGAATTCACCGGATTCTGATGACCTCAATACCTCTGCTCTCTGCGCTCATCTGACCCGGTTAGCGACCATAAACCTTGGCCCAAGCAATGCGGGCATCCGTCGGGTCACCCAATCCACCAGGAGATCGGATCGGATTGCAATTGGAGACGTAACGAGGAACGTGCCACCCGCTTCGATTGCCTCAGATTCTGGCAATGGCCGGCAGCTGACGAGTGCAGGCCATGCAGGATGTCCTGGAGCAGTCTACGGGTGCATCTAGAATGAGCTTGAAATCGGGCCGACTTGAGCTTAAGTGCTTGTACAGTCACCACAGGACATTCCCCGCCGTATGCGACAGTTGCTCAACTTCAGGTGCATTTCACTATTGCTGCTACTTTTCTGAAGCTCCAATAGACATTAAAACTAACACTTCAAAGAGAATATGAGAAACTTTAATTCCTGGCTTCTAAGATGAACAAATAAGTCTAGATGCTCAATTTCCACTCCGTGACTTCACTTTAATCTGTACGTATATTCATTGCAGCCACAGTGTTCATCGCACAATGTAGGATGAGCACGTGTGCATGGGAAAAATACTACGCTGCAGAACGCGCATACCTATCGGCAATTCGCAAGGCGAAAGATGCATTGTTTGGTGATTACCTACGGAAACTTATAGTCAATAACACACAAAAATTCTGGCAGGCGATACACCCTCAAGATGCGCACAGCGTAACAATTACCAATAAGGAAGGTGAAACGGTCGACGATGTAGAGTGTGCGAACCTTTTTAATGCAGCCTTTGTGTCTGTATTTACAGAAGAACCTATCATGTACCCTTTTTTCCTGATGTACTAATGCCACCGGTGTTATGCCAACAATTACCTTTTTCCTAAATGGTATTTTGTCTTTAATCGACAGTGTTAAACTCACATCGTCAGCCGGTGTGGATAACGTTAATTCTAAACATGTCACCGCGGCGTGCCTGTGTATGCTGTTCTCGCAGTCACTTTCAACTCGTGAAATACCATATGGCTGGTAAGTGGGGAAGGTTGTTCCCATCCACAAAGCAGGTGACTGGAATTCCCCGCCTAACTATCGCCCCATTTCCTTAACGAGTGTGCCCTGTAAGCTCATGGAACATGTCATATACACAGAAATCATGAAGTTTCTTGACTCGAATAAATATTTTCATTTGTCACAGCGGGGGTTCCGCTAAGGCTTTTCCTGCGAAACACAAATGGCCATTTTCCTGCATGATATTCACGCCAACTTAGATTCTACCCTCCAAACAGACGTGATATATCTAGATTTTGCAAAAGCGTTCGACAAGATATCAGACCAACGTCTATTACTCTTTCCTGACAAACCGATCTCAGTTTGTTACAGTTAACAACCGCACATCAAACCCTCTACCAGTTACTTCCGGTATACCGCAAGGATCTGTTCTGGGGCCCCTACTTTTCTTAATATATGTTAATGACTTACCCATTCACGTGTCTTGCAAACTTGGTTTGTTCGCTGACCACTGCGTCATTTATCGAGGAATTGCTAGCACATCTAATCAAGACTTACTTCAGGAGGACATTAACTCTTTACAGCTATGGTGCGACCGTTGGTTAATGAAACTTATTCCTAAGAAATCCAACTTGGTGGTATTTTCTCGTCGGCACGACCCATCTCCTTACATATACACAATCAGTAACATTCCCGTGCGTGCTTCGCAGTCTTACAAGTACTTAGGCGTCACTGTATCTAATGACTTATCCTGGCGCACACATGTCACGAACATCATTTCGTCTGCTAACAAATCACTGGGTTTTCTCAAGCGTCATCTAAAACGCACCCACAAAGCGGTTAAACTTCTGACCTACCAATCAATAGTCCGACCGAAACTGAAATATGCATCCGCCATATGGAATCCTCACCAAACGTATCTCATCAATGTACTCGAAGCCGCTCAAAAGCGCGCCGCAAGGTTCATTCATTCTATGTATTCATATGACATGAGCATATCTTACTTAAAAATGAATTGGGTTTACTTCCCCTTTGTACGCGCCGGCGCATTGCAACCCTTTCACTTTCCACAAATTTTATTACACCTCGCTTAATCAACCACCGTATATCCTCCCCGCAGCCCGAACATCTCATCGTACACGGCACACCTTTCAAGTGGGCCACCCTCGCATGCGCACTTTTATCTTTTACGCCTCATTCTTTTGCCAGGCCGCTACAGATTGGAACAAGCGGCCTCACCAAATCGCCGCCATCACTTGCCCTTCTACGTTTATGGAGTGTCACTGCACATTTTTCACTATGAAACTGAGATGCGAACGCACTTATCTGCTTGTGCAATTTTAGTTTGTAATATTAGGGTCTATGTATTTGTAGTGACCAATTTAACACTTTAGGTCATGTAGTATTTTTGCTTTTCGTTTTCCTTCTATTGTTTCCGTGTTTAATTATGTCTTGTGCAAACTATGTAATGATGTATTCCCACCCCTTATGTAATACCCCCATCAAGGGGTCTGTAAGGTAATGAAGGGAATTGAAGTACATTGTAAATTGAAGAGATGTACCTTTTGAGAAAATAAAGATAGAGTGTAGTCTACATAAGGCACTGATATTAAGCTCGCTATAACTGAGACTTTGGCTTCTCTTTCTGCAAAAAATAATTAATTATATTAAATAATTCATTAATAATATTATATTATATTAATAATAATTAATTAAAGGCTAGTTCTTGAAAATTCAGCTGGGTTAAATTTAAAACGAAAAATAGTGTGTTTACAAGTGCCAACAAGTTGGTATAACCAACCCGTCACAAAGTCATTTTGAATGCAGCTTGGAACCTAGGGCGCAAAACTAAACCTATGAAAGACACTTAGGAGTTGGACTGCAATTTAAGCATACTCATTATAACGTATAAAGACGCCAAATAAACGGGGACACACAGGAGAAGAGAATGGGACAGAGCGTTTATTTGGCGTCCTTATATCTTATAATGAACAGCTACCAACTAGCCCAAAAAGAAGTGCTTTTAAGTAAACTCATATTCAAGTTTTTCCCCTTTTACGCATATACATGTGCCGTGATAAGGCAATCGTCAAAGCAGGCTGCTTACTAAAATATCAGAACAGGTTGTTAGCTCTAGCTGTTTGCCGCATTATTCACAGAAGTTAGTCGCCGGCTATAAAAGCTGACGCATCCAAACACTTAGCTTTTTCTTCTTGGGCCACGTCAGCCAACGTATCCGGAACTGCCTATGCCCCACCTCGGTATTCCCAAAGAATTATACAGCAGACATAGCAAGATTAGCCGCTGCTTAAGCAACCAGCAAAGAATTGGTGTCGCCACGCAAGAATACTATACTGTTGATATAGATTAAGAAAACGCACACTTCGCCTTAGTTCAAGTTTTTAATTCACTTATCGCCCAAGTCCCTGTCCATGGACTGCTTCATTAATGCGATATTTTCACCAATTTTATGTAGTAAAATACACCTATTATTTATTCACGTATCAGAGCTAAATCTACGTTTGTATATTTTATTGGAAATGTGCATACACTGCTGTCGTTTACGACACGAAATGAGGTCCTGATGAACACTGATTCCGAAGAAAAAGTCCGCATTTCGGTTGTGTTGGCACAATGGTCTTGTTCGTATGTTAATTCCCACCATCAGTGCTAGTAATAACATCACTGCTAGCCCTTTTGCCCTTTGTATTTTCTCGCCTCTTTATGGGTCCTGAGGACCCAGTGGCATAGAACAGGTCTTACACCGAGTATACCTTGTATTCATACTGATCAAATCGTTTAAAATTTCAGGTATTACTTGTATACATTGTGAGAAGCACTTTAAGAGTCCGCCGCGTGCTTTGAACTTTCAAGCACTGCTCCTTCGTCTCAGCAGGTCTGCCTCTGCAAACACTCGTCTCCAATAATGTGCAGCATGCCTCGAACTTTTTCTCATGGCACCTTAAATGCGCTACATGCCATGGTCTTCCCCAAACAGAGTTCCTCGGTGTTTGAGCGCTAGAACTCGGCTTACGGATGCTACCTAATATATATATATATATATATATATATATATATATATATATATATATATACAGGAATCATACAACTTTGACCCCAGCCAATAGCGCGGATACGTTCGCTATTCCGTCCTTTGGTGCATCATGGTGCGATCACCTCGACCAGCTGGTCTCAACTTTATATGGTGCCGCCATCGTTTCCAGGCTCATCAAACTTAAGGCTTGCCTTTTCAGAGTATTTTAGCACTTACAGGTTATAAAGCAGCCCTTAAGCAGCCATTTCGAGGACTTCTTTTCAATTTTTGTCGACACGAGCTGGTTCTACTAAAGAATTCAAAGTAAGAAGGTTTACCATAAGTTTTCACAAGATGCTTTACCACAGAAAATGTCAATGCACTCCGAATGCACTGTCCAAGTTCCCCAAAATCGCAGTTCGCCGGCACTTACGCTCCCTTTGGATTTCGGCTCACGAACATTGTGATATCAAATGGCTTAACCATATCGAGCCACGCTTTTGATTAGAACCTGGACAGGATCGACATTCACCCCTGCTCGGGCTTTCAAGACAGGGCGTGCTAATTCTTCCTCCCCGGTGTCTGCACACTGCAATACAGTGAACGACGCGTAGCACTATCTGGTACGGCTCCAGTGCGTAGAGGATGACTTCTCACAAACTGAAGCGACGAGGATTCTTCGTGCGTGCTGCTGTTCCTGCAAGAACCAGGCCTAGTGCGAAGTATCCGGCCACGATTGTATCCGGCCACGATTGTATCCGGCCACAATTGTATCCGGCCACGATCCGGCATGGCAATTACCAGCAGCTCCCAGACTAACACCGCTTGTAGAAAGAGCATAAGCATACCACCACCACCTGGGATAAAATCTGAAAGTCCGTAATTACCAACGCTGCAATGAGTCTGGTAGAGCGGGTGGGCACAGCCGCAGCCAGCGGAGAGCCTTCAGAAAGTTACTAATGGGCTTCACGTAAACTTCTAAAACGTTCAGTGATATGTGCCAACCAGCTAAATACTCCATTTGGAATGCCCTGATGGACTTTAGTGGTTCGATTTTAATATGTGTTTGTTGATATCACCTGAGTGTTTCACAGATATGCTAAGGTTTCTTGCTCCTGGGATTTCCGGAGAAAAGAACCAAGAATCATTGCCCATTGTGTGGTAAACGTAAAGCTGGCACTCGCTTTCCCGCAGGATTCAATGCTTATCAACATTTAACATTTAAATCAACATTTGAAAAATCAATTGTCCGGTTCTTTCTTTCTTGAACTTAGTTTTTCATCTGGAACCTTCATCTTGCGTCGCATCTATTTTCTCCTCACACTTACTGCGTTGTTTGAGCTAATGGTTCCTCAAGAAATGTGGCGGATATTCATCGCATCATTTTATGTTCTGTGAATGTTGACAAATCTCATTAACTTAGGTTTCTTCGCTGAATTTTTCCCCAGTTTCATATTTGTGAACCCTTTTCTGTTTCTCCGTCCCAGTTTTTATTACAAAGCACTGTCGCTGAAATTGTTTCACGTGGTTTTCTTTCCTTTTTTACATACCGTGCTGGTATTTCTGGGCAAGTGAAGGAAACAGTCGTCCATCAGTTACATTTAAAGCCAAAGCAAAATAGTTGAAGGCAACTTAGAAAGCGTGACGAATATAGACAGTATAAGAAACTGCATTCCTGTTCGCTATGCATAATGTATTGAACCTGCGTGAATAGCTATGTCGTTCTTTTGTTTAAGTTGGACTATACTGTACCCATTACTGTAATGTCCCGGTAGATTAGAATAGCAATATTGTGAGCATTATAATACTCCTTCATCTTCTTCGTCTGTATATATTCATCGTCATGGTCAGCGTCATCGTCTTCGGCACGCGACCTGCAAAATAAACCGTCGAGGTTTAACAGCTGCCTCGCAAGTGGTGGACGCAGCTCTCGATCCCTTGGTCTTCTACGCCTTCGAGTTTCCCTGGAGCTTCCACCATGCCCCACCATGCCCCAAGAAGATCCACCAGGAGCCTCCGGCGTCACCGTCTCTGCCCCACCGGCCGTTCCTTCATTGACCGTCAGCACGCGGCAGCGCGATCCCACCATGTTCGCTGGCCTTCGTAGTGACGACGTTCACGACTGGCTGGACAATTCTGACCGCGTCAGGAAGTCTAACCGGTGGGATGATATGCACAAGCTTCGCAACGTCGCATTCTACTTCACTGACGTTGCCAGGACTTGGTTTCTTAACCACGAGAGAACCTTCTCTGACCGGGAGGCATTCAAACACCAGCTTCGGCACATTTTCGGCACCCCCAACGTCCGCTATGAAGTCGTCAAGAAAAAGCTTGATGGACGCATGCAACTTCTCGGGGAAACACACACCTCTTATATCGAGGACGCCCTCGCCCTTTGCCGCCGTGTTGACGCCACCATGACGGAATCTGATCCTGTTCGTCATATCCTGAAGGGCATTGCCCACGTCGCGTTCAACGCACTGGCGATGCACGAACTGCCACTCCGTTATGGAACGTATTCGCGGATCATCTCGCAAACCTAACGCTCCACTCCGTCGGCAGTTGAAGAACTTCAAAATCGAAAATTCGATGTTATACCGGTACGTGTTTCATCCCGAAGGACACCGTTGGGTTCCTGTCGTTCCCCGATCACTTCGGGCCCAGATACTGGAGACCTAGCTTTCACGACGATCCCAATGCCGGCCACTTTGGTTTCCATAAAACCTATGAGCGAATTCGCAGCCGCTTCTCTTGGCCTGTACTTGCAACTAGCGTAGCGAAGTACGTGGCTTCCTGTTCGCTCTGCCAACACCGCAAACGACTGACCTCACCTCCGGCTGGACTGCTCCAAGTTGTCCCGTGTCCTGAAGCTCTTTTCGCAGTCGTTGGTATCGACCTCTATGGACCGTTACCCTTATCCACAGGCGATAAACGATGGATCGTCCCAGCTGTCGACCACTTGACACGGTACGTTGAAACAGCCGCACTATCTTCGGGATCCGCAGCGGAGGTTGCAGCCTTTTTCTTGGAGGCCATATTTTACGGCATGGAGCCCCACGTGCCCTTCTGAGCGACCGCGGCAGGGCCTTTCTGTCTAAACTTCGCGACGATGTTCTCCGTGCGTCCAATACCATCCGTAAAACGACTTCCAGCTACCACCCTCAAACTAATAGTCTCACAGAGCGCTTTCATCTCACGATGTCCGACATGATATCAATGTACGTCAACCCTGACCCCACCAATTGGCATGTCATTCTACCATTCGTCACTTTCGCATGCAACACGGCCGTTCAACGCACTACGGGGTACTCGCCCTTTTTCCTTGTGTATGGTCGTCAACCGATGGTTATCCTCAACGTTTCTTTCTTCGGTGTCCCCGTGCCCTCGTCCACATCAATGTGTGAGCAGCTCGTTTCGCACATTGCCCGGTGTCGCCAACGTGCACGCCTCAACACCGACGCCAGTCAACAATACTGCAAAAGTCGCTATGGTGCATCCCACCGTGTCGTTCCCTTCCACCCTGGAGACGAAGTGTTGCTGAGGACCCCAGTTCGCGCTCCTGGCTTATGGGAGAAATTTCAATCCTGTTTCATCGGGCCCTACATTGTTCGGAAACAGACTACGCCAGTTAACTATCGTGTCACTCCAGTTGTTCCGCCTTTGGACAGCCGCTGCCGTGCCACAAAGATTGTGCATGTTTCGCGTTTAAAGCCTTTCATACGGCGTTTTCCGCCATAACCAGCGGCCAGGTTGGCCGCTTCCACGCGCGGGGGAAATTGTGTGAGCATTATATTACTCCTTCATCTTCTTCATCTGTATATATTCATCATCATGGCCAGCGTCATCGTCTTCGGCGCGTGACCTGTAAAATAAACCGTCGAAGTTTAACAGCTGTCTCGCAATATGTGTAAATAATTAAATAAGCAAAGTCATTTAAAACAACCTTCTTTGTATACGCGACAGAACGCTTCCTGGGGATACCCCGTTGTAGTCAGGTGTTTTCACTTATTCTAGCAGGAACAGGTGCTTCAGAAAAATTCTGGACATGAGGCTGGGGGCAGGTCGGCTTATGCTGACGAATTCCTTTCTGGCAATTGTTCGACAATGTGCAAGTTGTACGCAGCGGGAGGTTTTCTCAGGAAATACCAGCATGTCTCAACCCGAGGGGCCACTTTCATATGAAAGCGCAAGTCTCTTTACCTGCGTGCTAGGATATCTGCCAAGCAATTATTGGCGCCACATATGATACGACCACCTTAGTCTTGGTGCATTTATGCAGAAAGAAAAGTTGGAAGGTGATACAACCTCTAGTAGAAATCGATAAAGGTCAATCAATGTATTCCTGGGCGAGTTGGCGGTGAGAATGGAGTGTATGAACCGTATA
This sequence comes from Dermacentor andersoni, assembly GCF_023375885.2. Classification (NCBI taxonomy): domain Eukaryota; kingdom Metazoa; phylum Arthropoda; class Arachnida; order Ixodida; family Ixodidae; genus Dermacentor; species Dermacentor andersoni. Next base: position 272,693,133 of record NC_092814.1, read on the forward strand.
ATTTATTGTGAGAGCCACGCTGGAATGACAACGTCTGATCTACGTCTACCAGCGGTTAAATGTCCTTGCGACTTTTTTTAGTGCATGCGTAGCGATGTCTGGCACCCTCTTTAATGTCCGATTCGGTCAGCGATTTGTTCGGGTGTGGCGCGGCTATGCGAAGGCGATTAGCGAGCAAGCGAGCGCCGGTCTCATTCCAAGCCGCTCCCCCCGGTGTGCAGAAATTTCCCCGGCGTGGGCGCGATGTAGCGCTCCTCCACGTGCTGAAGGCGGAGTCACTGCTCGCGGCACTCTACCGCATCACCCTTCGCGAGTCGGAAGAGCGTCGAGCTTTTAAACTGCACTTCCTTTGCGGTCGGCCTAATTTTTACACTGCGCTCTCACCTGGTTCGCCAACAAAAAAGGCTAGAATTACATACCGTACATGACATACCCCATGGAGAGAAGCGGCGGTAGTTCACCAAGGAAGATGTTGTCTTCAAAATGATCTATCGTGCTTGCCTTGGCTTCAAGCTTGCTGCCGAACAGAATACACACCAGCCGAGCTAGCCCCGCTTACCGCAGGTGTTGAAGCTGTCATCAAATACTGAGGTTTCTCGAGTAGCGCCATTGCCTCTCTCAGTGTATGAATTCTGTACGGATCTTGCTTTTAAAAAAGTCCGTTTCTGCATTTTCGAATAAATCATTGTGAGTGCGCACAATAGTCTCTGATAAATGTTTTGTCAGCTATAATATGTCTTAAGAACTCCGAATAGATGATTCCATACCTCTGGTGACGTTCCCAATTGCTCACCTTCTTGTTTTATTTCTTTACCTGGAAATATCACACGACCACCTTCATTTAGCGACACTGTAGACCTCCAAGCCAGCCAGCCTCAACACCAGCCATGAGAAAAATAGGCTGCGTAATAAAGGTGTCCCTATATTTCGTTTAACTCTCGCATGAGGCCGAGTTCTTTTTATCGCTTCTCAAGGCTGTAACACTGCGAGCCCGGAATTATTTGAATTTGCGTATAGTATAAAGGAAGGATCAGAAAAAGCTTGGAATGTTTGCCAGAAATAAGTTTCCAGGAAGGCTGTCTCATTTTGCAACAAAAATGAGCTCCGAAAGCAAGACCTTCGTTGTAACCAAGATTCTTTCAGAATACCTTCCAGCCGAGTTGTATCATACATCAAGCAACTAATATTGTGCTTCCCATCAGCTGAAAACTACAGGGGTCTTGAAACTAATTTTTCAGGGCAAATAAAGACGTGTGACTGGTTCATGAGCAGATTCGTGTGCGTATTTTTGTATTTCACGGAACACCGCCATATAAATAACCACATAATACCGTAGGATACTGCTTGCACGTAGTACGTCAGGGTTGTTATTGTTTTGTGGTCATTTCTTTTCTGAAGTACTCAACAGATCGACGCACCTAAACACAGTATCAACTGGCAGGGAAGCTTGCAATAGACAAAACGTGGACTTCCGGAGGTATTAAAGTGAATCATAATTTTCATACCCTCCCGGTGTATCCGCTGATGAGCAGCCACTGAATGAGAATTATTGTTGCCAGAAAATGCTGTCAGCGAAAGGCGGAAATGTAAACTGTGATTGTGAGACGAGGGCATCGGGCCCAGCACTGCTCTAAACCCCAAGCCCACGTTTATCACAGTTTCCTTCGGACGACTGCAATTGTGCTGCCTTTCGCATTGGCGCTCAAATTAAGCCCGAACCACCGCTTCAACATAAGCTGGTGGCATCGCTATATACTGTGTAAATCGAGAAAGAGTTATGAAGTACACATTGTAGTGCCTATTTTGCTCGGGTAAAATGTTAGCGTATTCTTCTTTATTTATTATGAAACTAAACCTATTAGTGCTTTTTTTTAAGTTGAAGCTATGAACGACTTCAAGCCGTTAGACGGAGAGCAGAGCGTCGGTTTCGTCGTTCCGGATGGCTTGAACATTATCATAAAAGTCGAGCTGCACACCGAAAATCTAACCGGGACATGCAAAAACTGGGACAGCAACAGTGGCGTGAGTTCTGTACGTCCCTTACCCCCTTCTTTCGCTTACCGAAAATCTGGAGGTTAATAAACGCCCTGGGTTATCCGGTATCACAATGTAGTCCCTTCAAAAACCTTGCTACAGCTCTCGGCTAATCTGAACGCGAAATTGCAAACACGATCTGCGCAGCACTACTAAATTTCGCACAGGCTGTATCAATTCAAGATGAATCTATCTTTTCGGTGTAGCAACAGATTGAAGATGCTTGCAATTTACCTCATGCTCAGTTGGATATTTCGTTCTCCCTAAAAGGACTGCAGCATTCTCTCTAGAAGAGACGCCAAAGAACAGCGACTACTCCTGACGATATCTTTTATTGCACTTTGAAAACCTTGGCCCAAAAGGCACGTCCACTCTCCTACATGTCTTCAACAAAATGTGGGAGCAAGCACATCTTCCTGTCAGTTGTAGGATCGCTAACGTGGTACCATTGCTAAAACCTGGCAAAACGTCACTGTCTCTTGATTCCTTCCGTCCTGTTAGTTTAACCATCTGTGTTTCAAAGGTGATGGGGAAAATGATCGATATTTGACTTCAATGGTGGATAGCATCCAGCAGTTGTCTGCCAGATCAAATGGTTGGTTTCAGAAAACGTAGTTGTACAATGAACTGCATCTTTGACTTGGTGACGTTTGTTTACCACGAGATTAGCTCTGGGAACATTGCCGTTGCTGTGTTTATTGATGTTAAGAAGGCCTGTGACTCAGTTAGTAACCTTCATGTTCTACTTGGACTCTCAACTCACGGAGTGCATGGAGGTGTTCTCAAATGGATCGCTAACTTCTTGAAAGACAGAAAAACATATATAAATTTAATGGCGGACAAAGCGATGCATACACCATAAACAAAGTTTCGCAAGGAAGTGTATTAAGTCCACTTCTCTTCAATGCAACAATAGCAGGTTTACCAGGAGTACCTCCAGCAAACATAAACATATCTATGTATGCTGATGACATTTGCATATGGACATCGAACAAGTCTCTAGAGGCTGTCAAGCATCGGCTGCAAGAATCTTTGAACGCAATAGGCGATTATTTAAGAGAACGGGGCATGCAGATGTCTTATACCAAAATCAGCGGTTTTGCCTTTCTCAAGAAAAAAAGGTTAGAAATTTTGGTCTTTCAACAGGTGGCCATGAGATCGAGCTGGTTCGGAAACATCGATTTCTCGGCGTGATTTTAGACCACCAGCTTCGATGGACTCATCATTTGACCGCCCTGGAGGACCAAATTAGTTGTGTGATAAATGTTCTCCGCAGTATCGCTGGTACGAAGTGGGGTGGAACAACCGCATTCCTGCTTCACGTCCACTCAGCAGCTGTCCGTCAGAGAATTGCTTACTCCAACCCTGTATTGCACAAATTATCTGCGACGTCCCCCCACCGGCTACAGCTGTTTTACGCTCGCAGTTTACGAGTGTGTCTACGAGTCCCGCAAGCTACGTCGAGTTACCTCGCTATTACAGAAGCGCGGGAACCACATTTCACCGTAATTAGCAGCCTGGAATCATGCCGACATCTCTTAAGAATTTCTACCCAGCATTCTGTGCACCCACTTCTCGCTGATAGAGAACCGTCCGGGTGCACAGATACACGCCATGTTTCAGGAGCATAAATCACGACTTCCACGATCAGTTTTTTTGGCACTTAGACCTCTGCTACCCACGATGGCTTTGCAGGCGCCGAACATAGAAACACCAATCGAAGGGCTTAAAAGTAAAAGCGACGTTTCCGCATTATCAGCAAAAGAATTAGCGTTACATCACCTATTTGACAAGTATCAGGAATCTATTCACGTCTACACGGACGGTTTTGTAATCAAAGAAAGCGCGACTGCAGCTAATGTTATACTATCCTTACAGGTGGAGTACGCTTGTCGGATAGGACGCACATCGTCACCAACAATTACGGGAATTAGTGGCAATTCTCCAAGCCACTTATTTTGTCAAAACATATGAGACACCAACAAAGTAGGTAATTTGCACGGACTCTTTATCGGTTTTAGCATGTCTTGAAAATACTGATGATAGCCAACCACACAGACGAATAACATACGCAGTACTGAACAGTTTAACTCAGGCTAATTAAAGGAACCATGAATGATATTACAGTGGGTCCCGGGACATGCTGGTATAGCAGGCAACGAATCAGCGGACTCGCTGGCAAAATCGGCCCATAAGGATGCAGAAATTCAACTCATCCCTTCATCACCAACGGACACGAAACGCATATTGACAGTACTAAAGAAGGACTTGTGTATGTCAACCTGGTTTAGTGAAAATACTAAGGAATCAATCCTTTACAAAGTGGACCCTCAACTAAAATACCAGCTGAACGTAGAACTTTCGAAAAGTACCGAAACACTAATTTATTGACTGCGCCTTGGGACAGCATACACCAAACAGTTCCTATATCGCGCAAAACGGGCTCCTTCCCCGGCTTGCTCCTGTGGCCACGACGATTAGGATGTTCGCCATCTATTCCTCGAATGCCCCAATGTATACGATGCAAAGACGGCAGCTAGAACAAGAGCTATACTCCATTGATCCTCACCGCCCTTTCTAACTCGCAAAATCGCTGGACCCTGACCATCGAAAATAGCACAGCGAAAAGCATTGAACGCACTTGAACATTTTTACAAAGAGACAGGCATCCTTAACAAATACTAGATATTGCAGTGGCTAATCACACGATGTTACTATAACTTGCTTCTATTATTTGTAATTATTGGTGCATTTATATTATGTGGTATACTTTTTTGTATTCTGTGCGTGCGTTATTTTAATTCTGGGTAATTCCTGATCTCTTTGTATGCTCATCGCAGTCTACATCACGGCCGTTTGTGTGTGTTTGTGACTGTTCACAAACTCATTGTGGTGCAACTTGCATGTGACTTTTATATTGTTAGGTTCATGGGTGTATATAACTGTGCGCTGTGGATTTCTGACCCTATGACGCGGTTTGTTTGTATTTCCTTTCATAATTTTTTATATTGTTGGTTCCGCTATGAAAAAAAGGAGTAACCGTCACCATTATAAGGTGACTACGTCTCTGTCTTTTATTTTCATTAAAAAAAAGGGGAGCTATCACATCCTCCCTATATTTAGGCATTTTTCAACACATCAGCTTGCAAAATGATGGCGGTTGTTGCGAGACGTGCTCTCCGTTTGTGATGCTGCTTCCTTCTGGTCGGTTTTCCCACATTGCTTGTACTATCACCTTTTGACTTCTGCACTAAACAGGCGTCCTGTATCACACTACCATTACAACACAAGATCATGTGTTGTAGCTCATACCCAGATTGTACAAAAGCAACGAAAAAAGGCTACCACAAATGATCGGTCATCATCATCATAATCAATTAATTAATTAATTAATTTATTTATTTATTTATTTATCCTATTTTCCAAAAGAAGTTGGAGTCGATGTGATCGGGGCCCTCAGTCCAGGGTTCCACTGGCCTTTGTAGCCCACCGGACCAGTTGGATGAGGGCTAGTTGCCCTCCTGGATCCGAGCTGACGGGTAGTACCTCCCAACGTTACTAGACTAGCTTCCACACCAAGGGCAATCGGCCTTGTACGTTTCGGGGACCATTTTGTTGGGTAAGTTAAGATTATGGAATTCGTTCGTCTGTATTTTACGGATATCGTTGGCTTCCGTACCCTTGAGTGATTTGTGAAGTGGACCAAATGTCGGTCGGTCGAGTCTTTGATACGTGAGAATGTCTCTGCTAGAAGTGGGGATTCAAGTGTGTGAACCTGCGATCACCTGGCCGGCTCGGTTGAAAAGTTCTCGAGCTAGGGCGTTCGCTCTCTCGTTGCTCTGAAGGCCGACGTGGCCAGTGCACCATATGATTTTGTAGTGATGTTTGAAGTTAGCACAGAGCAGGTCCCTTACGTTTTTGGGAACCAGGCCTTTTATGAAGAGTTTGCAGGCATGCGGTTAGTCTGATAAGATCACGGATCCACTGTCAGCTTCTTTCTGCATTCGAATGGCGTTGGCCACAGCTGCCGCGTACGCTTCGGCAGTAGAAAATGTGACGATTTGATTGCGGTGAATGAGTTCTAAGTTGTAGTCTAACGCTGTGTAGATGAATCTCCTCTTGATGGATAATTGTGCTGCATCTACGTTTGTGAGGTCGGAATTATCCTTGTACATTTTGGTGAGCGCCTTGACTCTGGACTCTATTCTGTACATGGGTCTGGTGGGATGCATGTTCTTTGGAATGGGTGCGATATGGATATGATCTCTAATAATGTGAGGTAGCTTCTTTATGTCCTTGTTAACATATGCTGGATGTTTGGGGTAGCCCGCTCGCTTGAGGATTGGCCTTCCGGAGTGGGTCCCGCGGAGGACTTCGCGTTTAGAGAGTAGTACTGCAGCCTTTAGCTCTGCATAGGTATTGTATACCCCTAGAGATAGGAGCTTGTCCGTGACTGTATGCTTGAGAAGACCAAGAGCAGCTCTGTAAGCATTCCTGAGAATGACTTCAGCATTATCCTCTTCCGTCTTGTTTGCATTGTGGTGCGAAAGGCTTTATCTGTCTCTGTTTAGCACTAGTACGTGAACGAGCCTAAGAGTGTCCTCTTCCTTTATGTCTGTCCGATGACTGGTTATCCTTTTGATCATTCTGGCAACTTGCTTCGTGATTGTGTTTAGCATGTCTAGAGTGTGCCTGGCGCATCCATGCGCTGGATCCAGAAACCCAGGTTGCGTATAAGATCCACTTTCTTGACTGTGTGTCCATCCACTTGGATATTGATGGGACCATTGCTTCCTATTGTCGGTTGTGGATGCGTATCACCTCCGACTTCTCTGCTGCGCATTGGAGCCCACTCCAATGGCCGACAGAGCATTTGATGCTTGTTGAAGAGTTTCTTTCTTGTACCCGAGGTCTTTCTTGTCTAGAGAATGATATCGTCAGCGTAGAGCGTGTAGCCTAGATCTTCTATTTGGTCCAAGTGTCTGGTTAGTCTTTTCATGGCTCTCTAGAATAGGAGTGCCTGAGATAATGGAGCCTTGAGGTGTACCCTTGTTGGGCATGTCGAACAGGTCCGATCTAGTTTGATGCAGTCCTATAGTCGCCGTTCTTCCATTCAAGAAGGATCTGACATCGTTATATATCCTCTATATAAATCTCGCCATATATGTGTGCGTGTGTGTGCGTGCGTGTGCGTGCGTGTGTGTGTGTGTGTGCGTGCGTGCGTGCGTGTGTGTGTGTGTGCATGCGTGTGCTTGCGTGCGTGTGTGTGTGTGCGTGCGTGCGTGCGTGTGTGTGTGTGTGCGTGTGTGCGCGTGTGTATGCGCGTGTGCGTGTGCGTGTGCGTGTGTGTGTGTGTGTGTGTGGCACATACCGAATGAACCATGTTGGCGGAAAAGAGGTTAATTAAAGGCAGTTACCTAACCAGTGACAAATCTCCAGTGACCCAAGTTGGTCCGACATTTGGTTTCAAACTGTACACTCAGAACAATAACTAAGTTTGTGGTAGTTTATCGCACGCGCGTTTATGTATATGTGTTTGTGCTTTTAATTTTATAGCGAAGCTATATTTGGCTAGCCGATTCGTCTGTGCGTCCATCTGTCTGTCGTCTGTACGCCGAAAGCTCCTCCGGCGTCATCTCATGCGCCTTTGCGAAAACGAAAAAGAAGGAGAGATGCGCAATTGGCTGTGCTAGTAGTGACGTTGTTGCTGCCCTTCGCAGCCGAGCGTGCGCGCAGCACTTTCTCTCCGGCTCCGAAATGGGTAGGCCACGCGTCATACGTAATCCGGAGGAGCAGGCAGCTTTCGATCAGCAACGTTATGAGCAGAACCGGGAACGAGCTCGTCTACGCCGTGCCTAGGCTGTAGCCCGGGCACAAACAGGATCGTGCAGCCGAGCGCAAGCAGCAACTGCGTGCCGATGATCCGGCAGCCTACCAAGCCGTTGTTTAATAAACCATTGGGATTACCCAGTGATAAACACCGGGGCCACAAATTTCAGCTTCGCTGGTTAACCATCTGTACCGAATGCTTGGGCGGTGATTTCTGTTTCTTTCGCTCTCGTTCTTTATCACTCACCATAACAGCTGGAGTAGCCATGGGAAGCCCACTGCTCTATCTGTCGCTAAGCTAACATCTCCAGATACCGTTGAAGTTTCTCCATGTCGCTCTTTCTGCCGGCTTTACAGTTTGCGAAGCAACTTCTAAAAATAAAGATAGGAATAGCTTTAGAAGTAAAGGCGAAGTCAGTAGAAGCGACCTCGTGGAGCAGTCACTAACCAGTGTGTGCGTTGCATGTCCTCCTGGCAAATCGATGGTGCTGCGGACGCACTACTTCTAACTAGGTCTGCTTCTGCCATGTTACTCCAGAATTCGGGGAAACCCATTACAGGAGCGGATATAGACCGGCATTTCCTGCGTTCAGCGACCGACGACGCCAAGAGCGCCGCAAACTCCCCCCTGTATAGTTCGGTGTGCCGAGTATCGCGCAAAGAAGCGCGTTTAAACCAACTCCAAGGAGCGTGGCTACACTGTAGCGTGGTGATCAGCTCTTGCCGCAGCGCGTGCGCACGGGAGTGCGACTAGCAAGAGCTTTATCGATAGATGAAGGCGATAAATTAAGCTCATCTCACTGTGGCAAACAACTTTAAAAGATTTAGTCATCCCATTCTGTGAAAGAGGATGACCAGCGAAGCTGTTTAGCGCACTAAACAGAGGTGACCCAGAATATTGAACAAAGGTACGAACATATTTATTGTCCTAATCTGTGGTCATCGAAGCGATATACCCCCTCAAGCGATGGCTCATACACACGTTAACGCGGGCTCCCCATTACGACGACAGAAGAGAAGTGAAATTCTAGGCTGGAATGATGAGCGGCAACGGAGCCAGCTATGGAAGACGAAGACGCTCGAGCCATTGCTGATGATTATAGTTTTTTGCACAACGGAGCCAGCTGTGGAAGAAGACGACGACGAACGCGTGAGCAGTGGCACTAGCGCATTTGTGCGGTTGGCGCCGAAAATTCTTCAAAAGTCCTTTTTGAAAAAGTGGTACGAAAAAATTTTTTTTCTTCAATTCATCTGTTCTTACCCTTGTGCCTGGGGCCTCTTTGGGTCCCACGTGTAACAAGGGTAGCTGAAGGGCACGTTACAGATCCCAGAGCCTACAGGGGTATGTGCCGTTGAGCTTGGACCCCTTTTGCACTATCACCATAATCGACCCACTTGATGATTTGTTTTCAACATCTCAGACACATTTTTTTCCCATATCCTAGCCATAGACAGCTTCGCTGTAAAAAAAAAGTTCCGGCACAAGCCATTTTACGATTAATGTGCACGTTAATACGATTAACTCTTCACCAATCTAGTGATAGACCGTACTGGAGCCACAGAAACCTGTCATGCATGAGGCGTGTATGTAGCTTTCTTCTATCTGAACGCGCTGTGCTAGATAGGATGCTAAATTAATCCGCAGGGACTCTATGAGCAGCGTAATATTGTTGCCATCATTGAGGGGCAGCAGCTACCGATGTAGATTGAAATATGTGCCGGAAAGTAATTATTTAAAAAGTTACTTGTTGTAATTATCTGACTTATTCAATTAAGCATTATTGATTTCTCGTAACAGGAATAACCTCCTCGTCGTGTAATTTAGCTCGAGTTAGAATCGTGCTATCTGCCACAGGCATTTTTCTTTAATTTGGTGCAGTTTAAAAAAAAAGAACGCCTGGTATACTCCCCCTCCTCCTTATCATCCTTTCTTGAGTGTTTCTTGCGAATTTGTGTGCACTTGCGTATATGTGAGTGTATTTGTTTTTCTTTTTTGTTGCTGTTGTTTCATGCTCATGAACTGTTCCTTTTGTGGGGCAAGTTCGCGCAATAAGCTCTCCATCTCTGAAGTCCTTCACACCCGCCACGGTGGCTTACCGGCTATAGTGTCGCCCTGCTAAGCATGAGGTCGCGGGATCAAATGCCTGCCACGCTGGCCGCATTTCGATGGGGGCGCGTGCAATGGGAGCACGTTAAAGATCCCATGATGGTCAAGCTTAAGCCGTAGTCACCCACTACACCGTGCCTCATAATCAAACTGTGGTTCTGGCACGTAAAACCCGAGAATTCAAGCTCTTCACGAACCCTACACGTCGGTACAGGCACCCATCACCTCCTCTGGAAATACCTATAGACAAAAATATCGGCAAGAAATTGCGCATATTTCACGCAATGTGCAAATCGATGTTGTGCCAAGCATTTTGCAGGTATCTGGCTACCCAGGCTTGCTTGGGTTCTGCAATGCAAGATTGACCAATGTGTCTGTGTAAGGCGGGAAAAATGTGTGTGACGCGATAGTCTGTCTAATGACTGTGGCAAGACGACAAAGATGACGACGGCGATGGCATGATGACTGATTTTGTATGAATATTTGATGTTTAATGGCGCAGGGCGCCAGGTATGGCCAAGGAGTGAGACGCTATGACCATTTATTGACTGATTTTATTCGCCATGACTGATTTTATTTACTCCGGTGAAGAACCGTTGAAAACCATTCCATTAAGACCAAGGCCGGACCCGAAGGCGGTACAGACTAACACAATGTCTCAAAGTGCTAACTGTCACATGACAAGAATGAGGGAAACGGGCACCATCTTGCTTTTATAAGCAGCGCGACGAGACGCATGCGAAAGCTAGCAGTAAGGTTGACTGTCATTCGCGTGTTTTATTGCTGCATCTGTAACCTAATAAAAATTGGCGTCTGTGCAGGTACTCGCGATTGCACTCACGTGCTTTCACACGTGCTTTACCATGTGATGACCTCGCCAACCATCTCAAAAAAGCTACCTACTTGGCGTTGGCGCAACAGAGGAATGCGCGTGGTTTTGGCGTAAAGGTCGCTAAATTAGCGCAATGGTTGGACTGCTCTGCTTGTAGAAAAAAGTTCGATCCCACCTTACTATAAACTTTTTTACAGCCAAGCTGTATACCTCTACCGTCCAAGGAAATTTTCGTGTCGTTGTAAGCAAAAACTCCCCATACGTGGGCCGATACCGAAGATAGTGCAATACTGGCTCGACCCGCGGCGGAGGTGAAGCAGGCGTTAAGCACTCCCCATGCGTGGGCCGATCCCGAAGAGAATTTCAATGAGAGACATGACATTCTCCTGTCGGATATTTCTGCGCGCGCAAGACTGTCAGAATGATTACATTGTTTTCAACTACGTCTTTTGTCATCACACGTCTAGTTAGAGCTCCATTGTCGGCCTCTGTAAACTTTTGTGAGGTCCTAACGGTAAAGGTATTACCACTGCGGCAAGAAAACACCCTTAAGACTGTAAACGTTTTTACATTATGCGGCCGTGCTCAAGATATGTCCAAATAGGCATCCTGATGGATAAAGCTGGTCACGATGGACCCTTAGTTCAACACTTAATGCAACTGCAAGATAACGTCAATCTGGTCGAATTGGTTATAAATGAGTAGTATGCACTATTTTATCATTTTTTGTTACGCGTGCCGGGTTGGTGATTGCTTAACTTGTTTTATTAAGAGCCTTTATATAGCACCTACGTAGACGACACGCGCACCTATAGTGATTAGCCGATATCATGGAAATCCCAGACCATGACTTCCGAGATTGTGAGCGCACCGCGAGCGCCGCCTGATCTCGAAGGTTGTGCCAAATTAAGGCACCACAATGGTTGCCAACGCTCTGGGTCTTGTGTAATTTTCAGTGAGCGGAATTGGCGACATTTCCTTTTATTACGATTGCAATTATATGGACACTCAAGGCGCATTTTTGCCGTCGCCGTCGCCGTCGCCGTGATATTCTGTATAAAGTGCAAGTGCGATAAGACGATCGCCGCGCGTCGTATGCTGTATGTGCAAGTGAGAACACGCGAGGGAAGCCGATGATCGCGGCTCAATCTGTCGCACGCGAAGGAAGAAAGCGGAGAGCAAACGCGCAGTCTTACGTCGCCCGAAAGGCCGTTGTGGAAGGAGAAGGAGAGAGAGATGGGGGGCGGGCAGTCGGCGTTGTTCTTCGACAGCACTTGCGCATTTCGCGACGGGGCGCAACGGGAACTGGCGATCACGGTTTAATCTCCCGCGCCATATATAGAGGAAAGCGGGGAGGCAGCACGGGAGGCACGTACTTTGCATCGCCGCTCTTGGTGGCACGCGCCGTATATTGAAAGGGATCTGCAGACGGTTAGAGGTGTGCGCCGATGATGATGATGCAAGGTTTACTCGGCCCGAAATAAACCGGTGGTGCACGCAGGCACCAGATGGGGTGGTTCCCTAGTTACGGGACCCGTATGTTCCCAGCCGCTCCTGGCCCCTGTCCGTCAATGCGAGCTGAATCGGTAGGGCGGGGCTGAACAACAAGGTCTCCCATCGCTGAAGGGGTTGGGGATTGGGGGTGTTGGTGGGAAGGGGAGGAGGGGGGGGGGGGTCTTGAGTTCTGTGCACTATGCCAAGACGTGCGGCAGGGTGCCCTTTTCTCTTCTGCAAAAAGGACAGAGCATATCGTATTCCACAGGGTACATGAGGTTCATCAGTACGGGATGCGCGAGCGATCCCGCCTGCGCTCGACACAGGATCCTCTGTTGTTGCCTGGTGAGTTTGGGGTGCGGTTCTGGCAGTCTGCACCTTTCCTCTCGGTACATCCGGGTAATGTCCCGAAAGCTGGTAACCGGGTGCGGTAGCTCTTCCGGCTTGTGCTCGGCCCGGATTGACATTTCTCGGGCATGGTAGTCGGCGATGGTGTTGCCTGCTACCTGCGAGTGAGCCGTGACCCACACGAGCTCTATGGCTCTTCCCGGAGGCTTGCGCTTGGATAGAATGGCTCGGGCCGCGGAGGAGATTACCCCCCTGCGGAAGCTTCTGTAGGTTGTCTTTGAGTCGGTGACTACGGTGTCTAGGCTCGGCTGTGCGAGTGCGAGGGCCACGGCCGCTTCTTCGGCAACTGCGGGGTCTGTTGTCTTCAGGGACGCGCTGACGATCAGCCTGTCTATTCACGTAACCACCACCGCTGCACGGTCACTGTGTTTTCGGAGCGAGGCGTCCGCGTAGAGGACCCTGCGGTTCTCTTCCAGCTTCCGGGCTATGGTTTTGGCTCGCGCGGTACGCCTCTCGTCGTCCTTGCCCTGCGTCATGTTCCGGGGAAGGGGATTGGTCTGAATGGTCGTCTTCCAGCCTTCCGGAAGGGCCGTCTTGATGGGTACTGGCTCGATCTGCCATCATATATTGCGTAGGACGGCTCGTCCGTGTTCTGTGTGACTGAACCGGATTCTCTGATTAGAGAGGTGGGCTTCGATGAGCTCCTCCACCATGTTGTGGGCGCCCATGTCTAGCAGTCCTTGCGTGGACGAGTATATGGGCATGCCAAGTGCTTGCTTCGCTGCCTTACGAAGCATCGTATTTAGGGTGTCCCTATTCGCCTTCGTCAGCTGGAGATACGGGGCGGAGTAGGTAACCCGTGACACGACGAACGCGCGTACCAGGCGCATGGCATCGTCCTCTTTAAGGTTTAGGTTTCTGTTAGATACCCTCTGAATCATACCAAGTATCTGTTCGGTTGTAGTCTTGATCTTTGTGATGTCGGCGTGTGCCTTCGCGTCGCTCTGAAGTAGTAGACCGAGAATCCTAATCTGCTGTGTTGGCTTGATGGTCGTTCCGGCGATGGTGATAATCACTTTCGGCGGCAGCTCCTTCTTGGGCTTTCACGGTTGGATAATGAGCAGCTCTGATTTCTGGGGAGCACAGCTCAGTCCGCACGACTTTGCGTACTCGTGCATGGTCGTTGCCGCCCGCTGCAAGACTTCCTCCATCCAGGCATCAGATCCGCCTCGGGCCGTCCACACCGTAATATCGTCGGCGTAGAACGCGTGGTCCACGCCTTCGATTTGCTTGAGTAGATCGGGAAGGGGGGGGGGGGGGGGGGGAGGCAGGAGGGCCACATTGAAAAGCAGGGGCGACAAGACCGATCCCTGAGGGGTGCCCCTATCGCCGAGCTCGACAGGGTCCGACTTCTCCTCCCCTATCCTGATGGTCACCGTTCAGTTTGACAGAAAATATTTTATGCAGCCGAATGTCTTTCGGCAACACCTGGTCTTGTTCAGATTGTGCAACACGCTCGCGTGGGACACGTTGTCAAACGCTCCCTTCAGGTCGAGGGCGAGTAACCCGCGCGGCGCGTGCCTCGTTGGCGGCTTGACGACCAGTTCGTGGAGTTGGATCATCACGTCTTGGGTGCTGAAATGTTGCCTGAAGCCGCACATCGCCTCCGGCATCTGATCCGTTTCTTCGCCGGCGAAGGACCATGCGCTCCATCGCATGGTCCTTCGCCGGCTGCAGAAGCGCCGAGACGTTGGCGGTGGTGGTGGTGGTGGTGGTGGTGGTGAAAACATTAATAAGTACTTGGAGCCTTATGTTTACATGCTAGTATTGGGCTGGCTCTTGGTCACATGGAGTGACCCGCAGTTGCTGGCGCTCGGCGACTTCTAAAGCCCAGCGCACCAGCTGTTTCTGGGCAGCTGGGTCGGAGCTGCACACCACAACCTCCCATCGATCTAGGTCGGTGAGTAGCCACTCGGAAGGTGGCTGGAGCTCAGGGCATTTATAAAGGATGTGGTGGAAATCTGCTTTTTAGGCTCCGTGCGGATAGCACTCAGGCGAGAACAGCCCCGTGTGTACAAGTGCTAAGTGGGCAGTGGAGAGAAAGGTGTGGGAATGTAGCTGGCGCCACGTCGCCCGCTCCAATTTACTTAAGGATTTACGAGGTGGTGGATAATGAAGTATTTGTTCCCTGAAATGGAGTGAGATTTCATGGTGCGCCGATGCCACCGAGGCAAACTGATCGGCGCACCGCTGCCGCCGCCGATGTTTCTTGTCGGCGAGATCGGCGCGCCATTTAAGTAGGAACAAAGATTTCTTTCTTATGTCACTCCAGCGTCGTTTGAGATTTTGTTTTGCCTTGTTTAGTTCTTTTGCCTCTCTCAAGTATAGAGTCATGTCAAGCAGGGGCGCAATGAACAACACAATACAAATAAAAGTAACCTGCTCTCCACGCGTCTGCGCATGCGTGTCGTCACAAGTCAGCGCAACGGGGGATTGTGAAACTTTTCCTTGAAAAGCGTAATATGGCGCAATGAGAAGAAACAGGGGCCTCGGAACGTCGGAATCATGGCTTGAGGGTCGTGGGCACTGTATTTGCGTGTAGAATCAGCGATATGTCTGATCGCAGCAGTAACGCGAGAGATGCAAGTGTCATTTGTTTGTTAGCTTCTTATGCTATGTAGCAAGATAGAAATTTCTGGCCCCGATGTGTTTAAGATGCCAGTTGGAAGTATTCGCATTATTCCGGCCGTTGCATTCGAAGGAGATATTCTGTGAGAGCAGCATTCCGGGCAAGTTGGTAATCCATTACTCAAGTGATATTGCACAACAAAAAACGACATGCACGTAATGGAAGAAGACACACCAAGCGCTTGGTGTGTCTTCTTCTCTAACGTCCGTGTCATTTTTTTGTTGCGCAATATCACTTGAGTAAAAGATATTCTATGTTTCGGCATGTAAAAAAATTTTTTTTACATGTTTATTTATTTATTTATTTATTTATTTATTTATTTATTTATTTATTACACCCTCAAAGTACGGTTGTACATTGCAGAGGGGAGGGGCAAGGTAAAAATCGAGGCAAATCACACAATAGTTGATTATAGGAAAAAAATAAGTACAAAGAAGCAGAAACTCTCGAAGAAAGCGCCAAAGCTAAACACGTGGAAGTCAATAATTAATATAAAGAACAAGGAAAAATAAGGAAGGAAGGCAACAACATGGCAAGAACATCGTATACAAAATAATAAAAATAAGAACATACGAACATACGAATAAGAACATACCATATAAAAATACAAGGCATAAATTAAAATTATGCCATAAGAGCAGTTATCATACAGAACAAGCAAACGAAACATTAATTTATGACATCAAACCTTTAAGTGTGGTTTTAAAGTTATTGGTGTCAGTTATGCTTGTAAGTAATGCGGGTAAGTTATTCCAATCTTTGCTCGTTTGGGGAAGAAATGAATATGAAAAGCCGACGGTGTTGCAGTGCGGAATGTTTACCTTTTGGCGGGGGTCAATTTAACTCCTACGGGGACGGTAGAGTATCCGTCTCCAGTGCAAGAGGACCCTGATTCAAATCCCGGTGCCGCGCTATTCTCCACCGGAAAATACAAAAAAAAAAAAACCGTGTGTTGAGAAAATTGCACAAACAGGCCTGGAGTGCGGCCTGATCCCGGTGACCAGAACCGGTAACGCACTCTCTCACCAGAGCAGGATTGGCCACCCTGGTGCAGTACTTGGCCACAACCTCCTATATGAATACAACAATCGAACCCCGGCCCTCAGTCCCCAGCAGCCGCGAAGCAACTGACCACGGCGGCGGTCAGATCTGTGACGCTGCAGAGGGTGCTAAGAATACCTGGCTCCGGACAGGCCGCCATTGGAATCTGAACCTGGCAACGTTTAACGTTAGAACGCTATCTAGTGAGGCGAGTCTAGCAGTGTTATTGGAGGAATTAGAGGGTAGTAAATGGGATATAATAGGACTCAGTGAGGTTAGGAGGACAAAAGAAGCATATACAGTGCTAAAAAGCGGGCATGTACTGTGTTACCGGGGCTTAGCGGAGAGACGAGAACTAGGAGTCGGATTCCTGATTAATAAGGAAATAGCTGGTAACATACAGGAATTCTATAGCATTAACGAGAGGGTGGCATGTCTTGTTGTGAAACTTAATAAGAGGTGCAAAATGAAGGTTGTACAGGTCTACGCTCCTACATCTAGTCATGATGACCAGGAAGTCGAAAGCTTTTATGAAGACGTAGAATCGGCGATGGGTAAAGTCAAAACAAAATACACTATACTGATGGGCGACTTCAATGCCAGGGTAGGCAAGAAGCAGGCTGGAGACAAGTCAGTGGGGGAATATGGCATAGGCTCTAGGAATAGCAGAGGAGAATTATTAGTAGAGTTTGCAGAACAGAATAATATGCGTATAATGAATACCTTTTTCCGCAAGCGGGTTAGCCGAAAGTGGACGTGGAGGAGCCCGAATGGTGAGACTAGAAATGAAATCGACTTCATACTCTGCGCGAACCCTGGCATCATTCAAGATGTAGACGTGCTCGGCAAGGTACGCTGCAGTGACCACAGGATGGTAAGAACTCGAATTAGCCTAGACTTGAGGAGGGAACGAAAGAAACTGGTACACAAGAAGCCAATCAATGAGTTAGCGGTAAGAGGGAAACTAGAGGAATTCCGGATCAAACTACAGAACAGGTATTCGGCTTTAACTCAGGAAGAGGACCTTAGTGTTGAAGCAATGAACGACAATCTCATGGGCATCATCAAGGAGTGCGCAATAGAAGTCGGTGGTAACGCCGTTAGACAGGAAACCAGTAAGCTATCGCAGGAGACGAAAGATCTGATCAAGAAACGCCAATGTATGAAAGCCTCTAATCCTACAGCTAGAATAGAACTGGCAGAACTTTCTAAGTTAATCAACAAGCGTAAGACAGCGGACATCAGGAACTATAATATGGATAGAATTGAACAGGCTCTCAGGAAAGGAGGAAGCCTAAAAACAGTGAAGAAGAAACTAGGAATAGGCAAGAATCAGATGTGTGCGTTAAGAGACAAAGCCGGCAATATCGTTACTAATATGGACGAGATAGTTCAAGTGGCTGAGGAGTTCTATAGAGATTTATACAGTACCAGTGGCACCCACGACGATAGTGGAAGAGAGAATAGCCTAGAGGAATTCGAAATCCCACAGGTAACGCCAGAAGAAGTAAAGAAAGCCTTAGGAGCTATGCAAAGGGGGAAGGCAGCTGGGGAGGATCAGGTAACAGCAGATTTGTTGAAGGATGGTGGTCAGATTGTTCTAGAGAAACTGGCCACCCTGTATACGCAATGCCTCATAACCTCGAGCGTACCGGAATCTTGGAAGAACGCTAACATAATCCTAATCCATAAGAAAGGGGACGCCAAAGACTTGAAAAATTATAGACCGATCAGCTTACTGTCCGCTGCCTACAAAGTATTTACTAAGGTAATCGCAAATAGAATCAGGAACACCTTAGACTTCTGTCAACCAAAGGACCAGGCAGGATTCCGTAAAGGCTACTCAACAATAGACCATATTCACACTATCAATCAAGTGATAGAGAAATGTGCAGAATATAACCAACCCTTATATATAGCTTTCATTGATTACGAGAAAGCGTTTGATTCAGTCGAAACCTCAGCAGTCATGGAGGCATTACGGAATCAGGGTGTAGATGAGCCATATGTAAGAATACTGGAAGATATCTATAGCGGCTCCACAGCCACCGTAGTCCTCCACAAAGAAAGCAACAAAATCCCTATAAAGAAAGGCGTCAGACAGGGAGATACGATATCTCCAATGCTATTCACAGCATGTTTACAGGAGGTATTCAGAGGCCTGGAGTGGGAAGAATTGGGGATAAAAGTTGATGGAGAATACCTTAGCAACTTGCGATTCGCTGATGATATTGCCTTGCTTAGTAACTCAGGAGACCAATTGCAATGCATGCTCACTGACCTGGAGAGACAAAGCAGAAGGGTGGGTCTGAAAATTAATCTGCAGAAAACTAAAGTACTGTTTAACAGTCTCGGAAGAGAACAGCAGTTTACGATAGGTAGCGAAACACTGGAAGTGGTAAGGGAATACATCTACTTAGGGCAGGTAGTGACCACGGATCCGGATCATGAGACTGAAATAACCAGAAGAATAAGAATGGGTTGGGGTGCGTTTGGCAGGCATTCTCAAATCATGAACAGTAGGTTGCCACTATCCCTCAAAAGGAAAGTGTACAACAGCTGTGTGTTACCAGTACTCACATATGGGGCAGAAACCTGGAGGCTTACGAAAAGGGTTCTGCTGAAATTGAGAACGACGCAACGAGCTATGGAAAGAAGAATGATGGGTGTAACGTTAAGGGATAAGAAAAGAGCAGATTGGGTGAGGCAACAAACGCGGGTAAACGACATCTTAGTTGAAATCAAGAAAAAGAAATGGGCATGGGCCGGACATGTAATGAGGAGGGAAGATAACCGATGGTCACTAAGAGCTACGGACTGGATTCCAAGAGAAGGGAAGCGTAGCAGGGGGCGGCAGAAAGTTAGGTGGGCAGATGACATTAAGACGTTTGCAGGGACAACATGGCCACAATTAGTACATGACCGGGGCAGTTGGAGAAGTATGGGAGAGGCCTTTGCCCTGCAGTGGGCGTAACTAGGCTGATGATGATGATGATGAATGCGAGATGAAATGTATGGTGGCGGTTGAACAAAGATAGAACGTAAATATGCGTTGTGGTAGTAGATGTTATGGAAAAGACATATGCGAGATAGTTTTCTACGGGTTGATAACAGCGGGAGGTGTAGGAGAGCTTTCATGTTAGTGACACTCGCAGTTCTTTGGTAGTTGGTGAGAATGAAACGAGCAGAGCGATTCTGTATTGCTTCTAGAGACTGTATGAGGGTGTCATGACCAGGGTCCCATACTGACGATGCGTACTCTAGCTGTGGACGAATGTAAGTTGTGTACAATAAGAGTTTTAGCGATGATGGTGCTAGAGAAAATTTCCGGCGAAAGTATCCCAGTGTACGAGTGGCTTTAGATGTTATGTGATCAATATGAGTTTTCCAGGATAAACTGCTGGCAATGTGAACCCCCAAGTATCGATATGACGTTACACATTCTAGTGGGATGTTATTTAGCGTATAGGTGGGGCAGATCACGTTAGTACGAGAAATTCTCATAGTCTTACACTTTCTAATGTTTAATTGCATGCGCCACGTACGACACCATTCATTTATGTTATTGAGATCCTCCTGAATTACTAGAATATCTGAGGAATTAGTTATTTTACGATACAAGACACAGTCATCCGCAAATAGACAAATGTTTGAGGAAACGTGAGTGGGCAAGTCAATATAAATTAGGAATAATAAAGGACCGAGCACGGACCCTTGCGGGACACCGGAGTCAACTGGAGCTAAAGGTGAGTTAGCGTCATTAGTGGTTACAAATTGAACACGTGATGTCAGAAACGCGCGAATCCAATCAATTACGGAGTGGTCTATGTTTAGAACGTTTAATTTATGAAGCAGCAATGCATGGCTCACTTTGTCAAACGCTTTGGAAAAGTCGAGAAATATACAGTCTGTTAAAAAACCAGAATAAGGCATGTAGGTCATTAGTGAAGAGGATGAGCTGAGTGTCACAGGAGAAGTTCTTACGGAAACCATGCTGCATAACTATGAAAAAGTTGTTATTTTCAAGAAAATTAATTAGATGGGTGTATATTATATGCTCCATAACTTTACATGGTATAGATGTAAGTGAAATGGGTCTATAGTTATGTGGATCATGGGTTGGTCCAGTTTTGTGAATGGGGATTACTTTGCCAATTTTCCAATCATACGGTAAGGTGCCAGAGTTGTAAGTTTGCGAGTAAATACACTCTAGTATGATTGAAGAGTATTCCACTGTGTTTTCTAAGAATATAGTATTGATTTCGTCTACCCCACATGATGATTTAGGTTTTAATTTCTGTACTATGGCTTTGATACCGGTTGAGTCGAAAACGATGGGATCCATGAAGTGGTAGTTAGTTGAATTTATCTCAGGCATCGGATCAGGGATCTGAGGTGATGAGAATGACTGAGTGAAGGTATTGTTAAGCACAGTAGAACACAATAAGTCAGGTACTGGGTCCCCAGAAGTTGTCAGCAATGATATTCCAGTTTTATGGCTATTTCCCCGTATGGTTTCCCAGAAGCGCTTTGGATTAGTCTTCAATAAATTTGGAAGTGTACAATTAAGGAATGAAAATTTGGCTGACCTTAGGGCCTTAGGATATGAAATTGCTGCGTGTTTATATGCTAGCCAATGTGTCTGTTTTGAGGAATGTTTCGCTGTACGGAATAAACGTTTTTTCTTGTTTGACAACCTATTCAGATATGTGCTGTACCATGGTGCTTTATTGTTAGCATAGACGGAACGAAGGGGCACGTGTTTGGTGATTAGCTCACTGATTTTATTTTTGAAAATAGACCAGTTCGTTTCTACGGAGCGTTACAGATGAAGGGGTAGGAAAGTATCTAGAAATATGCACAGTTCTCTGTTGATGGCTTGATAGTTAGCTTTTTTATAATCTCGGAACTTTTTCGCTGTCGGTATGTTTTTTGTTGTGCTGTTGTAAGTGTAAAATGCAAGATATCATGATCGCTCAGTCCGGGCATGTGTGTCACCGCTGAAAGGATATCGGGCGATGACGTTAGAATGAGGTCGAGGAGTGATGATGTGTTTTGTGCTACACGTGTTGGAAGTCTGATGATCTGCGATAAGCCGAAGTTAGAGCAAATGGAAATGAACCGATTGGCCTCGGCCGACGAAGGATTAGAAAAGGGATTAACATGTGACCAAACAATGTTGGGAAAATTAAAATCGCCTAATAGTATAATTTCAGTTCCAGGGTAACTCATGGTAATCTTAATTAAACAATCATATAAGTCATCGCAAAAGGATGAGTCGCTTGATGGAGATCGGGAGCACACACCTAGTATTATGTTTTTTAACCTAATAGTTATACAGCACCAAATTAGCTCTAAATTCGTATCAATGGTGACACAAAAACTGTTCATACATTCTTTAACGGCGAGCAAAACGCCACCACCAATTCTACCTGTTCGGTCACTTCGGTAAACAACGTATTGGTTCTCGCACTCAAACAGTTCGGGGTTTGTTATTTTGCTATTTAACCATGTTTCTGAGAGTACAATAATGTCAGCATTACAGTCATTAATAACCGCACATAATTCGCCTTTCTTAGAAAAAAAAACTACGAATGTTAGTAAAAAGAACTGAACACCTGCAATATTTTAAGGCACGTGCGTCCCCTCGGATGGCCCTAACTTGGCTCTAAGGTACGGCCAGAACGAAGAGTTGTGCCAGGTGTATGCGTTCTGCGTATTTCATAAATACTTTCATTGGCTTCGTCATATGCGTAGCATTTCCCATCCAACGTTAGTTTTTTATATCGTAGTTTGAAAAACGTGCTTTTTGATTTGCCATATTCTATTAATTTTTTTCTTATGTTACGAGTTGCTTGGCAGAAATATTCACTCATTGCTGTGTCCGTGTTTTTTAACAAACTTCGCTTTGAAGAGACGAGCTCCCTGGCTTTATATTTTTCAAATTTAGTTATTGGTGGTCGAGTTTTCGCCGAATTAAAGCGACCAATTCTGTGCGCCCGGCATATGTCAGAACCCGTGATGTCCACCTTCAAAGTATTATTCAGCAGGTTTAGTATCTTGCTTTCTGATTCTGATGAAGTTTCGTCTGCGGTGTCCGGTATTCCATAAAAGATCAGATTGTTTCTTCGAGATCAATCTTCTGCCTCATCAAGACGTGAGTGAAACGCACTCGTGTCTTTTTTGAGGCGCTCTACCGTGGCGTGCAACTCTTTCATATCTTTTTGGCACTGCTCGAAA
The DNA here is from genome assembly GCF_023375885.2 of Dermacentor andersoni. Classification (NCBI taxonomy): domain Eukaryota; kingdom Metazoa; phylum Arthropoda; class Arachnida; order Ixodida; family Ixodidae; genus Dermacentor; species Dermacentor andersoni. The sequence goes on from NC_092814.1 coordinate 272,715,747, forward strand.
ACGGAAGTTTGGGTTTTAACTTTCGCTAGTCTGTCCTTTATTTCGGACGTCGCTTCTAAAACAGACTGCTGCTGTTGCTTTACTTCAGCTACTGTTTCCAATATTGTTTTTTGCGCTGATTCTATTCTCTTTGTACGCTCATTCAAGTCATTCATCGTTTTCAGAACTTCTGCAAGATTATCGGGGCCGGGGTTGCTTTCGACATCCCCACAAAGAAGAAGCAGCAAGGAGCAAAAAGGCAATATGACTGCTTCAGGGCACGGAAGCACGATAGTAAATGGATCATCTGATCTGAAGCTACGACAAGCTAATTTAGAAAGGTAACTAACCTGCAGGACGAAATAAAGAGGCGTGTAAGCCTTTGGTTCTTCCGCACATCGTGCCTCCGTGCGCACTGGAGCGATACTGTTCGATGCTTGGTCTTATCCTTTCCAGACGTGATGACGTTGACGTCGCAGCTGCTCACTGGCGGAATTGCAGATGGCGCTCGATGCGCTCTGTTGGGTCCACGTAAGCTGTTGCCAGCAGGTGTGGGTCCGGAGCAGAGGCGGCATCACAAGTTCCGTCCAAGGGTGGAAGGTTATCCCGAACGCCAACCACCGAGGCCGCGAGGACAACGATGAACTGCAGGACGAAAAAAGAGGTGTGTAAGCCTTTGGTTCTTCCGTACATCGGGCCTCCGAGCCCACTCTACCGCATACCGCATATGTCTCTACCCTCTACCGCATATACCGCATGTCTACCGCATAGCGCTGGTTTTTTTTTCTTTTTTTTTTTGTAGCATTCACATAAAAAATATTGAATGCGACTGACACCGATAGCCGCACTGAAATATAAGACATATATACTTTCGGCGTGCAGGTTAAAAAAGAACTCTCTCTCTTTTTTTTCGGAAGTACTTGTGCATCTGAGCAGTGCCTGAATTTCTACTAATCCACACTTCGTTCATTCAATCTGGTGATGAAGAGTTAACAAATTGAGCAAATTTGTTTTCTACCGCATCATAACATATCTTTTCGTTTGTCAGTTTCGTATGAAAACGCGTATCTATGCGATCTTCTGGTGCATGACGCATCCACTCGGGTTCCAAACCTAAGATTTTGCACGGAGACTGTCCTACATCTATACACAACCTAAAGCTAGGCTTATTACGCTGCCCGAAATTGCACTCTAATTGGTTTTTAACTGCTCCCTTCACCGTTACGCAAATGCGCTATAGTCTTTGCTGTCTACATGTACAAACAAAGATGGAACTATTTCTTTTGTTTTTTCATCTCTTCATTTGGGTATTTAATGATTTAATTTGTTTGATGTAAGAGACAGCGAAAAAGAAGGAGAATAACCAAGGCTATTGAATATATTAATGTACAAAATGTGCATCCATCTCGTCATAGCGGTCCATTAATAGCAGAACAAGGGTGCTGTGCAGGAATCTCCGAGTTCGGCGCGAGCCCAAGTTTCATTCGAATTTGCGCTAGGGTATTTACTGAACAAGGATAGCGCAGTGGCTACGATTAAATAACTACAATTAAATTAACAAAATGCGCAGGAAAAGGCACGTGGCCCTGTGCCAGGCTGAGCATACCTTACATGGACCGCCTGCTCTTTCTGAGCAGAGAGGGCAGGCGTTCATAGAGCTCTCCTTGGGACTCGGCGCCTTCCAACGTGAAAGCGCGGCTCAACCTCCTAAGCATAGTAAAGCGACAGCGCACTGCTTATATGCTGACTTGCCGAAAGTTCTTTGTCCCCCGTTCTCTGGGTTCTTTCTTTTCGAAATATATTTCGCTCTACTATGCATGGTGGATGGAAGCGTACATATTCAAAGGCAACACGTACACACTTGGTGCATTCTTTGGCTTCATTCGAAGGGGTTAAAACTTGACTGTCCAAGTTTTCAATAATTTCTTGAATGCAATCTGTTTATCCAGTTTCAAGTGTAGAGCACCTATTCTGAAGAGCGAAGTTTGTAGCAAAAATGCTAGCAAAATCCCAGCAAACTCCTAAAATGTCTGCAGTTTACGCCGCAAGCGCGCGTGTGTGTGTGCGTTCGTATGCTTGGTGTGTGTGTGCGTGTGTGCACGTGTGTCTGTTTGTGTCCGTGTGTCTGCATGTGTGTACACACGCACACAAGCGAACAAGAGTAAAAACCCCAGTGTTCCTAATTTTTTATTGACCAGAAAGTCGGGGTCGACTGCATCCCTCTAGGAAAAAAATAGGAAAATTAAAGCGATAATATAGCATCAAAAGAGTTCATAAATATGCCCACTTTCGCCCAATCCGTAGTATTAAATTTATAGCAGCTCTAACCCTCTCCAGCATGAGTCATGTGAAAACAAGAGAAGCGGGATAAACTTCAACAGCTGAAAAGATGAACTCCGCCCTTTTAAATCAACTTTCGCTGTGACTGGCTTTAAGTGTATGAGAGCGTTTATCGAATCAAAAAGGATCACGTTGAAAGGAAATGTACTGAACAAAAACATTTCTAGAATTTTCGAAATTAGTTGACAGGCAATTCTGATTTCGTAGTATGTTCGTTAAGGTCATGCAACACTACAATTTTTAAGCGATACAGCCAATAATCACCTATCGGGCCTTTTTATTTGTTACAATACTCCAAAAGTGATCGTGTGCATTTGTGCGACTGCGATCCTCAAAAGATTACCTCAGAAGATCTTCCATCTTTTCAGACTCTACTTTTCTCGCTGGTCATAGCAAAACCCCAGGCACGTTCTAAAATGAGCGAATCTTCGCCATAACACACTGCTTCATAAAGCTACATATGACGCAAGTTGCAAGAAGCTTCATTTATTAAACAACGTTGTGTATTAAATTATTTAGCGGTTTCGGATATTTGTTTCAACAGCCTGTTATCCATTATTAATATTCGTATTGTTCTGAATCTCGTAGTTGCACATTTGAACGAAAAGCCAGTGTGATAGAGCGATAGAGATAAAAGCTTTTTTTTTTTTTTCAGCTGCCGCGCAGTTGTTCTTTTCGTTTTGCGTGAAGGTTGTTCGCAACACTGGAGCGCTAAAGTGCTCGCTCGCCGCGTACCTGTGCGCACGTGCCGAGGCAAAAACTGATCGCCACGCTCTTTGGTGTTAGTAAATCCGCGCTCCTTTGGGACACGCTGGGCATGCCGAATCATGACGGGGGGGGGGAGTTTTTGCGCTCTCGGCGTCACCGGCCGCTGCTCGGCACGCCGGAAATGCCGGACTACATCCGCTGCTTGAAAAGATTTCCCCCGCAGTCTGGAGGAGCACGGCAGAGGCCGACGTAGTTAGACGTAGTGTGTCCGCAGCAACATCCATTTGCAAGAAAGACAGGCAACGCAAACTCTGGTTAATGACCCCCTCCACGAAATGGCCTTTCCTGGGGTCACCTTTACTTCTAGCGTTCTTCCTATCTTTATTTTTGTCATTTGCTTCACAAACCCGTGAACCCGGCATAAAGATAGAAGTTCAGAAAGCTTAAGGTACCTGGAATGTTTAGCCTAGCGACAGTCGTCGCATGCAATTCTAGGCGAGATGATGAGAGATGAAAGAAAGGAAGTGAGGAAAAAATAAAATAAAAAGTGCAACCGCATTATTACATGCGTGCGCGCGAAATAAACTTCCACAAACTTCCACAAACTCTCACTGAGGCCAGTATCCCGCAAGAATTTTTCTGCCTTTAAGTGCCTTACTGGGCCGAAGTTCCGAGCCAAGACCATGCCTCGTCCTGAGAAGGTCCCGCAGCTAAAGTCACGTGTCGTGTCTCAGGTGGTGAGCTTTCCTCAATACAGCCATTATGGTTGTAGAGTGCCTGCAAATGCAAATTTAGTGGTCCAAGTCCCCGACTACCCTGCAGGTAGGATGCTAGGCAAATAAATTTCAAATAAGTAGTGCCTCGCGTAAGCAACATTCAAGATGCGATGAAGGCCCGTTCGATCACGCCTATCACTGCCATATCATGAGGAGCCAACAAAGACACCAAAGACAGCATAGGGGAAATGAAATGTGCTTAATTATTGAATTAAAGAAATTATAAATTAATGGAAATGAAAGTGGATGAAAGAAACAACTGGCCGCAGGTGGGGCACGATTCCCACGTCTTCGCATTACGCGTGCGATGCTCTTACCTATTCAGCTACCACATGGGTTCGTGTTCCATTTGCCGCCAGTTGTTTTTTCATCAACTTTCATTTCCATTAATTTATCATTGCTGTATTTTCAATGAATAAGTCCACGCAATTCCCCCTAAGCTGTCCTTTGTGACATTGTTTGTGGGCTTCTCATGATATATATGACTAATAAAAAAATGACCAACCCTTCCCCCACACGAAAATGGGGGTAAGCGAAGCTTGTCTTGCGTGCACCTGACCTTTGTCACGGTTAATTAACCTACAGTTAACGGTACCGGATTACTTCGGCCTCCCGGTATCTCAGCTCTGGATCTTCTCGATGCTGTCGGATTGTCTGGGCTCCAGCGACTCTAAAGGTACGTTTATTGTTCAACGTTGTCGGCGCGCGGGCGCGCTGCTCGACGCAGGGTGCGCCAGAGCACGTTGGCCGCTTCCGGTTATGTTCGTTGCGCCAGTGCGTTTAACCATCGGTCGAACTATAGACGCTGTTGTTCTCGTCAACGTGACGTAACGTGTGCGCGCACTCACCCTACGTCGGACTATATTTAACCCTTAATGGCTGGACCAGCGCGCGAGCGCAGGCTGCCCGTTCCTCGGCGAACTCCCAACGGATGGCCGTCTCATCCGCTTCCCGAAACTGAACTAAGCGGGGGAAAATCCGGCAGAGCACGCGCGATACCCATTCCTGCCCTTTCCCTACCCGGCGGAAGCGAAACGGCTCTGATTGATTGCGCGCGTGGCGTAAGCGCGCGCCTATGCAGCTGGAATACTTGCTAATGACTCACGCTCCGGCACCGGCGCAGCTGTCAACTCATCAAACCACCCTTTCGCGCAGCTGCTCTGCTCTGGGAGCAACTGTTCTTTTTTTTTTTTCGTGACCACGACAACACCGCTTGTGAGCCAACACAAGCTTCGCTTGAAAATCGGGCCCTCTTTTTTTCTTTCTTCTCGTCTATCAAGGCCATGTGACACCTGAAAGTTACAGTTGAGGTCGAAACGATTATGTGGTCCGTATTTCCATTGTGCGTCACACCAGGCTAGGCTACGAACGTCACGCAACCGCTGAAACATGCACCACTGCTTGTCAATCTGATAGGAAGCATGTGCAGAGCAATGCGAACGTCACTTGGAGCGAAGAAAGAGTCTCTGTCGATGCATGTGCTCAAGAGCTACAGGCGCCGCGCTTCGACCACTGCGGTAACGTGCTTCACGAGATGAAACTTATTACAGATAACAGTTGAAGTCTGTCAGCGCCCAATACGAGTATATTATCTGGTCGCTTGCGCCCAGCTAAGTGTTCCATGTTGTGCCATAGTCGCTAATGTGCTCTGCTTTAAACGCACTATATTTAGGTTAAAGAAGGTGTCCCAGGGCGGGACACTTTCACTTATTTGCTCACCTTTTAATCAATATTCTATTGTTTAATTTCGAATTTGTAATTTAATTCTACTACCTTGTGCGCAAAATACCCTTTTTATTGAATATTATATATCACTTCCATTTTATACTGCCGAGTGCATGGTTTTGTTTTGTATATTCACCTTCAATTATCTATTCAAGCAGCTTAGAAAGTTCGCCTATTTTCGTGTTGCACTTATAAGTGTTTTATTATATTACTATTTATTTATTACTATTATATTACTAGCCTTCTTGGACAGTAATCACATTTTTCGGCCTTCACAACATGGTTTTCGCAAACGTTTCTCTTGCGAAACTCAATTAGCTCTTTCTGTTCATGGCTTGCATACTAACCTTGACATCAATGTACAAACTGACGCAATCTTTTTGGATATTGCAAAGGCATTCGCTACTAAAACTTCAACTGTTGAACTTGAACCCTAATGTTCTAATCTGGATAAAGGAATTTTTGTCTAATCGCACACAAATGGTTTTAGTCAACAATAACCTATCAAGTCCCCTCCCAGTAACCTCTGGCGTGCCCCAAGGATCTGTTCTTCGTCCCGTGTTATTTTTAATATATCTTAACAATTTATCTCAGTGTGTCTCCTGTAATATCCGCATGTTTGCAAACGACTGCGTCATCTACCGCTCTATCAATAACTCTTCTTACCATACTGTTCTCCAAAATGATCTTAGTAGTGTTTTAGAATGGTGCAGCAATTCGCTGATGACCCTTAACGCGAACAAATGTAAATTTGTGTCCTTCTCCCGCCGTCGCAACCCTTTCTTCTTCCCATATACAATTAATAACACACCATTAGAATCAGTACAATCCTACAAATATCTAGGTGTAACCCTATCTCACAATTTGTCTCTCCTCCTCCCCCCCCCCCCCCCCTCGCGCGCACATGTCACTAGCATTATTTCCGCAGCTAACAAAAACTTTAGGTTTTCTAAAACGGAATCTACGGCACGTCCCACCAGATGTAAAATTACTGGCATATAAGTGACTTGTCAAGCCGAAACTGGAATGCGCGTCAGCCATCTGGAACCCGCATCAAGCATATCTCACCGACGCATTAGAATCAGTTCAAAATCATGCTGTTAGATTCATTCATACCTCATACTCATACAACGTCAGCGTTTCATCTCTGAAATCAGAATCCGGCTTGTCAACGCTTTCATGTCGACGTCGCATTTCCAGTTTTTCCTCTGCCACAAGTTATTCTTTTCTTCCCTAAGAGCCTTACATCACAGCAGCAGGACGCATATCTCATTGCACCAGCCATCCACTTCAAACAGCGCGCCCACGTGCACGGACAACCACGTTCACAGCCTCCTTTTTCTTCCGTACCGCCACAGACTGGAACGGCCTTCCCACCAACATCGCTACTACCACTTGTCCATCTTCGTTCACCGAACTTCTAACCGACCATTTAGTTAAATGACTATTTCTCACGATGTTTTCGCTATTTTTATTAAAAAAACCACCCCTTATGTAATGCTCCTACGGGGGACTTTTAAGGTAATAAACTGAACTAAATTATCTGTGTAATTTTAGTTTTTGTTGCGGCTGTTGATGAGTGCTACCAGCCTGTATGTTTTGAAGTGGCTTGTTGTTTTCGTGTTCCCCCCCCCCCCCCTTCACTGTAATGCCATGAGGCGCTGTGGGTATGACGTAAATAAATAAATTAAATAAAGATGGTGCTGCTTCTCGCTCCTGTTCTTCTGGAATCACACACGTACTTGTGTGTTTCCTTGTGTCTTCGTGTTTTTGTGGCTCTCTAGTTTACGCGTTAGGAAGTCTTGTGCTTCGAATGTGACCCAGAGAGACCTCATTTGCAACTACCGAAGGACATTTATATTTTGTCTGCGCGAACATTAAAAATGATGCCACTCTGTTTTAAAGCAAAGCATTCTTTTACCGTAACTTTTCCCGCTGACTATACGTGGAAGAAGTGACCAGCTGTAATGTTTGATTACGTATAAACCTGTTCTTTTTGCCGCGGCGTAAAGACAAATCTTTTAATTTTCGTAGTGATTGGCTATGTTCATTTCTCATCATTTGTTGCAGCTTCATCTTATGGCATTTGAAATGTACTTCGCAAGCCTTTTTAATGACACGACGGCGTCATATATTGCATTATCAATGTACTTTTGAAAAAAAGATGCGACAAGATTACAATATTATTGATAAAATTGCACCGCGTACATCTAGCGTTATATTACTATAGAATTTTTTTGTTCATCGCATCTAGTATATCTTTTTTTAGTGTAGAAGACAATGTCCCTGAGCATGGACATACGCGTCCAGCCTTATTTATTTAGTAGGCTTTTATTAATAATTTTATTATTTATTTATAATCTGCGAAGGAGCCCTGCACTTTTCCTGTAAATTGCTCCTCACAAGGTAGCGACTGGTACGTTTAGACGAACCAGACACGACGCGCCATCTAGCACGCTGTTCCGCAACTGCAAATTTAAAGGTGGTCTGACGGCACGAACCTTACTCCTGGCGCATAACAGGGACGCTTCTAAACAGACTGTCCTCTTCAAAGCATGTGAAATGATATTGAGAAATGACGCCCACAGAAGCGGTCGGGCCCCTATATTGGCACGTGTACTTGTTTATCTGATTTCTTTTTTCCTTCAACGTGAACACAATATTTATGTGCTAGTTGAAGAAATACAAGCGATCAAAATTACTCTGGAACCCTCTACTCCAACGTTCCTCTTAGACAACTATGCAGTTACATTTCTATGAAAGTTATATCCGTATGAGATAACGTTGGACGACAATGTTTTCGTTTCGTACTCCCAATTCGTTCTCCCAGTTCGCTAATGACAGCGTGAGCCTTCGTATTTATCATAAATCTGCGCATTGTCGTACGAAACAACGCAAAATGTCTATATCCTTTTATGCAAATGCGTCGTCTTAGTTTGTTTGTCCTTGTGTTCCCTATCCTACATCTTCTCTGCCATTGATGAGCGAGCTCCTGGCAGATATGACAACCAAATGTTAGTTCATTAATGGAAACAATATTAGTCTACCGGCATCACTGGGGCTCGAGCCTTTCTCATCAAAGTAAGGGCTTTCTTGTTTTTGGTTTTTTGGTTTGTCTTGCCAGAATACTCATGGTATTTTCAATTCATCGTCGCATACCACTCCGTCGGCGCAAGAACAATCGTGCAATGGTAGCTCAACCACTAAACTATACTGGCTCGTACAGCGATAGCGGAGCTGAATTATTATAGTTAGGATGAGCTTATGCTTGCAGTAGAGTTTGAGTGCTGTTTGACACCACCTGTGCAGCGCTGCCGCATCGTTCCTAAACGACCACTTCAACAAATAAGTAAATAACAATAACTGTGTCCACGTTGAGTCTCGCTTTACTTATGTTCTAAAGCAAAGGGCTGGCTCACCCATTGCTACAGTGTATTTGCTTTGCGTGATAGGATACATTGGGCCCACTGCGCATGCAACACTTCTCCACGAACCGTTACACTTCCCGAGATATTAATTTTTCAGCCTAGCGTTTTCGCATGCGCTAGAGCGCAGAAATAACCGATTGTAATTATGAATTCAAGAATTATGCCACTAGAGCTTTCCGCAAAGCCAATGCGTCACAGTGCTGATGATGATGTCTATTGGCATCGTCTTCGAAACGATGCATAGCAGTCTAGCATTTTGCCTATCTCTTCTTGAACTTTTCTATCGTCATAAAAACCGCTATCACTATATCTCTATAGTGTATACCGTTACCTATGCTTGTAACGACTCTGGTTATATTAATCTATTCCCTGCATATTTTCCGCCAATACTCTAAATGTCTTTTGCTTCTGTCGAGTGCTGAGTTAATACTTCCATCCGCATTCAACTTCAGCGCTTCTCCAAGCGCACCCTTCCCTCCCCTTTTCCCCTCCCCCACTGTAGGTTAGCCAACCGGGCTCAGTACTGGTTAACTTCCCTGCCTCTAATTTATCATTCCTCTCTCTCTCTCTCTCTCTCTCTCTCCCTCTCTGGAAGGTGGACGTTTTCCACCAGCATTGATGGGTGAATATCTCTGCATTCCATTACGATGCGCTGAGCCGTTTGCGGACTTTCGCTGCAGCAGAAAAATGCCTCATATTCTTCCGAATCTTGGCTCCGGTATGTTTTTGTCCTGAGGCAGCCAGCTCGAGCCTCAAATCGCAAGGCGCTATTGTTACCCTTTGTGTTATCGGACAGATTTTACCTCCCGATTTTTTTTCTCACCGCATTTGTAAATCTCCATGGCCATCTTTGTTTCCACCCTTTGCATCCAATTAACCGTCTCTGTTTCCCTCACTTTATTTTTTATGACTCCAGCTTGTCAATGTAAACTTTCAAGTACCTTATACTTGGTTGCCAACATTATTTACCTCTTCCTACATTCCGTGTACACGCTTTTGCAGCACATATATCTGTGCACTTTTGCTGGCCATTTCCTTTCATGCACGTTCATTAGTCTTTCTTCAAAAGTATTTTTGCTCCGCGCTTCTCCGACTTCAAAACAGGCTATACCCATGTCCCCCTGCACTGCATAATTCATAGCTTTACTGTGGGCATCAATTCTAATTATCCCACCGGCCTTTAGTTAACTTCCAACTCGGACAAGATATCTCATTTTACGCACAGAACGCCATTTGCGAAAGTTCGCGCTGGCACCATTGCTCCTTTCAAAATTCCTCGTACCACCTCATGCTTATTGTAGGCCCAAATTGTTCTAAGTTTCGTTATTGGTGCATTGCGCTTCCCCTTCAATCTTAGATTATCTTTGTGGATGCTTGAGGTGGTTCTTTCTTTCGTTTATATATACACCCAGGTATTTATATTGCTTGACAATGGGCCTGACTTGCTGCTGAAATTATACATCGTCATTACTCGTATCTTAATTAAGGATCATAATTCCTGGGGGTTGAAGTAAAGATCGGTATGTGTCTCTTCATTACCGTAAGTATTCGCAAGTCTCTGCGAATTCCTTGCATTGTCCGCTAGCAGCACTATGTCATCTGCATACACAGTGATTCTTCACACACAGTGATCTACACAGCACAGTGATTCTTCGTTGCACCCTTTGCCTATTATGGATGTAAGATAATTCACTCTAATTCACAGTTTTCCTGTGGTCTTCTATGCGCTTAACATAAAGCTTGAACAAGAATGGCGAACAAAAAGGGCGTCCAGGCTTCAGTACTCAGTGAAATTCCACTAGTTCATTGCATTTCTGGCCATCCCACAATATTTGTATTCGGTTGTCCCTATATATATATATATATATATATATATATATATATATATATATATATATATATATATATATATATATATATATATAATATACCGTCTACGCTGCCATAAACTCCCTTAATATCTAGAAATGCTATCCCAAGAGGTCCAATCTGAGCTACTTTAATTTCAATGCACTGCGTTCGCATGAAAATATTATCTTCTATGCGTCGGCCTGCTCTGAAGCTATTACAATATGTCATTTTTCTCCAGCCCCATCGACAGCATTAATTTTCTGCTTTGCAACTCCACTCTATACTGGGTGTGTTTTTTAGACTATACAGTATTTTTACAAATCACATACGGCAGATAGCATAATAAAATATATATCGAAGTTTATTTGTAGCGCAAGAGAAATCAAGCATACACTATCAGCAGTACATTAGAAGGCCCCAAAGTAGAACTGTCCGGGGGACCTCCTGTTTCACAATGCATACATTTTAATGGTATAAACAGCCGTAAGATGCATTCAATAAACAATTATGCACAACAGATTGTTTTATAAGTACAAAATACCAAGATAAAACAATAAAATAAAGAACTGTGCTAATAAAGAAAGGCTATTTCACTATGATAAGCTAACAGAGGCATAAATACAGAATATCAAGATTGTTTATCAAGAATTTATAACAATACAACACGAAAGTATTTGCTTAAAACCAATATAAACAATAAGAGTGAGGAAATTTATACATAGTAGAAATTGCTACAAACATACTTAGAAAACGCGCGTTCGCAAAAAGAAAGAAATCGGCAACAACAAACAAAAAAAGACAGAAAAAAAAATAGAAAGATCACAGTGCAAGCTGCTCTCCTAACAATTTTATTTTTAATTTTCGTTTAAAGGAACAGAAAGAAGAGGTAATCTTAACGCCTCCAGGAATTTCATTCCAAACAGCTATGCCACCAAATCTGACGGTAAACTTTCCACAATTAGATGTGATTTTGGATAAAAGAAGGCTATTCTGTTCAGAAAACGAAGTGCTTTATGAGTTAACGATGTGACAGAAAGAAAAGACATCCGTAGGTATGTGAAGATACCTACAACATGAGAGGTGATAACTTATATTGAAATAAGTACCGAAGGGGTAGAATACGAAGATGTTGGAAATATGCAAGGAATAGAAGCATAGCAGCCTAAATGTCATGAGTTTCATTGCTTGGTTTTGAAGACGTTCTAAAGGCTTGGGGTGAGTAGGAGATCTGTCTCTCCTTGTAGATAAACAATATGTTAAATGGCTAACTATGTATGCATGATATATCGAAGTAGGAACAGGTGGCGCAAAGTATGCACGTGTTTTGGTGAGAACCTGAATACCAAATGACACATTGTGCAGCAATGAACTGACATGACACTGGTATTTTAGGTGCTTGTCAAGGATAACACCAAGAAATCTCACTGTTTCATATACTGGTAGTTCTCAATATTTCAAAGAAATTGTTATGCGAGTTACTATTATTTCTGGTGGACTATGGAACAGGACAAACGTTCTTTTAACTGGATTTATACGCAGTTCGTTTAAAGTGCACCACGTGTGGACGTTGGAGAGGTCAGTATTGAGTGTCGCTTGCAGAGCGGTTAGTGTGTGCTGAGACGAGTATAATGTTGTATCGTCGGCATATAATAGGCAGTCTGAATCGATCAGTTTATTAGGTAAGTCATTTATGAATAATAAGAAACGCAACGGTCCTAAAAGGGAACCTTGAGGAACGCCACCTGTAATTAGTTTATTGGCAGAGTAATAGTCGTTGATCTGGATTACTCAAAGAGGCGGACACTACTTGCGCGAGAAATGAAGATGTATAATTGGCTAATTATGAAAAACGACCTAATTACTGTTATAATTAATTACCTCACAACGTATATCGTAATTTACGAATTTACACCCGCCGTGGTTGCTCAGTGGCTATGGTGTTGGGCTGCTGAGCACGAGGTCACCGGATCGAATCCCGGCCGCGGCGGCCGCATTTCGATGGGGGCGAAATGCGAAAACACGTGTGGGTACTTAGATTTAGGTGCACGTTAAAGAACCCCAGGTGGTCTAAATATCCGGAGTCCTCCACTACGGCGTGCCTCATAATCAAGAAGTGGTTTTGGCACGTTAAACCCCATAATAAAAAAAATTACGAATTTACGAATTCACCAAGTTCACAAGTCGTATTCACCTGTGACGAATTTTAAGGATGACACCAGTTTCAAGATATTCCAAAAATGCGCGACGAAATACATGCGCGGTCCAGTTATTTTTGCGCTTTGTATATAGCCGCTAGTATGCCTTACGGCATAAACTAAATAAAAAGCTGTAGGTCTGTTTAAAAGCCCACGCGTCCAGCGCCAGTGCGAGCTTCGTGAAGGCCCGGACTAGTCCCCAGGAGGTGATCCAGCGTTGCCTCCGTGGCAGAGACAGTGTAGAAGGGGCAGACCAGTGGGAGAGGCCATACACCAGACGTACAAGTGGTCCGGATGACAGGAGTCAAGGCAGCGCCCACGTGGATTCTCCTGAGCGCAACCTCCTCTCGGCGAGGGATGAGTGCACGCGTGGAGCGCCGGAGTGATTCTTTGCGCAGCGGATAGGTGTGCTTTGGGGACACACAAAGTAGAGGCAGATGGTTTTGGACTTCCGCTGGATGCCAGGCGGCATCTGCGTCCAGTTGGGCAGCTTCAGATCGACGGATCCACAGTACCCTGGCAGAAAAGGTGCACGAGTCGATAAGGCGGTGCACGTCTGAGGCTATATCTAGGGAGCATGTCCCCTTTTGTAGCTCTAGAACAGCCTGCGTGGAGTTTGCCTATATAAGCACTCTATTGTTGTGTTTCAACGAATAAAACGAAGGTTTGTAAAAAAAATTACGTGTGACAACATGCAATTTTCACCGCAAGAATCACGGCGCATATCTCGAAGCCCACGCGATCCTTAGAATTCATTCATAGTGAACATGTTTTGCAAACTCATTGGCTTCAATTCGTAAGTTGCAATGTCCCATTGGGCCATCAACGTCCTACAGATGGCCAGCAGAGATCCGAATCGGGACATTCGAACGTCCCTAGGACATATGCAAGGAACATGCGGATCATTCTTGGATGTCCATGGGATCGTCCCATGCACGCGAATTGGCTTTCACAGAGACGTCCCACGAACGTCATAATGGCATATTCGGACGTCCAAGAGATGTTTAATTGTGGATTATTTTTATTACATAATCCCGTGTACGTCCTAGGGACATTTTTTCAGGATGTAGGCTGCTTCTGGGACATATCATGTTACCAATCGTCCAAAGTACGTTTGTTGGGACATTTGGTTGTGGATTTAAGATATCCACAGGGCGTCTATATTGATTATATATTACCATAATTAGGACTTTCCTCAGAATGTGCCCTAGCAGTGCAGCACGCCTGCTGCATTTTACATACCATTAACAAAGCTTGGCCTGGTTTTGTGTTGGCTTGTGGGGCAATGATTAAAAGAAACTGCACGGCTCTTGAATATCCATCCCAACGATCCAAAAGGCGACCAAATATTTTTAATGCAAAAGCTAAAGTACCAGGAGACAGGCCAGGAATACAGCCCACCGCATCTCAAAGCACGTTAAAAGAAGGCTGCAGTGCAGCTAAGCATTGTGCACATAATTCCCTGCTATGGTACGCTAATGCATTACCCGCCACGGTTGCTCAGTGGCTGTGGTGTTAGGGTGCTGAGCACAAGGTCGCGGGATCGAATCCCGGCCACGGCGGCCGCATTTCGATGGGGGCGAAATGCAAAAACACCCGTGTACTTAGATTTAAGTGCACGTTAAAGAACGCCAGGTGGTCGAAATTTCCGGAGTCCTCCACTACGGCATGCCTCATAATGAGAAAGTGGTTTTGGCACGTAAAACCCCATAACTTAATTTGAGCTAATGCATTACATACAACTTGATAAAAATGCATTGATTAAAACATATAGACATGCAAGCTATACTTTGTGCTAATAGGAACGAAGCTACAGAACTACGTTCTGCAGGCTGCTTAATCATTTGACAATCTCATTAAAAATACAGTATTTATTTCAATAAAACAGTTGCAGGAAGATCACGAGTTCTACTCTCAAACGCACTCAGCAGTTTCCAGTAAAGCGCATCAATGCAAACAAATAAAACTCAATAATTTCATCCCACAAGCTCAGACATTAGGAGTTATGACGCACCATGGTTAGTAAAAGTGCATATGAATGAAACCATTTACAAATGGACACTGGGTAGGAAGAAAATTTAAGTATTTGCAGTGGGGCCACTACGTAAGTTCTCACGAGGCTTGCGGTATGCTTCCTTCCGTGGCCGCAGGCAGATCAATGTAAAATTTGCTGAACAGTTCAGATATGTTAGCCATTTTAAGTTGCCAGAGCCTTTCCCTAGGTCATATTGAGTAGTTACACACACTAACATGAGTTATGCTGAAGATGTCACAGCTACATTAGGTACTAATGAAATTACTTGAGACTAGTTCAATGGTCATATATAGACACAAACAGCTGCTATATGATCATCCATTTATAGAGCAAATGTGCTATGCATCCATAACAAGTTCTGGTAAAGGTCACGACAACAAACGTTGACAATTTCGTGTAGTGACGAGACCATTTCAGTTGAGCTAATAATTTGCAGATGTAAATCGGCCAGTAAAAGAACTTTAAAAGGCCTCTGAAAGGGTGGGGGGTACAAAGGAAGTTAGTAGGAGGGATATACTGTGGGCTGGCTCACTTCAACGGTCGCAGGCAGATAAATAAAATATTTGCTGGAAAGTTCACAGGTGTCTTAGCAATGAAGGAAGCTACTCCAGACTTTCTGCAGGCTTGCTTCAGTGGTCGCACACAGTAAAAGTAGTAAATATTTTATAGACACACTGGGCATAAAAAAATTACTAAAGGATCACTTAAGCAGTTGCAAACACGAACATTACTGGAGAGTTCAGATACAAAAGCAGTTACAAGACACTTGCTTCAGCACAATACCAAACTGATTTCACAGGTACCAGAAGTTACAAGACACTTGCTGTACTGGAGTGGTCACAAACAGAAATTCACCATAAGTTTTCGTAGGCTTGAAGGCCTCTAAGCAAGTAAACAGAAGCTGAATGGGGCCTTTCCGGGGTCAC
This sequence comes from Dermacentor andersoni, assembly GCF_023375885.2. Taxonomy (NCBI): domain Eukaryota; kingdom Metazoa; phylum Arthropoda; class Arachnida; order Ixodida; family Ixodidae; genus Dermacentor; species Dermacentor andersoni. Next base: position 272,731,710 of record NC_092814.1, read on the forward strand.
AGCCAAATATTGTAGAAGCCGTCACAGGTACCTTGGTGATTACACAATTAACTGAAAGCTTGCAGCATGCTCGTTTCCGCAGTCATAGACAGAAAAATACAGTATAGGAGTTCACCGCTACCAAAAGCTAACAGAGGATTTGTGTGCGCTTGCTTCAGCGGCCACACACAAACACAAGCTCATCCTAAAAATTCACGGGTATTGGACAGCCTCGATGGAAGTTACCAGAGGCAGAGCGTGGCTGTTCTTCCATAGCAGCAGATACAAATACTTCTGAAAAGATCACAGGTATCTTGGCGACCAAACATTTTACTAAGGCTCACTGCAGGCTGGCTCAGCGATTGCAGACAACTACATTGCAGTTCACATGTACTAAGAAATTTAGTGGTGCATTTTTGTGGACTTGTTGAACAGTGACGGAGACAAAAATTAACCCAGAGTTCACAGGTACATCGGCCCATAAGGAAGTTACCACACACTGTGCGCAGCGGGTGGTAACTAACTCCCTGAGCTAACAGTTATCAGACAAGAAGCTGTAATGATTTCAACTCTGTGCAAAGATAAAAGAAATTCTCCTAGTCTATACGTCAGCATAGCTATGTCAAGCGAGCTCATAACAGTAAATAATGTCGCAGTTTCGTCCGAAAGGCGAAGCAGTGATTGCGACAGGAAATTACCAGTCAGCTATAATTAAGCAGCTGTACGTGCTGTCGCCACTGTAAATTACAGTAAACCTTCGCTTCCTTGTTAAATTAACTTCGTGTCGTGGCAAAGCGAAACATGAACACATCTCACTGACGGTAAACGTGCTGTAGGAACGCTGACGTGATGAAGCGAAGTAGCAGCGACAAGCGATCGCTTCTTGCAGCTTCCAGCCACAATTCATTTCCAGAGCCAAGTTTACGCGACCTTCGACACAACAGCTGCGCGGAAACAGCGCTCACCAAGCCATAACCCACCGCAGCGCACGTCCGCATCAGCGGAATTTGTGTCCCTACAATTTCTATGTCAATAAAAAAAATCAGGCGAATGTCGACTATACACTAAGAATACAAGGACAATATGGGGATGCAACAGTCTCGCAATCATGCCCAGCGCGTCGCGCACACATGTCAGCACACACGTGGCCCAAATGATAGCAAATGCGAGAATAAAACTGAAGCAGCGTGGTTGGTCAACCGCCCTGTGTGCGAGGCGCTGCCATTGAATTACAAATGCCTGAAATATAGTTCCGTTATTAGGAACTTCCGCGGTTGTACAATTGATCTTGCAATAATGGTTGTGCAAAGAAAACTCACAGTAGACGAAGCCTAAGCAACACGGTAAATCACCTGTCAGAAATTTAATTAACAGTCAACACACACAAACGTTGTCCATTACTAAAAAATTAAATTATTGGGTTTTACGGGCCAAAAACACGACCTGATTATGAAGCACGCCACAGTGGGGGACTCCAGAATAATTTGGACCACCTGGGGTTCTCAACGTGCGCCTAAATCTAAGTATGCGGGTGTTTTCGCATTTCGCCCTCATCGAAATGCGGGCGCCGTGACCGGGACGACATTACTGAAAATACGACAACGTGCGAATTCGGAGCAATAGTGTAATAAGCGTAAACGTTTCAATCGTTACAGACAGCTGAGACGTAGGCTTGACCTCACCAACATACTAGCATGCACCCGAGAACGTGCAAATAAGCATCATTTCACAAGAAGTCGCCCAAAGTTTCGTTATTCCTAGAACCGAAGGTGTACGGCATTGTTTGACAGAAACGCGTGGGAAAATTCAGCAGCGCGGCCGGCCAACCATCACGTGCAACAAGTGCTGCGATCGCGATACAAATGCCACAAATGTTTAGTTATTTCAACCATACGCCGTTTTAAGATCGCTATCGCAGTCGCGGTTACGCAAAAAAAAAAAAATAACTTAAACGGCAGACGAAGCTCAAGCGAGATGGTTATTCAGCGAGGGCGGGCGCGTCACACAACTTTAGTAGTCAACAAAGATTGACAAACGTTCCCCATTACTAATACGAAACAATACGACCACGTGCGAACGAGCTATGGTATAAGTAGCGTAAATGTGTCGATCACTACAGGAAGTTGAGACCTAAGCTTGATCTTATTACCATCATAATAGCATGCATCCGACCACATGCAAATAGGCAACAGCCTAACAAGTCGCCGACAAGTTTCGTTATTACGAAAAATGTGCTCGGTACTGTTCGGCCCGAATATATATATATATATATATATATATATATATATATATATATATATATATATATATATATATATATATATATATATATATATCGCGCGTTCGATACCGGACGCTGTGGTCGCATTTCGATGGGGAAGAGATGCAAATACACTCGTGTACTTAGATTTCGGTTCACATTAAAGAACCTCGGATGGTCAAAATTAATCATACAGTTTTTTTTAATCTGAAGTTTCCAAGTATTGTGGTCGCTCACCAGGCTTCGCGCCCCCTACTCGGCTGTCGACTACCTTGTCATGCCTCAGGAAACACTCTGTAAATTTTGATATTCCTGGCATTTGAAGGAAGGCTAACTTGCCGTGGGTAGCTCTGAAGCAAGTCATTTTACAGCACTTATTTAAGTCGTACTCACGATTACGTATTTGTGTAAAGATATGGTTGTAATACTGCAAAACAATTTGTGCGATGCTATGGTAATGCAATCAAGATTGGTGTCGAGCAGGCTTAAATTGTATACAGACTTGAAAAGACCAAGATGAAGAAGGAGTGCACAACACGAGCCGTAACACAACATCGACATGATCTTAACTTGCGGCTCTCAGAGGCGTTATTGGCTGCATCCACCAGCAGTGACCTAACCGGCGGATCATACCCTGATCTTAGGTAGCCCTCCAGACCTGCAGCCAGCCTTGCATCATGGTCCTCACACACAGCAGGCATGCAAAAATAAGAGAAGCTTACCACCTCGCTGTTGTAAATGTGCACACAATCAATTTCAGTGGATGTGTGCCATTGCGTTATCATCGGCAACTAAAGGGCCGAGACGAAGCCGCGTATTCCGCCCATCAAAAGGTTTACTGCTCCCAGTGCATTATAACAATGTAATTCAGGGGAATGTGCTAACTCGACACTGCAATCTCTTGACCCGTTACTGCGTCTGCGACAACAGCGTGGTCTATTTCGACCCGATACAAATTTACTGTGTCGCTTGTGGCAAGGAATCGCTTTACAAATACCCACTGCTTTTGCATCGGCATGATAGACAGCACCTCGTGCTACTTTTTTTTCTTCTAACTAGACAGTAGAACACATTATCTAATGCCCTTCTTTGATGACGAAAGACAGTCCTTGCGCGCTGCTTTGAGATGTCTAGATGATAGAACGTTCACAGAAGAAAATATATTCGTAGTATGAACTAGGCTGTCATGCGCAAAGAAAGCCAGGAGAGCCCTGCTGTACTTTATAAAGATGACTGGACTCAGTGTAGGATATCAAACCACGTGCAGCTTGCTAAACCACTATGTATTTGCTCCTCCATCTTTTCCTCTACATTTTAATATCATCATAATAATTCCGATCGGACGTGTTGATAAAGATAGCCTTCTAGGATTAAAATTTACAGTAGTTGAAGAAACACCATACGCCAACATATGTCTTGTCTCGCGCTGCACGGAACAAAAATCAAAAGATGTATAGCGAGGTTGATTGCGCATACAGTACAATGTCTCCACCTTTTGGTCTCCACAACTTGTTGCCTCACATCTTAGCAGAACCATGTTTTTTTTTTGTTCTTATGCGCATATTTGCTCATATTGCGGCATTCTCTCAGACAATGTCCTTCATGTAGCCATTTATGCTTTATCGGTATCTAGTGACACATTGCAATTTCTATGCACAAATTTTATTCTGAAGGGAGGCTGTTCTGATTATGACTTAAGTCCACGCAGAAGCACTATCAGCGAAGAATCCAACTCTCATCGCAGATCCAGTTGAAACAGCCCGAGTAAAACTTCCAATGGCTGCGAGAAAAAGATAAACAATACTCCGAACTTCGAGAAAGAAGCAGAGTTTGGCAAAGGTTAACCAATCTCAAAAGTTTTCCCCATGCCTGAATTACTTCAGAAGAAAAGATAGTCAAGTTCGCTTTGTCACCTTCCCATCTCATGTAGAGACCCCATATTGCCATTCTCACCATGGCTAACTGCCATGCCAGGCTTCAATTCAGTAAAAATAACACAAAAAAATAAAAAAGCCGGGATTTTATCAGCCAGAAGCATCATCTGATTATGAGGCACGGTATAAGGGGAGGGGAGGGGGTTAGGAATCAGTATAAATTTTCACCACCAGCTGTTCTCTAACAAGCACTCAAGCTGACATGGAGCTCCACGCATTTTTGTCGACATCGCGTTTTATCATTAATGGCTATAACTAGCACGAAGACACCTTCACCGCGTTATTCCAATAAAAGTATTAAAAAAAAGAACAGTAAGAATCGCGGGGAAAGGAACTGATGCACCATGCGCAGTATTGTTATTTTATCTCCTTCTTCGTCCCCGTCTTTTCTCACAGCCTGTATAGCCATTCGTGATGAATCAACGTGCCCAACAGCGGTCATTGTTGCAACCCATTCAATGGCGCAACTGATAATTTAAGAGGACGACGAAAGTATACCATAGAGTAACATAGTGAACGACAACAGTGGACACTCGAGCGTTTCGCGGGCGAGCTATGAAGATTCGCCCAATCCAGCAGGTGGCCTTATGTGTTTCCCGATGAGGTGGTTGCGGCAATGGCTACGGCTGCGGCCATAGCTGGCAGCTTGACAGGTGGCATGACCCAGCACGAGCGAAGCCCAGTCAGACCCCGTCGCCGGTCTTGCGACGTCGTTACTCTGTGAAATGTGCGCGAGGATCGTTGTTGGGTTCTTCTCCCAGCGTCTGACAGAACTGCTTCGCCGCCGTTTCATGGTAACGCCACAGGAAGTTCCTTTTGCACTTTGTTAAAGACATATTCTATTCGTATTTTGTTGTGTCACTGTTAGCCGCATGAACGAGTAACGCAGGGGGGCATGGCGGACTTGAAGCCATAAACGGCTGCTGCCCATTTGTACCGTTGAATGTCATTCTGCATTCTTGTTTTGTTTTTGTTTTTAATCATTCACAGCAATGAGTGGCAACGTCAGTGATAACAGCGACGCAGCAGCGTCCGAGCTGTGAGGCACGTTCGAAACAATGGCGAAGTTCAAAAAGAAAGGAAAATGAAATGGTTCGCTGATAAATGCGGCCAATGAACACATGCTGTTCGGTGCAGAGGGCTTTATGTTGATTTTTTCGACAAGGTTGACCGCAGCGGCTTCTGAAAAAGTATGGTGCGGCAGTTTTGCAAAAGAAATATGGCTGTTTATAAAGCCGTACACGTGAAACATTTGCAGTATGCCAATAATGCGCGCTGTCTCAACCTCTATACCATGCTATGTGCGCTCGAGTGTTGTTAGTTGCTTTGAAATGCGCTGAACGTACGTGTTTTCATGTTTTAATTGTGTATAGAGTCCTTACCATAGAAAGTCATGTGGCATTAAACCCTACATACATACCAACCTTACCATAGAAAGTTTCTTCTTTCTTAGCGTTTATAACAGTGCTCTCTACAGCCATCCTTTTGATGACATACATTAATACTAGAGACAGTCGTTGTGTTAGAACATAAAATTTGGCAGTCGCTTCAGCATACGCTAAAGATGATGAAGGCGAAAGCCTGCGCGCTCATGAGACATTAATTAAATTAAATTAAATTCATTAAATTCTCATTCCAATGCGTTGTTACTTCCTACTGCTTTCTTCCACCAAAGGTCGTCGGTTCGACTCTCGACCTTCCCGATGTCAATTTGAATACAACTTAGAGATAACACCTGTTCGCCCATATCTCCAAGTGGGTTCGACTCCAACCAAAGGTCGAGGGTTCGACTAACACCAAAGGTCGTGGGTACGAGTGCCTTAATTAACTCTATTTTATTTAGCTGTGCCTTAATTAACAGTGCCGTAATTAACACCAATGGTCATGTGCTCAATTCCCGCAAAACGTCGAGGGCTCAACCCCCAGTTTTGGTGCCATTGAATGTGGGTGCCATAACGCCGGACGGTCAAATTTTCGTCTCATGAGCCGTCATAGGCTTTCGCCTTAAGATATGCATTACACGAAGGCACAGAGCATCTACATTCGAAAGCTTTGAAGGATCCAGTATTGCTTACCTTCTACCTCTGTCAATCTACGTATTGCAGGAATCTCCACTATTCCTTTCTCAAAAATACTCTACTACCAAAGGACATTATGCATAATCATGGGAAAATTTCCAAGCATCAGAAGACAACTGCAAGGCTTCGAAAACAGCAGGTGTAGACCCCCCAGCACACTCGAAGTTCTTAATTGACTGAGATGGCAATATCTTGCAGCTGTTTAATGAGAGACTCACTGGATTGCACATTAGAGGGGATGATGTTGGTGCGTGTCCAATTGTTTGTGCAGCCATTTTATTTTGGCACGCAACCATTCACATAATATTGCTGCCTTAATTCGCCCTTCTTTGTAGAAGTACAAGAAACGGCGTCATATTTATTCGTTCTAAAACGATCCTCTTTTGAGTAAATTAATTGCTGGCTCAATTGCTTGCGTAGTTTTTTTTAATATCTGAATACTTGCAGCACGTCTTCTGGGTGTTATAGCCTGTGTAAAGTTTATTCCCATCACGCCATTCCTTTCCGAGTATTCTCCATTACTAGCATTTCGCAGTTTCTTCCCGTCTTCATGTGCCTGCCACATTTCTCACAATCTTGCTGCAATAAATTATTGTCTGCTATTTTTGTGTTCTTGGCTGTCCAGCAACTTGATTGATATTGAAGGAACTTGGCACATTTATCTACAATACTTCTTCTGGTATAAATTATTAGTACAATATCACAAACGGTAAAGTTCTAATTCCTCATTGACAGTTGACATGATTGTGGCGCTACCTTACAGCATGAAACTTAACGAATATTAATTTAAATAAAACTAACAGAAAGGGATACAGAAGGGTTAAAGTACGGGCCAGTTGTTACATAGTTGAAGGAAAAAAACCAGTCACAAAAGACAAAAGACAAGAAGAGAAGTTCACACCGCAATGACGGTCGTTGTGGTGTGAACCCTTCTTCTTGTCTTTTGTCTTTTGTGACTGGTTTTTTCCTTCAAGAAAGTGAAACAATAGCTTTGTGGGCTCGTCGTCGCAACATATTGACACCATGATGTGTGGCTCCCGCACCGCCGGACGGCGCGCGCAAAGGTCGCCGCCATGAAAGACGATGAAGCGCGTGAGCTGCGCGTTCTTCTCCTGGCCCGCCATTAAACAGAAGCGTCTATTTTGTAAGACTCCGTCTTCAATCTACGTTACATTTTTCTGGTGGAGGTGCAGGGTACGTGCTACCACATCCAGATCGAACACCGCCTACAAGCTCAATGCGAAGTCCGGTCGAGCTGACTCCAGTTCACATACGGACAAGCCGTCGACTTCAAGGACTGCCACCTGAGCACGAGCCTCTACCCATTCGAGTCATAAGGATGAGTACCTCAGTTCCGTCTTCTTCCTCAACCGCACCGACCGAGGTCGTTCTTAACCAGCCGCGAATCCCCACATCCTTATATGGGGACACCTTCGAAGATGTTCAGGACGGGCTCGATCACTTTGAGCGTGTCGCAGAATTCAACGGCTGGAATCCAAAGCGCAAGCTACGCAACGCCTACTTTGCCCTCGAGGACTATGCGCGGACATGGTTTGAGAACCGTGAGGCGGCCCTATCAACATGGGACGAATTCCGACGGCAGCTAATCAGCACATACGCCAGCCTCGATCGCAAGGAGAGAGCTTAATCTGCAATTCAGGCGAGAGTGCAGCGGCCGAACGAAAGCGTCGCAATGTTTGTGGAAGATATGTGCCAACTTTTCCGACGCGTGGATCCATCCATGCCGGAAGAAAAGTAGCTCAGGAACTTGATGCACGGTGTCAAGCAAGTGTTATTCTGAGGACTAATACACAGCCCACCAAAGACCGTTGCAGAGTTTCTCGCGGAAGCCATATCAATGGAAAAGGCACTGCAGCAGCGAACAAGGCAGTACAACCGCGACGTGTCGACACTATTGCGTGACCCTCTCTCTTTGGACAATACCGACGCCTTGCAGGAGCTCATTGCGACGCCTTGCGGCGCTGACCAAGCGCAATGTTTATCCATTGCCACGCATCGACGACGCATTGGATCGTCTACAACATGCTTTTTTTTTTCTTCGTTGGATCTTAAATCAGGGTATTGGCAAATCGAAGTCGATGAACAGGATCGTGAAAAAACAGCGTTTGTGACACCTGACGGGCTTTATGAGTTCAAAGTTCTCCCCTTCGGCTCTGTTCCGCACTTGCCACCTTTCAGCGGATGATGGATACCGTGCTTGCTGAACTCAAATGGCAAACCTGCCTCGTATACTTGGACGACGTCGTCGTGTTCTCGAGCACGTTTGACGAACATCTCGCATGACTCGAGAGTCTCCTCGCGGCGATCCGTACTGCCTGCCTCACCATCAAGCCTGAAAAATGCTACTTCGGGTTCCAAGAGCTCAAATTTGTTGTCCATGTCGTTGGTCCTAAAGGCGTCCGACCAGACCCCGACAAGTGAGCTGCCGTAGCCGAGTTTTCGCCACCCACAGAAGAGCAGGCTGTCCAACGCTTCCTTGGTTTGTGCGCATATTATAGGCGCTTCGTTGAGGGATTCTCGAGAATTGCTGAGCCTCTGACACGGCTCACATGCGACGATGTGCCTTTCATTTGGTCGGACGAGCAGCAGCAGTCGTTCAATGAACTGCGCAAGCGCTTGCAAGCGGCCCCAATACTTGCTCATTTCGACCAAGACGCTGACACTGAAATTCATACTGACGCCAGCAATACGGGTCTCGGCGTAGTTCTTGTGCAGTGGCAAGCTGGTGCGGAACGCCCCATTGCTTATGCAAGCCGCAATCTCACCAAGGCTGAGAAAAACTACTCAACCACTGAAAAAGAATGCTTAACGGTTGTGTGGGCAATTGGTAAATTGCGACCCTACTTGTACGGTAGACCCATTAAGGCTGTCAGTGATCACCATGCCCTGTGCTGGCTTGCAACCTCAAAGATCCTTCAGGCAGACTAGCCCATTGGAGCCTGCGCTTACAAGAATACGACATTACAGTTGTCTACAGATCTAGAAGGAAGCACAGCGACGCCGACTGTTTGTCACGCGCACCACTGTCCTCGGACCCTGATCATGACTTGCCATTTGTCGGCGTTATCGACGCCATAAAGATGGCTGAGCGCCAGTGCGCTGACCCTGAGCTGCTGCCGCTGATCGAGCACCTTCAAGGAGCGGAAGGTGTCTTACCTCGGTCGCTCGTGCACGACTTATCATCGTACTCTTTGCACAACAACATTCTTTACAGGAAAAAATGACTGTGGCTTAGCTAAGGTTAAGCCCAGGATGCGAAGCATACTAGCCTTTATTTTAGTTGTTGAACCACTGTTTAGCCTGGTGAACTGCTGTTGCTTGGCTATATTTGGTTCGGCTAGACGAAGAAACAACTCATGCGTTACTCTGCTTCGCCTTCAAGAGTGGAACGCGACAGCGTTCCCGTCGACCCGCCAAGGGGTGTAAGACAATGGGCTACGGCGCAGCGACTACGCGCCGCGCATTGGACGCGGTGAGCGTCGAGCAACGCAGCATTCGGCGCGGCAACGAAATGTGCGCCTGAGCAAGCGACGCACGCCTGAGCCTTAGAAACAGCTCGTTTCTAAGGCAACACCGCATTCACTAGAGGCGCTTTTGTACCGCTTTGAAGCATCGTACTCGTGGCTCAGTGGTAGCGTCTCCGTCTCACACTCCGGAGACCCTGGTTCGATTCCCACCCAGCCCATCTTGCAAGAGTTGAGCCAAAGCCACCTACAAACAAGCGCAGCTGCTTACATACCGCCGCGACGCCGCGAGTGACGGCGCGAGTTGGAGCCCCGTTTCTCCTCTGTCGTGACGTCACGGTGTCACGTGGTCAGCCTTGAAGGCGACGCCGCGAGCGACGGCGCGAGTTGGAGCCCCGTTTCTCCTCTGTCGTGACGTCACGGTGTCACGTGGTATGGCATGGGGTCAAAGGTCATTGAAGGCGACACCGCCGCGCCTGAGGAGCTGGGTTGAGCTCTAGTAATATGCTTCGCATAAAACTGCGGGAGCGGTTCAAATACGTACCTCCTTGTCATGCCGTCGGCGCTGCGGCAAGACATTTTGCAAGCCTGCCATGATGAGGCATGTGCGGGACACCTGGGATTCGCTAAGACATTAGCAAGGATACGCCAGAAGTATTACTGGCCCAGGCTTTTTTCTTCTGTGCAACGGTACGTGAAGACGTGCCGTGATTGTCAGCGCCGCAAGAAACCACCAGTTAAACCAGCTGGCTTTCTCCACCCTGTGGACCCTCCTCAAGCACCGTTCCAACAAATAGGAATGGATCTACTTGGGCCATTCCCAGTGACCTCTTCGCGCAACAAATGGATAGTCGTCGCTACCGACTACTTACCCCGGCACGCCGAAACCGAATCTATTCCGCAAGCAAACTAGTATGAAGTGGCCAAGTTCTTTGTACGCCACATCGTCCTACGACATGGTCCACCGTCTGTTCTCATCACCGACCGCGGTGCAGCATTTACAGCCGAGCTTATGCAGGACGTTCTCCAGCTGACGCATTGCTTTCGCCGCAAGAGCACTGCGTATCACCCTCAAACCAATGGATTAACTGAACGTCTGAACAGAACACTGGCTGATTGGCTCTCCATGTATAACGACGTAGAGCACAAGACGTGGGATGAGATATTACCCTATGTGACCTTCGCATATACCACTGCTCTACAGGAGACTACACAGTCTACGCCGTTCGAACTTTTATACGGGCGCCACGTCACGTCAACACTTGACGCCATGCTACCTCTGGTTGATAATAGCCCGACCAGCGAACACGCGGAAGAATTCGTACAAAGAGCCGAAGAAGCATGCTAGCTTGCTCGGCATCGTGTCTGGAGCCAACAGCATACCGACACCCTCGATACAAACAGGGTCGACGCGACGTCCATTGCAATACCGGCGCCTTCGTGTGGGTCTGAACACCCATCCGTCACCGTGGACTCTCGGAAAAGTTGCTCCGCCGGTATTTTGGTCCCTACAAGGTTACACGCCGCCTCAGTAGCGTGACCTACGATGTCGACCCTTGCAGTTCTGACTCCGGTTCGCTCCGTCGTCGTCCTCGCGCTGAAGTTGTTCATGTAGTGTGCATGAAACCATGCTATGCGCGTACGTGAACGCTGACATGCCCCTGAGGAGCTCCATTTCTTGTCGCCGAAAGAACTTTTTGACGCGACCGAGACGGTCGCTCTTCGCATAGGGGGGGGGGGACGCAATTGACGCAATGATGTCACCGCGGGACGGCGCGCGCAAGGATCGGCGCCATGAAAGACGGTGAGGCGCGTGAGCTGCACGTTCTTCTCCTGGCCCGCCATTAAACAGAAGCGTCTATTTTGTAAGACTCCGTCTTCAATCTACGTTACAATATAAACAGCGGTGCAAGCGCCTGCATAATCTCGCTCCATGATGCGAGCAGCGTTACTGGTCCCCCCCCCCCAAAAAAAAAAAGAAAAGAAGAAAGAAGATAAATAAAAACGAAATTGTGGCCTCCGAGATTCGGCGGTAGGCGGCAGTCATCTTGGAGGTTGCAGTGTTTCGCCGATTCCGCTAGGAGTACTGAGCGTATAAGTCGGCCCCTGGGGCCTACCGGTAGTGTCCACTCTTTACGTTTACTATATTACTCCATGAGTATACTACATACCCACAGGAAGAGTGCTCTTTCTCCCGTGCATGTGTCCTCCGTTTTTATCCCTCCGTCTCCTGATATGTGCGACGTCATATTAACATGCCCACTTGTTGCACGTCCTGACGGGGTGCAGGTGTACGTAACGATGGATAATGTTCTCTACCGGCCATGCTAAGGTGTCCTTTCTCGACAGCCCAGATGCGTGACAGCAGCGGTGCTGTTTTCGCGATCAGATTCCAATGTAAACCAGTGGAGCCAGAATAGAAGTGTATGTAAATGAACTTGCCATGTATAGGTCATAACCTGTACCATAAATACCTGCTCAAATTGTTCAGTTTTCCATCTGCAGCTTAAAAAGGCAGCTTAAAATGCAGCTTAAAAAGTGTTGACAGCAAAACCACAAAATTTGCAGTTAATCCTGTTCGCCTCCTGCCTCCTTTTCCCGTGTCTACCAATAATTTGTATCGTGAGGCAATATGCTGTGACAGCATATCACTCTCGGAGAAAAAAAAGATGTTCCGTTTTTCTGCGTGTACATTGTAATCAAGCTTGATTTTCCTGGCAATGCGCCGCGAAGTGCCTATAAATTTATGTCTGACGCATTGTAGCATCACATTTGTAGCCCTCGCCTATACTTCGTATTTCTTTATAACTGCATCATTTCTCGTAGTGCACTCAAGCTACCTACTGCATGGAACTTAATAGGGTGTATCTGTTTTCCATGAAACCAAGATACATTTAGAGGAGGAAGTGAAGAAAACCGGGACAAGTTCTAGAAGACAACAAATTTGGCCCGTATTGTGTCCTTGAACTTCTTCCCGTTTCCCCCCCCTTTTCTGCACTAAAAATAATTTCCTATTGCATGTGCTAGGATTACAGTTCCGTAACTAGTAAGTGCGAACTTAACCAGTGTATTAAAGTGTCTTTTGCCGTATCCTTTACACTACCATCGTTTTAAGCCAGAAGAAACTATTGCGCTGTTGTCATCGCCATTGATAGAGAATAGTAGGGATGTGGGGATAGTAATATTCGAGGCGGAAAATAATGCGAATAGTGCCGAAGCAGAATATAATCTAACTGAATACCGAATGCTTTCGAATAGCTTTTGAATAATCAGCAGCCGTTTTGACCATTCATATAAAGAGGTCTTTACAGCTTACTGTAGTAACAACGTTAGCCCGTTTCTGTCATTACATCGCACGTTATGAAGTGTTTGCTTCTTAAAAGCAGAAACGGAGCATCAGTAGCCAATGAGATTCTCATACTCAGACATCATTAGGGATTGTGCATGGTTTAGTCGGAAAAGTCGGGCTCCCTCAGCTTCGTAGCATATCCTACTACGTAACTTCTCGTGTTTTATGTCTACTATGGCCAGAGGGACTAAATCTGCTCGCACATTTGCTCCAGTTTTATGCTTCCTCGCGCACAGTTTGCAATTTCAAATATTCGAAAATTACTCAAAAGATGCTCGTGTCTACAAATAGTGACTATTCAATCCGAAGACCGAATCGAATTGACCAATATTTGATTCTTTATTCAAAAGTGTAAAATATCACCACACCCATAATAATGATCTAACCAGCAATGTACAAACTGACATATATAACACGCTTGTTCTGCAGGATGAAATAGACCAACGCGAGGAAATAAGTTCTGGATCAAGGGATGTGCGCCAGCACTTACAACCTTCAACTACTGTACACTGTAAACGGAAATGAGCCGAAAAAGGCATTTTAAGGGATGTGACCTCCCTTGAGACTACGTGCCTGAAAACCGTGCTCCCTTAGAGTGGTGTAGAAATGCTCAGCGTCCTCCATTTCTCTCCCTCGCAAAATGCGGATGAAAGAAGGAGACAGAACCTCAATTCTACATCCTTTTTAAGAGGGAGTTTAGAAGATACAGGCTTCCCTTTAGCGTAAACGGAGTTCTGTTTCTTATTTTATGCGTTATTTTCTTTTCTTTTACACATCTGTGAGAAGGAAACGAGAAAGGAGAGATATATTGTCCAAGTGGTTCTTCTTCTTTTTTTTTTCTTTCTGCAAATTTATACATTTCCGGAGTGCAAGCCAACTTATTTAGGGCGATATAATAGACGCTTTGTTCGTCTCGTCGACCACAATGTTCTGTCGCGCTGCCAGAACCCCCGGTCGGCATCTGACGAGCTGTCTTCGGAAGCGAGACCATGCAAAACTTCGACGGCTTAGGCCGCAGAATGTCCTCGCTTCTGTTCGTCTTCCCATCAACTAAAAGTGAAACTGAAGGCAAAGCTCGCAAAGCGCCACTGTCGTCGGCGCCGGTGACGGCACCTGTTTTGCTCATCGTAGTTCTGCGTGTGTGTCTATATGCGTGCTTACGAGGTAATTTTGGCGGCCGTCGGAGAGTGTTTCGTGTAGTGTGGAACCTCACAAGAAAGCTACCTGCCCCACTGCGCAGCACGGCGGTGATCGGCCACCGCGTAGTCATCGCTTTGACGTGATCTGTGTACTACAATACACTTTCGTGGTTCGCGCGGCCGTGCTCGGGTATTCCCTCCTGCGCCACGATATGACAGCGGTTAGTGAAACCTCACCCACAGTCCTCACAAAATCGGACCGCGTACGGTGTCGACTGCTTTTGGAAACGGCGCGTTTCGGATTACCGCTTGCCCAGTTGCCTCATGTTTGACGCGGCCTTTTCAAGCTGCGGTGGTGAGTACGGCGCGGAAGCATTGCGCTATGCGCATAATGCTCACACCTTTTATGTCGCGGTGTTGAGACTTACCGGTCCTCTCAATAAAACTCAAGAAGCCAGTGCCGCACAAAAAAGAGACGTTTCAACTTTTGTCTTTCTCTTTTTCAATTTAATTGTCGTGTTTTACGTGTCAGAACCATGATCTGTTCCTGTGACCTCGTGCTTAATACTAAGCACAACTCCAAGGACGCTTATAACAACCACGGCGGGTCAAAGAGTATTGGAGTTTCGTCATCAGGTGTGTTTGATAACCACTTCGCCTTAAGTGTCGATATAGGTTGTGACAGCCCACTTGAAAAACACAACAGGAAATTTTAGTCTGTCGTTCTGTTGTCCGTAGTGTGACGTCCTGTAGTTCTTGATCAATATTCAATTAAAAATTGACAGAGACCTCTTTAAGGCTATGTAAATTTGTTTGTAGAAAAAAGAAAAAAAAAATAAAGGAAAAAAAAATCTCCCTGCAGGGGATTCGAATTCCGGACTGAGGCATCCCGAGCCCAGCATCTTACCACTACGCCACGCCGTAAATGCATCCTGCAGCATATTTCAGCTATACAAACACTTTGCGTTTATGTTTACATTTGCATTTTAAGAGTCAACAGGCGCTTTCATTCCACCGCGTCAACTGCCACATCTCTAGAAAAGTAAAAGTGTTCTTACCATCGACAGGTACATTGTGTAGTGCTAGAACATCGATTTTGCTGTAGGATATCCATATTAAATAAGAAATACAGAAATAGACAACGGTGACCGGGGACACTGTTAGGTTGTTACTGCTAATTTCGACAGTTGTCTCTCGCTCTGCACTTTTGAGCGCGCATATAATTCTGTGTTCAATGCAAGATAGCTACATAAACATTCGTGGATGATTGTTCATTCTGACAGCATACTGGCATCTCTCGGCAGCGCTGTACCAGAATAATGAGACCCGAGCGAGACAGCTTTTCACGCAACTTTGTGGAACAACCCAAAACTTCTTTTTCGCTTTGTAAAAGCTTATGCAATATTTCTGGGAAGTTAACTGTGTCAGTGTAACGGCACATGTAAGTCCACAGGCCTGTGTGCCACATCTTACCAAATAACACAAAACGGATACGCAGCCATTCCCGCAGATGATATGATTTTCATCAGCGGCCGATTTTGAGGAGGCCGGTAGGGCATTTATGGTGCTTCGTCGTCACGGCACAATTATAACAATTGGCCACTTCGACTTTAATACCGGTGTCTGTGCTATCAGCATTGCCGGCTTCAGAGAAGCACGATTGAATACCGCGCAAGAGAAAAGTACACGGTACACCACCGATGCGAAATTGACATACAATTTTAAAGCGTCGCGACTGACAGCGCTTCTGTCGCGGCGTGAGAAATTATGTCGCTGCGACAGAAAGTGGCACATTTCTAACGCCACGACCGAAAATGTGTAGTCCCGACAGAGAGTTCCTGTTGCGACGTCAGAATCGCTGTTGCGATAGAAAGTTGCTGTTGCGACTTCAGAACTCTTGGTCTTCACGACAGGATGATTCTGTTGGGACATCAGAATTTCTGTCATAATGTCAGAAATGTCTGTCGCAACTACAGAAACATCAGGAACTTCTGTCGTACAACAGAAATTTCCGTAGTTGCGACAGGAACTCCTGTTGTCTTTTTCAACTGGGAGCGATTTGCGTCACAGCAACATTATTTTTAAGGCGGCAAATTACTGTTATGCAGCATGAACAATGCGAACAGCCAGCCTGTTTCTGTGTTAAATGGAGGCACGCAGTGTGTGCACACGATTACGCTCATTGTGTCAGTTTTGTGAAATAAGCTTCAAACTGCATGCATTTTCACTGGGAAATCTGTACCAGCACTTCCTTGTATCAAGTTGTCTATGCACAAAGGTTTGTGCATTAGAAATCACAGTTTCAGGCAGTTACAGCCTACAATTTCTTTTTTTTTTTTGTATACAGACACTAACTGTGTTTTCATAGTCATGTATTGCACGTTTGACCAGTGCTGAAAAGGACAAATGGAATAAATTCAAATAGGCCTGCGAATTTGTTTGCTTGGTCAGGATTTGATGTATTTTAGTAACGTGTTCATGTGCAGATGTCGTGTGAATGCATACTTGGACTTTAGTTACGTTTCACTGCATCAAAAGAAACCACCCAGCCAATCTCAATTTCCTTCCTTGTTTCTTGCCCTTGGTGTCCACATACCTGAATGTATTCTGAGTTTTTGTACCAAGACAACAGCAGGGCATCACACATGCTAGAAACATTAAGACAAAGAACAAGGAATGTGGCACAAATGATCCACAGAGTCACAAAACAAAAAAGAGGCTTCAAAGAAGCGGAGGCAGTCAGACTTGTGCGAGCATTAATTATTAGCAGGGTGACCTATAGCCTCCCCTTTCAGAAACTAAATAAGGCTGAAATGTCTAAAGTGAGCTCCATCATCAGGGCAGCTAGGGCTCCCAAAAACACATGTGCCAAAAAGCTGGAGGCTCTTGGTATTCACAACACATATGAAGAACATGACACGGCATGTGGTCATGCCTCAGAGAGAACATCTGAATTCTACAAAACAAGGAAAGGCTCTGTTACAAAAGGCAGGATATCCCCTGATAGCGCAGTATGGCTGAGAAAAAACAGTTTTGCTACCCAGACAAACAAGAGAGGAAATTCTAGTTTCACGAATCCCAAAGAATATGAGCACGGAACACCACCAAAGCAGAAGAAAAGTGCAATCAAAGGCTTTACAAAAGAAATGTGAAAGAAATCCAGACGTATACTACACAGATGCATGTAGAGTGGCAACAGACAAATTCAAAATAGTGGCCTTCAATTGGTCCACAGGGATAACAACTTCCATTCGGAACCCTTTAACCTGCACCGTGGAGGCAGCAGCCATAGCGCTGGCCTTTCGAGATGCAGAAGCAAAAGAAACAATCTGCATTGGCCATGATGGACTCTAAGGCAGCATGCTGTTCGTGCATGACGGGTACCGTCCCATACAAAATTCACAGAATTGCACCAGGTGGTAATTTGGTGCCCGGCGCACTCTGGACTCGAGGAAAATGAGAGGGTGAACCGAACTGCTCGAGCAATAAGCATCCGAGCACTAGTCAGTCCTTTCAAGGAACTCCCATTGACCCACACGACACTTCGAAAACCAGGAAAAGGAGAGACAAAAATACAGCCGCCCGCACTCCAACCTTATGAAAGAACAGGCCAGGGATTCGCGCTGTGTACAGACTAACACATATTTACACCTACATATACTCACTAAGGTACACCCTGCATTCTATGAAAGTATGTGTTCTTGGTGCGAGGAGCTGCCAACTCTTGCCCACGTAACATGAACGTATAAACTACAGCCTCCAAATTCCAATTCGCCCCTTATGGCGTAAGTGCCAAGTAACAGGCACTGGGATGTTTGGCTTGCTAGTGAAGATGTAGAGAGCCAGAGAGCTCTTCTCGATCAAGCCCAGCAAACCACAGAGATCAGTGGAGCCCTGGACTGAGGGACGCACCGACCGCCCAAACCACTAAGAGAAATAAACTTTATACTACTATTACTTGCCCTTAGTGCTATCAGCCATCAAGTTTACCTACAACTACAAATGAGCCACATGTCACTTGATTCATTCAGATTCCATTTCACTCTTTGTAGGAGGGCATGCATGACTGATTGCGTATGTGCAGCATTTTGTTGCCACAGAGGGGTATGTAATATGGAAACCAACATAAACATTAATACACTCTGTAGTAACTTGTTCTGAATTGAACTTTTAAAAATAAAGAGCAATTTCAATAAATGACAACATGTGTTTTTTTTTTTTTAGCTGGGTGAGTAGTGTGCTACCGTCTGGGATTTTTTTTATTCCACGTGGTAGAGGTGTGTGGCTGTCACTGTACTGCTTTCAAGCTTCTGCATCAAGTGTGCTTGTGGGACCTGGGACTAATTCTCAAAGCAAATATGCTTCAGGTAATTGTGAATTCTCATCAAACATGACATGCATATTGTATGCATATTGCTGTATTTGTCTTGGAAAATTTATTCAGAAAAGCAGCTTTTATAGCTTCAGTAAATTATTCATTGTGGCCAATTCAGGTGACCCTTTCCGAGATTGACCATTAATTTTACAGCAGTGGCTTTCTATCATTCAAGTATTCAGTGTGTATACTGCTTCTTTTCAGATATGTTAACATCATACAAGTCTGCATTCCTAAGAACATAAACAGCCAGAGGCCACATTTCAAAGACAGGGATCTGAGTATCAAGAAAAGAAATCAGTAATAAAGGTAGCAAGAAGTACTCACAAGCAAATGTTTGTTGTCAGAGGGATGCAAGAATAATACAGCCCATCCAGGGGGTGCGCGAAAGCCAGATAATGGCCACAAAAAACAAAGCCTACTCATATGTCACAGCCATTTTAATCAATATTGACATTTAACTCCAGGGTATGCATATTGAAGCCTTGCTAATTATGTAAATTTACTAGCACTACCGTCCAGTACTGCTGTGCTCCTGAATGGTGGCTCACATTTGCAGGCAGCAATAGGTGCAGCGACATCCATCATTCGTGCATCACTCATTTTGGACAATACACACCTTGCTGCAAGGAAAAGTAGCCACAATATAGCTTTCTAACAATTATTGGCAATTAGTTTGAGAAAGGCGTTTCCAACCACACCAGGCTAGACCGGCATTGCTTTGCAGCATGCTCTACACCGGGAACGTAACTCCTTGCCCCCGAACCCAACATGTCTGTTTACCTGGCATAGGACAATGTGCAGACAATGCTCACCCCCCCCCCCCCCCCCAACACATGCACCAATATATTCCTGGCTACCGGCACTGGTCCTTGTTACAAGAAATAGAAGTACGGATCCTTGGTCTCGATGTTCGCCAATCCGGAACAAGATCAAATTGGCTAGGCAAAATAAAGAAGACACCAATGTCAACCTTCCACCTGATATGAAGGATTGCATCTAAATGTGGAGAAGATTGTACCGAAATAGCCAGTAATGCTGTTTGGTCTGTACTCCAGCCACATATTATTTATCAGGCTCAGTTTTACTGGCCCTCACTGAAGCAGAGGGACCAGATTGAGATAATTATTCAGAACGTGATGAGGGCAATAGCTGCTCTCCCTCTGTTCGCTCAAGAACATGCCCAGGTGAACACCACGGCAGCATTGCTAATTCAATGTGAATGAGCATTTCAATTAAAGAGGTTGCATGTTGCAGTCACTTCTGATTGCTTGGGTGCAAGAACAGACTTAAGGCCATGGCACGGCTGTACACTGATGTTCCTTTGGACCAATGTACATATTTTGTACAGACGCTGCTATTACAAGAGATGGAAGCATAGTATCAGTCAGCCTTAAGTACTTCCCTCTTTATAAAAATCAGGAATCTACAATGGATGTCTGCAACTCTACTTGAGCTTCATACCATACATGACAAGAGTCTGCAGAACGGGGCTGGTACACGGTAAAGTCACACATGACACCAATGAGGCAGCCTCATTTTTATCAAACTTCACCCAAATACAGACACACCAATTCCTTGAGTGCCATTTAGCAGCTGAAGCAAGACAGTAAAGCCACATAGCTTTGTCAGAAGATAAACAAGCTTCACAACTACTCACTTTTAATGCTTGCTTACACTAGGTACAGGGACACATCTCTGGCCTTTTCAATGCCATGGCAGATAACAAGGAACACAACAACATCAAGAACATGTATCTACCCGCACCTCTTGTGCCAGGCTCACTTACCGTCTTTCTACCCTGAAAAGTTTGCTCTGATGCGACACATGCTTTTACGCTCAAGTTTGACAGCCATTGCTGCATCAATTTTGCAAGCACTGTCAAGGACGCAGTATTCTTAACTGCAATTTATTATCAGGAAATACGTAATTTTAATAATGTGAGCACAGGCATCTTGACTCACTTATTATGAATGGAAAGAAATGTCACTGCTGCCTGAATGAAAAGAGTAATCTTCTGCAGTTGTAGAGAGTCAGTGTAGCTTCATGCAGTACTGTTTCACAGCAAGTTTGTACAAAGTATCATTACAGGCAGGGAATTATAGGCCTAATTGTGCTTTTCACTTGCTCTGAATGTGACCTTAAACAAAGCATTGTGTGTAAAAAGGGCAAATGTTCTTTGATATGAAGCATCTATCAGGGAGTAGCATTTTGCCTTTTGAGACTTTTTAGCATCCATGGGGGAGAGATTAAATTGCCAGTGTATCTCTATAAGGCATGCCTCTAAAGATGCACATGGCGTTTAGGAAGGTAAATTTTTTTGAACCAGGGAGGGACGTACGGAAATAACTTTAATGAGAAAAGGATCTGCAAGGTTTCCAGCCCAGGCTCAGGCCACCCGGGCATTATGTGCGGTGAGGCATAGCCTTTCCACTGCTGCCCGGGCCCACTGGATAGCCCATAGTTGGTCGTGTAGTTCCGAGCTAGTCAGAGCGCTTAGCTATCGCTCCTCGAGAAGGTCCTGTTCTATCTTGTCCTCTAGATATATCGATCTGATCTGTGTGCACTTCCATGAGATCTGTGCATTGTATGCGGGTTCGTGCTTGCAGAGCTTGCAGCTCGCGTCTGGGTATTGTGTTGAATTTACTCTGTCTAAATGTACTGGGTTTCGGAATATTCTGGTTTGCAACCTCCTCCAATCTGTTTCTTGAAACCTGTCGAGTTGTTTGCGGGGTTGTGGGTATGTTTCTCCTCGTTTCGTATAGTGTGTCAGTATGTCGTGGTACGTGACCAGTCTGTGCCTGTTGTTTCGTATCGCTACTTCATTGTCGTTGCCTCCCCGCTGTCCTTCCCCTTTCCCCGGGGGTTGCGGGGTGTTGTGCCGTCACTGTCCGAGACGCGGTGGATTAGTTCTCGCGCGGCTCGGTCGGCCTTCTCATTGAGGTTGGGAGGGCAATTCATGGTTACTTCTCCCATATGTACTGGGATCCATTCGAGGTATTTGGGTCATGTCAGAGAAACACAAATGTATTGTTCCAAAATGGTACAGTGTTACTCCGCTGCTAGAAAGGTGATTTAGAAGAGCTCTCTAACTCCATTGACTAAATTTTCAGAGGTGATTGCAATGGGTGATTCCCCTGTTACTCTGGTATTGCTAGTCTGGTGCTTACTGTCAGTGATATACACAGCATGCCAGTCTTGGAGCTCAACTTTCAAGAGCCAATTAAGAGGCATGTCATGGGTGACTTAATAAGCTTATTAGGCTTCTTTTTAAACAAACAATTAATTTATTCTTTATTTTTGCTGTCATTTTGATGGCCTGTCTATGCTTTTTGTTTTCAAAGGCCATATTATTTTCATAATTATGGCCTTCAATGTTTAATTGTAATATCCCTTATAATCCACAGTGATTACTCGTAAAAGAGAAATCAATATAGAACAAACAGTAGATGTGGGTAAATGTATGTGCATTGACTTGAACAGTCACCTGCAAAAGTTTAAAGTCAGGTTGCTCAATGGATTGAATAATCTCAGTTGGAAAGCAGCACTAAGTGTGTTCATATGCCCCTCACTCATCCAGTATACGTAAATGTAACCAAATGTAGTATATGTAACCAACACACTCTCAGACTTTAGCGCAATAAGTTAATATGTTGTGTTATGCTGTTGAGTTGAGACTGTGAATGGAACGATTATTAAAATGAGCAAGCTAGAGACAACTATTGCAGTGTTTATAATTTGTGGTAATTGCAGCATGATATTGCAAAAGAACATAAATAATGCTCCTCTCAATGTTTCTATCTATGCCTTTCGTTCATCTCTTAGTCTCTCTGAAATTAAGCAGCGGAGCATGGCACAAGCACTGCTGCTTACGTTTATAATGGAGTCATCAGTGGGTTTCAGACAGAGGCAACTCCTGTCCCTTATGCACATATGTTTTGGTATTTTCAAGACTGTTCCTGTCATACCAAAGCCAAGGCTCACTGGCCCCTCATGGTATTGAAGCTTGCTCACCAATTACTCAGAGTGGATGATACATTTTCTGGATTTTGTCAGGTGCCATCTGTCTTGCCCTAATCATGGTATGAAAGGTAGGTCCTGCTGGTCCAATGCAGCTATCTTAATAAAAAAATATTATAATTTGCATGTTTCTTCTCTTGGCCACCGAAGTGCATCATCCAAACCAAACACAAACACTTTTTTTCCTAGGCGCACTCTTGAAAACAAAGGCTTGCAGCCACATTCAGAAGAAAGTACAAAACAAATTATGCAAATTAATGCTCTGCAGTGTGCAGATTATGCAATGTGTACAGTAACTAAGGCTGCACCTCTAATGCATTAACTGTATTCAAGATTATGAAAGCTTTTTGCTAATTAAGCCATGTTCTAAAATTGGATTGCATACCCTAGCTGCATATATGACTAAAAATGTGGTAGCTCAGTTGAAAAAGCTACAAGTGGCATTCCTGTGGGGTATGTTTGTTCACTTGAAAAGCAGATTTTACTCAGTTGGTCATATGACAAGAAATTTTGTTGTTGTGTTCTTAATACTTCATTCCTACATTGCATATTACACTACACCCTAAAGGTCCACACAGCCCACATATATCATCATTAAATTAATAAAATGTGAATACCATGTGCACATTTGTAATGTTCCTCTTCAGGCGAATATGTACTGTACCTATATGCCGCCCTCATCATTCGTCTACACGCTAATAGGAAGTTCGTTTACATAGTTGTGTGCGAGAAAAATACTAAACAGCACTTCATCGGCATGTCGTCGGCGAGCATATCTCATGAGAGCCTCTCAACTGTACGTGCCAATTCGACCGAGTCATACATACATACATACGGTGCGATTCGGCAAACATGAACCTATCTCCAGGGCCAGTATGTCAATGGATTCCTTTCTCGGGGTTATCGTTATTATTATTACCTACCGTCCATATAAACGACCTATCGTTGATAGTGTACGCGCAGCACGGCAAGGAAAGGCCCTAGCGAGTACGGCACCTCGATCCGGCCTGCCTGCTCTTCATTACATAGCATAACCGTCGGAATAAAGTGATCGCAATCGCACCTATTGTGTAACACAATAAGAAAAAAAGGCTAATGCCAACAGAGCTGTGATACGGAAGCGATCGACGTTTCACGTACCGTCAACACGCTAACTTAATTGTTGACAAAACACGATTTTACTACTAGCGCTGGCCAGACAGAAAGCGTTGTCGGCCGCATATGCCAAACTCGGTCCAAGGATGCTCGGGGCGGCCAAGCAATTGCTGACTCGGGCCCGGGCCGGGCTTGGACCTAGGAGCGTCTGGCCGGGGAACATTCATTGGCAACAGACGGGAAGTCAGCGAGTCGTGGAAAGTTCTTGCGCGAGCGAAACGCAAGCGAAATTAAAATATGTTACAATGTCCACCGTCTACAATCGGGCAGCGCGAAGCATTGGGCCGCGCAACAGCTACGCAGTTAATCTGAACCCTCGGGCTAATCACAGGTCACATACCGAACCCCGCGTCGTAAGAATGGGCTATTTTCCCATGCCCTTCACCTGCGGGGTGCCCTCACGCAGCGAGCGTACTACCATCCAAAAGTCAATCTATTATTGCCCGGCCGGCACCGCGTACGGCGGACGTGAGGTGGCACACAACGACGGGAGCTTTGCCCAAGCCGGATTAGCAAACGTTAAGAAACTGCCGTATTGTAATAAGTCGTGGTTATCAGCGCGTCAAATGACAAGGAAGAGCTCAATCATAAACTACGCTTATCCATGCCGGCCTGGTCGCTGTGGAAGCGGATATAACACATAGCGTTACAGAAAAGTGTTCACAAACCATTAACAGCCCTGCTCGTGTATTTAATAACGTTTTCTACTCATCGTACCTTTGCGCTAGCTGTTACCAAAACTAAGATAAATCCTAACCAATTCGCCCACCTTGCTGTCTTGCTGACATAATATGACTGGTGAAAGTTATTCTAGTGCATGCACATATATCGTATTCACATGTGCATATATTGATTGTTTACTTCAGCATAAAAAAAGAAGGATGCTCCATCTGTATAATTTCACAAAATTACATTTTCCTTGCTTTCTTTCCTTTTTTTTACTGTTGCAGTGAGTTGAGTACAATATGTACAAATAAAATATGTCACTTTCACACTACTCCATCACTTAGGAACAGCAAATCAGCAATCAGGATGACAGATATATTTATTTTCTTATTAATTTTTTAAAATTTGTAGTCAGTATGAGACAGCTCACACTAAGCTTGCTTGGTTTTTAACAAGCTCTTGGTCAACAACGACACATACGTTTGGGACTCGGAAATAAACTGTGCAGTGCGTCTGTCTCAGCATGCTTTAAGAATGACAAGCCAAACCTTCATCTTATGCAAGTGTGGAAACTGACAGTTTATGCAACCACACACCCATAACACGTCTACAAACCTGTCATTCTTATGCACTAGAGGTTGAAGTTTGATGTCAAAATATATGTCACTTTCATCACTCATTGATTCATGCGTGACATCTCTTCTTGTACTAATCAAGACGTGGCTAAACGATACCATCTCCTATAAAATTTTTCTTTTCACATCTGCATGCAACACTTTTTGTTGTGAATGATGCAACTGCATAGAAGGTGGCATGCTCATAGCTTTAAAAAAATAAATTCTTGCAGTTCCAACTGGCATTCGTTCATTCCTAGAGCACATTTTCATTTCACTTCAATGCTCAAGCAGAATGTTCTCATAAGTGCATACTACTGCCCTCCGGATGTAAATTGTGCATTTTCAAGCGAGTTTCAAAACATTCTAAATGAAGTGCATATGCTATTTTGGCATTCTACTGTGATCATTTATGGCAATTTTAATTTCTCCATTATTAACTGGACAACAGAATCTGTCACAGCTGCTCACGCTCAATGGCATATTTTCCTTCATTCCTGTCTACACTTCATGTTACCTCAACTCATTACTCTCCCAACCTGTTCATCATGTACACTGGCCAATATTCTAGATCTCATCAGAGGTAGAAAAAAATTAACATTCAAATATGCAAAGCCATCAAAACTGCCCTGGGCCTACCATCTACAGCTTTGACTATGAGACTTCTCAAGACGGGCATACACAACACCTGGCAAGAATTAGCCGAAGCTCGTAAAGCCAGTCAGTTAGAATGACTTAAGCTCATGCCCACCGGGAGATCAGTGCTGCAACGGCTGAGCTACAGTGAAACCTTTATAGGCCACCACGGACTGAAAAGAAAGAATTCCTCCAAACATCTGCAAATCCCTGTGCATAGCACCAATTGTACCACAAGGAAAGAAGACAAGCCCAAGTGGATGCCCTACGGCAAAGACACAGGCAAGGTCCGGATGCCAGATGCACCGACACAGTCAAATACCCGCAAAGAAATGCTTACGCCCTGAACGTCACAGATTCTAAGGGCAGAGAGCTAGCATCTGCCACAGTCCGTGCGCAAAGCTCTGAGACTGCAGAAGAGACAGCGATCGCCCTAGCAACTACCACGTGCAGACGCAGCTGTAGTTCTTTTCGATTCTGAAGCAGCTGTCAGGAACTATGCTAAGGGTCTAGTGTCGACAGAAGCACTAAAGATATTGAAGCACGACAGCGCTTCGATCCGCTACACCTGCGTGACCTGGGTTCCTGGGCATGACGGGCTGGAGGGGAACGAATCAGCACATGCCGTGGCCCGAGGCCACACCTGCCGGGCCAACCCTTCCTACTCTCAAGATGCCGGTCTGCGTCAGCAGGGGCAGAGACCGTACCCATCACCTACTCAGCGATCCTTCAATATCACAGGCTGGAACGCAGGCTGCACCCACCACCTCACCCAAAGCTCACCGAAGAAGAAAGTACCACACTCAGAAGACTACAGAGTAACACTTACACCCACGGAATACTCATGCACAGACTATACCAAATGCTACAAGGAAATACTCATGCACAGACTATGCCCAATGCTACAAGGATACCGCTGCCCAATGTGCGGCTTACCATACACCTTGGCGCACCTGATCCTCGAGTGTCCATGGCATCTAGATACAGACGCATCGCCTTCACCGAAAGAATATGACGCCAGACAAGAAAGCGAAGACCTCATTGAAACGTGAGAGGCCAAGCTCGTCTCCGAGGGCCTGGAGCAACAATGACACCTCGTCGCTAGGGCCAAGGAGGCAGTGAAGGCCAGAGGATTCCTGGAATGAGGAGACCTCCCACCTAGAGTAGAACTGGGGCTTAACCCGGGATACTGTTTCAAAAATAAATGTTTATTCCTCCTCCTCCTCATCTCGACCAGCGATCCTCTAATCTGTTCCGGCATTACTCGCCTGGACGGGCTGTCTGATCATGCAGTTATAGTAGGTCTGCTTAACTTCTCTTTAACAAAAAAGAAAGCACTACTAAACACATTAGGTGCTACAATAGGGCCAACATTACTCGGCATAATCGTTAATTAGCCACCTTTGCAGACACAGTCGAGCTATTGAAGAGAACTGGTTATGTTTAGAGCCACCTTTGGAAATCTTATCAAAATGTTCGTCCTTTTTCTCAGCATTAGATGCAACAAAACGTTCAATAAACGCCTGCAGCACCTCATAAATAAAATGAAGCGCTCTATAGAATGGCAAATAAAAAAAAAGCCAAGACATGGCAAAGATACATATTATGTGACAAAGCATGCCAGATGCTACTAAAATCCACACGTCAACAGGTTTACAGCTATGATTTATTATGAATAACAGTGATTATGGCACGTAATAAACCCCTATTCACAGCCTGACATAATCCTAATTCTGGTGGTGATGTAGTTCCTGAGTTATAGTGTGTGCAGTTACTAAATGACATGTTTTGTTGAGTGTCCAAATGTGAAGACATCACTGCATGCCCTGACTTCCCCATGCAATCTGACATGTCTGAAATTGTTATTAGTGGGTCGGGCATTTTTACCTTACTAAACAGATTAAAAACTTCATCTACAACAGGTCACAGCAAATTTAATAACAAGCTGCTCAAGAATGTGTCCCAGCTAGTGTCGCAACATACCCCCTGGGTTCATTCTTAAGACTGGTGAGTGGCTAAAGTCATCCCATTCTACAAATCCAGCGAGTGTTTATCACCCTCTAACTACCAATGAATATTGTTAACCAGTACAATTCGCAAACTTATGGAACACATTATTAATTCACAAGTCATCGACTATTTCGAAGATCCCAGTTTAACATTCAACTACCAGCACAGGTTTTCATTTACATTACGACTTAGCATGAAACCACCACATTTACTCCATCTTTGCAGCAGCTCACCACTCTCTTGGCATCATCAAATTAAACCTAAAGCATGCTTTTGTCAACATACATAAACTTGCTTACACTACACTAATCCACACAAAGCTCGAATACGCATCGCTAATATAGCACTCTGGCAGGTAAACATTGTTGACGAGATTGCATTTGTTCAAAACTGGGCTGCTCACCTTCATATTTTCCGACTATTCATCTTACACTTCCGTGTCATCATTAAAAGCACGTACTGATTTACAAGCACTATCCCTTCGCCACAAATCAGTGCGTCTTTGCCTGCTTGACAAACTTTATAATCGTACTTCTCTTCACAATGATTTCTTTCACTCACCACCTGTCGTATTTTCATGCCGGGATCACCACCTCATATTTAAGCGTACACCATCTCGCACGTTACAATATGCATGCTCCTTTATACCCTGCACCATCACTGAAGGGAACTGCTTTCCCTCTGATATTGCCACAGAATCTGACATTAAAATTTTACGACGTGCTACGCACTGTTAATTAGTTGCCTTTTTTATTACATTCTTGTTTAGTTGTTTTTGTGAGTTACTAATAAATACCTGTATTAATACCGTAGTTTATGTGTGCATGCATATTTTCAACATTTTATTTTGCTGTGTGCATAACGTTTGTTTTGCAATTCTTATGATTTCGTACATTCTGTTTCTTAATACCTAAACAATGTTAGCATACCTTTGTTCTGTACTTTGTCCTATTATTTGTTGTAACTATTTCTTTGTAATCTCATTTATGTTTGTACTCCCCCTGCCCCTGTTATGTGATGGGCGCAACTGATGCCTTTAAGGGCACCATTGAGCGCTGCAAAACTGCTACTTTGATGTAGCAGTGTTGTGAGGCATTTTGCTATCCTAGGTAAAGTCAAACTACTGCACTCCTCTCCACTCTAGCACCAAATTTAGGTGCACCATGTGAAGAATTTTAAGACACATTGTAAGGCATTATAGTAACTAATATGGGAAGAAAGTTGGTACACAGGTTTCCAGGCATCACTTCATTGTTCTTTCAAAAGTCAGTCATCCATAGTGCATTTGAAATTGGATATTTTACGGAATGCAACATTGTCCTTTGCCATTGTTGAAATGTAAATGTTAAAGGGGGGTGAGGAACGACTAGATGCGATGTGCCCATCTAGAGCTGCCAAATCTAAGTGGCCACTTGTTTTGCCTACAGCACAATATACCTCTGCTTGGTTGTGTTGCTGGTCAGAAATATACATACAAAATAACAGAAGGTGCTGCTGTGCCAATATATTCACAACAGTCTTACATGATTATACAGGTGCCATCCATTAGCATCAAAACATGGCCTGCACAACAAGCACAGTATCTTCAGCGGAAATTGTAGTGTTATATCTTGCATACAGAAATGCAGAAAAGTGTAAACAAGGTGCACTCTGCTAAAATTTGTCTTGTGAATGCCTACTGTGCCAACTGTGCAGATTGATGGCATATAGTTTGATCTGGGAGCTAGCCCAATGCACATGTACACAAAGGAAAATGATTCACCTCTTAAATATGTGAAATGATGCCCAGGTAGGCACAGTAAATTTTCAACTTTGTATGCTTCAGTGTTATGCTAGAAGAAAACGTTTTTTTAGTGTGTTGCTGATTCACAATTATATACCAACTATGCATATAGGAGAAGAATCTGCAATCTTTTAGGCTGCGTGTTAAAATACCATGTATACAAACCCAGGGAAAACATGGGGAAGGCAGGAAATGGAAATTCAAGACGATGAGCAAACCGAGAACAAGATGAAAGCAGGAGCCAACGTTTCAACAAGTGGACTTGTCTTCTTCAAGGCGACATATGCTTTCCTCGCCACAGTTACAGATATTAAGAATCAATTTGGTTGATGCCCAGCCTGATACTCCGTGATTATACTGATAGATATGCATACAATTGTTTATCCTTTTTCTGTGGATTGCATTTCACCTACTAACAATTGAAAGATATCAGTCAACGTGAGATGCAAATAGTGTTGTACTTTGCAGAAGGTATGTATATATATATATATATATATATATATATATATATATATATATATATATATATATATATATATATATATATAGCACCAGCAATTATGTTACGACCTTTGACGAGTCATGTGACGCGCTTGACACACCATGCTCGCCGCTGGGTTGTTGTGCTTTGAGTGCCACGTGTTTTTCTGAGCACAGGTTTGACCGATAAAGATTTAATGCTGTGAAGTGATGTTTCCAGTGATGTCACAACAACGCAACAATGCTCTGAAGTATATATTTATTGATTTGACAGCAAGAATTCCATAGACATTTTCTGTAGCATGAAGGAAGGAGATGCAGATATGGTAGCAGATCTGAATCATTATTATTATTATTATTATTATTATTATTATTATTATTATTATTATTATTATTATTATTATATACATAATATTACTGTATTAATCATTAATATACATCATTGTACTGTGTGGTAGTACAATATATAGTATACCACTCAACACAGTCAGTGCTCAAAGTTAGCCAGGGCTCGAGAGAGTTCGGCCTCTCTTCCATTTTCTAAGCAGGGGTTCGGCCCCGTCTTTGCAGGTCAACTGTAGCACTGCGGCACCCATTCGACAAGCACTGTAGGTGATTTTATTGCCAATAGTGCCTTGTGAGGGGAAATTCCAACTCTCCAATTTTTTGGAATAATGACTTAAATAAACAACAAATCGGTTTACTACCTCTGTCCAAGCGGCGTGATTATGAATGCCTTAAATTGTTGCATAATTCAAATAACACCCCACACTACTCATTAAAGAACAACTATCTGTCTCCTGATAATTTGAAACCTACTAGGAATAGCCACAAACTTAACCTTGCTCCATTTCAACTGCATACTAACCTGTTTAAGTATAGCTTTCCTCATACAATTGAAAAATGGAACTTACTCCCAGGTGAAACTAGGTAAATTAGAAAAATCATTGTATTTACTTGATTCATGCTGCGTTTATTATACTGATTGTATCTTTTATATTGAAGTTATCATGTTTTTTAAGGCATTGAAGTTGATTTGTGCAGAAAAATATTTTGTTATATGCAATGTACAAACCCACTCCTGCGATAGCCCAATTGGACTACAGTATGTGAAAATAAAAATAAATGTAATCAGTTGATAGGGCATGAGCAAAGACAGAGCAACAGCTATTGTCCTACTTCTGCATGCATTTCCCCAAGGCATTGCACATGACAGTCACCACCCTTAATTGCTCGACTAATTAAGATTCTTGGCACAGCTAGCATACTGTTTCATGAGTCAGTTGAGTGTGAACCTACCTGTTCGTGAATTATTGAAGGTTCACCTTGGTTTCTTAGTTTACAAATTAATTTTAATTCGTTTATTTTTGCATTACGAGTACAGTGCTATACCATGCATGTACTTTGTACACTTTTGCAGTAAGCAGGTGTGAAACCATGAAATATATTCTTGTAGTGCCCTGAGGTTCTAGGTCCTTTCGGCTCCCCTTATTACCACCGGTACCACTATAGCCGTTACCACCAGTGGTGCGGCCGGTATGTCGATCGATACCGCCGGAATGCTTTATTGAGCGATATATGTGTGAACGTGACACGCGCGGCTTGCCCGTAAATCCGTTTCACTTGCGCGTGCCGCGTCAACAGAAACACGCCGCTTTTCTTTCTTTCTTTTTCTGGTGGAAATGGGGCACAACATCGAATAAACGAAGCTTTGCACAACACGTTTACAAACGGACAAACACGAAATAACAACCACTCTGACTCATCATTAACATGTCTAATTGACCAACGATTTGGCGGCTGTCCATTGTATTTGTTAGGTTGTTAATTATGCTGTTTCTCACTGGTCAACCAAGCGAGACTGTACTAGTAATCATGCAAGCCGTTCGTTTTCTTGCATTTCGTGACTTGCTCGTCCGGCTCCTTTTGCCGACGAGAAGCAGCCTATATTTCTCGCTTTATCCCCAGCAGCAATACTCTACAAAACGAAATATTGTCCCTCCATTTAAACCCCATTCAACCAGGTTTAATGTCCTCGACATTGAGCCACAATATGTAAGGAATATCGTTTAAAGGCCGCAGGCCAGCTGACAATGGACATAAATCGGAGGGGCCGAGGGGCCAAAGAAACTAAACTGAAACATTGTTTGCCGTGAGTATTTTCTAAACAGCATGTGCCTTATATCTTAAATAAATAAATATAAAATAATCTAGACGGACATATGTTAGAACTTTGTTTTGTTTTGTCCATATTCAAACACTTCTAGGTGGCGCCCCAACAGCTCATCGAAATGCACGCAGCGCGAATTCGAATCCACAGCGAGATTTGAGCGCGGGAACCTGTTATGTGCCAGTATGCTGGGGTAGGCTTGACAACTCAAAATTTTCTATTTGTACTTACGAAGCAGCAGTATTTGACAGAAAAGAATAATACTTTGATGCTCTTCTCACGCCTACAAGCGAGGGCGGCGTGATTAACAACACAGCGTAATGCGCAACGGTGAACGCCAACGAACTGCGTGCCGCCACCAACCTGGACGAAGCATTTTGGTAAGCTCGTATTTTATTTCTTGTTTGCAAAGTTTGTTGCAGGCAAACAATTTCTTTATTTCTAGAAGGATCGCATTTGACTTCGCTATCGTGAGTCTCACGCCGTGAACAATGGCTTCTGCGATATCCAGAACGTATTGATGTGCTCAGTGCGCATGCATGATGTAAGACGATAGAATAAGCAGAACTGTGTAACCTCTATATCGTACAAGGGGGAGAAGGCGCGAAGATTATATGTCAGTTGAATAAAAAGGACACATCTCGTTTGTACGCGTCCTTTTGTTTTAGTTACTGTATATTTTGGTAATGTATCGTCATATGGGTTTACCAGTCATGGCCGGACTTGGTGCTCTCGTTCTCGCGTGCAAATGTGCCACTTGGCTGAGGTGGCACTGTGAACAGCGCCAGACAGGGCGCGATTCCCCCGGTTCTTGAGCCCCTGGCCAAAAACTTATTTCTGGTATAGGAAAAATTTTCACAGCTGTGCACTGTACCCACCGTGGTTGCTTAGGGGTTATGGTGTTGGGCTGCTAAGCACGAGGTCGTGGGATCGATTCCCGGCCACGGCGGCCGCATTTTGATGGGGGCAGAATGCGGAAACACCCGTGTACTTTGATTTAGGTGCACGTTAAAGAACCTCAGGTGGTCAAAATTATTTCGGAGTCCCCCCACTATGGCGTGCCTCATAATCAGATTGTAGTTTTGGCAAGTAAAACTCCATGATCTATTTTTTACCTCCGCACTATGTGTTTTGAAATGTTCTCCCTTGTTTAGGCGTGTTGGTACAAGCCTTTACCGTAGTTTTAGCTTTAAGATTTGACCATATTCTCTCGGTGCGTAATGCCTTTATATACAACAACCGCGGATAGAAGTTGCGACTGTTTGAGATCGTAGCGCCTTTCCTCTAAGTTGTAGTGATTAGATGTCATTGGAAATGTGTAAGGTTGGAAATGCTTGTTTTCATCCTTCACATTCTAGAATACAAATTTATACTAGGGTAATTAAAACTTGCAAAATGCAGTGTGAAACTTCATACTAAACTTTATTTATTCAAAGAAAATAAACAATATTTTCAATGTCCCTTTATAATAGCATCATTGTGCACTGTGGAGGTGAACTGGTTCGAAGGCACAAACTGACTGAATGGATTCTTGTCTTGCTTTAGCATAACTCAGTTTGAGTATGGAAGAAGAAGTACAGGTGACAGGATGAGCACTAACTTCTAACTGGTCTTATTCCACGACCCTACTGCACATTATATGCGCCGCTCATAGCACACATGAGAAAAACAACTGAAACAACAACCTTACAAGAAGCAGACGGCTGCAGTTCACTGAAAGCGTGCCGACCAACTTAGAAAGTAAAGTTCCTTGCCTGATAAAGATAAGGAGGGTGTACTCACGCACACCCTAACGTATTTGGCAATGGCATTAGCCTGATCAGTAATCTCGCGCATCAGTTGAATGTTACTGCATCCTATGATGACACATTCTTTAAAAAAACTAGTTTGCATCCACAAGTCTTGCAATGCATGGCAAGGGGCCTACTTCGTTAACTTTTATGAAGGTTGTAACTATGCTCGCCCAAGCAATCGTTGATACCGCATCAGAACGGCAAGTTGGGCCAGTTGGTTGGGATTCATACTAAGGTTTGTTACAGCACAACCTAAGACAAGGACAACAGAAGGTACAAAACAGCGCCGTGTCGTCATTTTGTACCTTCTGTTGTCCTTGTCTTAGGTTGCGCTGTAACGAACCTTATTATGAATCATTGATACCCCTTCCTGTCTGTCTAATGTAGACGCCCTTGCACAACAAGGGAAACTTGTATACCATAGCTCAAGTGCAATTAACATGCCCGTTCATGTCTTTTTTTCCAACCAGTGTGTCAAAACAGATATAAAATACTCGCAAACATGCAATGACCGCTACGTCACTTCACATTTATTCTGCGATATTCTGCTATCTCAACTGCAGGTTGCCAAGAATGAAAAATTACCAGAGTGCACTACTCGAATGGTGTTCACTGTATCTGATGAGTGTCTTGATTTACCTAATCGATGAGATGTCAGTGAAAAGCTTTGTATGATGGTTACCAATGGCCGGTAACAGCATTTAAGACAGCCTAGGATTTGTGAAGGCACGAGAATGAAAGCCCGTAAAATAAATAAAAGGTGAAAATAAACTGCCCTTACCATGACAATGCTTCTGCGCACTATTGCATCAATCTTTACAAAAACTTTGTCAAATAGGGGCACTGGGAAAGAGCAGCTGCAGTTTTTTCTCGACATGTCAGCAGTTTTGGCGTGCAAGTACAGTCCCTACCAAATGCGAAGTAGCGCGATCTTGGTAACAGTTCGCTTTGCGAACCTTTACAAGACTGTGCCCCAGGTTTGCACATTCATAATATATGCAGTGCACTGATGACACTGTTTCTGTCTGAGACCACTTATATTACTGATGCGGAGCGCATTGTCACGTGAATTTCTAAAGAAAAATTCGCTTGTTTGTTTGTTTGTTTTCGAAAAAAAAAAAAAAGACCACACATGAACTAGGTCGTTGTAATGCTGTTATCGGTCATTTCTCGGCGTATTCCACAACCTTTGCATTGGCACCATATTCGATAAGTAAGGAAATAAACATTCATTACAAGTACATATTAATTGCTTGTTCACAATGGAAAAAAAGAAACTTGAGTAGCACAAACATAAACCTATCAACATAGAGTGGGTGATGTTCACGGAAAGCACTCATTAATTTTTTTCTTGGCCACAGTTAGTTGTCACATCCAGTATGTAATTTAATGGTGGTTTCCGAGAAACCTGTACAGGTCTCCTTCGTAGCTTCATGCTAAAGTAGGGTGGGTGAAAATTTTTCCTGTCATGAATTTTACTTGCCTTGCAGGCTTCCACAGAACTGATCTGCCATAATCAGATAGTGCTCTGTAAAGTAAAATAAGGAACACCTTTTCTTCATATACCTGTATTTCACTCATTGACCTTTACCAAGCTACTCATGTAAACATGTATTTACTGCTCGAAAACGGGCAGTTCATGCTCCAGTGTGTCAAATTTGCCACCTCCCAGAGCTGCTCCAAAACTTCTTTGACTGCTTCCATCCCTGTATGAGTGGCCCATATAATGTTTAATGAAATTATCACTGGCATCCCAGAAACTTCAACATTTAACATCCGCCTGCCAAAGTGTCTACATCTCAACATTTTGGTTAGAACTGATCACTTTATTTGCTGCAGGACTGAAGCTGTCTTGATATCTACAATACATTGGACACTGCATGCAGGATTATGAATGGATACCTGAACACTGCTTGAAGGAGCAAGCTCTACAGCATCACTTATGCTCCTTTCCATGGGTTGGCAAGAGGAACCGTGGCACGCAACTCTACAGGCACCTGTGCTCTTCACTACCTTCGGAGGAGAGATGCATTGGTATGCTGTACATATATTTGACTGTGGGTTCCAGCTGCATCTCTTGCATTGTCATTCGATGTGCAGGTAGAGGAGTTACCTATTGGGCGCACATGTTGGTTAACGATACAAAAAGGAAGGTGCTTCTTTGAACACCGATGACCCTGTCCTCCACTTATTTATTTTAATTTTCTTGTAACCTTATTTTTGCTGATTATATAAAGGTCGCAGGCAATTAAGCCAAGAAAAGCGTTGGTGTAATTATCTGTGGTTGAAATTGAAATGTAGAAAATATTGAAAGAAAGTCATGAAAGCAGACGAAAGGACCTTGTCTGTGGTGGTGACTGAACCCACAACCTTTGCAGTACACACGCGATGCACTACCAATTGTGCTAACTTGGGTATTTATGGTATTTATGCCCTGGGAGTGTTAGCCAGCGCCATTTAGAGCCATGGTGGGCAGATGTGGAACATCTTTTTTTGCACGATGGTGTCGCGTAACACCTGAACTCAAGAGAGCAGGCATGTGGCTAATAAACCCATGCATGCTACCTAAAGGCATCAAAGCTGTGAGGTTTCAAACCCTCGCATGAATGAATGAGAAGGAAAACGGGCTTCATTTTTTTAAAATCACGACCATGTAAAGCCAGCAGGCAATGAAGCCAAGAAAAGCATAGGGGTAACTAGCTGTGGTTGAAACTGAAATGTTGAATTGGCTCTGCGGCCATCTATCAAATTTCACCGCAATGCATTATCATAACTCAATGGGCAGCACGTTTAAAAATTATAATTCAGAAGACTGCCAGAATTTCAACAAATGAGCAGTTAGCAAGAATGATAGTGTATGCCCTTCTAATATTCTTCGTATTTATGGCACTTATTCGTAACTTTTCCGCTGTGTTATATCAGTGTTTTAATTCGGACCAAAACTGTGCTATAATGTAGCAATGAGGTTATGGTCTAGTGGCGTAAATGTGCATGTTAATAAGAGGGCAAATCGCCTTAACGTTAACTGAGAGTTGTTTAAACTTGGGCAGCCTTCCGAAATATACTTTTTTTGAAGTTGCTGTCCATTGAGTTACACTGGTGCACCGTGTCATGCGAGCTACCGCAACGAGATGGCGCTGTGTACACGGTCATGTAAGATGCGGAACAACGCCTCTGGGAGAGCGGACCAGACCGTGTAAGCCGAGCCGGCATGTAGCCGTGCTTGTTTTGCATACACAACCTAGTAAACAGTTCCAGTTAACACTTACGTTTTGTCAATCACGTATGCTCGTCACCCGACCATGACATGGAGGCAACGGTGGGATACTCGACAACGCTGTGAGAAATGCACCACGCAAGTAGAAGTCTACATCACAGCGCACTGCGGTGAATACGAAACTTTGCTACCCATGGCTTCACCTACAGTGTCCACAGCACAGCACGCAGCTCCACTAGACTCGTTCGTCGTCAAACTGCCGGAAAAACTTGATTTTCGGCAGCCCGAGGAGTAGAAACAGTGGCTCACGAGAAGGGAGGGCTATAGAGCTATCTCCAGACTAAAGACGACGACGAGACGCAGGTGAACACACTCATTTATGCCATGGGTCGTGAAGCCAAAGACGTCCTAGCCTTGCTCAGGCTCTGTGATGCTGAGAAACTCGACTACAACACAGTAATGCAACTGTTCATAAAAAATTTCCTGACACGGATGAACATGATATACGAGTGTGCAAAGTTCAACAGCCAGAAGCAAGACGTGCATGAGACAGCCGATATGTTCCATCACTGAACTCTTCAGGCTCGCTGAAGCCTCTGAGTACAGCGCCCTGAAAGAGGAACTGATCTGTGATAGACTCGTGGTCGGTCCCACAGACACGTAGGTAAGTGAGAAGCTGCAACTTAATGCTGAGCTTACTCTGGAAGCCGCTGTCAACGCTGCTCGCAACATGGCGGCAACAATCAAACAGCAGCAAAAGGACCTACGGCCACAGCTACAATCACTTGAAGCTGTAGACACCATGCACAGCTTCTCGAAGAGCAAAGGAAAGTTAAATGATTCTAGTAAAAACCAGCGTGACCAAACTGCGCTGACATGCAAGTGGTATGGCTCAACAAGACACCTATGGTTCACCATCACACACTATGTGCACGGCGAATGGCAAAACATGCAGTGCCTGCAGTAAAAAGGAACACAGCTGCCATATGCTTTTCCGCTTCCAAAAAGCAGAACAAAATGCACATACCAAGCTGTTTTGAAAGAGGTTTACTTGGACAATTAACTGACCAACAGGATCCTGGGCCATGAAAAATCAATGTGATGGTCAATGGCTTCAAGGTAGACACTGGTGCAGATGTGACTGCCATGCCAACAAGCCTCTACGACGAACAAGTCACGGGAAACCTGAAGCAAGCAAAAGAACAGCTGCTCGGACCCGGCAGGACCAAAAAAAGCAACGGTTAGACTGCTACCGTGTGCTGAAATGGCTGGTTGTGTCAAGAACAAATTTATGTAATAGACAAGCTGCATGACGCACTTTTTGACGTCCCCCCGCAATCAAATCCTTCAATGTTCAACCAAGTCTCCTAGAAGTAGCGGAGTCAAAAGGCAAGGTCAGCGACCCAGCCAACATTTTATGCCACTACCTCTACCTGGCTACAGACCTGGGCCTACCTTCTCAGGACCGATTACAATATATCGCTACTCCCTGATGCCAAGCGGTGTGCTATTATGTACTCGGGGCGAGTACCTCTGCCCATGTTGCCGAGTGTCCAAATGTGAGTTGGAGAGAACGGAGAGCCTGGGTGTCATCATAAAGGTCGAAGAAACCACAGAGTGGCATGCACCTATGGTAGTGGCTAAAAATAAAGGAGGCGAGCTTCAAATATGCAGTGACTTTGGAGGGTTAAAATAGAACATTCTGTGAGAATGAGTCTTAGTGCCCACCATCAATGATTGCCTGGCCAAACTCACCGGAGCTGCCTGGTTTAGCAAACTTCATGCTATAGCCGGATATTGGTTACTGGTTACCCGAGTCCCAGAGGTACAACACTTTCCTGATGCCACTTGGCCATTTTAAGTTCCTCTGATTGTCCTTCAGAATTTCCACAGCAACTGAATTTTTCCACTGGGAAATGCTAAGACTGCTAGAAGGCCTGGACGGCCAAGCATGTCTGCAAGACGACATAATAGTGTTTGGCCGCACGAAGACAGAACATGATGCACGACTGCACAAAGTACTTCAGCACCTGCAAGAAGCTGGCATCACCCTAAACGCAGGAAAGTGTGTACTACACCAGCAGTAAAAAATCGGGCCCCTTGGTTAACCCCCTTCTCGTTCATTACATAACGAGGGTCTCGAATCCGGCAACATTGGTGCCTTCAGGTACTACGTGTGGGTTTATTGACCAGTTGCCTTCATCCAAAAAGATCACATACTCGTGATGCCTGCGACAGAAAGGATGCTCTACATATCGCCAAGGTTTGTGAGTGGTGGCACTGGCTAACAATCCCAGGGTTAGTTCTAGTAGTAACATAAATACCCCAGAAAATAGATGGGAAGACGGTGCTGTGTTAGCTCGATCGGTAGAGCATCACACACGTAATGCGTAGATGTGGAATCGTTCCCCACCTGCGGGAAGTTGTTTCTTCATCCACTTTCAGTTCCGTTAATTTTCCCTGTGTTGTCCTTGGTGCCTTTGTTTGTTGGCGTCTTATGATTAATAAAAATCGGGCCCCTCGGTTAACCTGCTTTCTTCTCGTTCATTACATAACAAGGGTCTCGATTCCGGCAACATTGATGCCTTCAGTTGGCATGTGGGGCTTTATTGATCAGTTGCCTTCACCCAAAAAGATCACGTACTTGTGATGCCTGCAGCAGAAAGGATGTTCCACATCCACCGCGTGTGTGCCATGTTTTCTAAGAAAGCAGGAACTATTCATATAATCTCTCTGGAAGTTCATAAAAGAGGGGGAGGGAGGAAAGATTGCAAAGAAGGGAACAGGGTCAAACAAATCGAGGTGTAGCAACCTGTGTAAACCGAAAGCAAAAAACATTCATACACATACTTGTGAGAAATAGAAAAAAAAAGAATAATTACACAGTCATTGTTTGATATTAAAAGAGCTTCTGATATCAGTTGTGAATTCATGTTTCTACTTCTGCCAAGAATGTATTTCAAGTTGTGGATGACAAGTGCATGTGTTACAATGCTCACCTACATTGGTCTTACTTTGTTTTTATATTCTGCAAATGTTCTCTTGCCCTTTCATCAGTGCAGCGTCCAATTTGGCTTGTGTAGAGCTTACCAGAAGTAAGAGGTTATTTGGTAAACCATTCCAATGGCACAATTCATGAACGGTGTTGCATGCCTTTTGTTAAAAGCAGCTGTATTTTTACACTCAAGCGTGGGAAAAAAGCTTAGATGGCTTCTTCGGAACCAGCAGCACGAATGGGGCCCCATATTTGTCATTAACCTTCTTCAGTGAGTGCAACTGCTGTGCTCATGAGGCAGTGCCTCTGGCTGCTTCAAACTGCGCACTGTTACCTTTGCTGCTTTCCACTCCTGAAGTTTTCGCAGTAGGGATTCTGAGATTCCGATGATGAGAGTGAGGGAGGCCAGCTGTTATGAACATGCCAATGTGAGCACAAAATCTATTGCGCCTTGTGTTAATACACATTTTTAGAGCCTATTCAAGGCACATTGGGCAATTGTGGGCTTAACATGGATTTAGGCTGGTTCATACAGTAGCTAACCTTTCTTTGCTCTTAGTTGGTAACTTCAGGAAACATGCGTTAGGGTGAGCATCAAATGTTTACCTAAGATATGCAGCATATTGTCAATGGGTTAATGAAGTTGAGTCTGACGAAGTCTTGTCCGGTTAGGAAGAGTCAAGGGAAAAAACAGAACTGACACCGACCAAAGTGAAAGATTATTTAAAGACACGTGGGAGCCTTGCTTACAATGCTTTCACCATGAGTGTCTCATGTGTAAAGGTTAGTCCTTTTCCGTGCCCATTAAAGACATTTCAAATGTTATCTACCGTATTCTCATGTGTCATATTAGAGTTAGGTTGTAAAAGAATCAAGATATCGATGTGTGTAAAAACACTTAGAACCACGGCGTTGTCAAATATCTAGTGATGTAATGTCACAAAGCACAGGAGCATTGCGATTATCACATCTCAAAACCCCTACTGCAAAAGCTTAAATTCCAAATGCAATGAAATTTCACTTTGGCTATATTGGTAATAAATTAGTAGTAAATACTACTAGTCATCTTGGCAAAGCTGCGGGGCTGGTATCTAATTTTCTTTTTGATATTCTTTTAATACTGTATTAGCAGACGACACATGAACCTGGTGGTTAGTGGCTATGACGAGAGTCCACATCGCCTTCAGGTTTTTATCACTGCAGGCAGCTGCAGGTGGTCCCTTATCTCGTAGGCCACACTAAGGTGCCCTGCAATCTGAGTCATGCCTCACTGCCAGTTACTGGTAATTGTGGCATTAATTTCAGTCTCGGTATCAAGATTGCTAGAATGCTGTTTTGTATTTACACTGTTTGAATCATTTTTTTATGCAGCCCTAACTTTTGTTGTGGTTGGGCTTTAAGGGCTGTAAAACAGCAAAAGCCAGCAGTGCGCACACTTTAAAGCAGCTGAAGCAGCTGGAAGTACTGCCTCATGAGCACCAAGTGATGCACTCACTGCAGAAGGTTGCTGACAAGCATGGGCTCTGAGTTGGGCTGTTTGGTGTTGCGCTGCCAAGCCTGATGGTGGATAAGCTGCATTTTGATAGGTGTGAAATGCAAAAATGCATGTGTGTTTTGCACTGTATGCACAGTAGAGTAACCAAGGGGGTCAAAATTATTCCAGAATCCCTCGTACTTCATGCCTCATAATCATATTGTGGTTTTGGCAAATAAAACTACAGAATTTGATTGAATATATTAGTTGGTGCCCTTTGATGTTCCAGTTCTCTAATTTTCTTGCTTATAAAAGCTCTGTTCTTGGTATAAATGATGAATTTGTTATTACAAAAGGCTAACCTTTAATCTAACTTAACTCATTAATTTCCTTTAGTGTCCCTTTTCCATGCATTAAAAGCATGGAACACTAATACATTTGCATTAATTTTTATTTGACTCGTGCTCAACAGCTAGATGCCATAGAAGAGAACTACTAATGTGGGCTTCAAGTTGATAGGTTGCCGTATAAAAGCTTGTCTTTTCTTTTAGAGATAAAAACACCTGAGCCTAGTTTTCTGTCTATATCGACTATTGAGATAGGCAAACACCACTTGCATGATAGATCAGTGATTAGTTATGTGTTCAGTTTTTGCCCCCACCCCAAAAAAAGAAAGTGAACTTGTGGGATCGTTCTCCACCTGTGGCAAGTTGTTTTTTCATCCACTTTCATTTCGATTAATTTATCATTTCGTTATTTCATTTATTAAGCTCAAGTAATTTCCCCTATGTTGTCCTTGGTGTTTGTTGGCTTCTTATGATATTACTAGTAAAAATTGGGCCCTCGGTTAACCCTCTTTCTTCTCATTTATTACATAACGAGTGTCTCGAATCAGGCAACATTGATGCCTTCAGGTAGCATGTGTGGGTTTATTGACCGGTTGCCTTCACTAAAAAAAGATCACGTTCTCGTGACGCCTGCGGCAGAAAGGATGTTCCATGTCCGCCGCCAAGGTCTGTGAGTGGTAACGCTGGCTAACACTCCCAGGGTTCTACAAGGAAACATAAATACCCAAGAAAGTGGATCGGTAAACGGCGCCGCGGTGCTCAATTGGTAGAGCATCGCATGCGAAATGCGAAGGTTGTGGGATCGTTCCCCACCTGTGGCAGGTTGTTTTTTCATCCACTTTCATTTCCATTAATTTATTGTTTCATTATTTCATTTATTAAGCTCAAGTAATTTCCCCTATGTTGTCCTTGGTGTCAGTGTTTGTTGGCTTCTTATGATATGAATAATAAAAATAGGGGCCCTCGGTTAACCACCTTTCTTCCTGCAATAACATTTTTCATGGAGGATAACAAAAGCACGCTTGACTTTCTTTAAAAAAATATGCTTCATGTAGACAGTTTCTACGTCCTTGTCTGTTTGCAACCTAAAAACATGAAAAACAGCTAGTAAAAGGCAGCAGAAAATTTTAAACGAACTGCTGATATTGCAGTAATAAAAACTCTTCAC
This sequence comes from Dermacentor andersoni, assembly GCF_023375885.2. Lineage (NCBI taxonomy): Eukaryota > Metazoa > Arthropoda > Arachnida > Ixodida > Ixodidae > Dermacentor > Dermacentor andersoni. The sequence goes on from NC_092814.1 coordinate 272,774,837, forward strand.
AAAGAATAGCTAATAAAAATATTTTAGAAATTTCAGTGGTTTTCTGAAAATAAAGTTGGCATGGAAAAGGTTAATCTTGTATGGGGCACTAAGAACAGTAGTCAAACAAATTAGTCACCTAACGCAATCTGTGTAATGAATTGAGGATAAATGCTCTATAAACAATTACATGTTTTCGATGAGAGATGGTGATTATTTTCCGACACATGTCGATCTTTATTTGCTAATGTGGAAAACCACAATCACTTCCCTCTCAGCTCTCTCGGGGCTCTGCAACTAACCTCATGTGCTGGAAGATAGGGAAACACCCACGGCTCATATGTTCAGCCATGTGGCTACTGTAGTTATTTGTGCAAGTTCTGGGTTCACCCACTCCCTCATTGAAACATTGTTAATGATTACGATTACTAATACTCGTTTCCATCCAGGAGCCAAATCAGCTTGTAGTTGATGCTAGTCCTGTTGACAGGTCTTTATCCTTGTTTCTTCCTGCTATCATACTCCTAAGAATAAATAATCTTGCATACTATTGCTGAAAGCTGGGAGAGTTGGTTACTGGCATTAGGAAACATAGTTACTACACTATAAGATGAAACACATGAAATGCACAGGATGAGCACTACACATGAACTTGTTTTAGTACATGAGTGCGATTATATGCATGCATGAAATGCTCAAATTTGCAGCAAAATTTGACTATACGTGACATATAACATACATCACTCATTCTATTTTGCATGTACCGTACATCTTTTTCAAGTAATCAATTTTTATATTCGAGATTTCAATAGAAGGTGTGCTATTGCATTTATCGGTTTGTCTGAGAAGGCCCTTATATATCAGTGTGGAATTTTAGCCTTACATTTTCTGAGTATGTTGTGCTGTTGTATTTTGCCATGTATTGACATCTTTTACAATGTCCTGCAAGTGTTTCAGGCCTTGCTGACATGCTAACCTGCGCAGAATGCTCAGCCTGTCTTTGAGGCACCTTTGAGTGCCTTTAATGCCTTCAGCAGCAAGTGTTATACCCGTCACACGAGCATGCCAAAGGTCCTTTGAAGTTAAGGAGCATTGAGCTTTCAAAGACATTAGTTAAACGGATATATGTCGGTGCTACATGGTCTCCAGGTAGTCTCCGTTGAAGCTTTTAACAGAGACCGCAATGTATCCTTAGCGCTACCATCACCTTGAAAGTAATAAAAAAATATAGCCCAATGCGTCTTATAATAAATTTGTCACATTTTTTTCAGCAACATTTATTTTTCCTAATACATAGAAACATCAAAACAAAATGCACACGTAGTAAAGGCATTACTTTATCACAAACAGATGTATTTATTGTAATGATGGCCACCATGTGTACCGCTTCGTACACCGCACATTGGCGTCGATTATTCATTGTTGCCTTTGCTTCAGCTGCTTTGTTTCATTCGTTGTGGCTAGGTAGCGGTAGGTACACGTAAACGCTGTAAAAACTAAAAAACAAAAGTGACAAGGAAAGATGTGCAGAAAAAAGCCAAGGAGACTGGGATGCCTAGCAGCCACTAACCAAAGAACCAAATCGCACATGGCAACCATGTTGTGTCGAGGTTGCTGCTGACGACAGGCCGTACCGGTGTTGCTGTACCGGCGCTTTCTTGATGGAGATTGCAGGTGTCCCGAAAGTGTTTAGTACTTTAGTAACAGTATTCAGTACTTATAAGCTTGTTCTGAAGAGGTAAAAATTGAACTTCCATATCTTTAGATTATTTTTTCTACTGTCAGACGCCCTCTAGGCTTGGGAGTATTCCCTTGAGGTTTCAAAGGACGAACGCGCACTCCTTTGACTCAAAGCCACCTTCCAGTAGGGCTCCTTTGCTGTGCCTGTGTGACAGTGCACATTCTCCCTTGAAGTAAAGAATCTTTGGTTCAAAGGACTTTGAAAGTGCCCGTGTGACTGGGGTATTATCTAGGATAGACCAGGATTTGTGGTAATGGCAGGCTGCAGGAGCATTGTGCACAGATGTAGGTGGTAACAGCATCTGGATATCTCACAAAACATTGCAAAACATGCCAAACTGTGACTGTACACATGCAGTTTGCAAATATAAGGCAGGGAAGTGCAGATTTGTATACTAGGTATTTTCCATCCAAGAAACCAATAACTGCATTAACAAACCTTCTACAGGGGTCTTGAATAAAGAAGTTGGTTACTTGAACAATATGATGTATGACATGGGTGCATCATGAATCACATAGTTTATATGTCGTGTATTGTGAAATTTCCTGCGAATGTGTCGTTTTTATGTATGTAATCATTGTTTAGTGAGGTTGCTTGATGTCCAGCACCCATTCTCTGCATATCATGTTGGTATTTTGTTTTGTCTTAGAACTGTAATTATGTTTCATAAAACCTTACATTGCTAAAATTAGACTTTGGGGCAGTTTGGTCTTTTCATCCACATTCTTGTTTTTGTCATTTCCCTTACCATGCAAGCATTTTTCTGGAGCACTTGCAGTATTTCGTCATGCTCTTGCGTTTACAAGCCAGATGTCTGTCTGTGAACAGCTCAAACCACTTGTAGCATGCAAATCTGATGCATCCTCAATAGAACTCCATAGTGAATGTATTGCTAAAAATATTTTTCAGGGTATGAAGCACTTCTATAACTACAGAGTTTTGCAGCAATAAAGAAGCAGAATGCTTGCATCTGTGTAATCTATATATAATATTTTCTTTGTATCATCTTTTATCTGACTGTCTGTCAGCATGGTAACATTGCATATTATCTTCTTAACATTCATGAGTTCCAAATAGCTACTATAATCTTTTTGTCCTCACATTTTCTGCAATATCCTTCACCGGAAGGACAACTAGCAGTTTACTTGATTTACCACTTACAGGCAACAAATTAATCATAATAGTAGTGTCATGCCTATTGCTTAAAAGCTCCTAAACGATTTTGCACATCTGAAAGTTCCTTGAATTCATGCAAGCAGGTGCTGCTTATATGATGGCTGAATGCTCATGTGATTGGTTTTTAGGCCAATGTGAAAGAAAAACGCCAGTACCTATGTGTTGCTTTATGATGTTGACCTGTATTTATTATTACGTTGGTGAACTGTGTGTGCACTCTGAAGATATGCACATTACTGCTGGTGTTTTGTATAATCTGTGTATAATAAAACAACATATATTATCAAGAACACATTCATTTTATTAGTTTTTGTAATATGTTGTCATGATTTCCTTTCATTGTCAGTGCTGCAAGGCGTCCTAATACCTAATTAAAGAGCTTCTGCAAACATAAAGAGTTGATTCAAAATTTCAGAAGCTTTTAATCACTGCAGCTATAGGTTTTTTTAATATAAGCTTTCTTCACTACAAAATGGGGGTTCCTAAATTGGTTATTTGCGCCTATAGACCACCCGAGCTGGATGAAAATACTTTTCAGAAATTGCTCGAAGGTCTATTATACTTAAGTCAGAATAAGAAGATACTCTTTGCAGATAAAAAACATTAATGGTCTATCTCACATAATGAAACATTCTGGAAGGCCTTGTGGTCATTCGTAGAAACACTTGTTTGTAGCTTTGTCAGTGCCGTGATGTTTCAACCTTAGCCTACAAGATAACGATACTCACACCATGTGAAATTTTCGCAAAGTAGTCTGTTTGTGCATTCTGCGACTTAAAAGGAAGAGGTCTGGACACTGACCAATATGGTTTAAAGTACTTATTTGAATTTTTGAAGTTATTTGAATTTATTTGAATTTGAAAATGTAAAAAACTATTTTAAACATTTTGGTCGGTGTCTGGACCTCTTCCTTTTAGTATGCATCATCCCGACCAGACGGGCTTTCGTCATACTCTCCACTTCATCCAGTCTGCAACTGTACAATGGGCTGTAATTTTTCCTAAAATCTGAGGTGGCCAAGATGCACTTGGAGTGGTAGCATTGAATGGCCCAGCACTGTTGAATAATTGGTGATGCTATGTTTAAATATTCATGCGGTGTCTGTTCGCAATACAATAGTACATAATCTATTTTGTTTGGTTTTCCAGAATGCTCCCTATCATGCACTGCCATCTCAACAGTACCATGGCTTTTTGTGTGGATTCCTTCCCTTTTGAAGGCCACCACTGTTTGCACAGCATCACAGCCTGCCTGCCTTGATCTTGCGGAAGAAGAAAATACAAAATGCCTATTTTTTGAAATGCATGCATGGCTTCATGCAACACCACCTGTCGTCGGGGTGTTAAGGCTTTTTGCAGAGAAAATGTAATGACGCCTTATGTGTGCCCTGGTGGCAAAGTGTTTGCCTCTTTGCCTGTGTAAAAATTTCACACTTATGGATACTGTTAAAGGTTCCTGTATCATATTTTCTTTCACATCCTAAGAAATTTTTGTTTCATTATAAAACTAAAAATTATAGTTGAATTGCTGCTTTGTGTGATATGCAATATTCAGCTGAAGGTGATCAGCAGAGGTCGAACAAGTGTTATGTCAGGTGGAGAAATTTTTTTGAGAAGTGGACTTCTTCGTTAGGGTAACAATCGTTTTCCTTGGCAGTATTTATATAGTTCACTTTTCTCCACTCCATGGATATCCAGCAAAATGAGTGAGTGCATAGAGAAGGTGAGGTAAGTTTAAATGCTCACCATGGGGGTTTAGTTGGGGTAGCAAGGTGTGTAGAAGTATGGGAGTTTGGCAGGTTGCTGGCACCAATTTCTATGAGTGATCTTGTTGTTTGTGTCTATGTCAGTTATATAATGCGAGGCGTCTTCTGATGCCAGAAATTTTGAAAAAAAAAAACTCCTTATATTTGTGGAAATTCAGTATGTGCCCCGGGGGCTACTACGAGCACTTGGGGCCACTGGGTAGATGCAGCTCTCCAATGAACTTTTTTGACACAAACTTGTGTATGTACGCTGGGTGTGTGCCACTGCATATGTGCCACTCTTTAATGAACCTCTTTGATGCTGACTTAGGTCATGGGGCATCACAACACAAACCTATGTAGCGACATCTGTGTATGCAAGTAAGTGTGAGCTGGAATTGTCTGCTTGGATTTTCTTTTCCTGATGACGACTAGTCCCCTTGTTGAATTAACTTCAGCCTGAGATATCACCTGTTTGTCTACTGTTATAACATTATGCCCATTTTGCTGTGAACTTGTCATGTTCTCTAGCTGGCAAGCTTGAATTTCAGGTGCTGCACGCTAAGGAAATTGATTCAGAGTGGGTGGTACCACTTCTGCTTTTTCTTTGCAGCTGTGTGTTACATGAGTTGTACGTAGATGTCTATTAGAAATAGCATAGTTATTCAAAGGTACTTTCATTATGTTCTAGGTCATTGGTGCTGTCTGGCCTCCTTTGCATCATTTTTTGTAGCATGCTTTTTACATGCAAAAACAAATGTGGCCTGTTCTAATGCATGCAAGGACTGCCCAATAGCTCATGATGTTTTGAGCCGCTGAATTTCAGTCTTGGCTGCACTTGTGGATTTTCAACTGTACTGAAGCTTGCAATATGCTTGAATTTCCTGTCAAACTGGTTTGCTTGTTTGTATCCAATTTATTGAATTATTTCACTTTCATTATGCTAATAGTCATTGATTGTACTATCATGCTGGCACATTTGATTCTGGAACTGCAATAAATTTCCAGACATTTTATTGCTTTGTCATGGTTTTTGCACTCGTCAGACACAATCTACTAAACACACACACAAAAAGAACTCCCTTCAACCTCGTAAAATTCCCAAAAAGTGCATAATAAACTCCCAGACCTACCTGTAGAAGCCCTAATAAGGAGCTAAAATGCACTCCCAAAACATCTGTTTAAAGCTCCTTTAGTAAAACAGCTCCCTAAAGCTGTAAAAATTCACTCCCAAGCATTCTCGTATATGTTCCCATAAAAAGCAAAAATCGAACTCTCAAAACTATCCATAAGCGCTCCCTTAAGCAGAGCTCCCAAAATATGGGAACGGTTGCTCCCAGGTTTACACCTAAGCACTCCTACAAGGAGGTAAAATAATTTCCCAAAGGTATCCTTCAAAACGCCCTTAAGAAGCCAAACGTTTCCGAAAATATGTACGTAAGAACTCCCATCGCTTCTCCTATAAATTCCTATAAGAATCAAAATAAAATACCCATGTCAACTTGTAAAAGCTCCCAAAGCTCCTCATAAGAACTTCCATAGTTCTGGTGTTCAAAAGAGGAATGAAAAACTCCCAACGTTCCCCATATAGACTCCTGCAACCACTCGGGGGTTGGTGTTCAAAGGAGAATTAAAAACCTCCCATAATTCTCCATATAGACTCCTGCAACCACTCAGGGGTTGGTGTTCAAAGGAGAATTAAAAAACTCCCATAATTCCCCTTAACACCACCAAACACAAGGGTGTGAAAAAAAACTCCGTTCGAATGGAGGATATTGTCCTCCCTTAAGGGCTGAAGTTATGCAACGAGGCCAAAACTCCCTAAAAGGGTCAAACCTGTTTACAGTGTAAGGATCTAACAAAAAAATGATCTAACGCCCTTGCTTTTCACTGTAAGAAATATTCGGTGATTGCATTTTGCACGCGCAGCCTTCAACTCAAGTTATGTTTCTCAGACGTACAAGAACTATTCTGCTGCACTTCTGAAAAAATTCACGTACGCTGCAGTTTATCCTTACAAACCGCACGCCTGAGCAAAGTCATTCGCAACATATCCAACAGATGAGCTCACACTACTGCCGCGCATAGCTCCCAAATCGACGATGCGCGCCGTTGTTCCATTCCCCACCACACATAGTTCGGTTTGTGTTTCTCATTGAGTGACATTTCGCCGTCAATAGTCGAATTCGACCTTACGCTAGGTTCATGTGCACACATGACAGAAAATGCACAGTAGACGACCCTTAAGCATGGCTTGAGCACTGAACGGCTTCCGTGGCACAGTTACGTAAGCACTAAATTATTAATTATGTGGTAATTATCGAACCTAGTTTTCCATTTAGCTCCAAGGCGAGTATTGCGAAACTGATGTCCATCGGTGCCATGAACCCTGGCTAGAAAAAATTATGGTTTCGAACTCCCAGGGTTAGTTCTAGTAACAACACATAAATACCCCGGAAAGTGGATGGGGAAACGGCGCCGCGGTAGCTTAATTGGTTAGAGCATCGCACGCGTAATGCGAAGGCGTGGGATCGTTCCCGCCTACGGCAAGTTGTTTTTTCATCCACTTTCAATTCCCTTAATTTATAATTTCTTGATTTGAATTAGTAAGTACAAGTAATTTCCCCTGTGTTGTCCTTGGTGTCTTTTTTTTTTGTTGGCTTCTTATGATATCATTAATAAAAAATCGGGCCCCTCGGTTAACCCCATTTATTCTCGGTTTCGTTATGAAAGAGAGACAGAGATAGATGAACGGCAGGGAGTTTAACCGTATGTTAGTTTCCGGTTTGCCCACCTGCACTGGTGCGGGAGAGATGGGAGTTGGAAAGAGGGCCGGAACAGAGAATATAAAATTAAAAAAAACGAAACAGGAAGGACGTTTAAATTATAGGCGTTCACATAGGCCGCTGGATTGCAATAAGTGCAATAACGCTTTTATGGCCATCTGATGTGATAGCAAGTCTCCTCAATGCTGTAGAATAATTTCTCCCCAGAACATGCACACGGAGCACCACAAGGAGCGACGAGAGGGAAAGAGCGCGCCACACTGAGCGCAAATACCATGATGCAGAGAGCGTGGCTTACGTAGACGCAGCGGAATATAGAGAACGCAAAGAGATGGTCGTCATAACGGTAGGCGTAGACGAAGAACCCCTAGCTAGCGGAAACGCGAAAACGGACAACCCCGAAGTAGCGGAGGAATCCGCAATAGCATTAGCAGTGGCCTCCACCAAAACTAGAATTATCATAAGCGACTAAAAGATCACAGTTCATAATTTAGCAAAAGGACGCATCTCGCCTGAGGCGCTCAAATTCAAAACAATAAGAGCGACCATCATCGCGGGACGATCCAAATTATTTGGGGGCCCGCGCACTCCTCTCTCCCCGGCAACTAGGCGGCTCACAACGTAGCTCGAGGGCTACTGGCCGAGCAAGTGAGCCAACCCAGCCGGGAACGAGAGGAGACCGTACAGTCAGCTACAAAGAAATCACCGATTACTATCGGCTGGGAAGGAACCGGTACCCATCACCTCATCCAGAGTTAACCAAGAAGCAGGCGGTATAGCCTGGCGCCTCCTGCAAACAAATATGTATCCTAACCCGGTGGCCTGCAGCAGATTCTGTCCAGGGCAATATAATGATCAATGTAAGTTATATATGGGTAGGGCGGCTCTGCTACATATTCTGTGGGCATGCTCGAAGGAGGCTCCTTTCGTGAGCTGCAAAATTCAAATCCGGCAGCAGTGGGTGACCCTGCTGCTCAGCTCAGACCAGCGAGACCAGGGGCGGCTTGCACGAACATTTAATAACGAAAATAATAACAAATTTAAGAACGCGTTCTTAGAGGTTCCATAGACAACACCTAGTCCGCACAAGAACGCGTTCTTAAATTCGGCATTACTTTCGTTATTAAATGTTCGTGCAAGCCGTGCTGGGCCGTCCAGCTAGCCGAAGCAGCCGCTGAGATCCAGGGGATCTCGGCCGTCTGCTAGGCGGAGGGAGGCTGCGTCCGCCCTCGTGATTGCTGACATCAATAAAAGTTGACTCACTCTCTCTCCCAACAGAATTTATTGATCTCCTATCTTTAATATGAGAGGTAACCGTTACTGAAATAACACGTATTTAACGAACACTTCCTTTTCGTGTTGCGTTTGCAAACCGTCGTTGTCAGGCCCCCTCCTCATCCTCGCCCTCAGTGCATTGGTCGAAGCAAAACAAAAGCCTGCGCACCACCGCCTCTTGCGATCTAATTTATGCCCAATGCGGTAATGTGCAGATGAGAGCCGGACGCGCTAACCTGCGAGCTATTGCACCAGATTCGCTCTTGGTAATATATGTACGGTGGGGCTAGTGCCCCGCGACATGTTTTTTTGTCTTTCGGCGGCTATCTTTCAGGTTGATAAAGAAATTGCAGAGAAAATTGTAGAGCAACATGAAAAAATCCCGATAAAGCTTTCTGTTGCTCAATATATCCTGCATAAAAGTGTTTTGCGAGCGTGAAAGAAGCCCGCAAATGCACGCAAGATTGCCGTGCGTCTTACCGCTTGAGGCACATTGCGTGTATTCGCGGGCTTCTTTCACGCTCGGATAAACGCTTTTATGTAGCACGTATTGAGCAAGAGAAAGCTGTATCGGGAGTTTTTCATGTTGCTCTACAATTTTCTCCTTGACATGTTTCATCTAACAATAATATTTCAGAAGTTGATTAATTAATTAAGACTAATACTCTAATTACGGGGCATGAAAAATAATCTGAGCATCTCCAAGCGACGGCAAACAACATTACTTTGGTTCTGCCCAGCTACGTGGCAGTTGTATATCTTTAGTGTTTGGCTGAAGTTACGTGGGACACCGTGTACACTACGATCGTGCCACTTTGTATAGTGCTCTTTGATTGTGCTGTCTTTTTTGCTATGCATAGAAGTGTTCTTTGTGCAAGTATGAAGACGCAAGAAACGCACTGCCCTCGATCGTTCCTTTCCTCTGGAAGTCCAAGCAGCAGAAGATCAACAACGGTGTTTAGCTCCGTTGATTAGGAGGTGTCTATAATACAACTCTACAAGCGTATTAGCCGTTGGCTTGACCTTACCCACTATTGTCAAAAGATGGAAGGCGACATATAATTTACGGAAATATTAGCGCAAGGTTGTCTTCGCGGGCAAGTTCCTTATCGCGTTCAGGTTCAGACGCCTTTGCCGCGTTTCTCGCTCCAGTATGAAGAAAGGTTTAATGAAGTGTTTGCTTCGTGAGCCTTAGTTCACTTGTGTGCGTCGCGGACGCCAGACACACATTTACCTAAGATAGAGAGAGAGAGAGAGAAGTGATAAGGGAAGGGCAGGGAAGTTATCCAGGTTGATCCCCGTTGGTTACCCTGCACTGGAAAATGGGGGACAAGCAGGTGAAAGTTGAGAAGAAAAGAGAAGAAATGTTCTCCAGTATTTGCGTACACCCATGAAAAACGTACAGCGCCAGTAAAGAAAAAAAAGGGACGACTGACGCAGTTGAGCTCTTTTCTTTTAATCAAACAGTTGATAATTTGATGGCGGCTGAGAAGTAAGCAATGAACCTAAACTTCAATATGTTTGATTAGAAGCTGCAGATAAGCTCATCGGCAAAAGTATGGCGCAATGCGTTTAGTCGATTGGTCAAGCATCACAGATTTGGTCCATTCTGCATCTCGTACGTCCCGCTAGGGCATCTAACACTTTTGCTTCGAGAAAGGCAGATAAGATTCTTTGGAGTGAATCTAGAATTGCAGAGGTGTTTTAGACATAAGTGCATTTCAATGCACTTGAATAAGCCATGCGGAGAAATGAAATAGTCAGCTGTCACGTCTATATGTTAAACGAAAAAACAAGAAATAAATGTGCACGGCAGTCGTCCTTTTCTTTTTTTTTTTTTTCGGCGCGAAGATTTCTTCTGCGTTGCGTCCTATGATGATTCCTTCATAAATGCAGTACTTATGGAAAACAGGAACATTTATTCAAACAAGAGTATTCACCGTCGGACAAGGTCCTTCATGCGACCACCAAAGATGGACCGGCCTCTTGTGACGCGTTATCTTTCGTGATATGCCCAAATTTCATTTCGAAGCGAGTTTGTTTTAAAAAGATGATTGAAGTCCGCTGACAGGCAGTGTTGGTGAAGAATCCAGCTCCTCTTTGTCCGTCGCAGACCCGGTAGGAGCAGGATGAGGCAAGCTACTATCCTAGGGAAAATAAAACGGGAAGAATCGCTTATTTACTGACACAGGCACACACAAAACAGGCACGAATTGTTTCAAGATACGTTATCAGGCAATGCTCATTCAGGTATTTAGCTACACTCTGGATAGCGCTTCTTGTATTTCTTAAAGATTATTTCCCTTTCCTAAGTGTAGGGCATACAACTATGCACGTCCTCGGTTAACCTCCCTTCCTTTCCCTCTTTGTTTTTCCTCTCTCTTAAAAATTGATATACACAGTTATTCAACATCATTTTCGGTATCACATCTGTAAGTGCATTTTTATTAACCAAGTGATAGAAAAAACTGCATATTCTGACAAAACTGTTTACGAATAAAGAATAAATGCAGCGGAAGCTTTCTAAGTACTTAGGTGACTAGGGCGTTACTTTATTTGCACTAAATGCCTATTTGAATTCCTTTGAATCCAGGCAACCATTCGCTAGACGTTCTGCTGCTCTGGCTGGATAGTCATGATTAAAACGCAATACTATCTGGCGCAGTTGAAGTTCAAATCTACGATCACCCTTATCACAAGTCAGGTAATTAAACACTATTAGGAATATCTGGATGTGCTGCAAGGTGCTCTTTTGATACGGTTTATCTTTTACCGTGCTTACGCACTTGCACATGTTCTCATAGATTGTTTTAGTCTAGTCTGTCAAGCAATAATTGGTTAATTGGCATTTTTATCTTAATAGTCTTCCAACGTACACAAACACATGTACGCACAACACATACAATGTAAAGGTGATAAGCTAACCGCAACACAGAGGACCACATTAGGGGACCCTATCTCTACAAATTTCAACATTCCGTATACATTTGAGTAGCATACGAACATATGGTGCCTTTTCAGACGCCCTAACCATCCGTATGACCATTTAAATTGGGCCTGTAAGTGACGAATAGCAAAATTTCCAACTTACTATGCGGGTGGTGGGTTTCAGACAACGAGGCCTCCGACGCCTGCGACGTGTTGGCCGCCGTACTGTCCGCCGACCGCTCCTCCTTCTTGGGCCGACTTCTCGTAGCCAGCTCCGCCAGCCTGGTGTCCCGCACCATACGCGCTGCCGGCGTTTGCCTGCAGTCCGTAAGTGGACGTCTGACCGTAGGTAGAAGTGTGGCCGTACACGCGCTTCTGGGCCTCGCCGCCGCCGTAGTTGAAGCCACCCTGGCCGTAACCGCGGCCGGCGCCGTAGTATCTGCCTCCGTAACCACCGTAGCCAGCACCACCGTAACCGAGGCCACCATAGCCCAGACCCCCATAGCCGACTCCGCCGTAGCCGAGACCACCGTAGCCGAGCCCACCGTAACCCAGACCGCCGTAGCCGGGACCTCCATAGCCGAGGCGTCCGTAGCCAAGACTTCCGTAGCCCACGCCGTATCCTGGTGCGTAGCCGAGACCACCGTAGCCAAGACCACCGCCGTAGCCGAGGCCTCCATAGCCGACACCAGGATAGCCGTAACCGCCGTAGCCAAGACCAGCGCCGTAGCCGAGGCCGCCGTATCCAATGCCTACGCCAGGTCCGTAGCCGCCAAACCCAGCTCCAAAGATGCCACCGCGACCCTCAACCTTCTCCTTGCCTTCGGTCTTCTTATCTTTGTCGTCGACAGCCGGCTCGGCGACCGGCTGTTCAGTGCTGGGCGCAGCCGGTGCCTCGGTGGAAGCGGTCTCCGGCTCGTCGGCGCACGACACGAGGGCCAGGGCGGCCAAGCTGACCGCGAGGACCAGCTGGAAGCAACGGACGAGACAGCGTTATAAGACTCCTGGCCAATTACATTTGCTTGCAATGCCCCTTCGAAACCTCGACTATATTACCCGCGATGGGCGGGTTTTTCAGTGCAAAAGGTATATCTCTTAAACTGACAAACTGGAACCTTTAACGCAGTGTGATATAATAGTCTTGTGCTCTACGCATTATTTCGACTACAGCAGCACTCGATGAAACGCCATCACACGACAGCTTCTTGCAGTATTGACCTTCCTTACACTTTCAGAAATGTGTTGCGTGTTGTTCTTCGACAAGTGTCCGTATTTTGTGCTTGGTGACTTCCTAAACACAGGTGATACGTTCATTAAAAAAATTATTTTGATTTTATTTGAAAGTACATTGCAGTGCCCATTATGAGGCATTTGGATTAGTGCTATCAGAGTGACTTAACATGGAGAATAACTGTGTAATTTGAGAATATAAAGCATATTAGCAGCATGCAATGCGGAAAATGGACCCATCTCGCGCAAATGAGAAATAAATTTATGAATAAAATAAAAGTAAACTAAAATACAACTAATGATGACTCCTCATGTCGAGAAGGCAATCTAGCTACACGAGATCAATAAGATAACTGGTTGTGACGCATTAGGTATTAATTTGAGGAGTTGTGTAAAAGTCATGCCAATCAATTCATAATACAAGATAGAGGGGTTCAATATGTAATATTATACTTCTTGCTTAGAACTCACGGTCGATTCGTAAAAAAGCAACGCAACTACGTATCCATACATATGACGCATGCATCGCAATGGTTACATAGGGATTATGTTCCTTCGCGTGTAAGCATGGCCTACAAAATGATGCTCAAGTGTAAGGCCCACCCTGGAATAAATTACATCTTGATGATGTATAATGGTTCCTGACCTGACTTATGCTCCTTTTTTCTCTACAAATTATAGCTTACACATTGGCATTTCTCTTCTCCAACAGCTTACTTATATAAGTTCCAGGATTCCACTTGACCCGCCTCATGCTGCCACTGGCCACTGTTAACCACCCAAAACGTCATCTAAATGAATGACAATAAGGAATATAAATGAACAACGCTTGGTGAAAGGCCAACATTTGGTTGCGTCTGTGCTCTGACCTACAACTCCCTTCTTCGGTTGGGGCGAATTTTGCCCATAATAGACTGCGGCGGCACTTATGTGACACGCGAGTGCCTGTGAGCAGCTCCTCAAGCATGTGTCACGTCACTGTGTTCAGTCAGTAAGGTGGTGGAACTACGTAAAATAATTTGCGTTTGACAAACAAGACAGCAGATGGAGACCTCAAGGGATCATCGGTGGCAGAACAAGGGATGTTTCATGAGCCATCGTCTTATCAAGGGTTCTTGTCTTCGTTACGGCAGAAATTGACGAGAACAAGACCCCTTGTCAAAACGTTGGCTCCAGAGACTTTGCTTATTCCACCGCTGTTGATAGCTTCCCTTTTGCCCGGCTTCGGGAAGTTCAATGTTATTTTTTTTCTTTGGAACATGGCTTCTGCTTCCAAATAGGCCTATAACTGTGTGCCATGAGCGGCCTTTTCGCTTAGTATAGGAAAGGAAAAGGTAAGATAAAAAAGAGGAAAACTGCAATGTCATGCGGCACGTTTTGACAGCTTTCAAAACTTGAACAACGTGAACGCGGCTCCCGAGATGTGTAATTATGGGTGCGATCTCGGAGGCGATTACGTGAACCCGAATGCTGCACTCGCTAAACGTAAAGAATTAGCAGTGGATTTCTCTAAATCTTTGCAGTCCCCGGAAATATAAATGATCAGCTACCATTTGCTGATTTTCAAAGATCTACGCTCCAAGTGAGAACATAAAGCGGCCATGGATTTGCGATCACCGTAGTAGCTCCCGGCATTCACTATTACGACGCCATCATCACTTAGGAAAGAAAACATTCCGGTCATTATTACATCAGAACTTCAAAAGGATTAAGGTCCTTCGTAACGTCAAACAGACGCCAATAGCTGTCTACAGCGTCCGATTCCATGTTTCATAACATTAACGTCGTGGAATGACCTTCGGTGTCCCATACTCTAAAGCGCGTGGGTGGGGTTATGGGAAGCGCGTTTAACGGTGTTTCGGATCATCAAATGAATCATCTTGGCGCACCAGCCAGAACGGCGTTAAGAAAACACTTCCTTTATGCGTGGCTTTCCGCTGGCGTTTCATCCAAGGCCGTTGGCGATGAACGAAGTGCGTTATTCGTTAGAAGCTGTAGCATTGCAATATCGCCCCATCACCAGCTCTTCGAAAATAGCATTACCGTGTCTTGAGGAAAAACAACAACAGTTCGAAGAATTTCCATGTTCCAGCTCCTAAGTCAAAAAAAGAAAACTCGCATTTACAAATAGCTGCGTCCATTCCCAGCGTACTATTTTTCAAAGTACTTACGAGTATCTTACGAGTATCTTACGAGTATTTTACGAGTAGAAAGTTCAAGCTAAGTATTTTTGGTCCTGTCTCCAATAAGAAAGGAATAAATGTTGTTGCTTGAACTTGCTGCCCGCGCATCCTTGTGAACAATTGTTATGACGTTGTGTTCCTGATTCTGAGCACAAAAGTCGGGGGTGGGGGGTGATTGACCTTACGTCGTGGTAGATGCGTTACGCTATGAACACAAGGCGAAAAACACTGTGAGAATAAGATTTCGCTGATGTGAAACTTAAAGAAGCCCTATAATAACCGCAGCCTTGCGTAGCAGCTTCTTTCCTATCCAAACGCAGCTTTTTCACATAAAGTTCCGTCAGTTATTATTACCGTTAAACAGGCAACACGCGTCACACGCAGACGCAGTTACTTTTTCGTGAACGTTGGCTATAATGTAATTCTGAATTGTTCGAGATGAACTGGTAGTTGTACTAACTGTGCTGATTGTTTTACTTGCTACTTCAGGATGGTGCTCTAGCATGGACGTCATAAAAAATGTAGGAAATTTTGCATTTGGTCAGAACACCTTCGTTTTTGCATGTTAGCATACAAGCGGTTGCCTGTTTTTCATGGAGACTGTTACTGCTATTATTCTTCGCGATTTACTTAAATTATTTATGTAATATTATCGCTCTGCTGGTGATAGTGTCTTACAATTGAGATGACTAAGCATTCGCGGTTGGTGCAGGAGAACTGAAGATTGCTGGGAAAAGCCTTCGTCCTGCAGTGGACATAAAATGGGCAGGTGGTGATGATGATAAATCAAATACTAATCCACAAGCGCCGGTCCCTGCTCGCTTGTTGTAGTTCCTACCCTGTTGCACTTGTAGTACCGTGAAAATAAGTGACTGCCTCCTCTTACAAATGTGTTATGGTGATTTACGATGGTTTAACAAACATTGCGCATAGCTGACATATGAAACTTGATGACAAAGTGTCCAAAACCCCCTGGGATGATATTTTGCACTCCGTATGATGAACGTTCACTGAAATATTCAGTGCTCTGTAGAGCTAAATGTTTCCGATAGGTGAATTAGAATTGAATGATCACTAAACAAACAGTACAGCATTTTGCTGTGTGGTAGTGCATTGTTGAAGCTGCTTATTTAATCACGTCGAGCAGTTGGACCTCAGTAACATTTTTAGCCTTCTTAACTCCTCCATCCAACGGCGATATACGGGACAAAGGTTCTGAACGCAAGGATAACTGGAGATGTTATTTTGACCAGAGGCTTTCCAACGAAGGATACACAAAAGAAAGCGAGATGCTGGCGATAGATATTTTTTCATAAACTGTCTTTAACGTTGCTGAAATATAAGGAGATTAAAGAAGCAAGTTAGGGATGACGAAATAAAATATCGTAAATTTCGTATGATACCCTGGCATACGAACTGGGAAGTTACATGTTAAATTAAGTGATTAAACTCTGAAAGCCGTGATCTGATTATGAGACTACGAAACAATTTTGACCAACCTGGGGTTCGCTAACGCGCCCCTAAATCTAAGTACATCAGCGTCTTTGCAGTTGGCCCCCATCGAAGTGCTGCCGCCGCGGCCTGCGACCTCGTGCTCAGCGGCGCGACGCCATAGCCACCGAGCTACCGCGGCAGGTCAAGAAACGCATCTTTTACCTGAAAACTTAGTCGAAAAAGTTCGCAATGGCTCAAAAGGAACCATTCTTCAGACCTTCGGCATTTATATTTCACGTCGACCAGCCTTGGTTGCTCGGGTGATACTTGTAGTGTAGAGGCTTCTAGCTGACGGCGCTGAGCTCTTTTTTTTCCACCAAGGTTCAAGAAAGCCCTGTTTAGGTTCTGAGACATGTTTGCGAACGCTAGCCATGGTATGGTTCAAGTTCTACCTCTAACATGGTGCGACTCTGACGTCTAGCCGCGGAGTACCACTGAACCGCACGAAGATCGCCTGCCTGCTATTGAATCACACGCTGCTATCGCGATGAATGGCCGTTCAAGCATTTCTGCTACTCGTTAGAGTATTTCAGGTTTTTTGTCATTCCTGGATGTAAGGCAATAAACGCGCCAATATTCGTGTTAAGTTTACGGCACTCCCCAAAGACAAAGTGAAATTCAACTTTCTAAGTAATTCTTTTACCTGCCCACAACGAACTAGTAGTTTGCTTTGAGCAGGTCCTTAAGCTGGCGTAAGACGACCGACCGCGACTCCTACTCTGACAGAGCTGTCGTTAAGTCATTCTTATCCAGCAAGGTAAAGCTCAGCTCGGCTGCTGAAATGAGCCTCGTAAACTGCAGCGGTGAAGGAACGGGTGCACGAACACGAAATTTTTCGCACCAGTGCGTTCCTTTACTTGTCCTGTCAGCTGCAGTGTACGAGACGTGCCCAGCAGTTCTAGAAGCGGGACGCGAACGCACATATAGCCAGCAATCCGCTGCGCTTACCGCTGCCTTCATCGCGTCGTCGGTCTGTGAGATCACACGAAGAAAGTCGACTTGACCGAGGGTGCCGCGTTGGGGTAGAGCAAAACCTTTCTCTTCGAACCGCTGGCCTGTGGTGTCCGCTCGGAGGTTACCCCGGCTCTTATATACAGCTCACGCCGCCTCATCGCACTCGCACGCACTCGTACGCGCACATGCACGCGCGCACGCACATACAAGGTGGCTTTCACCCGTTTCTTGTCTTTTTCATTCAAGGCTGCTGCCGGTGGAGGTGGCGGTGGTGCCGACGGACGCCGCCTCGCCTTTTCTTGCGCTCTCTCCTCCTCAGTGGAGTCGCTGTCCTCCTCGCTCCGATAGTATTGGCACGGCCAGCGCCATTGCACCGTGATCTCGTCGTCGGTTCGGGGGCCCCCCTCCACCTCGACGCACCTCGGCGCCGTTAATAACACTCGGAAGAGAGGAGGAGCAGTCGGGGATTGTCCCGACCGCTCGTTTCCAACTCGCGCGCTGCGATTCGGCGGCGCGGGCGCTGCCGAGCGGGTGCGCGGCACGAGAATTCGGTTGTGTTCCCTAGAAATGGGCAGGATGCGAATAATGACAATTGCGCGAAAGGCCCCGACCAACCGAAGTGCCGGAGCTGCTCTTCGGAGCCCGCCTGCGCAACGACCCTCGTAATGCGGTACACTTGCGTGATTAGCATTATTATCGCCTGCACGCAAAAAAAAAAAAAAAAAAAAACGTAACATATTTTTAATGTGGACGGAATTGTGTCTCTCGTATGCTTGGGCCTTCTTTACTTTTCCTAATGAAGTATTACTTTACTAAAAAGTCCTTTACGCTGTAAGCAAAACTTTACACTTTTAATTTGCATCCCATTTCTTATTTCTTTCATATAAATACGAACTGTTACCTTCCTTTATTTCCAAACAATTTTTTCAGCCTCCTCCCGTTTGCCTTTTCCTTATTTGCTTTTTTTTTACTTTTTAGTGACTCGCGAGACGTGCCAAACACTCAGAATATTTTTTAATTTTTTTTTAAGAATTTCTTGGTGCGTCGCATTAAATGAATGCGCTCTCTTATAAATATTTTTTTTTTGTTTATGAGCTATAAATTCATCTGCATAAAATCATAAGCGACTCGCATGTGTTTTCACTCTGAATGTCGCAGAAAAACGTTGACGCGTAAATGTAAGGCTGATTTGTAGCTCAAGGCTTCAGAAACCCGATGAGCTCAGTTGCATCTGTAGTACCGTTCATATCATTGTCCTCATACCTATAGCCTCTGTAGTTGGTATTATCAGCGTGTTATTAGCAGGTACAAAATGCTACATTTGAAGACATTTGTATGACAGCGACCATTAACGGAAGGAGACGTGCTACTCAGCGAAGACAGCCCAAACGATGCACAAAAGTTCTGAAACAACTGTCTCGTGAAATTTTACAATCTCCTAGAATAGCCCTAACTTACACACTACACAATACGCTCTTCACGAACGAGTTGTGTATATCCTTTGGTTCGTACACAGCACGAAACCATATGACTCCACTTCTAAGTACCTCTGGGATCATCCAACTTTCAAGAATCACCGCTTCTGGTGGTGGGGGTGGTTTCTAGCAACACGTGGGTTCAGCCTGGCGATCGAGGTGGGCAATATATCCACCCAGGCGACTCTTGCAGTGCCACTGGGGTATGTTACCACTCTTACAGTTGCGTTCAATAAGAGCTCCAACACGGGTGCTCGGGGTCGAAAGAGCTCCAAGACTGCACGGCGGCGCTTACGTGCGAAAAATTGGTTTAATAATACCAGTAATTGGAAATGCATCTTTTTCTGCAATTTTTTGTTTGTCAGCACCGTTGGCACTCTTGGAGCCCCTTAAGCCATGGACACAGGTGTTTCAGTTCATATTGAACGCAATAATACAGATAGCCAAACTCTCTTAGGAATGCAGTAAGAAGACGTGAAGCTTCGTCTCAAGTTATAAAGGACCCTTCGGGAAACACAAAGTGCTCCGACCATGGTTGTGAGAGACCTTTTTTTTTTTTGTAGGTCCTCAAGAAGAGCCTCTGGTAGATTGGGCGTTCGATGTTTCCTGTCTCGTTGCATGTAGTACAGTTCGGAGAATCGATATGCCCCGCCTTAAATAGCCATGCTGGCGTATTGGCAGATTCTGTTTTTATCCAATGCTTCCTTTCGACAAAGCTGCTTAGTTACGCCGGCAGCATGTGGCGGAATCAGAAAAATCGAAAGTTAACACGTATGTCTCATTTCGCTCTTTGGTACATTCGCATTAGGGGTATGCGAGAGCGTTGCTTCTGCAAGAGGCATCAGCTGCCTCAATGCCCAGCAATACCATTGCGGGAGGCGGGAGTCGAGTTCTTTCGGAGACTGTAATGACTTGCGCGAGAACTTGCTCGACGGTGCCTCATGGAGCTTACTGGACGGTGTCTCGAGATAAAGTTGCCGCTCTGCGCCCTTCAAGTAGGAGTACTACATTCTGAATATGCAAAGTCTTAAATTTGCGTAGAGCAACAGGTGTTGCTGCACCTTCGACACCGACATTTTCCTCCACCCTTGGCATCTGGGAACACAGTGCAGACAACATTTATTGCGTAGCGTCAAGTACGTGCATTGTACGCCAGTACTGCAGCTCTGAAGATGAAGGTACACGTTTCCAATCAATCGAGTGCTGCAAGCTCTACAGACGTCCAGGTGATTGGAATCGGGACCCTACGCATGCTCGATTCGCGTTGCCTTTTTGTTCAATCCCTTATGCTTACATCTTTCAAAATGAGCATACAGGAAAGCGACAAACATGTTGATACTGATTTGAGATGACAGATATGCACCGTATATGTGTCAATGCTGTTATAGCGCCATGTGTTACATCGATCAATCCATCAATTAATTTACTGAAGGAGTTTAACGTCCCGACGCAACAAGCGGGCTACGAGCCGATTTATTGGGGCCCACCGTTATAAGTTCGACCTCATGAGGTTCTTTAACGTGCACCCATATCGCCATTGTAAGTTCCTGAAATAATTCAGTTCTTTCAGCAGTGATCGTACTCAATATAATTTTATTGGCACCAGTCTTGCTCAACTTATGTAAACACATACTTTTTTAACTAATGTCAGTCACCAAAGGATAAATATGTTCTAATATTATTGAAAGATTATCCCTTCCTTTTCGCCCTACTTTTCTTTTAAGCTACCAACGAGCGAAATATTATTAGCTAGTAGAACTAACAAAAATTTGAAATACAAGAACCTGTGATGCAGGCAACCTACGCAAGGAAAAAAAGAAGCCTAGGGCCTTATACTACGATACAATCGCCGGCATGTTTCGTTATGCGGAAACTTTCGGAGATTTAGTACGACATTCGCGCTTATTCCCGGTCAGGCCCTCATAGTTTACAGCAACGTACAGCACAACATATAGCAGTACTGTAGCGATAGCAATCAGATAGTGTAAGACGACGCTCCGAAAGGCCGGCGTTGGTATGCTGTCATCCTTGCATTTATTTGTAAATACCAAGAGCGAGAACGGGAGCGCGTTACAATTGTTGCTCGCGACTCGAGCCACGCGAGATGCGCGGGACTGATGATGGCACATGATGATGCACGGTGATGACTATCACGCTACATTAGCGTACCCATCTCGTATTCTGTGCTTACTGAGTGTTACCCAAAGTTGTTTCACTAAGCGCAAGTGCGGTCGAAGGCCGTAGTTCTCCAGGAGGGAAGCACTTGACGAAGGCACTACGCTGTCTCCGACCGTTGTGTCATCCATTTGGTGAATAGTTCCGCAGACGACCAATTGGCGTATACCTCGGAAGCCATTTGAGCGCCCTTCATATTCCTTGGGTCCGCAAGTTCGTTGGCTTGTTGATCCTCAGGGAAATGGCAGCAAGTATTTTTTTAATCATGCAGCTTGCCCTCTGTGGGTATCTGCGTGGCTGGTTTTACCCGTGCAACTTTTTAATGTCCATTCATCCTGTCATTCTGGTCTTTTTTGAAATTATGGGGTTTTACGTGCCGAAACCACTTTCTGATTATTAGGAAGGCCGTAGTGGAGGACTCCTGAAATTTCGACCACCTGGAGTTCTTTAACGTGCACCTAAATCTAAGTACACGGGCGTTTTCTCATTTGGCCCCCATCGAAATGCGGGCTCCGTGGCCGGGATTCGATCCCGCGACTGGTCTTTTTTGCTTGTTTGTTTTTACGTACAACGTAAAAACATCTTGACATGTAGCCAAGCTAAAGCTATGCTCGCAGTTGATAACCTGCAGTCAATAAAACCCACACGATAATGCCTCTAAATGTTCCTTTATACCCCCTGGCCTCTACAGTGCGAGGAAGAGCTAAAGCCTGTGTTCTGTCGATGATCGTCACCGCTATATGAAAGATCGGACGCCTAATGGTACATCGACGAAATATGGACGCTCAATTGGTGCATGAATGTGCTTATTCGGTGGTGGCAGTGGCAGCGATATGTTAACTGCTCAAACGGAAAACAAAAACGTGGACAAGAAGTTCTTGCAGTATTTTATGTAATAAAACATGACGAAGGTTATATATTACTATCCCATCAATGTTCTCAGTGTGCAAAGACCTTGTTTATTGACATAACTTCGCACTTTTGTTTCACTTATGCGGAAGTGATAACCTTTAGCAAAGCTTATTTACCATGGTGTTATACTGCTAAGCACGACTTGTAGAATTTGACTTCCGACTTGCTGGCAATATTTTCACCATGGCGGAATGCCAGAAACCCCGTAGACTACAACTTCGGGTGCTGTAAAGAACGTCATGAAATCAAATTTCATCCCAAGAAGCCTCCCACTACGGCAGGCGAAGAGAGAGAGAAAACAAGGATAGGAAAGGCAGGGAGGTCAACCAGAAGAGCATCCGGTTTCGTACCCTACACGGGGGTGGGGCAAAGGGGAATAGAAAGAGGAAAAAAAAGGAGAGAGTAACCACTGAGTGCGTGGGGGAGGGACACTATGCACTATACAGCAGGCGAATCTGTGAATTATGTAGACGGGATCTTTGACTGTTGGTAAGAATCGGTGTTCATGCTTAAAGAATTTCAGGCAATGATACAATATGTAAGACGGGCACTCTATAGCAGTTATAAAGCTGTGTTCGGTCGCAAAGACATGTTTTGACAAGTGCCAGCGACATTCCTGAACACTGCTAGACAACTGCCCCATCAACCATGACAA
Source organism: Dermacentor andersoni (assembly GCF_023375885.2). Lineage (NCBI taxonomy): Eukaryota > Metazoa > Arthropoda > Arachnida > Ixodida > Ixodidae > Dermacentor > Dermacentor andersoni. The sequence continues at coordinate 272,797,544 of NC_092814.1, forward strand.
CATCTATATACGGAGCCTAATGGCGCCACTTTCTCCAGCCATGGAACGGAGTAGCGGATGTACCAAAGACCGAATATTGTTCGCGTAACACGAAATTTCATTTCCTTTCATTTCCTTTGCATTGACATTGTAGATTGTGTGCTACTACTGCAGTGCTTTTTTTCCCGTTGTGTTTACTAGCTGGAAATGCCTTTATTGTTGCTTTATTTTGCCTCTTTTGTCTATGACATGTACTTTTTTATTATCGTGCTGTTGTTAGAGCTTCAGAACTGAAGCCAATGAAACTTATGTTGAGTGTACCACCTGTTTTATGCCCCCTCCTCTAAGAATCCCAAAAGGGATTGACACTATTGCGAAATAAATAAATAAATAAATAAATAGATCAACAAGAGACAAACTTCAGGCATCTCGACTGCATTGAGAGGCTGTGGCATTAGACGCGTTCTGAAGCTCACAAAATGTCTACCTCAAGAAAAAAGAAAGAAGGGAGGGAGGGTTTCGCTTCTACCGCTGAAGAGCCATTGCGTGGAAAAGTTTTTTTTTTTCTTCTCTCATTTGAAGTGGGCAAATTTGTATTTTCTAAACTTCGTTCCAAGACGTTTTCGCTACGTACCCATGAAAGGCGAAGTACGCAACACATTTGGCGTTAGAGCAGTCCAGGCTTACTTTTGTTACCCGGCTCTGATAAAGGATGGTGGCGTGATGTGCGAGTTTACCTCAATAGTTGATTTATTTACTTTAGAGCTACGTTCATTCGCCTTGTTCTTTTTTTATGTGATGTGGAATAATGTATTTGGATTCATCTTCCTTGCTTTTCTTTCTTTTCTTTTTACTTTGAAGGCAATTCCAGTTTCACCAACCATTACCATAGTGAAGTTGGTGAACCAGACTACACTCCAAGTGTCTTAAGAGCACTGCCTTTTTGAGTCCTTCTTCTTGATTACTGCTTCTTCTTACTCCTTACTCCTTTCCTTCTTTTTTCCCTTAGAAATTTCTCCTTACACAGCACGTCTTAGCAGTGCCCCTTTGCGGAGTCCTATGGGAAGCAAATATCAGAAAACTTGGGCAACAAGTAGGAGCGTTAACGCGGTTCCGTCTCCGACATTGAGCTCTATTGGCGCGCTTGTTTCAGGGTAACTTCACGGTAACTTCATTTTGATGACTTGGGGCTTCTTTGGCTCTGTTTCTGCTAAGAAAACTTACCTCTTGGTGCGTTGCTCAAAATTTCAACACCTGCCCTGGCTCTTTGTTCATGCTCTTAAAGAAAAAGTAATAAAAAGCTACTTCATAAGTGAAAATCTTTCAGTAATGTTTCCGCATTTATTCTTGATTACAGAGAGCCCCGGGCAGTATGACTGAAAAAGAAAATTCCGGTGGAACCAATCTCACGATGAATGTCGACATTAATGCGATCAGCATTCAGTCAGTACAGCGGCACAACGTATTATCACCGCCGTGTACTGCCACCGGGCTCCTCTCTCGCTTTTCGATGATGATGATTTATTGGCATCGCCTTTGAAACGGGGTGGGGACAAATAGTCACCTAGCCTGCTTGATTTAATCAGGTATGCTATACACGCTTTTCATACTAGCATGTTTGTATAAATCTTAAACTTTTTTCTCTTACTCAAGCTTCTCTACATCCCTTGTATAGCTACCTATGCCAGAAACGGATCCGGTCGTTCCCTGCTATTTTTTACCACTACATACTCTAGACGTATCTTGCTTATATCGACTGCTGACCGGTTGATGCTTCTGGAATGTTCAAATCCAATCGCTTCTGGAAGGTGCACGTTACCTACGCATTCCACTGAGTGAATCCTTTCGCATTCCATTAGGATGTGCCGAGTCTCGACATTTTTGCTGCAGCATACAGATGCCTCCTGTCGTTGCGAGTATTTGATCCGGTATGTTCTGTCGAACCCCAAATAGCAAGGTACTGCTTTTTCTGTTATCGTGCAGATTTTCTCTTAATTCCTTTCTTCCCATTGCTGTAAATATCCATGGTCGTTTTTATTTCCTTTCTTTGTATTCAATTCGCTGTCACTGTTTCTCTCACTTTCTTTTTGATGACTTCGGGTTGTCAGTTTACACTTTTAATTACCCTGCACTTGGTTGCTAACTTTCTTGACCTCTTGCTTCATTCTGTTTCCATGCTTTTTAGGCACAGATACTTGTGCTCTATAGCCGCCCATTTATTTTGATCCATGTTTCGGAGCCTTCAAAACTAATCTTGCTCTGCGCTTCTCTGACTCCAAAACAGGCTAAACCCAAGTCACCGCGCACTGCCTCACGTGTGGTTTTACCGTGGGCTCCCAAAGCCAATTGGCCTACCGATCTTTGGTTAACTTGCAACCCCGACGAGATATCCGATCTTAAGCACAGAACGGCATTTGAGAATGTCTAGTGCTGACACCATTACTAATTTCTTGCCTTTTGCACACACCGCGCCATCCAGCAGCGCGCCTGCGAACTGTGCGAGAAGTCCCCGTCTTTTTGCGTGGCCACCGAGATGTGTGACATGCGCATGCGTGCTAACGCTAAGAATTAATTCCTTGCTGCTCGACGGCATTCGTGGCGCAGTGCTAAAGCGTCAGGCTGGTGTGCCTGAGGAATCCCTGTGACGCTGGTATACTTCCGGCCAGATGCGGAGAAATCATCTGGAGGATTGTTTTTCCATTCCAAGAGGCGCGTAATGAGACTATATATAGAAGGCTGTACAAATGTGTAGATTAACAATGCTATTTGCATTAAAAATTATGATCACCAGGTTAAACACTTTATTCTTGTAACATTAACCTCGTCGTTCTTTATATGTAGTATTTTCTATTCTCTTCTTCCTTCGTTTTCCTGTTCAGATTCATTTTCTTCTCTTTCGCACCCAAACGATGAAGGCATGCAAATGGCAGTGTAGCCATTTATTTCCATTTACTTAGACTAAACCAAGCACATGGTGATTCTTTTGCGTCTCATTTTATCTTTCTTTTTCGGGTTTTCTCGGTTGCGAAAATTATATATAGGCTATAAGAGCTACGGCAATGTTTATTTCTTCCAGAGCTGGTCTGTTCCGGCCCCGGGAAGTCCCGCTAGCAATAGGACAAGTAACGAAAGCACTCGTGCCCAGACTTCGTTTTCAGTTCCTGCGTGCGCTTTCTTTTATTCTTTCGAAGAGGGGATTTATTTATGCATGGCACAATTCTGCACTGCCACGCATGTGGGCGGTCATCGTCGCGCAGCTCCCGCAACTCCTTCCATCCCCGAGTTAGATCGTTTCGCATCTTCGCGTGCTCGCCAAGCCACGCCGCGGGAAGCAAGTGTTCTCGAAGTGATTAAAAGAAAGGATGAAGGAGGAGGACAAGTTGCGCGGTTGGCCCATTTGTCGTTTGCCCTGCGCGCGTCCGGTGGAGAAAAAAAAAACCCAGGGTGAAGTAACGTGGGTGCCGGTGCGCAGTGGGATGCGAGCATCGACTCGCACTGGTGACCGACCATGCATGGGGATGCGCTTTTAGAGAGCGGGAAGAATGATTAGCGCGACAAATAAAAACAGAAGGGGCCTCAACACTGCGACCCCCTGCATCGTCAATCAGCTCGCTCTCAATTCTGCGCAGACGCTCCCTGCGCAGCGTGAGAGCGCGATGAGACGTGATTTTTCAACGGCGCCGCTTTCAGCGTAGCCCCAAAGCGACATTATCTTTCTCTTCTTTCGCTTTATTCTTTTTTTTTATTGCGGCTTCGTGTCGGTAACCTAAACGTAACTTGTGCTTACACTGCAATTATTCGCGGACGCGGTTCGGAAAATACCGCAAATTCCCCGTAAATAATATCCCGCAGGAAGAAGGCACCTTTCATCTGAGTTCCTTTACTCACTGTGGTACCGAGGTGGCAGGTCCGCGGCCAGTGCCTGAGAGCATTTATATTTTGTTCAAGCTCATGTGAGTCATCGCTACATTGTATGATTTTTTTTTCCTTTCGCAAGCTTGAGACATTTATTGATATGACTATTTCTCATCAGAAGAGGAAGTTTCTAACGCTGAATCGTGAACACGGGTAACGCAGGGAAAACATAGTCAGTGCTACGTGCGTTCATGTCTGTGATTTTCCCCTAATTTTTCTTGCAGTACATATGTCCCATTTGTGTTATAACCACTGACCGCGACCACTATTCAATCGTGAACTATTGCGGAAGTAGAGCTCATGCTACAGAACCGATATCGTCGTTCAGGACTTCTTGCTTTTGAGGAAAACAAACGAAATGCCCTCTCCTTGGATGCCACTTTCGTTTAGATCTGCGGTAGAATCTTATCCTTTAGTTTCTGCATTATAAAAGGTTCGTAACTTCGTTTATATAACTGCAGGAATGTCTGAAGCGATCACCGCCGAATTCAATATCCGACTGGCCCCTTAGTGCTCTTGCTACAAAATTTCTTGAATCCGAACTTTTGTTTCATTTATGTGCTCTAACTTCTTTTTGCATTTCACCAGCCTACGGAACTAGATATTGATTATTGTACGTGAGTGAGTGAGTGAGTGAATAAACTTTTATTTGGTCCAGCGAAGCGCGATAAAACGAGCACCCGGCTAATCCCACGACGGGACTGACAGATCTAGTCTGCCGGCCCGATCGCGGGCGCGCTGGACGGCCAGGATTTGATCCTCAAAGACAGGACTTCGCAGGAGGGCGTCCCACTCTTCCTTGGTGAACTTCGGGCCCAGCGACCCGCACTCCCAGAGCATATGAGGCAACGTAGCTACCTCACCACAGGCCACGCAAGAACAATTCGGATAAATCTCTGGATATATGCCATTAAGGGACGCCGGATTTGGGTACGAGTTCGTTTGCAGAAGTCTTAGTGTGACCGCCTGCGGCCTGCTTAGCTTGAAGTGAGGCGGGGGGAAAATCCTTCTCTCTAAGTAAAAGAATTTCATGATTTCGTTGTGTGTGAGAGGAGCGTCTCTGTGTCCGGGGAGAGAGTCGCCCGATCCGAGGGCAGCGCGGTCGGTAAAGCCACGCGCAGCCTCGTGGGCAGACTCGTTGAGGTTCAGAGGAACCCCCTCAATCGCCCCGACGTGTGCAGGGAACCAAAGGATCGAGTGCATGGAGGTGTTGCCCTGTTTGGCGCCTTTCAGAATTTGAACTACCTGCCGGGCTACCCGGCCTTTCTGGAATGCCCTGATGGCGGCTTTCGAATCGCTATACACCCTGTCTCTCCGACCGTCTTGCATGGCGAGTGCAATGGCCACTTGCTCGGCCACCTCTGGCCACGATTATTGTACGTCACACACGTTCTTTCACATTTTGGTATGTTTTGCCATGACAGCTGCCAAGGTGATTTTCTTTCATCACCAGCTATTTTAGGTATCGTTGAGATTACCCTTAGAGCAAATGAATTCCCGGTTTCAGACATAAATGAGAAAAATCTTTCCCCAGTTATTGCCTGAAAACTAAGAGTAACCTGTCGCCGTTTCTCTCGAGTAAGTCGGGACAGTCGCACCACTTGTCCACGTCGTTTCTGTCGTCCGTGTTCTTACTGCGGCACCACATTTCTGTTCAAGAAACATGCATCAACTAGCCCAACAACATGTTTTATTAATTAACGAAGTTATGGTATTTCTCAGCGCTTCGATTCAGTAAACCTCTTTCTACTTATAAAAGCTGACCATCAAAGAATATTTGCGTCTTCTTCTACTCAAATCCAACATGAACCAAGAGACTGCTGATGTACACGTTCCAGCAGACTAGCCACAAGTTCTTATTATTTAATTAATTAACAAGTTCTCCGGAGTCACGCAGTGGCAGCCGAGGTTGTTGTCTAAAGTGTTTGCTCGGCCATGGAGGGATTTATCTTTACTGTGGCATACAACTGTGGCATACAACTGTGGCATGCAGTGTGGCATGCAGTTTCTGAAGTCGACGGACCTCCGTGGCCACCTTTAGTCTTAATATTGCGCTTATTATTTCTTTCTTTTCATCTTTCTTTCTTTTTCATCTTTCTTTCTTGCTTGCTTCCTTCCTTTCTTCCTTTCTTTCTTTCTTTCTTTCTTTCTTTCTTTTTTTCTTTCTTTTCACCCCATAATCCCCTAATGCGGGTAGCGAACCATACGCACGCCTGGTTGAACTGCCCGGCTTTCTTTCACCGTTCTCTCTCACTCTTTCTTTCGTTTCATGCTCCCCTATGTTTTCTCTTCTTCCGCCCATTTCCTCCTCCCCCGTATTTGTTTAGAAATGCGTGTTCACGTTGAGAGCGGTGAGGTTGTTGAATTAGCTGGCTCGCAGATGCTATTTCTTTGATTCATGTACTCATTTTCTCTATTCACCTGCGTACTCGCGCAGGCGAATAGTTTCGGGAGGACAACCGTCGCCTAGCTCAAATCGTAGAGCATCACTCGTGTAATGCTGAAATGTGCGTTCAGCTCCCATCGGCAGCAAGATTTTTTTTTTTCGTCCACTTTAATTTCCCTTTTCGTTATTACATGGACAGTCGAGCAAAAAAGTTTGCGGACTACAAGATCTCAGAAAACGTTGAATTTCTGAGTAGCTTGTATCAGCAGTTAGTAAAACCGTTTATCATAATGTTGTTAGCGTATACCAGTAGAGGCTGAAAATGCGAATACCAGGCTAGAATGTGAGGGTGCGGATATACTCAGCTCTTTCTCGATCACATGGTCCATAAACTTATTTGGTCGGCGGTACATTTATACTGAAACCGTCGTTAATTTCCTCTATGCTTTCCTTGGCTTCTTGTGACTGTGTCTAACAAAATATCGAGCCCCTCAGTTTCCCATTTTGTCGCTCACCACTACTAGAAGTGTTATGCACCCAGGCTTTGACAACCTGGCTAGAACTGACTTGGTGCGGTATTGCCACGGTGTTCCAGGAAAGCTGTTTTGGCGAGGCACTTAATAATCATGAAAGGTCGACAGGCACAATTATATAGGCACAATGCACAATTATATTCAAGAAATCCCTTATTAGTGCATAGACATTTCACGTCATCTGTTTGTAGTGGTCAACGCCCGAAATTTGACAAACTGAAGCTTTTGTGTTTGCTGTGACCATAGCGTAAAAGAAGTTTACGAACCTAATTTGAAGAGCGCTAACATGGACCAAGTTGCGAAAGTTGAAGTACGTTGGAAGGAAATGAAATCTCTGAATGGCTCAAAGATTCTGTATCAGTCACTATTCCAGTTTCCTCGCTAAGGACGGTGGTGAGGTGTTGCTTTGAAAAGTGCATTTAGATCGTGCTCCTATGGCCACAACAAGCCTGATTAAGGAAGGCAGGGGGCGATTGTATGTTTACAGGTAGATAAACTGCGCTGATGCACTGACCAGCCGGTAGCTAGGCACATCTGGAAGTTGTACAGTAGCATACTTACCCGAAGCAAAATATACCCCACACCGCGCGTCACCGACTGGTGCTGCTCGGTTTAGAGGCGTGTAGAACCCGAGAGCTCGCTGAGTGTTCCAGCTCGTCTCGAAAGAGCGATTATGACTCCTCGTGGACGATGTCTCTAGGGGTCACGCCCTGCCGCGTTTCGTCAAACTTTCGTTTATGAACTGCCCCCTCGCCTCTTTTTGCACGAGTGGCACGTAATCTATTCCTGGTTCGCGTTCCCACGTTGGGGTCATGCTTCCCAGTGGTAGACCATAATCAGAATCGTCGGAAGCAGCCGTGAAGCAAGTTTCAAAACACGAGACGCCGCGAGGACGGCCAATGGTCACTAAGGAGGAGTTAAAGGGCCGCGCTTGGCTGAGCTGCCGCAAAGAGGATCAGCTGTTACGGCTTTCATCGCTCTTGAACCGGTTTCCTCTTTCGGCATGCCCATGGTCTGCGCGGCCGCTTTCGTGACGAGAACTGCACGGACGCCGAAAGCAAGAAAGGGTTTCCTCTCCTTAAAGGATGAGCTTTGTTCTCCCGTGCACACACGCTCACTCTTGTGCCTGCGAGGAGAAAGCGGTTTGCGTCGGAGAGATCCGGACTGGGCGGGGGTATTTCGCACACGAGTCAGTGGCCTCGTGCAAGTTACATTGCCCCCTGGCATAATGCAGCAGACCATTTGTCCGAGCCGGCCGCTCTAGAGTGTCCTTTGTTTTTACGGCAAGTGAACTGGTTACTTGCGCTAGCGATTACGTTTGCTTATTCCGGCGGGAGCTATGCGAGATAAAGACCTCGTTTCTATGCTATGGCCGATGGTATCGGGCATATACGACGCGGAACACTGGCTGTTTGTCGCAGAAATCGGGCTAGCCGTATACGAGGCCAGAACCTTGTGCTGGCACCCCTTCTTCCGTCCCCTGCCTCTTTCCACAGTGCTAGCTGCGGCACTGGCAATATTCTCAAATCAAGTGTTTTCTGGAATGATTGGCCGGTACTGAAGGAATCGATTTATTTATTTCAACGGTTGCCACCATGGAATTCGCTAACTCACGCACCGACCTTCAATATACCGGTATTTCTACGATGATACCGCCGTTAAGTCGCGTTCTCCCTAAAGAGGCAAGTTCTCGTCACTTTCAATCATTATGTACTTTGCTGCGCCAGCCTAGTATTGTGAAGAGGCTTCACCACACAGCGGCCTACTAACAATGCCGAGTACAAAAAATATCGGCCTACTCTCCAGCATCGACGTTTAAGGTTGGGTGTGCCGCATCCTTATGTTGCACTGAGTACAACAAAATGTGCGGCGCGGAGCACTTCATCTGGACCTGCCAGTGCTTCCGCGCTTAAAGGAACAGACTGCTCGATAGAATATAGCTTCCTCGCGCATGTGCACAACTACTAGTTTTGCTGGAATTACCACGGACAGCGTGCAACGAAGTCTGGTGCCTTATATTTCTGCGATAGACTGAACTGGTGGACACATGATGACACATCGTGAAACCGAGATAGGCACTCAGCCGCAACATTTGCCGCCCTAGATTGCCAAGCCTACCCTGCCTCCTGAAGCCTTATCACCACCACCTTGCAAAGAGCAGTTGCTGTTAAAGCAAATTTGCACCCCCGCTTAACCAACTCGCAGAGGGACGCTGACCTTTAGGTGCTCCCCATGCGTGAGTGCACCTTCATATTTTACCGTTTATTGGTCCAACCACGCTTCGTTCCTGCACAAAGCGCCAACTTTTGAGTCATGAAATGCTTGTTCGAGTGACAGCTGCATGGGTAATAACAGGGTGTTACTCCGACACCAGAACTCGTTATGAGCTTATGTGACGTCCAGTTAACAGGGCGATGTCATGAAAGCAGTGTCGGTGCAATTTTGTATATGTCGCAAGAGCAATCCAATTATTCCGGCGCAGTGCGCCACACGCCATGCAGCATTTGTTTTTTCTTAAGATATTAGGATATTTCTTTTCAATGTCAAGAGTACGTGCTTCAACTGACGCTTCTCAAAAAGATGTTAAAAAATACAGGCACAATACAGGCAGCTATATGCTCGTTAGTCTAGTTAACACGCTGCTCACGCTTCACATTTACATAATATTTTTCTAGTAGCAATATTTCATTATCTTAGCTGTGAGAGTATTGGGATCAAAAGAAAGGACAAACCATGACACCATTCATTAAACCATTTTCATGGCACTAGATAATTATATTTTTGTAGTAACTTGAGGCAAGCGGACACATTGTGCTGTGATAAATCTGTATGTATACATATGTTCTTTTATTCATTCAAGAAATAAATTAGTGGTGTGACTGTTATCTGGGAGAGAAGGTCGGTGAAGTGTGGTCCCGCCGTCGGTAAATACGCGCTGAGTGTGAGTGGCGCGGTGTAACGAAAAAAAAAAAAAGGTGCTACAAAAGCGATCAACCACCGAGGTCCGTCCAGTGGCACTCCCAGTGATCGCCGAACTGTACATATGCGCTGCGATGACGAAGGTAAAGTGGCAGCAGGAAGCGATGCGAAGATGGTTTTGCAACTTGCACCACTCGAAGCTACTTCGAGCTTGATGAGACGTGAAGTGGGGCTCCAAACCAGCGGAACCTGTCCGAAGAAGGCGACACGGAAAACGTTGCTCAGTACTTTGAAGAAATCAATCAATTATAGTTTCTCGGCACACTTATTACCAGCCAAGAAATATCACGGTATGATTAACATGGCTCCGTCTCTCAGAACGGTGGTCGAGTGGTCCACAACACAGTGTCATTCCTTTGCATTGTCAACCACATCGGAGTGTTCGAGCGCCTCAGTTACACCGTTACTAAAAGAAGGGGGACGTATAACGCCATGGCATCAAGAGCAGGGAAGGGGATAACAGTCAGATTCACTGAGGGGAAAAACAAGGCAAGAGGTGACGCAGTAGTGTTGGAACGTGTTTTCTTCTATTGCGCAGTTAGCTGCACGCGCTCCAAAACGTGGCATCCAAGTTCGTTTTTTTTTTTTTCTTTATCACAACGAAGGGGAAAATGGTCTGATAGTGATCGGTACATAGTATATAGCTCCGGTCGCGCGCGGACGAAATCCGTTTCTCGTATTTTATTCCGCCCGTACACGAGGAGTGTGTGACTGTACCGCTGCTTCCGAGCAGGCAGATCCAACTGCCTTCGCCTGGCGCACGCGTAGTTTCGTTTCGTCATGGTACGCGCCGAAGGCCCCCCGCAGCTACACACCAGGAACCATGACGTGTGAACGTTCGGGAAGTCTCGGCCAGCGTGTACAAGGCTATTCTCTTCGTCGCAACGACGGGGGAAACCACCCCGTGTGTACGCGGTGTGTGTCCTCGTTCGATGGTTCTCGTTCTCTGTCAAGGACATCGCGTTCTCTTTCTTCTTGGCTTTGTTTTCGCGTCCGTTCCCCGTTGTTCGTTAACGGTGTCGTGCTCGTTCTACCGGGGAGGTCTGCTCGCGATCACCGGCTAATGCGTAGATCTGAGGAGAATAAACGGCTAAATTCTTTCCTGCGTGGCCCGAAATACTTTTGCCGAAGCCGGCCCACATAGTTTAAGCCGAACTTGGCCACTCTTGCGCAGATGACGCCTTCTACAGACATGACCCGCTTGCATGCCCCCGTTATGTTGTGCGCGGTTTCACTCACGATAAAAACGAAGCCGGAACTGAAAGACGCCGGCTGTGACCATGTCTCGCCGAGAGTACGTGACTTGCCTACATTCGTGGCACAATAAGGTGGTTATTTGCGCTAACGCCGGCGTGGGCGTGTTGGTTTCTCGAGTGATTAAAATGACGCACACATTTCAGCCCGTGATATTGAATGCACCGCGTCAACATTTCCAGAAACATTGCTCCCGCATGGGCAATGGTCGTGGAAAGAACAAAGCCTGGTAAACGGACTACGGAGAACGTTTACATTTGGGGGCGCTGGCATTTTTCTGTAGAAATAGTTTCTTGCTCTATTCCAAGGAATAAAATATGCACTCGAGATAGCCACCACTCGTTGATGACGCGCAGTTCAGTGTTGTTGGATGAAATCCTTACAGCGACATTGTCTGCGATAGTTTGTCCGGTACTCAACTTGCGTTGTTAGCCGATTATGTAATATACCCCACGCGGGGAGTACAGAAACGGTACTAAATATATTCTGACGTACCAGGAGTTTGAACAAAGGTTTTATCGCTCCACATCACTCTCGTATATTTGTACGGGCCCCACAAACATGCGACCACACCTCTGGAACCACAAAGACCAAGTTGTCTCATAAAACTTCCTTCCGCTAGTGCTCGAAAGCTTTATACAGTCATTTCGCGCTATGTTTCCCAGCTCCCCGGAAAGATTCCTCTTTACACCGAGCAGCATACCACAATACTTTCTTTAGTAATTAATGCAGTATACTGCTCCCCTCTCTGACGTTTACTGACACAGTAGGCAAACGCTCGAAACTTGGCTGGCTGTATGTCGGGCGCCCTTTCCGCTACACTGTCTCGTCCCAAACTACCTCCTCATTCTCAGCTTCAGTCTTGCCGTAAACGGCGACAGAAAACAAAACTTTGCCCGCCACTGGAGTTCCAACCCATGGAAACGTCCCGTTGGGAGCGGGACGCGATCACCGCTGAGCTGTCACGCAGCAGTGACACTTCGTAACTAGTGTGGTTTTTTACAAGCAACGTATACTCCCACAGTTGTGAGGTCCGTGCATGCATGTGCGTCAGAAGCCACAGCAGACAATACTGTAGCGGAAGACGACGACGTTGCGCACATTGCAAATAAATTTTTGAGAAAGTGGCAGTGTCCGTTGCGAGTGCTCTGTTGCTGTCACAGTAAATATGCTCATAGCCGGTGGAATCGTTCCAGTGATCATATTCTTTTCTTTAACTGTGTTGTCACAGCTCAGTGATACGCCATCAATGCTTACAGGTGCGAGCGGGGAAAATAAATGTACTACACGAGCTTAGTATATCTTTTTTTTTCCTGCGATGACTAATCATCTAATACGACAGGGATGCATACCTTGGTTATGATTTTGAAGGCAGCTTTCCGATATGTTTTCTGTTTTTGTTGTTGTCGTCTTTTCTTTAGAGGCGTTACTATTTTATTATTCCCGAACGATCGTACATACCATGCCTTTTGTTAACACTGTTACATACTATAAGACACAGCTTTAACTGTTGCCACCCGTATTCACTGACTCCCCCGGCTCGCTCATTCATTCATTCATTCATTCATTCATTCATTCATTCATTCATTCATTCATTCATTCATTTTAAAAGCATTTCAGGATGTAGAATAGCCCATGTTTAGCACGTCAGGCGCATCTTGTACGTATATTCATGTCAGGTGGGAGAGCAATCAAAACCCTCTCACGAGGCGCAGCAAATCAGTGGCCGCGGGAAAGTTGTTCCCTTACCTCACGGAATGCTGAAGAGTATACGACGCTTTCACACGCAGATGCCCGGCTATGCGTGTACGTGCGTCATTCCTCCAAGTTTTGGAAAGGTCGCCGGATGAGGCTTCCCAGGTTGGCGATGCCGGTGGCGATGACGGGCCGCAGGTTGAGAGCTGGCCGGATCATGCTCTGAATGGCCGGCCGCTGAAGCATGGGGCGCAGCACCTGCGCGCCAACGTTCAAGTTGTGGGTCACCGCATTGTGCCGCTGCTGGCCAGACCGTGTTGCGCGCACTGAGGCGTCAGAGCAGCGCAGCCTGCAGCTGCACTAGATCACAAGCTTGGAAACACAAATTCTCATCTTGTTGTTTTACAGCGAAGCTGTTAGCCTCTAGTTGGCCGAGATTTTTCTCGGCATTGTCCTCGTGAAAAAAAAAATACCTTCATCAAAGTGCATACATTCTTTGACATCACGTCTGCATCATACGGAAAAGGATTTGTTTCAACAAAAAACAAGCACGCGAACCACATCATTGATGATAAGGCGCTTTTGATAACAATGTGAAGCCCGTGCGCTGTAAATATTACTGTTGCGCAAGCTGCCACGGCGATGGCAGCTTGTGATATGGTAGGGACGTTACTAGCCTAACATATGTAAAAGAACCAGCCTAGCAACTGATTTCATTGTTGTTACAGCACCACTATGCGTAGGCAACGCATAGTTAGGAATCTCGAGGAACAGCGTGAATACGAGGCGCGAAAAGGGAAAAGAAACGGCAATACTACCAGCGGCGGCTTGCTGTAGCTGGTCGTATTGCCGTGGAATTACAGCACAGGGGAAGTCCGCAGGTCCACCATTTCCTGTGTCTGAATAATGCGCCGGAGTAGGAATTGAGCAACAAAGCATTGCATAGCTCCCTCAGCAGTTTTAGTGGTGGTCGTTAACAGCTTCGCTAGACATCCGCTTTTGCAGGGCCGGGATGGCGAGTCAATTTCATTTTCTTTTCTTTCTTTTTCCTTTTTTTACCAGGATGAAAGCAGTATATTCATAATATCGTTATTTGTTAGGCACTAGCAGCATACCTAGCGGTAAAGATGGTGTAAATGAGTAAATAAAAGGGAAAATATGGGACGGTGCACGGAAGCCAGCATGCGCTTGTAACGGAAATATTCCTGGATAAATTTGTTGCTGGTTACTACAGCTTGTACCGCGCTTCAGAACACGCTTCGACGGCACACAAAAAGCGAGCGGGATATGACAGTACTATTCGATGCCGCTGATATTCCACGCTCTTCCGTTTTGTCCTCTACCTAGCAGTGAACGCAAGTGGTGCCGCTTCGGTATAGCCGGCTGTTTAAGCCTGCGTTCGTAATTTCATCGCGTAATAAACAACGCCAACGATCAGTAGGTAACCTAGCATGATACAGCAGATGTGCCGTGTCGCACTGGTTTTATTTTAAATCCTTGTGAAATCATATGCTTAGAAATAAATCTGAGCAAGCTAAATGACAATGCGTGGCTTTCGCGAATAATTATGATGGTCCATGAGGATAAATGATGAAAACAGGCTTCGTTGACAGCGGCTATCATGAAGTACGACAGGTAAATTCAAGGCGAAGCTTTCTTCAGTTGTATTCGCCTGCATCATCGGACCTACTCACATGCCGCGGAATGCAACGCTAACGAATATATATTGTTCATGAGGCGTTTGAAACTTATAGCTTTTATTTATCGTGTCCCCAATGAACATTTCGAGTAACTATAGCAATGCACCAAAAGAAAAAAGGCTTCCTCTGTATTTAACACTTGTTCGAATTAGAGCTTCTGGCAGCCGCAGCCTGTACATACTCAACAAGCTTTGGGAGTTACATTATCTAGCCAGCTTTGTCGTCGTGCGCTGAAAGTCACCATGTTATCAATACTCGATGAAGCGAGCAAAATGGTCACGTAGGCCATTACTTACCGATGCAACTTGAAGACAAGCATCACCATAATTCCTATCAGCCTTCAGGAAAAATTGGTCACATTTTAGGAGGCTGCCATTACTCTACTTTGGGCATCATACTGAAAGCTGGCATACCTTTGCAAAGTTGGTGTTGGACCTGTCGAACTATTTGACATTGACCGCTCCTACGTATGCAGCGAGATACATCTATTGTGCGTTATTCGATGTTGCATTCAAGAGCGTCCTATAATTCAGGCGTATGATGACTTACAGGGCTGCAAGATAAATGCTGCGTCTTGGTTTCCAGCGAAGGGTCCGCCGGTTCACGCATAGTGGCTGCAGTAGAGTTCTCAGTTGATATAGGCCCCGGGTAAATGACTTCCGCTCATCGAATATTGGTCGCAGGCCTGGCATGCTGCCCCGGTTTACGGTTGAATGGTGAGGTGACACGCTCACCGGCTTTATGATTCTGCTATGCACCGCCGCCTAAGCACCTAAGATCATTAAGCAAATATCCTGACGTGCGGTCCAAGCCTTATTCCCTGGGTCTATGTCACTTGCCCTGTTTCATCAGGGCGATTACCACCCCAAATCTTTAACTTCAAAATTTTCCCGTTCGAGCGAACTGTCGCAAGAGTCAAGAGCGGTGCAGGTGCCCGCGGCCTAAGCTTTACGAGAAAACATCAGACGCAGAGCAATGAATTAAATCGTAGCTCAGGCTGCGGTCACTGCACTGCTGCAAAATCTTTGCTACGCCGATCAGAATAAGCTGCGTCAATTGCCGCCGGTCGCACAGCAGCTGCATGCGTCCAATTTTTAGCTCCAGTACGGGATATGTTAAATTAGTTGGACTGACTTAGTGCAACACAGCGATTCATCGTTGTCATCCTTGATTCGCGGATAAAAGTTTCACCCAAACAAGTGTTGATACCTTGAAATCAATGTCGGCAAATGTTCGCAAGAGATACTTGCGATATTTTAAAAGTTGCGTGCTCAGTTATTTATGCCCTAACCACCCAATCGCGGAGAAACGTAGTGTCACTCAAGTCATGCACCTGTTCTTTTTGCTTATGGTATGCGTCGCCATGCTTCCATTGCTTACGATCGTGAGACTCCTTGCGCTAGACATTCGCAAAGGCTTGTACGCGGGCTCCCCCAACACCCTTCGCTGCCCTTTTTCCCCAGTGTAGAGTAGCAGGCCCGAGCAAGCTATTGCACAGGCCGACCTCTCTGCCTTTCTGTAAATAAATCTCTCTCACACACTCTCTCCCGACACCCTGTTTGGTTCTCTTGCGTACCTGTTGCAGTCCTGGCCGCAGCCTGATGGCGTTAGCGCTGAGTGCCGGCAGGAAGTTCGGGCGTGTGAAAGTGAAGGTAGGTCGTCTGATCCATCCGCGCAGCGCTTCGAGCAACGGCGAGGTCCGGTACTGGTTCCAGGGCATGAGCAGCTGCTCGTCCTGGCCCATCACGCCGCTCTGGGCCGCCGCCAGCAGAACCACAAGGGCCAGTGCCAGGTAGAAGAACTGCGCACCGAATAAGCGAGGGCCGTCAGCTCACGCGAGAAATACGTCAACTAAGTTGTGGTTCAGTCCACTGGTTTGTCCTTCTTTTCATTGTACGCAGTACTTCAAGCTCCTCAACTGATGAAGGCTTTCAGTGTGAGGCAGAACATAAGAGAAAGCAGTAAAAGATTACCCTGACACACACCTGGTAGGCTGTCGGCAAAGTGGCGAGTGGAATAAAGTGAAGAAATGGCACTGAGAACATGCATGTATTCAGTCATATTTAAAGTATCTAACGACTTATGTTCTGGCTACTAGAATGCCTTGTCCATGAGGCTAAAACTACCAATAAGTGCAAGAACTTTTGCACTGGCATATGAGCTGTAGGCCAGTGTCACGATTATTTTTAGGCAGTGGTTCGTCTTTAAACGCCGTTTCTCAATGTGGCTATGATCAGATGTGTGATGCTGAATCTAATTAGCTCACCGAAGTTGACACAACGTACAGAAATAGAAAAGTTTACTTGTGGAGATGCATTTATTTATCTAATGCGAAATGAGCACTGAAAACGTTCAAGGTCGGAAGCGAAAAAAATCTGAGGACACCCAATCACGTTGTATGAGTTGTGAATGCGAAAGCATTAATGTCCAATTGAACGCCGCTGAGCTATCCTTCGAGTTATGAACACCTCGCGGGCAAGCCAGCGCATTGAGACGCTTGGCCAACGCCTCCTAGATAGCACAAGGCCGGCGCACGTCGATCCGTGACGTCATGCTACCGTGTCCGACTGCCATAGGATCTAATGGGGACGCTCTCGAGTAAGCCGCGGTGATTTTGACGTAATCACTTTCGTCACGCCGGGCTGGGCAATGGGCAATTCGCGTTCAAGGACCATGTTATAAAGCAGAGTGTATAAGCCTGCTATGTAGGAGGCGCTGGTTAAGCCCAGTAGGTAAGCCACTCGGCTTGTGAGCGTGGGGTCGTAGATTCGAAACTTACTACCGCCAACGTTTTTCCTTTCGAATTTATTGTGTTTTTATACATTAATTTCTCTATAGCGATTACCAAAGCGCAGTTAGAACACAGGCGAGAGCTTGCGCGGGCAAGGAACGCGCGGATAATACAGGCCTCCGAGAGAGAAGGTGACGTGGCGTCACGACGATGCCCTCACACCTCAGGCAACACCCAGCGCGCCAACGTAGCAGCAGGTGTTCCCTTTCGCCCGCTCTGCTCTGTCGAGGCGCGCATGTGACGTGGTGTTGCAGCCAATGGGAATTCAGGTGCCGTTTCGCTGCTACAGACGCCGGCTTTTTCGCTCAGTGGGCCGTTTGAAGCTTTCGCATCAAAATATGATCACGTGAATATCTAATCTATTTCCATAGTTGGCAAAGGTTCCTTGAAACGTTGTAATAGCGTTATGTGAGTGCTCCGTTTCTTATTCATGTATTGTGTGTGCCTTGGTGGGTTAAAGTGTATATAAATAACAATGCAGTGCAAGCTTCGAAAAAGTAATTCATAAGAACTGTCATGACATACATGGCAGCCAAAGGAACTCATCCTTAATCGCGGTGGAACCCCACGACGATGAAATGGCAAAAATTGAATGTTAAAAAAGTTACAAACACTCCAGCTATGCGATTAACAGCAAATAAATTAAAAACATTGAAACACACATCTCCTGTCTCTAGCTGAAGTACTCCTTTGATATTTTGGCTTAATAACACTGGAGTGGGCAGACCTGTGGTTGCATATATTGTAGTATTCATTTTAAACACTTTGTGTTTTGAGAGTTATCAGGTATCAGACCACTTTCGGATGGCAAGGTGCGCGCTCGTAAAAGTCGTATGTGCAAACGAATATCCAGGAGAGTCGGCCGAAAAATCACCGAGTGATGCGTCTTTCTTTTTACGCTCGCAGCCTTTTTACGCTGTCTTCCAGGTACGTGTACTGTGGGAAGCTAAACGCTGCTGGCGATTGATGGATGTGCCAACACGACACACACCGCTCCAACTTCCGCGGAGTCGCAATATTGTCGCACTCGGGCGCTTCGGAGACAGAACCAGTCTACAAGAGCGTTGCGCAATGGATGAGCCTGCGTACTAGCGCAGGGATTGATGGGGTGGGCGGCCGTACGTCGGTGCGGTTTCCTGTGCCATATACAGGTTCTCGCACGACTTCCAAGGTTCGAACGTCCCAGACATAACGAAAAGCTTGGGCTTGGTCTATCAGTTTCTTCATAACACGCGGATGTGCTCGCAAAGATAACCGTCGACAGATGGGGCTGCTATGCCACGGCGGCTTAGAACGGGTGCTCCAGATGGGCTGCCTACAATCCTCAAATGAAGCAATCCACTAAGTATATTTTAAGTTCGCTTTCTTTTCCACATGTACACATGGGCCGCATTTAATACCCTGTGCAACAGCACCGGCGTCACTCCGGCTGTGGCTGTGTGCAGTCAGCTGTATAGTATGAAAAATATGGCATGAGAAATAGGGGGGGAGAGGGGGGGGAGGATATGAACAAAACAAAACCTGAAATAGGATGACCACAAAACAAATACTGAAAACCCGAAGCATTTGCGCTGATAATTCTACGCGGCGCCACGACGTCCCCGTGATCCGTACTAAAACGCGTGACCCAAATTTAAGCGCACTTTCAGTGGAAGGCAGTAAAATTGTGAGGCGGTTTTCGCCTCACACACCGCTTACGTGCCACGTGAATGGTAACTGCTATTACAAGGGGAAGCATTCATGTTTCAGTACTGGCGCTCTTTGGCCATGTCTGACCCTTGCACCATAAAACCCTTTATGATCGCTATCATGTTTCCGTACAACATTCAGCGAGCATTTAATCAAGTAAAGACACATCAATATCTGTGACCTTTACGAGACTTATCTGGCAAGAGCCTTTCGCAGTGGCTCAGTAAGAATGCTCTGCTGCTGAGCACGAGTTCGTGGGTTCGATATTTGGCCGCGGTGGCCACATTTCGATGGGGGCGGAATGCACAAACGTTCGTGTGTACTGATTTATACGTATGCATCAAAGGTGGGTAAACTCAATTCGGGGCCTTCCATTCTCGCACCGTAATGCACAGTCTCGCACCGCAATGCAACCGCCAGTGTTGCGTTACGGCATAGAACTCCCATAACACCCCACCCCTCCTTTCTCTCCTTCTACGAAGTAACCAACAATTCGGCAGGTGGGAGTTTTTTATTGAAGCCTGCTGTAGCAACTAGTCGCTCTACCTACTATATAATTAGATAATGTTGTAGGGCTTGCCAACATATCACGATGTGATAACATTTCGCGTTGCTTAAAACTCGGAGTTATCTCTCTTCATTCGAATACGTTCAAAGCAAAAGAATCAGTCTGCACAAGTGTACATGCGGCGTTATTTTTTTTTTTTTCATCCATCCTCAGTATTTGCCGCCGCTGTAGCTATGTTAATTTCGTAACGTTTAACGTTGATCTTGGCTGATTTATATATTGCATATGAATGTCGAACCCGCTGTTCGGGGTGCATGGACGCTGAAGAAACATGAAATGGCAACTGTTTTCTATCTACTGTCCTCTCTCATATTTCAAAGCATGGGGTATTCACAAGAGGCGAGCCAACGCTGCGGGAATTGTACCTTACCAAAGTACGACATTCGGGTGTTTGTGAAATTGCCTCTGGCACGCACGATACACTCTCAGAGCAATTATCAGCCAAATGAAAGATGAAACTCTTACTTCGCATATGCTGTTACGTGCAATGTACTACAGACACTCACGCGCACTCAGCACAGTCAACCGTTTCGGCTACACGAAAAATGTGACCCCAGCAGACCAGTCCGAGTCCCAACATCTTTTACTGTCCTTGTCAAAGCAACTACGCATTAGACACAAATTTTCTTTTGTGGTCCTAAAAACTTGGCAGTTTCCTAAGAAGGACGAAGCATTGAAAGTGATAGCAACGTTCAGAGTAGCTCTGAAACTTCTCGGACGGGTGTTCTAACAATAAGCGGAGGCGACATGTTCGCGCGACACAACTGCTTCTGCGCCGGAGAAGCAACGCCCTGGTGTATAGATGCCCGTCGTCTCACAATGATAGGGGTATGGGGTAAGCGCCGCCAACGACATTGAAGATGTCGCATCTCGATGGTGCGCAAGATGAGACCGAAGAAAAAGAAAAAGTTCGCTTTGTTCGTACGTTGACGTTTACTGAATGTTCCACTGAGACTATAATGCATGCATGGTGTGGCGCATGCGCGCAGCTGCTCCGGAGGAACGCCAGCGTTGGCCTTCACAACGTTCATGCCACCAGCCGAAGGCGGAATGCTGCCCTGGCTCTGTTGCTTGAGCTTATTGAGCGATATCTGATGGTGCGTCCAGCCGGGCGCCTGCAGCCAAACGCAGTGCGCATCTCTCGCGTCTCTCAAGACCACCTAAACCTTCACACGCGCGCCGCGCATGCGACATAAGTTCCATGACAGTACGCCGACGGAGCACCTACGGCACGAATGCGCTTCCAGTGTCCGTATAATTGCTATCGCGGTAAAAGATGCGTTCTTGCCAAGAATTGGTGCTAGCAACTCATTGTCGGCTATTTCCGCTCACGAGAGCACACCCGTGAAACTTAGATGATGACCTATCAAGCTTCATTTACTTGAGGAAACGATCAAAATTCGGTGTAGCCTGGATCGGATGGCAACTTGTACAATTTTCCCCGGTTCTCGTAAACGTTGGGTTCTCATCTACAGAAAACATTATGTAATGTTTGATAGATGAGGGAATTGAATTGCTGAGTGGCCTACTTGAAGCAAGCTAATTCTGTAAGACCCTCAAACAGATTAGGTCACAAACGTTAATCTTCTTTTAGAGTGCGCTCAGAATACATGACACACAGGCCAGCTGCAACTGTACACAAGTGGGTAAATTGTAAGAGTCTACATATTCCACCACTCCCAAGTCATGTAGAATCACGCACTCTCGCTGTTCTCGGTCAGCTAGCGAAGGTCAGGGCGTGTAATTTTGTGAACGTAGTGTCAGGGATGAAGGTACCTGAGCCAGTCTGTGCATCAAGCCAACCTCTTCTCAAAATAATCACATGCCACAGTAGATATACATTCGAAATAGTGCCATCTTAGCCATTATTGTTCTAATAACACTGAAGATGCTTATCGCGAACTTTGCTTCTTTGGACCTCGTAAAGCCCGGCAGAAAGAATTTCTGTTAATAAACCTTTATTTCATCTCTCACTACGAAAAACGTATTGCCAGTCTACTAGCCAATCATATGCGTATATTTGGCTGGTCGCTTTAGTTGTCTGCATCGAAGCAGCAAAATGCGGAGCCACTCTCGGTCGCAGTCGAGCAGAATGCCCAGTCGAACATTATTGTGCTTTTTATAACACTGGGATAGTACGAGAAACTATACCACTGACAGGTAGCATCTGCAAGCACCCGGCCTCAACGTCACCAAAAAACACGCCTTCAAACGATGGCAATCATCGACAGCGTGTGACGACAGGCCAGATTTGAAACCAATGTCAGATCACATCGGAGTGTTCTCTCAAAGAGCTGACGGTGCAGACTGAAATATAGCCGTTTATATATACGTTTCAACCAAGCAAACGTCAAACCGTAATTTCGGAGCGCTGCGGAGCAGCTGAAAGCACTCGGCAGACGACACATTTAGTTAGTGCTGTTAGGAATGGCCGGCCGGGGTGGCAACGTGCCAGCTATTTCAGCCCGCTGCCCGTGCTTCGACCAACCCGCGGTGGCGGCGCCCTTCAGAGAACGAGCGAGGACGACAACCGACCACGCGCCGCGTTTGGAGGATCGGTGGCGACAGCAGGGCTGGCCACGTTTGGCGCCCCGTGCATTGTTGGTTAATTTGCCGGGTCGTCATGATCTCTCTGCGGCAGGGGGAGCTCCCTGGCAAAAGGGTGCTTTGCGGTACGGGGGCCCCCGGATTCGTCACAGTCTGCTGACACACGTGGCGACTACAGGAAAAAGGCAGCTCTGGAATTTAGCGGCGCCGGCTGGGGTCGGGCGTGACTAACTGACTACGGGGACGCCAGGCAATGGATAACACGACGACTGCGCTGCAAAGGTCGTCTGCCTATAGTGTACTAGAATAATGTCCTAGTGACGCGACCGGGAAGGAGCGCGCGTGCCCCTTTCCGTTGACGCCACCAGGTGTCGCCACTGCGACCTTTTCTAGCAGACCTGCTGCTCTCATAATCGCTACTTTTGAGGCGGTCCGCGTTTCTAAGCGTTTCTTACGGACATGATTCTTTCATTATGACAGACAACGATTGTATTTAAGAAAGTATTGTGTAAAGGAAGTTCTTGAAGGCCACATCGATACTGTAGCATTGACAACTTCGTCTGCTAGCGAAGTCCGGCGCTTTGATTACGCTCGTGGCATCGCATGTGCCAGCTGGCAATTCACCGAGCTTATTTTTGCTCACCTACTGCTTGAAAGCTAGTATATCTGAGCCTGTTTTGCTTCTATGCAGCTATATTTACTCCATTTAAGTCACGTGCTTATCACGAATGACACGAAAGTGCGTAGCGACTTCGGCGTTGTGCTGGTAAGTACGAGGGCGTTGAATTAAATAACGGTCTCGCTGGCTGCATTTTCATGGTGGCAAAATGCAAAAATATCCGTGTTGTTGCCAGTTATAAAACCCCACATGGCCAGAATTATTCAAGTGCCCCTCCCCCCTTTACTGCATGCTTAATAATTAGATTGTAGTGTGCTTTGCGCATTAAACGCCGGAATTTATTTTGGACTATACAATTGCGGGAGGGGGGGGGGGGGGCACATACAAACTCAAAATGTTCCCCGAAATTTGAGCTCCTAAGAAATGCGCCATCCGCCGCATCTTCAGCACATACTGTTAGAGCGACTCTTGGAAGAAAGCCAGGTTAGTGCTTTTTCTTTTATTCACAATGGAAATGGCACAGCTATAAAGGAACCCTAAAGTGCACCTTCCCTAGACACCGAGCATCTAATCACAGTATGACTATTACTGTTAAGACACAACCAAAAACACCTTGTAGCATGGAATTCTAGGTACATCGACTGAGCTTAATATATTTCGATGCCTGGCGCCTTCTTTCATTACACTTATTCACGCTCTTTGTGAAGAAATGTAGCCTGGTTGTTATGTAGAAGGCAGTGAGTTCTGCTGTCATAGATTCGCAGTGATCAGAGAAGCCAAGCTGATGCTGCCGCCTTGCTTTAACAACATCTAAAACATCTAAAACACTGTCTGCGTGCAACTCAAGAAGACTAAAACAAGTTGTGAAGTCTTTCTCCAAGTTGCCCACAAGCTGGTACAGACAGGAGGCAGGACATAACAAACCACCGTTGTCTTTCATATGGGTAAACTCTGCAAGCCTCAAATTTCCTGCTGTCTCTTTGGTGATCAGTAGCAAGTTCAGGCAGGCTTCGCAGCCTGTCTTTAAAACGAACACTGCCGCTTTCGGAGCACCCGGATAACCACTGTGGCAGCCCGGAGCGTAGCAATGGGAGTCCGTCTTCGTTTTTTGCATCGCGCCTCCTGTGGTGCAGTACATGCAGAGAGACGCCTTCTTTTTCAAAACATCCATTGTTTTTCACCAGAATGACCACGTTGAACGTAACACAGCTCGGCAAACACACGGAGCAAACAGCCGCGCACCGGCAGCTAGAAAAATAAAGCCCCTCAATCTCCCAAAGTAGCGCCATTCGCTTCCCTCCTCCTCCGCTCGGCGAGGCCTCGACGGTGGCGCCGCCGGTGGTGGGCCTGCCGTAGCAGACGACGGCTAACACGCTACGGGAGGAAATCCGCAGAAAAGTTCGTTCGAGCCCTGCGGAGCAGTTTTTTCAATCGAGATCTTTCTTCGTCAGTCGGTAACTGGCCTTTAGAATTTCGTGTTAGAATTGCGGAGGAAATAGAGAAAATGACCATTATTCAAGGCGTATTTAAGGCGTAAAGCGCGCGACGTTGAGAGTTCGTGTTGCTGAAACACGACGCAAGCACGCGGTGTACTCAAACACGCGCGTAATTACCAATGTTTCAGGTGTTGACAGCGTGAAAGTATGTGTACGTGGTTTCGTAGGTTCATTCACGTACCTGCAGGACACTTTTGTTCGGTCGGCGCGTGAGAGATTCCGGCTGTGTGCGGTCAGCAATGCCTGGCAACAGGGCCGTTTTTTCATTGCGGGGTGCTTTGGTAATCGTGGCGATATCTTGTTTTTTTTTTTACAAGTACTGCTGCAGGAGGGCACATGTAATGGCTAACGGAAGCCTCTGAGGAGCACGTAACATTACACTAATGCAGACGTCGCAGGGAGTGTTCGCATACAAAATTGGCTGTCCGCGATCTTATACCCCCTTGGCATGCACAGGCTTCGGCGAGCCCCATCCAACGCTGGTTCTAGCTTTGGTGTTGCCGTTGCCGCTTTGGTGCCCTGACGGCGCCGTCAATAACACGAAATAATGACAAGTTGTTACACTAGTAAATAAAATTTATTGAAGAAATACAATCGCACCGAGGCGCCAACTTCTAAAGCAGCACTAGCGCACGAGTATTATGAAACGCCAACGAGGAATTTACCGACCCACGTACGACTCTACGATCAAAGTGCACGTTAAACATCCCCAGGCGAGCTAGATAAAGTTATCCGGAGCCATCCACTACGACCTCCATCCTAGCTTTAGTCGCTTCGGAACGTTAAAAACTAAATTAATCACCACAAACCAAATCAATACATGCGGGCGTACATTCGAAGCTAAAAGACTGCATCGTAAGTCATAGTGAGCCTTGCAATAGCGTTGAGAATGGGCTAACTTCTGGTGAAGCTCAAAACACACCCTGAATAAAGTCGCTTTTATGTCACAGGCCAGCTGCAGATGCGTGCATTTCACCGCAAGACGATGCTACATGAAACAAAGAGAACACATTCGAAAAAAGAAAGTCAAACAACGCGCTAAAAACCACGCAGAGCATGAACACCCACTTTTTCGAAGCGGAAAGCGTTAACTAGGCTCAAAATAAGAGGTTGTGAGTAGCCGTGGCCCTTACTTCACTAAGCCGTGCGCTCTTTGCCACTCCCTCGAAGTCAGCCCGCCCGATCCTGCGAGTCCACACTTCTTGCGTTGCGCCCGCCGGACGGCAAAGCAAAAAGCTTTTTGCCCTCGCTGTGTCTGTTGCGGCAACCGAAGGTGCAGCAGCATGGCATCGCAATTAAGTTCTCGGCCCTGCACATTCTATTACGCTAACGCACTCCGTCAGTCCGCCTGCCGTACTTTCGTCGCGCAGGCCCAACAATGGAGGTCGGCGCGCGCTGGAAAGAAAAAATATACAAAAGCGCGGCGCCTGCTCCACGCTGGAAAGAAAAAAATATACAAAAGCGCGGCGCCCGCTTCCACGTGACACAGATTGGCCAATGGGGGAGCGGAGGAGGCTGGGGCGACAGGAGGCGTGGAGGAGGACGCGCCAGGGTGAGCGGGGTGGCGGAAAGATCTAAGAATGGCGCTACTTTTGAAAGATTGAGGGGCTTTATAGAAAAAGGCGCAGCAGCGCCACCGGCGGCGGCTACTGGCATTTGCTTCAACCGGCTCATTGCCTCTCCGTCTTGTTCGCGCCACTAGGACATTATTCTAGTACACTATACGTCTGCCCTCGAGAGAGCACTGAAACCTGTGCGGCACTGAAACCTGTGCGGCACGTGTGTGTGAGCCCTCGTCCTCCAAAAAGGCGTGTGGTCTGCGATAACGTCGAACGATGACGTCGAACGGAGTGCTTATAAGCAGCGATTGTCGGCTGCTAGGGGGTGCTCGTCGTCGTGCTCTGTGCTCGAAATGTACTCGTGAGCTGTGTGCTCGATTGCTGTATGCTTCGTCTTGCGGGCTCCATTTGGGAGCCACGCTAGACTGTCGATGTATGTCTTGTTTAAACTGTAAATAATGTAAATAAACCCTGTTCACCTAGTTCCTCCCAGGTTCCTCTCTACGACCTTCAACTCCTTCAAATGGTGGCAGCGGCGAGATCGTCCGACAACTCCTACATCTGGTTGACAGCGGTGGGATCGTCCGACGAATCTAATAGTGCCATCCACGCTAATAGTGGAGTTGTTAACGAATACATCGTTGTACGCTTCCTCTGCAAGGCGGCTACGTGGAGTTCGCGAGAGCGAAGCACCCCACGTGCGCTGACTGGCGGGAGGGAAACAATGACTGGATTTAATTGCACACATGAGTGAGAATTTCTTTGGTGAATAATTCTTTGACGAAATTCACCACACCAGAGCCAATTAGCAGGCCAACAGTATAAACACTTTAACGCCCTTGTGGGCGTATAAGGGTGTTTTGTTTGTCCCATGGCTAACACCCTCACCCTTAGAGGATAAGATTAAATCGTTCATGAAGGCAAATACAATTTTTATTTTTAGGTGATCTTTTCCGGCACGTAAACATCATGATAGGTGCAACAGACGATACGAAAACTACATGAAATAAATTTTATTGAGTGTCGCTGACACACTCTTGCGTCAGATATCTTGGTTCGCGCGAGGTGGTCAGAATCAGTAGACAGTTTTCAGCTATCGCTTCTCCAGTCACAGGTGTAGCTTGAGCTGGCTCTCCTGTACAATATATTTTTATACCTTTAAAGGTAAAGTTATATAACCATGGCACAAACTAGCACCCTTAATGGTGCAAAAGGTTTTGGTGTTTACTTCAGGCAACGCTACTTAGACAACAGAAAGCCGGCAGGGTTTGAGCCTTGACGCCACTAGGATAGCCGAGACTATTGTTACGTCTCAACACGGCCAAAGGCATTAATTAGACGTTTGACAGGAGGCAACGGCACCTATCCATCAGCGCCTACCAAGAAGTAAGCGCAGAGTTGACGCCGGCAGCTGACGGGCCCACAAAAGGAACCCTCCCCCACAGCCCACACGCACACATTGTTAGATATGGAGATGTTTCCTGCGCCTACTTCGAGTTCCCCGGACCACATCGAATCACAGCACATTCCAGAGGATCGCTCGAGCCAACAAGTTCACGTGCCAACAAGTTCGTACGCCGCGGTAGCTATTCAATGCTTGAGTTTTCCAGAAAACGAAGGGATCGCCCGGCATTGTTGCAAGGAAAGTGGGTCCCGAAACATGACGGCTGCGATGTTCCGGGAAGGCCTGGCAGCGTCGCACCGGTCGCCTTTGAAGAGGGCATTTGCCACCTCAGCGGGGTCGTACCACCGGGAGCAGGTGAGCCTCGGACAATGGAGCCCAATCGTGCCCCTTCTCCGCTTTTGAAGAGAGCATTGCACCACAGCAAGGCAAGACTGCGGGGAGCCGCCGGGTGTGACATCACCGCACGGGTGCCTACCATTGGCCGAAGGTGGCGTCATCTGAGCGGGCTCTCCCATTGGCCGAACTTGACGCGACTTCCAGTCCTCGAAGGGTTTAAAAGAAGCATTCCAGAGAGACCAGAGCCTTCCCTGATTCGTCTCTCGAACTTCCCGCCGCGGGCCGCAGCGTCCGAGTTGCTGCCGGCCCGTAATGACTGTACAACTGTTACTTGTCTCTCACCTCTCTGTATATAATGTAAAATAAACCCTCCCAAGTTTGTTTTTCATCCCGAAGTCCGTCCCTCAACCCCTACAACATACACTCCCTGACAGCCTGAACTAATGATGAAAAGGACCAACGTCAAATTATACCGAAGAACGGCGTCCACCTTGGATTTCCAGGTTGCCCCCATCCTGTCCCTTATTCCATACCATCGGATGTGCAGGTGCTGCGGGACGAGGCGATATCATGGACGTGGTATCGCAACCGATTCGCCGCGATACAATCATCAGATTCCCTAGTCGAATCTTCTAAGAAAGACGACGGCATTAAAAGCGGCGACTTTAAGTGCAGTGAGGCCGACGTGTCCTGATGTGAGCTGGGACGTTTAACATGCTCCTGCATGGAGTGGGGCTTCCGTAACTGGAGCCGTGTAACTAATGTCAAATAAACCCTTTTTACTTCATTCCTACTACCGGACGTATTCGTCGATGGGTGGATTCTTTGCCCTAACGCCACCTCGAGCAGCAACACTATACATTGAGTTAGCGGGGAAGGCGGGCGACGCTCCGTGATCCCCACTTTTTCAATGCTTTGCTTTGAGTGGAGTGTCGACCTTCCTAAACGACACCAAAATCACAGTACGACGACCTTCTCTTACATGTAGGATGTGTTGCTTCAGGGCAAGAATTGAAGTGAGAGTGGTAACTCTCTAAGTGCCCAAAGATAAAAACCGTTCTCGCTTCGAATGCAAAAAGTAACCGAACAAGTACGAACTGACATGAAAATACGAAGTTGAATCTCTATATATACGGGGGTGCCTGCAATGTCAATACCACTTGATTGCTTTTCTTCCCCTCCTTCTCCCCCTCCCTTCTCTCTAACCCCTTTTTCCCCACCCTATGTGCAGGGTAGCAGGGCATGCTTATGGTTAATCTCCATGCCTTTCCTCTCTGTATATATCTCGCTTTCCCTGCTAGCACATCATTATATATTTGGCAGGTTATATATTCTTTGTGACTGTCCGCGATACAAAGTACAGAGGCGATAGCTTGTGACTGTGATACTTCGCATTGATGACAGATCATTGTCAGTGCAAACAATTTTGGGTTGCCAACCTCAAAAGCCGTTGCAGCAGAGGACAACGAAGGCATTGTTACAATTCGTGAAGAGCAACAGGCCTGCACAAATGGCTTTAGCATTAATTGGCGTCAATTAAAATCCTTTGCTGTGCTCGTGAACGGCTGTGATCACGCACCGATGCTCGGAGTTTACTTCCTTCTTATCCTTCAACTTCCCTCGTCGGCCAGAGTGGGAAGTCAAAAAAAAATTTTATCTCTGGTTTCTCTTTCTCCATTCATTCGTCTCTTCTTGTTACGCTGGTACACTCTTAAGCAAAATTACACCCT
Source organism: Dermacentor andersoni (assembly GCF_023375885.2). NCBI lineage: Eukaryota > Metazoa > Arthropoda > Arachnida > Ixodida > Ixodidae > Dermacentor > Dermacentor andersoni. Next base: position 272,826,725 of record NC_092814.1, read on the forward strand.
TTTGCCACACAACAATACTCGTCATCTGTCTTGTCCGCATTTCCTTTGTTTAACGCGGCGAGCCCGGTACTTTCCAATAACGAACGGCATGCGCGTTATCAACATGACATAGCACTCCCGACATGAAAGTAGCGGGCGCGGCGTTTTCAAGAAAGGAAACGCAAGCAAGGCAGAAGAAGATCATTGTTGTGTGGCAGAGAGAAACGGCTGTTTCTGGCAATAAATTGACAAGCTGCTTGAGTGTAAACACCTAGGTGCCACTCTTATCACCGACCACTGCAAAGAAAAATAAAATATTATACTAGACAAGTGGTAGCTCGGGAGCTGTAATACGAAAATAATGTGTACCATGTTCTTTCCGACATAAAACACTAGGGGAAGTAGCAGCGGGCCACTGCATCTTATGACTCGTTGTTTGTATTGCCCTTGCTGAAAGCGTTCGCCAACTACTGGGTTGAATTTGGCGTCGGTCAGTTGCTAAACCGTGAGTGTATGCTCTAGCACTTACGTTTCATAACACAAGCCGCTACCATTTTTCGCATGCAACAACTACACCTAGCTTTTTTGTGACAGTCCAACTAGATTTTTTTATAGCATTGGATCGAAGTATCTATAATGCAAGCTATCAATTTTGTTACATCAATAGCTGGTACCATGTGATTAATATTGTTTGCGTATTTGAATATGTGTAGGTAGGTTGTGAGAAATGGGCATAAACAGTACTAGAATAATGCAAACAGTATTCATCAATCAGTCTTGGGCGCTGTGTTGTCCCGGCGTTATGACTGAAATAACCTGCCACCACACGGCATAGCTCTTCTGTTCCGCTAAGTGAAAGAAAAAATTGTGAACAGTGCTTCGGATGTTTCGAAAAGAAACTGACTTCGGTATCGCTGCGTAAAACTCATATAGAACATCAGGAAAGCTACACCATTTACGACCAGCGGCAAACGTATATATAGCGACGAAAGTCCGTGCGTCCAACGTGCAGGTTACGTCAGACAGCGGAGCCTTTACAAGAAGAATCGAGGGTGATTCTCCTAGCCAGCCATTCCACTGTAAACACGTTTTATAGTGCCCAGCACGAAGGCCGAAGTCTATTTTTGTTTCTGTGTTTTGTATGAGCGTGTCGCAAGCTCCTTTATTATTCGGTACCACCACATACGCAGAGTGCGAGAGAGCGCTCCGAATGACACATTTTCGGTCTCCCTCCACTGCGAGATGGCAGGGGCGATAATACGCTGTACCCCGATGCTTCCCCGCACATCCCGCGCGTGGTGCACCGGGGCGCACGCCCCGTAATTCGGGCCCTTTTAGCTTCTGGGTAACCTAACCTGCTCGCCACGCTGCTCCAGTATATAGGAGTTACGAACGAAAGGACGAGACGCGACAAAATAAAGAGAAGGGCCACGCAAGGAAAACCTGCTCTCTGAAAGGGTCGCTACATAGATGAACTGTATAGCCAAGGCGGCGATGGCCGGCTTTATCTGCAGTCCTCGTTCTTAAGTTTCCACTGGGTACAGTTACCGTGTTCCTTTTCTTTAAGGAAAAAAGAACACCTATCTATTTCTTGATACGAAGCGTTCAAGATCTCTTGACGGCTCCAGCTACAATGCGAAAGCAGCAACGCGAAATAACAAGCAAGAGAGAGAGATGCTTGCCACAGTTTCTTCCCGATTCGCGCTACCGTTTGGAGGTCTGACTACCACGCTAGCGCCGGTGCTGAGAGGATAAATAACGGAACGAACCTAACATAAGAATCCCTCGCCTGCCCTGGGGCCGGTCGAGGCGCCCGTTGGGCCATCGTTCCTATGCTCACCCCGGAGCGGATTCGCCGGCCACCCCGCTTGCTCCTCCCGCGCTGACCTTGCACTGAACTCCTTCGCACGCTCGCTATCGTTCGCAGTGCAGGCCTCCCGCGGGCTCGGAATGCGGTCACGGGTGGCGCGCGCTTCGCCGCGGTGCCTCCAAGATCGGTCTTTCCTTTTATACTTTCCGCGTTATTACGTACAACGGTTGGCCAAATTGCGTAATTACTGCACTGTCGCCGGCCTGCGCCGCTGCAGTGACGCACGGCCGAGATGCTTTGCTCGTCAAGTGCGAGTGTTTCTGAGAGAGGAACGCAAACGGCGACGGCCGGCGCAACGCGTAGCGCGCAAATGCCGCTTGTCGGTGAAGAGAGGGGCGCGGAGGCAAATAGAGCGCAGAGTGCCGTTAGCGCGCTGCAAGTGGAATGTGCCACCGATTGCTAAACGGTGTTGAGGGGAGGCGCTTCGGTGAAACGCCGTGCGTCTGTAATGTCTCAGGGACGAAACAAGACGAGACCAATATGCTAGTTAAATCCGATGGCAATCTACAGATACGGTCCACTCTATACAGGAACACCTGAATTCTGACACCTCTCCTACATAGTAAAGTCAACATAACTGCAATATGTCTTTAACGTGATAGGAAAAAGGTAGCTTCTATGATTGGTTAGAAAGGTGTGTGCTATTCATAAAACACTCCGCATGCTTTCATGTTATAAATGCGTCCTCCGAAGCAATGAAAGGGCAGTGCACAAAGGTATAACGAACTTCGACAGCGCAAGGGGGCGTTGATTCGTGCCGATCTATCCCTGCGAATATTTCTTTAGCTTTTGCAACAAATTTCTCTCGCGACTGTTGCGACATCTCCAACAAGTGACGTCCACATATTTGCGGTATGATAAAGACACGTGAATGGACGGGGGTGGCGACATCTACGTTATGTGCTTCTTTTACGACTATAGCTTGAACACGGTAACTGCAGAAGTGTATTTCCAGCTCCAACGCGTAAGACATTGCTGACAAATTTTATGCTGTAAGGTAGATTACTTTCCGTCTTTCTTTTGCTGCTGCCACATCCTAAGCCAAGTTGGAAATGATCGTCGCCGTCCCAGAGGCTACTAACTCCTAAATATGTTCCTTGCTGAGTAGATCAGTACGCTACCGTTAGGCGCAATACTCGAAACGAACTTGTTCAAAAAAATTAAATTATGGGGTTTTACATGGAAAACCACGATTTGATTGTGAGGCACGCCGCAGGGGACTCCGGGAATTTGTACCATCTGGGGTTCCTTTAACGTGCACCTAAATATAGGTACACGGGTGTTTTCGCATTTCGCCCCCATCGAAATGCGGCCGCCGTGCCATGGCCGGGATTCGATCCCGCGACCTCGTGCTTAGCGGCTCATAGCCTCTAAGCAATCGCGGCGGGTAAACGAACTCGTATTACGCTACCTTTCAGGATGTCCAGGGAACGACTTCACGAGCAGTCTCCTTTGTAGATCACAGAAGCCGACTTTTGTTCTATAATTGGCAAACGAGCGGCTAATGAATTCATGCATGCTCTCTTGCAGGCATGGTGCCCACAATAAATGGGCTTCCTCTCTCGAGGAGTTATTGTTTGCTCTTCCATGCGAGCGAACTGCGCCGCAGCCATGCGTAATATTGGCCTCGAAAGGGTGTCTACCCAACTGTGTTCTCTGAAGAACTCGGATGAGAACGAGCGCATACCGAAGACCTGTTCACGGTCGGCCGCTGACGCGTGTTGCTGTGCGCACGGGACTCCTCGAAGCAAAGTTGCCTTCTCTGTTTGGCCATAGCTTCAAACAGGTCTAATCTAAAATTCCACAAGTACGGTAGGCACAATTATACTTCCCGAATTTTAAATTAAGCTTTATGGTATACATTCGTGTCTTTTCGAGGTGAGACAGACGCCTGAAAAGTCGGAACAAAATGACAGGAAGCGGTCCCTGCGTCTTCTTTTGCCACCGCCCTAAGTCGTGCGAATCGCACCTAGCCGGACAATGACCCCTGCTAATGTGCATACGCGAAGTACGTTCGGCAGCACGTTTACCGCATGACTCGAGACGAGGCTTTGCCTTATCGTCCTCGACGGAGATGAGTCAGCTGGCAGCTTGGGGGTCCTGCACGAATACTGGAAGTCCTCAAAGAAGGCCATTTCTCACGCTGTTAGAAACAGCCGCTATTTATGCACGTTTACAGTGTTTCACAAGCATCTGGTGCAGGAAACAGCACGACAGCTTTCTACATTGTCGGTAAATAGTGTGCTGCGATACCACTGTCTTTTCGTGGTTTAGTGGTGCTAATCGGAACAATATTGTAATATCCGAACAATTCGCACAGTCTCTGCAAAGACTTTACGACGTATTTTTTGCACGTCTATAACTACCCGTCTTTGCTCTTGCTGCTCGTTGACATTGAAGACGGGAAGATTGGGAATCGTTTTTCGAGCTACCGGTTCACGTGAGAATGAGTGTGATACGGCTTGTGTTGAGGACAATCCACACGTCCTATCCGACACTCTTTCTTCACGCTTAGAACTACACGAAGAAGGCTACGCATTTTCGCCCGCAGCATCTCTCTAACGCCGCGACAGCAGAAACTACGCGCATGAGATATGTGCCTTGGACTAGACGCACTTGAAGCAACCCGACGCAGTGTTGCGTGCACGTGGATGCTGCCGGTCCCGTCCGAGACCACCCGGGCTGCATCGACTGTAGCCTCTACACGCGTCAAGAGGGCTGCGTCATCATTACCACCGTAATGTTCGCTCCAGCGCGCACCCGTCTCCATGCAGATTTGATTAGATGCGCATTACACACCCGCGTTTCTCCCCCCCCCCCCCCCCCCCCACTCTCACACCTAACGTACCGGAGCCTAATTATACGAGGCGCGTGCGCCATCGCGCATAACTTAGTGCGTTATCGTGGTGAAGCGCAATGACCGACGTATGGTTACAGCATCTTCATCCCTCCGCCTGCACACAAGCGCACACTCGCGCGCGAATAGTTGTCGAGCAAGCCCGTGCGTCGTGCGATTCTCAATTCGAAGCGCACTGTCGGCTTGTTTCCCGTTGGTTTCGAGAAAAGGCATGTTCTCAATCTCAAATCGCACCCGCCACGCTGCTTTAGAAGTATGCGGTTCAGGTGCGCCCATTAATATAAACGAGGCTGCAGCTTATGTTCTGCCATGCGCTCGCACTCTCACGACCGTTGTATCCCACCGTCGTGTGTATACTATACGGTCGCACGGGCGGGCGCCGCCGTATAATACATACGAAGCAGCACGCGGTGGGGCGCCAACTCTTTTGAGAGATCGCCGATGCGTGTCGGCGCAGTGAACGCGCGCGCTGAGGTGGCTTCTCCTGCTAACAGCCCACCTTCAGTTCTCCCCGGCCGCCGCCACACGCGTTCACCGCCGGCAAGCGTGGTCCGTGCGCAGACGGCGCTGCTCGTCTCCATCTTCTCCGTGTTTGGCGGCCGCCCCGGGGCGTCTCTCGGACCCCTCAAAAAGCGGTAGAAAAAGTAAGTAAATAAATAAAGGCGGCGGCGGCGGACCGCGAAATCGGGGCATTCCTCCGCCCGAGGGGCCTTGCAGCATGGAGTGACCGCCGCCCGCGATCTCTCATTGTCACCATCTCATTGCCCCTCCTTGTTTTACGACTTATGCTGAAAAAAATATCCTTAATTATGCTTAATTTTACCATTATCACATCGCTCCCGATTTGTATGGAATAGGAGAGCATAGACATCTGGCTCGTGCTGTTGCGCTTTCGCCTTGGGAGAAAAAAAGAAAGGAGAAAAAATTTTAGCCATAACCGTAAATATAGCTGTGGAAGTCAAGCTGCTTAAAGACATTCAAGTCGTAACACAACGCAACAACCTCGGGGGTGTAATTAACTTACGTTACCCCTAAACACGCAAGAAATAGAATTGGACTTCTGTGCCGCAATAATCTAAGAATTCTGTGAAAAATTGTTTTCTCGCTTCGTTAATGGTCCGAGTGGCGCCCTGCCTACGTTATTGCCAAGATAGGGTATCGAGAAGGATAAATTATAAGAAAGAGAAATGTAATAGACTGAAATTAATCGTTAAATTATACCGACGCTGTTCACTTCTTCTTTAAGAGAACGCTTTAGAACAAAAGCCGTCTATCTGATTTTGCAGTGTAGAAGCTCACGTACAAACACACCGACAGGACACTATGCGCAATTGAACGGAAGCTATTAGTAGTCTTATGAAAAGTTTTCATGTTCACGCGCTTCACCTAGCCTCGAAAAAAAAGAGAAAATAGCGGACGCTTCTTTCCTTCCTTTTCTTCGACGTTTTTATTTTTTCCTTGCTGCCTTAAGCACCAGTGCTAGAAGAGGCGATGGTTGCAAGTGATTGCTATCAGGGAGTCTTCTCAACAAAGGTTGCCCCTGCCTGTACTAAGTATAACTTATCTATCTAAGCAGAAATGCGAGTTATACTATACGTCAGAGGCAATAGCCTTATATAGGCGACATCGGTCACTAGGGTTTGCACTAGGGTCACTAGTTGATAACGTAGTGCGAACTTGGGATGCCTGCTGCTTCTGTTCCTTCCTCGTAAACGCACGCTGGAGCCGCGAGCACCGGTCGCGCGGCCGTCGTACGCCGGCAGCCCGGCATTTCACTCGCCCCGTTGCTCGGCGCCCGCGCACCAGGCAAGCGGGAGGATGCCCTCCTCCTGCGCGGCCATCTCGAGGCGCGACGTTCGCATAACGGAGCCAGGGGTGCCCCGAGGTACCCAGCTCTTTTCTCTATAGCATACACGGGAGCAGCGCGCCACAGCTGGCTACGTGCATGGTTGCGGGAAGGGGGGGGGACGTCGAATGCCATTGAGCTCCTTTGAGGTCGTTGGTCCGGCGGAGGGAAGGCGCGATTTTTTTTCGGGCGGCCCGCATAGCTTGCCGACGCAACTAACCTTCGGGGCACTCGGCGTGCCGATGCTCCTGATTGCGATGCTGCCTCGCCCGCGGAGCAGACCGCCTGGCGCCGCGGCACGTGCAGCTCCGCGCGCGCTCAGGATTCCCGGCCCCGATTAATGCCTCACCCGGCTCTCGCCCTTTCTTTTCCTAGCTGAGATTATTCGTGCGTTTGTTTTTTGTCGTTGAAAGGCGTTTGTTGAAGTATTTTGCACATCCACCTGACTTTTCCCGTTGGCTGAGTGGGCTATTACGCCCTTTGACATGCTATCTCGCTCGCCTCTGCATAGGCTCGTGCTCGATCACGCACACCTCATGTTTCCTTCGCACCCGCGATGGGACGCGTATTCCATCTTTGAAGCGTTCACTCGCCCTGTGGCACTTTGTTGCCGTTAACGCTTCGGTAAGAGACGCAACAGTAACTAAACGCTGAAAGCTAAAAACCGTATTAAGAAGGATATCGCTTGCATCCTTTGACTGCCATAGATGAGCTCAAATGCAATTATATACATTTATATTTCCGTTTGTGAAGTATGTGCTAAAATATTGGTAGATGTCCCGACTGACAGAAAAGAAAATAGTGAACAGGCAAGAAGAAGGTCCTTCTCTCCGCGGCTTGCAGCTCCACTTTTAGGCGGCGTTCTTATAAGAATTCTGAATGACAATGGCCCGTATTTGCAAACTTTTTTTCTCGCGTGAGTCTCGTCTGCGGGTGGTCATCGCTGTGGCGATCATCTCGTTATTGCGCCGGTCGCTAGCATCAGTGACGGGCATTTCATCACCCACCGGCCATTGAGTAAACTCAACTAGCGTTATGCAAGTGCTGCGAATACAGACCCTAGGCTCGTATTCAAAAGCAGTTCTTTCGCTAGAGCTTTTTGTAGAACAGGTGGCGACCAAGGGTAACAATGAAATGTTAGTGAAAGCGACCGGTCAATGACAACTATTCTTGCGAATGTAAGGGGCTCTTTTTCTTTTTTTCTTTCTTTTAGTTTCAGGTTATCTTAGAGCCAGCCTCAGTCGGCACACAGGTGACCGTCAATATGTCAAGCGTGATTGCTTATCAGTTTCTCCTGACCATTATTATCAACGTCGAAGAATATACCGTGTGTCCCTGTCAACGTTATCAATGCTGTTCATAAAAAACTATAAAATAAAATGGTGCAACATAGATTTTTAAGACCTACGGTGTTCAGTTGTCAGACCACTGACGACTGAACCTCGTAGGTCTTATGACTGTATCTTGCACCGTGTATTTTAAATCTTTTTTATGTTCGGTGAACAACTTGGCTAACGTTAGCTGAGGCACCCTTTAGATAGGTGCCTTAAGTGGGGTGTGTGCACGCGACAGCAGCTACCTACGAAGCCTGTCTACACGAAAGCCCTATACAAAACGCTGACTCGCAGTGAAACTATTGTTCGCTATCAATACGTTCAACTTAAGAGCCACTTGAAATGCCACTCAATGCTCTCAGCAGTGCTGAATTGAGCTGAACTGTCGCTCTTTCTTTGTGACGAAAAACTTGTGCTGCAGAACATACTAGCTGCAGGAATTTCTTTTGCTGAAGAATACCTTACCGTCATCTTATAGTGACTGTTTGCAGTAGCTTATAAAGCTAACGTTCACATAGACACGACGCGATGCAAGAAACGAAGGGCAGCATTCACATCATAGGAAAGATTTCTCCGCGAAGTCTGACCGGTAGCGAACGACGACAAGGACATCAACGGTAAAGTCCTTCAGGGGTAATCCTCCAGCAGCTCTGGGGTTACAACGGCGTCTCGAAGGGATGGTGCTTCGCACATGCGTGCATGTTTTCTGTTTTGGTTCCTGGTACGACAGAACAGACCACCTCTATGAATTCAAGACATAAGGGACTCCATATTTCAGAGAGTAACTCATGGATAATGTATTTGCAGGGGTTGTTAGTGTGAGTTTCTAGCGGAAGAACAGAAAAGCAATTCTTGCCAAGTGAACGACAGCGGCGCACCTACACGCAAGATACACCTGCCTGTGCAAGTGCGTTCGCTTTCGTTTGCGCTCGCTCAGAAACAATGCATTAGCCGGAACTACAGTTTTTGCATCTTTCGTACTTTTTCTTCACTCTTCACACTCATGATGCTAACGTAAAAAACAACCTTACTTAAGAAAAGTGTGCCCGTAGTACATTACCAAGTGCAAAGTCGATGGCTGGTTGTACACGTACAGCAAAGTTTCAGTTTGCAATGCTGTTTGCAAATACGGGCACTTTAGGACTACTTTACAAGAGCATGAAACAGTAACCTCACTTCATAGAATATAATTGGCGACTCATCAACGTAAGCTACTTTTTAATTCTGATGCTTTATCTGTACGTGTGTTCTTTTTTTTTTTTTTACCTTTTCCGTGAGAAACAAGTTCGGTAGAACGTGCATCATCTCTCGTCCGTCTAACACAGCAGTGTATAAGACCCACACAGAGAGGTTGACATGGATTATGTCGTTCCTCAAAAAAAAAATCATAAATAGACGTCTCTATTGAAATGACATGCCGTCATTTAAATAGTAGTAACACCCAGCAACATGATGCGTATAACTTAATGCCTTGATTTCTGTTTAGATCCTCGTTAGCGTGTAAGCAGTCGTTCTGGCTTACATAGGCGCTTGCAAACACCGTTTGCTGAGCTAGACGACCTGCTTAGTTCAGCAGCTTAAGGACCGACTCTTTATTACACCAATTTGAATGCGTGTGCGCTAGGAACGCCACAGACAAATACAGCGGCGGACATTCCACACAGTTCCTCGTCGCTAGAGAAAGTACGAGAGATTCCTCGTAAATAACGCCAGTGAAAAATGTTTCTTAGTTTCTTAAATATTACCAGGAGGTTCAGACGCCGTAGAAACATTTTTCAGTGGCTCGAAACAGGAGTAGAGCATCATACATCACTGTCCGCGCGCTCTTGGGCTTCAACCGTATTTTGACGCCTCTTTCCTCAATCTACATGTATTTCAAACTTAGGCAAAAATCATGGTGACTGCGACACACACTCGAATCACAGAAAGAGATCGCTCACCTTCATGTTGTTTCGAAGTCCAACGTTGCCCGTGTGCTTGATAAGGTGGAACAGGGAGCGGTATTCGTAGAAACGGTACCAGCAAAGGGAAGCACAGTCACGGTGAAAACAGAAGGCGATCTAGTCTGTCTATGGCGGAGTCCGTACAAGTCCCGGTAGTTATAGCTGCTCCAACTCACGCTGCTGAAACAGAAGTAGGCGTGCTTTTTTCCAAAGCTGGATAGGAAAGGCGGCTCGCAGTGTGAGCAGGCACACGTTGCTCGGCTGTCGTGTCGCGACTACGGCTGTGCAGACAAGCGGGGATGCCGGTGGGATGGGAGAGCCGTACAGCGATGGCGCAGCGGTGCGCCTGGTTTCGGACGTCGCCGCACCGGGGTGAGTCGAGGAGCACACGACAACGAAGAGCGCCGAGCACGGAGGAGCGATGAGCGGTGGTTGCAAGCTCTCTTGTTCTGCTCCGAAATAGGACGATACGCGCCCGTTTCATACCGGGCGAGAACGCCAGGGAAGGCGAATTTCTCTGCTGCGGCGCAGCTACGGCACCCTGAGGCAGGAGGAGGGAGGAGAAGCAGGGGGGGGGGGGGGGCGGTAAAGCAAATTACAAAGTGTGAGAGAAGCCAAGAAAATAAAACTCGTCAAAGAAAGATGCTGGGCGGCTAAAAAAAGAAAACTTGCCTCCCCCTCCTCCGACTCCGCTCTGGTGGAAGGGGATGCTGCATGCATGCTTCACGGCGGAGAGGCGGCCGCTGCGGCGGTTCAGATTTAGGGCAAGCTCGTTTATCGAAAACTCTCTCGTTCCCGACGCCGCCACTCGCTGCTGCTACTACTACTACTACTACTACTACTGCGCTTGGAGCGGGCGGCCGTGCACGCCAAGCCACAGGCAGGTGCTTCGCTGTGGCCGTCGGCCAGCGCTGGAACGAGAGAGAGAAAGAGAACGCGCGCGTGTGCGTAGCGTCGGCCTTCCTGCACGGCCCCGAGCCCGTTGTGAGCGACGTAACGGACGAGCCCAACGTACAGGGAGACATCGCCGCGCTTCTCACGGCAAACGTTTATTTCTTTCTTTGTTTCTTTTTTTTTTATCTTTAAACGAGAGGACAAATTACAACACCAATTCACGACGACCTGTAGGGAAATGCATTGCTGTCACATTCCAAGTGTTTCTTTCTTTCTTATTTTTGGTTTACTCCTCGGCGACAGGTGTCAATGCATGTGAATGCGTTATTGGAGATACCGACTACCTATTACTGTCTTAATTTTTCTACTTGCAGACACCTCTTGACGACAGCGGCCGTCTTGTAATTAAAGGACAAGTCGTCGAACGTGCTCTTGAAAAGAAAACGCCAATGTTTCTCTTTTGCTGTCGTTTTTTCTTTTTTTTTTTTGTAGTAATCTCGGTTTATGAGACGATAAAATCACAGCTGATGCCGGCTACGCCTTTTCACTTAGCCACGCAAAACATAGCAAACGAGTTATTTGTTCTGTTTGTTTTTTTCATTTCCGAAACAGAAAACAAATATTTCCAGAGAAGATACCTGAATTACCACATATAAAATTGGGGCGGTCTACTTCAGGAAGCAAACAAAGTCAAAGACCCGCCGCGGTGGCTTAGAGGCTATGGTGTTGCGCTCCTAAGCACGAGGTCGCGGAATCAAATTCCGGTCGCGCCGGCCCATTTCGGTGGAGGCGAAATGTAAAACGCCCGTGTCCCGCGTATTGGGGCCACGTTAAAGATCCCTTGATGGTCAAAATTAATCCGGGGTTCCCCACTACGGCGTGCCTCATTACCAAATCGTGGTTTTGTCACGTAATATCGCAGAATTCATTTATTTATTCATTCATTGATTCATTCATTCATTCATTCATTCATTCATTCATTCATTCATTCCAAGTCAAATAGTTCCAGAAAACTGGATAAAACAATTTTGATGCGAAAGCGTCAAATGACCCATTGAGCGAAAAAACCTCACGTCTGTCGTCTATAGCAGCAAAACGGCACCTAAGCTCCCATTGCCCTTGGCCTCGACGTCACGTCACGAGCGCGCCTCTACGGAGTTCCGATTGGCTGTGACGCCATGGTAAGAGCTCGCCTGGATGGAGCGGAGTGGACGAACGGGAACACCTGCTGCCGCAATAGCGCGCCAGGTGTTGCGTTAGAGGAGAGGGCATCGCCACGACGCCACGTCACCCTCATTCTTAGAGGCCTGTGTTATGCGCGCGTTGCTTGTCTGCGCAAGCTTTCGCTTGCGTTCTAACTGCGCCTCGATAAGGCCAAATCGAAACGCTCCAATCGCCTCAACGCGCTCGCTTGCCCGCGAGTTCATAACTAGAAAGGCCGCTCAGCGGCGTTTATACATTAATGCTTTCTCATGCTGCTGCTGCTTGCTGGCTCGGGCAGCACGTACCGCTATGGTACACTACTTGCAGCGCAAAACTCGAACGACTGCTCAGCGCCATTTAATTGGGCATTAATGCTTTCGCACTGACACCTCATAAGTTAGGTGCCTTCGAATTTTTTAGTTGTTATTACTAGCAGTTTAATATTACTATTTAAGCGGTGTGACGGTTCTCGCACTTAGTTTCCTCTCTAATATTAACTTTCTCGCTTCGCGCCATCCAGGGAAGCGTCGTGAACTCGACACGGTACGCACGGTTGTCGCCGTGTGCGACATGCTACACTCGCACTCCTCGAGCCACGTGAACCCTGGGAACGTGAACCCTCGATGTTGTCAACAAAGCTGAGCCTCAAGAGCGAGAAAAAAAAAACGACATGAAGTCCTGAGCGAGAAAGCGGAGCGAGACCGCAAAAGGAACGAGAGAAAAGGAACAATCAATAAAACAGAATATCACGTAGAATCATACGCCGTTGGAAGGAAAGAAGAAATAAAAACAAAGTTCTTAGCAAGACGGCACAGAATAAGTATCTAATGGTTTCACCGCGACAAATGGCCGGCATCTCCTGACTCGTTGGAACACCAAAAGGCATCCCCCCTCCCCCTGCACGCACACGCACACACAACCGCGAGAAAAAGCAGCAACAGGCGAGAGCAACCGGAGCGGCAAGCCTGTGCGTGGTGTGAGCGTGATTCGTGAGTTGAGGGCGCATGCGTAGGTGCACGTGCGCGATGCAGCGCGCAGTTCGTAGCAGAGAGAAAAAAGCGCGCGTTGGTTTCGGTTTCGCCCGTGCGCTGGCGGTGGCTGGCTTCACCGCAGTGGCGGCTGCCGGTTCGTTCACACCAAGACGCGCTCGCGAGCCGGCGCACGCCCTGCCAGTCGCCGGCGACGCAGAGATGTAGGTCGGCCGGGTTGCAGCTGGCCTGCCCCCATCCCCGGCTCCTCGGGAGGAGGGGGGGCGGAGGGCAGAGAAGCCTTTCCTGTTCTGTCGCGTTCGCCTCGTGTCGGCGTGCCTCGCGTGAATGCCGCGTGTCGCGAGCGAGAGAAGAGACGCATAAAAAAGAAAGAGCATAAAGAAAGAGGAGGAAACGAGACAGGGAGACTTGCGCGTATGTCGAAGTGTCACGTCTCCCAGGCGAAGAAAGGTTATCCAATATTTGCATGGAAAAGGCCGAGACCGTGACCTTGCCGACACGCAGCGCTTGCTTTATGAAGAACGCCCGGGCGTTCACGCGCCACCCTCTCCGCGCTTCTTTTCTGCAGGCGATGCGACTCGAGCTTGCACGACACGACAAAAAAAACTGAAATAAGGAAGGGAAAGGAAATACAAAAATGCCGCGAATCGTTCGTGAACAAGGAGGGAGTGTGTACGATAACGCGTCGACGTCTGATGTCGTTGCTCCGAAGAACACGCGATGCCCGCTCGAGTGCTTACATGCGACGAGTGGCCTCACTTCACCGCTTATAGTTATACGCTGGGTTCTTCGCTTGCCAGACGGTAACCGCCCCCCTAGCGCGTTTCACATTCACTTTCCTTCGTGCTTGGCAAATGTGTGGGGCCTTTCGCTTTGGAAGACAACACAGTGCGAGGAACGCGCTGTTTCGTGGTTATATACACAAATCACGCCGACTAGGGCGCATAGCCGTGGCAAGCGCTCCTCCAGTGTCGCATCAACCTTTATATCAGGAGTGCGCAGAAGGCTGGTTGTGAGCGACGCTAAGCTGCCCCATGCCGCCCTTATCAAGGCTACAAAAAATAGAGCTGTAATATTACGCATATGCATTTGACGCTATTCCGTGTGCGGCATTTATGAAATCCACAGACGCTACAGCAATTCGAATAAAGCTATATTCAATGAGCGATGTGGATCTGTTATGTAAATGCAACAATAAAGACGTTGGAAATAGCTGAAAAATAAGGTCTACATACATCAGCAATGCATAAAAAAAAAAGGACCAGGGCACGTATTAAATTAGAATTGAACGTATTATTAGAATTACTCGTAAGAGAAAACCTTAGCCAATTCTGATGCTGGATATATGATGAACGAAGGCGGCAGGTCAAAACCAAAGAGCAGTTATGAACGAACAACTTCGCTAATTCGACCCCCGACCTTTTCCTCCGATCGAAAAGTTAGATGTTGCGCTTGTTATTATGCTATTTGAATAATTATTCTTTAGAAATCTTAAAAAGAAGCGTATTCTGGAGCGGTACCCTCGCACGACGCTCCATTAGTAGTTTTCACTAAGATAATACGTATGGAAGCCACACTTTGTAATACTTTGAACTTATAGCTCCTCGTTATATTATCTGCCTGCATGAAGGCGTACTTTCATTCGTTATACCAAAGGAATCCTTTTCAATATTTATTTTGCAACGAGCTGCTGTTCACCAGGCTAGCGGTACTCCTTTCATTTTTATGCTTGTATATTAACTAAATGAAAAAATTCATAACAGTTTTCTGTTAATGTCCTCTGAAGGGAAAAATGCGAGCGAAAAAGAAAACGTAATGTATAAGAAAGAGATCCTCTAATCACTTTCACCGCAGTAATTTATTCAGATGTTATTGCTGCATACTTCCTTATATCCGCTACGTTTTCAGCTTCTTCCAAAACGATAAACCATAACACACTCACCTTGACTGCGCCAAGCACGCACATTCTCAATCTTCCTTGTCTCCGTACCAGTTCTGACACGTCATAAAAACTTCTTCCTTCCCTTTTGCACCCTCGAGCGTAGATTACGTATATACACAATGTCTGTTTTGTTTCCTCGTTTGTTTGTCTGGTTGCTTGTTTGTTTGGTGGGTTAGTTGTTTGTTTGTTGGTTCTTTTCTTTTATGGACATAATGCTATTCGGCCTGATTTATGGCAAAATAACATCTCATTGCGTACAAGACCTCATTATTTCCCGAAGTTATTTTTTTATATATTTATTTCTTCAGACCACCGAAACAAGTCTAGGCATCATCGCCGAGCAGGACAACATTACCTAAGTGAACAAGCCCTCTTTTTCTTTATTATCTTTTTTATCGAGTCAAACCGGGCCGGCGGGAACCAAAATGCTTGGTTGACCGGCTTCAGAGCTCCAGACAAGTAAAAGAAACATACAAGCCATGTCTTTCTTTTTAATATTTCACTGCAGACGCCTCTTCTTCTTCGTATTTTTTTTTTCTTTTTCTGCGTAAGAGCTACCTCTACTTCCAGTGGGACAACTCCTTGTCGTAGCAACTGATTTCAGCAACGGCAACTGAGGAAACGCGCTTTGCATCCTCCTTTTATTTACGTCAATGATTTGGCCTACTTACGTGATTTCCTGTAGAACGTTCGGTGACCTAATGTGGAGCATTTGACGAAGAGCTGCATGCGGACACGTGCCGGTGGTCCGGTCAATTCAATTCGACTCTCGGTAGACAGAAAACCAAAGCCACCGAGAAGATTGCGCCTGATTATCTCGCCCACTATATGCGAGCCGAAGCCGACAGATGTCCAACTTTCACTGAAATTATAATCGAAGCGTATTTGTCGCCGTAAGAAGCGTCGGTCGCTACTCTGGTCAACTTAAGATTTCGCACTAATAGTAAGTAATATTATGAAGAAGAATCAGAAGGAAAGCAGCGATGTCATAAAGCTGGAAAATTACGCAGGTGTCTAAATATGTAAAGATTGGCGATGAACGAACCGGAGGGAGCAGGCGCGAATTGGTGCTGCAAGCATTTTGTAATGCAAATGCGACTGATGAAGCCTGAAATTGGGGTAGTGAAAGGTTTGACGAAAGCTCGTTCTGTCGGTAGTAATCACAATTCAAAGGTTAAAACGAACTTGGACCACAAAAAGAAAGCGAAAATACAAGACAGATCCGCTGCAGACATGCGAGCTGGAACGTCTTGTATTTTTGTTGTGTGGTCGGGCGTTCATATTTACCTTTGAGTGAAATAACGAGTCAATGAGCTATTACACGCTGCACTATACGCACAACGCTTATCATTTCATGAGTGCTATATGTAATTCCATCATTGGCTCCCATTACTTGTCTGAGAATATGCGCATTGCACACGTAGGTGCAAGATCTCGTATGAAAAATTAAGTTCTCTAGTTTTACGTGCAGAAACCACGATATAATTATGACGCATGCCGCATTGTGGGGGTCTCTGGATTCATTTTGACCCCCATGGGGTTTTTTAACATGCATCCAATGCACGGTACATGGATGTTTTTGCATTTCGCCCCCATAGAAATGCGGCCACCACGGGCGGGATTTGATCCCGCATCTTCGGGTTTAGAAAACGGCTTCTGTATAGTAGCATATGCGTGGTGTACGTGGTCGGCACTGGCGGAATGAAAGAAGATCACTTTCTTTCACTTTTTTTTCAAGAAAAAGAAACTTACACTGCAGGTAACATTTCCTTTTGGCAATTTCTACAAATCACTCCATGAGTAATCGAAGAACGTTTTCATCGTCATTGATAATATGTATTGTTTCTTACTGCAACACACTCTTTGAAAAAGAATGGTCTATTCCGTATACAGAAGCCGGCGTAAGAATAAAAGGCTGAGTTAAATGACGTCATCAACGTACACGTTTTACTAAAATTATGAGGTTTTACGTGCCAAAACAACTTTCTGATTGTGAGGTACGCCGTAGTGGAGGACTCCGGAAATTTCGACCACCTGAGGTTCTTTAACGTGCACCTAAATCTAACTGCACGGGTGTTTTCGCATTTCGCCCCCATCGAAATGCGGCCGCCGTGGCCGGGGTTCGATACCGCGACCTCGTGCTCAGCAGCCCAACACCATAGCCACTGAGCTACCGCGGACGCGTTTTTCTACCCTCTCGTCCTACATCATGGCTATGATGTATATGTATATACGTACATCAAGTGTCTGTGCGAAATTGTGGTTGTGTAGGAAACAGGCGATGCTGTAACCGTCCGCTTCCTGCGTAGCATGGCACGCGACAGGCTCCGCTACCTCCCACTACCAGTTGTTACGGCGTTGCCCGGACGAGGAGGACCTCCCAGCCGCTGAGAGTCGCGTATCCCCCGGAGATGGCTGTTCACTTCGCGGAAGCGCCGGCTTATTCGTGTCTGTCAGTTAGCGGGCACTGCAGCAGGTAACTGCAGCTATTTCCGTCTTGTTTCGAAATGTAGTAATCACTTCGTCTTCCTCATTGGTAATTATTGGGGGTCGCTGTAATTTCACTACCTTCGGATAGCATCAGTCATGTATGTGAGAGCGTATGTCATTCGCCCATTGCCTCCTAAGTATGTACTTGCGTGACGCCGCACTCGGAAGCTGTGTCATGAACGCTCCCCGCACCACACATATATTTTCCAAGCACGTCTATCTACAGCTTTGGCGATAGCTCATGCATCCCTCTCTCAGCTATACGCCAGGGTGCAGAAGGCTGGCTTTTTGTTGTTGTTGTTGTTGTTGTTGTTGTTGTTTCAAAACACGGCGCTTACCAACGAGGGGAATTGGCCACACTTGATTGATTGCAAAGTACACCCAACAACGTACCAAAAGGGGTAAAGACAAACATTCAAAATCACGCATTGAGCAACTCAATGCTAACACAAATTTTGAGAGGATCTATACATAAAGTTAGGACAAAAATAAAATAAAGTGTCCCATGGTCGGTACCCCAGCAGCGTGACCTTCCGGACGCTTCAATGAGCTTGTGTAGAGCAGTAATCATCGACAAATGGCTTGTGCCTAATTGACAGGCACCAAAGGACAAAGTGTTTGGTGTTGCAAGTGCTAAACCCAGATTGCCTGTTAGAAATATGAGGAACATTCGGCGCAGAGGGGTGAAGCGGCGACAAGAAAGAAAGAAATTATCAATAATTTCTGGTTCATTAAAAGAAAAGCAGAGGTTTAGTTATAGATAAGCCAGATCTATGAAGGGAAAAATTTAGCCGGGGAACTCTACAGCGGAAGCTTGATAACGTCACCTCACATTGGCGTGAAAGGCATTTGCACGTGTTCCACCGAAATTTTAGATGTCAAAAATCATCTGCGAAAAGTAGGGATGATTCATTAGAATTTAGTAAGAAAGTTAAATCTAGCTCCTTTTATAAAAGCGAGATCATTAAGAACATTTAAGACTGAACCATTTAGCGACGATGATGCGAGTGAGTCAGCTGATTCATTTAAAAAGGTTCCACTGTGTCCGCGGACCCAGTCAAACAGTCCGGGGACCCAGTCAAACAGTCCGGACGAAGTGCCGAAAATATACTCAGCAGGTGTGACCGATTATTGTAAGTTAAATGTGTACAGACCTAAAGCACATCTGTAACAATTATTACTTTAGATTTTTGTATAGCCAGTTTTCTGAAGGCCAGGATAATTGCCTGATATTTTGCAACAAATATTTTGGTGTAATCAGTGAGAGGGAGCGCAAAAGACCAGTTAAGCGGATTGGAAAATATGCCAAGTCGGGTGTCCTCGCAAATTGTATTGCGTCCGCAGAAAAAACAAAGTGAAAAGTAAATTGTCTAAGATGACCTTGAAGGAGCCTTCAAGTATGCGCTCGAAGAAGTTATGCGTGTTTTGAAAAAACTATCATAAAACGTAAACTTAACCTTCAATGAATTTGTTTTTGGGGAAATTATATGAGGTCGACTGACTTGAAGTTTTGGTAATAGCGCCTGAACAAAAACAACCAAACGAAAATAATGCCACCAACATGCTCCGAAAAATGAAACAGTTGAAGTGATGAAAACGTGTGCGTTTGGGGGGGGGAGGGGGGGGAGTGGATGCACAAACTGGAGGGGGATGCATCGTAAAGCTTTAGGAAAGTCATGACAGTAAGTTATGTTGCAGCTTAGCGTGGCGCTAGGGCAATGAATTCCCCAAGCCCATCGACTGCTACGTCACGTTGGAAAAAAATGAAGGAAAAAGGGTTTATTGACTTAGTTACACGGCTCCAGTACGGAAGCCCACTCCATGCAGGGGCAAGTTAGACGTCCGAGTTCACACTAGGAACTTCTGTCCCCTGCTCGAAAAGTATCCGCTTTTAATACCGTCGTCTTCCCTAGGCGAGTCGACTAGGGGATCTGAAGACTGTCCAGCAGCAAATCACCATCGTCGACTCCGTTGCGATACCACGACCATGCTCGCAACACTCCGCGGTAACTCCGCCGCCGAAGCCCGGTGGTTTGGAATATGTGGCAAGAAAGCAACCTGAGAATTCAAGGTCGCCGTCGTTGTTTTCCCCTTGTCTTCGAGGTACTGGTGGGGTGATGAGCTTTCGTGGGACCGGTCAAGAGTCCGTGTCCACGCTGCGTTGACGCCTGGATAGGTGCTGATGCATTAGTGGTGGTTTGACTCGTTGGAGACGTCCAATTAACGCCTTAGTGGTGTGGCGACGTAACAGTTGCTTAAATCTAGGCTCAAGCGGAATAATTCCATCCTCCAGATAAAGCAAATCGTTCGCCACAAAACTTGGCAGCCCATGAAAAAGACGCAGTATTTGCCTCTCCAGTAGTATTAAAGATCTTAGCTTGTATGTTGCAACTCCTGAAAAAAAAAAGAGCTCAGTTGAATTCAAGAATGTGGTTGACGTTTAGAGATCATCAGTAACTTAGCCCTACGCATACCCGTGTTTTTATTACTGAATCAGCGCAACAATCCCACTGCACGTTCTCCTTTACTAACATTTGCTTCGATTTAGGGCTGCCAGTTTAGCTTACCGTCATATGTTATCCCTAAGTACTTCAAGCGCCAACTTGCGGTATCGGCTCGTTTCGATAATGAAGAGAAATAAAAAGGGGAGTTGACAATGGAAACACAAGTAACGAGCGTTTCTTGACGTGAAGAGAAACAGACAGGCCATCCAGCCAGGGCTAGAGTTCAGACAAATATGATTGTAAAATTTCGTATAACGTATTGATATACCGTGATGAGGAGAAGAATGCAATATCTTCAGCATAGAGATAGAGTTGCACATCCTGATGAACTGAGACAGAAGATAACAAGATATAAAAAAATCGGTGAAATAACTGATTGATCCCTGTGGTACGCCTCACGTCGGTTTATATGCACCCGATGTAACTCCATTCTTGAAACAAAATAATTGTCTACCGGGAAAGAACTCTTGTATCCAGACCACTAAATTATCTGGAACGGCACAGTTTGCTAATCTAGAAATTAAAATTTCATGTTCGACACTGTCATATATATCTCAAGTTACCAATGCTGATACCTCTCCTGATAGTACTGCGAGTCGAATTCAGCTTTCTAAATCAACGTGAGCTGACTATAAGGAACATTGAGGCATAAATCCTATTTGTCTAGACCACCTAATACCCTGACAAGAAGTAAATTCATTAAGCCGGGCATGGATTACTTTTTCTATTATTTGGCTAGATTTGATGGGAGAGCAATTGACCGAATATTGTCAAAGGCATATCCGAGGTTGTGATTTTTACGTAAAAGCACAATATTTGTAATTTTTCCAAGTGGTCGGAATCCATGTATATTGTTGTAAACGGTTAATTATATTCAAACGTTCATTAGGGACAGAGTAAAACAATAGTTTAATCATGGGGGAGGGGTGCAATTGTAATCCGGTCCA
Source organism: Dermacentor andersoni (assembly GCF_023375885.2). Taxonomy (NCBI): domain Eukaryota; kingdom Metazoa; phylum Arthropoda; class Arachnida; order Ixodida; family Ixodidae; genus Dermacentor; species Dermacentor andersoni. The sequence goes on from NC_092814.1 coordinate 272,847,523, forward strand.
GCCCAGGGGCTAATTTATGAGTAGTTAAGAGGACATTGGATAATTCTGTCATGATAACGTCTGCAAACTCTGATGTTGAACGTTAAAACCTCTTAAGTCTAGGACACTGCGATGAAAAGCGTGCTTGAAGGCTTTTCGCGATATCACCTAGGGAATCCGCAGCTTCTTTGGGGGTTAGAACAATAGAATGTGAACGTCCGGACCCTTGAAGAGACTTTTTGCTCCGTAAAAACCTATATAGTGCTAATCTTCTTTCTAATTTTGATAAAAATTAATGCAGTCCGTTTTTTTTTTTCGGTTGTCCGTCTATAGCTATTGCAACAGTTCTTTTAAACACAGCTGCATAGAATCCATCCAAATTTTCGGTGAATTATTATGTTGGGGAATTTTCCATGCTACTTTTCTTCACCTATAATCCCGTGTACATGTTTCATTCCACCAAGATGAGTTTGACGGTAAGCTGCCAGACATGACCCTAAACTCAGCGGGCGCAATAGCAGAATGTAAAAGCGATACCACTGAGTCAACCCTCCGTTGTTCACCACAAGTGGTCAACGCTAATAACTTTGAATTTATAGCTGATTTATAAGTATTGTAAGTAATGATCCGCCTTTGCTGTACCAAAGGAGCCTGACTTGAAAGCACAATTTCAAATGTAATGAGTAAGTGATCGCTACTTGTTTCGTTGTCAAAGGTGCCCCATGATGCAATAGATATCTGAACAGAAGAGAAAGTCAGGTCTATTGCAGATGAGAACCGCCGACGTAGAAAAGTAATTCGACATGAATGGTGACACTGAAAATTGTTATCATGCACCTAATTCCACAACCTCTTTTCACAAACATCCGTTTTCACTTCCCAAGAAGTTTGATTAGAATTAAAATCTCCTGCTAGGAACATTGCATTTGAACAATTTTGACACAGCGAGTCCAGGTGATCAATGCACTTCACTCTGTTCGGGACGTACGCATTAACCACTATAAACGCAGCGCAACCAAACCTTGATCCTCGGCTTAGTTGTGGTTTGTTTTTCTCTTGAATCAGGGTTCATACCCACTATGGGAGATTGACTAAGGCTCGGGTGGATAAAGCTAATGATCGGAGAAATTAAATTCCACTAGCAAATATCAGAAAAAAAGAAAACTGCATGTGACGAATGCCAGGAAATTATGAACGCAACCTAAATTGAAATTTACTAAAGGTATTAATACCAAAAAGGAAGATCGCCGCCCCGCTTGGAAACCGAAGGTTTTTTTATTTCCTTGTCTTCTCGGTATAGTGAAAATATAACGTGCGTTGGATTTTATTGGCAACTCTACTTGGCGATTCTCATCGGAAGTTAGCTTGAGTTGGATGAGCATGTATGGAATGGCCCTGTAGAAACAAGCATTTTAAACTTTAAAGTTGCTATAGAGGAGCAGAGGAACAGCGAAGGAGTACGGCGAGTGAGGAAAAAAGAAGACCGACACAAGGCTGTACTTTCAACGAACATCTATTTTTCCCGTGCACTGGTTTCTTATACCTATCGCCATAGCAAAACAAGAAAAAAGAACAGGTATAAATTCTGTTCTTTTGTAGCGATCAAAAACCAGCCAGTTGAATTCAAAACGCTGCTAAACTTTAAAGTAAGTGCTGCAAAGGCTCGGATAAATACCGCAGCTGCACTTTTAATCTTGTTCCACTCTCATTTAAGCTAAATAAGCGGAAGACGTTTGAAAACGCAAGTATCGTGTCCGCGTGTAGAAAAAAATCCCGACTATAGTGCAATACCGGGCCGACCCGCGGCGGAGGTGAAGCAGGCGTTAAGCACTCCCCATACGTGGGCCGATCCCTAAGATAGCGCTGTATACCGGACCGACCAGCGGCGGAGGTTAAGCAGGCGTTAAGCGCCCACAAACACAGCTTCGCTGGTCATCCTTCTTCACAGAGTGGAAGGGCACTGAGCTTTTTTGTCTTCTCCCTCATTAATGAAATTGTAATTATCGATTGACTAACGATTTAATTACGGTATTTACGGCAGACATGTCAACATTAGGTGCTAGATCAACTTCGAAAGCATCAATTTCGATTGTTTGCGACATGCTATATTTTTCGCAGCTAATTTTTCCGCGTGTTTCGCGTATCACTTGGTATATTGTTATATCTTTGGCGGGCTTTTAGAAATTATTTAGAAAGAACGCATCAAAATAGAGACACTTCATCAGGTTGCTGCTAACGACATGCAATTAGTTTCATCCGCACGGAAGGCGTCCGATGTTCTTTTTAAAGAAAACTTGGGCGCAAGATAGCTGGGACACCTTATATATATATATATATATATATATATATATATATATATATATATATATATGTGTGTGTGTGTGTGTGCGTGCGCGTGCGCGTGCGCGTGCGTGCGCGTGCGTGCCTGTGTGTGTGTGTGTGTGTGTGTGTGTGTGTGTGTGTGTGTGTGTGTGTGTGTGTGTGTGTGTGTGTGTGTGTGTGTGTGTGTGTGTGTGTGTGTGTGTGTGTGCGTGTGCGTGCGTGCGTGCGTGCGTGCGTGCGTGCGTGCGTGCGTGCGTGCGTGCGTGCGTGCGTGCGTGCGTGCGTGCGTGCGTGCGTGCGTGCGTGCGTGCGTGCGTGCGTGCGTGCGTGCGTGCGTGCGTGCGTGCGTGCGTGCGCGCGTGCGCGCGTGTAGCAGTGTTAGTCATACTTATACCGGGTAGCAGGGGCTATTTCACTGGAATACAGGTCCATAAACGGGGCGAACCGGCCATACCTCTAAGTTGGATTCCCAGTGGCATTGTGAAAATCGAGAGAGGGACCCACCACTCGTGGTGTTAATTCAAGTAAAGTTGATTAAGGTACAATTAATTAAGATACAGTTCATTAATGCACTCGAACCCGCCACATTTGGTGTTAATCAGGGAGACTTTCAATGGGGCACAGGTAATTAAGGTAGAGTTAATTAAGACACTCGAAGCCACGGCCTTTGGTGGGAGATAACAAGTAATAGGAAGTAACGCATGCGAATGAAAATGTCACGTAATGTAATGCAGGTTCATTGCGCGCAGGCTTTTGCGTTCATTCTATTTAGCGTATGCTAAAGTGGCTGTCAACTTTTCTAAACAAATGCAAAATGAAAATTTAGGCAAGCATTGCCTAAAGCAAAGCGCTATGCTACGGAATTATGACGGTCAGGTTTTTATAATTTTTTATGCTACCTTAGTACACATTGAGCAAAACGAGAACAAGGTGAAAGCAGGAGCCAACGTTTCGACAAGTGGACTTGTCCACTTGTCCAAGTCCACTTGTCCAAGTCCACTTGTCAAGTGTGTCAAGCGGACTTGTACCAGTGGACAGGGACAGGGCGCCAACAAAGTAAGAGGCGCATATTTGAGTGTTCCCTTTAACAGTGTACCGCACTGTATATGTAGCCCACTGCTTTCCTCAGCTAGTGAAATCCTGTGGACAGGATCATGCCTCAATAGAGCTTGCGCTTTGCTCCAAGAAGTGCTAAACACTAAATATTTCGAGTTTCTGACCTAGCTAATCAAGAAGTTAATCCTCATTTGGGATTGGTGAACCCACGCACGTGCGTGCTCGAATAAGAAGCCGCGGTAAACTTGTGTACCGAAAACTTATTGTAACGGGTCAAGTAATCTTAGTTCACATCCGTACGAAAGCAATGTCGGTTTGACGTTCGGATTATTTCGAGTTGTACGCGTTCGAAAGATGCTCCTATATATGCCGCGCCACAGCTTCTGCCTTTCTATTACCCTTACGTGGTTGAATATTTACGAAAAAGGAAAAAGGAAAGCATCGCGGCACGTCCGCTATATCAAAGACGCTATTGCAAGCCACGAACAATATCAAACTCAGCTTTCTACAAACAAAGCTTTCATGACTTCTAATGTACGGGAACGCGGACGGTTTTCACAAAACGCCTCTGAAGGAAAATCCTTTCCTTATTAGCCGACGTTCCATCGCCCGCCACTAATGATAGCGATAGCGGTACTAACGATACGATCGTTTTGGCCAAGGCCAATCACTGTTAGCACTCACGTAAGTGAAAAGGATAAGATAAACAGAAGGGCTCGATTTTTTTACAAGTTGCAACCATATGAAACCATATCAAGCCAACGTAAAATCAAGGTGGGGAAAAATATTGGGGAAGTTAACTGTTACATTAAGCGTGGTGCCGTTAAGCCCAAGGGCACGGAATCAGATCTCTACCGCGATGGCTGCATTTCGATGGCGTCAGATTGCAAGAAACCTCTGTTTACCGTGTATTGGTTACAGGCTAAAGAACCCTATAGTTTGTCCAAATTATTCCGCAGTCCCCCATTGAGCCGTGCTTCATGATCATATCGTGGTTTTGGCACATAAAACTCAAAAATTTAACTGCTACTTTTAATTGAAATACAGGAATATTAAGGATAAGGAAAATGAAAGTGTCGGGAAAGCCAACTTGCCGTCTTTTCGTACATTGCGAATACAGGCCTTGCGAATAAAGGCGCAGGTTTCTGGGCAAGAATGTTTCGCCTATACCTACTTGAAGTGCAAGGCTCTTAACGTAAAATTATTTTCCTTTCAATGACTGATCATCGCTGTCTGAAAATTTGTTACGACGCAACTGAATTCGCGTGCGCTTGCCTAATTCTTGTCCCTTTGCCAGATGAATACCGTCGGCACTCAACAAAGCGTTCAAAACATTTTCTGACTCGGGAGTCAGCATTCACGGGCTGAAGTAGTTCGCCGTAAACTGAAAATGGTGCTATTCGTCTATACAGGACACACAGAAGGAGGTGGTGCGTTGAAATTTCGAAGAACGTGAAAAAAGGAGAGAGCGGTTCTCTATATGCGTCAAATTGGCCATATGTTAAAATCCTTAATTTTAACATGAAAAGAGCATTAAGTGTTGTTTTCGAAGTCAATTGTTAACATGGTGGACTGAGCGCAAATATTACGTCCGGTGCATCTTTATGCTTGGTGTGCAGATACGTACACCATATGGTTTGGTTTCTCAGGAAAATGTGCCACACAGTCTCGTTTGCATGGACATACACGTGGTATTATTATTATTATTTCTTTGACCGCGTTCACGCCGAACACAGCTGAAAGATCGCTGCTGAAGGTTTAGCTGACGCGGCCTCCTTTGTCACAGAAGATAGAAGATACACTTGCGCTAGCTTCCCCTGTCTTCGAAGCAGGCTGCGGAAACTGCCACTTTTTCTCTCTTTTTTTAAACCTTCCTAGTGCGGCCTTTATCTCGTGCTTCCCCTGAAATAACGATTGGGGAACCCGAAAGCTGAGAAAACGATTGTTTTCGGGTTGGTGCGTGCCGTGACGTTGATGACTATTATAGCGCTATCGAAATCGAGAAACAAAATGCGAGAAGTCCCATAACTTGTAATTCACAGCACTTAGCTGCTTGTGCTTTTGAACACTTGCTCAGTGTTATCTCAAGAATACCGTATAAGAAGGAAAGCAGTAGGCTAAAGACATGCGGCCTAAATTGATATAGCTATATTCCGTCAGAACTGAAGCTGCCCGAATCAAACAGGCTCTACGCGCTTCATTTAGACGACAGGCAAGAAACAGACGTGAAATTGCCAATAGAGATGTCATCCAAACCAAATCGTGTGGGTTATGCAACGAAGTGAAAGCATGTCACAAACCTGTTGAGCAACCTGGCCCTTCGCAATGGCCAACGTCAGCCCATGAACTGTAAACGAGAAGACAATTAAGTTTGGATCATTAAGGTTTCACAAGGTACATTAGTGGTCACAAGGGCCATTAAGATTTCACAAGGGCTGTGATTGCATTGCGAATTGTTCAGGATTAATGCTTTCGTTCTCTTATTCCTTTCTTTGTTTCTTTCTTTGTTTCTTTCTTTCTTTCATTCATTTATAATTTTTCTTACTTGCGTAGTTTCCGGCTTGGATGACAGCGACGGCTGGACGACCCTATCTATGCGGGCTAACTTTACGGCCGAGAAGTGTATGCGTGTACACTCTTCCTGAAACTTTATCCCAGGCAGACCAAACGGCGCATGCGCAACAACATAGTCAAATTGATTTCATTGTTTCCAAATATGAAGTCCATTGTAATTCCAGTACCCCACCTTCGACTCTGTCTCTGTGTTCCTATCGGTTTTTTCGTCTCCTCTGGCGTTCCTTTTTTTCTGCTTGTTTTTTTTTCTTTCTTACCATAGCTTATTTCTACCGGAAGCAAAATCCAAGTTCGCCTCGTTAAAGATTGACGTCACTTGTCAGCAACCCTGCTGCCTTGCACGGCTCACAACAGGGGCTCGAGCTCCCGGACGCGCACGCCTCAGCGCATCAGTCGGAATCCATTGGGACGCTGACCAAGAGGATAAACGAGCAGCGCCTCGCGGAACTGCCGCGCTAGGCATGCGGCCGCCGGTCGTTCGCGCGTGCTGCCTCCCCCTCCGTTAGGTTACGCCGTCCCACGCTTCATTTCTTCCGCGTACACACAAACGCACACGCTCACGCTAGCCAGCGCATCGTTGTGGATGCAAGCCTGTCTTGGCTAGTGATTTTGTTCTTCCTTTTCCTCAGCGGCCTAACGATGTCGTTCGCCTTCTTCTTTTTTTTCTTTTTTTTTGTCCTGTTGGGCACGTTCCTTATTTCTCTCTCCTGTTGAAGCTGGCTTATGCAATGTTCTTCACCGAGGCGTGCTTTGCACTGTTAGTCTTCTCTCGAATAGATGCAGGGGAGTGGCCCGAGAGCCACCACGCTCGCGCGGGCGAGGAAACTAGCGGCCAAATGGACCCGCACAAACGAAAGCACCGTCGTGAAAGGAAGACTTTCTCCGGCTTGTTCAATAGATCGGCCTTGGATATTAGCGTGCAAACGTCACCTCTCTCACATTCATGTATGCATCTCAAGATAGGCTTAGAAAAGATTACATAATAGCGTCCCACGAACCAAAATAAGTGGCCATAATAGAGTTGCTATTTAGAGTGGTCACATGAGCGACGTAAGCGGATGCAGACTTAAAGTTAGCTGCGGAGGCAACCGTCATTAACTGACTCTCTTGCGCCGCGAATGCAGATTGATTACGTCAACCAAGAGACGAACTCACTAACCCGGCCGTAAGCCTGGCCGTAAGCCTGGTCGTAAGCAATTGTTCATGCAAACAGGTCCCGGCTGAAAGTGAGTGCAAACAAGGAAATCGAGGGTTAGCGGCGGACGTCAAAAATTCCAAGGGAGTGAGCACGAAACAGCTATGACGGCAAAACGAATGATGAGGTTTAACGTCCCGAAGCTGTAGAGTGAGTTAGGAAAGATGCGATATTGTAATATTCCAAATTACCTTTGGTTAGTCGGGGTACCGTAACGTGCACCAAAAGCTGGGTATACGAGAGGTTGCGAATTCCGCTCCTACCGGAATGCAAACGCCACGGCGGGAAGTCGACGGGCGACCACTACACGGAAGCAGAGTGCCATGGCCACTGAGCGGGGTAGCGCAACTTACCGATATTGACACAAGGTTATTAGAATTTTTGTGTATGTCTCACACTTTAGTGGCACGATGGATAACCCAGTTCTTTGTATATGTCACCAACTCCCTAGCTATACTTTTCAAACCCCTCACTTCTCGCGACAACATTTATGACAAAGAAAAAGTAAATCTTTAGTATCGCAAACGAACAAAATCAGTAGTTGTAGTGTCGGTGGGCTCTGCAGCATTACCGCACAGTTATTACTCCCACAATATTATCGACACTCTTTCACTCGAACCGTTGAAACCGCCTCAAGAGATCAAAACTGAATTCATATTAATCGGAAAGCTGACGAACCGGGGGCGATGGCCATTCAAGATTAGTGTACGAATATATAGGCGAGATTCGCCATTTTTTTTACGTTCTACCTCATACATGAGCGTAAACAGAAGCACCGAATGTCACAAACCCCATGATCCCAGCTTCGCTGATAGCAATAGGCGCTCTTCGCGCGACAAACGCAGTAACCATTACCTATACCTGTATTACCCGACGGCGCAGCACACGTCTTTTAGGATTCCCTTGCGCTCTGACTTATCGACGAACCGGACGGAACGAGAGCCCTCGCTTTGAGTACGCTCGTGCATCTGCGTACACGTGCTGTGCACCACCAGGAGAGATGAAGTGCCCGCTTCCGTATATGTTGGCGTCTTTACTTCCGGAGCTGCCGATTTCGTTCGCGTAATCCCCACCGGTGCTCATCTCTGCTCGCTCCACATTGCGAGTGCTCCTGTTTCCGGTTTCCGGTTATACCAGCCGCCTGTTCGCGCGCGCATTTGTGTGCTCTCGATTCCAAGGAAAGTAGGAGCTGCGAATACGCGCTGATTTGCATCCTCTCACGATGCTCTGTCTTCTCATGCGGCTAGCTTTCTCTTTGCTACCGGCCGTCTTCCGCTTGAGATGGTAAACACCAGTTCACCTCTACATCTGGCCCATTATACGAAAGGAGAGAGAGAGTTCTAGGGCGGCAGCACAAACCACTCGTCGTGTTGCGGGTGCAAACAGGGACAGCGGATGCGCGCTGTATATCTCGAGGTGCCGTGCGCTCTATTTTGGCGCGATAATAAACTGTCGCTTTGTGGAGGGCACCGGAAGGCGACGGAGGAACACGTTACTCCGATAACAGCAGTCACTATTGCCTGTATGCGAAGCAGTGCAAAGTGAGAAGGTGTGCGTTTATAGGGTTAGGGCAAAGTTTACTTGCGCGCGCTGCTATTTTGAGCACGGCATCCAAAGCGCCTATTCGCTAACTACCTACGTTTAAGTGCCATTATTGCGCAAGTGGCAATTATGAAGTTCTTCTGCGCTTCAACTTTCTTTTATTGTTGGTCTGATTTTCTTCCTTTATTTCATCTTTTAGTGGATGCATGTCACTGCGTTGAGATACACTTCCTGTCTGCGAGCGAATTGTCCAGCATATCTGACGCTGTGTTTCCCACTCCTTGTGGCGCGAGTACGTAGGCAAGAAAACACGCTGCGGCAGCGGAGAAAGTAAAAAGCCGAGCGCCTTGCGGACATATTAGCAACGATAGCACTCATGCTGGAAACGCAACTTCAGCAGTTTAGGCAGACAAAGCGCTAAGAGGGAAGGGAGCCGAGGGAGATGTTCTTTATACTACCTTCCAGAAGTGCCCGCTTAGCCATGAACATGAACTTCCTTATGTCCCGCACACGAATATGATGCAATAAAACGTTGGCAGTAAGAGCGTGCGATTATTCATTGGTGTGCGGCCGCTAAAGTGGCACCTTAATATACTCCCTCCACCTCCACCTCTTCCTCCGCTCTGCGCGCTGGGTCACTGCACCCCCATTGGCCGAAACCATCTGTACCTGGCCTTGTGGTGAAGCATAGGAAAAATGAGCATTTACGGCTAAAACCAACGGACAAATATAAATATACAGAAGGTACGCTTCGCCGTTGCTAGGCGACAGCTGGCTGCGCAGAGCACACGCAAAACGGGCCCTTTCGGGAACGTACTGTAAAGAATTAACCTTTCCCGCCTAGCGAGCTTGTTCTTTAGTGTTGCTTGTATACCGTATCTACTCGAATATGCACCGATACCTTTTCTTTAAGTTAATGCATGCGAAAGTATAGGGTCGGTTTAGATTGGAGGATGTGGTTTGGCCGCAAGCGGCAGATAAACGGTCACCTTGCGGCCACAATATTATACTTGGCCGAAGAAAACTTAGCTTGAAGAAAACAGCGCAAGTGAGACTAGGACGAAAAGAAGACAGGTTACAACGGAATATTATAGCCCGTAGACGCTTTTCGGTGCGCTTCCGTGGGCGCCGCTATTTTTGGTCACGTGATGACGCTTTGATCGTTGCTTGTCTCAGCCTGCCTCCGTTGCCTCTGTTCACGGTGGCAGCGTTTGACGGTGGTGCGGGCAACAAGCAGCTGTTTCGGTGACTGTCGTCCACAGTGACTGGGTGAACGAAGCGAAACTTTTCTCTAAAATTCAGAGGATATGTAAATTTCGCATATCAATCTCTCCCTGCTCATTGCGCCTTCTACAAATGACACAAGGATTGTCGTACGACGTGCGTACTATGGAGAACAGAACAAGGCTAGAAGCTATTCTAAGACATAGCTGGTGCACACTTCCCATTTGTGAACTAAATCTGGATCTCTCTCTCTTCCTCTTTGTTTCTGTTTAATTTTTTTCATTTACCAATCATTTTGAAACCACAGCTTGTCATATTTTTGGATAAATAACCTTTTTGGGGGCGATGTCACCTGATTACTCATTTTCTACCTAATCACGCGCAAGTGCGCCCAGTTGCGGTAGATTTAATTGCCGCGCTCCAGGCTTGGAACATAAATGTCTTGAACTTCTTTAGCAGCTGGCAGAAAAGATGTAATATCCATCATCACTTGTTTACGTCGTGACGTAAACAATCGTTATGTAACTGATGCGAACAGCACATTTGTCGGCATATTCACACACGAGGGCGCTCATTTCAAATGTGCGAGAGTTTTAATGGGCGTCAGGGTGAGTCTCATTGAAATTGAGGGAGTGGGAGCGGACGGGAGAGAATACTCCCGCAAAGCAATATTGAATAGTTCTGCTTCGGCAAAACATTGGCCTAAAGTATGTGCATGGTTCAACATTTTATTCCGTGGTGTCGTGGCACAAAGAAACAAGCACGAAAAACACGCATCAGAGCAGGATATGCCATCAAGAAGAGTTAGAAATAGGCAACATTCACGAGTGGTCCTGAGGGATATACATCTTTCTTCACAGCTTTTCGATTGTGCTGCAACTGCCAGCCCACTAGTCAGGAAGCAGCGTTACTGCTGTATACATACGTGCAGGCACATTTACCAAATTACGTTAAGCAAGTTTATGTATGTTGAATTTAGGTTAAGCATTCGAACTAGTAAGGGCTACTACACGCGCTGCACTAAAGCCACTATTCACCTGTGTTTCAACTGTCCATGGTTATACAGGGTGTTTCAGCGAACACTTTCAAAATTTTTTGAATGTTGCCTGCGGCAGATATCACAATTCTTGATCGTTAGCTGGTCTACTCGAAGAGGCGGACATAACTTGCAAAAAAAAATTGAAAGGCATAATCGACTAATTGACAGAAATTCACAAATTAAGTTTATAACTAATTACATTATGGCCCATATTGCTATTTACAAATTCTTGCCGAGGAGTTCGCAAGGCGGCTCCACTTGGAACAAATTCTCAAGATGAGACCAGTTTTGAGACATTAATTCCTAAACTTTGCGCACAAATGCTTTGGTGTTCCAGGTACTTTTGTGTTTGAACGCATAAAAACGACGTTCTTTTTTTTAAAGGTAACTGGAACGCCAATGCATTTCTCCGCAATGTTCGGAAATTAATATCTCGAAACCGAGGTCATCCTGAGAATTCGGTCCAAGTGGATCCGCCTTGCGAACGCCACGGCTACAATTTGCAAATTGCATTTCATTATGGGCCATAATGTAATTATTAAAAAACATAATTAGTGAATTTCTGTTAATTAGTTGATTATGCATTTCAAGTTTTTCTGCAAGTTATGTGCGCCTCTTCGAGTAGACCAGCTAACGAACTAGAATTGTGATATCTGACGCAGGCAACGTTCAAAAATTTTTGAAGATGTTCGCTAAAACACCTTGTATAGTTACGTAGTGTCCACCAGCTCCACCAATGCAAGTCGTTCAGCAGTAGTGTGAAAACACATAGCTTTTCCTTATGCGGTGACGCGGTTTGGAGAATCATTTTGTCAGTGCCCGAGGGCGGGGTATGCAAAAGCTGTCGTTGTATAGGTGCACGAACGCCAGCTCATCTATGAAAACATAAGCGCAGTAACTTGTACCATGCATGTGTTTGGCTTTTCTTTTTTTTTCGAATTTCGTGCGCACATAGCGTGGCACGACCATTTGTCAACACCAGGCTACCTTGAGTTAACCAGATACCACTGCCAGGCGACACCACAAACACACGTTTTGACAGCGGTGACATTTCGGGCTCTCAATTAGACGTTGCATTTGGCCATACGCGTGAAATAAAAGAAGAAAAACAGAAACTGAAAAGGTTCGGCAGGGTGTTGCGCTCTCGTAACACAAGAAGGCGAAAGCCTGTTGCACATTTGGTAATACATTATGTTATACATTTGGGGTTAGACTTTTTGTAAGACATATTCGTAATGCATTAGGTTGTACAATCGGGGCTTGACGTCTTGCAAGACATAACGAGCCGCAATGGGCAAGTACACGTGTGGCGACCTCTTCACTCAGGGGCAGCGGCACGCGCTTCTTCCGCAGTGGCGTACTTGCGAGGCCGTGCTCGCCAGCTGCGAGCGCGCTGCTCCATCGTTCGCCGCCGACAACCGCCGCCGCTCCGACTGTGACGTCAAAACGCAGAGCGCGGGCGCCCGCTTTTCTGCGCAACAACACCTGGCGCTACAACAATTACTAAACTTAAAATTCGGCAGACACTTAAGACTGCTTGCGTGTGGGAATGCGAAAGCATAATACCGTTTGTAGACCTCGGAACGTCATCAACGCGCTCATTTTATGCCCTCATGACGTGGTGACACCACCTCCGTACTATCACGTGCGCCGCCCAATGAAGCGAGATGGCTGCGACGTGACGTGTGCAATCAGGCACGCACTAGGCACACCTTTAGTAAGCGAGAACCGTGGGGCAACCGTGGCTTCAGGGAAGTGTGGTCGTCTCACGCCCCGGAGGCCCGGGTCCGATTCCCGCCCAGACCATAATGTACCAACTTTTCGTTTCAAAGCCACTAATTTGCTTTGTTACAGGAACCTCCCTGAGAAACGTAACGTCAGTCCGAGCAATTTTTGTCGTGTTCTTACTCTCTGCGGCGTCGGCCATTTTTCGTCACGGCGCACTTTCGCCTAGGGCACCGCGAACATAGACACCTGAGGCTTTCGCCTTAAAAGTGAGCAGGACCCATGACTATCCTCTCTGTAAGGAAAAGAGTGAAATAAAAATTTGTTAGCAGACAGTATTCGGTCCATCGCGCGTTTTTATTGCGCACACGTCCGCCTACGCGCACATCGACAAAATACGTGCACGCGCACGCAGGAGCACACAAGCGATCTGCATCAGCTATCTCCACTCCCGTATCGACGTTCTGCAATACGCAATGGCCACCGTTTCAAGGTTCACGAATCATTTACGGTCGCCTTATCGCTATCAATTCTATCTATAGCAGCCACCCCCCAAAGGCGCGTCCGCGTGGTTTTATGCTTCGCCCTCTAATGATGCCTTCAGCGACAGGAAAGACGAGAAGCAGGTGATTTGATCTTTGGGCAAACTCACCTTCCGAATGCCAGATTAAAACGTAGGAACTGAGGTATCATTGTCTACGTCTGCGCCCATCGATCGCAGTGAATCAGGTTTAAGCAGGTTCTTAGATTTCTGTAAGAAGTTTCAGCATAGTATTCGAAAAGTCTCACTTGAATTGCAACGGTGACCTTATTTGAGGTAAACTTAGTTTGTACTCCTTCTCATTGCCCAACCTCTATCGCTAATTCCCTAAAGCTATTTACGAACCCACTCCTTGTTGAAACCGTGCAAACGCTCACTACTTCATTTATTTGCATGGTCATGGCTTCCTTGCAATTTTCAATATCACTGAAACGTTGATATTGCGAAGTCAAAATGAAAAACAAACTGTATAAATCCGCTGGACGAGGAGCAGGGGGAAAGTAAGGGACCAGTGCCAACTGCAGTGAATAGGGTGAGCGGCCTAACATGTGAAATCAGGGGCCTATCTGAAATCGACTTTTATTAGTCGGGCGCTTATGTTCAAAATTCGAGTTTACGCATTGATTAGAAAGTGATGCCTATTCTTAGTGATATTTTGCTAGGGAAAGTGGACAAAGCTATAGAAAGTTATTCGAACGCACTCGCAAAGAAAATTTTTTGGTACATAGACGACTATAATGTTTTTGTAGACGGGCTTAATGTTAGCAATAAATGATAAATATTTTGAAAACCTTCAAGGAACAGCGCCTCGGCTTAATGCTGACATGCGCAATGCCTTAAGGGTGTGTTAGAGTTCTTAAATTTAGGGCTGCTCTTTGGTAAAACACACAGTTGCTGGGAACACCACCCTCGTTTTTCAAAGCGCTGCTTTGCTTCAACTCTACCCACTGCAAGGTCATAAAGAATGACATCACCGCTTTAAACATAAGGTCGTTGATGGCCAAGTCGGGTGAGCACAAAATGGCCGACAACGTAAAAGCACGGATTTCAGACTCAAGGAAACCAGGTACCCAGCCAGTGTGCTATTGTTAGCTTCTGAGAAATTTGCCCTGGAGTGTAAGCTTGCCATGGAGGGTAAAAATGGAAATAGAAAGGAATATGGCTATTATACCCTACGTCCATTAGCTTTCACACAGGTTAAAAAAAGGTTTGAACCCGGCATGCCACCGACGTAGTTTCTTCTCCCCGGAAGAAAGTGGGTGGTGTCTCCGCAGCAGTCCCCCCGAGTGTAAAACAAGGCCTGGCGGCAAAATATACCTGCCCAGTAAGGCACGCTAAGTTTGTGAACTGCACCACTGCCGTAGTATACAGCATCCCTCTCACATGCGGCCGAGTGGGCGTAGGACAATCAGCGTGATGTTTAAACGTGCGCCTCAGCGAGCCCCAAAACGCGCTAAAATGCCCACTGTGTTCCTCACACTTGGCAATGCATTGCCGTGACTGCAGGTATACAGCGGAATTAGCGCGGACCAAAATTATGTTTCGCCATCCAGACCAATTGACGCGAGAAATTTGTGAGGCGTGTAACATACAGAAAGCAGGGCCAAGCTGTGCGAGTCAGCCCTCAGTAGCCCTACAGGCAAAGAAAGTTCTTTCCTAGATTACGCAAATCGATGATAGTCGAGCGCCACACTGATGTTGTTGTTTTGTAACGCCTTTCCTTTTTTCTTTCGTTGAGCAGGTATTTTGTGTTGACTGATTTAGCCATTATCTCTGTCATGTTCCTTCGGAGCCTCGCAAGCACATGCGCGATTGAAGTGCATATTAACTGGCTCGTTTGCTCAATAGATTTTCCAGTTGATAGTCAGTGTTTGTGTTGTGGGTGTACGCCATCTTTCTTCTTCGTTTTCAGTGCTCTGTGTTATTAGCCATGAATAAGACAACCGGTTGATCCTCTACCGGCACTTGATTGATATAAAGTTCACCGACGACTACGATACTCCCTAATGAGAAATTTCAACGCAGTTCTATTCGTGTTTTCATTTCGCGATATATTGACTGGCGCGGACAATCTGTCTCGTTCGGCACATTACAAACAGAGCGAAGTGTGGTGTGATTGCTTCTCTAATCGGGAGATCGTGAGAGGCAGCGCGTGGGTGACGTGTGGGCTCGATTCACAGCAGCCACCGCAGACAGACCTCCTCTCATGCGGCGCTTTCTTTCCATATATGGTATCGGTGGACGCGCTCGCCGCATGCCTTATCCATGGCGCCATCGGTGAACAGACAACAGCGCGCTAGTCTGGCACCATCTCGTAGCGGTGGTCGCTACAGGGCCCGTCTTGTGCGGCACTACGCTTTTTTTCTCACGCTGTCGTCATGCCCTCCTCCTGCGCTTTCGTTCTCGCGCTCTATTCGCTATCGCCGTCTTTCATCCCCCGCTACGCTCCGCGCTCGCTCTTTCATCCCTCGCTGGGCTCATTCGCTCGGTTATGCCGAGGACGCGGAGGGACGCCGATGCTCAACGCATGAACGGGCCCCTAAAAGCTGAGCTCTAATATTGAGGATTTTAAGAAAGTCTTGCCTACCCGCCCGAGTTCTGCGTGGCGTGGTGGCTGCTGCTTCTGCTGTTGCTACTGTTGCTGCCGATATCTCGGCGGATGCATTAAACCGAACAACAGACTTATGGTTGGTCGGTTTCACATTAGGGCAATGCAAAAAAAAAATCCTTAAACGGAACCAATTTTTTCAGCCTCAGGAAAACAGAACTAAAAATATTATGGAAACTGAAACTCAGCGGCGAATCTCAGCGGCATAGGCGACAGCCAGCACTGTTTGCGCCTTTTCGGATTTCCTCGCCAATTATCTACGTTATCGCGAAGCCGGCTTTTTCTGGCTTTTGTTACTGTTTTACTTAGTGTGGCTCGTATTGCTGGACGCCACTTCGCCGCTCGCCGAGCCGGGCGCAAGTGAAGCCAGCGGGAATGCGCCGTCGTGGGCGGCTCATCCCGGAAGTACAGAACGTATGCTACACTTACTAGTGCGATTGGTCGGATAATATTGCGACCGTAACAATTTTTCTTCATGGTTTTCTGCATTTTAAGGGTTGTTCCTGTCTCTACCTCTCCGATAAGAGCTTTTAAAATAATTTTAACCCGTATGCGATAGTTTTACATAAAGCGTTTTCTGAATCACCAGTGTTTCCAGCGCGCGCCACTGATTCAGCGACGATCTCGGCGATACGAGGTAATATTTTTGGCGTTTTTCCAAAAGGATTCTCCGGCCTGCATTGGTAGTTTACGGCGAAGAAAAGAAAAAATGCGCACTTCCCGTGCACGCGAAAAACCGCTACAAAGTCAGGAAGCGCCAACTTCCGGGACAAGGCTGGCTTCGGTCGAGGGCGCCGATGCGCTATCCAGTCCCCCATAGTAGAGATCCGTGGGCTCTACAGTTGTCGTGGCTAGCTGTGGTTTCTTTGTGTCAGAAATGCCGATGAGGTGTGAGTTTAGTTAGCGTTTCCGATGGCGGGACACAGTGCGCTGAAGCAAAGATGGAGATAAAAGTTATCAATGACTTCGAGAGTGACTGTTTCACTAAAATGACTACATTTTTACTAAATGGCTATTCTTCTTTCTGTAATTATGTGTTGTCCGGCAAGCTCTAATCCACGGTTGCAAAAGTTTCTATAAAGTAGAAACATTATAAGAAGAAGCGTTGTAATCGGATCTGTGGCACCTATTATCTGCTCTTGGCAATAAAGTAAATGTTGTTACGTTTCGCCTACAACGCGCGGTAATGCCGGCGCGGATGCAACGGACGCCGGGGCTTCGTTCAAAGCGGCGGACATTTTGGCCCGTTCGACGCCGCCGCAACGCCTCCCCGCCAAGCGTGTCCAGGCGTGTTTCAGTGCCACGTGTCTTCGTATGTGCGTGTGTGTGTGTGTGCCCACGCTTGTCAAAGCGCGGCAGCCGGGGAGCGGAGCTCCCCAAGTGAGGTGCCAGCAGGTCTCGTCGGCGGGTTGGCGATGCGATTCCGTCGGCGGGTTGGCGATGCGTCACTACACTCGGCTCGACCGTGCGCGCCGTCGTGGGCTCATGCTCCGCCGTCGCGTGGGCTCATCCCGTGACCTTCCTTCTGGCCCGCGACGCCGAGAGTATAAGAGCAGCTGCCCCCGGACGCCAGGAGAGAGGCTCCGATTTGTACTGTTGAGTTACGTGCTCTCCCGTCTCTCCACTTCGGTCGACCTGACCGGCCGCTCTTTTGCTATGTTAGAATAAACAAGTTGTTCTGTTACCAGTCTTCTCATGCTTTGCCGGGACCTTCGGATGCTTCCAGTGCCCCAGGCCGCCAGGCCAACGCTACCCTTGGGGCTTGCGACCCATTGGCAATAACGGGCGTCAGCACCGAGTCCCCCCCCCCCCCCCCCCCCCCCAACTGGTTGCCAGCGGTGAGATCGCGACAACGGAGGCCAGCAGCGAAGAGATGCGGCTGAATGTATGCTGAGCAGCACAACGACCATCCGGGAGCAGTGCAACGAGCCCTGTGTGATGACTGGTTGCCTGCAGCGGAGCGACTGCGCTGAATTCTTGGCTGCGAGGTTTGGTGAGTGCGGGACTTTCTTCTTCTGAGTTTTGCCAGGCTTTTGTTAGTGTCAGAAACAGAGCTGGTAATTGTGGTTGTCGTTGCTGCCGGGTTAGTTTGCGGCAAGACAATAGTAGGCAGTAGAGAAAGCAGCATTCAGAGCAGCCATGGATTTGAAGTCGTTGCGCAAACCGAAATTGCTGGAGCTTGCAAGAGAGTTGGGTCTGGATGTCTCAGACAAACTCAGAAAACCAGAACTGCTAAGGGCTATTCTTGAGTTAGAAGCTGAGGATGACGAGCTGTCGGAATGCCTTGAGACCATTGAGGAGAGGGAGACGGCAAAAAGACAGGAGCGCGAACTAAAAGAACAAAAAGAGAAAGAAAAAGAAGAGCGCGACCGTCAACACGCATTGGAAATGAAGCGTCTCGAGTTAGAGATGGAACGCGCTCGTAATGGAAGTCAGGCACACGGTGCAGGAGAACGAGTATTGTTCAAAATGACTGACCTGATGCGGCCGTTTAAGCTTGGAGAGGACATTGGTTTGTTCCTGGTTAACTTTGAGCGAACGTGCGAGAAGCAGGGGTTCTCTCGGGAAACGTGGCCACAGCGCTTGCTCACTTTGCTACCCGGCGAGGCGGCCGACGTAGTCGCTCGCTTGGAGAGAGAGGAGGCAGAGGATTTCGACAAAGTGAAATCGAGTCTGCTAAAAAAGTACCGGCTGTCAGCGGAGGCGTTCCGTCGGAAGTTTCGGGAAAATGAGAAAGGCAAAAGTGAGTCATATACAGAGTTTGCGTACAGGCTTATGTCAAACATGCAGGAGTGGCTCAAAGAAGAGAAAGCGTTTGGTGACCACGAGAAAGTTCTGCAGTGTTTCGGGCTAGAACAGTTTTATAGTCGGTTACCTGAGAACGTGCGGTACTGGGTCTTGGATAGGCCAGACGTTAGTACGGTGGCTCGAGCCGCTGAGCTAGCCGAGGAGTTTGTGACGCGTCGGGCTCGCGGAGCTAAGGACGGTCAAAAGGGTGAATTTGGCTCCAAGTTTGAGAGGCCGAAGTTCACGCCCATGAGAAAGCGGTTCGAGACGAGGCGAGCGCGCGTGTGTTATACGTGCCAGAAGCCGGGTCACTTTTCGGCGCAGTGTCCGACCGAACGTGAGGAGACGGCGGCAGCCGAAGCCGAACGCAGAAAGCGGTTCGAGATGAGGCAAGTGCGCGTGTGTTATACGTGTCAGAAGCCGGGTCACTTTTCGGCGCAGTGTCCAGAAACAAAAACACAAGTCGTGTTTTTGTCTTTATGCAGCACTGACGAGAACATGAAGCTTCTCGAGCCTTACATGCGAGACCTCCTCGTGAACGGGAAAGAGTGCCGAGTGCTTCGCGATTCCGCAGCTACAATGGATGTAGTTCACCCCTCTTACGTAGAACCCGATATGTTCACGGGCGAGTGCGCATGGATCAAGCAAGCAGTGGAAGCTCATAGCGTGTGTCTGCCGGTAGCAAAAGTGCTTATTGAAGGACCTTTCGGAGCACTTGAGACGGAGGCCGCAGTGTCATCTATGCTGCCCCCCCAGTACCCGTACCTATTTTCGAACAGGTCCGATCACCTCCTGCGCGAGAAGGGGCTTTTGTTTGGTGAGGCTAGCGTTCAGGCCTTAACCAGATCGAAGGTTCGGGAGCTCGCTGCAAAGGCGGTAGTTGCGGGACCGACATTGTTGAACGATGAGAAAGGGTCAGAGGCGCAGCAAGCTGGTATTCAGAGCACGCCCGAACGGAATAAAATTGAGCCTGTAGCGTTAAAGGCACCAGATACTGGAGAGGAAAATCCCGACACGGGAAAGTTAGAAGAGCTGTCTCCAGATTTGCTCATCGCGCCTACGTCAGACGGACTTAACAGGTTGCTAAAAGTCAGCCGGTCGGCTTTGATAGCCGAGCAAAAGAAGGATGGCAGCCTAGAAAACATACGCTGCATTGTCAAGGAAGGTATCGCCAAGAAAAATGCTCGCTTTGTGGAAAGAGGTGGGGTCCTGTACCGGAAGTATCTAGACCGCAGGGGAGTGGAGTTCGATCAGCTGATCGTGCCTCAATGCTATCGTCAGGATATGTTGCGCTTGTCGCATGGGGGTTCGTGGTCCGGACACCTAGGAGTTAAGAAAACTAAGGACCGTCTCTTGCAAGAGTACTATTGGCCAGGGTGTTTTCGGGACGCAGACCACTTTGTGAAGACATGCGACACCTGTCAGCGGGTGGGCAAGCCAGGGGACAAATCGAGGGCGCCGTTGAAGTTGGTACCTATCATTACGGAGCCTTTTAGACGGCTCGTTATTGATACAGTGGGACCTCTGCCGGTAACAGCCACGGGGTACCGACACATTTTGACTGTGATCTGCCCAGCGACAAAGTTCCCTGAAGCAGTGCCGCTTAAAGAACTCAGCTCAGTTGAGATAGTCAATGCACTACTGTCCATATTTGCGCGAGTTGGTTTTCCTGCAGAAATCCAGTCAGATCGGGGCACAGTGTTTACTAGCGCTTTGACGACAGCCTTTCTCGAAAGGTGCGGGGTAAAGCTGTTACACAGCTCAGTGCACCACCCCCAGTCGAATTCCGTTGAGAAGCTCCACTCCGTCATGAAGCGCGTGTTGAGCGCATTGTGTTTTGAACATCAAACTGACTGGGAGCTGTGTCTGCCTGGAGTGATGTTTGCATTAAGGACCGCGCCGCATGCGGCTACGGGGTTTTCGCCAGCTGAGCTGGTGTACGGTCGCTCGCTGCGATCTCCGCTTCGCATGCTTCGAGAATCATGGGAAGGCAGGGGCGACGACCCAGTCGTGGTAGAGTACGTGCTTAAGCTCCTCGAACGCTTAAGAAGGGCACAGGAGTTGTCAGGTGAAGCAATGGCAAAGGCCCAGCAGAGGGCCAAGGTTTATTATGATCGGACAGCCAGGACCCGTCGTTTTGAGGTGGGCGATGAGGTCATGATATTGCGCACATCGCTAAAGAACAAACTCGACGTGCAGTGGGAGGGCCCAGCACGGATTGTTCAAAAACTGTCGGACGTTAACTACGTGGTGAGTCTGCCAGGAAAACGGAAAGCACAGCAAGTTTACCACTGTAATCTGCTCAAACCCTATAAGCAACGGGAAGCAGTGGTGTGCATGATGGTAAACGTTCCCGAAGAGCTTCCGGTCGAGCTTCCGGGACTAGGCTCAGTGACGAACAGGAAAGACACCGATCAAGTCATTAGTGACTTAATAAGTAAAGCATCGCTGTCGCCTGAGCAGAAAACGGAACTACACCAGCTCTTACAAGAGTTTCAAGGTCTGTTCTCTGAGAGGCCTGGTAGGACTTCTGTCCTTACTCATGACATAGAACTTACCTCCCCAGAGCCAGTACGATCCAAGGCGTACCGGGTGTCACCCCGCCAGAGCGATATTATGGAGGCTGAGGTAAAGAAAATGCTACAGCTCGGTGTTATTGAAGCGGGTGAGAGTGATTATACCTCCCCTTTGATTTTAGTTGAGGTACCGGGCAAGGAACCTCGTCCTTGCGTCGACTACCGCAGGCTTAATTCCATCACTAAGGATCAAATTTATCCGATCCCTAACATCGAGGAGCGCCTTGAGAGAGTGAGTAGCGCTCAGTTTATTTCCACCCTAGATCTTGTCAGGGGTTATTGGCAGGTTCCACTTACAGAAGAGGCTAGTAGGTATGCGGCATTCATTTCACCAATGGGGACATTCCGTCCTAAAGTTTTGAGTTTTGGTTTGAAGAACGCGCCATACTGCTTTTCAAGCCTCATGGATAAAGTGTTGCGGGGACAGCAAGAATTCGCTTTACCGTATCTAGACGACGTAGCGATATTCTCCGCATCCTGGCCTGAGCATATGGCCCACTTGCGGGCAGTGCTAACCCGCCTGCGCGATGCGGGCTTGACAGTCAAGGCTCCCAAGTGCCAGTTAGCACAGGCCGAGGTTGTCTACCTCGGACACGTGATTGGTCGGGGTCGTCGCCGCCCCTCTGAAATAAAGGTGGCCGCTGTGCGAGACTTCCCGCAACCGCGCACGAAGACCGATATTCGGTCGTTCTTAGGTGTCGCCGGCTACTATCAGAGGTACATCCCCAGGTACTCTGATATCGCGTCTCCCCTAACGGATGCTCTAAGAAAGACAGAGCCGCAAACAGTCGTCTGGGATGAGACAAAGGAAAGAGCTTTTAGCGCCCTAAAGAGCGCCCTAACAAGCCAGCCTGTGCTACGATCGCCCGACTACACAAAAGGGTTCGTTGTTCAGTGTGATGCTAGTGAGCGAGGCATGGGCGTTGTACTGTGCCAACGGGAAAATGGAGGAGTAGAACACCCCGTCCTGTATGCTAGTCGTAAGCTGACGAGTCGTGAGCAGGCGTATAGCGCCACCGAGAAAGAGTGTGCGTGTATCGTGTGGGCCGTTCAGAAATTGTCATGTTACCTAGCTGGCTCGAGGTTTATCATTGAGACGGATCACTGCCCTCTCCAATGGCTGCAGACCATCTCTCCCAAAAATGGCCGCCTCCTGCGCTGGAGCCTCGCTTTGCAACAATATTCCTTTGAGGTGCGTTACAAAAAGGGGAGTCTCAACGGTAACGCCGATGGCTTAAGTCGAAGCCCCTAACGTGGGAATCAGCCTCAAAATTGCTTGTTACTGATGTTTTTCTTCCTGAGGCAGGATTTTTAACCTATTGCTTTCGTGTAGTGTTTCAAAGTGATGATGTGCTTTCTAGTGCAATTTTCCGATTTGTGGACGCGTTCTGAGTGCTGCTAAACTACTGTAAGGAACTAGGCAGCAGTATAAAAGGGGAAAGAGCCTGGCAGGGCTTAGTGAGGGTTGTGCCGTGCTTGCTGACTGAGCGGTTGACTTTCGGCGTAGTTCTAACGCTTGCCGGAAACGAGAACAAAAATGTCAACTCTCCCGAAGTCACTTTGCAGTGTCCTGTTTGCACCTGAACGTGAGAACGAGGCCTTCTCTGTGCGCTGCGCTCAAGAAACGCCAAAGGACGCCCGACTTCGGTTATGAGCATCATCGAGCGACATCCCTCCGGACAGCGGATGCAGTCCCCTGACCATCGGGATCTCCTTCCCCCGGCGGGGCGGTCTGTTACGTTTCGCCTACAACGCGCGGTAATGCCGGCGCGGATGCAACGGACGCCGGGGCTTCGTTCAAAGCGGCGGACATTTTGGCCCGTTCGACGCCGCCGCAACGCCTCCCCGCCAAGCGTGTCCAGGCGTGTTTCAGTGCCACGTGTCTTCGTATGTGCGTGTGTGTGTGTGTGCCCACGCTTGTCAAAGCGCGGCAGCCGGGGAGCGGAGCTCCCCAAGTGAGGTGCCAGGAGGTCTGTCCGTCGGCGGGTTGGCGATGCGTCACTACACTCGGCTCACCATGTCTCTCGGCTCGACCGTGCGCGCCGTCGTGGGCTCATGCTCCGCCGTCGCGTGGGCTCATCCCGTGACCTTCCTTCTGGCCCGCGACGCCGAGAGTATAAGAGCAGCTGCCCCCGGACGCCAGGAGAGAGGCTCCGATTTGTACTGTTGAGTTACGTGCTCTCCCGTCTCTCCACTTCGGTCGACCTGACCGGCCGCTCTTTTGCTATGTTAGAATAAACAAGTTGTTCCGTTACCAGTCTTCTCATGCTTTGCCGGGACCTTCGGATGCTTCCAGTGCCCCAGGCCGCCAGGCCAACGCTACCCTTGGGGCTTGCGACCCATTGGCAATAACGGGCGTCAGCACCGAGACTCCAACAATGTTCATTTGAAAAGAGCACCTAGCATATCCTCGAGCTCAATCTTTCACTAAGTGGGACTCCTGATAAACGTAATTTAATGAACTGCATGGTGTCTTGAGGTTCTGTTTAACGAACGAGAGAGACAGAAGAAAAAGGAAAGGCAGGGAGGTTAACCACAGGAGAATATCCGATTTGCTACCCTACACTCGGGAGAGAGGGGAGGGGGAGGCAAAGTGGCAGGAAAATAGAGAGACTGAAAGAATGGGAGCACAGGATACAGAGTCACAGTCGGTCACTGCCATCGCATGCTATCACCGTACGCCACAATAGCATTTACAGCAGTATAAACATCAGTCCACACTGCAGCCGCTTGTCCAAGTCTGTTGACCTTAAAAACCGAAACAGTGCCCTCGTCGCCCTCCGCGGCTATAGCTTGTAATGTCGGCATCCTAAATTTATTTGGTCAAAACGCACTATCACGATTGCGAGCGATCGTCTCTGTAAATTGTAGCGAGGGCAGTCACAGAGAAAGTTTTGAAGAGTCTCCTCGCTACCACAGTCATCACACGAGGCGTCATCAGCCCATCATATTCGGAATGCAAAACATTTCGTAAAGGCCACTCCTAGCCATATTCGACAAAGCAGGGTAGCTTCGCGTCGGCAGAGTCCAGCTAGGATGCGAAGGCGGAGAGAAGAAGAGTCTATGTAGCGCAGCTGGTTGCTGTTTAACGAGTCCACTGTAAGAATGTGTGTGTGTGTGTGTGTGTGTGCGTGTGTGTGCGTGTGTGCGTGTGTCTGTGTGTGCGTGTGCGCGCGCGCGTGTGTGTGCGCGTGCGTGCGTGTGTGCGCGTGCGCGTGTGTGCGTTTGTGCGTGTGTGCGCGCGTGCGTGCGTGCGCGCGTGTGCGTGCGCGTGTGCGTGCGCGTGTGCGCGTGCGCGTGCGTGCGTGTGTGTGTGTGTGTGTGTGTGTGTGTGTGTGTGTGTGTGTGTGTGTGTGCGCGTGCGCGTGTGTGCGTGTGTGCGTGTGTGTGTGTGTGTGTGTGTGTGCGCGCACGAAAGTGCTGTCATGCATTACTGACCGTGCTGTACAGTGCAAACTGGCGCCGAAATTTAATGCCAATCCAGACAGCCCGGAGCGGCATGTGATGTACGTAAGTGCCCCGACGTGAGCTCCTACACAGTTACGCCACTGTCTTCATTCGTCGTTATCATTTAATCACCTTCATTCCGTTGTGATCAGTCCTTCGTTGTCATGCCATCGTCATCTTTCCGCCATATTCACTCTGTCGTCCGCTGTGTTGTCAATTCGTCGTCATCACGCCGTCTTCGTCATTCCGTCGTCACAATTCGATCGTCATCATGCCGTCATTGTCACACAGTCGTCATACAGTCGTCATGCAAAAGTGAACTGGCGCCGTAATGCCATCGGCACCATTTTGACGTAATGCCATCGTGGTCATTCTACTATCGTCATTCCAGCTTCGTCATCACATTTTCATCGTGCCAGAGTCCTTATTCTAGCATCGTCACTCCATTGTCATCCTGACGTCGTTGTTACGTTGTCGTCATCCTGTTACGTTGTCGTCTTTCCATCGCCGTCACTCCTTCATCGTCATCCCATCGTCATCATTGCATCGTCGTCGTCATGCCATCGTAGTCGTTTCATCACCGTCATTCTATCGTAGTCATACCAGCGTCGTAATCGCGTTGTTCTAATGCGATTATCGTCATGCCATGGTCGTCCCGCGGTCGTCATTCTTCCCGCCATTTTCGTCATACGATCGTTGTCATGCCGTCGTGGTCGTTCAATCGTCGTCATTCCAGTGTCATCATGACATCGTCATCACGCCATCGCCTCCTGCCGTCGTCGTCATTCTTTCGTCTTCGTACGTGGGATCCGCATGTTACAGTGCCACAAGCTTATGTTGAGCGAGGAGTTTCCCGATGGAAATGCGTCTAACTTGATTGACAGAGATAGAACAAGGGGTGAAATGCAGAGAGGTTAACCAGAATAACTGTCCGGTTGGGTAATCAGCACAGGGGGTCGGGTAAGGGCAGAAAATATAAGGAGAAAAGAAGAGAAGGTTAAGAAATTTCTCTGCACAACTATAGTTTTTCAGAGTTCCGAAGCAGTTATGGCCGAGATCGGCTGGTATCAGGGTCCAAGAATTCTGGCTTCCGTAAGGGGATGGTTATCAATCTTGGGGTGCTGAGGCCTGTTATTTGTGCCCTGAAATGACGAAAATCGCACAGAAGTTGCCCATCGTCCCTTTGCACCCCCACACTCTAGCTATACACTCCATCTACGCACCAACCCCAGCTACTCCAAGCCACAGACGACAAATGATAATTACCTCCCGTCGTGGTAAACCGTGCGGAAGGTAGAGCTTTATTTTGGGTTCCAGGGAACAATAACGCTGGTTGGTAAAGTCTGAAGAATTCCACTCGACCAACGTAAGCTCGCGTGCAAGAGCACGGAGCTATCCCGCTGCATCTGTTCTTGACGTGGGGATAGCAACGCAATCACCACCGTCATGGGCAGATGGAGCGGCTGCATCTGCTCTCTCGTTTCCACCAATACCACAGTGACATGGCAACCATTGACAGGCAATGTCATGTCCTTTCTCAACTGCCCGATGGTAAATTTCTCTTGTTTCCCCGCAAGTTGTTCGTGGGGTCCATGGCGTGCTTATTTATGCTCATTCACCGTTTCAATAGAGAATAGCTGACAACAACAAGCGGGGCGCCTTCGATTACGCATCTGCGGAGCAAGATGCACCTCAATTTCAGAAGATCACCATACCGGACGCAAGAGAGAAAGAGTACACAGCTACCATTTTGCATAAATAAAAATGTTACCACTATTATCAACAGAGAAATGGCAGATATCAAAACTTGAATCTCAGACTCCGTTGCATACAACTTGAACAACACGCCGAAGTTCAGGGCCAATCACGCGATATAAGGGACAAAAGCAAAACAAAAAGATAAAAAAGAATGGGACCACGAATGGCAGCTCAATTAAACTATCAATTGCCGTTGAATACAGCGGCTGCAGTCCCGGTAGAGATAACTACCCCAGTGCGTGGGCTTCCCTGAATCTTGGCGGTGCCTTAGCCCATGCAAGATTTAATATTTATTTTACATTTGCCATGGCGATGTTGCTATGACCACATGGAGATATTCCAGAAGAGCATGCTGCTGGCCTAGTTACGTTCGCTAAAGGACGCAAGGAGCGCTAGAGAGACGAACTCGGAGAAGGAAATGCATTAGCATGCATTTCTTGCTCGATCACACATATGGACAGTAAGTTCTAACTGGTTCTTTAAGGTACCACAACCAGTGCTTATCGGCATAACATCCAGCAGGGCCCTTAAACGGATGCATTACCGATGAAAGAACCCATAACATATGTCGCTGGAAAGTCCATATAGCTTTGAGGAAACCTGCTTTTTCTATCGTATAGGGCAAATAGCTTCGAATTATGAGGTACACTGGTGTAGTCGCAGGCACAACTGCAGTGCACCTTCAGAAAAACAAGGGGGAGAGAGTTGCTGACTAGCACTACATATTTAACTTGTTTACAGCGTGACATACTACTCCCGGTACTGGGTGCAACTTATCATATTCACAGTGATCAAACAAACACCAAAATGGCACAAACACCCTCACACACGCACACACACTTAAAGTATTCATAAAGCCTCATTAAGGCCTTTACTTTTAAAAAATATTCAAAGCATTTCGCTGCGGCCATTAGCAAGCAGGGTTTCTCCACGGGCCAAGAATGTCCTACAGTTTCAAGCTCTAGTCGCGGAAATAATAGCGTAAGAACGCACACACATCACGGGCATACAGGTGCTGTGCGTTTTAATGTTATTGTGTTCCCGTCTGTCCTGCACTGCAGCCCAAGTAATGCTCAACCAACTAGCTCACCAACTCGAGGAAAAGTATCTACATAAACTGGTGCTGGAGTGCCGCAATTTTGTTGTTGTTGTTGTTGTTGTTGTTGTTGTTGTTGTTGTTGTTGTCTCGGCAGCCTTGAACGACACTGTAACAAAAGTTATCGTAAAAGCAGCGAGATATTGCAGTGTAACTTGCGAGTTATACAAAATTAAATTACTGCCAGCGCAAGTTGCAGTGCAGCATGGCCTAAACGAGGGCTTTTCGGCTGCATTAGACCACAGTAGCTCAGCGCGGAGATTGCGCCGCGGGAATGCGTGCACAAGGCGTGTACAATAACTATAGCAGCAATAAGTTTAGTCGTTGATTAATTGTAATGTAATTCACGGTGGATTAACGCATGCTGCGTTAGCAGTACGTCGTTTTCCAGGAGTCAGGTTTGCGCAAACACCAATCTCTGAACACCCCGTTTTCATCTTCAGGGCAGCAATTGGCTTTCTAGTTTTGTTTCTCTCTTTTTTTTTTAATCTTTCTCTTCTTCCTTATCATTTTTTTAATAGCGGCTATACCTCCGCTGCTCCTCGAAGTGGAGCAACGGGCCAAGTGCCAGTTCTTCTTTATCTGAATAGCCGCGGGCGTAAAACGTAAACAGTGGCCGGCTCTGTAGCTCTGGTATTGCGGCTGTGGCAGCGGCTTGGGGCCTGAGATAGCGTAACGCGCAGACGCCGTGGCCGCAACTGCAGGCGTACCGCGTCTATACGTCTCGTCTGGTGTTTTTTGTTTTTCTATGTCTTCTCTCCCGCAACTTCCTCCGTATCCTCGTCGTCGTATCGTTATTCTCGCGTCTTCTGAGAATCCCATGTTCCTCTGCTGAGCATATTCGATTCTGGCGGAAGAACCAATAACACTTCCTCAACCATCTTTCTTCGCTGCTTGCATCGGTATCTGCATAAAAAGAAGAGAGATCAAAAAAGAAAAGAAAAAAGAGAAGCTATATGAAATTTCTTGCTAAATTCCACTGTCTCTCCTTGCACAAAGCTTCTTCGACGACATTTTTCTTTCTGTTTTTTTTTTTTTGCTTTTTTTATCACTTGAGAACTGAACTTGACTCGTGCCGTGCATGAAGCGGAGGAAGAAGGCCATCGCACCCCAGACCACGACAAATTATCTGGGCCAAAATTGCAGGTCCCCTACGCTTAGGCAGAAGGTACCGAAACAACGTGTTTCACCGTGCATCCTGCATTGCTGTACTGTGTTGCTTTCGATGGCGTGACATGGAGACTGAAGGTCGCCTTCAGCACAAACTTCCTTTCCCGTCTCGTCCTCCTTTCTTCTTTCCTCTTTCATCGCAACCCCGCTGCGCACTTCATGCGTCTTCGTTCTGGCTGTGCTTATCCATGACAACGCATTTATATTCATCATTTTTACGTCAGCGCTTCTGCGGATGAAGCAGGATTTTTGTCTGCGTACATGTATAACCGTCCACTTTAATTTACTTGAGTGCGGCGCTACATGAAAGTTTGGCTTGTGTTATCCGATGTCGAAATTACGAGAAATGTTCGAATCCATTGGAGCATGTTGGAACCTGGAAATGCGATCCAGTTAAACGGGCGTTCATAATAACTGGTGTCGAACTAAGGGGAACATTTGAGTTCGTGAAGAACATGGCCGCCAATTCGCATCTTCGGACACTAAACGAGTACATAAAATTACATTGCTGTGGCAATGTCGTAGTTCCACAAGGGCCGGTTTGTCGTCGTTATAACGTCTTTTATTATCAGGTGTACGTATATGTTTTCCTTTATTTTTTTCTTTATTTGTGCTATTACTAAGGTAGAAATCTATTAGTGGCCGTTTGGATATCTCAAACATGGTCTCAAAATGTTTAAGCACCTCAGAAAAAAACCGGGAGTGAGTCTAATTTAATGCATATGTCTGTTTCTGTGTAAGTATATATTTCATAAGAAGCCAACAATGACACCAAGGACAACATAAGGGAAATCACTCGTACTTACTAATTGAATTAAAGAAATGATAAATTAATGGCAATGAAAGTGGATGACAAAAAAAAAACAACTTGCTGCCGGTGGGGAATGACACCACGTCTTCTTATTATGCGTGCGATGCTCTACAAACTGAGCTACCGCGGCGCCGTTTTCCCATCCACTTTCTTGGGTATTTACGTTTTACTATTATAACTAACCCTGGAAGTGTTAGCCAGCGCCACTACTCCCAAACCTTGGCGGCGGATGTGGAACATCCTTTCTGCCGCAGGCGTCGCGAGGACGTGATCTTTTTGGGTAAAGGCAACTCGTCAATAAACCCACACATGCTGCCTGAAGGCACATATATATATATATATATATATATGTGTGTGCGTGCGTGTGTGCGCGTGCGTGCGTGTGTGCGTGTGTGCGTGTGTGCGTGCGAGTGTGTGCGCGTGTGCGTGTGCGTGTGTGTGTGTGTGTGTGTGTGTGTGTGTGTGTGTGTGTGTGTGTGTGTGTGTGTGTGTGTGTGTGTGTGTGTGTGTGTGTGTGTGTGTGTGTGTGTGTGTGTGTGTGTGTGTGTGTGTGTGTGTGTGTGTGTGTGTGTGTGTGTGTGTGTGTGTGTGTGTGTGTGTGTCTTATTTGCTGATGAGATTTCATGGGAACAGTCACTTGTATCACTATTGCAAGGCTAATACCGCCTGTATCCGCCTGTATTTGCGCGGGTGTACCGCCTGTATCCGCCACACGCATAATTTGCGCGGGTGTCCCCTGCAACGCTACTTACTATCATTTCGTTGATGATAGTTGTGCGTCAGCATGCACGGAAGCATTACTGACGACATGTTGCATGCGTTGTCGCCACTGACGGACATCTTTCAGTGCTCCTCTTTTGCTAATAGTGGCATTCATTACAATCACCAAGTGCGAAAAACATTAAGAATGGTATTGTGGTATAAAATTTGTTCGCCCACAGTGCATTCTGCAAATGAATATGTGGTAGCGAACAATTGTTATAATATTAGTGATCCTCAAGTGAACTAGGCACAGTGCAGCCAAAAAGCTTTATGGGTTCGGAAGCCAGTTTTCGGATTCACGGCCGAGTCGGATCGAGTAAGCGACGTTGCGGGTCGGGTCAACTCGCGATGCAAGCAAAATGACAATGTGGGTGAATTTCATTAAATTTCTTTGATTTATTTATTTGAAATTAATAAATCATTACATAAACAAATAAATAAATAAATAGCGCCCGAAGGCACTATTGCATGAAAGGGGATGGGGGAGGACAGTGTTTGCGTGAAGCTGGCGTGGAGCAAATAACAAACTACCGCGCATGCCGTTATACATTCAAGAACAGAGCTCCAAACGAGACTTCAGTTCCCCATTCAGTAATTTGTTGTGGCGGTTGATTCCATTGACTGATGATGTACGGAAAAAATTAGTCATTATAGACATTCGTTCTACAATTAAATTACCTTATTTTCCATTGATAATCACGTATTTGCGATGTGAAATGTGGGGGTAAAAGGTTTTTTTTTTTTTTGTCTAATTTAACCACGGCGCAATAAATTTTGAAAAGCCTCGCTAAGTGGATGTTTTTTTTTTTCTGCGCCTGCTTAATAATTCTCATCCCACCCATGCTTAAGTGTGGTAACACTAAAAGTAAAGTTATAATTAGTAGAAACAAATCGAGCTGTGCAGTTTTGTACGAGTTCAAGCATATTGGAAAGTATTTTAGTTTGCGGGTCCCAGACTGCAGAGGCGTGCTCTAATATAAACCTTGCATTAATATGGACCTTGCATTCCAATTACCGTTGTTCTCTAATTTTGGGAGCCGCGATTCTGGAGTTACGTTTGACGAAATTCAGCATTCTGCAAGCTCTCGCTGTTACATGTTCAACCTGCTTAGTCCAAGGTAGTTCGGATGAAAAATAAACCCCAACGTATATATACTTACCCACGCGCCACAGCTGTGCAGTATCTAATGTACAATCAAACAAGTATGGATTGCGCTTACGAGTGAAGTAGATGAACTGACACTTATAGGGGTTCAGAGACATTTGCTACCGAAAACACCAGCGCTGTTTACAGTCCAAATTGTGTTGCAGATACTCGGCGCCAGCGGGACCCCTAAGGCAGTGATAAACCACGCAATCATCGGCATACAGATGTATTGTGCGTTGCACTTCCTGAGCAATATCATTGCTGTACACCAGAAACAGCAAGGGTCCCAAAACGGATCCCTGCAGCACTCCTGAAGTAATCATGACATAATTAGATTGTGAGCTATTAATTACAACACGGTCCATGTCATCCTGTAGATCACACTTAATCCAATCAATTAATGAAGGAGGCAGACCAAGGAAGGATATACTGTAACAGAATGGATAACTGTGCTAGTTCGTTTACTTGCATCTTGAAACTGTAGAAGCGGACAAAGACGAGAACGAAGAGAGTGGACAGGACGAAGCATTTACTCATACTCCGTTCTTGTGTGCATATATTTATTTCCTTTCAATAAAATTTTTCAGTTGTGGGTAAGCGCTTCGTCCTGTCCACTCTCTTCGTTCTCGTCTTTGGGCGCTTTTATATTTTCAAGATGCAAGGAACAATAATTCCAGGAATATGTCATCAATATATACACCAAGGTCAAATGAAAGAAAAAGATAATGGCTGAATTCTAAGAGCTGTGTCGAGCAATAATGTCCAGCCTTAAAACCATGCTAGAATTTCGTAAAAAAAGTTACGTTCTTTTAGATGTTTTATTACTGCGCTGTACACTATGTGCTCCATTGTTTTGCTACACAGTACTTGTTATAAAAATTGGTGTGTAATTGGAGACAGTATTTTTCTTTCCAGTTGTATGGATGGTAACTACGTTCGCAAGTTTCCATTCTCACGGCAAAGATGAAGAGCTCAGCGATTTTTCAAGTAAGTAAACAAGGTAGGGGGCAATTATGTCGGAACAAGACTTTAGCACATACGAAAGTATGCCATCAGGACCATTTCCAGAGGAGGCATTTATATTGTTCGGTATTTGAGTACATCACTGTATGTTACAGTAAGTTCGGGCATAGGTTCGAACACAACGTTACGGACATCCCGAAGTTCATGTAGGCAGGAAGTTGTGAAAGTAGACTGAAAATAGGGGTTAAAGCAGGAGGCCTCATCAAAGTCACCAGTAACAATTACATTGCCGTTGTTTATACTCGGAACGCCTGCAGATTCTGTGGTGTTTGTTTTTAAGCACTTCCACATTTCTTCAGGGTCGTTTTTTCACTTATGGCCCAGTGCTAAGAATTATTTTTCTTTAGCGACTTTGTTTCATACTTTTGTATTCTTTCCAAGACAATTTAGCATTCCAAGTATTGTAGGATTACGATGCTTTCTGTAAGCATTTAGGAGACGATGTCTCTTATGAATCGAGCGTTTGGTCTCCCGAGTCACCCACGGTTTGTCTCTACGTCTTTTTGCTGTCACAATTTTGTATGGAACGTGTGTGTCAATTGGTTGTTTTAAGGTGCAGCTAAATGTCTCCCATAGGCTACTGCAATAGAAGAACTGAGCTAAGTGGCTGAATTGCTGCAGATAATTAGCAAGCTCATTAGCTAACGAAGTATAATCACCCTTATAAAGATAAACCTTCCTTGGCTGATTATGTGGGCATGAGAAGGGGATGGTTCGAGCATGGGCTAGAACGCAGTCGTGGTCACTAATACCCGGAATGACGACGTTATCAGACACAAGCGACGACCGGTTTGAGAAAAACAGGTCTAGAGAAGAAGAGCTGTTAGGACCACGCCTATAGTAGACTCGGTAACAAATTGATAAAGATCATTTAGCACTATTCCCTGGCGAAAGGCCGGAGAAAGTGCAGGAATAATTACCAAGGACAGGTTTATTGTTCGACCCGCATGCATGTCGGACATAATGAAGTCACCGTCGATAAGACAGTCATGGTCAACTGTAGACAGAAAATCAGAAAGGGATCGAAATAATTCAGAAGTGAAAACGGGAGGGCGGTAATGAGAATCAGCTGTTCGTAACTTCCGATGGTCGAAACGGATATTGCACCAGACAGACTCGGGACGTTCAGTTGGAATCACCAGAGGAGACGATTGCAAGCTTGAATCAACAAGAAGAAAGATATTGCTACGGAACAGCCGCCACAGTGTGGCTGCACTGAGGAGGACGAAGACGACGTGTGTGCCGGTTTGATATAGCGTCGCCATTTTGGCCTCCGTGAGCTTACCTGTAAATAAATTGTAAATAGTATTCGGCTTCAGCTTCACGTAACATTAATTTGGTGGAGGTGGACGTTCCCCGTACCCGTCATGGAGCTTCGCAGCGGTCGCAACGGCGACAATGCAACTTCGGCTCCTGCTGGCGGCACTTCATGTGTATGGCGATCGGAACGGTATGGACGTGAAAACCTGGAAGAAAACTTCGGCACTTCCAGTAGATTCAGCTAGCCGAGACTCTATATCTATAATAAAATGGGGTTTAACTAAAGAGGCCAGAGTAGCGAAATCATCTGTTTTGTTTTTTTATGCTTCTGCAGTTCGCCACCAAAACGATAAGCTCTGAAATTCGGCGAGCCGAACGCCCTTTATGACTGCTTCAATTTAATGGTTCTAAACAACAGAAGTAGAAATGGACAGGACGCGCGCAGACTTATAACTGAATTTTATTGGGTGAAATATGACATATATATATATATATATATATATATATATATATATATATATATATATATATATATATATATATATATATATATATATATATATATACAATAATCAAAATGACGTCATCATACCGATAGGCCATTCAAAATCGCTGCCGTCACAATCTTGCGTCCAGAAATTGCACCCCACAATCAGCAAGTACATTGGAAGGATCGCTAACACATACACGCGCTTTCTTCTTTATAACGTAGGCCTCGAACAGCTCCCGTGTACGACGATCCCTATGACGGTATAAAATTTGAGTTTTTTCTAGACGCAGAAGGCACACCATCTTTGTGTCTTTTTCACAAGCCCTGCAATGTTTTGCTACGTGGGAATGCTCATGTCGCCTTTCAACCAATAAAATTCAGTTTTCAGTCTGCGCGCGTCCTGTCCATTCTACTTCGGTTGTCCGCGTGTTTGTAGCGTAGTAACCACCGTATTACAAGATGAAAGTGTCATTACCAGAGTTTTGTCACCCAGATCATTTGAGGTTTCTTTTGAGTTGCCTGTACCTTTTCACTTAAAATTTTATTGTGGCTAAAAGCTTACTGCACCATTGTTGGCGCGGACATGCACGGCATTTAATTCATACTTTCGCTTTATTTATGCACATTCTAACAAAAAGGAAAGTTTCATCATGTACTCGCTCACCATGGTTCAATAACATGTTAAAGCGCATGCGCAACAAAAAGAAGCGGATATCTCGACGCGCAAAATTCACAGCCAGAATAGACCACTGGTCTTGCTATCAAAAATTTAACAGAGAATTCTGTACTGCGCTCTCAAAAGCCAAGAAGGAATTCTTTGATAAAACTCTTCCTTTGCTACTTCGTTCTAATCCCCGTAAATTTTGGAGCATTATTAACGGTACTAAAACGACACACATTCAGTTAATCCAATCTGATGTCCCAGTAATTCAAAGCGAATGCTGCAATGTTCTGAACAATGTGTTTGTTACTCATTTTCATAAGAGCACTCCCACAGTATTTCCGCATATACCAAGAACCAACTTCTTCCCTATGGATTATATCGCTATTGATGCAGTTGGTGTCGAAAGGCTGATTGTCAACTTAAAAGTGTCTTCGTCGGCCGGTCCAGATTGTATTTCATCAAAAATGCTGAAGTGTACACAAGTTTATTCTGCACTGATATTGTCAAAGCTTTTTCAACAGTCATTACAGATGTCTACACTGCCCTCTGATTGGAAGATAGGGAAGGTGGTCCCTGTGCATAAATCTGGTGATGTACATTCCCCCAATAATTACCGCCCCATATCATTAACATCCATTCCAGTAAAAATCCTAGAGCATATAATATACTCGCACCTCATTGAATTCCTCGAGTCCAATTCCTTCTTCAGCATTTATCAGCATGGATTCCGTAAGGTAGTTTCGTGTGAAACGCAATTGTTATGTTTTACTAACGACTTGTTCATTAACGCGGATCATGACTTTGATACTGATTGCATATATTTAGATTTTGCTAAAGCATTTGACTCCGTTTCACACGATCTACTTATCTTCAAGCTTAATCAACTTAACATAGACCCCAATGTACTTGCATGGATTAAGGAATTTCTCTCTAACCGTAGTCAGTATGTGACGGCTAACGACTTCTCTTCACGTAATTCTGCCGTAACATCTGGTGTCCCGCAAGGGTCAGTTTTGAACCCTCTGCTCTTCTTGATTTATATTAATGATCTTCCTACTTGCCTTTCTTCCTCAACTGTCCGACTGTTTGCAGATGACTGCGTGGTTTATCAGAAAATTACTAACCATGACGATTATCTAAATCTGCAACGTGATCTAGATAGGGTATTTGAATGGTGCAGTCAATGGCTCATGACACTTAATACAACTAAATGTAAAAGTATGCAGGTTTCTCGCCACAGCACTAATCATTGTCCGCGTACTTACCGCCTCAATAATATTCCATTACCATCTGTTGACAGCTATAAATACCTTGGTGTTCACATTTCTTCTAATCTATCGTGGAATACGCATGTAGAATTTGTAACTAACAACGCCAATCGCATGCTTGGTTATCTGCGTCGAAACTTTTTTGATGCCCCATCGTCCCTGAAGTTAACACTTTACAAAACCTTGGTACGTTCTAAATTAGAGTACGCATGCGCCATATGGGATCCTACTCAGACTACACTCATTCAAACTCTTGAAGCCATTCAGAATCGCGGCGCACGTTTCATCTTGTCGAATTATTCACGTCATTCCAGTGTCGCATCTATGAAGAAAACCCTAAACTTGCCTGACCTTTCGTTGCGTCGAAAGTCCTCTCGCCTTAGCCTTTTTCATAAAATCTATTATTATAACAACGAGATGAAGGACGTTTTGTTCCATCCACCTCATTACATATCTTCAAGGACCGATGTCGCACAAAATTGTGTAATGACTCTTTTGTTCCTAGAACAAGTGTCGCATGGAACCACCTTCCCTCCACAATCGCCAGCATTGCTGATGACCACCAGTTCAAGATCGCTTTACAAGACGCCTTGTAATACTTCTGTTTGTTTGTTTGCTGCATGCCTTGCCATTTCTTCCCCACTCCTTTCTGTAGTGCCTTTGGGCCCTGAAAGTATTTTAAATAAATAAATAAATAAATAAATAAATAGGAGGACAAGCGCATTAGAAGCACCAGCGGCGGCTACCTTATCCGTATTTTCTCAGTTCAACATTGTTTTGAATTTCTACTGTAAACACTATGTGAATACATAATATATTTAAATATAAACACAGGACAAAGTTTATTATATTTTTGAAAGAGAAGGCTGTAGCCAGTTAACAATTATTCGTAAAGGTATGAATAGCCCATGCCTACAGAATGAATATGCTGCTGTATGTTTACCTTGCTTCAAATTGCTCTGCGTGTTTTTTAAACCCCGAAAAAAAAAAAACCTGCAGACTTGAGTGCCTCTTTTAACAACGGCATGTGAAATACACGTGAATGATATGTCTCAGTATTGCCTCTTTCCAGTAAGCAATACTAACGACTCAGGAAAAAAAAATTAAAATAGAAAGAAAAGCTCTTTTAATAATTTACAACATTTATTAGGCATGGGAACATCGCTACTTGCATGCGGAGTTCATAAATACATATAGAGGGTGTCCCAACCATCCTGAACTAAGCTTTTTAAAAAGAGATTTTTTTTATTGAAATGAATATTAGGAGAGGTTGGCGCCTTTATGGTGGCCCCGGCTACTCCTTGTTACTTGGCAAAGGAAAGAAATTTGTGTAAAAAGAGGGAATAATGACACAAAATATTACACTCAGTAGAACATTGGATGATTAAAAAATATACAGTCCAACAGTTCATGAGTCGCAAAGTTCTTTGCATTAGTTCAGTCCACGTACGCATATATAAAGGCAGATATTTTGAACAGCCAAAACACACAACACATGTAATACACTGCAAGTACAGAACAGAATCATACATATTGTGTAAAAGTTGCGATCACCACATAAATCAATTTTGAACCCAGAACAACATTTAAGTTACTCATTTAGCGTATTAGGATCACCTGAAACTTGATATTTTTACAAGATGTTGGTGTCCTCTAAAATCTTTTCCAGAGCAAGAAGTGCTCTTTTCTGAAGGCCCGCAATAGGCCATGGGCCAAGTATCTTTTTTAGAGTGAATGGTCTTCTGTCTAATATCAACAAATTTGCTCTCAGTACCCTTCTTTTTGGATCGTATTACGTGCACTCGAGGAAGAAATGATGCACATCTTCGTCTGGATGGCCACAAGAACAATGCGAACTAGAGACACGTTTTATCCTGTACAAGAAGTGTCTCGTAAATGCAGTACCAAGACACAGACGGTGTACCACTGTTTCAAATTTTCTGTTGTCTCTTAGATTTTCCGGCATTGATAAGTTTATACGTGGGTCTATAAAGTATAACTCCGCGTTCTTAGTTTGCTGATCAAGCCAGGTAGTTTTGCTGAGGCGGCAGGAAATCTGTCTCAGGATCAGACTGGCTTCACTACGCAACAGGGGAAGATTGGTTGTCTCAGCGTTATTGTGGGCCCGATTCACAGCTGCGTCCGCTGCAGTATTACCAGGAAGATTGCAGTGCCCCGGTATCCACTGAAATGGAATTACGTGGTTCATTGCGCTTGCTTTTGTAAGTTCTTTGAGCGTCTCATACAATAGCAAAGTGCTCAAAGAATTTGTCTCATTGCTCTGTAGTAAATTGAGTTACTCGAAGAAAGCCTAGCGCATATTATTTCCAGTAGAGCGGAGTAGCCACCAGTAATTATTTTGTTACTGAGATTTAATTAGGCCATTGAAACTAATTATCTAACTCGAGACGTACTGTCCTAATTATCAAAGTGTCAACGAGGTGTTCAGGTGTTTCTTTCACAAACGCCTACTCATTCCTAATGGGAGTGGCAGACAGTCCCAACCCCAGCAGATGTGATGTCGAAAGAACGACCAAACATCTCCCGTGTGACTGCCCTACATACGAAGACGAGAGGAGCTTCGTACAGCTTTGGGGCACTTAGACGACCGTCTTTTCACAGAGGAGAAGATCTTGGGCCCGTGGCCTCGTGCGTCTGCTATGCGCAAGGCCACAAAGGCGCTGGTGCGTTTCTTGAAATGCACCAGCTCGTATGACACCCGGTGACTGACTCAGTGGTGCACGCTTGTGTACGCAACAGTGGATACTGCGTCTTGTAGGCACAGCCAATGGATAGCTAACTGCGGCATTTTCAGCAATGTACTAATTGCGTACTGATTTTCTCCGACTGATAAATGAACGCAGCGAAATATGCAAAATACCACGTGACTGCTATATATTATATATATGGGATTCGTAATGCTTGTCGGGCCCCAGCCCCCCCCCTCCCCCCCTCCCGGAAAAATGAACACTTTCGGCCTATGGTCGGTATCGAACATAAGCCAGATATTGAGCCAGCAACTCAGCTTACGCCGAAGTCCCGAAGCGGTGCAACATACAGGAACATGCGACAGATGTAGCATAGAGTATAGAGTACTGTGAAGTACTACAGATGTACTCGTGTATATTGAAGCGTCCCTATAGAATCGGCTATAACGAAGGAGATGTAGCGTATATAGTGAAGCGCTTGCTAAGACTTGAGTAGAAGTTGGGCAGTGGCAAACTAGACCCGTATGATTTCCAAACTGCGTGAGAACTCCTTTATACAGCTTCCGCTATCTTTAATTCACGAGTCGCTCGGGTTTACACACATCGGCGACGGTTTTCGTACTTGCTCCGCCAAAACAACTCTTAAAATCCGCTGTAATCCACTAAGCAACCTTGTTAATCCGGTAAGTATTCGCCATGAAATATTTCACTGAGAAATGACGAAGAAAAAAAAAGGAGATGCAATTTTTTTAATCTTCTTCCTCTTCTCTTTTCCTTCTTATTTTCTTTCCTGTTGATTCAGGTCGGCGTGCTGTTCCTATCAGGATACAAGTGCAAGCCTGTTTCTCTTTATTATAATAATAATAATAATAATAATAATAATAATAATAATAATAATAATAATAATAATAATAATAATAATAATTATAATAATAATAATAATAATAATAATAATAATAATAACAACAACAACAACAACAACAACAACATTCACATATTGTATATCGGCAGCAGTGGCGCGAGGACGGTGACTGTGCCCTCTCCAGTAGTCATTGTTCGTTTTGTGCTGCGTCACATAAACGAAGCACTAGAGTACGTGCTTGGCAAAACTGGTTTCAGTCATTCCTAGATGCAGTAATGTGGCAGGGCGCTCACGGAAAAAGAATTTCACGACCAGTTAGAGGAAGCCGCGTGCTTCAAGTGACGAGGTTTCCGTGCGCGCTCTTAGCTCCAACCTTGCCAGGAAGTTCCAAAGTAAACTTCAACTCTGAGTGCGACAGTCGTATTCCGGTGCTATGCAATCGCTTGCTTCCAATCTGCGTGTGTTGAGTTTAATGCGGCGCTACAAGAGGGAACCTCCTTTGAGGTGGCTCAGTAGCTACCACGTCCGCTGAGTCGTGTGCAGTATTGCCTAATTTGTTGAAGCGCGTCGCTAAAGTGAAACGAAATGTTCGCGAAATTTCCGCTTAATTTTGCTGCAACGTCGCTAAAGTTGCCGCTATAACTTTAGAGTAAATTTTAGGTAACATAAGCGTTTTGAAACAATATAACATACGCTAGCATGGCGTAAATCAGCTACCGCAGTGTCTCACATTTGTCTTGGTCCGTGTGAGTCAGGAACAAGAAGTGAATTTACCAGCCGTGTGTAGTGGGCTTTTACTTTACTATTATACTTGCATAACGGCGTACGATGACAACTGAAGTTCGGTGCTTATTCTCAGATGATGACGTTCCAAATGTCGCACGATTCAAAAGAACGCAAACAATTTGATTATCCTAGCACGCAGGGGCATTTCGTCCCACATTATCCCCGAAAATTCTATATATCTCTCGGCGCTCCTGGAAGGACCGCGCAATTTTGCAAGACGCACGAGTTCGCATGTTAACACTGCGATGACAATTACGTGACCTTCATGCACGTCACATAGTATACGCTTCCGCCCCTTGGTCTACTTCAAGGCTTTTCGCAGTTCTAATTTGTCCAAAACTTGTGCGATAAGGAAGCAGTTCGTTAAGGCTATCGCGAACCAGCCCAGCAGTTGCTATGTGTACGCCTGTCTACAGTCGATCTATCTTATTATTCCCCTGCTACGTCCTAAATCTCCCAACAAAATTTGTAAATGTCCACTAACCGAGCGCATTCTTCTTCTCATCCATCTTCGTATCTGCTTTCGAAAGTGCAGTACCCGGAGCTTTACTGCCCATTCAAATCGGTTTCGTAAGGAATAAAAAAAAAGCATGCATTTTGTGAGCACACTGTCAATCCAGTGAACGCAATTATTA
Organism: Dermacentor andersoni; assembly: GCF_023375885.2. Classification (NCBI taxonomy): domain Eukaryota; kingdom Metazoa; phylum Arthropoda; class Arachnida; order Ixodida; family Ixodidae; genus Dermacentor; species Dermacentor andersoni. The sequence continues at coordinate 272,888,578 of NC_092814.1, forward strand.
CTTTATCATGGCCACAGAGCATACGCGCCATATACAGCCGATTTCGGCTGCTCACATCGGACTTTTTAATAATGAGGTGCGCTTTAGAAGGCTGTTTTCAAAGCAACTTTCCTAATTTCGAAGTCACTAAGGTGTCGCCAAGTGTTTTGTCACGTCGCTAAAATACAGTTGCCGGTCGTTAAATTGAAAAATTTGTCGCCAAACAAAAAAGCCACTAAATCTAGCGTCAAAAGTGCTAAAATGACAACACTGGTTGGATGTTTGATTATCGGCCGCGGCGGCCGCATTCTAGTACGTCAGTGTACGCTGAAATTTATATGCATACTTCAGAACCCCTGCATGGTGGCCAGAAGTAACCCGAAACGTTGTTCTACGGCATCCTCACAGTTAAGGTGCCCCTCGGAGACGTAGGACACTTAAACGATTAAAACCAAGTAGCGAATAATTGCTGCTCCCCGTTGTCGAAGTCTACTTCGAGGGAGAGCTTTCAACAAGGCGCACCATGATCTAAAACGAAATAAGCTCAGGATAGGTCTCAATATTACGAATACGGGTTGCCGAACTTTGTCAGCAGAAACGACACGGCCACGGAAGGTTCCCTCATTCTACGGCCGTTCGTTGGTCTCCGTTCTCTTCGAGGATGTAGCTCGCGAAACGTCGACACACGCACGCGCTCGCTCGGCAACCAATACGTGTCTGTGTGTATGTGTGTACGCGCTGCCTCTGGCGTGGGTTGCTTTATCAGAACGTTCTTTCCCGAAACCGAAAAGGACATAGCGACGAGCTAAAAGCGATGGCTTGAACTTTCACCTGTCTCGAGAAAAAAAGTCGAAAGTAATAGCCCCGCGCCGTTGTTTCTTGTCGGGCGTGCTCTGCGCCAAGGTGACCTCGTTTGCTCTTCATGCCTTTCACGTCTAAAAACAAAAACAGGGGGAAAGAAAACCAATTTTAAACGAAACCATCGCGGCGCTTTCTAGCTCGATGCGCTATGATTCATATTCATTTCTTTGCTCGCTTTTTTTTTTTCATCTTCTTTCTGTGGCAAATTTTTCACTGTCACTTTTTTTTTCTTTACTGGCCTTCACACGTATTCGCTTTTTCCGACAGTCTCTCAGTTTTTTTTTTTTTTCTCTTTCACTCAAGCTATCAGTTCGCCGTCTCGCAGCCTCGCCACAAGCTTTCCTCGAGTGGCAGCCGTGTGCCGCCCCTTGACTCAATAAACGACCCGTCATGTACACAAGGCAGCGGCGATGTTTCGAAGCAGCCCTGCAAAGTATCTTCTTTCGACCAAACCGCTCCCCTACACCGACCCAATCTTTCTTTTTTTTTTTTTTCAGCTCCTTTCTCCAGAAATAACGCGCCTCTCAATTTCGCGGTACGCTGCCGACGGTCGGTCTTGCACAGCGCTATATCGTATAAGGTCAAGAGACGACGCCTGTTGATGGCCCTTCTCTTTTCTTTCTGCCCATGCGCCAGCCACACCGGCAAAGAGAATGGCGCGTGTGTACGATGCTCAGTCGCGGCAGCGCATTGACGTTTCCAAGGTCAGCGTTCCGCATTACGGCAGAGAATATCCAGCGCCGCGGACAAGGACGCGACTCCGCGAGGTTTCCTTAAAAGTGGTGATTGCTGAGATCTCTTATATCGTTTTCTTTTATTCATTTTTGGCCAAGAAAATTTGTTCCTTATTCGCCTGCGGAGGAAATAGGTAAAAAAACTTGGCTTACACCTCCTGTCGAAGGGTGGTTGCGCCGTCGCGTGGCACGCACGAACTGTGTCGCGATTGGCAGCGTTGATAGCCTGAGTAGGGAGACTGTTACACTGCATGGCGGAGAGTATAGAGTCGGCATGTATTCCCATTTGTGGGCGAACGATCGCGTATACGATATGCAAGGGTCGCAGTGGTAGAGGCTCCTCGCTACGCGGAGGGAATTATTGAAATTGCAAACCGGTGGGACGTCGCCGCCTTACTTTTGCGTTTAGGGGTTACCTTGTGGATATCGGCGACCGAGCGCCATGTGAATGAGCCGCTCACTCAACAGCTCGTTGCTGTGCGAGCGCATTTATGCGACCCACTCCGCTTAATGTTGTCACGTTTGCCCTCAGAGGAACACCGAGCAGATTCGAGCGGCTGGCCTCACTGTGATGGCGACACAAGAGCCAGGAGCCGCTGCTGGGCGTTTTGCTTAGGGTGAAGCGGCACTCGTCGAGGTGGCTCACTAGCTATATGACATTCTCGTACTGGAATTAAGGTCGCCGGTTTGATTCCCGATTGCGAATACCGGGAACAAGAGTTCCGCGGAACGCAAATCCTGTTGTCTACCGAGCTTTCGGTGCGCGTGAAATAAAAGCCGCAGGGGAACGATATTGATGTGGAGCACTCCGCTGTGCCGTCTCTCATTGCCCCCTATGGAATGTTGAACTGCATCTACCAATCACTCAGAGCAAAGCGAGGATTCGTTCCTCTCGTTCGCGCCTTGCCCAGCGTTCTCCCCACGCCCAGTTAGTCGTTGAGCGCACTGAGCCTTTATGTAAAGCGCTAGGTTGAAGCAGCTAGATAGGCAGACTGGACTTTCCGCCTGCTCCGCTCATGTGCCGAACGAACGCTCAAATGCGCATGCTAAGAATGCTCACCCGACAACCTATATATATATATATATATATATATATATATATATATATATATATATATATATATATAAGCGCATATACGCCTTCTTGAGTATCTAGTATTTCAGTGTACACATACCTGTACACATAATTTCCTGCAATAATTACTAGAAGGGCCTCTGGCGCTGCGTTCGTTCAAACAACGTGGACATGATGGTTTGTAGATGGATTTGTCTTATCTTTGTGCTTTCGGCTTCAGACGTTGTTGTGGCTTCCTTCATTATGCTTTATCTTGGCCTAAATTACAAAGCAGGCTATACTTTTGTTTTAATGCAGACGGAAATAAGACTCTGGCGAACACGCATAATCGTAGCTAATTGCAGAGGTTCTGCTTGTCCATGCGTACCTAGCGTAGCTTCCTCCCGTTCCGAACGCTCCCGTTCCTGAGTGTCTTTCGCAGCTGGACGCTTGTTCTTGTTCGTCCGATTTGCACTGTAGCAAGTGTGCGTTTGTTTTTCGTGTGTATGCCTTAATGTAATGTAGACAACATTACTCATATTTCCATACAATAAAGAAAAAATTCGTCCGTAGCGTAATGGTTTCAATATCGGGCTTCTGTGCCAAAAGTCCTGTGTTTGAATCCTGCTGTTGAAATTTTTAATAATATTTGATGATTATTTCTAACGCAGTACTTTCTTGAAAATGATCAGTTTGGAAAGTCGCCAAGCTGTATAGAACCGGACGCATGAAGTTTAGGCAAATCCTTGTACTAAACATCATTTCCATGCTGGCTGAACCGCTCTGTCTGCGGTTCAGTATAGACACTAGCGGCCACAGTTCTCTCTAGTAACTGTATGAAACTGTACGCCTTTACAGCTCTTGTATCGATGCTCAAAACGCGTGTTGACGGCGGCCACATAGATAACTTGAGTCTGTGGTCGATCTATTCAATGTTTCATTCAGGCTTGTTATCAGTGAGTGGCAGTTTTAACTGGAACTGAGCAAGATGACTTCTGAATCAAAAGAAACACGTATAACGAAAACCTAACGCCTTTCTTTTTGTCCTGGTTCTTCTTTCCGTCTTTACTTCCCTTCTTCCTTTCCCTTGTGCAGGGTAGCAAACCAGAGGCTTTAACTCTGGTTAACCTTTCTGTCTTTCTCCCACTTGCATCTCTCTCTCTCTCTCTCTCTCTTTCTCTATAGGGTCCTCTGACGACCCAGCAAGGAGGGCAGCTTATCATGGTGGAGCCCTCGAGTACACAAGTGCTTGTTCTAGTGCCAAGCGCAAGTTATACGAAATTAACCCTGCCGTCATTGTTGGGGACTAACGCACGCAAATTTTGCCATGTCATCAATGGCGATAACGGAAAATGAATTCAACTAACACTTGGTAATAATAGAAGCGTACCCTGTGAAAAGGTTCGTACTATTCTTAATGCAACTTTCTCAGCTTCTTTTTCAATCATTTCATCTTTGCTACTAGATGTTACCGTGTGTGATTTCTTCTTAATAGAACTTCTTATTTTTGACTGGAGTGGCACATGCAACCTAATTAAAATTTTGAATGTGCATTCTTCTCCAGGTGAACATGCTGTAAGTCCGAAATGTTGGGAAAACACCGACACCTTTTAATTCTGTCTAAGCACATCTCGCCGTCCCTGGATTCCTGCGTGCTATATACCGGACGTCTGGAAGGTTAGAAAGCCTTTATTCCGTTGCACACAAGGAGGAGGAAAAATAGACGGAAAGACAGGGAGGTTAGCCATTTCTCAGACCGGCTGGCTACTCTGTGCTGGGGAAAAGGGGTAGGAGGAATAAAAGATAATGGAAAAGAGATGGTACAAAAAAAAAAAGAAAATAAGGTTCACACAAGTTACTACTTCTAAAACTGGGCCTGCTTGACACTGACCATCATGTCTTGAAATTGATCGAGTGCTTTCTTCCTAACCGCACGCAGTTCATAATAGCTAACGATAACTAATCGCCTTTGAACAAGGTAACATCTGCCGGGCCGGAAGGCTCGCTATTGGGAGCCTACCATTTCTTATCTACATTAGCGACCTTCTAAATAATATTTCCTTATGTATAAAACCTTTGGCAGACGACTACGGTATCTATCGCGAAATTTTAAACCACCCTAACCATCTTGCGCTTCAAGCTGATCTAAATAACGTTGCTGCTTGGTGCGATTGTAGTTTAATGCAATTTAACATAAATACATGTACGATGAGAGTTTCGCTTCGTATTTCCAACAATGAGCCTTGCATGTACTTTCTTGATAAAGCTAGTTTAACGCAAGTGAACAATTGTAAATATATCGGCGTGTATATCTCTGACAATGTTTCCCGGCAGACTAGAAATGGAGCGTGTTCAGTGACTCCAAGGCTGCTCTTCATTGTTTGGTTTCTGCCTTACGCCGAGGACCCCACGAACAACTAGTTCTAGAAACCAGACTGCTGCTTCACCAACTCGCAACCAACGAGCAAGGACACGACATCACGTTGCAGTGGATTCCAAGCCACTGTGGCATAATGGGCAATGAACATGCCGACGCAGCGGCACAGTCTGCACATGAGGAGGGCTTGCAAGACTCCGTTCCATTCTCAAGAACAGACGCTGCAATGAAAATTCGTGTGCTTGCAAACGAAGCCATCAAAACTTCATGGAACACACCAAGCTTGAAGCATACACGTCTACACCGACTGGACCCATCCCTTCGACTTCGACCCCCAGCTGGACTCTCTCGACTCGAAACAGCAGTACGTTGCCGACTGTGGCTTGGTGTCGCCTACACAAGATCTTTCGCCTTCCGAGTCGGTATGGACGACAGCGCGGCTTGCAGTCACTGCGGCGGCGAGGAGACTATCGAACACGTGCTTTGCCACTGTCCTCAATACAGCGTGCACCAGCTGTCACTAGCGACCATGTTGGCACGCCTTGACGACAGGCCACTTTCAGAATAGTCAGTTTCGGAATGCCGACATGAACTGTCGTCGCAGCGAAAGTCGGTCAAGGCTTTGTTGACTTTTTTACGTGACAGTGGCCTATTAGAAAGACTAATGACCCTATTCCGTTCTTTTTCATATTTTTTTTCACGATTTTATTTTTGTCGCGCTCTTCTTTCCGTCTTTACTTCCCCTTTCCCTTCCCCTAGTGCAGGGTAGCAAACTGGATGTTTTAACTCTGGTTAACCTCCCTGCTTTTCTCTCTTTTGCATCTCTCTCCCTCCCGGCAGACTCATATTGATTATGTAATCAGTAACGCTAACCGTGCTCTTGGCAACTTTCGGCGGAATTTCTTGTTTGCGCCCGCGAATCTTAAACTACTCTTATACAAAACACTCAGACGATCCAAACTTCAGTATGTTTCATCCATCTGGGACCCACATATTAACACGCAGATTATTAAGCTCTAAACCATTCAAAATCACGCTGCTCGCTTTATCTTATGTAACTATTTTCGCGCTGCTAGTGTTAGTCAACTGAAAGTAAATCTTAATCTATCTAACCTTTCACTGTGCCACAAAGTCTCATGCCTTTCTCTTTTTTATAAAGTTTATCCCTTTAACCTAAGTATAAGCGATTTTCTTTTGTGCCTTCACTGTACATGTAGGTTCGCAGTTACCGCCATTTCAAGGTTGTGCCCAACACTCGCACCAACATGAAATTTAATTCCTTCCTTCCAAATAATAGCACTGAATGGAACCACCCCCCAGCCTCCGTCGCCTCCATATCCGAGGTCAATGCCTTCAAGACAGCTGTTTTCGATCATTTTGTGTAAGTTTGTTTCCCTTCTTAGTAACCTGTGTTATGTACACGTTGCTAGTTTTTAATATATTTATGTACTTCTATGACCCCTACTCCTCTTAGTAATACTTCGGCCTTGAGAATAAATAAATGAAATGAAATGAAATGTCATGACACAAAGAGCTGTCGTAGCAACAAGAATCTTGTCAAGTATTTGCTTTTGTTTTGCGGAAGTTACCTCATGATCCATAACCGGATGGCGCCGATTGTTAAGAGGTACATCGCCTCCTAACTGTACGAAAGAAACTTTTGAAACATATTTGCTGTGTTGGTAATCTTGTGAGGCTGAGCTCAGGTTGAGCATAAGTGCAGTTAACCTCAGGAGATGTTCTGTGAAAACTGAGTATGTGTGTTATGGTTCTCTCCACTCAAAGTTAGTCCGCTAAGCTCAACAGAAAACACTATAGTTCAGGTTTCCTATAACTGTTTTTTGGGAAAACGCAAACGGAGCAGGGTCCGCCCATAAGCACAGTATGTATCTCTCTTCTCCTTTCATTTGCATTCCTTGTGAACTTTGACATTCACAAGTGCATGCCCAGAAAGGTTATCCTGAAGCACAACCGTAAATAAAAAAAAATATAAGCAAAGCTGCTGAGCACACCTTACCAACTGGCTCAGAGCAAGGACTGTAGCGAGCAATAAACTGCCCATAAGCAGCTTCATTTTTTCTTCACGTCACGGGGTTCTCGTTCTCAACGAACGCTGTCAAGCGTGCATCAGCCTCGCTAAGGTAAGGATGCACTTTATCAAGCGAGAGTTTCTCAAACTACGTTTCGGCACGCTTGTTTACACATCCGTACGCATGTTTATATATCTCAGCGGCCAAAACACGCACCGTCGTCTGGGAACGACGTACTTCAGTCAAGTGTATACAGCGGGCTAGATGCGAGCTCACATAACCCCTTTTCACACTATATAGTTTACCTTATATCTAAGCCGCCGACGCTATTCTTTCGCCACTAATGGCACGATAGGCTCGGTAAGAAAGGCCCGCCCGTCCAATCTGCTCTCCCTAAGAACTTCAGTGCAGATTTGACCTGACGGGATGCAAATTAACTCGAACCGTGGGCCATCCGCAGCCGATGTAATTTTGCCGTAGCATTTTTGTCATTTATAGGTAAAAAAATGCGCCGGTATTCGAACATATAGGAGAGTTATTGTTAAAAGTGAAGAAAACAAGAGCGAATGTGATTATTGTTGTACCTGCCGGCAAAACAAGACAGAATCTAGCCATCTTGATTTCTTCACTACTCATGCACAAAGCGGCCATGTGTGGCTAGGGCACACAGCACATGCGATTCAGTTTTAGCACAGTTAATTATGCGCAGAAGGGCACTGGTCTAAGCGTTATTCGACTGGAAATAATTTGTTATGATTCCTTTTTACAGATATGTGTCAATTTTTCCCTCCCGCCCGAAGCCACTGTCAACCTTCTGCATGCGATGATTCTTTTTTTTTTCTCTCGCAGCAAGCAGTTTGCAGGAGTAAACTTTTGCAAACGAACAGAGGTTACCTACACACGCGTGCGTATAACCTGGACTATATGCAGTTCAAGTATACTAACTGTACTTACTCTCCGTCGAATATTTCGGAGATAGGCTTAGTACATTCCATATAGCTATGGTCACTGAAACCTGCAAGCGTGCCGGCCGTTGTGTTGCCCATCTGCGCGCCGGAGGCCAGTACGTGCGCAAAAACCATGAGAGCCTGAACTTGACCTTCCTGACCGCGATTGTTTTGCTTTTTTGTGCAACTGCAGCTTTCACTCCCCTTTCGTTTTCTCTAGCTAGTAAAAGCCCTTCATACCTACCCCACCGCCGCTTGCTAACCTCCCCTCCCCCTTTTTGTTCTTAACTTTTGCATGTTACTTGCGTCAGCAATAACAGGAACGCGAGTAGTACCAGGGAACGGCAGGAGGTCGGTCGTTAACAGCGCGGGTGCCTGCCTAATTCAAATAGCGAGCGGCGAAGAGAGGCAGAGACGACGGAGGAGGGGAAGGGGGTGGGAGGCTATAGAAACACGGCTTTACAGCCATGTCCGTGGCTCTATGCGGCAAGCTGCGCTCATCTCTGGCTTTCTTGTTTATTTGCTGCTCATCTTACTGGGCTGTGAGTTCGGGAAACAACGCAAGAGGTTCTCTTTGCACCACGTGGCCACAACGCTCTCTCTGCTCTCGCCGCTGGCGGTCGCAAATGACCGGCAGTCTCTTCTCCTGACGGCCGCATATGTAATCAGGAACCCAGAAGGCAGCGAAGAGGCAACGAGCGTACTGCTGTGCAAAGCGGTTATCGAAAGGGAAAAAGAGAAATGGAAAATAATAAAATGCTTAGCTGCCTGTAGCGAAGCCCCTACTGCGACCCTCCCTCTGTTCACTTCGCTCTCGCTACTCTTTCCACGGGCCATATATTGCTATTGTTGTTGCTACAGTTGATTTCTTTATATCTTTCTGTTCTTTTTTTGTTTTCTTTCTGTGAAAGGTTCATTACGTTCCAAGAAACGAGCCCACTCTTGGCCGAACATTTTCCAAGCATGCATCGTGACAAGGGAACAAGGAACCTTAAAGATCGTGTTTTGTGCATTTACTTTAGCTCACAGCCATCTAGTTTGCGCATAAAGCGACTACCCGGAGGAGCACCGAACGTTTTCGGGCAGGCGACACTTAGAAAAGGCGAACGCACCAGCGCTGTGCATCGGCTGCAAGCGGTAGCTTGGCAGGAAAGAACGACGCACATGCGTGGGCTGCTTGCCCCCCTCCACTTCGGTCGTGCTTTGCGTCTGTTTTCTTACGCCCGCTCGTGGCGGTGCCCAAAGGGCCCGCAACTTTGTCCGACCTGAGGACACGCTGGGGGAAAAACCCTTGACCGCAAACCTGTTTCGTCCGCCAACAGAACCGAGGATGTGGTAGTTAGGATATACCATGTTTTTCGGGGTTTCCTCGCTGACTGCGGAGCCGGAGAAGCGCGCAATGTTTCACCATAAAAAGGTGCCTGCACAACCGGCATCGTATGCTTAGCGTGGATGAGTATGAACACAAAGCTGGTATCTTTTTCTCTCATTCATTTATTATTTGTGTACGACACAGTAAGGTAATCCGCGACACAGGTGCGACCGATAGCCTTATCGGTTAGTCCAGGATCCACAAAAGAATTTGCGTAAACACGGCAGACCTTGCATCACTAAATCAGTTCCCATGCAAAGTTAAGGCAAAATAGTGTGCTTAAATGCTTGAACATTGTTCGAGTTCACAGAGTGAGCTAAAAATAATGCGCGAGAGGTAAATGTACAACAATTACACCCTTATATAAAGAACTCAAAGATATTATCCAGGACAAAACGTTTCCAGTGACTCAAGCATAAATTTGATCGACGATAAAAAAAAATTCCTGAATTTTCGAATGAAATTTCTGGGCATTTCGTTCCAAATAATGGCTCCAGCAAATTATATACGCCTCCGTTTATACCCGTTGTGACGTGGCGCTAAGTTAGTCATGGACCGCAGCTCTGGTTTCACGAGTTGGGGGTCTAAATAGTGAAAGGGACAGTGGGTCATTGGGCATCATAATAGTGTTAACTGTATTAGCCAGCCTTATCTTATATAACTTACTGCTTTGTGGCGCAATCGGCACTTGTGTCGAATTATGTCCGTTCTATCGTTTCGACCTGGTTTGGGACTTAGTGATCACCAAGGGATACTACCTGTCTTTCCTTATTGTATATCTGTGCACTTTCGTGGCTATATTTCGCACTTGTCAGAGCCAAACTTGTCACCATTTCCTTTACTTGCATTCCACATTACGTGAGTACGAAGAATTGTTTCAGTCACCGAAGGTATCTTGTCATGGCATAAGCAGAAATGCATAGTGTCTTTTTTTTTAAATTCGAACACCTGCTTTAAAAAAAGCCAGCAAAGTTACTCTACTTACGTCACTACAGATTATCCACCACGTGCGCATCATTTACAAGATACCCCAATGCAATCAATTCGCTAGTTCAAATAATTAAATTAATCAGTGTCTTAGTTACAAACTTTACGGTACATGTTTATATTGGGACGTGGAATGGCGTCATTATAAAAGTCTAGTTACGTGTTTTGGAGCGCAGCTCTTAGGCGCCCGTTCCTGCGGCGAGCGTTGGCGTAACCGAGCGAACGAGCACAACAGCGAAGGATGAAAGAGTGAACGCGGAGCAGGCAATGAAAGACGTGAGCCGCGAACTGTCGAGACCAATGAGAGTGGCACCTTCAGTGGCGTGCGCACGGGAAACTGGTGTCATGCGGATCCACCCAACCGCTCGATGCGTACTCGTAATCGGCCTCAGCCGGACCGCGCGTTTCGTACGATCGTCTGCTCGCGTCTGCTCTCGCTCGCGCTTGTTTGGTTTGGTCTCGTTCGCGCTTGTTTAGACTGTCGTGGTTTGAGATTGTTCTTTTCAATGGTGAGTCTAAACCTAGATGTCCTGATGGCAAGGGTTTTGGAGACAAGGTGTCATATCTGATTCTGTACGACAAGCTGGACCCAAGGACGCGGAGGCGACACCCAGTACCTCATTCTCCCTGACTTTGGAACGCGGCGACGCCGCAGCAGAAGAGATCACACCAACATGATTATGATCGGTGACTTCGACGTCATCTTCATGAGACATGACTCGCGTTAAGAACGAAAGGCGAAGAACGTAAACACAGCGCCGACCTGTCAGCAGACGAAGGAAAAAGCGCACGACATCTCGCACCTACAGAGACGCGGCGAGATTTTCAGGCTGTCACGTGACTGCTGCAGCAGCTCGCCACCAGTTGGTGTGGCGGCGATGCCGCTGCTGCGTTTTAACGCCGGCGGCGCGCCGCGCGCGTTTTACGCTAGTACGTGTAAACTGCCACCTGGAGCGCAGCTTGCCGCTAGTGCGTGTTTTACCGCTAGCGCGTCGTCTATTCACCGACGACGCCATCGATGAGGCATGCGGTGAGCGCGTCAAAACAAACGCGCTGCATGAGCAGAGGTCTGCCTGCGGCGGCTGCTCTGAACCGCGCCCAGGCGTCACCCAAGTGCTGCCTCTTGCAATCTCGCGATTACCTAGGCAGTCGCGCCCCACTTCGCTTGTTTGCAGCGTGCCGCACGAGACAGATTGTCCGCGCCAGTCAATATATCGCGAAATGAAAACACGTATACAGCTACGCTCAAATTTCGCATTAGAGAGCATCGTTATCGTCGGTGAATTTTTTTTACATTTCAAAACGGCCATGTAAACCGGTATAACGGGCGTCAAATTATTCGTCCAAATTACCTTATAACGCACGCAGCCCTGCGAAACGTGGCTCGCAGTGCAACCCCACTGTGTCCGTAATGGGACAGCGTAAAATGCAGTTTCGCTGCGTGACAAAGAGGTCCCTTTCGCCCTTGCTCCTGAAGTGACAATGCAACTAATTGATAGTTGCGCACAGCGGAAATCGGAATAACATCGTCGGAAGAGACGGAAGTGCGACAGAGCTTCATCTTTCAAGCCATGCTTTCGCATCACACAGAGGTTGGACAGAGAGGTGCTTTTGGCGGGGTGGCGTGCGTAATAATGTAAATTCAACGAATAGTTCTACGCCAGTGACTCATTTTATTTTATTTCAGTTGTATTCTCTCAGGGCCGAGGCGTTACACAGAGGAGCGGGTGGTATCAAATATATATATATATATATATATATATATATATATATATATATATATATATATATATATATATTAGCAGCATAGTAGCGTTACAACGCGTTGTTAACAAGGGCTTTTTTGAATTCGTTGGCATTCACGATTGAAACAACAGAAGCGGGAAGGTGGTTCCAGTCGCCGCTTCTTGTGAGAATGAAGGAATTGAAATGAAGGTTAGTGTGGCAACATGGCACGTGACCCTTGAACTGAAGATCATTTCTGGAAGAAATGTACGATGGTGGTAACAAAAGTGAGTCGCTTACAGTGGGAATGTAGTGATATATTTTATGAAATAGAGAGACACGTGAAATTTTGCGACGAAGCGACCGGTTAGGCAAATCAAGATTGAATTTCATTGAAGTGACACTTGCTGTACGGAGAATAATTAGATAAAACAAAACGTGCGGCACGGTTCTGAATGGCTTCTACGCTGAGGTTAAGTGAACTGACATGAGGAGGTGGAGGAGGAGGAAATAAAGAGAGAAGGCAGGGACGTTAACCCGAAATGCGTCTGGATGGCTACCCTACTCTGGGGGACGGGAAAGAGGGAATAGAAAGATGGGATATAGAGAACTAAGGGAGGGGGAGGAAAGCCGCGGTGAGCTCGCGCACGCACGCGGAGGGCCTCAGCTATAGTCAAAGACGTTCACATAGGCCAGTCGCCCTCAAGAAAGACAAAAAGGCCTTCACAGTTTTGTGGGCCGACGAGCAATGGGGACGGTCTTCAAGTAGCACCTGCACAGACAACGGCCGATCGTCCAGTCGTCGCAATGCGATAGATAATGTCTGTCTTTCCGACTGAAATCAATTACAATGACACAATAAATGTTCGATGTTCTCTTCCACGCCGCAGACGTCGCATGCAGCACTGTTGGTCAATCCTATCAAAGTAGTGTACGCCTTCATGAAAGCCCCTTTCAATCACAGTCGGTATAGAAGTGATGCCTCACGTCGGTGAAGCCCAGGTGGAGGTCGGAGTTGTAGCGAAGGGTTCAGTTCGTACAAGCTGGTGTGCCTTATATTTGCGGTGTTCCACTCTGTTAAAGAGAGCTTACGTGCCAGGTGACGAAGCTGCCTTGCAGTGTCTGTCCTGGAAAGGGGAATGTAAACGACGTGTTGTCCTTGATGTGACTCTCGGGCAGCTTTGTCTGCTTGATCATTTCCAGTGATCCCGCAATGGCCAGCTAGCCCAATGAGAATCCTAAATGGAAGATGCTTATTCAAGCTTGGGCCTAAATAGTGTTTTATAAAGCAAGAGTTTTAAGTTGGTGGGAACTAAACTAAAATTATGTTTGAACCAAGAGTACGACTAGCATTACTCGTTATGTGATCAACATGAGTTTGCCAGGAAAGGTCCTGAGAAATATAAATACCAAGGTGTCTGTAAATGGAAACCTGAGTTAGGAGAACGGTATTAATAGAATAAGTACATGGTGTGTCTTGAGAAGTACGGCGAGTAACTCTCATTGCCTTACATTTATTAATATTCAGTTTCATTAACCAAGTCTCACACCATGCATTTATATTACTTAGGTCCGATTGTAGCGTTAAAGGGTCATTAGCGGTTAACATTTCACGATAAATAACCCAAACATCCGCGAACAGTTTTATGGACGAACAAATGTTGTTAGATAAGTCATTGATGTAAACAAGAGCAAGAGTCCTAGAACTGGTCATCTTGAAATGCATAAGCGTGGAACTAGACTATTATGCCGACTCCCTTCAACTTCTCAATATAAGGTGTGCCGTAAATTGCGTAATTAGGAAGATAATTAAATTAAGTAGCTTAATTGTCAGAATAGTGGCTAGCCGGGCTTGTTGGTATGAACACATTCTTTAGAAAACAGCGCCAATAACGGGACACAGAAAAGAGGCACACGACACAGGCGCTGACTTCCAACAAGTATGTTTATTGCGCGAGCGCAGAATATATAGGCAGAGAAGTAATAGTAAAAACATAAAAGGCGTGATAACATGAAAAGAATGACTTGAAATTGCAGGTGGGTGGAGATCGGTTAAATTTGCAGATAGGCGATTTCCTTGTCTAATAACTGGGTGGATGGTGAACAGGTGCATGAAAGACCCCGTTGGGTGATGGCAAATGCTTCGATAATTTCACACGTACGCTGGTCAGCGTGCTTTTGGACGACAGTGATTTTTCTAAAACAGGGGATGCATTTACACGCCCTTTTCACGCGTTTAAAGTTTTGCTAATACTTCTCTGTCTCTATATTTACCTGCGCTTGCGCAACAAACAGACGTGTTGTTTGAAGTCAGTACATGTGTCGTGTGCCTCTTTTCTGTGTCCCGTTATTCGCGCTGTTTGCTAAAGAATATTTATTGTCATGTTTCACTTCAGTTGGCAGTGAAGTTTGATGAGTAAAACGGGCTCAGCTGTGAAGTGTAGTGTACTGCAGACTTTGGACGATTTAATTAATTAATTATGGAGTTTTACATGCCAAAACCAGCTTCTGATTATGATCACCGTAGTGGGGGACTCCAGAAACTTGGACCACCTGGAGTTCTTTAACGTGCCCTTATATCTAAGTACCACGGGTGTTTTTGTATTGCGCCACTATCGAAAACAACGGCCGCCGTGGCCGGGATTCGATCCCGCGACCTCGTGCTTTGCAGCCCAACACCATAGCCACTAAGCAACCACGGCAGGTAGGCTTTAGAATAGTGAAATGCTCAGACTCCATACACTTTGTCAATGTCTGTTGCACACCTCATTGCTTCCGTCGATGAAAAGACTCTTCAAAAACAGCAGACGCTCCGGAGGTATCAAGTACGACGCCATATTGAAAAGGCCGCATGACGACGATTTTGTTTGTTTCTACGATTGGCTGGCGGAGTAACACAAGCCCGCATGGTCCGTGTGCCTTGGTTGCCAACTGCTGCTTTTTTTTTTAATTTGTATGCTACTATAGAAATCTTTATTTTACACTTTCGCTTGTTTACTTGTTCTTGGCAGTGTTCTTCCTGCGCGCTTTTTTCCTGCGTGAGTCCATGTGATGTGGTTCCTTGTTTGCCAAGTAAAGGAGAGGTGTATCTCAACGGCGTACCTGTGAGAAACACCTTATTTCATTTCTCTTTTGCGGGTTTACGCGTCCTTATGGCGAATGGCAGCCGTGATTCACATGTGTATAATAGTAAAGGTACCCCCCTCATTTGCATAGAAAAGTTACCTTGGGTTACCCCACCTCCCCCCGAAGAAATATCCTGGGTACGTGCCAGCTCTAAGCAATAATAAAGGTGACTCTGTATAAAAGCAAAGTAAAGTATCTGTAAAACTTGTGGGTCAAAACATTGACGGGCTTTTGAGAATACATGACAACCATACGCCAATTTGGAACATACCTTACCAATTTCATATTTCCAACGCATATCAGATTCGAACCAAACACCTAGATACCTGTAGCGGCATGCTCTGCTCAACAAGACATTATTCAAAAATATAGACAGGGAGTCACAATTCGTTTCCTTCCTCCTGGCCTGGAGGACTACAAAACTGGTTTTTGTCGATGTTCAGTGTAAGCTTATTCTGCGTGGACAATTTCGTGACACGACCTAGTTCTTGATTTATTTTGCCCTACAGTTCTTCAATAGTGTCCCCAATAAAAATTAAAACCCTATCACCCGCGTATAATAAAACTTCAGAGCACGTTAATTAACACCGACGGAAGATCATTGACGTATAGGGAGAAGAAGACGGGCCAAAGGACTGAGACTTGCGGAGTCCCCCTCAAAACACTGTGTGAGGCTGACATGAGGTTATAAATTACAACATACTGCTTCCTGTCAGAGAGATAACTATTTCGCAGATCCGATATTCGCCCCCTAAAAGCATAAAGTATACAAATTATGAAATAATATTATATGATTAACCGTATCAAATGATTTTTTTTCAAGTCTAGAAATACAACAACGGCAATCTTATTATCATGTGATGCTGTATTAATCAATTGTGTAAGTGCAAGAACTGCAAATGATGTGGATCTATGAGGAGGAAACCCATGCTGATTAAGAAAAATAATATTATGCTTACCTAAAAATTCCTGCATGCGTACACAAATTATTTTCTCAAACAAAGTATTAAATATGCTCAAAACAGATATTGGTCTATAGTTGCTGGGGGCAGAACGATCTCCTTCCTTATAAATTGGTACTACCTTTGCTATGTTGAGGGCGTCCAAGGAGGGATTAAACATCTGCAACAGATGAATACCTAATAAGTCTGTATTATCTTTCAATAACCTGAAGAGAACTCCATCTAGTCCCGCCGCCTTACTTGCAGAAAGGTTTTTCACTACCATTAATGTATCCACCAACTCTACACCATGCATCACGAAGCTATCACTAACAGACTGTATTGGTAAGGAGGGTTCATAAGCGAGAGGAAACTGCGCTGCTAGTGACGGCCCTATGTTAGAAAAGTAATCATTAAAAGCATCTATCGTAGCTTGATCGACTAGTTCGGGCAATACAGGCTGATTTGAGTGATTACCGATTACATCATTTACAATAGTACATATTTTGGCGTGTTTCCGTCGGCCTGCTGTACCATCGAGGAGTAATATTTTTTTTTCGTTTCCGCATAAGAGCTATTTCTTTATTCCTCACCATTTAAATTGGCTTCTGTATAGGAGTTAGGCCTGTGTTCCTTCCATTTGTGGTACCACTTATCTTTTTATTTCAACACAAATATAATTTCCTCGGTCATCCAGGGATAGATGGGCTTACTGTAATTATTACGCGTTATCGGGATGCTACCTAATATTTATCAGATTTCTAAGGATTTCTTCAAATTTCAGATATTCAGTGTAATAACCGATGGACGCAGCAGCAGCCTTTGCAAGCTTTCTTTATTGCACAAAAAACAAGGGTTTATGTAGGCACGGTGCATCGCTTATCGGCACACGTGCGATAGGTTTAACACGGAAGATATGCGCACAAGATAGCCAACTCAGTCACGTCGCTCTGTTATCACATTCAGTGTTAACGTCACTGTCATACAAGAGGTAAAAATCAGATTGTTCGAGGTTTCTGCGAAGAAGCTTATAATCAACCTTCGTACGTATATGTTCAACCGGCGACTTCTGTCTGGGTGGATTGGATTGTATAATGAGAAAAATAGGTAAATGATCAGCTATTACATTAGAGTAAGTTCCAGCAAACACCTCAGTATCTATACTGCATAGAGCGTGATCTAATAAGGTGCTAGACGTGTCAGTAAGGCGAGTAGGTTCTGTGATAAGACTGCGTAAGGCAAATGGCTGGAGAAGTAACGTATAGCTGTTCTGCGTATCACAAGCTAGATCAATGTTAAAATCACCTACCATAACGATATTTCTACAAGGCCCTCGAGATAGTTCTCCCAGAATAAACTCAAGCCTGCTCAGGAAAGGTGCCATCAACGAGTCAGGAGGTGGGTAAACCACATCTTCAATTAAACCGAAATCAAGTCTTATAAATAGCGCTTCCATATATTCATCAGTACTTGAGAGAGAAGGCAGAACTTGAAAATGGATGTTTTCTTTAACAAAAAATGCGACGCCTCCCCCTCGCGTACGAGAATCGCGGGGTTGCGACAAGAATTTGTATCTATGAATATAGATTCTTTCATTAGACTTAAGTCATGTTTCCGAGACAGCAATTAGGTCAAACAATGGTTTATTACGTGAAATACTTGCAACTAAGCAGTTTAAATTGTTATGAATACTGCGAACAATTACGTTAGCCCTCCAAGTAGAACAAAAGTTGAAAAAAGTCATTCTTATTCCATTCCCATTGGAGAGACAAGATGTTCTATTTCCAATTTCCTTATACTACCGACCGAAGAAATCAGCTAAATCTAGAATTATTCTGACCATGCCTTGCTAACCGTGCAAATCCCGACAGCAGAAGTCGCTGGCCCCCATGTGGTCCGATCAACTTACATAGCAGGACTTTTCCATTCCCACCCACGACGCGCTTACCCAAGTTTCGGCGAGGTTTCTTACAAACTGTGAGTTTCCAGGACAGATTAACCTCGTGCATGCGACTACTTCTTCCATACCTGGGCTGCGAGGATGGTTTCGAGGCTGCGCCTTGGCCACGGGCGACACGCAGGGGTGTAATTACGTCATGCCCTCATATCCTCTGGTACTTCAGGGGGTGGTTCATTGCTTAGCAGCTGCGCATCGCCTTTGCTGCCAACCCTTCCCTTTGAGTGAATGAGAGCGGGGACGCAAAGGCTAGCAAAGCGCGACGGTGCGATGCAACAAAACGAGAAGGCAGAAAACAATCCTAAGCTTTATTCTTTCGTTTTCCTTACCTCTTTCGTGTTCGCCTCACATTGCGCAATCTGGCGGACGGCAGATGCTACTACGGGACCGCTCCGTTCCATCCATCTCGCGAGGTCTAATTGCGGCTGGCAGGCCCCAGAAAGATCGCCGCCAGATACGGTGGCCGAGGAGAGGGTGAGCAGGCCCTCCAGCTGCGCCACACGGCGGCCATAGCCCGTGCGATTAAGACAACTGCGCGAACGGTGCTGCGTGGCTGCGTGCTCGAGCGCGCCCACCCCGACACCACGTAGCCAACGTCCTTCGGAGTTGGCCCACCTAAAGACAAAAACAAATGGGGCTGCGACCTCTGTGCACTTCACACTACGTCCCTTCCGAAAAATAAATCAAGAAAGAGTGAGGCAACGTTCCCATAACGGTACAAAACCAAAGCGAGTCCAACGGCGTCACAATGAACTGAATATAGCAGGTTAATTATTAAGGTAACAGGTTCTTTAAATGAATATACCAGCTCAACGTTTTCTTCCTTCTTACTTCTCATAATTAGTGTAAACAAATATACATGCAGAGGGCCACGTAAAGGCATGTCGTAAGAGCAACCCAGAACCGTGATAGGTGGCCCAACAAAAAACAAGTAATGCAAGATGACAACAAAAACGACGATGACGGACTGACAACGAGGATACCACATCATGGAGCTGCGATCTAATCCTGAGAGTGGACAGAGCTTTCCCTCTTTCTCTCTTTTTTCGCTTTTCCCCTCCCGCCTTCTTCCATGCAGGGCATTTTAATGTGGATATATAACGATACTATAACGACAGCCGCGACGAAAACCAAATTGAGTAAACTCAAGGAGTTAACTGTAACGCTGTAGAGTAACACTGTAGTTAATTGATTAAATGTTTATTGGTAGAGGATGGTAGACGGCCTAATAAAAGGCCACAGAAGAACTCAATGCCTCGCACCTATTTCCAGGTAGCCATCTGTGAGAGCTCACGTCACATCAGCTCATTTTATTTTCTGTTACAGTGCTTATAAGTATTTTCGTTCGTTCGAGAATAGCTGCGCACCGATTGATTCGCGAGCTGATCGTTGCGTGAGTATGTGCGTACTTGCGGGTGCATGTCTTTCGAGGAACACAGCGCTGTGGATTGATCGGCACGTTCTGTGCTTGGAAAGCAGTGGAAGCGTGAACAAAGTAATGATAGGCTGATTCCAACGCTTCGAAGCAAACAAGTCAAACATAGCAAAGGAAAGAGCACGCCCTTCTCCAATAACAACTGCTACATCCCGACGCCGCCGAGCAGCACGTCTTATTAAATGGGCCGCTGCACTTGTCTACTGTTTCTGATCGCGAGTATCATCCTGCACACGATCCCGTACTACACAATTCTTTTTTTTATTGTTTGCTTTCCTCGCAGAAGACGCACGCCGTTCAAAGTTAAATGAGTGATTGCTGTACAGAAAGCGAAGTCGAGGTTATTGTCCGGCCGGCTACAGAGTTCGTAACGCACGCTAAGAGAGTCTGAAGTAGCGAACGATCCAAGACCATTTTATTCCAAGGTTACTGAAGCGTATCGTTCGTAATTATGTGAACAATTTGCGTCGTGATCCGTATAGCAGCGCGTTTCGGGGTATCTTATTACATACGTATGACCCTCGTTTCGGGCGAGTCGGTGTTATCCCTTACGGCAATGCTGCTGACTCATTCGATAAGACTGTGAAAGAAGGGAGAGAGAGATACAAGCTTTAATTATATGCTGGAGATGTTAGCCTGGCTGTTCACCTGACATGCTACTCCAGGTGCTGGGTAACGATTATGATTATAAACACTTAACAGTACATACAGTCACACACACACATAGGTCACCATTATGACCGTATAGCATGCGTAGCGGCTAATGTTCTCTGTCCGTCGACAGCAACATAACAACAGGAAAGCATGCTTTCCCGCACGTAAGTATAAACGCGCAAGGTCAAAATAACTGAACATGCTCCCATCTTCCCAAGAGTGAAATCTATTCTCTTAAACGCATTGATGTCGAAGAGTTGACCTGTCTCCGATAGTCGTATACTGCAGCGCTTGACAGAAAGGACTGAATATTGCATTGCTGTCAACGTTCTCGCAGAGAGTAACGGTGAAAAACAAAAGCATGAGTGCAGATTGAAATATCCATGATATTCTGGGGTCATTTTTGCTGTTGACCTGACATATTTTCCAGCGTGATATTTTTCTTTCCACAGCCAAATGGCTATTGCATCACTGCATCGGCAAATGACATAATTAACAGACTAAATACTTAGACAGTTAAAAATTCCTTATGCATTATTTGTTCTAGAAGAAGAGCTGTTCTTTCCCGGGCCAAATCCACGGAAGAAAAACTGTGTTCTACCTAAACAAAGTTAAATTTATAACGACATGGTAGGGGACCGAAAGAGACTGGCCATGGACGTCTGAAGTCAAAGGGCAAGGCAGTTACGACGAGTAGCTTTGCAAAACTTAGCAATTTATTTACATGGTGCAGGTGAGAAGCAGTAGTGAGCAGAAATCTAAAGAGGGAGGGGGTGATTATATTAAAGGATGGATAGGTGGGGGGGGGGGGGGGGGGGGAGCTAGTTGGTAACCATAACGCTTTGCCACTAAGGTGTTCGGGTGGCATTTTCTGCACCACACAGGCTTAGTCGCATTTGCTCGATTGTGCACAGAAGGGCACAGATCACGTCAGTGGGGGATAGAGGGTGCAACTAGAAACATGTTAATTATTTTGTCGATTGTATCTCAGGAGTAGTAGACATAATTCCCTAACCTGGGGTCACATGTACATTGGCCAAACAGGCAGATGTGTCAACATACGCTAAGAGAACACAGAAATTCACTAAATGGCGTGCCATCCTCTCATCTCGCCTCACATTGTAAATAATGTCTGTGTAAAGCCATCTTCGAAAGCACAGTCATTCTGTTCTGTCATCCTAACCAAACCACACGAGAAATCTCGAAAGCTTATCATATCATTAAAAATGCCGCGCTGTGTGTAAGCCAACCATCCATATTACTACGTGACAAAGAATTCAATTTTATTAATCGATATTCACGCGTGCCTTAGATGCATGCTGTTTTTATGCTTCAACTTGACATGCGCGAGGCGTCCACTGTCTATATATGTATTTTTCCATACGTGCATTAAACATCAGTTGTGAGTGAGCGCGTGTGGCGTGTGTTTCTTTCTCTGCGTCTTTCGTGTTTTTAGCGCTCTAAGTTTTTATTAATAGGTGATTATTTTATAGCATTCGAGGTCCCCGAAATGTCCCCAGTCCTCTGAACAGAAAAATCACAATGTTCTCGGAATGCCTTTTCTTTCGTTGCAAGGTCGACAGTCCGGGCCAATCCCGCCGGAAGCGGCGCACACTCCACGGGCTGCTACAATGCCCTCAATGTTATCGGAACGACGGAGTGCAGCGCTTTGCGTGCGACCGCAACCATCAGCCTGCTGCAGGCGATGCCCATTCTTGCCTTCTTGAAACGCCAGGACGACGGAAGTATTTTGCACTGTTCAACACGGATGTCGTCACTGTCAGCGAAACGCCTGGCGAAGGGCGCACACAGCATAATTCACCACTGAAACTTCGTCATCTTTGGGGTGAGTGGTAGCAAATTGGATTTTCGCCGACTGCAAATACACTGCAAGGTGTCTCGTTTCTTGAGTATGGTCTGTGAAAACCAACCCTCAATATAACAAAAGAAACATTGCAATATCTTGGGCAAAATACACAGACTACTTGTCTGTGTCTGTGTTAGAATACTACACAGACACAGTCTGTGTTAGAATACTAACACAGACACAAAAACTTACAATAAGCAGGCTGTTTTCTCTCTCATTTGCACTAGTGCTACTTGGCTCGCGCTACCGGCACTATATGAGGTCATTCAAAAAATTAGCCGTATTACAAAAAAGCGTTTTGTGTTTCATTGCTAGTTTGTCGTATATAACGAGCCCACGTCGAAATTACGGTAAATATTGCGACTCATTATGAGCAACTCCTCTTGACAGCATTTCGATCAGAACTATTTCAAAATAGCCGCCACATGCGTGCTTCAAGAAATGTATTAATTAATCTCACGTCTCGCATAAGAAAATCTACAGAACATTCGCATATTTTTCATATTTGTACATCCACCTTACCCCGGAAAGGACAACATGGCCTCGATATCAATAAGTCATAAAAGAAGCACACTGCAAATATGAACTGCGGATGCATACATAAAAGGACTTACATTGACTTCTTCCCCCCGGTGTGATAAGTGACCGTCTCAGGTACAGGACTGCCGTTTCGGGAAGCATGGTGCCCGTAGAGACACTGTGTGCTAGTTGTTGCACGTCCGTGCGTGTATAGTGCTTGCGGATATTCTCGTTTTGCGTTCTCCTAATTTTTTTTTATTTACCCGACTAATGTACTTGGGACTTTGGGATAGCTAGCACTAACGAAGCCTACTTTCCCTTTTTTTTTCATTTTAAATTAGTTTTTAAATGATATATCTCACGTCCACGTATAGTGTGAATCCCACATGTCTATAGTGATCGAGCAGCCGGCTGCTGACTGCGATAGCAAGGTCTAGAGATAGCCAGTGCTGTCGAATACGAGTGCATGGAGCTCTTATGCCGGCATGGCCACGTGTAGACTACTAATAGCGTTGGTCAGTACTCATTCTCGCCATCGAGGGTGAACGAATCAACCTCTTGACCACTCTGTACGAGTGCGATTGATACTGTACTGACCATGACCTGCAATTGCTGTGGTCTTGTCTGCACAGCGTACTAAATGCTCGTAAGTTAAGTTGATGGACGGACGGCTGTGTTTCTTATTGACGAATTCCCTATTAGAAGTGGTGCCCTAAACTTGCTGTTCTTATGTATTCTTTTTTTTTGTACTTCCGGATCAGAAAATTGTACATTGTTTATAATCTGTGTAATCCACTGCGGATTCTTTTGTACCGTGTGCTTCATTGCTGCCTTTGTGGCCTGAGGGTGCCGGGTTAGCCAAGCTGCCAAAGCGCAGCTTTTTTCCGTTATCCAAACCACTAATGTGCGGCTTATTATGTAGTCATGTGGTCAAATAAACCGATTTACAATTCAATTCGCATAATGAGTCTTAAGAGAGCACTTACGAAAAACCTTAACCAAACTTCATTTAAGACTTGGGGAATTGCGACAAGGTCAGTCTTGCCGTGAGCGGAATGTTTGCGAGTCAGAAAGAACTCAAAAAGAAAAAGTGGGGAGGCCACCGTCTTGAAATCCACGCGCCAGCTTCGCGTTACGTTAGAGCTATTGGCAGCGTCTGTTCGGTTCTATATAACTGTTTAACAATAAAACAACCAATAAAAAAGCTGATGGCTTTCGACAGCAGGCATTGACGTAACCCGACAACTTTTGTGCAATAGTTAGGCGCAAATAGGTCATAACTACGTGAAAATGCTGTGAAATCTGGACATTAAACTGATATCACAGGTGCTGTGATAAGAGCGCGAAATTCAAGAAAGTGAAGTGCTTTTGTCTGGGTCTTCTTTTTTGCTTGGAATCAACCGTTGTTGTTCTTGTCGTCATAGCAGCAGCAGCAGCAGCAGCAGCAGCAGTAGGAGTAGTAGTAGTAGTAGTAGTAGTAGTAGTAGTAGTAGTAGTAGTAGTAGTAGTAGCAGCAGTAGTTGTAGCAGTTTTGATGCAGTGTTGTTGTTGTTGTTGTTGTTGTTGTTCAAAGTTGGAGGCTGTCCCGGAGCAGCAGCATACACCTAGCAGCATTTATGACCCATTGTGCCATTTTAAGATGACATGTGGACATGACAGGCGCGATCGCGCATGTATTCACCGTATTCGTCTGAACGCCGCCTATACAAAATACTTATTGTGTAAAATTAAGCGGGTCGGATTGCCGCTGTGCTATGCGTGCAATGTATGAGAGGACATAGTAAATTTAATCTGCAACTGCAACCGCTTTGCACTCTGAAGGACCATCTTATCGACGGCACTAAATGTACACTATAGCGTTCGCACCTCGAGCCACAACATGTAATTTAACCGTTGACTAGCCCCGCCTGTGAGTCCCGTGCTACGAAGGTGCTTTTATCTTATCTGGGAGACACTCCTCTCAACGAGACACTTTAATTCGGTATGTTGTGTTAGTGTGTGTTATATGTAGCATGCCCTGCGGGTATTATTTCATTTATCATCGCTGTCACGGGGAGTAGCACGCTAGTCGTACCGCCAAGCAAACCTCTCCTGTTTTCATTAAAGAGCCGCTCTGTCTACCAGTTCAAACTGGTTTAGTGTTTTTGTTTAGCATTGATGTAATATATTTCAAAAGTTATTAATGTTGGCTCTAAAAAATACAGTAATCAGACATTTCGTTTAAACGGCAGTAAAGTTAACTTCCAGGGCACCCTCTTCCCTGGTTTGTGCGTCTGCACCGACTCACGCTTGCCCATTACACACCTCTTCGAGGCATTGCCTAATAGCACGTCATTCGCGAACGAGATCGAAGGGCAGAGCGGGAAAATTTTCCCGGGGTAGGCATGCTACGGGCCCTTCTTTTGGAAATATTCCAACTATATTATCGGTAGCAAAGAAGGTCACGTATCATTCATTATTAACTAAAGTAAACAGATCTTATATCGTCTACAGGACTCGAATACAGGACCCCAGCTGTAAAGAATTATTGAATTCACCACTTGAAATCTTAATTTCCGCATCATTGAGCCATATAGAAACGATCGTACGACAGCCACGGGTGGCAATTCCTCATGCATAAGAGTGTACACTGGCTATAAGTCTAAATGTGTTTGCTAGAAAATAAGCATGGCACTTCATTTTCTTTAATGTTCTTATGCTAACCATCTGCAAAGCTTCACGTGTCAGCCTGTTTCGTTTGTGAACAGAAGCACTTACCGGTAAAACAAAGTGCCGGCGTTATTATTTATCCCGCCTGTTGACCCTGCTCAGCTAGCAAATCGGGTGAAGGTTATAAAGAGAGCTGACAGAAAGTTGATACCAATGGCTGTCGTCTTCAAAGATAGCTACATCGAGCGCTCGTTTAAGATTGCAGTCCACACTGTTAATGAATTTCCAGGACAAAGACCTTTCTGAACGTTCGATGCCGTTCCGACTGTTTTCGAACATTATCATCTGCAACTTGCCTCAAAAATAACCGAAAAAGCCTATGTGAACAGGAACCATCATATAAACAGAGGAAGCGTAACGAGGGATCCCAGTCTGACGAATCGTGTTCGCCTGCAGATGGAGAGTCACAGAGCCCTGAGGACACTTCGTTCTATTACTTCACCAGTACTGCACAGCGTGTGCTCTGCGTGCATTTTTCTGCTAGGTTAAAATATGCTCATGACTGTGTCCCCATCGCAGATTGTTTTCAAGATACGGCCATCGCGTATCGCTTCAACGCGAACTAAGCGGCGAGAACACAGCGCATACGAAGCTATCAGCATCAATACTTTTTTTGTGCGAGTTGGTTGTCTCTAAACATATGAGTAACAGCGCAAACAGACGTGTGTACGTGTCTCCCTTCTTGTGGTCGTCTGTTTGCACTGTTACTCATATGTTTCACGAAGCTATCAGCACTCTGCGCACTCTGCGCCAATCGCAGATCGCTTTCAAGATAGGGCCCGCGCGGCCGCGCCATGCCGCGTCATCCACAGCCACCGCCGGAGTACGGTTGATCACGGTTGATAAGGATTCGACGCGGATGGATAAGGCACTCAAGAGCGATAGCCGCTTATCGTGATCGGCTTATAGTGTAGTCACTCCTAGTAATCACCTTGTGCTTAGCAGTAATCGAATAGATATAACAGAAAGTTTTAAATCACTTGGAGTTGTTTTTGATTCCTCAATGAGATGGAAAAATCATACAGCTTGTATTGAAAATAAATCTTTGTCATTCGGCTGGTTTCCTTTCTAGTCGTCCATTTGATTTCCCTACGCGACTAAAGCGTTGTATCTATCATGCTGTTTTTAATATCCGGTTAATTACTCTCATTTTGTCTGGAACACGACATCAAAAACCAACCCTAATAGACTACTCCTATTGCAAATGAAAGCCGTGGGGCATATTGCTGGTATTAGTTACACAGAACACACCAGATATCTTTTTTGTTCAATATAATATTATTCTGATTACCACTACTCCTGAATATCGGCTACTCTATTACGTTACATTTTAACCATCTGCAGTGACTGAGTTTCTGAAATATATTGCTGTCTTAACTTTAAAGGATAACGTACGTTGTTCGTACTAGATGCGTTGAAGAGTGGACTGTTCCATGTACCAGAATGAACTATGGTAATCAAACTTTGCAATTCCTGATGACAACGATACCAAATACATGCGAAACGAATGAAAGTAATATATTTACCCTCACATTTAAAAAATTTAAACGATATTTTCTAATGTCCAGTATATAGGCTTTTCTTTTACGTAAATTGTTCACGAGGAACTTATAGAATGTTTCATTTATTGCAACTTGTATTCCGAAATTTTGGATTTTGTGATACTGTTTTCAGATGTTGAAACCTTTTAAATTCATGTACATGGTGTTTCATATAACTTGAACCAAGCATTTCGAAAAAGTGGTTAAACGCAGCTGAATGAAACCAACGACATATGGTATGCCGTCATGTGGTGCTCTTAGAGTATTCTTTATATTACGCTTAGTTAGTTAATGAACTAAGGTCAATTATGCAATTTTTTTTATATTCACGTAAGGTCCAAGTGCGTTTCGGTCTGTTGCAGATGAGGTTCAGAAACGACCGATCCAATTTCTTGTGGTAATGTATATGGCTGCGTGGCAATTTTTTTCGGTGTTTAAAGAAAGCCCGCGAAATATGAACTAAAACCACGCGACTGCGTTCGTGCGCTGTGGTATTGTAACGCTCTCAACCATGCGTCGAGCCTATGGCTTATCTGGGACGACGGCGCTTCCTTTCTGTGAGCCACCGCCAACGATGATGTCGCACTGTGAAGCCAATGCCTAGAGCCGTGGCCGCTCACTTCGCCACGGTGCGCTCGCACGGTCCTTTCGCACGAAGCGCGGTTGAGGGCGCTGCAATACGATAGCGCATGAGCGCAGTCGCGTGATTTTATTTCATATTTCACGGGCTTTCTTTAAACACCGAAAAAGATCGCCACGCAGCATGTACATTGCTACAAAAAATTGGATCGGTTGTTTTTGAATCCCCTCTACAATTAACGGACCGAAACACACTTGGCCCTAGAGTGAATATGAAAAACTTTGCATAATTCAACTAAATAAGCGGAATATAAAAGAAAATATTCTAAGGAGCGCCACGTGACGCCTAACCATAGGCCGTTGGTTTCATTCATCTGCGGCTAACCACTTTTTTTTTTTTAATTCTTGGTTCAAGTTATGTGAAACACCCTGTATATGAATGTTTGCTCTTTCAATTGCTATTCGTTTGAATATAATATTGTGCGTGTGTATTATGCTAAGACTTTTATTGTTTACTACATTTTTGCTTCTCTACCTTTTATTTGCTTATGTTGGGCCTCAGACACATTCAAGCTACACTTTTTTAGCTGTCAATCTGTGGTCATTTGCCCTATTCCGCTGTATGAAAAAAAAAATAAAGGCAATTTTCAATTTTCAATCTCCAGCGTCCTCAGCTCACTGGCGCCGCCACCTGTAGTAATTCACCTTGTGCCGCTGTCCGCAGCAGTTCATGTCACCGCAGCGCTGTCGTTTATACAGGTCGTATCACGTTTCATGACATTGATAACGACACCGGGCTGCGTGGAGATCAGCAAGTGGTACAGTGCGCACGCATACTTAGACAACGGCCAGAGGAGTTTCTGCGTGAATTTTTATTGCGATAGCAGTTATATGGACACTCCAGGTACATTTCTGCCATTGCCGTGATGTTCCATAAAAAGTCCAAGGGTGATAACATCGTCGCCACGTGCCGTATGCGTTATGTGCGAGTGAAAGCGTGCGAGGTTGCGCTGCCGATGGTCGCGCGTGCAAGAGAGGAAAGCGGCGAGGAAGTTCGCCGTCTTCCGTCGCGCTCAAGGCAACGGGGAGAAGGGAGGGAAGTGGAATTTATACTCCGGCGGCGGCTTAATGCGCGCGCCCTATCTCAAAAACGATTTGCTATGCATTAGGCAGTGTGCGTCGAGTGCTGATACCTTCGTATGCGCTGGGCTCTCGCCGCTTCGCGTTGAAGCGAGAGGCAGCACGAATGTCAGTTCGCTCGCTGCTGCTGCCACGCTTTCTCACTCTAGCGTTCTGACAGCGAGTGTATGCGCGGTCATCGAGTGAGATGTGTTCACTTTTGCTTGTGCGCGCGTGACACTATGATTGTTAATTTAGTTAGTAAGCGAATGTTTACAAGTTTACACTGCCGATAAACTACTGTCCTTACTTCGTACAGTTATGTACTAATTTGCTATCGCAATTGATGTTTCGCCTTCCGGGAGGAACTGTGACTTTTTCCAGATCCAAAAATTTACATCGCTTATCCGTGGGAAATCGCTTCGAATTCCCCATTAAGATGAGCCCACTGCTACTAAACGTTTATAAATTGATTAATGTAGTTTTTTGTAAATTAACGACTAATTACCTTGTGTCACCCGTCACCCCGTGGTCGCCACCACTAGCAGCATATCTCCGAAAGAACCGTCCTGTTATTTCAAAACATCGATTTTTAAATACTGCTTAAAGTCTTCGTAAAAACACCCTCTATAGCTCCTTAGGGCGTGGAACGGACGTTTGTGTTGTGTTGACGGCATCTCTTGAACAATCTGTAGAGAAAACCGGGAGTTTATTCATAACGGAACTCTGTCCAAGGTAGGGCATCGACACGAGCCGATAGCACGTGTCACGCGTTATGCGTGTATCTTGCGTCATTTTAACTTTCTCCAAGACTATCTAAGCAAGGGATACAAATTTACAAATTAGCCTTACGTCCACCCACTACAAAGCTGCCGCCATGTAGGCGTAAATACCACCCCGCAAATTTATCAGAAAATTATAACAGTGGTTGGACAATACTGGGATGTCACACGGATGTTGAAGGGATGTAAAGAGCTTAAAGGGGGTATAGCGAAGCGTATCAATGGCAATAAAACGCGTCAAAATTGGTACGTTCCAAAATTACGTTCCAAATACGTTCCAAAACGTGCCAAAATTTGTGCGTCTTGCCTTTGCTTCGAGTAGTTGGCAAATTCGACTTCGCCCTGCCATCTGCTAGCCGCCTGGTTAGCTCAGATGGTAGAGCGGGCTGCCCCGAAAAGGCGGTGGTCCCGGATTTGAGTACCGGACCATGACGAATGTTTCTTCAACTGCGAAGCTTTTCTTTCGAGGGACCCATATGGTTTTCCTTCGTAGCAATTGCTACGATTGGGTGGAGGCCTCATTTTTCCTTAATTAAAAAGATGTAGTTTACTTTTACTGTTTAATCGCGTAATTATGTGAACGAAGAAGAGCTGAACGTCCTCTTTGCATGGACATGTCATTCCGAACATGTGTAGCAGACCCACACGCTCCCGTACTACAGAACATAGAGTTCTATACAATAACTACCAGAGGGACCCTGGCGCTAGTGTCTACGGGAGCTGCAATGGGAGCGGTTGAGCCAGCATGGGCAGCACATGAATTTGCCTAAACTTCGTCCTTCTGGCTTCAAACGGCTTCGTGACTTTGTAAACTCGTCATTTTCAAGAATGTACTACGTAATAAATAGTTAAATAAACATTATTAAGATTGTTCGAGGGCAGGATTCGTGCACAGGACCTCTAGCGCAGAAGTCCATTATTCAAACCATTACGACGCGGACGCATGCGTCGACAAGCGATACGAAAGGACCTTATGAAGTTATCGCGGGCAAGCCAGTGCCTTGAGACGCTTGGCGCGTTTCTATTTGGCCACCACGACAAGCTGAACCATTGCAATTGCATGCGTGTTCGCAGCGTCTTCTGCACTTGGAAAAGTATAGCGTGCTCAGAAATCTACAACGATGAAGGCATACAAAGCGTAATGAACGAATCAGCAAGAACTTCTGAATCGACAAGCACGAAGATCAGACAAATACATGTACTTCGCATCATTCTCATGGTGGCTCAGATATTGCAGAGTCAGAGTTCCTTCTAGTATATTGTAGGAAACTATGCTGCAGCGCACCGTATGGCAGGCGTTACTCTCGATGCCACCACGGCGCTTGCGCTCAGCGCAATATAGGCAGTATTATTCGTTTCATCTGCTCCTGCTGCTCTCTGCTCTCGCCACTTTGGCGAGAGCATGTGGAATAATCTGTCGAATACGACACATGCTGCCCTCTAAAGTATAACTCACGTTATCTAACAGTATCTTCCTTTCACATTTAAGCTATTGTAACCTAGTGTGGCGTACGACATCCCAAGCAAACATTCGAAGCTTAAAAACATCACAAAAGAAAACTGTCCGATACATTTTTAACGCACCGTTTGATGCTCATACACTCGAGATATTTCGCGTTCTTAATGTGCTTCCTATTGAATATTTTTATGATTATAACCTAGTCTTAAAAATTAAAAAATGTTTTCGCTGTAACAACAAGGCTTTCATAAATTTGTGTAACTTGGTCAAACAAAGGAAGCGTTACATGAATTCAGAAAACGGAGCCAGTGAGTGTTTCCTTTCACAGGAACTAATTATGGTTTCAGGCGATTGCAGCACCAGGTGCCGAGAATATTAAACGTGATATGTGCTTCCCATGCCGAAATAAACGCTGTGACGCGAAAGGTACTCAAACTAAATTTGCTCCCCGAGGTGCAGAAACTGACTGAGCGAGCACTGCGCAGGCGTGAAAAGCACGGCGAGCGGGGTCTTCTACGGCGCCGGGCACCATGTGACGTTACGAAGTGAAAATTTCTTGCTCGTAAAGAAACAGCCTGCTTGTCTGCTCCCGCTTATCCGATGTTCAAGTGGCACGTTCGCGGGTGTTGATTATGAACTAAACAGCCGAGCAGCTTTTGCTAAGAAGCAGTGAATTTAGTCCCGCAGCAAATCGCACTGCGCTTGGTGCTGTATCTGACGGTACGGCGGAGGCAGTGCTTGCCGAGCTCTTCGTCCAATTCGTGCGAAGGTGCAAACGTCGGCGCCAGCATCTGGCGCTGAGCGAGCCACGCGTACCTTTGTCCCTACTAAGTTTTCTTCTCTCCGCACTGCACACAATCTTCTAGGGCAAGAAATGATGATGCACAGCTGCCCAGTAGCTTCAAGCTTTTCAAAGCTAGTCTTTCTGTAATGTGTATTCTGTAGTATGAAGAAGATAAAGAATGTTAGACAAACAAGTTCGATTGGAAAGTCACGGATCAAGATAATTTAGCTGTAAAAAAACTTATCCCAAGTACATATTCTCAGCCAGCAATACCAAACTTGCCACTTCAATATTTATTTGCTTACAGGTACTACCAGCGTTGTTACCAGGGGAGCTATTCTGTAAGAGTCCACCTAGTCGACATGTCCATTTCGTCTGCTGCTGAAGTGCTGATTGGCTGTGGCGCCTCGCTGCCGTGGATGCGCAGCCCTGCCCAGCCAATTAGAACTTCAACAGCAGAAGAAATGGACACTAGGTAAATTCTTACAGAACACCTTCGTAGGCCTTAGGTTTCGGGCCTAGTCAGCCTTAGGTAGCGGTTTGCACCGGCAGCCTTGACACCGTAGACTTGGCACAGGCAGCCTTGACATGTACGATCCTGAAACACTTTTGGAATTGAAACGCCTTGAGGACAAGTGGTCGAACGACTTGTCGGAAGTGACCGATTTTGACATGCAAAGGGATGGCGTCGCCCTTGAACACTATCTTCACGCAGCGGCTGTTTTCAAGGCGGCATACGTGCGTTACGACCACTCCTTCATACGCCGGTTCGATAAGAATAGGCAGGTCCGAGTTCGCGATTGCCAGGTCAATGTCGTAGATGACGCCGGCAGTACAGGTACCTTCAATTGGTATAACGTGGCGCACTTTGACGTCCCAATTCTGTAATCTGTCGGAGCTTGTCTAGCGCATTTCCACGGGTCGTGTCGACAGCCAAGACATTCTTCCACGTGTTTAGTCGTACCTCCTTAATTTCCTTTGGCGCTATTCCCTCAAGGAAAACGGAGAGAGCTTGCCTGCTTAATCCTCGCAGGCTGGTGGAAGAGTCCACAGGTATGAAGAGGATGGTGTGCGGCCAGCGCTCACGCTTTGCCTGCAGGATTGATATACTCCTAGGTGATGACATCTTGATAAGCCTCCTTTTGGCCTTTCGACTCATCACCTACACAAAGGTGTCATCAGACGAGTCATCGCCTGAGACTGAGTAAACGTCAGTACCTCGCTTCCTTGAAGAGCTTATCAAAGTAGACCTCTGGCCTGCCGGGTTGGCAAGCTCCACGTCCATGGCCACGAGAGCAGGAGCCTCAGTAGAGTCTTCACTGCTGGTGGACCAGGTGGCATGTGTCAATAAAGAGCTCGCTGTCGTAGTCCTCTGGCCGTTCGGGCCTGTGGGAGGCTTCGCAACCATAGCCGCAAGACAGGACGCATAGAGTGCCGCGGAAATCGTGTAAAATTGGACAAAATATAGCTAGCCGAGAGAGATAAGTTCCAGCAACGAGCAACTTTTCTGGATGCAGATAATCATTAAGGTTTAAATGTTATTGCTGCGGGTGCGCAAATGTTTCAGCGGGCTTTCAAAGTGAGCTTTCAGAAATTTTGCTACATCAAATCTGTGTCTTATTAGAAACAGTTGTGCAAACTTCAAAGGGCGCAGTTAAAATTTAATTTAGAACCTTTCAACTGTGAACGTTACTGCACAGCTACACCATGCTGCCGCAGGAAAACTGATAGGGGATGGCCACAGCTGTCACTTCTGATGCAACGCCATCCACCGCCAAAACCTCCTCACTCTTTACGCAGTCTGTAAACAGCGAAAACGCTTGAGCTTCAAGAGTTGCTCTGCGTTATTTATCGTATACCCCATGGCTCCGCTTGGTTCGTTGTTTCAACAGACACGGTGGGAAGTAACGAAAGATTGCTCTTTACCCTACGGAATGACGATTCATATTCACGAAAGACCGCACAATGGAACGCTCGTAGTAATGTTTTTGAACATCAACGAACGTCTTTGAGCACTTGCTGACTGGACATTTTCAGCAACAACTGCAAAGATGCTTTAGTTTCAGCCTAATTTCGGAATTCGCTAGAAAACAAACATTTGTCATCGATCAGAATGAAATCCTAGGTGTGCGACGTTGCCGCCGTTCTTTTTACCGTTGTTGTCGTGTCTTCTTGTGACATTGTCGTCGCCGTTGTCAGCGGTCCAACTACCATTGAATTAGGTGAAATGCAGGGTTTCTTTTGAATATGTTCTGAATTTTACGTTCTGCAAGCATTGCAGCAACGTTCGTTTGGTGCGCACGCCAGAATTCAATACCCGCGCAATCAAAGCATTCAAAAAGCTTAGTGCTCCGGCATTGCTTCAGCTGGCGTGTACGATTTAGATTAAAAATAAATCTAGTAAGCATAAATAGCTGGTCTTACATTGTGAAACATGGCGGCAAGGCGGGAAAAGGTGAAACTAGGAGAAAGTCTCAAATTTGTGCCGCAGAGAATCGGGACAATGTGTCGTAACAACAACATAGACAGTGACGACCTTGAGGCGAAGCGCAACAACCATTTGGAAGCCGTCTTTGCCCATTACCTTGAACGAAACAAGGTCGCCAAGCCAGATAATTGCCGCAAGTGTCTGCCGCTATAGCATTGCTCCCGAACTATGTTTTGTAGTTGCTGGCACCTGTAGAAGCAACTAGAGGGGCCTTCTTTCCGACTTCCATCGTTTCACGCTCTTCCCTCAGTTTCTTTTGCCACCGTCCTCCCCTCTCTTTTTTTACTCACCTCGTACAAAACGGTCCATCGTCTTGTTGCTTCTGCTGCGATTTCCTGCATGGAGATACAAGAAGAGAAAAAAAATCAATTTCCGGACGAGCAGGATCCGTTAGCGCAATGACGGAAGTCGACAATTTCCTTGGTGAATCGACCTTCCTGTGCTGGGCGGAGTAGAAAACAAGACGCGGGGGAACATCCGTTTTCCTGGGACGATATGTGTATACGCAGTCATCATTGCCACCTTACGCGAGTTTCCCGGACTCTGTCCCCCATTCTTTCTCCACCATTTGTCACAGTTACCAGTTCTTTGAGGAACATCACGAGCATATAGCGACCTTATATCCTTCCTGACAGCGCTGTCAGGAGTCCCTCTACTCGAGTGCACTTGATTCAAAGGAGCTCTTAGACTGTTCTCGCCGACATCGCTACAATATGCACTGGCCACGGGCATTGCGGTGAGGGAGAAGACAAAATTATTGTCTACGGTCATCATCATCATCATCATCATCATCAGCCTGGTTACACCCACTGCATGGCGAAGGCCTCTCCCATATTTCTCCAACAACCCCGGTCATGTACTAATTGTTGCCATGTCGTCCCTGCAAACTTCTTAATCTCATCCGCCCACCTAACTTTCTGCCGCCCCCTGCTACGCTTCCCTTCCCTTGGAATCCAATCCGTAACCCTTAATGACCATCGGTTATCTTCCCTCCTCATTACATGTCCGGCCCATGCCCATTTCTTTTTCTTGATTTCAACTAAAATGTCATTAACTCGCGTTTGTTCCCCTCATCCAATCTTCTCTCTTCTTATCCCCTTCACGTTACACTCATCATTCTTCTTTCCATAGCTCGTTGCGTCGTCCGCAATTTAAGTAGAACCCCTTTCGTAAGCCTCCAGGTTTCTGCCCCGCACGTGAATACTGGTAAGACACAGCTGTTATACACTTTTCTCTTGTGGAATAATGGTAACCTGCTGTTCATGATCTGAGAATGCCGGCCAAACGCACCCCAGCCCATTCTTATTCTTCTGATTATTTCAGTCTCATGATCCGGATCCGCAGTCACTACCTGCCCTAAGTAGATGTATTCCCTTACCACTTCCAGTGCCTCGCTACCTATCGTAAACTGCTGTTCTCTTCCGAGACTGTTAAACATTATTTTAGTTTTCTGCAGATTAATTTTCAGACCCACCCTTCTGCTTTGTCTGTCCAGGTCAGTGAGCATGCATTGCAATTGGTCGCCTGAGTTACTAAGGAAGGCAATATCATCAGCGAATCGCAAGTTACTAAGGTATTCTCCATCAACTTTTATCCCCAATTCTTCCCACTCCAGGTCTCTGAATACCTCCTGTAAACACGCCGTGAATAGCATTGGAGAGATTGTATCTCCCTGTCTGACGCGTTTCTTTATTGGGATTTTGTTGCTTTCTTAATGGAGGACTACGGTGGCTGTGGAGCCGCTATAGATATCTTTTAGTATTTTTACATATGGCTCGTCTATACCCCGATTCCGTAATGCCTCCATGACTGCTGAGGTTTCGACTGAATCAAAAGCTTTTTCGTAATCAATGAAAGCTATATATGAGGGTTGGTTATATTCCGCAAAGGGAACCAAGTGTATCTCGGACTGCAACTGTGCTGTCACGAAGCTAGCACCGTAGATCGCCGCAAGGAGCACCCTCTGTTCAGCGCGTGCCGACTGATCGGTGTGACAAGCATCGATCAACCAATCGGCGTGGGCCAGCTGTTGCCCTGGGTCTTTAAAAGCAGACGCACCCTCATCTGTCCTCTTAGTTGGCAGCAGTGCGCAGGCCGCGCGAGCATCTACTGAAAGTATTCTGCCTTTGCAGGTAAGCACCCACTAGTAGCAACTTCTTCTTTTTACGCACTGCGCACTGCTGCCACACTTACAGTTCCCACTTTTTTTGTTCAATTTGTCATTCTTCTTTTTCTAATATGTCTCAGGACTTAGCTAAAGCCTTCGACGATTTTAAGCGTGAAATGAGATTAGAACTTCGTTCTGTGAAAGACAGCATGAAATTCTGCAGCGACACTTGCGATGAGACGAAGAAGATCACCTCTGAGGTTAAGGCACTGAGAAAAGAAGTCAGCGAACTTGTTAAGTGTAATGAAGGTTTGAGGAGCGAGAACAAGCGGTTGACACGACAAGTTGAAGAGCTACAACAGTACACGAGGCTCAACAATTTGGAAGTAAAGGGTGTCAAGGGGAATTCAGAGCCTGTTGGTATCATAAAACAAATTGAAGTTGTTGGCGAGCCAGTCAGTGCATCGGACATCGATACATGTCACCGCATTCCCACTCGGAACTCGGACGAGACGAACATTATAGTTCGTTTTGTTCGACGAGAAAAAAGGAACACGTTCCTTTCTAAGGCAAGGAAACAGAGACTTAATAACAGTATGCTTGGTTCCTCGGATGGAGGGGCTGTCTATGTTAATGAGCACCTATCTCAGTTTAATAAGCAGTTGTTAGGTGCTGCCATTGCACGTAAGAAATTAGTGTCATGGAAATATGTCTGGACTATAGGGGGTAAGGTGTTCGCACGTCAAAGTGAACTGACTGACGCTCTGAGGATCACCGATCATGGTGATCTGGAAAAAATGACTAGGTAAGGTCTGTTTCCTAAGATGGACTGTCGCACCCCCATGAACTGCGAGCCAACTTGTGCTGGCTATAATGTTGAAGATTTCAAAACGAAGCTCGGCTCTCTAAAGAAAGGGGTCAGTGCTATTCACTTTAATGCTCGAAGTATTAAACACAAGGGTGACCATCTGAACTTGTTTTTTGCGTCCGTAAAGCATAAATTTGATTTTTTGGTGTTTACAGAAACATGGCTAACATCCCATGAGGATCATCCCCGCTTTGACAATTACACTTATAATGGATTATTAAGCCTTCACTGCAAGGGTGGTGGTCTTGCTGTGTACGTAAATAATTTGTACAAACATTCTGTAATAGATGAATTTTGCATAATAGATTCTAATGTGGAATGCATTACTGTATCTACTAGAAATGTAGTGGTCGTTGCAATATACAGACCTCCCACCGGTAACAAACAGCACTTCTTCGACTTCCTTGAAAATTTACTCGTGTATCTCACTTCTACTGGATGCGTATTTATTATTATGGGTGACATAAATATTAACTTATTGTCGAACGATTCATGTGCAACGCAATTGAATGATACCGTTGCATCATTTGCCTGCTGGAATTGCATATCTTTACCCACAAGGGTAACTGTGGAAACAAGTAGTCTACTAGACGTATGTATTACAAATCTGGTGTCTAACAACATTATCTCTGGTGTCCTGTCCCATGACCTCAGCGATCATTTGCCAATCTTTTGCTTCCTGCCTGTCATTCACGACACAGATGTGAAGGTCCCACGGTTATACAGAGTAATTAATGCTCACACGTTGAGTATGTTCAAAACATTAGTCGAAAGTTCAGATTGGGATAATGTGTACGATACAACTGACGTAAACAAAGCATATAATGCATTTATTAATCAGTTTCTTTGGTGCTACGACACTGCCTTTCCACTAAAGGAAACTAAAACTTGCAAAAAGTTTAAAAAGCCTTGGATGACTCGGGAACTATACAAAAGAATTAAAACGAAAAACCATTTGTATCACAAGTTTATCAAGAGCCGTGATGCCAATACCCTCATTGAATTTAAAAAATACAGAAATAAACTTAACCAGGACGTTAAGATAGCTAAATCTACTTACTATATTGATCGGTTTACCAAAGTACATTCTGACAGTAGAAAAGTTTGGCGTGAAATTGCCTTTTTAACTAATAAATGTAATCCGGATCCGCCCCTTACTATTATGACAGTCAATGGCGAACTTACAGGCTCTGATCTCGCAACCACCTTCAATGATTTTTTCATTAATGTAGCTGATTCTGTATGTGCGTCATCAGTACCAGACGCACATTCTAATCTAATCACTCCCTTACAAAATTCTATTGCGCTTATGCCAACTACTACTCATGAAATAGCTCCATTAATACATAAGGTAAAAAATCATGTTTCACCAGGGCATGATGGTATACTAGCGGTACCTTTGAAGCATGTATCTTCTTTAATATGTGACGTCTTGTGTTACATCGCAAATCGTATGTTAGAAAGCGGAGTGTACCCAGATCAGCTGAAGATAGCACGTGTATGTCCAGTTTACAAAAGTGGGGGAAAGAATGACATATCGAATTATAGACCCATTTCTGTTCTACCCGTCTTATCAAAAGTTTTTGAAGGTGTCATTAATACTCGTCTCGAGAATTTTTTCCATAAGTTCAGTGTTATTACTTCCTCGCAGTATGGATTTCTGAAAAACAAATCAACAGAGCAGGCGCTTTTAACAGTAAAAGAAAAAATTATTAAGAATATCGAAATGAAACAGTACACTCTTGGTCTTTTCTTAGATTTCCGAAAGGCATTCGATTGCGTTCATCACAACACCCTACTACGCAAGCTCAACAGTTATGGCATACGTGGTATTGCATCTGACTTGCTAAAGAACTATTTAAATAACAGATTACAGTATGTTCAAGTTAATGGCATACCCTCAGAGAAATTGGCAATTCAGCATGGTGTTCCTCAAGGATCTATATTAGGACCGTTATTGTTTTTAGTATACATAAATGATATCGCTAACATATCCGAATCGCCTAATCTGGTCATGTACGCTGACGATACGAATATATTTTTGTCATCCCACTCCTTGTCTCAAATGGAGGCTACGGCAAATGCATATTTAAGAAAATTACATAACTGGTTATTGACGAATCGGCTAAGCCTCAATTTATCAAAGACTAACTACATAATTTTTCAGCCTATTAATACAGTAGAAAGTATCACTCTGAAAATTTTCTACGAACATACTGAATTAAAACGTGTTTCAAACCAGAAATTTCTTGGTGTTTGGTTCAATGAGAATCTTTCTTGGAATTTTCATATCACCAAATTAATGTCTGATTTAAGTAAAACAGTCGGCTGTTTGTATAAGGTATCTCATTTGTTGCCCCCCTGGTTAAAGATATCCATGTATTACGCACTTCTCTACTCAAGGTTATCTTACTGTATCCTTGTATGGGGAACTACGACGTCCAACAATTACCTCAAATTAATTTCAATTCAGAAACGCGCTATGCGTGCCATTGAAGGGTTTCATGGCAGACCTTCAGATTTACCTACGTTACCGCTATTTCAGAAATATGGCATCCTTAAAGTAAAAGAAGTATATAACTTCTGTCTACTTAAGTACATCCATCATCATAGATTGTTCTTTTCATGCCCAGATAATTCCAACAGCCGTTATGCATTTCGTACGAAACGTAAGCTTGTTCCTATCACACGCAGCAATTATGGCAAGCAAACACTATGCTACCAGATTCCCACGGTAATAAATACCTTTCCCTTTGAAACTGAGTATTACCTTCCACAAAAACGCTTTAAATCTACAATTAAAAAATACCTATTGGAACAAACGGAATGATACATTTATTTAGTCGACATACTTTGTATTTATTTGTATTCAATTTACTACCTTTCAAATGTTTTTTTTTTCTATAACGCACATGTTGTAAGCTGTGATATTGTTTCTTTGTTTTAGGACTGATATTTTTATGTTTGTGTCAAAAAGATATTGTGTCTTTACACCACTAATACGATAAGTTGTGTATTCAATTTATTCTTTTCTT
Source organism: Dermacentor andersoni (assembly GCF_023375885.2). Lineage (NCBI taxonomy): Eukaryota > Metazoa > Arthropoda > Arachnida > Ixodida > Ixodidae > Dermacentor > Dermacentor andersoni. The sequence goes on from NC_092814.1 coordinate 272,928,614, forward strand.
GTACAAATTTTGTGCATGTTAACTTACTGCTTCATGCTTTTACAATGCTTGAGAAATTCATTGTGTATTTGTTGTGAAGTGCTTATGCACAATGCCAGCTGTTTTACGGGTGACCGGGACCTTGTCAGGCTCTTGCCTTTTGTCTTGGCGCCCTCTTTTCGTTGAAAAGAAAATAAACTTTCACTTTCACTTTCACTTTCACATTTTTCTATCACCTGATTGATAGTGGGAATATGGTCTATCGTTGAGTAGCCTTTACGGAATCCGGCCTTGTCCTTTGCTTGACAGAAGTCTAAGGTGTTCCTGATTCTACGGTAATCTCAACAAAAACATTTAGCGTGGAAGCTTGGGCTTGTTGGGGATTCATAGAAAAAACACACAGCGCAAAAAAGACAAGGATAGATAAAAAGGTGATAAAATATTTTTCTCACTAAAGTAAAATCCGAAGCCAAGAGGTATTGCAATGCACATGGCCTTGACAAGAAGTCAGTCGAAAAATCAGCAAGGCTAAGTTTGTACTTTCTTTTTACCACCAAAACTCACAAGAATGACTGTCCTCTACGAATAATTGTAACCGAAAAAGGGACTTGGCAGAAATCTGTCCCCATATTTCTGCAGAATAAGCTTTATCTACTAACCATTGACGACCCCTATCTGATAAGAAACTCGGACGCTGTAATAAGGTTTTTAAAAGGAAACAATAAGGGTCTGAGGGCTTTTTCGATCGATGTAAAAGACCTGCATTACTCCCTGCCACATGATGAGATGCTAAGACGTGTAGATTGATGCATAGACAACCTTGGATTGCTAGCATTCCAGAACGAGACAGAAATTCCAGTTAGTGGGTTTTTAGAATTGTTGTCGTTTTATCTTAAATCTACCTTTGTCTCTAGGGAGGAAAGCCAGTACATTAAAAAAAGTTGAATTTGCATAAGTTCATGTCTTGCTCCTCTCATAGGCGATATTTACCTGGCACATAAAGACCGCATTATTCAAACTTTTCTTGATATGACCCTGGTTGCAAAACTGTGCAGATATCTAGACGACCTTTTAGTTCTCACTCAATATCCGGAGGAGGTGTCTGAGCAGGCTGCAGGAAAAGTATTAGATGTATTCAGTAAAAACCTGGCATCTGTTAGAGCTGACGCATGAGCTACCCGAAAATAACTGTTTAAGGTTTTTGGACGTCAGGCTGTGCATGTCTAGTAGACATTTGTGCTGGTCGTTCGAACCAAGGAGCGGGAAGCCGCTTCTCTCTTTCCAGTCAGCCCATTCGAAATTAGTCAAAAGAGAAATCGTTAATGTGTGCCTTGTCAAGGCCCTCACAAGGTCATGTCCATATTCTATGCAAAAATGTTTTGATGCCGAGGTTGACCGCTTGTTGTCTGCAGGATACACGAAGGGTATCAGCTGTCGCGGAAAAACTTTTTAAGCAAATCAAGTAGGGTGAAGCTGATCGAGCACCACATCCGCCAGTGGAAAAGAAAAACTTGCAGTGCTTCTGCATATACACGATCTGTCCCACAAACTGAAGAGGGTAGGGCAACGCGATGGTGTTGCGGTGGTTTCTTCCGCTCCAGAAAAACTAGCAAAGCTTTGCAATTTTGCTTCAAAAGCCAGGCGTGGCCATTGTATTGTGAAACACTGGAAGGGCTTAGTGCCCTGCATCACTGGCGTGGTGTATGTGATGCCTCTTTCTTGTGGAAAAAGCACGTGGAACAAACAGGAAGGTGCCTCAGGGAGCACCATAACAATGTATACAACATGGGACAGATCCATCTGGGCATTCATTGCCGCGACCACGGGTGTAAGCCCTACTTTGATAAAAGCGAAGTGCTGGCTAAACATAGTTCACAGCTGACACGAGAAATCATTGAGTCCGATTTGATTAGGAAGTTTGGTAGCTCGTGCGTCAGTTTCCCTTTAATTGCACTTTCATCTCGGGAAATGACGTATCTTGAAAGGGTTTGAATGGCAAGCATTCCGTGTTTTAAAAAAAATGCAACGCCGTGTGCGTGTCACTCTCTCGTGTCTTTGTCTTTTTTGTGCTGCGTCCTTTTTTTTCCTATAAAAACATTTACCCGGTTTTAACAGACGGAAGGAAATGTTAGTGTGCCAACTGCGGATAGGAGTTTATTTCACCAACGCCTACTCATTCCTAATTGGAATGGCGGACAGTGGCACTTGCAGCAGATGTGGTGTCGAAGAAACGACCAAACATATCCCGTGTGACTGCCCTACATAAGAATACCAGAGGAGTGCCTTTCGTGCAGCTTTGGAGCACTTAGACGACCGTTCTTTCACAGAGGAGAAGATATTGGGCCCGTTGCCTCGTGCGTCCGCTATGTGCAAGGCCACAAAGGCGCTGGTGCGTTTCTTGAAATGCACCGCCCTGTATCACCGCCTGTGACTGAGTCAGTGGTGTACGCTTGTGTGCGTAACAGTGGAGACTGTGACGTTCTTGCTTTCTTCTCCTCTTTCAATCCCCTGTCCCCCTTCCCCAGTGCAAGGTAGCCTGGCGGGCTCAGCCTGGTTAACACAATGGCAAGGTTAACGCAATGGCAAGCGCAATGGCAAGGTCGATTCACGCTGGTCGCGAAGCTTGCGTACGATAGGCGGTCCCGAACTACTACGACTCTGCAAAAAAAAGTGAATTTTGAAATAGACATTAGGTTGCGTTCCAGCTTAGACGGGAATTCCCAATAGTAATTTTATAGAGGCGTAGTTACCAGGTACTGGCGGTGTTATTTGAAAACAGTGTGTGCATACGCACGTGTGTGGTGGAGGGGAGAGAGAGCGGTTATATACACATATAATTAAATTTATGTACATGTATTTGTGTTACAAGGCTTTGTAATTTATTAAGCCTTCTAAATATAAAAATCTGGCATTCTGGCTGCACTGGCGAAAGAAAAAAGAGGTTGGCGAAAGTGATTCCTACTTTATTCTGCAATAGTTCAAAGTGTTCAACATACTATATGCTTTCTCAAATGACTGCTCAAGTACTTAGCAGGGACCAAAATTACTGGTGTCAAGTAAGACCATTTGACATCATTAAAACGGCCAGTGGGGCACAGATTGGTTTCTAAGACTTGTCATTGGGGCGTTGCAAAACTCTTATGGCGCAGCCTGTGTTTCTTCATCCCTGACTCGCTTTGTTTATACTTTTAGTTTCTGGTTATAATGTAATTTCAGCTACACATTTTTTCCGGAAAAGGCTGCTTAGGCACAGCCATGGCATCCTGTACACCGTAACCGGTACTATAGAGAACTCCACAGTCCAGATATATATCAAGGATATGATTGCTATAACCTAAACTATTCTGCGCGTAGCTTACAGGGGCGGGCAGAAGTAATTGTAACGCTGGAGCCAAAGCAGGCCAGTCGAACTGAATTTTCGTGTCCTAACTACACTTTGATAACGATCACCGCTGGACACGAATCCAACAGCTGAAGGCGCACCGTTGTTTCTTTATCGATAAATTCAATAATTCTGTAAAATAAAAGCTCGAAGCTTGATAAATACAGCTGGGGATAAAATGCAAGCAAAGTGTTAACATTCGAAATGTCCCTTTAACCGTAACCAGCAGTAACCATTAACACGGTTACTGCTGCTGGCTTTGCAATGACGCAGCGTCTACTCTCGCGAGCGGGGACTGCCACCGAGCTGTCTGCTCTCGCCGTGGCGTATCGTCTGCGTTAAACGCGAGATAATGCCGCAGGCCATAGAGGTTCATGCAATTACTGTAGGGAACTGTGGCGGTAGTGTGTCTAAGATGGCTGCAAGCAAGACAGCTTCAGCCAGCATGGGAATGATTACATAGATTTGCCTAAACTTCGTCATTGTGACTTTAGATGGCTTCGTGACTTTGTAAAGTGATCATTTTTAAGAAAGTACTGCCTTATAAATAATGAAATAACATTATAAAAATTGTTCGCCGGCAGTATTCGAGCACAGTACCGCTAGCACACAAGCCCGATACTGAAACCATTACAAACGGACGCATGGACAAGCGGAACCACTACAATTAGCAGCGGTTATGTGTGCTTCTAGAGTCTTACTACCCTCTGCATTCAAACAATGTATAAAGTGCATTGAAATTTAGGTCAATTTATGCTCAGATAAAGCGCAATAAACGAAGCTATAAGAACGTCTGAAGCATCAAGCACGAAGATCAGACAAATTTATGTACTACCCATGATTCCCATCGTGGCTGAACGATCGCAGCGCCAGAGTTACCTCTAAGGGTTATGGGAACCTCTGTGCAGCAGACAGCAGGAGTGGCGTGTATGCCGGTGTACTGTGGACAAGACAGTTTTGCGGCAACAACGGATCAGTAAACGACGTTTCTTTCTGTTCTGTTTTCTCTCTGTTACTCGCCGTTACCCTTTGTACGCAGCATTAATGGCCATAACTTATCCTCTGTTACAGAATATAAATACCTTGGTTTAGTAATTACGTCGGACCTTAGGTGGAATAGTCATGTAGCTCACATTAAAAAAGAAGCCACGAAGAAGCTCGGATACCTGAGGAGGACCTTGGCTAAATCTAGAAGTAATATAAGATTATTAGCATAAAAGACTTTCATCAGACCATTATTAGAGTACGCTACTCCTGTCTGGGACCCTTACACCCAAGCAAGCATAAATATTATTAAAAAAATTAAATTATAGGGTTTTACGTGCCAAAACCACTTTCTGATTATGAGGCACGCCGTAGTGGGGGACTCCGGAAATTTTGACCACCTGGGGTTCTTTAACGTGCACCTAAATCTAAGTACACGGGTGTTTTCGCATTTCGCCCCCATCGTAATGCTGCCACCGTGGCCGGGATTCGATCCCGCGACCTCGTGCTCAGCAGAAATATTATTGAAATGATACAGCGGAAATCATTTAGGTTTATTTTTAATTCCTACCGCCGTCATACATCAGTTAGCGCTCTTTTACAGGGGGCGAACTTGAAAACCCTAGAGGTAAGACAGTATCGAGAGGCTCAAAATGTTATATGTAATTCGTCAGAAGCATGTAAAGCTAGATAAAAAATTGTATATTACCCCTTGTAGCCGGCACCCAACGCGTTCGTCACATTCATTCAGGTTAGACGAGTATTCGCACCATACCACTTTATTTAAGCAGTCGTTTTTCCCACGAACCATCCATGACTGGAACGCCCTGTCTGAATGCGTTCTTCAAAGCTCAACCTTATCGTCCTTTGTGCATGCTCTCATTAATCTATGACCCGAAACGTTCCCCACAATCTCTGTCCTATTCCATATACTATGTGATATAGATCATATCATATTAAGGGCACCCGTATTTTTTTGTGTATAAGCCATTGTGTAAACATGCGCTGTATTGCAGAATTCTTTGATATTGTTGTTTCTTCTTTTTTTTTTTCATTGTAACAAGATGACGCTTTGCTTGTTTCCACCTTTTTTTTCTTGTGTTTCACATGTTATTAGGTTGTTAAACCCTTTATGTATATCCCACTCCTGCCTAGGGCCTCTAAAACAGGCTGGCAGTGCGAAATAAATAAAATAATAAAATAAATATATCTGGGCATGCAATTATCGGGAACTTCCTGCCTAGCCGTGAATTTTGGACTAATTCAACTATAACCACAAGAAGCCATTTCACCTGGCTTCTTCCGAATTTCTTCCGAATTTGAAAGAACGAAATGTATACATTATCTTATTCGTTGTAGAGTCGTCACTTAATTTGCATGCTAGAGCTATTAGCCTGTTGCGGTATAAGGCAAAGAATGAAATTATTTTGTCCAAGAAACAGAAGTATAAACAGTTCGAGATGCATTTTCTACGCAAGTGGCTGGATGCATCTGAAGGTATGCACCTACGTTTAAAGTCACGTTTCTGCTTTTTTTTTCGTTCTAACGCTTGCATCGACATCAGCTTGGTCAGTGAAAAGCTCCATGCACCATAACGTGCCGCGTTTTATGTTGTTGCAACGACTGGACGCTCAAAACAAATTTGAGCAATAGTCATGGGAAGTTAAAGCGTATCAAATTGTGTGACCTCAATTGTATGGTTTTGTTATGTGACAGCACCCTTCGATTTTTTTTTTTCTTACCGGTTATCTGAGTACACCTGCTCCACCTCAGCAGTTCCGTGCAGGGATGCGAAAGCTACAGGATAAACTCGCGACGAACATATTCAGAAGCCGCAGGAATGAATTACCGGCTTCTCTACGGACTCGTAGCAACGGCAGTGCGCAATGGGGGCGCCAGTTACGCATTGATACAAAGTTCTGAAGGATTCCTGGAGCTCCAAACACATTAAATGAAAACCCGAGAAACACGAACCAGCATACCGTTGAACCATGTGTGCTTCGCCTCTCTATATTAAGTATTTTTTTCACATCGATGTCAGCAATTTATTGCAAAGAGACTTTTGAATTCTTGCAAAGGTGTGCAGATATTCTCCTGTAAATGTTTCCTGTCATATTTATCAAAACAAACGAGAAATCATTTGCTGTTTTACTTACTCGTTTCTGTATCCGCCTGCTGGTATACAGAGCAAAATCCGAAAGGTGAAATAAAACGTTAAGTGAACGGTGACAAGAAACAGTTTGAATGTGGCACCTGCTTTCGCGTCTTCCTGCAGTCCCAAACGCGATGGCGTCGCCCGATGGGTATTAGCGCGCTGCCATGTTTGCTTCAATAGCCCCTACAAACACGAGGCCATGGGGTGCTGCGAACGCTGATCTCGGGGTCTATGAGAGTATAGAAATTTTCATCAGCTTGTTCGAACTGCATCCTAATTCCCTCTAGCAGCCGTGAGGCTGCTAGAGGGCCATTGGCATTCGCACTGAACTCCTATGGTCGCGGGCTTGTGCGCATGCGTAATTTAATTTATTTTTCCCCTTGAGGCTGCTAGAGAGAATTGGGATGTAGTTCGGTTGCAGCTCCCGTGTTCTAATTACTTTTGTCAGCACCTGTACATCTAGAAATCTCAAACGGATCACCGTGATGATTCTAAAAAATCGAAAAATTCTTAGTTCTTTTCTCTGCTGGCACCCGTCAAAAAGATTGTCGTTAACCAAAGTGTAACAAAAGCGCAGCAAAACTTTTTGCACGAGTATCGATACGATAAATAAAACATAGGCTCATTTGTTTTATCAAACGTGTAATTACTTGAATAATACCAGCAGTAGCGGCGGACATTCAAAGCTTTCCTTTATAGTTTGCCGCAAGAAACCTTAATCATTCCGGATTCTTAGTCAGTACTTCAATTTGTATTCTGCTGCCTCAGCTGCCATTGTAACTGTTGTTGCGTGTTGTTAACCTACCTTGACAATGACTGGATAACTTTATTCCTTTAAACGTGATCTTAAAGAAATTAGAGAAATGAAAGTTAGTACGCATTTCTTCAAGAAAGAGTTTGAATCTTTGAAAAATGAGGGCACTTAACTAAAAAATGAAAATGCGTCCCTGAGAGCAACGAAGGAAATGCTCTTGCAAGAACTTGAGGCACTGAAGAATAAAGTTAAAGAAAACGCCCTAAGTGTTACGCACGGGAACAATATTCTAGAAATAAAACATCGAGGTCAAGGTGGTTTCGCAGGAATTGAATGAGAACCTCCAAGGTATACTTGGCAAAGTGGGCGATATAATCGGTGAACCGATTAGGAAAGATGATATTGAAATTTGCCGCCGGTTTCCTGTGCGAGGTACTGATTCTGACCCGAACATTGTAGTCGTTTTCAACAGCCGCGCTAAACAAGATGCTATCATTCAAAGGGCAAGAAAAAGTAGGTTCACTACATCAGACATCCGCTATACAAGAAAAGTAGCCTGTCTATGTTAATGAGCATCTGTGCCCGCGGCTGGAGAAACTTCTCGGAATGACTATAGCAAAGAAAAGGGAGTTGATTTGGGCTAAATGTGGCAAAGTTTTGGAGCGCCAAACGGAAACATCCGCTACGTGCGGAATTGCACGTGAGGCTTACTTAGAAAGAATGTTTGACCAAACGGCTACTCGCTAATCGCGTCACTGTCGGTGCCACAATTTCTCAGATTTCTTGTGATAACTATGCTTCGTAAAATACAAATGGCAGACCGTGGCGACTATCTCAAATTTTTGCATTGCAATGGGCAGTCCGCGAGAAATAAATACGAGGAGTTGACTTTGTATTTTGACGGGTTTTCTTATAAATTTGATGTAGTAACGTTATCACAAACTTGATATAAATATGAAGTTGACGTACTTCGTGTCCTCGGTTATCAAACTTTAATTTTAAACAGAGCTACACGTCGCGGTGGGAGCTTGTGCAGTTGGTCTCGAATGAATTTTCATGCGCGATGATACCAGAATTATTCCTTATAACGCCAGACTATGACGTCTTAAGCATACAATGCAAAAAAAAAAAGGTTTTCATCGGGATGTACCTCCCACCATATGGGAATATGGATGCATGCCTTTTTTTCCTTTACTTGCTGCTAAGTTTCTTTTGCCTAAATGACCTACCTGTATATATCGCGATCGGTGGTGACTTCAACGTTAACCTTCTGGATACTGCTAAATACGCGCGTGATTTGCAAATTCTTCTTGAGTCATATTATTGTAGAAATGTGATGACAACACCCACACGCCTTAGCCACACTTGCGATAGCCTTTTTGACCTTTTTATAACAAACTGTTCTAACGTAGACGCAATATCGGGTACTAGCGTGGCTGATATTGGTGATCATTTATCCATTTATATATTCTGTCGGTTCGGTGCCGATTTTAAGGGTGCTCGTCACTCCGAGACGTTTCTTGTCCAGGAAATATACTGCGAAACACCAAGCATGTTCCGTGATCAAATCGCAAATGTAGATTGGGCACCTGTGTTTCAATGCCATATCAGATTATATAACACGTTCTTGCGCATTTCGAAAGATGTATATGAGAAGTGTTTTAAGTTTAAAACCTTTAAAAATTGTTCTAAAGTTCGTAAACTGTGGCTTACTAATGAATCCGTCGTCATGATAAGGAAATAGAATTCATTATGCAATAATTTTGTAAAAACAAGGGATCCAAGTGATCTTACAGTGTTCCTGATATATCGCAACAAGGTAACGAAGTATTTGAGAAATGCTAAAAAACTTGATTTTGAAAACCTTTTCAGTCAAATAAGAAATCGGAGTGACAGGCTATGGTGCCAAATTAACAAGGTATTATACCGCAATATTTGCCAGACTGATGAGCTTGAACTAATTCAAAATAGCAGGACCCTAAAAGGCGCAAAAATTGGACAAATTTGACGATTACCTTACCAATTTGGAGAAAAAAAAATGATCACAATGCGGCCGCAACTGCATTTCTAGGTCCGCGCAATGTACATACAGTTTCATTTTCGCCAACAACTTCAGATGAAGTCTCTTCCACTTTTATGTCCTTGAAGAATAACAAAGCATGTGACATAAATGGGTTAGAGATAAGGCCAATAAAGTTTTGTCCTTGACATCTCATCAACTGCTCTTGCCAACGTTTTTGGCATTTCAATATCTGCTCGAATCTTTCCTTAAGAAATGCAGTGTGTGAAAGTTAGCGTCAAATTCAAAGCTGGGGACAAAAATGTTTTCTGCAGTTATCGGCCAGTGTCCGTCCTACCCGTCATACCAAAAGAATTGGAAAAAAAATTATTTGGAAAAGAATAACGTCTTTTTGCGAAAAACACTCAATCATAATGGCGCAGTAGTTTGGCTTCCATGAAGAAATGTCAAGGGAACTGGCTTTACTAACACTAGAGGAGATAACGTTAAACAGTTTGGAAAACAAAGAAATTATGTTAGGTGTCTTTATTGACTATTCTGAAGAGTTCGATAGACTTAATCACCAAAACTTATTTCAAAAACTTGAGCATTACGGATTTCGTGGTGCGCCTCTTGAGTTGTTAATTTCATATTTAATTGTACAGAAAACAATGCGTTGTCATCAAGTCAGAACAGCCTGACGTGAGAGAAATAGCTCAGGGAGTACCACAAGGTAGCATACTATGGCCGATACTGTTTAATATCTACATCAATGATATACTCGTAATAAACATTTCTAAAGACGCCCACTACATAGTTTATGCAGATAACAGAGGCGTTTTTTTTACAACACGCGATATCAGCAGCCTTTCGGTCATCTCCGATACCATGCTAAAGCACTTAGCTGAATGGAGCACAGTTAACTCGCTAAAACTGAATACTACAAAAATTACAGCTAACCTTTTCCCCCCGCCACAGCGACATATCAATGAATAGTTGAGCTTGCAGCTTGGACCTGATAGTATAGAACTCGCATCAATTACCAAAACCTTGGGAGTTATTTTTACTGATCATCAGACCCAGAATGCTCACGTAGAACTTATCGCTACATGTTTAGCTAAAGCTTGCGGAATGCTCTGTAGATTGTGATACATTCTGCCACGTAACGTTAAACAAATTATTTACAACACCCCATTTTTTCCTCACTTAACGTATTGACACTTAGTATGGGGTAATATCTACAAAAGTCAATTTGCAGAAGTCTGACTGTGCTACAGAAGAGAGCAGTTCGCCATATAGCAAATTCCCAGTATGATACCCATACTCGAGAGCTGTTTTCCGCCCTTAAAATTTGCCCCCTGAAACATTTTTATAATCTTTAACCTTGCTCGAAAATGCCAAAAATATTTCCGCTGCAACAATCATACATTTTTGCAGTTGCGTAACTTTACTACACCCATAGGTATCTCGTATAACATTAGAGAGAGAGAGAAACGAAGAGCGAAAGACAGGGAGGTCAACCAAGGACGTGCCCGGTTGGTTACCCTACACTTGAGGAAGGGGAAAAGGGAAGAACAGATAAGGAGAGAAAAGAAAATAATAGTCATTCACTCACAGTCAGTCGCAGATGAATCTTCACTGTCACAAGCGTTCATACAATCCAGTGTCCTTCAAGAAGCGCAGAAGGGCTTTTGTGGCAATATTGCAATATTGCATAGGCCAGGGTCCAAGGAGCTTTTCTTCTGAGTGCTCTACACTCTAAGAACAGTTTACACCCTTTGGAGTGCCCCTTCTGCCACACAACGATAATCGTCATCTGCCTTGATGCGTTTCCTTTCTTTAACGCTGCGAGCCCGCTACTTTCCAGTAACGAACGGCATGCGCGTTATCAGCATGATAGCATTGCCGACAGGAAAGTAGCGGGCACGTCGTTTTCAAGAAAGGAAACGCATCAAGGCAGATGACGATTATTGTTGTGTGGCAGAAGGGGCACGCCAAAGGGTGTAAATTGTTCTTAGAGTGTATTATCTAGCAGGTTGAGTTTCGCTTGCAAAGTGCGTCGTTGAGTGTCAAAAGATGGGCAGTGACACAGAAGGTGCTCTAGAGTCTCATCGTACCCGCACAAATTGCACGCTGCACTGTTGACCGTTTCTATCAGTAATGAATAAAAATGTGTAAATGCTACGCTTAACCACATACGACATAGTAAAGCTGTTTCATGACGGGAGAGTCCTGGTGATAGGCGAAGACGCAAGTTAGGGTCGAGAGAGTGCAAGCGTGAGGTTGGCGAAAGGCGGTAAATTCCATCGTAGAAGTGTGATGTGGCGAGCAAGTGATTGAAGTGGTCGTGCAGCATCAGTTCTTGAAAGTGGTATAGGAACCCGCTGATGTTTTTGGTGATCGGAAGGCGCAGCTTCACGTGTGCTGTCGTTGCCGACAACTCCCCAATGGCTTGGCAACCACTGAAATAAAATGTCGTGGCTTTTCTATACGACGTCGACAGCAGTAGAACTTGCGGCTCTTCAAGGTTCTATCAATTACGTGCTCCAGCAGCCACCGAATCGTTGGGCCATTTTCTGCGATTCCAAAGCAGCCCTACAAACTCTGCAGTTTGCCCTACGTCATGGGTCACACGAGCAGCTAGTGTACGAAATAAGGCACGCTCATCATCACGCGCGTATAACATTAGAGAAAAAGCGAAATAGCTGTCACCTTTCTCACATATCAAATATAGGTTCAGTAGATTATCATATTGTGTATCAAGCTTGCTCAATAAAATTTATAGAATTGACATAGAAAAAACTTCAAGGAGTGCAATAAAACAGTATATTATTGAACACCTGCCTTAGAAACAATAACATGTATTTATTTGTATAAAAGGTAGTATGATGGATTGGCTGTAGTGTGCTTTGTCTTGAATCTTTTGAGTTTTCTTTTGAGTTTCTGAGATATAGGCTTTTGCATTTTTACATGTTTTCCGCTTGCGTAGTTATGGTGCTTCTGTATATAATAAAATAAAATCATCACCATTTACTATACATATGACAATCCTCGTAATGTATGTCAAACCTGCACTTAGATATTTGAAAAAAAAAATTAATGCATTTTTCATTCTAAGAAATTGTATATTCTTCCTTTGTTTGTGCAAAATTATAACCTTGTTTATATATTATGTGGGGCAACGTATTTTGTTAGAACAATGTGGGTATTGCTAATTGACATATATTTTTCGATGTACTTTCTTTTGTACCTTAATATTCTGGTTTTGCATGTACTTTAGTTGAGCCAAATTGGTATATATGTGAACTAAAACATGTGTACTTATGTAATGTATTTACGTGCGCTGCTGTTTTTGGCTGCTAACGGTAGGAGCAAGAGCCATGGGGAGCTGCCCCGTACAAAAAAAATTATTGAGAAGGCATTGAACTCTCGTTGGTCAATGTTGAGTTGTTTATTGAGGAATTATTGAGAGTTTGTTGGAGAATTGTTGGGTTGAGTGTTGAGGACTCTTGAATATTGGCCACTGAAATTTAATTGAAACACCATTGGGTACCTCAATGTTGAATAATTGTTAAGTTACATTGAAAGTCCATTGTGCTTAGACGGCCCGTTGTGTTCGTTTTGTTGAATGGTTCTTGAGTTACCATTGATTCTCCGTTGAACTGACGTGATAGTTCTGTTGACCTGTTGTTGAATTATTATTGCCACAGCACTGAAAAGCACATTGTGGCACAGTTGAGATGGCATTGAGATTGCAGAAGTCGCCATTGAAATGTGATTGACGTTTCGTTGGGCTAGTGTATTTTTATTCATATATTGAAATTGCTTCGCTGTTCACACTTGCATGCCCCGGTGCCTGCTCGTAACTTTCCCAAACACAAACAAAATCAAAGGAGAGACTGATCAACTTGAAGTACCTTTATTTACACTAAAGATGCGTGCACGTGAAACATTATTACAGTACATAAGGCACCACTACATCGAACCTGGAGACATAGGCTAGTACCTACAGCGCTCTAGCAGTGTAAATACACCTGAAAAAAACCTATACATATGAATTTAATCAAGGCGATCATTGTGGTCTTCACTTTCGAATTAAGTTTATGACTAGAAGGCAAAGCGACTCAAAAGGCAGGGCTTAAGCATACCCTTGTAACAACCAACTTTGAACACATGAACATTTGAAGCTGCTAGCGTGTGAATACACAAAATACATCTGAATATGTTACATTAAAATGTTTCGTGCACTAACACATCACAGGAAGAGCTACAGCTGACTGTGAGAAGGCAAAATAACTTGAAACAAATGACTTCACGTAAACATATACAAGCTTTATCACGTCTTTCACTGCGATTAAAACAACAGAGATGAGAGCTTGCTAGTGAATCAGCCACATATCAACGGGTGTCTCTTGCACGACGCCAAGGTGCTTTTGGCGTAGAACACTTTAGCACCTGGGAATTTGCTGCATGCGTGACCTGTGAGAAGTGAATGTGGACAGAAAATGAGATTACGCGGATTAAGAATCTGCCACATAATGCACATAACTAAGCACGAAATAGAAGTACACACTATACTGGCAAGTAAAAATTTGCGACTCTGTACGAGTGCCGTCGAGAAAAGGAAGAAATGGGTTGCTACGGTAAATGTTAACTAAAACACGCACAGCGATGTTTCCCAGCGGGGAAAAATATTCCCGGCTCTCTCGCAGAACCAAAGACCACGCGACAGTGCATAGCCGATACCAAGCAGATATGGAATCTTTGTGTAGAAGTCCAGCAGAAGGAATGACCTAAAGATACGCCGAGAGCGATTCGAGCGTGAGCGTGCCTGTACGAGTGAGAACATGTACCGCTTCTTTAAAGCTAGCCGCTCCGGCGTGGCTCCGATCATCCCGCGCGATTTGTGTGCAGAACGTCGCGTACACCCCCTTGCGCGTTTTGCGCGGTAGCGTCCGCGCAGTGAGCTAGCTTCATGCACGCGTCATTCTTCACCGCGCAAACGGTACTCGAGTGCGACGCTTAGCTCGAGGCGACAACGCGCCGACTGGCGCTCCTTTCGCTTCTGGAAGCAATGCACATTCGGATCGGTCCAACTCAAAGAGGCAGCAGAGAACGGTGGCATGTTTTGGTTATCGCCTATTAAAATTGTACAGTACGCCTTCAACGGCAACCCGCCGCGTTAGATAATGATGCTTACTGCGGTAGTTTTGGCGGTGATAGGCGATAAGGTGAGCCCGTCGGCGGCTGTGTTTCTTGCCGACGTCGTCACCACACCTCTGTTCATTTGCGCTGTGTATCCGTGTACAGTCACCGCGCGGAAGCTGTGACTAATCGGTTGGCCGTTCTCCGCAAATCCCAGAAAGGCGAAATATATTTCGCGGTGCGCCGCATCATTAGCCGCAACCTAAATCGAGGCGCGCTTAACCGCTACGGCACAAAAGGCGATCACACTAACCGTATGGTATACGATGAGCCACTACGAAAAAAAAAATTCTAATGTTCCACGTGCCAAATCAACGATCTGATTATGATGCACGTCGTAGTTGGGGACTCCGTATTAATTTTGACTTCCTGGAAATTTTTACGTGCATACAATGCACAATGCACGAGCGTTTCTGCATTCCGCTCCTTTGGAATGCGGCCGCTGGAGGGATCGTATCCACGACTCGAGCCCCAAATGGCCACGGCGGCCGCCATAGTTACGAAATCTATAAGCGTGAAGTGCAACACTGCCTTCCGGTACGAGTGTGGTACAAGCGCAGCACAGCTGCACACCTGCAGCACGATTATTTGTCGCGGTTCTCTTAAGCTCGTAGTACCTGCCTAAATACCTTGAAAGGCAGCGCGCCTCTCACGTATCGGAACGCGATAACAAGCGCTTAGACGGCCCACGTGAGCCCCCATGAAAAATGACGTGGCCACTGTACAAAATTATCACTGCGCAGAGAAGCCGATCCTTATGTTCCGATTGTGTTCTCTCATACAAATGAAGGAAACGTTATTAGACAGGAAGAAATGAAGCAAAGCAATTTTACGCACATGGGGCGCCGCTGCCTCTTCGCCTACCATTGTATCAAACGAAGTGACGGCGGCAGCGAGAGTTAATATCGCGCGCATTTGCTCCGGGGCATGCGGTTTGCTAGAAGAAAGTGAACGGTGTGCTTAACGCCTCACGCTCGTCAATGTCAAAATAGAAAAAGAGGCTACGTGCCCAAGAAAACGAGATTACTTACCTATCTTCAGAAGTGAGGCTGCGACTGTTTCGGGGTGCCTTCTCTCCAACAGGCATCAAGACCTCTGCCGCCCAACTCATCAAAACAACCAGGCTCGCACATCAGTAGAAGACTAGTAGCTGGGTGAGCCAACCACTTCAACGGATAAACGTCCCACGTATCGTCGTTAAAGCATTGCACTAAAATGTGCGTCATGATGTCCGAAAAGAAAAGAATACTTTCATCAAGAAGCACGAGGCGCGAACCACCGCACAACTGCAACCGAATAACTGAGTCCGAAAGCCGTTCACAGCTTCACTATCGTATTCAGTTATAAAAACCTTTCAAACACAACACAACGGCACTTAAAAACCGTCAATTAATTAGCGATAATTTTTCATCAACTAACCTCTATAAATTTTTAAGAACAACCTAATTTGTAGCGTAAACAACAAATACTACGACCAAAAACGCGACTACGAAACTAGCGGTAACCGTGTGTATTGTTGCAAAAGTGTGCGCAAAACAAAGCTCGGTTGCGCCCACTTGCGCGCACACATACACACCCGAACGCTATCTTGACGCTTGTCGCGCCACCTAAAAAGAAAGATTACTACTAGTTCTGCAATTTTTACAAAAATAAAGCTTCTAAAATAGTTTTTAATGCCTTTGGAGATGACGAGGTGACAAGTAGGGCTTGATAAGAGTCCGTTACCTGTATTTATTTCATTTCCCTTTGGTGTTATTAACTGAGCATACGAGACCTGCAGGCTTGGGAGACGAGACGACGACAGTTCGGCGAGGCTCAAATAAAACGCGTGCTTCTTGCAAGGCAAGAGACGGGAGCAGCCGCAGATACAGCGATTAGCTGTGATACTGTTGCGGCCGTTGCTGAATCTGAAGCTCTTTGAAGTCAATGGTTACAGCGGCTGCACGCTGCGATCTCAAAGCGCGTTCGTTCTTTGATCTCTAGTACCACGCACATTGGATAAAAAAACTATATTTCCTTTGCGGACAGAGGGTACGTCGTAGGAAATTCGAAGACCTCACCCGTGTATGTATGTAGCGTGTGTGCGCTTGCATCATACGGTTCCCACAGCGCGTCCGATGCTCGAAGGTAGCGTCGTCGCCTATCGGCACCTGTCTTATCGCCGGCCGCGCTGCCGCCGTGTCTACTTTTGGGGAACTCCAGATGCGCGTAGTCACCGTGTTTGAAGTGAATTTCGCATTCTTCTGCTCCCCGAAACGTGCTCATTTCGAATCGTACCAATGGTTATGTCATCTAGCGTATGTTAAAACGACGATGGCATTTGTACAGCGGCGAAGAAATAAATCGTTATGAACTTGGGCGGCCATGAATCTAGTCTAACGTTGCAGTTTTTACGTAGCGAAAATGGCTACGAAAGTGGGGCGGTCCCGGAGATAGGCGCTTCAAAGCGCCAGCTGTAGCGACAGCACCAGGAAGTGGCACGCGGCGCACGCGCCAAGCATTTCAGAGCTTACTGCCTTTCGAATGAGAGGAGTATGCGCGCGCTCGTGGCCTATTGGTTAGAGTACCGGGCTCGACGGCCGACCTTCGATTCCACCCCATCGGTCACACATTATTTTCTTTTAATGAAAGCGAGGCGAAAGACGAACCTACCTGCCGCAAAGTGACAGGAATGAAGTTGGAACGCATCGCAATAAATGTTTGGAATGTCTTCATATGCGAGTCCTAATTATTGTATACTGGACTCAACTGCTACACAACAAAAAAACAACTAGAAAAATCAACACCAATTACCCAATAAATTGTTTACTGAGAACACTCAACGGTAATATTGTTGTGCAAGGGTTGAGAGAATTCAATTGCTCTTGAAAATTTGTTGAAGTCCGTTGTTTCAACAATTCCCCAACAATATACCAATGGTTAATCAACAGTCATTTTTGTACGGGGCTACTGAGCAGATTTTTGCAGTTTTTTTTGTTTTTGTTTTTATGGGGTTTTACGTGCCAACTTTCCACTTTCTTATTATGAGGCACGCCGTAGTGGGGGACTCCGGAAATTTCGACCACCTGGGGTTCTTTAACGTGCACCTAAATCTAAGTACACGAGTGTTTTCGCATTTCGCCCCCATCGAAATGAGGCCGCCGTGGCGCTTTTTGCTGTAGCGGCTTTTTTATCCTCGCGTTCGTTATGTGCAGATGATGTGATGAATGCCTAATAAATTGATTGATTGATTGATTGATTGATTGATTGATTGATTGATTGATTGATTGATTGATTGATTGATTGATTGATTGATTGATTGATTGATTGATTGATTTTTTAACTCTTGCTACAGGTCATTTGTATCTAATAACATAAATTCAATTTGCTTGCTTCCGGTCAATTGCAGTTGCTGAGTTTTTCATGCTTAGTTTATGCTGCATATGTATTGTGCAATCATAAAATTGCTTATTGCCCGACCATAACTCCCTGCAGCGGTTTATTTTGTTCTCATATGCTTACCACGAGTAATGAGATTGTTTCACTAAAAACTTCAATTTCCCTATAATATTTCGGCGCCTAAACCAACAATGCTGAACCGTATATAAGTTAAACTAAATATGTACAACGAATCAACGAAATATAGACTGCTAAGCGTCCTGACATGCACGGTATTTCCATTAAATACGAGGTGCCCCAAGTACGGCGACACTATCACAAGACCGCCGTCGGCAGGGTCGAAATAAAACACTTTCGTCATGACGCGATTTCATTATGCGGCGCACTAAGCCCTCTGTAGCTGAAGCCGCAGTTTTCTGCCGCGACAGGCGCGAAGTGCATGTACTCCATATTTATGCGCGCAAGTGCCTTGTTCCAAGTACTTTATACCACCCCGGGCGACAAGCTCTACACACAGCGCCCTTGGCAATAAAGACGACAAGCCTTTTGCGGTTCGCCCAAGTTCCTGATACATGGCAAACTTCACAGTCTCGCTGCTTCGGGACAACAGCGCATCTTCTTAAACACAGAGACGTTCGCGTCTTCGCCAACAAGGGGGAAGCGCGTAGAAAGAAGCTGCAGAAAGACGGGCACCACTCGGTGAACCGCGAAGAGGAAACCAAAAGCAAGCGCACACGCGCGCGCGCGTGCGAGCCAAGCAAGATTGAGAGAGACCCCGTTCTGCCTCTTTACACGGTCGGCTGGACGCGCGATCCGCATCAAACGCGCCCGAGACGATGCGACGACCGACGTCTCGCGGGGCCACTTTCTCTCTCGGGTACAGCGCTCCGCAGCCGCACATCGCTCACTCGCGGTCAAGTGCGCCCGAGCGGTCGGGGTTGCGCACTTGAACGAGAAGGAAAGTCTCTACCTGCGACCGTGCTCGCCGTGCTATGCACACAGCGTGACGCGCATACGTCTCCGCGTTCCTCCTCCCTCGTCATCCCTTCATTCCCTTTTCGCTTTTGCTTGCTCGCCTATCTTGCGTTTCTCGGCCGCCTTTCTCGCTTTGTTTTTCACTGACGTCTCAATGCATTCTTGTACGTTTGCTCGTGCGCTTCAACTTTCTACTGTTAGAAACTCCTCTCTCTGGAAAGCCAAGGAGGCAAGTGAGTTCAGGCCAGCGGGGGCGGGTAGAAACCAGGGGGTGTGGGCAATTTTTCTGCACCACTGACGTAGACCATCGTTCGGGTGGGCAAATTCGCAATTCTGAACAAATGACGCGTTTGCTGGGACGTAATTAGTAGCGGTGAAGCTGTTCCGCCAGGGAATCGTGGCCCGGACAGAGTAACGTGACACTGACTCCTCGAGCTGCCTCCACTTACCAAAGCCGGGGACCCACAAATTCTTGTAGGCGTACATCTCTGCCATTCAACATTCCGGGAAACCCTTTGCATGATGCGAAAAGACTTACAGGAGAAGAGGGAGTATAGTATGCAGCGCATTGCTGTCATTTCTATCGTGGTAAAGCATAAAATGAATCTGGCTACGTTGAAATTACTCCAAGTATAATGAGTGGACGCTGTCACCCCGCATTGTGGTCGTATCGGTAATGTGAAAGCAATTATGAAGTGATCACGTACGAAGTGTCGAACGATATGCATGAGCACACTGCCATATGTATCGCTGTCAGTGCACCACTGCAGAGGGCACGTAGATTCGAGTACGAGCTTCAACGAATCCACACGATCAGCGTAATCCCTGTTTTGATTTCGGTGCGTCCCAGACCACCGTTCATCGTTCCCTCATTTATTGCCAGCTGCCCGTATTCATCGTTAGGAACAAGCCATAAAAAGACGGTGGGGTCTTTGGTAGAGGTTTAACAGAGTTCCAGCTGGAGAGATTTAAAGCAGCAACTACTCGCAATCGCTATTTAGCTTATCGGAAAATAGCAATTCCCGCTTATTCCCGTCGTAGACAGCATTCCGACTGCCCAACTCGCCGTTGTTCTAAAGGCCGCATGCATATTTTTTGGCTACGCGCTCGATGTTAAAGAAGTGCTAGGGTACAATGTTCTCCTTGCTTTCTCCTTGAAAAGAACCAAGGGAGGCACTGGTCATTCAGCCATTCCTTGGTTGGCTTAATTGTATCTTGACTTCTTATCATCTTCGTTACTACTGTTATTCCGGGAGAACTTTTGTAACTCATACTCTCGAAGCGTGCATTGACATCTATATATATATATATATATATATATATATATATATATATATATATATATATATATATATTATAGAAGAGCGCAGAGTGTCCCTCCAACGCGTCGTCTGAGGATTTCATATACGAATTGAGCCCGCGGTCCAAAATGTAATTCCGAAACGTCCCAAATTCCACATTTTCTATCAGAAGCTCGTTATCGGCTTTATGCTATCGTGTGCTGTGCTTCGGGAAACGGGGGGTCGTCGCCCCGGGTTTTTCGTTAAAACGGCACCGCCGTCTCTGTGCCGATGCACGGCACAGATCTAGGCAGGCAGCTATATAGGTACCATTATCAATTGTTCCTCGGTCGAAGTGCGGCCTTATGGCTGGCAGCCGGCACGGTACCCTGAAACATTCGGCCGAGCCAATTGCCCTTGAACTTTCTTGTAATATCATTTATCCTAATGCGCCCTACTTCTGTGCTCCAGCAGTTCTCTTTGTGCGCGCGCTCCCTCTCATGCAATTGACACTCTCTAGATTACAGCGTATAGTTAATCCACAGTTGCATTCTCGGCTGTGGTTTTTCTGCTCGGTGCACCGAACTCGTCGCGATGGCTGGATGCCGTTCCCCTGGATGAGAGAAGCCCCGCGCCCGCAGCGTCGCGCGCTTCTGGGAGGAGGAAGTAGCCCTTCTTCTAGGTCAGCATCCCGCACGGGGCGGCTGCCCGCCCCCGAAAGGTCGCGGGGCCTTGGCCTCGCACGGCGGCCGCAGAGCACGCCGCTGCCCTACGCGCTCTGCTCTCCGTGCCGCGTATATATTAGATAGACGCGCGCGCGCAAAGAGATGCGCCCAGATACGACGCGCGGGACCGAGCGCCTGTGGGCGCCCCTCCTCCTGGAGCAAAGGAGTGCGCGCGTCTTCCACGAGGCTCTGTGCGTTTTACGGGGAAGTGATGCTGCGTTGGGCTTTTCCTTACCGCATGGGCTCAGCTACAAGACGCTAAAAAAAAGTTGCAGCAGCCAACGAGAAGAAGAAAATATGCGTGAATCGATTGATAATAATGTGTCCAGGAGGACTTTGTAAGACCTCCCCTCCCGGGAAATAGGAATATGCAATGAAACTACTCGCACTAAAAGAATGTTTGAAACAGAGAACCATAAGCTGGTCGCTAGAAACAATACTCACGGGTATCGCGGTAAGGTAATGCTTGTGAAAATATCACCAAAAGACACTCCTGCGCCTCTTCCGGGGATGGCCATCGCCTACTTTAGACATACCCTGGCATAATGACGGTCTGCGAAAAGGCGCACATGGTTGGGAAGTTTAGAAATGATCATCATGAAGGCATAAGCGATGGCTCACGGGCAATGCATTTAATAAGGCTAATAGAAACAAAAGGTCAATAGAAATTTAGTCCAAAATAATGGAATTCGAACAATCGAACAAGTCCTCCGTTCAGCTTATGTCAAAGCGAACAAAAGCTTTACGAGAGAGAACACCAGCTCGAAGTGCTCGCCAGTGTAGCATATTGCTGAAGGGCAGTTCTTGTGCGTTGGCGCGGCGTGCGCGGCGTAATCTTAGATACTTGCATGAGATATATTTCAAAGCGTGAGGCGACAGCTAGTAGCGTACATAGGTTCAGGTGATGCATGAAGCATGTTACCATTACATAAAATGGGAGTTGTACATCTTTTGTCAATGTCGCCGCACTGAAGGAAGGCAATTGCACTTCTGCACTGACAATGAACAGAAGCAGCCGCTAAACCAACAAAAATGCTCGTATGTTTATACCCCCCACGTGCAAAACTACACCCACGAATCGATTTTTCATTCAGAAAAAATTATGATGCATACTATATTACTTTTCGTCTTTGTAACTGGCGCTCTTTGGCCATGATTGGCCCTTGCGACACAAGACATCACATTCATCAGCATCATCTGCGTATTTGTGTTATAGAGTCGTTATTGTTGTTTTTTTTCAACAGATATATTTTACAAAATGGGTATGACCGTGAGACACCTGTCAGCTTCCCAGACAAGCTCTACGGCGAAGCGGAAACACTTTGCCGCTGCTTAAGTTACTCTGAAAACTCCAATTAACAAAAACTTGTTAATTATTTTTTCATTGTTAACTTGAGGGCCGTTCTTTATAAGCAAGGATAATTAAGAAGGGTGTAAGATTGGGCTTGTTGGTAAAACATGCTTTAAAGTTCTATTAACAGCGCAAGGACAACAGAGGGGCGAGAAGAGAGAACAGAGCAGCTCTCTTTTGTCCCATAAGGCGTATTTGCGTTGTCAGTCGAACTTTCAAGCATGTTTATAAGGAAAACTTGGAGGGCGCCACAATTTATGGCATACGCATTTCTGTTTCGAAATCTAAGCTATCGCACGCAATTTGAGACATTCATCTTCGAAATTGGAGGCCAAATCGAGGAAATATGGGAGCAGAGCGCGCGGGGAGCGCAGAAAAGGCGGCGGCTTTGTTACGTCAGACGGAAACGCCCCGTGTTGAAGAGAGGGACGAAATGCGAATGAAGGCACGTCGCGACTGAATCTTGTCGGGTAAAACGGCGAGCCATCTGCGGTGCACAAGTGGACCGCGTATCCTTCGCACGCGATGTCTGGTGCTTATCTGATTCTCTCCGAACTGAAATATATAATAAGCGCAAGGCACTCTTTCTGGCTGCGTGCATGCAGGGGAAAACGCCGCAACGGCTACTACCCCTGGAAGCTTACGCTAGTCTGCGAAGGAAAAGATGGAAAGGGTCGTGGTGTGCACGGAAATGAACGGCAACTAGGCTCCCGGGTCCAGCCATCCCTGCGCAGGCCACAATTTCGTCTCTCTACAAGCACTTCCACCCTTCGTTGTTGCTTAGTGCCTTTGGCTTTCCGCTGCTAAGCACGAGGACGCGGGATCAAATCCCGGCAGCAGCATTTCGATGGGAGTGAAATGCGAAAACGCCCGTGCACCGTACATTCGGAGCCCGTTAAAGAAGTCCACGTAGTCAAAATTAATTCGGAGACCCCCACTACGACGTGCCTCATAATCAAATCTTCGTTTTGGCACGTAAAATTCAAGAATTTATTTGTTTATATATATATATATATATATATATATATATATATATATTTTACGTGCACTTCGTCAAAGTTCGCTCGATGTGCTACCGGAGGCGTCGGAAAGGTGTCGTCATGGATGAAAATTTTTGAGAATGCGGTTACGGAAAATAAGTTAATCTAGGAAAGTTTGGTATGGGTTATGTAGGGATTGTATAATTGCGTGTTTTTTCTCCGAGATCATATATATTTGATGTCGTTATACGTTAACGTGACCGCAGATTGAAGATTCGGGCTTTGATTTTGTAATCCATCATCATAGTATAGCGCTGTTTGCAACCAATGAGAAAATGTGTTCATTCAAACGCGCAGGCTGAACGACGTACTTTTCAAGAGGCTTTCTGGTAAAAGATAGCCGCTCTAGAGGTAAGAAGCAAGGACCCATTTCTGGCGCCGACACAAACTGGCGTACTTTATTTGCTATGCAATTTTAAGCAGTGAAAATATGGTCACATTCAATTCGAAACAAATGAAGAGAAAAGTGACTTTATAGAAAAATGCTCAATATACGTTCCTGCCCCGATACACAGCATGAGCCTTCTGTTCATTGAGTCCACAGCTCTGCGGATCATTTCTGGGCTAATATCGGCACATGCGGTGACGGTTCTTTGCTTCAGGTCCACAAGGCTATGTGGTTCTGTAAAGTTGGCTTTTAACATAGTCAAGCGGCATCAGGTGAGGAGATATTGTGGGCCAATACATACGACCTGAGTGGAGTGCCCGATCCAAGGGCCTGGAAATTTAGTGTCAAGTTACGCCCTATCGCGCCCCAGGAAAATGGGGAGACGTGCGCCACCATGCTGGAACTAGATTTCCGGGTAGTCTCCTAGTGGCACTTGGCTTGCAAATTTCTCAAAAGCCTCACTCAATATATCCGATATGAAGTCTTTCCAGGTGAGATTCCCATCGAAAAAGTAAGGTCCAATGATTAGGTCTATAAATATACCACACCATGCGTTCACAGACTAGCGTATTTGATGAGTGTGTTGTGTCAAACGCGCAGGGTTCTGCTCAGACCAGTAGTACGCGTTGTGGGTGTTGACATTGCGGTCCCGAAAGAATTTCGCCTCATTTGTCCAAAGAACCCTGTGGGAGAAGCTTTATTCGTCCTGTTCTTTCATATTGAAGGCCCGGTTACGAAATCCCGCTCTTTTCTCGAAGTCGGCATCCGTGAGATAAGGATGTCGGCAAACGGCGATAAGGGGCATGACTATGCTTTTTCAATACCTTCCACACGGTGTACGCGCTGAAATCTGAGTATCGGGCAGTACGGCGTACACTTGCTTGAGGGTGGGCTCCCACGCACGCACGCCACAACAGCAATGTCAAATTTTTAATCCACGACGACACCTTTCCGACGTCTGCGGTATATAGCAGACGCAGTCAGCTTTGAGGAAGTGCTTATAGAGAGATGAAATCGTGACACTACGGTCCTCCACTACGGTGTGCCTCATAATCAGAAAGTGGTTTTGGCACGTAAAACCCAATAATTTAATTTTAAATCCATCTTTTCCTTCGCTGAGTAGCGTAAACTTCCAGGGGTAGCCATTCCGGCGCTTTCTCCTGCATGCACGCAGCCCGAAAGAGTGCCTTGCGCTTATTATAAACTTCAGTTAGGATACAATCAGATAAGAACTAGACATCACGCGCGAAGGATACGTGGTCCACTTGTGCACAGCAGATGGCTTGCCGTTTTACCCGACAAGACTCTGCCGCGACGCGCGTTCATTCAAATTTCGTCCCTCCCTTCTTCACGGGGCGTTTCCATCTGACGTAACAAATCGGCCGCCTTTTCTGCGCTCCCAGCGCGCTCGGTTCCCTTATTGCCTGTATTTGGCGTTTAATTTCGATTATGAATATCAGAAATTACGTGCGATCTTTTCGATTTCTGAAAAATGGGTAAGCAAAAATTGTGACACGTCCTACAAGTTTTCCATATAAACAACTACCCTCAAGTTAGCAATAAGAAAGTTAATCAACAAATTGTCCTTAATCAGTCTTTTAGAATAACTTAAGCAGCTACAAAGTAATCCGCCTCGTTGTAGAGCTCGTCTACGAAGACAACAGGTGTCTTACAGCATTTTTATAAGTAAATCTGTATTGTCTAAAAAAAAATACACCCTTGTAGCTTGCGTACCATAGCATGTCAAAGGATTCTGGAGCCGTATTTTCTAACAATTCAGTTCATTTTTGACTTTTTTTTCCCTCTATGACCGACTCGGACACTGTCGCGTAGCCGTTATCACCATGATCGGCCACTCGTTGTGATGATTGAAGAGGGAAGAAGAATGGAAAGATGGAAAGTCAAATGGATCGTAACATATAGAAGCAAGAAGGAAAAAAAACCATGAGCATTAGAACAAAAGTCATGGTGAGTGCTATTCGTATCGCTATGGATATTTTTCTCCTCAAGGTGTTTCTCTCTTTACCGCACGTCGAAACAGAGGAGAAGCAACCGCCCTTACGAGGAGCCAACATCTCCCCTACATGTATCTAATAATAAAAAAGTGCGGCTGCATGCCTCAGCGACTAACATATGACGTCGTCCTTTACTGAAATTGTTATATGGTGCACTGCAGGCCTGTCAGAGAGGTGTCGAAGGGACAGCGGGTGGTGAAATAACGTCAAGGATAGGAACACCGACTAACCGGACGCGCGCCGTTCTGTCGCTCTGTGTTCCCTCGTCGTTTTGCACCACCTGTTACCCTTCGACATGAACGACGAATTAACCTGAAACAGCATTCTACTTATCGGAGAGGCTCGTATGCCTATATCAATATTGTTGCCATGTGGACCGTTTCGACGTCATCGCGGTGACATAGGCGACATGTTCCTTTGTGAAACCTTTTAATCCATTCACACCTTCACTTTTCTCTTTTTTTTTAGCGCGCAAAAAATTGTTCTTCCCGTTTTGTATTGCTTTCCCACCGCCAAGAAACTGAGATATAGTTACTATACTGGTGAGTATCCCAGCAGTATACGATATGACGTCATGTCCTATGACACTAGTGCTTAATGGTTGTAGAAAGCAATACAAAAAAAATCGAAGTTGCAAATCATTTTCCCAGCGAAGCTGTGTACCTTTACCGTCCAAGGAACCTTTCGTGTCGTTGTTGGCGTGGTAAACAAAAAACTCCCCACACGTGAGCCGATCCCGGAGATAGTGCAATACCGGCCCGACACGCGGCGGAGGTGAAGCTGGCGTTAAGCACTCCCCATACGTGGACCGATCGCGAAGGTAGTGCAAGGCGGGACCGACCCGCCGCGGAGGTGCAGTTCGCCATTAAGGGCCCACATACACTGCTTCGCTGGTAATCCTTCTTCACGGAGTGGGAGGGCACTGAGTTTTTTCAGCTTGTTCACAAATTTAAATTCTGTAAAACTAGCATGATTGTGAATAGACAGAGGTAAGTGCGCGTGAAAGCCTCTAAAGTAATTCTTTGCGCTCGTTATGCACACGTCTGCAGTACACTCGAACGGCCTCCTTGTACGTCGTACTTATTTTGGTCATACAAGTCCGTGGCCTGTAGATGGCCGATTTCTCATCCGCTGCGCCGTAATTACTGTCGCTCACGTCTGTAAGGGCAAGCTGTTTATCCTATCCTTCATCGTCGTCTTCTACCTCAGACACGCACTGTTCCAGAAGTGCAGCAAGCGTGTTTGGGTCCTTCGCAACGGACGTTTCGCTATAGCAGTACTCTTGCCGATTTTTCGCCTCTGTAGGATTTCCCGCCAGTGGCTGTCAGATCTCTGACAGCCACTGAGCCCTGGTCATGATCATCATCAGCGTGGTTACGCCCACTGCAGGGCAAAGGCCTCTCCCATACTTCTCCAACTACCCCGGTCAAGTACTAATTGTGGCCATGTTGTCCCTGCAAACTTCCTAATCTCATCAGCCCACCTAACTTTCTGCCACCCCCTGCTACGCTTTCCTTCCCTTGGAATCCAGTCCGTAACCCTTAATGACCACCGGTTATCTTCCCTCCTCATTACATGTCCTGCCCATGCCCATTTCTTTTTCTTTATTTCAACTAAGATGACATTAACTCGCGTTTGTTCCCTCACCCAATCTGCTCTTTTCTTATCTCTTAACGTTACACCCATCATTCTTCTTTCCATAGCTCGTTGCGTCGTCCTCAATTTAAGTAGAACCCTTTTCGTAAGCCTCCAGGTTTCTGCCCCGTACGTGAGTACTGGTAAGACATAGCTGTTATACACTTTTCTCTTGAGGGATAATGGCAACCTGCTGTTCATGATCTGACAATGCCTGCCAAACGCACCCCAGCCATTCTTATTCTTCTGATTTTTTCAGTCTCATGATCGGGATCCGCGGTCACTACCTGTCCTAAGTAGTTGTATTCCCTTACAACTTCCAGTGCCTCGCTACCTATCGCAAACTGCTGTTCTCTTCCGAGACTGCTAAACATTACTTTAGTTTTCTGCAGAATAATTTTTAGACCCACCCGTCTGTTTTGCCATTCCAGGTCAGTGAGCATGCATTGCAATTGGTCCCCTGAGTTAATAAGTAAAACAATATCATCAGCGAATCGCAAGTTACCATGGTATTCTCCGTTAACTCTTATCCCCAATTCCTCCCACTCCAGGTTTCTGAATACCTCGTGTAAACACGCTGTGAATAGCATTGGAGAGATCGTATCTCCCTGCCTGACGCCTTTCTTTATTGGGATTTTGTTGCTTTCTTTATGGAGGACTACGGTGGCTGTGGAGCCGCTATTGAAATCTTTCAGTATTTTTACATACGGTTCGTCTACACCCTGATTCCGTAGTGCATCCATGACTGCTGAGGTTTAGACTGAATCAAACGCTTTCTCGCCCTGGTACCCTATATTTAAGGCACGTAGATCTTGACGTGCTGCGGGCAATGCGTAAATGAGAGGCAAAACTTCCCGTTATACAGGAACCCTTGAGCATCTTGTAAAAAACAAAGAAACTTACGATTATTACCGAGACAGGAAATATTGAGTACACTATTATCAAAATATGCAGTTACTTCTGCTGTTGGCATACCGCCTTTTTGCTTTCACCACTACGGCTTTGTGAGGAAGACAAGGCTGAAGAAACTGCTGTCTGTGTTGGCGGAAATGCATTGCGATTAGCTCAAATTTTCATATAAGTATATATATATATATATATATATAGCTTTAATATATGCCTCTGCACTCTAAGACGACGGGACCAAATACATGTTACTCACTTTAGTATGTTGTGTCACGCAATTGTTTGTTTTTTGATTAATTAGATAATTAGTCAAGAATAATTAACCAACTTCTGAAGCAATGAAGCCAGGGAAAAGATCCAATTAGAAAGTTGCAGACCAGTTTGCAAAACGTCCGAATAAATGGTTTCTGTCTTTCTATCTATTAAGTATGTTTTTACGGCGGCCGCATTTCGATGGGGGCGAAATGCGAAAACACCCGTGTACTTAGATTCAGGTGCACGTTAAAGAACCTCAGGTGGTCGAAATTTCCGGAGACCTCCATTACGGCGTGCCATCTTAATCAGATAGTGGTTTTGGCACGTAACACCCCATAATAATAAATAATATTAGTGTTTTTCAGCTTACTGTGGAAGCCCGCAAAATACAAAAAGAAACGCCACGTGACATGCCCCCTTGCGCGTCGTGATTACGCGAACGAAGGATGAAGGACTGGAAACTATTTACAAAATACATTTACAAAGGATTATGCAGCGCTGGCCAGTTCAGCCGACAGCTCGAGAGCCAGAGAGCGTTCGTCGTCTTCGTCGGGGCGCCCGCGGGCATCGGCCATAAGAATATGCATGTATCATTATCCCCGGTGGCAGAAGCACCGTCCCGGTGCGTCTAAATATCGGTGAGAGCAGGAGAGTAATATGGCTTGAGGCGGGCGACATGCACAACGTCAGTGGAATTCGTGTGTGCGCGCGTGTGTGTGTGTGAAAATTATAAATACCTGCCGACACTTTTCCAGCTAAGTACAGCAGCATTCCCTTGAGTTTTCGATCTGCTACTGAGCTGACGATGCTGCACTCATAATATTTCTTTCCTTTGCCTCACGCGCCGTCTGCCTTCCTTCTCGGGCTGTATACCCGTGACTCCGGTCACGCGCTGGAGTGCTTTTGTTTTCTTCTTTTTTTTTCTTTTTTGAACCACTTATGTGTTCTCACCAAGGGTGCAAGAGGCGCCCAGATACCTTTGCAAATCAGTATAGGGTCCCTATTTCTTATATACTAAATTTGAGAGCAGTAAATTTGGAGAACGAATTGAACACAAATTATATAATGCCGCAAGCTTATCAAATCGAACAATTTTCAAATAGTTTTCTAATATTTAACGGACTTTTCCTGCGCTAATATAACACAATGTTCACGTCACACTATTCACGACGTTAGAAGGTTTCTGCCATTGTGCTGCGCATTATGAAACGTGGTTTATTGAAGCACAAATTAAACATTAGGTGCCAATAATAGATTCCAAATAACAAAGCATAGGATATTTGATTCGATATACAGAGGTCGATCCTCTTGAATATTCGCATTTGATTTGATTCGAGGATTTCACTATTTGAACACCTTTATGAATTTCCTAACTGAATAGTCCCGCTTCCTTGTCTTTTTTCGCCCCCTTTCCTTATCACATACAACTTTCGATTGCTATTTCACAGCACGAAATTTCTTCTTATGCACCCTGTAGGTACCAAATTACAGGCTTGCGTGCGCTTCGGGGAATTGCGCAAGGTAACTCCTTGAATGTGCAATTCACAAGGCTCCCTCCAAGCATTAGGTGTTTACTTCTGTAGTTGGGTTGCAGCTGTTGGATTATCGTGCCATACCGTGAGTTATTTCTAGCCACCATCGGTTCGGTATGACTTCCCCGCTGCCCTGCAGCAGGTGGCAAGCTTTCTGTTGCTTTGTCATTGTCGAATGGATGGCGTATGTTCATGTCTCTTTCAGTAGATTGTTGATTCCAATTTCAACCGACTCGGTTGCTTAGCGGCTATGTTGTTTCGCTGCTAAGCACGAGGTCGCGGGATTGAATCCCGACCACGGCGGCCGCATTTCGATGGGGGGCGAAATGCAAAAAACGTCCGTGTCTCTTGCACTTAGAGCACGTTAAAGATCCCCAGGTGGTCAAAAATTGTTCCGGAGCCTCCCACTACAGCGGCGTGCCGAATAATCAAATCGTTGTATAGGCGCGTAAAACCCCAGAATTCAGTCGATTCTAACGACCGAAGCCGCTCAATGGGTGGCGACGACGCATGCCGGCGCGTAAGGTATTTTGCGTTCTTTGCACTGATGTGATGGCTATAATATAAACGACACGTTGTGTCCCATAATAGGAGATTTTACGTGCCACGTCCACTATCTGATTATGAGACACGTCGTCAAGGACTCCGGATTGATTCTTGTACATTTCTCTCGCGGCGAAATGCGACTGCCGAGGTCGGCAGCGTGCCCACGACTTCGAGCTGCAGCAACGCAACACCATAGCCACTGCGCTACCACCCGCAGTGCGCTGTGTCTCTTGCAATGGAGATTGTCGCGGAACTGTATTGCAGAAATTAAAGAAATGTAATAAATGCACGAGAACAAGAAACGCGCGAAAGGCGAACACAGGCATAAGCTAACAATGAGGTTCTTCTTTTTTTACGAAGCATGCAGTCAAAGAATTCGTTGAACCTCCTCCCCGATGCTTTAGGTGCCAACGCTTTGGGCATGTAGCTAAAGTTTGCATCAAAGATCAACGTTGCAAACGACGCGGTGGCGCCCACGATTACAAAGCCTGCAAGGCAGATTTTGCTTGCGCTAATTGTGGTGGTGACCATCCAGCGAGTTTCGGTGGCTGCCCCTTCCGTGTAAGCGCCTTACACCGCCGAGTGTCCTTCATTAGTGGTCCCAAACCACAAGCTACTGAGAAGCGGATACCTGGAAGTGACGAGTTCCCGGCGTTAGATTCGGAAGTCGAGTTCCCTGCGTTAGAGTCGGAAGTTCGTAGCGTGGTAACAAGCAACGTCATGGAGCGACCTGAGCCTAGCAAGACGGCAAAGTCCTCTGTGGGTGAGTCGGTTGTTCGATCTGCTGCAGCAAAAAGTGTCCAAGTTTCTCAGCGACCAGATCACAGCCAGACTCGACAACATGGAGGACATTCCCTCGCCTCAAAAGAGATGAAGAAACCAGCTGCAGTGGCCAAGAGTGGGTCCCAGTCCGCAATCTTTGTTGAAGTTGTGAGGCAGTGCGTACAGCAAAATAAAAAGCTCAAAAATCAGGACCTGTCCGACCTTCTGCGAGTTTTGTTTGAAGTCCTACGTTCATATGTTCAAGCGATGCAGAATGGCACCCTGAAGAACTTTCTACAGCTCGTTCTTTCCTTTGAGCCCATGATAACCACCTTCGCAGCGACCTTTACCTTATAATATGGCTATTCTTCAACCTCGTGCAACAAAAAATCACCGAAAAGTGCCGTTTATTATGCAATGGAACTGCGCTGGGATTATAAGTCGATTCATCATCATCATCATCATCATCAGCCTAGTTACGCCCACTGCAGAACAAAGGCCTCTCCCATACTTCTCCAACTACCCCGGTCATGTACTAATTGTGGCCATGTTGTCCCTGCAAACTTCCTAATCTCATCCGCCCACCTAACTTTCTGCCGCCCCCTGCTACGCTTCCCTTCCCTTGGAATCCAGTCCGTAACCCTTAATGACCATCGGTTATCTTCCCTCCTCATTACATGTCCGGCCCATGCCCATTTCTTTTTCTTGATTTCAACTAAGATGTCATTTACCCGCGTTTGTTCCCTCACCCAATCTGCTCTTTTCTTATCCCTTAACGTTACACCCATCATTCTTGTTTCCATAGCTCGTTGCGTCGTCCTCAATTTCAGCAGAACCCTTTTCGTAAGCCTCCAGGTTTCTGCCCCGTAGGTGAGTACTGGTAAGACACAGCTGTTATACACTTTCCTCTTGAGGGATAGTGGCAACCTACTGTTCATGATTTGAGAATGCCTGCCGAACGCACCCCAGCCCATTCTTATTCTTCTGGTTATTTCAGTCTCATGATCCGGATCCGTGGTCACTACCTGCCCTAAGTAGATGTATTCCCTTACCACTTCCAGTGCCTCGCTACCTATCGTAAACTGCTGTTCTCTTCCGAGACTGTTAAACATTACTTTAGTTTTCTGTAGATTAATTTTCAGACCCACCCTTCTGCTTTGCCTCTCCAGGTCAGTGAGCATGCATTGCAATTGGTCTCCTGAGTTACTAAGCAAGGCAATATCATCAGCGAATCGCAAGTTGCTAAGGTATTCTCCATCAACTTTTATCCCCAATTCTTCCCACTCCAGGTCTCTGAAAACCTCCTGTAAACATGCTGTGAATAGCATTGGAGATATCGTATCTCCCTGTCTGACGCCTTTCTTTATTGGGATTTTGTTGCTTTCTTTGTGGAGGATTACGGTGGCTGTGGAACCACTATAGATAGCTTCCAGTATCTTTACATTTGGCTCATCTACACCCTGATTCCGTAGTGCCTTCATGACTGCTGAGGTTTCGACTGAATCAAATGCTTTTCCGTAATCAATGAAGGCAATATATAAGGGTTGGATATATTCCGCACATTTCTCTATCACCTGATTGATAGTGTGAATATGGTCTATTGTTGAGTAGCCTTTACGGAATCCTGCCTGGTCCTTTGGTTGACAGAAGTCTAAGGTATTCCTGATTCTATTTGCGATTACCTTAGTAAAAACTTTGTAGGCAACGGACAGTAAGCTGATCGGTCTATAATTTTTCAAGTCTTTGGCGTACCCTTTCTTATGGATTAGGATTATGTTAGCGTTCTTCCAAGATTCCGGTACGTTCGAGGTCATGAGGCATTGTGTATATAGGGCGGCCAATCTTTCTAGGACAGTGTTCCCACCATCCTTCAACAAATCTGCTGTTACCTGATCCTCCCCAGCTGCCTTCCCCCTTTGCATAGCTCCCAAGGTTGGTTTCTTATGTACCAGTTTCTTCCGTTCCCTCCTCAAGTCAAGGCTAATTCGAGTTCTTACCATCCTATGGTCACTGCAGCGCACCTTGCCGAGCACGTCTACATCTTGTATGATGCCAGGGTTCGCGCAGAGTATGAAGTCAATTTCATTTCTAGTCTCACCATTCGTGCTCCTCCACGTCCACTTTCGGCTAACCCGCTTGCGGAAAAAGGTATTCATTATCCGCATATTATTCTGTTCTGCAAACTCTACTAATAACTCTCCTCTGCTATTCCTAGAGCCTATGCCATATTCCCCCACTGACTTGTCTCCGGCCTGCTTCTTGCCTACCCTGGCATTGAAATCGCCCATCAGTATACTGTATTTTGCTTTGATTTTACCCATCGCCGATTCCACGTCTTCATAGAAGCTTTCGACTTCCTGGTCATCATGACTAGATGTAGGGGCGTAGACCTGTACAACCTTCATTTTGTACCTCTTATTAAGTTTCACAACAAGACATGCCACCCTCTCGTTAATGCTATAGAATTCCTGTATGTTACCAGCTATGTTCTTATTAATCAGGAACCCGACTCCTAGTTCTCGTCTCTCTGCTAAGCCCCGGTAGCACAGGACGTGCCCGCTTTTTAGCACTGTATATGCTTCTTTTGGCCTCCTAACTTCACTGAGCCCTATTATATCCCATTTACTGCCCTCTAATTCCTGCAATAGCACTGCTAGACTCGCCTCACTAGATAACGTTCTAGCGTTAAACGTTTCCAGGTTCATATTCCAATGGCGGCCTGTCCGGAGAACTGAACTTAAATTATTTCTGAAAGATACGTGTGTTCCGGTATTAGCCCTCTCGGAGGCTGGCTTACCAAGGGGGAGATCTTTGACTGGATATGTCGCCCATAAGAACTGCAGCATAAAGTCATTTCCCGCAGGAAGTGCCACCCTTTACATACGAAGAGAGATTCCTCATGTGGCTTTGAACGTCACCGATCTTTGCACCCATAGTATTGAGGTAGCGGCTGTGAGGATACGGCTTGGCTTCCGAACTCTTTCTGTTGCATCCGTATACGTGCCTCCGCGGAAGAAGGTAGCAATGGACTTGTTTTTCCAGCAGCTTTGTGACCGTTGCCCAGCGCCCCGAATTATCTGCGGGGACATCAACGCCCATCACTCTGTCTGGGGTGACAGGAACACAGATTCCCGCGGACGCAAACTTGTAGAAGTTATCGACAGTTTGGACCTGTGCGTGGCCAATGACGGAAGTCCCACTTTCTTCCGGCCTCCAGCCTCAGCCACATCCATAGACCTAACCTTGCATTCATCTGACGTCCGCGTGAAGTGGTCAACTGCACCTGACCGCATGGGAAGTGATCACTATCCAATTTTAGTGTTTACTGCCGACTTCCATATGCGCGGCTCTAAAATTAGCCATGTTGTTAATTGGGACAAATACAGGGAGCAACTTGCATGTGTTTCTGGTGATGTGATAGCCAAAATGATTTCTGGTAAGATGGCTGAAGTTACCTAATCATTTTCCGACTCCGGATTCAAAACTCAGGAACCTTTGCGCAGCGCGCAGAAGGGCGGAGCGACAACTGATGCGGAAGAAGGACGACAGATCCTTGAAGACGACCTTCAATAGGCTTAACTCTGCCATTCGACGCCATACGAACAAGCTCTGTAGGTCCCAGTGGGCGTCCTTCTGCGCTAGCTTGACGGTTTTCTCACCGATGACGAGAATTTGGCGAGTGATTGGCAGTCTTGCTGGAGATTCTCGTCCTAGTAAACCTTTCGAAGCGCTTGCACTGCACAAGCAAAAACCTCTCGTGTGCTTGGCAGAGGAATTTGCAGATGCATTTGTAAGTGTAAGTTCAGGAATTCATCCCTGCGCTCTGCCTGCAACATCTACGTCTGTGATGGACGCCCCGTTTACACTTCGAGAGCTACAGACAGCACTCAGCAGCCTGTGGCGTCGATGTGCACCAGGTCCTGACGGCATCACCAACCAGATGATGCAGAACCTACCTCTGGAACACCGAAAGATGCTCCTAAGCTATCTCAAACGAGTGTGGGAGACTGGCGACGTTCCTCCTTCATGGAAGGTGGCTTGCGTTGTCCCAGTGCTGAAGCCTGAAGCAGAGGATCTAGTGCAGCTGCTTTTCACATTCCCTCTTTGAAGTATGATTGGTCCGTTCGCTTCACTACAGTCGTGTCCTCCACAACGGCCGAAAGCGTTGCCATTGGGGCAGCTCTCAAAAAGCTACGGTTTTGTACGCCTTAACCTGTTGTCATTCTTACAGATTCGAAATCCGCCCTTCAAAGGTTAGAGCACGGGTTCCCTACTGATGCCTTATCTCTAAGCTCCCTATGTTCGGTGCAAAATCTCCGTGTCAAAGGCTTCTCCATACGATTCCAATGGTTGCCATCACACATAGGTATCATAGGCAACGAGATGGCGGACAGCCTCGCCCATAGAGCGCTGTATGGGAATCCTTTGAGGAAAGTGCCTCAAGAAGACAAGAGACTCTTCAGAGAAGCGGTGTCGGGCCACTTCAGTTCTTTGTGGAGCTCACCTCACAAGCCATGTGTGATCAAGGGTCTCAAAAGAAACCAAGCCACCTTACTGCTCCGCGTTCGCACGGGCTCTGCTCGTACCCCTGCGTGGATGTATAAGACTGGCCTGGCATTATCACCATTATGTTCAACGTGTGGTGTGTGCGGTGACATAGAACATTACCTAATGTGCTGTAGTGTGTATAACGCGGAAAGGAGGGTGTTAATCGGGTCCCTCAAGAACACAGGATTTCCTCACAGTTCTCTTCAGGACATTGGTTTCCGGCGCGGGAACCGGTTGTGTAGGAAGGAGGTCGCTCGTCTTCTGTTAAATTACCTACAGGACACGGATTTGGCTTCCACCTGGTGAACTCAGGAGTGACCATTTGTAATTGGGAGGTCTGTGTCTGATTATGCGATTTATTTATTTTAAGTGTCGCTACGGTGGAGCAATTGCCGGCAGAAACTACAAGGCTAATCCCACCAGTAGCCTACAACAACTCAACTCAACTCAACTTTTTTTTTTCATAAAATTTCACTTCTGTATACACTCTGTCCCAAAAACACTCCCAGGTGCATGTCAGAGAACATGTTCTTTTTTTCTCTCTTTTTTTTGCTAAGCCCGCCTGTCGCCTATATAATTGGAATGCATCATGTAACCGCGCAAACAACGAAGGACAAAGAAGGAAACACATAGGACAGGCGTGGAACTTCAACTGAGATTTACTCCGGGAAATCCCACATTTATACATGTATCATAATCACACTTGCTAATCATCAGACAACCATCACTCGACGTTGGCATGCGGGCGTGAGTGGCATAAATTTGCATGTAAATATTTGAATTCTTTATCACTCAGTGACACTGAAGAGCTGCTTACGCAGCTGCCAGATTGCATTTTTATACAGTAAGCTTCATAGATTTCTCGGCTCTTCAAGACATCTTCAAGACTTTAGTGTCGCGGAACCTAGGCGTGCAATTGCGACAGTGGCGACAATGGTCAGCCAATTTGCCACCCCCCGCCAATCCTTCTACCCCTGCGCGGTGCTCCTGCAGTCTCACGTTTAGAAACCGTCCCGTCTGCCCTATGTAGTTGTTGCCTCAAGAGAGGGGTATCTGGTACACTACCCCTATTCGGCATGGGACGAACCTGTCAACGTGCTTGATACCACATTCATTTCTTTTTTTCTTTCCCTGCACCATGTTGCACATGCCCGCCAGTTTCTTGGGCGCCGTGAAAACCACCGGTACTTCACATTTCTCACACATCTTCTTGAGACGGTGAGAGATTTGGTGGTAGTATACGGGATGGCAACAGGTCTACGGCGTTGCGGTTCTACGCTTGGGCGGAGCTCTGATGGACCCCGCGCTTCCTTGTCAAGGGTTTCTAGCACCGAGGTGACCATCTCATACTGAAATCCTGCGCTGTGCAATCTTTGCAACTGTAGTAACACGCTATGTTACATTTCATGCTGGCAGGACTTTCATGCTGGCAAGAGCAGCACGCAGGCAGTTTTTCGCAATTCCCCTTTTTACAAGCTTCGAATCAGCAGACTGGTAGTTTAAAATACCTTTTTTGATCGAGGCTGATACCTCCAGCCCGCATAGGATCCAGCAATAATAATGCAAATGTCCAGGAACTGCAGGCATCCATGCGAAGGCAACTCAAAAGTGAAACTCAACCCAAAGACGCTCTCTCGGAAAATTTCAAGAACACGGTTTACTGCAGTTGAACCGCCTCCCTCCCCTAGCCCTCTAAAAAAAATGGCATAATCGTCAACATATCTAAATATCTTAGCCGAGTAGGCTGTGTCAAGGCGTTCAGCAATTCGCTTGTCACCAATATGATAAAAATATATCACTTAATAAAGGGGCAATACAGGAACCAATGCACACTCCGCGCTTTTAGACGAAGTTCTTTCCCTGGAAATTGACGATCGTCGATGCCATATAAAAACGAAGAATTTCTAAAACGTCGTGCACACTTACGCCACATGCGTTCTGAAAGGCCACTGGGCCGTAGTCATCAATGGAATCCCTAATGGCGCATAGCAAGCTGGACTTTTGCCACGTCCTTCGAGGAGAAGCAAAGCGGCGAAAAGAATGAGGGTCGATCATGTTATGGTTTAACCATATTATTATTATTATTATTATTGTTGTTGTTGTTGTTGTTGTTGTTGTTTTTGTATTAATGTATTATTAGCTATATTAAGCATTAAAGATTAATGTCTGCCATATTACGCCGGAGGAATAGCGGGGACCGGCAGACCGCTTATCCTCCCACTACTCCGGTTACGAAAATACGACTCGCTCATCTAACGCCAAATGAAAAGTATCAAACGCAAGATATATTTAACGCATTTCTTTTCTGTATTATTACAACAAGAGAGAGAACAAGTATAAAAAAAGTAATACAGCACTTGATATTTGCTTTATCCACAAAGTGATAACATTGAAGGTGAAATTCTGTCACCTGAGTCTTCTCGAAGGAAGACCTGTCGGATAACGAGCAGCAAAATCAGTTAAACCGTATTTTTTTCTCATATAGTACTTGGTATCAATTTCACAGAAAAAAAACACCTAAGGAGGCGGCCTCGCCTCTGCATTACCGCCAGCCAAAGGTAAAACAGGAAGGGGCATTATAACCAGTCGCCAGATTGCACGAGCAGCCTTTGTAATTTGACCGCACTGATGTAAAATACAGGCATACTGAAGCTAATGATTAAAATACTGAAGCTGTTGATTTGTATAAATATTTACCACTCCTATCTGTAACGCCTCAACGGCTCTGATAGTAACCAAATAAATAAATAAATAAATAAATCGAAGGCATAGGGAAGGTTTTGTTTCTCTTGTTGTTCCATTATGTATAGGAATAGAAGTGTATCCGAAGGCACTTGCCTGAAGGGAAAAGTCCTAGGTGAGGCATGTAAGTGCTATAAATGCCGTCATATAACCATGTAGTGAACAAGAGCACGCGTGAATTAAATGTGCTGTAATATGACATTTGTTTCCGTCAGCAAACGGGAAATTAAATGGAGGAATTTAATACAGGCAATCAGCGCAATCACAACAAAAGCCACACCGAAGAAAACGTAGGCACAGTGCTGACATTCAGCCAAGCTTTACTTGAATTTTAACGGTTGCGCACTGGAAGATGTGTACGAATATAAAATATATATGTCTTTATTTTACTAGCACCGTGTCGTGGTCTCCTCATATAAATTATGTTAGCAACAAAGCA
The DNA here is from genome assembly GCF_023375885.2 of Dermacentor andersoni. Taxonomy (NCBI): domain Eukaryota; kingdom Metazoa; phylum Arthropoda; class Arachnida; order Ixodida; family Ixodidae; genus Dermacentor; species Dermacentor andersoni. The sequence goes on from NC_092814.1 coordinate 272,967,589, forward strand.
CTGCAAAAGCTGGATTACTTACGGCGTACTTTGCGTACAGCTCCCCTAAATACTAAATTAGGCACTTTCAAATCAGTTATCCAGCCACTTCGGTAGTATGCGCAGTATGCGCTTTTAGTACGGAATCCATATAAAAAATTTGATGTTGAAAAGTTGGAAATTATTCAGAAAAAGCTATCCGTTCATCTACCGTCCTTATGATAGCAGCTTTTATCTGTCTCTTAAATTTTTTGCGTTAAATCTGACTACTCTCAGCACCTGTCGCTACATATAGAATCGCTAAACCTTTTGCACGCATTAATTAACTCACCGAAGTTTTCCTCTCTTAGCACATACATAAAATTCGCTGAACCTTCCTCATCTGGAACCCTACTGGTCACGAACTGAAGCGCTTAAATACAGTTTTTCAAGCGAAGCTTGTATTGCCTCACTTGTGTCGGCGTCGATGTTGGTGTGGCCATACAAAAAAAAAAAAAAAAACTCAGCCGCGCGAAAATAAAAAGCGCTTGGCGGGCTGCGAGACCACCACGCTTCAGCCACTGTCGGTTTTTTTTTTCTTTATTACATGAAAAACAAAACCGAAGATATATTACAGAGCGGCCACACCTACACACTCAAAACTCTAGCAAACACACACATGCGTCCAACAAGTGCATCCAGTCTGGCGGAAGTTCCCGCACAGCGTACACACTTCTCGGCTCGTCAACGTCACTTCTCGGCTGGTATTTCAGCTTCTCGGAAGCTGAAACACTTTTCGAAAAGAATGAGTTCCCTGCGGCATTCTACAGCTTTGAGTCCACTGAACACGAATATCTCGTTTAAAAGGGGCGGAAACAAACGCAGGCGGCTGTTTTTTGCAAGAAAACGCGCACCAGCACCTCAGGGCATCGCGCGAACGCCGCTGTTGTGTCATGTTGTGACCGCTGTGACGTCATTCACGGGGATCGCCGGTCGGCGCCGCCGTTTCAGATCGTAGCACGCTGTTCTGTTCTGGCTTCACAGCTGAGTTGTAAGCATTATTAAATGTTCTCGCTGTCTCGGAGAGCTTGTATTTTCGCCGTACATGTTCGAACCGACAGCCGATACAGAAAACGATGGCGGCAACGGGGGCAGCGACGATGCTGAATGTGCCAACAGCGAGAGCGATGTGTGCACCTTCTCGCGCGTTGGAAATCTTAGCTGGTACATATGTATTTTCATGTAGCTGCACGTTCCAATGACGGGAGAAAAAACGCGCTAAAGTGTCACTGGGAACTTGCTGCTGGAAGAATGCCGAAGCACTAACATCTCATTAGATTGTAAACACGGGTGCAATTCCGCGATGTCATGCACCTTGCCGCTGCTTGTCTAAAGTTCCGTGGTTTTTTTGCGTGTTGATACACGATCGCGAACATAAGTGCAGCGTTTGGCTACTTCAAACTCTTCGATTGGTGATGGTAGTGGAACAGGTTCATCAGGGGCTCGGTTCTCAAGGTGCTCTGCTAGAACCTGAAAGGGTGCAAGGCATGGATGTCATGAATCTCAGCATATCATGCATATCAGCAAACATGACAACAGTTGGATTAGTTACAGTGATCGAAATACTTTTTCAGTAATTTATGTGATGGATTAGTTGTCTAGTGATTTAGTAATGTCAATTAATTATTTGGCGTCTGTAATTTCATCGCTAAAGTAATTTATTAGTTGCGTTAAATATGCACCAGTAAGCTGCGTACGGCGCCAGAACGTTGGTAGTGTCGTGAGGTGTCGTGGAGGAACATGGGGGAGAGGGCATGAAATCTTGGCAAGTGTATGTTACCTTGAAGAAAGGTTGCCGTCCTTTTATACTTTGCTTTTTGCTTCTTGTATGCATGAAAACTTTTTGGAAGCAATCGTAAAGTAATACTATTACTTTTTTGAAAGCGGTAATTGGTAATGTAAATCAAATCAGTGAGCCTAATAAGAAAGTAATGAGTAATGTATTATATTTACTTTCAAATAATAATTTTCCCATGCGTGATGCATAGCTAGTTAAAGGCAAGAAAACATTTTTTGTCCAGCAGCGATTCCTGTATTTGGCTAGACCACGTCGAACGCTGACAAGTTCAATACCTCACAACGCTACTTCATTATTTGAGCCCGTTCGCCTTGCCACGGGCGCGGCTGTGCCGACGCTCATTTTTGCGGCATTTCGCTGCTAATAGCAAGCTGTGAGTGCGAAATCTACGGAACTAAGTTTTTACACGCCGAGTTCAACTACTCTAACGCGAGCATGAAAATATTGCCGTAACGCCTCATGTCGTGCGATTTGAACACGAATGCTGAACAGCTAAACCTGCGGGCACCGCGGGGTAGGACGAATAGCAAATGTCACTGAATGCGCAAGCGTACCCCCGGCCAGTTATTTCACCGTATAAAAACAGCGCCGAACAAACAACCGTAGTACAGTGTTCCGTGACAAAGCGGAATGGAAAAATAGGGTGAAAACGGCAAGCACTTTGCACGCATGTGCATATTCCCGGCTGTGCCTCCACCTCGCTTCGTCATAGGCCGCTGTAAGGCCGTTTGTTCGACACTCAGGTTATCATCTGTTTAAAAAATAGCCCTTGTGCACATTAAAACCCTTACCTCACCCTTTCTCCTCTTGGCAAAGGCCGCTCTTGGAAGTGGCGAGGTGTTTCTCTTGTGGGAGAATATAGACGAAATAACGCCGGGCTTCAGTCGCGCCGATTTGATTGCAATACCGATTGCCCGCATCGTTATCAAGCTCCGATGATAATCATTGTCGCGGAAATGGTCCGAACACAGCACAGTTAATTTATTCGGCAAGAATATATCTCTCCTCACCGCACGGACCCAGTGCGTCGCAGGTTTCTTGTACTTCGGGAACATGTGAAACACCACATCGTCTCGCCCGCCTGTGTTCGCACAGCCGAATGCTGCACAGAACGAGGGCATTTGGGCGCCCTTGGCTGTAGGCACTCACGCAGCACAGAAAGGAAGCACAGTTCACGAAAATCGCAAAAGAAACAAACGTGAGCGGCGGCAGATCTCTCGTAGCGTCGTTTAGTAAAGCGCAGAACGGAAAGAAACATGCCAGCACATGCCAGCACGCCGGTCCGGCAGTGCGGTCCCCGGGAATGACGTCACTTTCGCCGGTTCTCTCCTCCGGCTGCCTCCTCACCCGGCGCTCCGGGAAGCGACAGGGGCGTGTCCGCGGGGGGGAATTAGAAAGCGATTTCGGCCCCTTATATTAACAAAACAAACAAAAAAATTTTTGAACCGTAAATTAATAGGTCTGTTCTTCCCAACCCCAGCAAGTCATGTAAATTGAAAACCATTTCAGCTTCCCTTTTAAAGCGGGGTTTTGTATGCATGAAGAAGGAGACGCAGGGCAAGGCGCGCGCCAATCAAAGGCGTTCCCTCCCTCCGGAGGAGGGAACGGGTGTGATCGCGTGTTTTCTCGCCTCGCGCCCGACGTTTCCCGCCAATTCAGCCCCGGCAGACAGATGGGCGTGCCGCGTTTGGTTCGTTCTGCCGAAGAGCAGGCTGCGCTGAAGGAACGGCAGCGGGAGCAAACCGCGCGTCGTGAGTTCGGCCAAAGAACACGCAGCGTTTGATGAACGCCGCCGGGGACTCGCTCGAGAAATGGCTCGTCGTCGGCGTGCAGACCTCGCCGTGAGGGAGCGCGAAGCCGAGGCGTTACGACAACGAAGAGCCGCGGATCTCGAGCTTCGCTTGCACCCCTCTTCACAGTAGTGGAAGGGCGGTCAATTTTTGAACCTTGCTTACACGATATTGGACTATAGGCTTACTGTTTTTCCATATATTATTTAGAAAATTGATCTGTGCCTATTCGTTCATTTATCACGTAAATCGGCATCATCGCGTGCGTGGGGAGTGATGTATGCAAAGAAATTCAGCATTTGAGAGAACTTTTTGCCACTCTATTGAATATTGGAACTAATTGCTGCCTGGAGTCATTCGTTCTCATCCCTTAGACAATTTTCTGCTCAAACTTGCGTGTAACTCATCTTTTTTGGTTTATGTATTTCTCTGTAGCGCTATGTATACTTGTACCATGCTGCACAACTGTATAATTCCCCGCTCCTGTCATAGCCCTGAATAGGGCTGCAGTATGTAAAAATAAATAAATAAATAAGTTATGCATCACACTTATGCAAGTTATGAGTGTTGTAAGTTAAATCCTTTCTCATACCAAAGAAACGAAGCAAACAGTGCAAGAAAACGTTATCTTTCTAGATAACTACGGTCTGATAAGTGACCATGTGTGTCATATCCCTTCTACGCGTGCTTTAGCGTATCACTTTTTCTCCTTGTCTTTCTTTTTGTGTCTCTGCTACCTTGTTTTTTTTTACCTATTCATCACCGTATAGCATATAGTATAAGTGCGATGCATTATTCAAGTGAAGATTAGTTGAAAGACGGCGCTGTTTCTATGTCTTTTCTGTGAGGTTCTTGTAGTGTTTGCGCTTGTCTGTCATGGATTCGCCTATTCCAACTCGCCCAAATCAATACGATGTTCAAGCGGATAAAATTAGCGGGAGAAGACAACACGGCCGCAGGCTGAGGCCTCTGAACATCGCGTGCAGCGCGCTATACTGAATCGTTACGACGGCGGCGCTCCTCCTTAATGCGTTGCTCCATGATTTGTGCGCATGTATATGTAACCTATATCCCGGAGGGACGTATCTATAGCCTCGCTCCTGTTCATAGTAACGGACGCGAACCATCCTATTAGTGCGGCTTAATAAGATGTTCCACATATGCGCCACCCGATGGTCGGCAGTCATGGCCGTGATCGAGGCAACACGATCACGACCCCGACCGGACAGCACGCGGTAACAAATGTTTGATCTTCGAAAATGTAATGTGCTGCATAAATCAGAAGTGCGCGCCTCACGTGCAATTTGGATGAGGCTAAGCATGAAGGACGCGTCTCGCCTTACAAAGCACAATGGTTAGTGAGCCGCCGACTCAAATTTAACTAAATAACTCTTTCTTTGTTCAGTATGGTGCACACATTCAAGTGAGACAAACCATTCCCGATAAGAAGAGGTACTGCAACTATGGAAATTTGCCGCAAAGAACACCCATTTCCTGTCCCGAACTACAACCAAAATATTTCGGTATAGTTTCACCTAAAGCCTCTGAAAACGGACACGTGCCAAACATTCTTGCAGGCGAAAACAAAAAACATGGCCTCATTATTAATAAGATAATAATTCTGTGTTTCTTGATTATGTCTGTTCCCTGCTTGTTCTACTGGCGAAAAAAAACGACAGAAAAAGTTACTATTCCGATACCCGCCGCGGTGGCTCGGCGGTTATTTACAGCATTCTGCTGAAGCGAACGAGGTTCGCGCGTTCGATTCTCAACCAGAGCTGCCGCTTTACGCCACGGATGAAATGCGGAAATGCACCAATACTGAGCTGTAGGCGTATATTAGAGAGCCCCAGGTGGCGTCAAGAGCCCGCCAGTATGAGGTTTTCATAGCCTCTGTATCGCTCTATAAGACTCTAGAGCAAATCGATCAATCAATCAATCTCCATCGTGTTATTATTACACCTATACATTTTCTGAGCATGAACAAGGGGAGCCTCTAGCGACCGCCATCTGGAACTGGCGCGGCTTTTAAGAGAAGGCAGCTTCTTTGGCGTCTCACAGCCAACGGACTTGTATGAAATTGAGGAAATCTATTCCGCACTGGCACCCATCAATCGCGGAAGAAGCGGTGCCGAATTACGGAAGTCAAAGAAATCTTCAAATTTGGCTCAGATGAGTGGAACGTGAGAACTATGGACAGCATGGCACTGGAACTCAGAGAGAGGTATATATATATATAAGAAGGAAAGACATGGAGGGTAACCAAGTTCAAACCTGGATAGCTATTCTACACGTGGGGTGAGTGTAACGGGGAATGAAAGGTAAGAAGGAAGAAGGAGAAAAGGACAGTCACTGTGGCGTGCACCCGCAGATGAATGTTACAGCCACAAGCACTCGTCTAGCACGGTTGCCTTTGACGCACATCAAAGGATATATAAATGTAGTCGTTGACCTCGAATACTTTCTTGTACATTGTATATTTACTTTCCAAATAGTTGTAAAAAAGAAACGTTGATTTAGTTTCTAAAATGTCGTATTGCATCGATTTTCCACATGAAGTAAACCATATGCATACAGGTGTGCTTAGCAAAGTAGAATTCGCGAACTGCATGTATATGGCCACCGAGGAGGTTGGAGAAACACGAACGACATGTAATTACGACAGGAAGAGAAAATCTAGATTTCTTAGTCTAGATGTTTCTAAACACGAAATAGAGCTCTTAGATACCATTCTCCATGTAGATATGTGTAGATACTGCTCATTTGCGGACATTCTTTGTAATGTATATGTGCCTGAGCAGAACATACTGACGGGCCAGTCGAGCCACGCACTACGCGACGTGTAGCGCAAAAGGGGCACGCTTGGCAACAGTGAAGTCTACGTCTTTTCTTATGTGCCCCATATGCGCTATGCATTACGTTCATACTATATGTCTAAGTTTTAATCACCCTACGACCAATAGGGCAGCTGTTTTTGTTCTTGTTTTTGCAGTCGCATATGACATATGTAACGCCAGACTTCCCACGCTTAGCATACGCAGTGATGAGCCCAGCGTTGACCTGTATAACATGCGCCCACAATTCTATCGATTCAACGCAGTTGACGCGGTCTTGTGGTAAGGCATAACAGCAGTGACACGTATTGATTGACTGTCAGGTCCTCCTGGCTTAGCTGCAGCATATGAAGCCGTATAAAAGAAAGTGATTAGAGCATGTCACTCGGGAAAGCAAGGACAGGAGCTTTAATCCTGCTGTGGGGCTTTTTTTTTTTTTCAGCCGAGTGTCCTTTTTATGATCGCATGATATTGTGGATCGTTCTGATATAGATTAATTGCGATTGTTGATGTAGAATTTATTTGAAAACGTAAATAAAGAACCAAGAAGGTTTTCAAAATCTCCCTTCAAGAAGTTTTCTAAACCTCTAATAACGTGGGGTTAGCACAGCTACAGGAGGTTTTCAGGAAGGGTACAATCAAACAACGTTTAAACTGAGACTTCCTTTAAACGTTGCGCTTATCTTTTAAGGAAGTATTTTATACGTTCTTTAGCTCTTTCTGTGGGCCATTCGAAGCCAAGTACCCAAGCTAGGACACAACTCCATTGTTGTCCCTGTTCTTTTGTCACTGTCTGTATTGTTCGCCTTACATTCAGTGATTACCTATCTAGATTTTTCCAGCCCAGAACTTGCCGCAAATGCAGATTTCATTTTGAGCTTCTCGCGCTTGGAACTATGATCTGCCTATGTCAGTACGTGCTGTTTTCTTTGTAACGTTGTCACGCTCGTCAAATACTGATCTCAGAAGTCTCCTTTGAATAACATGAATTCCAAGCGCAGCTTACAGGCTAAGTAGGCGAAGACAGGCAAAGACAAGCGAAGACTAGGCGTTGCAGCGCCTCGAAAGCCTCACATGCCAGTAGATGACGATGGCCATGATGATTTACTGTGATTCCCTTCGAAACGGGGCAGTGGCAAAAGATCACTTAGCCTGCTTTAGCTAATCAAGTAAGCTTTACATGCTTATCAGTCTAGCCATTATGCCTACATATCTCATTAATCTTTTGTCTCTTCCTTAAAAACTATATAGATACCGTGTACAGTTACCTATGTTTGCAACTGATCCGGTCCTATCAGTCTCTTCCATGCTTTTTTTCCACCTACGCTAAATATATTTTGCTTATCTCGACTGCTGACTGTTGAATACTTCCATTAACTTTAACCCCAGCTCTTCAGGAAGGTAAGTGGAGGTTTCGCTGGTCTGGAGGTATGTACAGGTCTCGTTGGGTGAGTACATAGACATTCCATTAGGACGTGCTGTGTTGTCTCTGGAATTTTGCTGCAGCATACACATGCATCATCCCGATGAGAATATTTGATCCGGTATGTCTTTATCCTTAGGCAACCAGCTCGGGCCTCAAATACCAAGGTACTGCCCTTTGTGTTAGCGCACAGGTTTTCTTTTCTCATCTCTTTTTTGCCATACTTGTAAATCTCCATGGCCTTTTTTTTTGTTTTGTTTTATTTCCATCCTTTGCTTCCAATTTACTATCTCTGCGTGTATGTAAGCAGCGCCGTCTACAGGAAGACGCCAGCAAACTGCGCTAGCCTACTTCAACGCTGCCTCCAGAGATGGCGCAACAGCCGTCATCTTTCCGTGTCTAAAATGCCAATCGGGGCCAAGGCGCCAGACTTAAAAATCTCTGTTTGCGACGTGTTACTTCTCTTCTTTCTTTATTTGTAACGCCAGACGCCCTGTAACTTTTCGCCACCGATATAATGCAACACCGGGGCCCGAAAGCTTTGAGTGCATGGAGAGGAAGGTGTGAAATTTTTAAATCTTGTCACGGCTTCGCAAGCCAGCCTGAAGTACAAGGACTGGCATGTTTCATTTCTAGGGCGGATGCGTTGACTGTGGTGCAATTTGATGTTTATTTTGTATTCTTGCGGATGTCTTGCTCCGTAGACTTTTTTTGCGGTCAGGGTCGCAAGAACGTAGGAACGGGCGAGCGTGTCTTCCACTGCGGCCTTTGCAACACACAACAACGCGAAAGTGCAAACTGAGACAACGTTTACGTTTCCGATTGACGATCACAGCGCTTTGCGGCCGCTGTCATAGATTGGTCATTAGAGAACGGTCTAGTCGCTCTGATTATTACTTTATGTGACTGTTCTGACACACGTTTGATCAAAATAAAGTGACTGGCGATGATACGTACTCACATGTCGAAACATAGGTGCTCCATTTTCTGGTACACTAATTACCTTGCTTCAACTTCCCTTCCACTGTGTGCTCGCCTCCCCCCCCCCGTTCTATGGCCTGCCTTCCTGAATTTATTTATTGTGGTATTGGAAGGTGGCAGCAAATACACCGCCGTACGTCTCGACTTCAGACAAACAGTACATAGCAGTAAGCAGCAAATAAGTTTTAAATCGATGGCACAGACGCTCTTGGCGTTGCAGGAGTGCTTAACGCCCATCTGATACTCATAATTAAAATACTCATATTTATTACACTATGAGTATCGCAGTTTGAGCACTCAGTGGGAAAATAGTCGTGCACGCAGATAAAAATAGTTTGTGACGACTCTGCCAAGCGGTCTCCGTTAAGAGGCCGTGTTACACACATGTGCAACCTAACCATGAAGCTTCGCAGGCAGCAGGTGTAACCTTGCAGTTCTCCAAGTCATCGGAACTTTTACACACAAGATGATGAAGTATACTTGCAGACAGTGTAGTGTGTTGGAAGGGAAGGGAGTGATACTATGTAGATACAGGACTTTTCACAACATATATGCAAAATGGCATGACGAAACAAAGTTTTGCTGATGATCCGATAATTGTGCTATTGTGCGTTTAAACTCTGGCATTGCATATTTCTGCAGCAATTAGTTGGTGGCGCGATCACATGTAGGTTTCTGCACAGTGCGATGCTACTTTAAGGGGGAAGGTAATTTTTCTAAAAGGAACAAATCGACTCGTATGCTTACTACATTGAATTAAAATTTATTAGTCAGAGGAAAATATTGATAACCGCTAAATATAGAAACCAAGATGTCTAAATAAACAGCTACACAGTGCGTTAGATAAGGTTTTCCTCCCATCTGCAGTTTATCGCGGCCTTAATTACGCCGTTGACAAGCAAAACAGCAGCCGGTTTAAATGAGTAAACCTGAAGCACACTCCGTTTCCTTCTCGAGAAATGAAATAATTATCTCGAAGGACACCGGAAAATTGACGTGAGATAACTTTTGTGTACAAGTGAGCGTGTTTTGAAGAAATTATTCCCATCCACTGGCACTTTCCTTGCCTGATTTCTTCGCACTTCAAGAACCATAGTCGCAAACGCTTTACATGTGTTTTCGTATGCGTTTCGAGGTGGATACCTCGGGGAAAACATGCACGGTGTGAGCATCTTTTGCCGCGCGTCATCATAGCTGCTCGCGCGTCCCGCAACACATGTCTGCTCAGGCTTCGATATACAGGGCGATCATGTTTAAGTTTTATGGAATTTTAAAAATATCGCCTGTGACAGATAACATAATTCTTGACCTTGAGCTGGATCATTCGAAGAGGCGGACATTACCAGCACGAGAAGTCAGAACACATGTGCGGCTAATTAACACAAAATTTACTAATTTACCTCTTAATTAATTATTTTACAGCAAATATTGCAATTGACGGATTGTAGCCGGTGAGCTTGCAAGATGCATCCACTTCGAATGGATTTCCAGTATGACATAAGTTTCGAGAAATTATTTCTCAAAGTGGGGGGGGTGGGGGGGTGGAATGAAATACATCAGCGTTCCAGTTAATTTTGTGCTTCAATACACAAGAGAGCGTTTTGTTAAAAAGATAAGTGGAACAGTGCATTTTTACGGCCACTTTGTGTCTCATATCTGCAAACTGGTGTCATTCTTGAAGTTCATTCCAAGCGGATACGCTTTGCAACCTCACTGGCTACAATTCGTAAATTGTGATAAGTGCCATAAGGTAATTCGCGCGTTGTGCAAAAGCGAGGTCTGTGGGCCACGTCCAGTCGTAAACGTTGTAAATAAATTATGGGGTTTTACGTGCCAAAACCACTTTCTGATTATGAGGCACGCCGTAGTGGAGGGCTCCGGAAATTTCGACCACCTGGGGTTCTTTAACGTGCACCTAAATGTAAGTACACGGGTGTTTTTCGCATTTCGCCCCCATCGAAATGCGGCCGCCGTGGCCGGGATTCGATCCCGCGACCTCGTGCTCAGCAGCCCAACACCATAGCGTAAACGTTGTAGAAGATCCATTCGAGAATTTGATAAAGCATACGTCACACTGTGCAGCCTAATGACAGGAACTTGCTAATGTAGCAAAGGTATATCGATTCTGGGATGTCAAAACTGTTTATATTAATGGTAGACAAGGCTGTTCCTCATACGAAAGCTTTTCGAAAAGCATTGGATATTCAATACCAGTCGCTTTTGACACCATTTGATTCCTATTCGATTCGGTCTCCAAATTCCTATTCGCACACCCCTAGATACTTGCTGTCCACGCAACGACCTAGATCACACAACGAACTAGTGCTTAAAATTCAAGAGCTTCTATATCATCTCGCTGAGGTAGAATACGGCATCACTTTTCAGTGGCCCCCAGGAAACTGGCATCATGGGCAAGGAACATGCCGATGAAGCTGCGCGGTCTGCTAACGGAGAAGGAGTGTTGGAAACCATCCAGCTGTCAAGAACCGATAAAACAAGAACAAAAATTTTGGTACTCGCGCATGATGTTACATGATCCATGTACACACCGCCAAGTATCCGGCGTACCCGCCCCTATCCTGTGAATCCTTCCCTCCGATTCGGTCTCCCATCTTATTCCGAACCGAGACAACTGCTCTTCCCTGCAGTCTGTCGATTGGTTTAGCTTTAACTGAAAGTGGACGACCGTGACAGTGAGGAAATAATCGAACAGCGAGGAAATCTTGGTGGTCGTTGTCATCGCTGTAGCGCGCAGAGGTGGTCATTCGCGACCGTGCTAGCTCGCTTGGATGAGCGGCCGCTTTCGGAACAGGTAATGTTGGTGAGCTACATATTCAACACAACCGACGGTGATCATGACGCTTCTAAGCTTCTTACGGTCAAGCGACTTATGTAAAAGATTATGACACTCCCGCGATGTCATTAATTAACGTAATTGTTTTCTCCACGTTTCTTTTCTTGTTTTCCGTTTTATCATACCCCTCTCCCAGCGTAATGGTGCCAAGAAAACGTGCACTCGCTAAGAATAAAAGAAATTTTTTTCTTTTATTTTTCTTTTACTATTATTTTATTATTGGCGAGTGCACGTTATCTTGGTACCAATATGTTTCCTCGCCATACGAGTTTTCGTCGAACACTTGACTATCTCCCAGCGTAAGTTAGAAAGGTAGATGTTTCTATTCTGATTAACCTCCCTGCCTTTCCCATCTTAGTTATTTCAAAGAGTCAAAGAGTCAGAGAGTTTGTTCAGACAACGTGTGGTACAGTTGCCTAGGGCGCAGACCAAAAGGCAAGTGGTTGCCTGACAAGGAGTCTGTGCCCTTGCTCCCATTCGAGAGCACAAGACATTCAGCGCATAAAATAAACACTAAACGAGATGGAAATACAGAGTGGTTGGTAACATTGAAACGAGAGTTATTTCATATTGAATATTTATGTACAATTGGGGAAAATGCTGTAAGAAACAACAGAAAAAACAAAACAAAAGGAGTGGTTATGCCTGCAGTGACAATAGATACATAGTGATGCTATTTTTTAAAGCTTTGAGTGATTTACTTTCTTGGATAATGTTTACAGCAGGATGGTGATCGTTTAAAAAACTGGAAATTCTGTAGCTAAGTTTCTGGGTGCCGTAGTTTGTACGTATTTTTTCCTTATTGTAACATATGTGCCGGGTGTTGTAGGCAGTGGCGTAGCAACAGGGGGTAGCCGGGGGGCCGTGGGCCCCGGGTGCAAAGGGCCAGTGGGGGGGGGAGGGGGCTGTCATATACCTCTGAAGACACCCCTCTTTCCACCGGCTACATCCGGGGGGAGGGGTGACAGAAGATCAATGGGCCCCGGGTACCAGACGACCTAGCTACGCCACTGGTTGTAGGTGTGTGTTTTCGTTAGATATTGTTGAAAAAAAGCCGTAGGATCGGAATGCATTTGTAGGTAACTAGCTAACGCTATCTTTTTGTTTATAACATTCCACAGTGTAAGCAGTTGATGTTTTCTAAACAGTGGGGCAGTGTGGCTAAGGTACGGTGCATTATCTATTAGGCGCAAAAATTTCTTTTGTAATAAATATATGTTTTCTATGCTTGTTTTAGGTGCTGTGCCCCAGACAAGAAGGCAATAGTGGAAACGCGAATGTACCAGTGTGTAGTATAGTTGTTTTTTTAGCCAGATAGGCAAAAGGCTCTTCATTTTATACTTGATACCAATGGACCTAGATATACCAGTGCGAACTTTTTCAATGTGAGGTGACCAGTCAATTTGCTCGTGAAAGATGACACCAAGAAATTTATGTGCTGGTACACGTTCGATAAATTCATCGCGAAATTGGATAACTATTTCTTGTTTTATACACTTGTTACGAGCGCGGAATATAATGTACTTAGTTTTTTTAGTGTTTAACTCTAATTCATTACCGTAGAGCCACGTGGACAAATTTTCCAGCCATACATTGGTTTCTACTTGGAGGACTTTTAGGTCTTGTCCGCAGAAGAATACATTGGTATCATCAGCGTACATTATTATTTCTGGTGTAGAGGGCACGTTAATTATATCATTTATATAGAGCAGAAATAACAGCGGCCCAAGGATTGATCCTTGTGGAACTCCATAATGTATCTGACCTAAGCTGGATTTTGCATTCGTAATATTCGTGTACTGGTGACGATTTAGGAGGTAATTCTTTATTAATGTGAGAGCCGTTCCTCTAATGCCATATTTATATAACTTGTACAGTAAAACAGGGTGCTTAATGGAGTCGAATGCCTTTTTAAAGTCTAGGAAAACACCTATTGGTATATATTTTCTGCTCAAAGTTGTCTATTATCTTATCCTTAATTTTTATTAGCGCTATTTCAGTAGATTTCTCTTTCTGGAATCCGTATTGCTGCTCGGCGATGATATCGTTTCGCTTGCAGAAGTTTAGTAGCCTGATGTTTATAACTTGTTCAACTACTTTCGAGAAGATTGGTAGGACTGAAATTGGCCTATAATTATTTATGTCATTTCTATCACCTCCCTTGTGTATGACAGAGATTTTTGCAATTTTTAATTTATCTGGAAATATTCCGGTACTCAAAATCAGGTTGCATATATGCATAAGTGGCTGACTAATCATGTGACTGATGGATTTTATAGGTTGAACTTTAATATCATCAGCACCACATGCACTGTTATTTTTTAGGTTTTTGATTACTGTACAGATTTCTAATTCTGTAGTGGGAAACATGAAGATTGAGTTTTGGATGTTGGACGTGATATACGTTGTAAAATCACAATTACTTGCATGAGGTTTACTTGAAGCCCCTGATATAAGACAGTGCTCATTAAGTTTGTCAGCAAGCGACGCCCCTGTGTAAGGCACTCCATTTATAACGAGTTCAGAGATGCCGTCTCTTTTGTTGTTGGACATTAGCTGGTTTACTGTATTCCATACTTGTTTAGGGTTGTTGCAGATATCAGTAAACTTATGTTCGTAATAACTAGTCCTGGCTTTTTTAATATCAGAGCTTAATTTATTACGAATTTGTTTGTATTCAGTCAAACAGTCCATATTTTTCGTTCTGATAAAAGAGGCAAATAGTCTGTCACGTTCTCTAATTCTTTTTAGAAGGTCGGTATTTATCCATGGCCTTCTGGCTTTTTTACACTTATTGATTTCTACGGTAGGGAAGGCTTTATTGTAGAGCTCAGTAATTGTTTTAATAAAGACGTCATATCCTGCGACGGGGTCAGATAGTTGAAGAATATCTGCCCAGCTTGTTTCTGCTACTAAGTTTCTAAATATTGTGGTCTTAGCTTCATTAACGATTCTGTATGTAAAGGGTGCACATGTTTTGGAAAGACTCTGTGGTGTACAGTAGGGTTTAAAGAACATAAAGATAGGTAAGTGGTCACTAATATTAGCTATTAGTACACCTGCTTGCACATCATCTTTTTTGTAACTCGTAAAACACACATCTAGTAAAGTATGGCACATGTCTGTCACTCTAGTTGGCATATGTATTACATTTTCACAACCAAACGAGAAAAAAATATCAAGCATTCTTCGTTGATTACAATCAAGCAATAAAAGATCGATATTAAAATCACCACAAATAACTAAAGGCAACTTAAACTGCATGCACTGTTCTAGCATGTTTTCAAGAAATTCTAAAAAAGTAGCCTGTGATCCCGAAGGCGGCCTATATACAACGGCAAGTATGGTACCAGCGCACTTTAACATGAGACATTCAAAGTGTTGATTTATTATACAAAACTCTTCTATGGTGACATAATTTAGGTAGTTCATTATATAAATAGCCACACCTCCCCCTCTCTTACCACTCTTTGAAATTGATACGCATTTGTATCCTGGAAACCGTATAACATCATAATCGTTGGTGAACCAAGTTTCAGTGAAAGCTAAAATTTCAAATTTATGGTCTAATTCATTTAGGAAGATTTCCACAGAATCCTGTTTCTTCCGAAGGCTTTGAGCATTGAGATGCAATAAGGAAAATTTTTTTTCTCGTAGGTGCTTTGAATGTTTGAACGAATCAGCATCATGATAGGAATATGTGAACGGGACTGTCATTTTCAAGGGTGTCAGTGCTATCAGTTACCGCGATGCGCGTACCGCCCGTTTCTCAACGTATCTTGTCCAGATCGTTTGTCGTCCTAATCCTGATAGCTCGGCTGCGGGGGCCGCGACGAACAAAAATTTTTCCATTCTTTAGCCAGGCAAACGCATACTCTTTTTCTTTCGCCATTTTCTTCATTTTCCAGAAGAGCGTCTTGTTTTGTGCTGTCAGGTTTTCATTGAAGAAAATTTTAGATTTCGTTTTCTTTAGTTGTCTTTTTTTTGCAAGCCATGCGTCTCTGGTTGAACGGGATACGAAGCGAACAAGAACAGATGCAACCTTCTTAGCACTCTCTTTCTATCTCTTCTGAATGATGCTGACGTCTTGAGCGTTCTAGTAGCATGGTTCAGAGACAAGCACACGTCACCTTTTTTTTAAAGCCAGAGGCGTTTCTTGTAGTTCCACTTGACGAAAATAACGAACATGAACTAACATACATCGTGAGAGGACAAGCGTGGACAACCAGATGATGTCAGCGGCAAAGTTTCCTCTGCAGAAAGCTCTCTCTGTCTCTCTTTTAGTCCGCTGTATTAAAGTGAAGCTTTCTTTGCCTGACCCATCGGTGTTTGGTGAACGTAAGTGCGTAGGTAACGTTTTTCGCCGACCCGCCGCGGTTGCTCAGTGGCTATGGTGTTAGGCTGCTGAGCACGAGGTCGCGGGATCGAATCCCGGCCACGGCGGCCGCATTTAGATGGGGGCGAAATGCGAAAACACCCGTGTACTTAGATTTAGGTGCACGTTAAAGAACCCCAGGTGGCCGAAATTTCCGGAGTCCTCCACTACGGCGTGCCTCATAATCAGAAAGTGGTTTTGGCACGTAAAACCCCATAATTAACGTTTTTCACCGAACAGACTACGTATGTTAACTTAATGTCGACTGACCAAGTTGTGCCAGTGAGCACACTCACCGTGCTGCATAATCAAACAAGAAATCACGACATAAAACATGCACATATAATGTTGGCTCGTCAGTATTTCTGAAGCGCACAGACTTCGTAATGAAATAGTGCGTGATATTGAACTGCTTCCTTTATTATCGTTATATTTAGGCTACCAGTTTCTTAGTCAAATGGCCATTTGCCACCGGACGCTTCGGCTAATATAAAATATTGGCCCTCAGTGCTTACTCTCTCTTCTTTACCTCTTTATATTCCCCTTTCCTTCACCCTCAATGTAGAGCAGCAAGCCGGGTGCTCGTCTGGTTGACCTCCCTGCCTTTCCTGTCCTTACTCTCTCTCTCTCTCTCTTTTTTGACCGACAGGGTAGTGCCAGTGAGCACACCTTTCTTCGGCGGAATGAAGCAATACGTCACATAAAACCTATACATTATAATGTTGGTTGTATATCTAAAGCACACAGACTTCTGAATGAAATAACATATGATGTTCAACGGCTTCTTCGTTTTTCATGAGTTTTTTATACTTGGTCTACTCCCACATATCACAGAATGGTTATGTGGAACCGTGAGACAAGAGATATATAAGCCATAAATGTGTTTAGATATGTGTCGTATTTTTCTGCACACATCGCTCATCAACATTCTTCGCTTGACAAGCATCATACATTGTCTTCCTGCTCGTGACACTTAGCGCTGACAGCGACAGCTATAGGTGACAAGGCTGTCCGCGTGTCATCCGTTACTGATGCAACTTCGCTAACTCGACCATCCCTCGCGTCCGTTAGATTACAAAATTCTGTTCGATCTGCCTGGTTTTGTACAAATGAACTTAGTTTTCGTTCTTTGCAGAAAGGCAAACTAAATTTGGTCATTCACCCGTAAGTAGCACGAAGTTACAAAGGAAACCCCTTCGGGTTTCTCTAAAAAATGTAGCAGTGTTCTGATGGTTATCTGTGCAGGTAACGGTCGAGTCCGTGGTACCAACAGTTTTCTTCCTTGAACGCTCTGTCATCCAGTCGGCTTAAAGAGGCACGCAAAGACTGTCTTTTATCATCAAAAGAAGGTCAGTAGATGAGGACATATATTATGTGGTCTCGTCTTAACCACAAAAGTAGCACGAGGCACTGTCAATGATGCCGAGAGGACGACAGTAGGGGTTTGTAATATCCACGCCCAGCCACAAGTGAAGCAGTAAGGTTAAGTAAAAATGACTGGGCTCTGCGACCGTATTTTATTGCGTGAACGCTGTTATGTGTGCTCCGCGCATCACTTTTTATGCATTTTCATTGTCCCCTTCCTGCAGGGGTATAGCAAACCAGGTGCAACCTGATTAAATTCCATGCATTCCTTTTCTTTCTCTCTTTCTATCACACTGGTTTCTCAGAAAGAAAACTTCGCAGTTGAAGAGAAATTCGTCCTGGTCCAAGGATCGACATCTGAGCTGACCATGAAGCTAGCAGATGTCAGCGCGAGGCCGACCTGCTTCCATCACAGGAAGCGCGTGAACATTGAACAAAGAAAACAGTTCTGCGGAAATCCGCAAGGTGGGTCTGAGTTTCATGAAATGGAAAAAATTGCAGATTGCCGTGGAACTGATCTGCAAATTTTTTCTAATATTCTCTCATCGTATCCACTCCGATATTCTGCGTTTTGTCCAACGCCACCTACATTGACACTTCAGAGGCTACCTTGGACCTGTGGACGTTCACATCACATGCCGCAATTCCTTCATTCTTTTGTCTCAACACACACCTGGTAGTCTCATGCACGAATTAAAATATACTTTATAACATTCATTACACGCCTGAGCATGCATATGTGCTTTTTTTTTTTTTTGAGGCGCAAGGATTTCAGATTTAACTTTAAAAAGATGGGTATCAAGTTCGAGCATCAATGGACAAGCAGCATGCTGAAGATCAGAGTACAAAAAAGCTCGTTGTAACTTCAAGTGCGCCGCAGCATGCTCCCGGTAAGGCTTAACTTCTTAGGAATGAAACTGTACGGAAGAATTCGTGATTTTGTTTACACAGAGATGGGGCTCTCGCTACACACGCAACAAACAGAGAGGGCGAGAGAAAAGAAAAAGGAACGCCGCCCTAATTCTTTGCCACCATGCACGGCTTTAGACGCCGTGTGGAAACGAGCAATTATACCACGTATCCAAGCGCCCAGCAAATTGCCGTCATTAACCTTCAAAGTCTGCCTCCTCAATTCTCGCCATTGTGCCGAGAAGCGCGTTTTCACCTGGGCAGAGAGAAAGAAACGAGGTCTGTGTCGCGAATCAACGCATCGTCGCTATAGCCGTGGCACGCGTCGCGCGAGCATTTCAACAAATCGACTTCTCCGGTCTGCGAGGAGTAAACAGCGAAGGAAAAACGAACGAACGGAAAAGAAAGAGCCAAGAAGAACGGGACCCCGCGTTGGAAGCGGCAAGAAATTATGAGATATTTAGGACGCGCGCCCTAACGACGCCGTTAGCGCGTGAGCGTGTGCCAGGGATAGTGGCTTGGTATAAAAACCTTTCGCCAGACAGGTCGTCACTGTCAACGCGTCTTCGACAGCCCCCGGGATACGCGAGTTCGGTATGAGGCTGTTTTCGGTGAGTCGCCTCTCGCATATATTGGAGTTGCAGCCCGCACGTTACAATGCATGATCTCGGCAATTGGCATATTTGCACTGATTCTGCCCTTTAGGGTGTCGGTTTGAATGTTTCCTGCTAGTCCGTTCAACGAAATCCAGCCGGCTTTCTAAACCCTGGCGCCAGTCCGAAGGGTTCTTGAAAAACAGGCGGTTGAATTAACTTGCGCAATTCAGGCGCATGTGACACAAGCACGGCGTACCATTAAGCGCAGATTTACACTAGCATTCAATGTAATCGGTGCACAATTTGCCAAAGCCTTAGCCCACGGCGAGTCTGACACCGTCGACGCCGCGAGCTCGTTATCGATATGTTTTCGTGGTGATATTTTCGGGACTTATTAGCTCGTATTTTTTGTTCTTGTATCATTCTGGTGCTAAAATGCGTTACGATATATAGCAATAATATCGAGGAGTATCATTTTTAGAAATGCCACATGCGTTGTCTTTTCCAACAGGTTGCTCTACTGTGTTATTGTCGTAGTAGTTACTTCTGTGCACGTTATATATAACGTGCACAGAAGTAACTACTGTAATATATACTGAATACTGAATACTGTAACATATATGTTACAGTATTCACTTTTGGAATTTTTGGTAAATATAAAGAGATAGCTAACGACATAATAAATTTATGTGCTCCGACAAGCTTATTCATGATCAGAGCACAGTGGGCGCTATGCGTCGAAGTCCGCAAATAGTCTTAAGCTGCTATAATGGAAACACCGGAGTGTTTATTCTACGAAACGAAACGACGTGACCTGGGATATTGCCGACTCGTTTAGTCAAGCTTGCCATCGTAAAACGCCATATGAAAATATGCACATAAGCAGCAACAAAGGACAAGTGTATTCACAAGTTGGAAGATTAATAGGAGAGCAATTTTACTTATTTGGTGTGTTCGAGGAGAAATAGGTAACTCTGGGAGGCGCTGGTTAATCCTCTTATATGTGAAAGGAAGCTTAAAACCAATCTTACAAGCAAATTAAAAAAACGAGGAAGTCAAGCATACTGCTTCCTAAGTTCACAAATGTTCTCTGATAAGAAGCAAACGTGCTTTTGCATAAGCGTCACAACCTAAACAGATTATCTATGTGCAGGGAAAGAAGAAACGCAGTCTGTTGTCCCAACAGAAGCGTCGAAACATGTCACTCTGAACACTTTGCATAAAACAAATCATTGAAGACGTGCCCCTGACACATGTCACATAATAAATGCACCCACATAAACGTCACTACAAACGTGAAATCAAAAAGTTGAAGACTGTAATAGAGATTTATTAAGGGATAATATAATTCAAGGTTTATGTTACATATAACTTGTTACCAGCACATTTCAGACAGCCTTAACTATGAATTGGGTAGTGCATTGTGGGCTGTTGTCTTGTTCTGGTGGCACCGACTATCACTTACATAGGACGTCAATTTTCTAAGAGAGAGATAAAAGTAAAGACAGGGAGATTAACCAGATGATATATCCGGTTTATTAACCTTTACTTGGGAAGGAGTACGAAACATGAGGAAACATGGAAAAAAGAAGGGGAGATTAAACAACATGCGATTATATGTGTGGGCAGTTTCACATAGTCTATCAACTCTCCACATATTCACACACAGTGTCAGGGTCACATACGCAGACACGCAACTTATGTGACGCTGACAGAAGTCACAATTTGTCATATAAGTTATCGTTATATAGCGCAGTAGCGTGTTTGTAGTAGCTCGCGCTGATGTCCGTATAATTTATTCGACTGTTGGCCATTCCGATGATATATGAGTACGCGTTGGTAAGTGTTGCCCCAAGCCATAGGCGAGCTTTGAGCTTGAAGGGCGCATGCAGTCACGTCGTGAGAGGATGGACGGGGACTTATTACATAATGCAAAAAAACTATTTGAAATGTGTAAATTTATCAAATTTCTTACTGTGCTCCGGACATCTGGAACCAAGCATCATTCGCGAATTAATGGTGTATATGTATGCATGAACGTTAAATGTTCTTTTTTTGTTGCTGCCGCTCCGCAGTAAGATCTTGGTTGGAACAGTCGTATAGTACACTATTTTCTTTAACACTCTGGAAGCGGTGTTGAAATGTTATAACGCAATGCATTCACCAAAGAAAAGTATTCTACTTCCCTTGTAAAAAAAATTCAGCGACGATTACGATCATACTCCCTATCGCGCATTTCGAGCGCAGCTGTTTAGGTGTTTTGAATTCACGATATATTGTGGCAAAGAATTTGATTCTGAACGACAGGGTGTTCTCGGCGGCGGCGCTGAGCATCTGCTCAGGCAGCTGGTTTAGCAGCAGCGGCCGACGAAGCACTTTCACCGGTTGCATCGCTCGTTGTTCAGAAAGAAAGCTTGCACACGGGAACGCGTGGCTCGCGCGGAGCACATTCTGTGACGGCGGCGGCGGCGCCACAGGCGAAGTAGCGCATGCGCTGTGGGTCCGAAGCCCACGCCAGCGCTATGTGTGTGCTGTGTTATGTGATCTTTCTCTCTCCCTTCCCCATCTTTCCTCCCACCCATCCCGCTCCCATGGGTAGGGTAGCAAACCGGTTGAGCTAAACTGGTTAACTTCCCTGCCTTTCCTTCTCCACTTTTTCCTTCCTTCCTTCCTTGTTCCCTCCTTCCAGTGGTGACCGCACGGCTGGTCGCCACTGGCTGCACTGGCCCTTCGTTTTCCTCCTCACCCTTTCGCCATACCCTCCTCCGCTTTCCTGCTCATGTTTCCGCTGCACCATTCTCTCCGCTTTTCTCCTCGCGCCTCTTCTCTCTCAACGCATTTTTCATCCCCCGCTGCGCACCGCGTTCGCTCGCGTCTTTCGCTGTGCTCGTTCACTCGGCTACAAGTGACGCCGACGCTCGCTGTGGGAACGGGCGCCTAAGAGGTGCGCCCTGAAATAGTTTTCAAAAAAAAAACTCATCGGAGATACCTTTTACGCCTGCCTATAGACAAGGGTATTGCTTATTTTACGGCTACGCAGTTCTTGGTTGAGTTGTGCTATTGTTAAGAGACGAAGAAGCTTAATATGACCTAGACAAGGTAATCTGTGAGTTACTCTTAGCCTTGTCCTTCTCGGGCGAACTGACAAACCCATTTCGGCTTAAGTTGCAACGAGGTCGTCGTTGAGTAGTGTGAAATGCGTGCATGCGCTGTCACCGAATATTACCTCGCTAAAATAGTGTCGGAAATGTTTTGCATAAGGTAAGAGACGCTTAAATGAGATTTTTAGCTGTTCCTAACAACGTCGGTAGCACCCAATGGCAACGACCCCAGTGATGTTGTCTCACCCACTGACGCACGTCGATCGGCGGGTGATGATAAACCTGGTGAAGCGGCAAAGTTACTCTGGGGGCAAATAAAAGCTTGAGAAAGATGATGCGTACTAGTTTTGTCTGTTTCACGTGGTGCAAAAAAAAAAAGAAAACACTTTTTTTTTTATGTATACCATATATTCCATAATACTCATTTACTTCAGCTCTTTCGAGCCAAACCGAGTAATTCATGGTCGCGCTCGTTCCGTCACCCGTTCGCAGGTTGCTGTCAAGGCATTTCAATCTGTTTCTCTCGATGTTTCCTCGTCTTTTTGTGCGTGGTAGACCAAGTTCTGATACAAAAGCGTCGAATGGCCCATTGAGCGAAAAAGCCGCCGGCGTCTGTATCAGCGAGAAAACGGCACCTAACTTCCCATTGGCTCGCGATTACTGGTTCGGGCAGCACGTACCGCTGTGGGAGTCCGAAGCATCTACATCGTCGGCGGCCGCAGCCTCGGCAGTAGCGTAACATTCCCGTCCACGCCAGTACACCGCAGACGAAGGAAGGGAGCGGAGGAACGCAGCAAAACGAGCGAATTATTATTATTATTGCTATTATTATTATTATTATTATTATTATTATTATTATTATTATTATTATTATTATTGTTGTTGTTGTTGTTGTTGTTGTTGTTGTTGTTGTTGTTGTTTCAATGCCCAACGCGCGCGCCGCTGACCTGCGCACCTAATAGGCTTAGGAACGTTGGAATCCCCATGGCATATGTTAAGAAAGCAGGAATTTATTGTGCAAACGCCGTGGTAGAGGACCGGCGACGAAAATGTTTAGCGACATCAAGTTATTGTGAGCGCCACGCTAACTGCATGCGTGACAGACGAATGCGCATATTGTGACGCGAGTGGCTGGCACATATGAGCACCTCCGTGCATGTTCGCCACTTGACACAACCGGTTGGGAAGTTGCAGCTGACCGTAGGCACGTGAAGTATACTTTTCCGTCACAATAATGCCTATTGCTTGAATATAATACGGCAAACATGCGAGTAATGAACACCTAAATTTTCCTCTTCTATTTTTTTTTTTTTAATGCAAGCTTATCTCGAACTTGAACGTGCGTGAGGCTGTAAACAGCCAAGTGCTTCGGACATTGTTGGGGACACTTATGATTCTTTAGCTGCCTGATTTCCTTTTTCAATCATGAATAAAATTATCCACATACACAGATTTCTTTGACGATAGTTATAATTTTAGATTCTGGAGTTTTACGCGCCAAAAGTACAATCTGATTATGAGGCACGCTGTATATAGTGGGGGACTCCGGATTATTTTAACCACACGGGGTTCTTTAACATGAACCGAATGCACGGTACACGGGAGTCTTTGCATTTCACTCCCGTCAAAATGCATCCGCCGTGGCCGGGATTGCATCCCGCGACCTCATGCTTAGCAGCGTAACGCCATAGCAGCTGATGATGAATTCTTGTAGCAAGATATATGGCTCAGCTACAAAGTAGCTGAAAGCTACTTTGTAGCCTACAGCTACTGTGTTAAGTCCAGAAGGCTACAAAGTAGCCTTCTGGACGTAAACCTCAGAGGTGCGCACAACGCTATAGATACACATATTGTATTTCGCACATCTTTAAATTATCTTATCTGCCGCGGAATGCTATTCTTAGTCCACACCATGAGGACTTGGACTGCAAAGTGGCGCTAACGTCGTGGTCGCTTATACCGTGTGTCTCACGTAACTCGTGCCAATGTGTATATATATATATATATATATATATATATATATATATATATATATATATATATATATATATATATATATATATATATATATATATATATATATATATATATATATATATATATATGAGTGTGTGTGTGTGTGTGTGTGTGTGTGTGTGTGCGCGCCACGAAGCTGGACAGAGCCAAGATAATCTTGTTTGCCGTCGCTTGGAGCAAGTTACACTATTTATTGTATTTCACCTAATTACATAATCAGTGATTATTACTTAATCTTCTGAAATATATTCAGAGCAAAAGCCAGCGACATTTTTTTTTGTGTGTTTTGCGGGCTTTCTTTCTGGCTTGGAAGAATATTTCATGTAGCTTGTATCGAGCAAAAGAAAGCTGGATCTGGTGTTTTTCAGGATGGTCTGCAATGTTCTCATTAACACTTTAGCTCTGAATATAATATTTCCGAAGTTGGTTAATTAATAATAACTCATTATGCAATTAAGCGAAACACAAGAGACAGTCTGATCACTCGCTCCAAGCGACGGCAGACAATATTACCTTAGTCTAGCTACGAGGCACTTGCATATATATATATATATATATATATATATATATATATATATATATATATATATAATTTTGGCACGAGTTACGTGTGACGCGTATATACGCCTCGCTATAGTACATGCCGTAAATACCTCTGCTTACACTATTGTAATTATTCTGCTATCTCATCCAACTTCCAGCCATTTGTAAAATGAAGCCCCATCTCTATTTCCCTCCCTGCCTTCTAGGAATTCCTGCTGCTGGCCTCGTTTCTCGTTCGAGGCAGTCGCAGCCATCAGCCCGTCTTCCATGCTCCCCACGTCGTGAGCCTGGAGCCCATCGGCGCGGCCGCACCCGCCTGGCTTCATGGCAGTAATTACGCGCACACGCAGATACTGCCCTCGGGACCAAACTACGCGCTTCGGCGCATCTTCACCCACGGACCGCCGGTGATTCACTACCCCCAACAGGCACCAGCCATCGTCACCGTCCACAAAACTGGTGCAAGACCTCTTTTCTACAGTGGGTGGCAAGCGCCCATCGCGGCTTGCGTCAAGCCAGCCACCATCGAGACGCACGTTCCGGCGCCCGTCTTCACAGCCCTGGCATTCAAGCACCCGGTGACTGCCACCAAGTTGTTCCACACGCACCACCCCCACCACGTGGTGACGGCATCCCATGCCCAGACGTACGTGCCTCCGGTTCCCATCGGGCGCGCCATCGTTACTAGTTACTTCAATGTACCCGGTTCGGGTGTGTCGGGCGCTCCCGCAGGCTTCCCGTCGTTGGACACCAACGACCGTACCCCCACCTTTTCCAACGCCAATCCGCAAGCCGGTTCGGTGTCCATTGGTGACCGCAACGAAGATTACAGCCGCCGCGGCTGGATCAAACCTTCGGCACCTGTCTACAAATCGCTGAGGGGTGTACGCGCCGAAGACAACAGAGTTCGTGGCTGGACAGGACCGTCTGGCCCAGCGTACAAGCCGGGGAGAGCGCCTCCTTTTGCCGGACTAAACGACCAGGAACAGTCATCCATGAGGGAGCACCCGAATTTGGAGACGCCTTCGAGACAAGTGCCGAGCTATCCTGTGCCTACAAGGCTCGACGAGTCGTCGTCGTGGCCCGCATCCTTGCAAGACGATTCCCAACTGGCGCCATTCGGCTCCAGGGTGCCCCGCGGTGCGGCGAGACGACGCGGTGAAGGAGTGAGCCCCGGCTTTGAAGACCGCGGAAAACTGCGTTGGCCTTTCGAAATCGACTTCGACGCCCTTAACAAGCAAGCAGCAGAGGAAGCAGAGGCCCGTAACAAACCAGAAAAGGCAACCTCTGACAGGGACAGCGCAGAAAGTTCTGCGTAGTTCTTTTTGTTGTTCCAGTGCTGTAATTATCAGAGACGCTATAACGCGAACGAAGTAGGCGTTTAACATTGGCATATTACCGTGTCTCGTTAACTGTGGCAGCGAACGGAAAGAATGAGAATGCGTGGCGCAAAACATAAATGCAAACCCACTCGAATTAACCATGCAATTCAACCGCTTGAGTTTCCGGACGCTTTCCCTATAACTATCTTACGTGTAGTCTGTTACCGCTCCCTTTATCAGGCTTTGACGAGCCGATACAAACGTGAAGCTGAACCGGAGCCATCACTACCGTGATTGCTATAGCAGGATACAAATTTAAAAAAAAACAGCAGTTGGCAGCCAAGGCACATGGACTGCCCGGGGTTGTTACTCCGCCAACCAATCACAGAAGCAAACAGAGTAGTCGTCATGCGACCATTTCAAAATGGCGTCGTACTTGATACCTCTGGAGCGTCTGCTGTTCTTGAAGAGTCTTTTCATCGGGGGAAGCGATAAGATGTGCAACAGACATAGGCAAAGTGTGAGGAGCCTCAGCCTTTCACTCTCCAAAAGTCCGCCGTACAGTTCATTTCACTGCTGACCCCGTTTCACTCATGAAACTTCACGGCCAACTGAAGTGAAACTTGACTATAAATAGTTACAGCGAAGCAAGCATTTTATTTCAGTTCAATAAAGAATTAGGCTTTCACCGTTCCTCTATAATAGACGATAAAAACGCATAAACTTACACACTTATAATTTTATTTTTGTGCTTACCGCCTTATTGAGGTAACAGGGAAAGTTCCAAGTACGAACTATTTGCAGCATGGTGGAGGAACAGTGGCTGGCTGTTATAAGGGTGTGGGCGAGGTTTCACTGCAGACTTGAGTTGTACCCAACTATATATATAAAAAAAAAAAACTTGGGCTGATCAACCGAGTATGTTAGACGCAATACGCCCAGTCTCGCCTTGTGGTTCCTTTCTATACAGTTCACTAGCTGATAAGAATATTCAACAATTGCTTAGTTGTATGAGCTAATACGGTATTTGTATGTTCAGTTTAGCGTTAAGAACTATCGTGTCAGTTATTCTATAAGTTGACGCTTGCAACTCAGGAATCGTATATTTCGCCCCTTATTCATTTTATAAGAGAAGCCTATGAGCTCAGCGCGCAACAAAACTGGAGCTCAGAACTGTAGATGTTGCAATAGCCCACCTCGTTAATAAAAGAACAGAGAGAACTATGAAATGCATGAAAAACATTTTGCTTTTATCACTATAGGAACGCTGGATTGCACCAGCATGATAGACTATTCATAGCGTTCCGACTGGTCACAAGGTTTGCTCCATTCGTTGCCACGGGCACCTTACTTTACACCAACACTTTTTTTGTATGCGTCAAATAAACAATGAACTAATCCTACCTTGTATAGAAACGAGAGATAAAGGATGCATAAAAATGCAGGGAGGCTTAACCAGAGGTAGTTGCATCTGGAAGGATGAAAGTAAAAGAACGAAAAACTGTGCGGTCCTTCGAGGGAGGTCAGGGTTGGGAAGAAAGTGCTGTAACTATGCCTCACTTTAATTTCACATCCACTTTCTTCCCTATGTATCCATTCCTGATAATAATCGGATCATCTTGCTTTCTGGCTGTTTCATCGGCTCAGAAGGCAATGAAGGCACTTTTGTGCTTTCTGAGAACGTATGGCTTGTGCGTGCGTCTTTGACTATGTAGTGCGGTCCGTGCACATCTCTGTACCCCACTCTCTCTCCCGTCTTTCTTTCCCCCTCTCCCGTCCCCCAACGTAGGGTAGCCAACCAGACTCCTGACTGGTTAACATCCCTGCCTTCCTTTCATCTCTCTCTGAATGTTTTAAATCAATTTTCTACCATTATTTGCAGAAATTAAACGTTAATATCTATATACATTATCACCTACATAATTCATCTTTGCTGGTGATCTCCATCAACCTGATTTCAGATTTTGTTTTCACCATTCATTTATGATTTTCAAGTTGGACGTTTAAGCAGTGGTTACGACTTCTCTGTACTTCAATGTAACTTTGCTAAATAAATGAAATAAATATTCGTCGTCACTCGTGTTTCTTATTAAAAAAAAAAATATGTGACCACTTAGTGGTTCCTTCTTCTTAAGAGTTGAATTTCCATAAATGGTCTTCTCGGCACATTTACCTTCTGGCAATTAAAATTTTCACTCGATGACTTGAGTGCAGAAAAAAATTAAGACTGAATAGGCATTGGTATTTCCTTGTTCTTACCTAGAATGCCATAGTCACAAAATGAGTGGTGATCTCTACTAATGGGGCATTGACTTAAGCATTTCAAACACCCTAATCATCTTAGAAATTAACACATACGAATAGCCTCAGTGAACTTACCTGAAATCGACATCATAACACACATCAGTAGGTGAGCTTTATTCCCTTTCACCACAGTCTGCAGGTCTTCGGTGTTTCAGATGGAGACAACCTATCCAGGATGTAGTCACATTCTTCCAGTGAGTTCCTCCTAACGTTTACATACCTGTTGAACAAATTGATTTTGTAGGCACACACGAGGCTTCTTCAATTCACAATACCCACAACAATCGACAATTACGAAAGCGTTCACCAACGACAGCAAGCAGCGCGAAACTTAGCTCCGCTGAAAAGATTATCTTGCTCTACGCAAAAAAAAAAAAAAAAAAAAAAAAACCTTCTGGGGTTTTACGTGCCAAATCCCCAATATCATTATGAGGAACGCCGTAGTGATTCATTTCGGATTAATTTTGACCAGCTGGTGTTCCTTGTCATGACCCAATACACGATACCCCCAGGGGCGTTTTTGCATTTCACCCCTTTCGGAATGCGGCCGTCGCGGCCGGAATTCGCTACACGTAGAGTGTGCTCACGAAGACAGGGAATGAACTCGTCACACACTTGCCGTTCGTGAACAGGACGGCTGATCTATGTATTACAAGCAAAGAAGTTGACGCCCGCACGAAGGCGCTCCTCGATTTTCTCGCAGAATGTCATCGCATCGGCGGAATCCTGTTGGTATGCAAAGGCGGAGTGATCTGTGACGCGATGCTGTCAGCTCTAAAGACTTCGTGGCTTCCACACAGAGAACGTGATGTTTCGAGTCAGCACGAGAAGTATTCTGCCTTAGTTGCACCACGCTCTATCATGTTGCACAATCATCAAGCATGCTTTACGCTATTTTCTTGCAAGCAGATCTCATTACTGCAAAAATATTGCTTGTTTAGGTTAGCAGAGGACTATTTCTGTTCAACGCACTTTCATACTATACCGGAGACCACTCGGAAGACATGACTTTGTCAGCGTAGCAATAAAAATATTGTTACACATAAAAAAAGAAAACGCGGAAACGCCTGTGAACATTTTATTGCGCCTTTGTACGCATACCCTTCCCCCGCCCTCACTGCTCCTTTTTTTTTTTTCCTAGTGTGTTTCGCGCTCCAGCTACTTATTCGGTGAAGTACCAGCCAGCCTGAACTTCTCCACTTTCTTGTTTTAGTTTTAGATACATATGATGTGCTTACAGAACAAAGTATATTGAAAACGATGATCTAAG
The DNA here is from genome assembly GCF_023375885.2 of Dermacentor andersoni. Lineage (NCBI taxonomy): Eukaryota > Metazoa > Arthropoda > Arachnida > Ixodida > Ixodidae > Dermacentor > Dermacentor andersoni. The sequence continues at coordinate 272,997,088 of NC_092814.1, forward strand.
CAAAGGCTGTCGCCTGGTTTGTTCTTTAGCGCTAACTCTCATCGCTGGACGAACCTCGCCCGGAAAACGTGCTCGCTACCCATGGAAGGAGCAAAGAAAGAAAGAGTTACGCTGAACCGAATAACATGCAGGGGCGAGCTGTGTAACGATGGAAGTAATTAAGTTCAGTTAAACTGGATCTTGTGAAGTTCAGCACAGCAGCACAAGACTGCGTAATTTTGTTTGTCCCTCTAGTTTTTTCGGCCCTGCTATCAGACGACCTAGACCACATTTTGAGCCAATCCTGCTAAATCAGTGCATGCATTAACGCGGCGCAGCGACCACCTCGTTTTCTGATAATGGCATCGAACGTCTTTCGTGATTTGCTTAACACGTTGGGCAGCAATAAAAGTGGAATGTCTGTGGCCGACGGAGCGGGCAACAGAACACAAAGCGCGCTCTGGACAGACAAACACATGCAGTATTACAGCGCAGACGCAGTAGCTGAAGGCCAAGTGCTGCAGTTATCGTCGAAAAAAGGCCGACAAATCACTATGAGTGAGCCGCGACAAAGGAACACCAATGACGAGTAACCAACACCGTACACGCATGTATACACACTGATGACCATAGCAAACGGTGCCAGAAGCAACCGACACTAAGTGTGGTGACGACGGCGACTCCGCTCGATTTAGCAGGAAATAGTTCCTGGAACATTCCGTATATACCGTTCTACAAACCTGCAGACTCGCATTTCAAAAACTCGAGCAGAACAGGTCGGCCGACAGCGCCAAGTTGCCTCCACGCGGCAGCGGAGTACCCCTCGGACGTCACACGCGAGAGGGCGCCACTCAAAGTTCTCGAGGCTAATAAAGTCTACGAACAATAAGATCTCGGCCGCGCGCCATATGCAAAGGTGAGCCGAGAAGGATGGTGGCTTGATGCATGGCGTCTTTTCGCGCGCTCAACGGGGGCAGCGAGGAGATGAACGTGCGCGAGGGGGGGAAGGGGGGGAGGGGGCAGGCTAGCGCGCGTCTCCTCTTAAACTCCGGCCGCGGCTGCACATGACGTGGCTGAGCGCGCCCACGCGGCCCATCTTGGAGGTCATCTGCGGCGGGTGCAAAGATTGGCGACCCGAGATGGCTGATGCCTTCGTGTGCGATGTTCTCGCGCGCTCCTAGTTCGTGTTAAAGCGGGAGGCAGCACGAAGTGAAATTTGCTCGCCGCTGCTGTCGCTTTTCATCACTCCAGCGTTGTGACAGTAAGTGTTCGCGATTATCGTGTGAGACCTGTTCATGTTTGCCTGTGTGAGCCTGACACCTTGCTTGTTAAATTAATTAGTATAAGCGAATGTAATGTGCAATTTCCACGGTCTATAAAACTGCGAACCTTGTTTTGTGTAATTGTCTAATACTGTGCTATCGCTATCGATGTTCCACCTTTCGGGCGAAACTGCGACTTTCCCTAGTTTGTATTCACACGGGGCACAGCAATTTTTTCTAGACAAAGTAAGCAGAAAGATATCCCCTAGAAATTCTTGAAATGAGTAGAAAAATAATGCTTACATAGGGCATCAAATTTAAATTGTTACTCGACAAACAACATGTCACACCGATTGTACGTCTTTACAGAGGCATGCGTTTGTCTCCTGAAATCCTAGAAAAATGATTGGCCACGTTTTGCAGAAGTCGCATTTTATGGTCCGGGTCGTTCAGTATGACTTACTACAGTTACTTGCTTCGTTTGTCCAGAGAAAAACTGCCAATTTATCTTCGTCTGCACGCCTTTCAGTGAGTAATGTTTAAAATGCGGTTATGTCACTTCCGCCGTCTACAATACGGCAGAGCATGGCCCTCGGAATTCGCTTTCACTGATTGCTCAGGAGTGCATCCGAGAGGTGCAGATGAAGACATATACACAGTTTTTCACTGAAAAACTAGGCAAGTAGAAACACCAAGTGTTATGTTGAACAATTCGAGCCACAAATTGCGATCTTTCTGCAAAATTTGAGCAAGAAGAGAGCTACGGTGAACGCAAAATCGTTTTTCTATGATTGTATGCACATTGTGAAACTTCCAGTGGGACGCTTTGCGAAGTAGAAATGAGGTCATTAATCATCGCGCATTGCCTTCGCTCAGACAAATAGCCTTGAAACGAATGGCGCACTACAACTCTCAAGCCATACTTATATGTGTTTTTGCAGTAGTATTTAGTGATCAACAGTGTCCAAAGCTTTATGTCTAGAAAGGTTACGACGGCAATTTTATTATGACGTATCGCGGTATTAATAAGTTGTGCAAGTGCAATAACAGCAGAGTACATAGGTAAAACTCTTGCTTGGGCTAGTTGGTTCATGCTTGAATGAGTAAAGGCAAGGCGCAAAACACAAGGACTGAAGAAGGACACAAACGACAGGACCGTTGTTGGACTGGTGTTGCGGAAATAAACTTAGTTGTGAGTGGCGCCAGTCCTGTCGTTTGTGTCCTTCTTCAATCCTTGTCTTTTGCGCCTTGCCTTTACTCATTCAAGAGTACATAGATCTGCGTGGGCTGAATCCATGCTGATTTGTGCAAATATCAATGTGCTTTCTTAAAACGTACTCCACACGTTTGCAAAGTATATTTTCAAACAAGGTATTATTTACACTTAGAAGCGATATTGCTCTGTATATAGAGATTCGTCTCCATCTTCTTAGACGGGCACAACTTTTGCGCCCTTTGGCACCTCATATTCACATCTATACCTGGCATCCAGAAGAAAGTAGACTCGTCATCGCCAGCTCTCAAAAGTCTTACCATGCTCCTCTTATAAGAAATATATAGGAGTACATGCTCATTCATATACAGGATGTCTAACGTAGCTTGAGTCAAACATTAAATATATGCAAATGCCGTGTAGCTGGACAGAACCAAGGCAATGTTGTTTGCCGTGGCTTGGAGATACACGGATGATTTCTTTTTCATTCCGCCTTATGAGACAATTAGTTTTAAATAATTAATCACCTTCTCAAATATTATAATTAGGTGAAAGTGTCAATGAGAAAATTCTAGAGCAACATGAAAAACTCCCGATACAGCTTTCTGTTGCTCGATAATCACTACATAAAGGTTTTTCCGATCACGAAAGAAACCCGCGAAAGCACGCAAAGTGCCTCGAGTGGCGAGTCACGCGGCAATTTTGCGTGTATTGGCGGGCTTCTCGCGCCAATTGTATCAAAGAGCTAGTTGGCGCTGGCTCGAGAGAAGTGTACATAGGATTAGAGCATAGGGCTGTGAGTGCGGAAAGAGAAACTATTGTACAGAGGCAGGCATGAGCCAATCGAGTGCATGCATTCTCGAAAATGAAAGTCTAAGACAAGAACAGTAAAATAACATTTGCTTTGCGCCAAGCACGCTTGTATTACGAAAGAAACTGTTTGCATAAGGGCCAGCACCCAAGAATTGAAAGCTGGGACAGTTGGCAGTGGTTCATGATGTAGGAGAGAAAGAAACAGAGGGAAGGCAGGAAGGTAAACCAGATAAAAAGTCTGGTTTGCTACCCTGATCAGGGGGAAAAGGAAAATGGATTTAAAGACATAGGTAGGGAGAAGTTGAGCAGCCGATTACCCTTTCGTGACGTAGGGTTGTGCAAAACACACGGGGACACAAAAAAGAAGGCACGTACGACTTGAGCGTAACTTTGAACTGGTATTTCCATTTAAACGCACTAATGCAGATGACGGCAACGACGGCGATTTGAGCCAACCCCTTTGAAACGGAATGGGGGTGCACTTTGTAGCATGTGTGCTTACGTTTGTTGTTTACGCTCAAGAGATGCTACGTTCAGCATTTCATTCGCTCCCATTGAGGCAGTCACTTGTGCAAGAGATAGCCTTTTTAAGGTTTTAAGTTCAAAGAATAGCATGAGAAAAGAAAGAATAATTTGAATCCACGGCAAAGCTCAATGATTGCTCCCCTCTGGACTTTCATCTCCTTCACATGCCATGAATGAGGTATCATTTCCGTCTCATCAACCTCGCCTCAACGCCTCATCTTCGTTGGATTGACCTTCAGCTTGACCTTCATCTGCCCCTTCCACGCATATGAAGCTCGCAATTAATATCGCCTGTTCTTCTGCAGGGTAGAGTGTCTTGCACGTATATAGTCTAAAGTTTTTGTTTTTCTGCAACTACGTTGTTCAGAAAACAGAAGAAAAAAAACAGGCTTTATTAAAACACATTGGCTAAAATGGTGCCCTTCTGGGCAAGGAGGTCTATTTAGGGTGCCCTGCATGGCGCTAGCTCTAGCGTTAGAGCAAATCTTGGTCCCTGCATGGTCCTCAGCTTGAAAGTGCCTTTACACCATGCATGACGCGGTTTCTCGCTGATCGCTTTCACCCTGGCTTCATTATAAAGTGTGTGTCTCGGAGCGTATGATCGTATTTCTCCCACCTTGTTCTTAAAGAGGAAAGCAAAAAAGGGAGTGCATGTAAAAAGAAGGGGAAAAGGAAGAAAACGATCGTCTTTGAGTTTTAACGGAAAGTGTAATGTCCCCTGAATAAAATTATATTGACTTATTATGGTGTACCAGTGCGAATGGAGGACACATAAAGACGCATGACTAGCCCCTACGTCCTCTGCCCAAGTTTCTACGCTTCGATTTGCTATAAATTAACACTAACTCGCCTAAAGCTGCACCTTACTGATTTATTATTGTCATTATTTCGTATTCTGGAAGTCCACTTCGTTCCGTTCCCAGCCTGCTCCTTTCGGTGTTGTGACCGCCCGAATTACACACGCAGGTCAAGTACGCACTCTGGCGTCGCGCTACTATGCATGCGAGTGTTGCTTCGCACCGCGGGCACATGGCCGAATCGATACCATTCAGCCTGGCCCGCTCTGGTGCGATGACGCACGCTTGGTGCGTCAGCAACCGGGGCGAGTCGCACTTGACCTTCAGCTCGCCGCGGCCAGTTTACGCGACCTCCTGCAAGCGTTTCCTTTGGCGATTGCACTGCGAGCGTGAGCCTATCATATCCGCGGACTGCACGAACGAACCGCGCATGCCAATGCGCCAAGCGGAGACCTCCACCAACGCTCGGCCACGGGCCTCATCTCAAGCGGGCTACGCTCCGGCGACCGCCATGTCCTGTGGCCGCCCCTGTCGCGGTATAGCCGTACTGGTCGGTGGCCAACACGAAGGTGGAGTGGCGGTGCGACATTTAACTGACGTGCGCGTATCGCGGGAGCACTATTTGTTTTGTCTCCCACAAATCGTCGCGCGAAAGACTTCCCGGCTACCCGGTCATCACAAAACTAATTCAAAGTGCTGGTTAGAAAAGCTATCAGTTTTTAAGCGAACTTATTGGAATCGTACGAATCAAACTGTATAGTTCAACATGCCCGATTGCGTCTTTTCCACGAATTCACAATCATCAAAGCAATAAATGGGGCTAGTTGGTTGAGATGCTTCGTGGTGTTTCGGGGGAAAAGCGAACGTCAGGCCCTGGAAGAAAGAAACAAAAGCCGGTAATTATCCCATATATTCGCAACACAGCGCGTAGGCTCAAAAGATAGCTGGCAAACATGAGGCAACCGTCGCATTATCCGCGCCGCAAAAAATTGACAAGTTTGTGTAATAAGGTCAACGGTAAAAAAAAAACTGATAGGAGAAGGTAAAAGATGCACCGTTGAACATGCGAAGAAGTTTGGTGGGTGTCAAGTTGAAGTCGTATACAGCATACCACTAACATGTGAAAGGCAGTATATCAGACAAACGTCAAGATGCATCAACGCCGGAATTAGAGAGCATAGAAACAATTGTAAGCAGGTAACCCATCCCGGAACCCTACTCCCGCCCTGTAATCGATGCTAATGTGCACCGGAGTTTTCCAAAACAAAAATCGTTGATCGAATAAAAGACGACAAGGAAAGAATGATTTTCTAATCCGCAGTCAGGGGCTTCACCCGGGGGAACAAGAGATGTGCGAGTGCACCATCTATCTGCTCATCGCATGTGGAAATTGATTTGATTGCCGGAGTGCGCGGAAAGACAATATGGTGTGGGGGTGTGCAGTGATGTTCTATCGCTTTCTGCCCATCATGTACCAATATAAATTTCACAAACGTAGGAAAAATAAACAGTTGTTAGTCGTGCTTTGTCCTGTCTGACTGTGTTTCCGTCTTGTTTATTCGTGTAGTGTTTTTAAGTCAGCGCGTTATTAAAGGAAATCGCAATCACCACACGTTGACGAAACGACACATCGTGGGCTACAACGTTGTTTAGCGTACGCTTGCCTAGAATATGTAACCTGTTAACGTCAAATGGACATTCATGATTGAAGAAAAGATGGCACCACGTACCACAAAGCATCCATTCTTGACCGCTTTCACACTTGCGTATAAAATATAATTGATTATTACTTTCATAACGATCCTCGCATACACGGCCCGAGATTGTCGATGTAGTTTGCAAGGGCACTGCAACCATGCCAAATTGCAAAATCAAACGGGAGTTGGCATTGTTTAACGCTACGGACGCCTTTGTTGGGAGCTCGGTTTAGCGGAGGCAAGGAATGCACGTTTTGACTGCTTGAGAACGGAAAGTCTACTGGCTTTATTCAAAAGAAAAAAGCAGGTTTTCCGAGTGGCTGTGGCGGCGCCCTCGTCGGGCGAGCAAGGGGCAATGACCCCCCACGGCGAAGCAAACTGGATTTCCGAGGACCAGGGACGACGAAGTGACGAACGGTCACTATACATCGTTTGAACGCTGAATAAGTGTTTAATTAAAAAATTGTAGCTCGAGCAGGATTAATCAACATCAATGTGGCTTGGCCTACTCCTAATACTACGGCTCTTGGTAGAAATGGAGTCCGCGGGCAACGGGAATGGCCCGATACCAGATTTCCGTGGAGTTATTACTTTAATCCCGTGATGTTTAAGGTCTGCACAACAGTTGATTGCCACATAAAACTGAAATAATGTGAAATGCATAGGTCGGCGCACTCAGTCATGAGTCAGCTTACTCTGACTTACTTACTCAATGCCACCCGTGAGTCTGAGTCTGAATGAGCCCAATTAAATACGAGGGGGGGTGAGTATGAGACCGATGAGCCCGACTGAGTCTTAAGACGTACAAGTCGGAGTCTGGGTGAACCAAAGTGAGCCCAAGTGCCCATGTAAGTCGGTGAGTCGAGATAAACCGGAGTAATAATCTGAGTCATTATTTAATTAATTTTGATTTAGTAATAAATTTGCCCACCGGCTGCTCCGCAAACTATATATAAATTATTCAGGGGCGACAACAGTACAAACTGAGACATTCAAGTATGAGCGAAAGGACAAGCGCTACTTTTATAAATTATTCAAAGATCAAAGCATGATGACATGAGGTGAAATAAGCACATTCCGGCAATAAAGCAATTCTTACAAATGCGCATGGATAGTCAATTGAAAATGTAACAGAAAGAAATCGCAATGAAAAGCAAAAAAAAACATTCAGTGGCTTTACGTGAAAAAACCACGATCTGATTATGAGGCAGGCCGTAGTGGGCAGCTCCGGAAAAATGTACAACTAGTCGCAGACATCCGACTACTCCACCATCAGGCAATCAACAAGGGGCACAACATCATCTACCAGTGGATACCAGGTCACTGCGGAATTTCGAGAAATCACAGTGCGGATGACGCCGCCCGATCGGCCCACGATGTTGCCCATGTTATACCAATACCACTGTCACGAACAGATGCAGCCACAAGTCTTCGCTCCCTCGCCCGCGAGCTTACGCAGAATCTGTGGAACACCAGTGAATTCATGAACGCACGTCTCTACATATTGGATCCACGTCTGCAACTCCGTCTACCACCAGGGTTTCCACGAGTGGAAGCAACACTTCTGTGCCGCCTGTGGCTCGGCGTGGCATTCACGAACTCCTATTCATTCCGCATTGGAATGGTCGACAGCCCTACTTCCGACACCTGCAGCTGCAAGGAGACGATTGAGCACCTCCTTTGTGACTGTCCCCGTTACAAAGTGCCAAGAAAAGTGCTCGTGACCGCGCTCGAAAAACTGGACAATCGCCCCTTTACAGAGGAAAAAGCTCTAGGACACTGGTCCAGACGGGCTTCGGCACTCAAGGCCTTAAGGGCTTTGCTGAAGTTTTTAAGGACATGCGAATTATGCGACCGTCTTTGAGTGTTGTATACCGCGTAGTTTCGCGTTACTGTGTGAATTTTCCGGTTTCCTTCTTTTCCCCTCTTCTTCTTCTTTCTCCTTTGATTCCCTTTACCCCTTTCCCCAGCACAGGATAGCCAGCCAGTACTTACACTGGCAAACCTGCCTGTCTTTCCTCCACTTCGTCTCCCACCCTCCGGAAAAATGCTGACAACCTGGAGTTCTTTAACATGCGCGCAAGGCACGAGTGTTATTGCATTTCGCCCGCATCGAAATGAGGCTGCCGTAGCCGGGATTTGATCCGGCGACCTCGGACTTAGTAGCGCGACGCCAAATCCACTATACGCTACCGCGGCGGGTATCTTCATTACTAGAACAACATTAGAGTACGCATGGGAAGTTTGGGATCCGTTGACTGTTAAGACTAACATTGCTGCCTTGGGGATGATCCAATCAAGAGTTCTCCGATTCGACGTAATATTTCTGCGGAAACCCGCAAGGTGGAGAGTAGTAATTTTTTAAGGGAAAATTAGACATCCACTCATTCGTAGCAATCGCTACAAAGGAAACCTTTGTAGCGATTACCACGAATGGGTGGATGTCTCATTTTCCCTTAATTAATTACTATAGTCAATTTTTTATGCGAGTGCCCCCTGGCACGCTTCGGCCTCTGCGGCCCCAACCCAAAGGCCACCCTGTTTCCAGCTTTGTTTCCCCCGCTACCTCTTAGGTGCCCCGGAGATCCTGCGCCACCTGCTTTATTATAACCTCAGGTGCTCTGCTGGGGCCTCCGTTTGCCGGTTACATGCGCCCTCCTGGAGCAGTGCTTGTAACATATGCAACTATCGTCGCGACGAAAAAAGCGACCCACGACTTTATACAACACCAGTCAGAACCTTGCCCCTTCAGACACAGCGATGACCAAACGGGGCGTCTGTGCCCACTGCCTCACCGCAGGGGCAGCCAGCGGCGGAGCGTAAACAAACTCAACCGCACTCTGCAATGCCGGCATGTCTAGGGGACAAACGATACAACACGCGCTAAGAAACCTCCTCCGTAGTGCCTATGCAGAGTCACATATTCAAGGAGCAAAGGCCCCCAGATTTTCCTTCTCGCACCACTCTAACTCGCGCCTGAGCAGAAACGTCGAGCGCCGCGAAAAACGCCAGGCCCCGCTGTACCTACTAGCAATTGTAAAAATGCTCCCCGGTGGAGGTATCCGTGACCTCACACGAAGAGGTTCGCTCGGCTGCTTAGTCAGGTTGCGGTTTCGTTTTTGAGCTTTTTTGCTTATTTAAAATTATATTCGAATTTGCGGAACAATTCTACTATCAGGCGCGTGACAGGGGGGGGTCTCGGGAACCTAAATGGGCTATTACCTTGACATGGTCAAAAGATCGACGGACTTGCACTTTAAGAACACTTTGAGCAGAAGTCGGAATGCGTTCGCTGCAATAACGACAATGCGGCTAGACAGAGCAACATACGCGGTAAGTTTTCATTTTCCCGGGGAGGGGAAACTTTAAATTGCCGCACGACTGGCCACTCGAGGCACTTTGAGTGTATTCGCGGGCTTCTTTCACGCTCGGAAAAACACTTTTGTGTAGCACGTATAGAACAACATAAAACTGTATCGGGAGTTTGTAATGTTGCGCAACAATTTTCTCATGGACATTTTTCATCTAATTATAATATTTTAGAAGTTGATTAAGATAATTATCTAATTAGGCGGAATGAAAAATAATAATCTTGAGTATCTCCAAGTGGCGGCAAACATTACCTTGTTCTGTACAGCTACGGAGCATTTGCATGTCTTTAATGTTTTGCGCAAATTACGTGGGACGCCCCGTATATACGTATATATTACATTTAATAACAACTGCACTTGAAGGAAACTTCATGCGTGACCTCGCAGTATCGTTCCCTTTAGTTACGGCCTTGTATGAGTATTTGCAAGACCTCATAGTAGGATACAGTCCCCGTTCCCCGCCTGTATCTCCTCGCGCCACTAAGAGACTGGCATCTCTCGGATAAGCCATGGTACAAGCTGATTCACTTAAACACGTTAGGGAGATAGATGCGTTTTGTGCGGGTTAAGACGCACAAATTTACCGTCAACAGCAAAAGTTTACTGGGCGCAAGATCTGCCAAGAAGCTGAATTCTGGCGAAGCGTGGTCACACAGCTTCGAATTAAATGTTCGAGCATGGCTTTGCCACCTACACAGTGATTCATTAAATTAGAAGTGTCATGCCTTAACAGTGCAGAAATTCACATTTGCAGGGGAAACCGTATCCAGTAAACTTTTGCTGTTGGCTGTACATCAATGAAAAAAGCCATGTAACGCCTTGTTAAAGTTTTAATACGCAAAAATACAATCAAGAAATATTTTCCTCGCACCGAACGTGATTGCTTCGTGGTTGGATTTTTTTTTTTTTTTTCAATATTGGCTGTCAAGTTGGGGGTGCGTCCCTTACACTCATTTATACGGTAAGAACCCTCCTTCGGGTAACTTTTTCTTATACTTCGCTGTCACATTCGCGTTTCCGGCGAAACTGCAGCCTCTCTCTCTCTCTCGCTCTCTTCATTTTTTTCTGTGAGTCCGAGTATAAGTGCTACTGCGCGTGCTGCTGTTGATTCTGATTTCAAGTGAATCCGGCTTGGCCTCATTTCAGTTACTGAGTGAATAATATATATTTATGGCCTCTGCATGCAAGTGGCGATGTTTCCATCCCTAATAAATGTTGTAAATTATTAGATTATTTTTTCTGTTTTTGTTTTTCATGAGTCGTTAGCATTGACTACTGGAAACAGAAACAATGCTGATACACATATGATCCATGTGCATTTAAAACTCCGTTGATAAAAGGCTCTGCCGAAAACGCTCACTGAAGTCTGTACATCTTTTTTATTTTTCAGCGTAAAAAAAGCACGTAAAGCAATTAGAAGTGAGAGGTGAACACACAGCAACATATTCATTATCTAGGCATAGGCTATCTATACCATCAGAAATAACTGTTAGATGGTTCACTCCTTCTATTTAAAAAATATAATGAACTGTGTGCTGTATATATATATATATATATATATATATATATATATATATATATATATATATATATATATATATATATATGGCACTCACAGCGAAAATTAAAAAAAAAGTTGAAGGGAATATATACGGATGGAGGTAGCCGCCGCTGGTGCTTCTAATGAGCTTGTCCTCCTATTGTCAAGAATTCCTGAAATAAAGCGAAAGCATGAATTAAAATCTATGCATCTCCGCGCCAACAATGATGCAGTAATCGAAAACAGTATGTTTCCTTTAATGATCACTGTTCTCGCACAGTACCAGTTGAGTCTGGTGTCCCTCAGGGCTCTGTTATCGGACCCTTTTTGTTTCTTTTATTTATAAATGATATAATACAAGACATACCTGTAAAAGTAAGGTAGAAGGATGCACATGACTGCATCCTTTACTCGGAAATCGAAAGCCAACAAGATCAAATTAATTTGAATGAAGCACTTCAAATGGTCGTTCGTTGGTGTGATAAATGGCAAATATCTATTAATTTTGAAAATACTTGTTTCATGAAATTTCCCATTAATAGAATCCTCTTCATTACACATATTCAGCTTGTAACGTCTTTCTGTTGGAACGGGAACACTACAAGTATCTTGGTCTTTGGATTTCACATGCCCTTAGCTGAACGAAACACATAAACGCGGTAATCAGCTCATCTAGCTATAGATATAAACTCTTTTATCTAAGACGAGCTCTCAAACTTTCTGCTTCTGCTGTTCGCCTTACTGCGTTTAAGGCGATTGTTCAGCCAACTTTAGATTACGCATCTATGATTTGGTACCCGTACACTCAGAAATATGTTAACCAAATTGAAAAAAAAAAATGCAAAAGAGAGCGGTGAGATTTATTTATAACAGCCTTGGGCGAACTACGATCACATCATTATTAGTAAAAGGCGACCACCCAACGCTAACGCAAAGGAATCGCTTTTGAGATTGAAACTTTTGTTTCAGTTAGTTAAATTAAGGTTATTATAAGGTAGCTATATCGCAGACACTTTCTTTACTTTCTTTTTCTACAGGATATGTCATAAGGCAGAGACACACCTTGATCATAACTCCTTTTTCCACTCGAAATAACACTGTTAAGTATTCGTTTTTTCCTAGGACAATAACTGAATGGAATAAACTTACTAATGAACTCGTTTCAAACCATCCGTAAACGTTTTTGCTGTACACCTACAGCAGTGACTTGTCTCGCATGTCACACTAAGCTTATTATGTGCTCTTGTATGTTCCGGTACATCATTGTGTTTACATCGCCAAATTATGTGCTTCTTTCCCGTGCATTTCTTTTATTGTTAAAATTGTTTGCCAATTTGCAAAACCCACTGAACCACAACTCGGGGTTGCAGTATTTTTAAATAAAGAAATAAAATAAATAAAGATAGCAAGCTTTTAGCTACACTGAATTTTTTACTGAAAAGGTAGAGTCAACTTAAAAGAAACCTCAAATTATGTGGGTAACAGAACTCTGGTAATGAACGAGAAGAAAGGGAGTTAACCGAGGGGCCCGATTTTTATTAATCATATCATGAGAATCCAACAAACAAGGACACCATGGAACACATAGGGGAAATTACTTATACTTACAAATTGAATTAAAGAAATTATAAATTAATGGCAATGAAAGTGGATGAAAATCTACTTTAGGGGAAGGGGGGCAACGGCATCGCCGGAGGGGGGGAGGGGGCTCTGCTCCTTCCCGGAAAGCTTTGGAGGGTGCTCAGACCCCGCAGGCTTCTTTCACGCTCGGAAAAAACACTTTTATGTAGCACGTATCGAGCAACAGAAAGCTGTATTGGGCGTTTCTCATGTTGCTCTACAATTTTCTCACTGACACTTTTATCCAATTCTAACATTTTAGAAGTTGATTAATTAATTAAGAATAATTTTCCAATTAGGCGGAATGAAAAAAGAATAATCTCAGTATCTCCAAGTGACGGCAAACACCATTACCTTGGTTCTGTCCAGCTACGTGGCATTTGCATATTTTTAATGCTTGGCTCATGTTACGTGGGACACCCTGTATATGCGCAGACAGCTCGTTCAACGGCTACAGTTTCGCTCGTCGTCATTGTCGTCGTCATCTTCGTCTATGCGACGGCGCTGATACTTTTTTTCGACAGGTACGTAACACGTTATCCCCGATGGCCAAAGTACAGTCGCCCACTGTTGCGGATGCAGTCAGGAGATGCTTGTCTCCTCTCAGCCACAGAAGTCACATTTTTGCTGACAAGTCGAATGTTTCATGACCTATCTACTCCTAAGCGGCAGCGGAAATGGTGGATGTCGTTGTGTCGACAATGGCAGGCGGCTGCGTCACGTATGATGGACTGACCTGCCGTTAATCCCAAAGGGACGAGCTCTCTTGAGTTTCTCCGGTGATATCTTGAGCTCTTGTAACAGGCTTAACTCCTTCCTATGAAGACGACACCGCTAAAAATTCGGACTATGTCCATCTGCACCTTCCCCCTGCTCCTCCTCCGTTTTGCCACCTTCACACTCTCAATGAAAGAACATGCAGCATTCTCGCGACAAGCTCTCTGGGCATGTGCATATTCCGGTACGTCCGGTCCAGGCACGCTGATGAAAGTGAGAAAGCCCGCTCCTCAACGGCAAGAGAAGGCGGGTCCAAATAACAAGTAAACGATTCCCTTGTAGTGACGAGTTAAAACTGTGTTTTCTTCCTCTCCTTTTGGTTTCTGGCGGCCAGAACCACTGTTGCACTTCTTTTATATATATATATATATATATATATATGTGTGTGTGTGTGTGTGTGTATAACTGCGCGCCTACGCACAGATGTGGCTTTCCCATGGACTTCACGTCGACCGCAATCGCGCCTAATCTACTTCGCGCTCCGGGCTGCACGCGGACTCACGGTCCGGTCGCGCGCCCTGCTTGGCTTGTCATGCGCCCTGGGTCGATCCATTAGCGGAAATGGCGCAGCCAACGGACCCTGCACCGCTGCTGCCACGACCGCGGCTTTGCACTCCAGCGGTGAGCAGGTGTACGCTTCCACAGAGCCAGGAGAGACTGTTAGTTTGCCTCACTCGTTGTCCCTCAGGTGGAACGGTCACCTTGGCGCTGCTGGTGTTGCTGCTGTTGCTGCCGCGTGGCTGTACTCTCAGTCATTTTTTCTTTCTATCTATCTGTTCATCTTTCTTTCTTTCTTTCTTTCTTTCTTTCTTTCTTTCTTTCTTTCTTTCATTCTTTTTCCACCCGACCGTGTTGCGTTTTCTCGATTCGCCTAAACTGAGCCGCCACTGCGAACCCCGCCGTCCCCCATCTCTTCTATACCCTCGTCCTGCTCCGCCCCCCCCCCCCCCCGCCCCCTCTCACGCCCAGCTCGGCTCGCAAGCGGTTGTCGGAGAGTGCACAGTGAGAGGAGTACGTGAGCACACAGTTCATTTCGTGCACTGTCAAAAAGAAAATAGAGAAGCGGGCTCGCGCTACTGCTGGTTAAATGTGGAAGGGTGCCCTTAATGATGTTACAGCTGACTGACACGTTTGATCCCTTTAAAACAAGTGGGCTTAACGCTTACTTTGTTTTTAAGCTTTCTTTTAATTTTGGACTATCGTTTAGGCACATTTTTCGTCGTGCGTCGCTGCGTCACAATTATTCTCTTGATTCTCCCTCACGCCGTAGAAGAGGCCTTTCATTTGTGCTATTTAGTATAGAGGCTGGGTTCGCTTCGTGTAGTATTTCTCTCTTTCTTTCTTTCTTTCTTTCTTTCTTTGTCTATGTCAATATTGAAGTATTTTTCTTGTTCAGGGAAGAACGTTCAGGTCATAACCGTAAACATGCGGTTGCACATACATACATACATACATACATACATACATACATACATACATACATACATACATACATACATACATACATACATACATACATACATACATACATACATACATACATACATCTTTATTTCAGCAGCTCACAACTTATTACACATATCGTGCCCGCACAAGCGCAAGGCGCTTGTGGGCGGGTCACGGCAGATATGAGGTACTGCTAGCTCGCTACTAGCAATAGTACAACGTATATTATACATATCGCAACAGCTTGAAAAGAGCACTAAACATGAATATTTTACTGTGTTAGTAGCGTGAGAGAAAAAAAGACTGATTTGATAAAACAAATTTCCCGCTGTTTCTTCGAGAAAATGGTAAAGAAATACATATATAAAAAGAACACAATCTTTTTGTTTACAAGACAATAGTGAAAAATAATGATAGGAACTGTTTATCTTAAAAAAAGAAAAAATAATAACACGCATCACAAAAGCTTTTCAAGATTGTGTACGGATACAAGTGTACACGTGCGCTCTTGAAGTGTGGCTGACCGTCTGCCAGGAAATACCGTATTCTAGACCATACAACAAGCGCTGTCTTTCGTGCCGTCACAATACCTGGAAAAGTGAGTCCGCATTTACGAAGTATTTCTTAGGCCATTAGATCGGTTCGTGTAAACAGGCACCGATGAATCGTGATATAGCGAACGTGGCATATCAGCGGAGGCGCAACCGGCAGATGAAAAAAACACTTCTTATGACTGAAAAGATCTGTGAATTCGTCACTTTGCTTGCTTGTCTATTCCAAGAAACGAATAGTGAAAGTACGCTACCATACTCGCCGGCCCTCGTTCATGTTTTTTTTTTCCTTCTCTCAGAACCCCCAATTGGTCAAAATTAATACCGAGTCCCCCATTGTACGGCGTTTTGCCCGTAAAATCCAAAATTTGAATTTTTTTTTCTCTTGCCGCCCATGGCTCCCTCGTTGTCCACTCTGACTACCGGCACAGCCCGCTAATGCTTGAGCGAGAAAGCGACCATGCTTTGTCTCGGCCATCCCAGTATTCCGTTCGACGTTGCTTCATGCGGTTGTCACACTATTGCGGAGGTGCAACTTCCTATACACGAAATCACATCTCCTCCACTCAATGAGAATTGCCAATATTTGCTACCATTCAGCTAACAGGAAACGTATTCTCGGACGGTTGTTTTCGAAGACATCACTTTTCAGTGCACGCTGATTGACTGGTCGAGCCGCTCGAATCACACCGCTATAGAAATCATGCGACGCGCCGTGTACTACGTCACGCGAAAGTGATAGTATCGCCGAATGTGAATCGCCCGAGAATACGTTCCCAAGTGTTTGTGAGTTTCTCAGTGCAATACCGCCCCTGAAACGCCCGCGCGGCGGTGCACGGTATTATAGAAAACCAGACAGTGGATGAAATGGTTTCCCTATATAGCATCAATTATAAATTGTGGAGTTTGATACCCCAAAAATTGCACGCGGGTTATGAGTGACGCCATAGTGGAGGGATCTGAATTACTCTTGACCGTCTAGGTATTCTTCAATGGGCACCCAATGCACGGTACATGCGGGCGCCTCGGTGGCAAGAGGAGGACAGCGGGTGTGAAAGCATTGTATCGGGTATTTTATTTTTATTATCATTGAAACTAATCTGGTGCAACAAATAGAAAAAATGGCAATTTTGCTGCATCTTGCGCAATCTGTCCCACGAAAAATACAAACGTGGCAGCTTGGCGCCAATTCGAAAGAGCGCCTTTTTTCTTGACTGTTTCAATTATTTCGCAGCCATGGATGACCGCGTATGGGCCAGTTTTTGTTTTACTTTTTTTTTTTTGTTGGGAACCCATGTATTGCCCCACTAAAAAAATCGGCAGCATGTTACATTTCTGTAACACATGAAGGTGAAAGTCTGGTGCAAGAAATAGAAAAATTGGCAATTTTGCTGCATCTTGCGCAATCTGTCCCACGAAAAATACAAACGTGGCAGCTTGGCGCAAATTTGAAAGAGCGCTTTTTTTCTTGACTGTTTCAATTATTTCGCAGCCATTGATTGCTGCGTATGGGCCAGTTTTCGTGTTACTTTTTTTTTTTTTTGTGGGGAACCCATGTATTGCCTCACTAAAAAAAAATTCTGCAGCATGTTACATTTCTGTGCCGTCTCGCATTGTCGCGTTGTTGCTTTCGCAGTTCGGCTTCTTCGGTTCATTTTCGACGCTTAGCTGCGGCTTCGCGCGTTCGTATAGCGGGCTCAGACTCGCATCAATGACGTTTCTCTTGGACTTTACATTGCATGCTCTCAGCAGGGGACTGAAACGTATGCTGTTCTGTGTGTTGTATGGGTGATTTCAATGAATGTATGCACGGTTCACTTCACTTTTCTGAGCGCTTGTAGCCTCCGCCTTACGCGGGTATGAGCCATTGCATTTGTTTGCTTGCTGACGGGGGTATGAGCTATTGAGAAGGTCACGTGGATATTAAAGATCTTCTTTTTTTTTATCGCTCGACTAGATGCCGCGTTTCCGTACGGTGTATGAGTGATTCCAATGAATGTAAGCACTGTACGCTTCACTTTGATGAGTGCTTGTGGCCCCTGAATTACGAGGGATGAGCCATTGCATTTTTTGCTCGTTTAGGGGGTATGAGCAATTGCTGATGATGATAGTTTTTGTACTATTGGAATGGACGACGCGATTTTTAGGCCATCGGAGGTATGAGCTCCTTAAGGTTTGCGCCTTAAAGAATAAAAATAAAAATGTGTCGTTGCGACTATGTATGGTTGCGATGTATACGGGCAATCTAACCCTTTTTCTAGGAAAGGGCGGTATTGAAGAAAATTTTATTGTTTCGATACTTTCTATCTATAATTGCTTTACATTTTTTAAAGCTTTAAATTCGAGTTCTCCTTCAGACAGGCACTTTTAAGGTTACTGTTCCTGTTTTAATTCGATGTTATCGATAAAACGGTTGAATTTGTTGCTGAGCAACAGCCCCCACACGCTTTACGCATTCTCGGCGCGGAACTATTAAATCACTTCTTACAGTGGCTCAGTGTATCTGGCGTTCTGCTAGTGAGCCCGAGGTCTTCGGTTCGATTACAGGCCGAGGTGGCCGCATTCCGATTGGGACAGGACGCAAAAACGATCGTACACTGTGCCTCGAGGGAAGAAAGAGAGAGAGAGTTTAGGCTGTCCACTGAAAAATGAGTCTGTTACGATGCTCGTGGCCTTGCCCTTTCTTTTTTCTCTTCCTGTTTTCAATGTACTTGTGCGGCTGCTACAACAAATAATCCGGAGTTCCGCATTTCGTCGCCCTTCGTAGCCCATGAGTCGCTACGAGACCTAGAGGCCTGTAATTTAAATGTCGCAAATGAAATATGGACGCCTTTGAAGGAACACTTGTCATAAGTTCATAAATCAGGGTCGTTCGCTGCGATCAGCGAGGATTTGTTTGCGCGGCAGCAAAGTAGTTGCGCTTCTTCGCACCGGCGTCATACCGTTTCCAACAAAAACAAAACGAAGCGCAAGTAGCGTGACAGTACCTTTCCCCTCACTCAGCCGTGGAAACAACGGGGACAAGCCACAACCCACAACGTGCTGCCCTCGCACTTGACTAAATGGACCTCGGTCGTGATCCCACTCCTAACAAACACCGAGCCCCGCCAACCGCACTCTGGAGTGACGTCACCTCACTCCTGGCCAATCGCTCGTCGAGGGCAGCCAACCTCGAAGGAGCGAATGCTGGGCGCTCTCTACTTCTACATTTCGGTTTTCTGATTCAGCACTCTGCCACTCTTGTGACTCGATACGAGTTACGTCGCGCTGAGAGTTGGGTTTCGTCTACTACACGAAACGCGAGACAGTCTCGATCGCTGGGCATTTTCTCGTCGCAGGAGTTAAAACAGGGCATGAGCAACCCAGCAAGTAATTTGACCGACTCCTCTCGGCCGAACAGTGGACGGAGGCCGCGCAGCTCCGTCCGACCCACCAGCGCCGGTCGTCCGGCCTGGAACACGGCACAGCTCACGCGCGAAGAATCGCGAGACTTGGAAGCTTTCGGCGCGAACGACCAGTTCGAAATCGTCGACGACAGCGAAGTCGTTACCGTTCCCGAGCAGAAAGGATGCTTCGTAAGCTGCTTGAGAGGCCTTCGAGGTGAGTGCACGTTTGCCCACTCTCTTTCCCACGGCTGCCCGCATGCACGGCCACGAAGCAAACGATCGTTCGCTTCTTGACCTCTTTGCGCGGCGATAATGCGCTGACAAGTCGATGCAATGCCGCCTTCCGAAAGCTATGCGCAAGTCTGGCCAGAGCACAGTTCGAAGAAGCGCGCTGCCGTTTACGCGCGGTAGCGATTCAACGATTGGCTGGCGCCTGAGCCGCCGTATCGGTGACGCCTTGCGATAGCAAGTGGCGCGGACTTCGAAGGAGGAGAAGCACCTATATCGGCTGAAATGCGCGTCACTCGAAAGAGCTGCGGTCTGCAGTGATGCATTATCTGCTATTGCGCTCTGTACGGCTTCAAGAAGCGAGATAGGGGTTCTCATCGGGTGATGTGGTTGGTTGGTTGAAGGTTTATTTCCGCAACTGGTGTTGCGAGGACAGCCAGGGAAAAAAAAAAAAAAAAGTGGATTGTAATTGTAAGAAAATGATTCCCAGCAGGTGGTCCGTTCGCCTCAGTCACCATTGTCATGCTGCATCTAGTACAAGTACGACAGCGAGAAACCTGCCGATGTCGAATCGCCTTAGTGTTAAAATATCCTTGCGCATGCCAGCGGACATACTTGCACGAAGAGAGAGCAAATAAAGGAAATGCAGGAATGTTAAAGGGGTTAACTGGGCGTAGGTCTGCTTACCACTTTGGGAAATGGATAAAGGGGCAAGCGCGTGTCAAGCCTTCGTTTTTACACGCAAATTTATACGGGATCGTAAAGCTTGGCTGTATGATTAAGGAAGGATATGGTGATCAAGGAATGACGAACTGTTCATCACGACTTGAATGTGTTAGATAGATGGAGCATAATCTGGTCGCAGCATAATAATGAGCGCTCCATTTGCGCACACGCACTGCTGTCAACGTTCGCGAGAGATAGTAAAACTTTAGAGACACGACTTGCAGCATTGCAGAAAAAAAAAAAAAAAAAACGAAGCTTGACCTCTGGTTTGGGCCTCCACCAGATGCCAAAATTGTTTTTATTTTTAATTTTTGTGGTGACTGAAAGGAAGTCCCGTCAGTGGGCAAAGTACATTCGCATAATTGGAAGTCACAGCATGTGTGCGTGTGCGCGTGCGTGCGTGCCTGTTTGTGCGTGTTTGTTTAAATGTATAGTCTTCATGGGAGCTTACAGGTCTCTCTAATGCGCCATGATTCATCTGTAACATCAACAGCAACGATGTAACCTGTTACCGACCATAAGTACGTACAAATATTAATTAAACGCAATATTTAAATCGGCAGCCACCATCGAAAGCCGCGCATTTTGACAGGTGCTTTAAATTATTGCCGCAAGAAGTGGTGTCCTGTCGGGACCATTTTATCGTTTCGCGCGGTATAAGGGGAAATAATGGTAGCACCTGAGCACGACCTGAGCAAGAGCTTCGGAACTGCAAGACCAAACTGACAGACTCCTATATAGAGCAAGTCAGGCAGCTACCTTATACGTGAGGTTGCTTCGGATTTATTAATATCTTTTTTCAAATACGCTAAACAAAGACTAGAGATTCTTTGTAATCTCTAAGTGGCTTCACTTCGCGCTAGCATGGTAATTATTACAAATGGCTACATATTTATTCCCCAGTGAGACGGCATGTGCTCAACAAGATAGGTTGCTCAGCGTTGCCACATTTGCATAAGCCGGCAATAATTCTCGAAACCTTTAATATAGTAGTGTTTCGTAGCGGTGTTCAGAGAACCGAAGAAAACTTGCCAATATAACGGTATCTTTTCGGAAATGAAGTTCTGTAATTTGTACGTCTCGAAATACACTTGCTCTGTAATAATGCTTCATCCTACTTCGCTATTCACATGTAAAATAAAGAATACACAAATAACGAGCATGTTGTGTATTGGTGCCGGCAGCATTCACGAAATGCGAAGCGCGAATCTTTTTTTCAGATCGCACTATGAACGGAAGATGCATTCGTCGGCGTTTCAAACAGGTCTTCCCGTTGCTCTACAGAGTTTCTACCGGCAGCGACGTCGCTTGTATCACAGAATGCTTCTTGCTTCTTTGAGAATGTTTTTGTCTCCGCAGGCATTTTAGTTACGCGTTGGTAATCTCGTTTTCAGGTCCGATTTTCATTGCACAAAATCATTTTCGCCAATCAAAGGCGATGTGATGCGACCGCGGTAGCTGTGGCCTCCCATCACAGGCGCCGTGATGGAATGTTACGAGAGATGTATAAGATTCTAAAAGACCCCCATGTTAGGGCCTCTATCGCTGCTTTCGCCAGTGCCGATTCGAGGAACGCAGCTGAGTGCCGTTGATCTTGGCGGCCTGAGCCAGCCACCTGGCGGGGAAGTTGGGGTGGTGTTTTTGAGAAGAGGAATGCGCAGTACCGAAGTGTGTTCTCTGTGAGGGGCATTCTTTCGGCATTGCTTAAATTTAGGATGTGATGTGTACGCTGAGACGCGGATGTGGCGGAATCTATCAGGGGTATTGGGTTGTGCTTGTCTTATGAGGGTGCCCTGTCTGCGTTAGACAGGGGGCTGAGGCATTTTGTAAGTGTCCACTTAAGTGGACTGCCCATTTCAGCACGCGCTGAATGGATAGGGTTGAGAGCTGGCGTTGACGATTGGCGCCTGCCCAATTAACTCCGGGCTCCGTGCAGTCAGTGCGCGCTGAAATGGACAGACCACTTAGTGGATACTCACAGTCTCCATATTTATGGAAATACCCGTCTGGTCTCTCGATATTGCTTTAATGTGAGGCGCCAACAGACCTGTATGTTCTCTTTCTTGAGCGGTATTCTGTATTTGCCAGTGCAGACTGATTCACTGGGTTTATAACGTATTGTAGCGACACAGTTATGAGAGATTGCGTAGCGGCGGCGGACTATAGCTTAATTTTGACCACCTATAGGGGTTTTGTAACGAGCCCCCAGTGCTCGGTGCACAAGCGTTTTACAGATAGCCACAGAACCACCGCGGCGGGTTTTGAATTTAATTGAATTATGGGGTTTTGCGTGCTGAAACCACGATCTGATTACGAGGCACGCCATAGCAGGGGACTCCGGATTTATTTTGACCATCTGGGGTTCTCTAACGTGCGCCTAAACCTAAGTACACGTTGAAAGGTATCTGTATAGCGCAACAAAGCAAGGACACAAGAAGAAACGAAGACGAAGACAAGCGCTTTGTTGCGCTATATACAGATGCTTTTCAATGATGACCGACCAACAGGCCCATATCGCTACCCTTGTCTAAGTACACGGTAGTTTCTTTTTTTCTCCATTTCACCCCCATCAAAATGCGGCATCAGTGCACCGCGACAGATGATTGCAATTATACGACAATCGGGTTCATACATGGAATACATTACTTTGTAGGCTATATTATGAAGCGATATAAGAAGAAAAGGAAATCAGACGCACAATTTTTATCTGCAGTGACGACAGCGTTAGTTGGACCTTTTGTGTGCACAGTCGTAAATATTCGAAGCCTCCCTCCCGCCGCGGCGGCTGCATTCCCTTGGAGTCGTTGCGGAATGCAAAACAACTCTCGATCGTGTACTTAAATTTAGGTGCATATGTTAAAGACCCCTACGTATTGAAAGTTAATTCGGAATCATCCACTACAACGGCTCTTGAAAACAACATCTCCAAATATCAGTAAATGTTTGTTTATAAAAATTGCTTCCGAAAGAACTATAACTCGTAAAGTTATATATAGTGGTCAGCGTTGTCTCGATCTATCTTCAATTAATATTCGGTGAGAAGGTCGTGTTGGGAGGCAATGCTTGAAACTCCTTACCCCTCCCCTGTTTGTTACCCTGTCCGTCATCTAAAATCAAAGTATTATGGCGTGATCATAGGAGCCTTTCTTATGGACGAACCAAAGAGAATCAAAGCGTCCATTTTTATGCCCTTTAAATAACAGCAGAAGGTGGTTGAAACAGTTTTGAAACAATATAGTGTCCGGCTGGGTATAAAGGCCACAATGTGAAATTATTTCTAAGCTTTTCTTTGCGCTGCGTTGTCTTCTGAAGAAACACAAACGCGTCGCCCGAACTCGTACCGATGACACGAGTTGTCAAAAGTTGCTGTCCCGACATTCATTTTGGGGGTGAGTCAACACCGTGCCCCCTGGGTGGTGTTCGGTGAGGGGACGCCTGTTTGTCTATATACGTGCTTCGGTGAGACAGCGTCATTACAGCAGAAAAGCGCCAACTTGAAGGCGCAGATTTGCGGCATCTTTTTATTGATTTTTATCGTTTTTTTTTTTAAATATATGTGTGTTTTTGTGTGTGGGCGTGTGTGTGTGTGTTCCATTTCTCTGCTTGTTGGAACGTAGGCGGTGGGTAAATATAGACTGAAAGCTTTCACAAATTGCGCTAGACTACAATTTTTTTTTTGAAAAGTCCTTCGATTTTCCTTAGAGCCTCAATCATACATCTCCTCGCTGACAAAAAGGCGTTGTGGCACGTGTGGTTTCTGCTCATGCCGGCTCTCTCGTGGTGCGTTGTTGCGCGCGACCCCGAATGAGAGCCGCAGTAACGTGATGCTTCTTGTGGACCTGCCCATAAGTAGTGTGCCAGCATCCGCAAAGCTCCTTTTTCAGATGACGAAGTACACTTCTATAAGAGAAGTGTAGTTCATGAGCATTCAGTCGACATTTATAGTCTCAACCTTTTGTAATCGAAGGAAAGTTTTAAGGAAGCTATATACGTAAAAAATTACTGAAAAGGAGAATGTATGATCGGCCTCTTCCTTTTAATTAACTTCTCTCGTTTGCGTAAACATGCCAGATCTTGCTTCATGTAGCGTCGCCATCTCCATTTTTCGAACCTTCGTACAAAAATATATGTTGCATACTTTCAAGGCGGCGTGATCGACGGTGCTTTCATGCGACCACAGCGTTAAAAAGCTAAAATGCTCACCAACTGAAGTAAGGGTTAGCCCGATTTTATTGCACGTCCTGCACTGCGCACCTTAGGTGAAAATTATTTTTATTCGACAACGACGACGAGTTTTTGCTCTCTTCGATATCACAGTCTTGTTATTGTGCTCGATTGCAGAAACTTAATTATTTGCTAAAATAAAGTCATATCTTCTTTTTTTCTCCTTTTTAATTTGTTAGCTCGTAACAAGGCTGTTTTTATGAATCTCCTCCGAGACAATGCAGCCTGGAATTAAACATTTAGCACCGACTCGCATAACGTACGTGATAATTGGTTGGCACATCGTCTTTTCATTTATAGTTCGGCAAATCGCACCTCTGTTCAACATATAAACAAATTCTAGCTTTGTAAGCAACCTGGTAGAACGTACTTTCACGTGAAGTCAAGCGCTCTGGTAGCCGAATTCGCGAAGCCTTGGATGTGATAGAACGAGGCTTTGGTTTTGATTTCTGACACAATGCAAGAGTGGTGTGCTGGCCCACCTTACACGAGTGTCACATGGCGCACTTTCGATCGCAATTGAGCCCGACCGAGATGGAATTTCTCGGTGGCAATTGGCTCCTTTGCGCAAGCTGCGTGAGGGAGACAATCACGGTCGAGAATTTCGATCCCTATTGGGCCCGATCGCAATCGGAAGCTAAAGGCTGTGTGACACCGGTACTACACGCCAGTTTCGATCATCATTTGTTTTCCCCGTGCATCTGCGGCAGGGCTGCAGCAAGGAGGTTTAATTTGAAAAAAAGAAAAAAAAAGTTTTGAGTGGAGATGATGCCCGAAAAGTGAAGCCGACTGCCGCCATACAGCAACTGTAGACAAGTGCAATGATTTTCTTTTCGCTTCCTGCGGCTTTATTATGGCAAATTTTGCCGTATATATATTTCTTGATGTGTCTGTTTGTGCCGCTGGTTTTAAGATGAAACTTGCAAGAACGTCTTGGCGAACAATAGGGGAGATCGTGATATCGCTATTTATCAGTCAATGTTAATAGTTCAGCGCGAAAGACTGAACTTTAATTTCCCTGGAATTTGCACTAACGGAACAAGGGCAGTTAAAATGTGACCGATCGCGATAGTATGGGAGGCGGGGGAGGGGGCACGCTTTGAGGTGTGAAGTAGAGATAAGCGCGGGCTTTACCTCTGCTGGTAAGAGTCTGTGGGAATTTTATTTTAACCTTCTTGGGCTGCAGCTGTAGGCCAGGAACAAACCGGAGAAAAGTTCGATCATGTCCTCCTTTGTGACGCTCAGCAGGCTTCGTTCCAGTAAAATTATTTGAAATCTTTGGTAATCTTCAGTTGTAATTATTTGTTAAAGTCATAGCATACGAATGAGCCTTCCAGCATGGCGGTGTTTGATGACGTCAGACACAGTGCGCTTTTGCTGGTGGCTACTAAATGGATGGGTTGGATGGATGTTATGAGCGTCCCCTTTGGAACGGGGCGGTGGGTTGCGCCACCAAGCTCTTGCTATTATACTGCCTAATGTCCTGCCTAGATTATTAAACAATTAAAAAAAGAACACTATGAACTTCCACAACCAAATTTTCTGATCCCCTATTGCGAACTGTGCTTTTGTACGTCTCCGTTTTTTTGTCGTTTCCCTACTTTTCTTCCACCAATCCTCCAATCGCCTCTTACTAAAGCCCCTCCATCCACGCGCCAGTGACACGGCGGCACATTCGCATAAGTATTCTTGATGAGGCAGGACGATGAACTCAAAATTCCCGCGCAATGTCGTATTGACCACTCCGCTGAATTTGGCGAAGTTTGCGGTGGCGCACAGCTGAAGCCGTCAACATACACGGGTGCGCTGCCCTTCGCAACTTCACGCAACGCGATGGACGGCGCGTTTCTTGATTGCGTGGGAGTAGGGGCGCAGTCCGAAGAAGAGGAAAAGGAAACGCGGGATAAAATGCTAGGACCCAGCTTTATTGGAAACACAAAGCTTCAATTAGCTGTTCTACATGTACGGCCACAAATTATCCGTGGGAACGAGAGATCAAGTCTGGATCCAGTCCGGGATATGTAACGATGATCTATTTTCCAGTTCCTTTCCTTTTCGCACTTTGTGAGTGATCCGAACCGTACATAGTCCGAACAACACTCTACTTACATAATCACCAGGATCGGTTTGTCATAAGCGATGTAGGATAATGTGATACCCCAGTCCAATGCCTCTTTGCTCAGTCACACGGGCCATGTTCAATCATCTCGATCGCGATCAAGCTCGATTGAAAGTGCTCCGTAGGACGGGGAGTATCGAATCAAGTGAAAAGAATTGGCACTACTAGACGAGAGTGACAAAGGCAGCACATTAACAGAAAAACACAAGTTGCTGTGCAGATGAGCGACTCGAGAGCAATATTCCAATTTATTTTTGTAGTATATGATACTTTCCCGTTTGAATCGCTACACGTGACGAATTTGTTGCTTGTTTGTTTGTTTCCTTGCTTGCCACCACCAGGACCGCTAAAAACATCTGCAGCAACCGCCCGTCCACTCTCGCGATCGCTGTCACGGTTTTTGAACATTTCCACTTGCCTTAAATAACGTAGGCCGCAGCTTACATTTATAAGGCTATAAGCTCCTTGTCCTTGTGGGAGATGGAGCTGTATAAGTCCTTCCAAGGAAAACAGCCATGTGAACCCTTGCCAAGGCTAGTCAAGGCACTGATTCTCTTGTCAAAATTGCTGCCTGACTGACCGCTTGAGGCAGTTGGCGTGTGTTTGCGGGCTGCACTCACTTTTGGAAAAACACTTTTATGTAGCACGTATTAGCAACAGAAAGCGTATATCTAGTTTTTCATGTTGCTCTACAATTTTGTCATTGAAAATTTTCATGTAACTATAATATTTGATAAGTTGATTAATTAATTGAGACCAATTGTGTAATTGGGTGGAATGCAAACAAATCATCAGTTTCTCCAAGTGACGGCAAACAACATTACCTTGGTTCTGTCCAGCTAAGTGGCATTTGCATATTTTTAAAGTTTGGCTCAAGTTATGTGGGACACCCTAGATATATGTATATAGTAAGATACTCCAACTTGTTTATAGCACAGCTGTTTATTCTTATCACCAATTAAGGAAGGACTTCACTATTTTTGGACTAGTACAGCCTTTACCAGTATGATGTTTATCCTCAGGCTGTCCTTTATTTTATTGCAGGACTCTGGTCCACCCGTCAACTTGGAGGGGCCAAAGCAGATCGAGAATGGTACATTCGAACGACCCTGCGAGAACTATTGATTTATGTTGTCTTCCTCATAGTGCTCTGCATATGTAAGTTGTTACACTTATTGGATAATGGTTAAGATGTTGACAAGATATTTGCTGTACGCAAGAAGTGCTAATATGTGGTCAGTTTGCCAGAGGATATATTCTTTTAGTGTAAACACATAAAATTAAAACTTGTAGCCCCAGGCTGTCTCACCTTCATTGTAGCTGTTTTGATCACTGGACGATAGAAGCATTAATTCACATTTCAGTGAAACTTAAAGGGCCCCTTACCAGGCCCCATTGCAAATTTTGGTTATTCACTGGAAGATGTAAAAAGATATCTAAGAAGCATTTTAACGAAATAATTTTTTAGATCAGTTCATTATTAGGAGATAAAAGAAATTAACGGCCCTGTTACCATAGTGTCGGGAGGCTACGTCACTGCCAACAGAGACACTCTCTCTCTCTGCCTCTAGTAGCATTGCCAAGTGGTGTTCCTTCCATGCCTTCTCCCATACCGGAACCGAGGGACATACCGCAGTGTCGAGTCCCTTGTCTTTTCTTGCACCGTTGTGCCTTCCGCATTGGATGGCTAGTAATTGCAAGTGACGAAACACACACCGAGAAGAGGCGGGTGTGACCATAACTCTCTGGGCAGGGAGCAAACGCCCTCAAGAGGGAAGGAGCGCGGCGTTTGGTTTAACATATCAGCTGTCATTGCACCGTGCAGCATCATAATACTTTGCAGAAACAACTATCAGCACGTCATGTATACAGGGTCCTGAACATTTGGCTGCGCGTGTTCAAAAAAAGATTTTGCGCTCACCGCTGCACTGTTCTTGCTCAAATTTTGCAGAGCGGTCGCATTTTGGCGTCGACTTCGTTTAGTATAACACTTGGCACAGTTAATTGCCTGGTTTCTAAGAAAAAAAAAATTGAAATTTGCCTGCACTTATGGGGATGCAAGCTGCTGCTGCGACGGTGCAAGCATAAACTTGTGTCGCCAACTGTCGTCATCTGCAGAAAGCAGTGTTTCAGGGAGGGCAGTCGCCTGTTCCAAGAGTAGGCAACACGTGGCCCTCCCTAAAACGCTACTTTCTGCAGATGACAGCAGGTGACACAAGCAAGCGACAGGTGACTGCAGGTGACAAGCAGGTGACAGCAGGCAACACAAGTCTGTGCCAGGGCCGGCTTTTCAGATGCCATTTTTCCCATAGACGAAAACAGTTTCTCATATTTGTCTTAAAAAACAGGCGATTAATCGTGCCAAGTGTTATACTAAACGAAGTCGACGCCAAAATGCAACCGTTCTGCAAAATTTGAGCAATAACGGTGCAGCGGTGAGCGCAAAATCTTGCTAATGAACACGCGCAGCCAAATATTCAGGACCCTGTGCACTATGCTTGTTTGTTAAAGATGGGCAGACCTGGCGAGGAAGATTCGAGTAGCAGGGTTCCTTTGTAGCAGTTGCTACGAACCGGTGGATGTCTGATTTTCCCTTTATCAAA
This sequence comes from Dermacentor andersoni, assembly GCF_023375885.2. Lineage (NCBI taxonomy): Eukaryota > Metazoa > Arthropoda > Arachnida > Ixodida > Ixodidae > Dermacentor > Dermacentor andersoni. The sequence goes on from NC_092814.1 coordinate 273,025,965, forward strand.
ATTCCAGTGTTCACATTGGTTGTTCTCCTTCTGTTTAGGTACAATTTTTAGAGTCTGCAGTGGAACAGTTTCTTGTCAATACCTACTTATCTGTTCTGTCTTGTTGTAGTGTAGTAGTGTAGATAAATTTGGGTTGCGATAAAATGTTTAAATTCAATAGAAACACCTGCTTAATTATATCACATATCTGGTTCACAGTAACAGTGCACAATTTTATGTTCAGGAGTTTATTGCTAACTGCACTATGTGTAGTTGGCTGTCATCATTGTGTAATAGTTAGCAAATAAAAATTATAAATGTTGCAAGTGATACCTCAACTACAAAATTCGATTTAAGAACTTATTTAGTACTCTCATGGGTCTATAAAGTAAAGATCTATTGCTTCTAACTGGTTTGCCTTCTAACACAGGCCACTTCACTTCAAATCAGTGATACTGATTTTTGATTATTAAGCTACAGTTGCATAGTCTTTGTTTTTGTTTTTTTCTTTTGTTTTTTCTACCTGCAGGGAGGGCAGAAAAAATTGAAAAATGAAGAGAAATCTGCCAATGGCCATATCAACTTAAGGGAGCTATTAAATGTTGTTGTAAAGCTTAGAGATGTTGGCTTCATGTATCTCAAAAACATTTTTAAATGGGATCTCTATCAAGCACACTTGATATTTATGCACATTTTCTAACACCAAACAACCCAGCTTTTTACACTCATAAACGGGCTAAGTGTTCACGAAAGAACTAAGGTATGCCCATTCACTTTAAACAGTTTGGTCTCCATACCTTAGCTTCCAGTAGATTGCTTTGCACATCCTGTTAGTCAAAGGTGGCTTATTCATCCGTTTACTATTAGTGCAGGAGGAGGCCCTGGAGTGCCAAAACTGTCAGGGGGGACCTCATATGAGTATAAACTACATGTATAACATGTATATACGTGTAGCAATGTTCCGTGGTGCAGTGAACCATGTACCAATGCACTATGTTATACAGATGTGTATTATATCTCCTTACAGTGACCTTTGGCATGATGAGCCCTACTATGTACTACCAAACAAAGGTTATGAGCGACCTCTTTTTGGACTCTACCTACAAAGACAACACCAGCAACCTCAGGGGCTCGACTAGCCTTGATAATTTCTGGTCGGTATGTACATTTTTCTGCTGTTCACATCACCTTTCAGTTTATAAGGGATACCAGTTATATGCATGTAAGAAGAATGCTTCTGTATAGGGTGTGAAGTGGGCACAACGAAAAAAAAACCTAAGCAAATGCACCTCACTAAAAGGCGCATATAACCGTAGCACTCTTATGGCGCTGAAAACTGTGAGAGAAAAAACTCTGCAATTTTATTGACAGCTATTGCATGAACTTGTGAAACTCGTAAGTAGTATTTTTATTCCTAGAGGAGTACTGGTGCAAAATTTTGAGGTTCAGATATCAGTATTGTTCAATTTTTCCTTGTCCTAAAGTCTGTGTAGGTGGCTGTCTTCAGACTGCAGAACCTCATGATATGGACATGAACACAGCAACTTTAAGGCATCCTGTGATGTAGACAATGTAACTTCTGCAATTAGTTTATAGCGCGCTACTACATGCCACAATGGTCAGGTCACAAAAGATGACGAGGACATGCCCAGCACGGTGACGGTGCGCGAGCGATGGAATCGGCGGAATCAGGCTTCTGTCTGATTGAGCGGGTTTGGCTAAAAAATATAATTTGTGGACATGAGGCACCAGCGTCTGTCTGGTTTTTATTCACCTACAAATTGGTGACCTGGACGTGATTGCCTGGCATTCCAGTCAAGTTGAGGAAATGAATACTGAGCCGCCCGAGCTTGCCTGTCTGAACATCCACAATGAGGCTGCTGTGTGGCACAACCTCTGGCCTTCTACTGCACCTCCCACCAAATTCTGGTTCTCAAATCTGCATCGCTTGTTAAAACTTGTCTCGTCAATAAAGTAACTGGTTACATGTGTGATTTTATGGGTGAGAGGCAGGTAGGCAGAGTGGAGAGGATGCAGGTATGCATGGATGCTAGGGACAGCAGATTACCTGCTGCCATCATCTCCCACTCAGGCTACGCCTTTGCTTTGAACTTGGGCTGCCCCCTCACTTTCTCTTCCTTTAAAGGGGCCCTGAACCATCCCTTGGGCTTGGTGAAAAAATAGTCTGCAGATAGCATACTCTGCTGTGAACATCTCAGACAAATATTGCAGTCATGCGTGACACATGGATCTCACAAGTGGAGCACAAATTCACCTTTCTCTCAAAAGTTCTCTTTTCAACAGAAACCTGCTCCTTACTCTTTTCTGAATACTTTATTTCGTAATACATCAGATTCCCGTATACAGCTGCTATTGGCCAATAGCCGACGTCAATCAAGAAAGGTGTTTCGATCAGTGTGCTTCTTCCTACTGTTACTGTGTATATGTATTGGTGCAGTTTGATAAACAGGCTGCAGTAAGCGAAAATCTGCTTTTTAATTTTGATAATAATTACGTACTTCTGGGAGAAGCCCACTATCATCTGCTCACACTCGACCGCGGCCGTCCACATAGGAATTAAACTTTGGCCACCCTGCTTATCAGTGTTGTAGCCACCGGGTCGCACTAATTTTGACTAGTTTTGAACACTCGACTAGCTTCGAATCACATGAAACTTAAGGTCAGACCACACGCACACTTGCCAGCATGCGCTCACTCCTGGCCGTTCCTGATTAAATGCCTTGGCAGACTTTGCTCCGTAATGAGCGCTTCAAAATGCGCAAGTTGGATGTGGCTTCCATTCATCGGTCAAACTCGTGCAGGACAAAGCCGGTCCACACCACGTAGCACAGCCAAACAGTAGCATATGAGCGCGAGCGCGCCCTCTAGCCCTGTCATGTGCAAAGCAAACGCTTCCGTTCCACGGAGCTGTGGTCTGCTATGTAGCGTAGATACTGCGGCCGCCGCAGGGTGCCGTGACGAGTCCACTGGCTAGGCGCACTGCGGCTTGCTGAGGACAACAACCACATTTGGTGCGTCATAGGCGCCAAAATCGGAAATAGCACGGCATATACGTAAACATCAAAAATCAAATTTAAACTGCGCACCATGGTGACGTTTAGTAGGCGGAGCGTTATGGGCACACCCCGCTCCACCGTAGCCTTCACAGTGCAAATCATTGAAGAAGCAGTGGAAGCAGCGTAAACAGTATGTTTGATTGCCAGCAGCTCCACTTCTGCTGAATGCATTGAACTTTTTGTGGCAAAATATTTCTGAAATAGTCTAAAATTGTTGTAAAGTGACGTCATTCGCAATCAGACTGCCTTGCAAGCGCTGACGGCACGTGCGTTTATTATTTGATATCTTTCCCTTGTTCTCCCTTTCCCCTTCCCCCTCTCTGTTTCATACGCAACAGAGAGGGGGAACGCGGATGATCCTTGGTGCGTCTCATGCAAAAGGTATAAGATGCGACGTCACGCCTCCATCGGAACGACTACTCGCCGGCCCCAGTATAACAACCCGTGGGCCAAAGAAAGCTTCAATTTCTTGTCAGAAAAAGGTGCAACACTGGTGTTCAAGCCTTTCGTGCAGGGCGGCCAACCGTTCTTAGTAAATCGCATAACTTGACTCAGAGCAGGATCACCAGCAGTTAACTGCTTTAGCTCCTCAACTGACGCAGTTCCCTCATCGAACACAGTCAATGCCAGCAGATAATCTGGTGGGTCCGCTTCTGGTGGCTTCGACTCAGACATCCGTTATGGCAGTTTACTAAGGGCGTCAGCGTTGAGCAGTTGTTTACCAGGAGAGTATTGAAGCTGATAGCGGAATCCGCCTAAGTACAGCGCCCAGCACTGTATTCTGGCGGCTGGCAATGCTGGAGTTGGTCGATCCGCCTTCAGAAGGGCCACGAGCGGCTGGTGGTCGGTGACCAATACGAATTCTCGGCCTACGAGGTAATCACGGAATTTAGACACTCCAAACACAAGAGCAAGGGCTTCCCTTCCAAGCTGGGAATAATTTTTCTCAGCCCTTGTTAGCGTTCTGGAACGGAACCCGACAGGTTTGTTTATTTTTCCGAATGTATGGAAAAGCATGGCATCTATTCCGTCCTGTGAAGCGTCACACTCTAGCTTGAGGGGTCTCTCGGGATCACAGTGAGCCAGCACAGCCGCTTCCCGAAGGCATTCTTTTGCTTCACGAAACGTTGCTTCTTGCGCATGTCCCCAGAACCAACATGTGCTGTTCTCTAATAACTTGTACAGCGGTGCAAGTACGGAAGACATGTTGGGCACGAACTTCGAATAAAATGTAATCATGCCCAGAAACGACCTCAACTGCTGAACATTTTGTGGGTTGGGGGCTCGCGTGATTGCTTCAACATGCTTCTCTATTGGATGCAGACCCTCACGATCAACGTTATGACCCAGATATGTCACTGCCTCTTGGCGAAAGCTGCATTTCTCAAGTCTGAGCTTCACTCCATGCTCACAAAAACGCTGCAGTACTTGTCGTAACCTGTCGGTGTTACCAAGTTTTTCTGATACCAAAACGACGTCAAGGTAAGCCTGAACACCTGTCAGGCCCTGCAGAACTGCTTCTATTTTCCGCTGGAAGATGGCAGGCGCGGAAGCTATGCCGAACGGCAGTCAGTTGTAGCAAAACAAACCACGGTGTGTATTGGTTACGCACATCTTCCTTGAGTCCTCTTCGAGGGGGACTTGGTTATATGCATCTCTTAAATCCAGCGTGCTGAAGCAGTCCCCACCGTTCAGGCATGCGAAAATGTCATCAATAGCTGTCAACGGGTACTGCTCCAGTTCACAGACGGGATTCAAGGTCACCTTAAAATCAACACAGATTCTAACTGCGCCGTTTTTCTTCATTACAGGCACAATGGGAGTAGCCCACTCGACGTGCGTTAGAGGTGACAGTACTCCAAGGGTTACGAGCCTATCAATCTCTTTCGAAACTTTGTCGCGTAAAGCAAATGGAAGGGAACGGGCCTTACAAAATTTCGCATGGCGCCTTCCTTGAGCTTCAGATGCACAGGGTGTCCGTCGATTAGACCCAGCTCGGGGCTGAAGATGTCTTTGAACTCTGACAGGACGGCATGCATGGCGGTGGTACGGCTGCTTCCTGGACCACAGCTTTGTTGCACTGATACATTCAACACCGAAAATCCTGCGTCATTGAACTTGGAAATCAACTCTCATCCGCAGAGCCTTGGACCTGAACAGTTCAGGACCATCAAGGAACTCTTGACCTCCTTGTCGTTGTAGCACACTGACATGCTCAATTTCCCAAATACTCGAAGTTCTCCAAGATAACAGGACAGTTTAATGCATGCGGGTTCTAATTGTGGCCACTGTTCACGGTTTTTCTCAAAAATCTCTTTGGACACAACACAGATGGGTGAGCCGGTGTCCACAATCATAGGTACATCAATGCTACACCATGTGAAAGTACGAAGAATAGGTGGTGGTAGCCGACCATTGGAGGGTGCGGTTAGTGTCCAAATGTGTGCGCATCGTCTCCATTTTCCTCAGTGACATCCGCTGTTACTGCAAACGCTTCTCCTTGCCTGCATTGTCAACGTGCTTTTTGGCATCCTTTCCGCACGTCGCTTTGGCACATCTTTGCCAGATGGCCGTATCCACCACAGCGGTAACACCTCGCTTTCGCCCAGCTGCAGGCGTTTCTGTTGTGTTTCTTACTTCCGCAATGCCCACATACTGATACTAGTTCATCAGCTTGTCGTGCACTGACCTTGAGCACGGGTTCAATGTCAGATGACATCTTCTTTGCATCTTCTTCCGCTGCTTCAGCTGATATGGCAATTGTTTCAGCCTCCCTCAACGTCAAATCTGTTTTCGCTAATAGCTGCTTCTGAACGGCGCTTGACCTCAATCCACAGGCGATCCTGTCGCAAAGCATCCGGTCTAGCATGCCACCGAAATTACAGCCATCCGCAATCCGGCGAACTTCAATGATGAACTGTTAAATGGGCTCACCTTCCAACTGGCAGCAATTGAAGAACCAATAGCTCTCCGTTATTTCACGACGCTTGGGGTCGAAGTAGTAATCCAAAACTTCGACTGCTTCCTCGTACGTCAGCGAGTCTGGCTTCCTCGGTGCAACCTGTCCTGAGAGCACTTGCACGGTGCACGCACTTAATGCTGCTACCAGCAACGCCCTCTTGTTTCCCGAGTCGCTGACGCCAGTTGCCTCAAAATAAGCTTCTGCCTTCATGATGTAGGCCTTCCAGTTGCCGGACTGGTCATCGTATTCCAGTAGTTGATGATGAGCCATGGTCAGTATTTCCGCAGCTGCTGTTTCCTGCTTAACTGCCTGACTTAATTCGTTTTTCACCTCGAGGGTTCTGTCTGGCCTCGTCGCCACTGTTACATAGTTACGACACACGTGGCATGTCTTACCATATACGACAGCATGCCGTTCGAGGGTTGGAACATGAATCTTTCTTGCTTCCGTCTCGGAGCGTATATATACGAAACAGAGAGGGGAAAGGAAAAAGGGAGAACAAGGGAAAGATATCAAATGATAAACGCATGTGCCGTCAGCGCTTGCAAGGCAGTCTGATTGCGGCTGACGTCACTTTACAGCAAAATTAACTTCAAATTAATTTCTCAACTTCGATAAAAAGTGGTTCAGGGCCCCTTTTAAGGTGGCTTAGCATGTGTTTTCAAAATGCAAAGGAACTTGGAGTGAAGCATTTGGGTAACAATTACTTGTTCGTCTGTCAATGTGCTTTAAGGCCGATTGCAATGTAACTTTAAACCATGTAAAAAGCCTCATTTTAGATAGTATAGACATAGGGGAACTTCTATGCAAAATGTTATTTTTAAAATACAAGTTAATATACCAGCAGTCATAGAGGCATTACATAATCAAGGAGTACAGACCGCCTACGTATATGTCTTGGAAAATATCTACAGAGATTCCACAGCTAACTTAATTCTGTACAAGAAAAGTTGGAAGATACCTGTAAAGAAGGGGGTCAGACAAGGAGACACAATCTCTCCAATGCTATTCACTGCGTGCTTGGAAGAAGTATTCAAGCTGCTAAACTTGGAAGGCTTGGGAGTAAGGATCGATGGCGAATATCTCAGCAACCTTTGGTTTGCTGATGACATTGTTGTATTCAGCAATACTGCAGACGAGTTACAACAAATGATTGAGGACCTTAACAGAGAGAGTAGTGCAAGAGTTGGGTTGAAGATTAATACGCAGAAGACAAAGATAATGATGAATAGCCGGGCAAGGGAACAAGAGTTCAGGATCGCCAGTCAGCCTCTAGAGTCTCTGAAGAAGTACGTTTACCTAGGTCAATTAATCACAGGGAACCCTGATCATGAGAAGGAAATTCAAAGAATAATAAAAATGGGTTGGATCGCATAAGGCAGACATTGTCAGCTCCTGACTGAAAGCTTACCATTATCATTGTAAAGGAAGGTGTACAATCAATGCATTTTATCGGTGCTGACATATGGGGCAGAGACTTGGAGACTGACAAAGAAGCTTGAGAGCAAGTTAAGGACCGCACAAAGAGGGATGGAACGAAGAATGCTAGGCATAACGTAAAGAGACAGGAAGAGAGTGGTTTGGATCACAGAGCAAACGGGTATAGCCGATATTCTAATTGACATTAAGAGAAAAAAATGGAGCTGGGCGGGTCACGTAATGCGCAGGTTAGATAACCGTTGGACCATTAGGGTTACAGAATGGGTACCAAGAGAAGGGAAGCGCAGTAGAGGACGGCATAACACTAGGTGGGGCAATGAAATTAGAAAATTCATGGGCGCTAGTTGGAATTGATTGACACAGGACAGGCGTAATTGGAGATCGCAGGGAGAGGCCGTCATCCCGTAGTGCACAGAATGGGATGATGATGATGAGCTCATGGAAAACTAGCAAATATATATGTTCTTGGTTCTAAAACTACAGAAATACTTTTGCATGACATAATGATCTGTACAACACTGCAAAGGAGTTATGGGCATCATGTTTGCTGGTTATATCCGATGAGTGCACCCTGAAAGTGATTGACAGAATACAGCCCCTGTTGTACTATTAACCAGGTGCCCTGTGGTGTCATGCTGTTGTTAATCTTCAAAATCAAAACGAAGACTGGCTACAATGAAAGAGGATGTAAATAATCACTCATCATATGCAAGAGAAAATGAGGTGCCATGCAGTGATTACTGGTTTAATAGCTACAGATTGCAGCAGAAAAAAAAAAAAACTCTCTTGAACATTTGGGCTGGTACTCCTCTAAGGAAAACCCAGAGACATCGTTATGGAGATAGTACAGGCAGCAAGAGCTACTGGAGGGCTCCAGTGTTGTCTATAATTCAGCTAGAAATATCTTAGGTTGCACAAATTATATCTGTTTCAAGGTGCCAAAATAGTTGTTTGTTGCCTAGAATGAATACTTATGTCTCGAGATAAAGTGAGCAGTGCTGTACCGATAAAATAGCTCTGTGCAGCAGAACACACTCGCAGAATGAAAGAAACCGCCATTTTGAACAGGACCAAAAGTCAGATGACACACATGAGTGCTGGTGTTCTTTGTTTTATTGAAAAAACTAATTTGTTTCATTTTTGTCTATTTCTCAAATGCAGTTTGTAGAGGATGTGATGCTGGGTGCTCTGTACTGGGAGAACTGGTACAACAACCAGAGCACATTAGCTGATGACCGCAACATCCTGTATGAAAATCGGCTTCTGGGGAGCCCCCGTATTCGTCAGTTGCGTGTGCGCAATGACTCGTGCAATGTCCACTCGGACTTCAAGAAGGCCATCACCCAGTGCTTTGACAACTATTCCCCGCACTTTGAGGACAAGGGACCCTTTGGGCTTATGAATGGCACTGCGTACGTATCTCTGCATTTGACCTGGCACTTCTCTATATGGCTCTCTCCAGTACCTACTTCTGTAGGCCCAGTCATTCTTTGCAACCTTTGACAAGTACCTTATTAGAGACACTGATGCCATGGACTTCATCACGCTAAACTGGTTCAGTAATTCTTTAGAACTCCCACAGCATTTGTTCAGTGAGAAAATTTGACGTTGTCAGCAGAGAAATTTACACTTTAAGGCTGAACCTGCTAATATATGATGACAGTGATGTCATCATTTTGGCGCTTCCCATATTTTACAGTCTTTTTAGTGTTGAATGCTGTTTGTACATATGATGCATATTTTTTTTTTGCGTATTATTTGTGCATTATGATTGCTTCTCACAGCACCTGTCACATCTGTGGTTTCTGGGGATTATGTTGTGTGTGCACTTTATTACATACTTTCACATTCATCAAATTTCGAGCAGTAAAATGGGGCACTGATATATTGCAGTCGATAATGGAGGAGAGCTTTTATCTTTTTTTTCTAAAAGGTGTTCAATGATTTGTGTATTTTTTCGCATTAATTTTACAAGAAGAATCATTAGTAATAATAAAAGCTTACATTTTGTTCGATTTTATTTTCACGATTGACGTAGAAAATGTTAGTCCAAGAGAGTATTTTACAACTGACATGTCTTGCCTTTATTGCATCTTTTTTTTCCCCCCCAGCTTCTTCCGACACACATTATGAGTTCCCAGACAGGCCTGCGATCAGTGAATAGTTGGCTTTGGAGGTTTTATAAAGTCATACAGATTAACTGCTTGTTTTCATACCTTCAGATCATTTTTATCTTACTGTATGCCATTGTGTATCCTGGTTCGAAACTTAAATTTGCCCCAAAGTCCTTAAGCAAAGCTTACTGATGGCATGGCATGATTTGATAGCAGTGATGGGACAGCCTTGACCTTACTGTGTTTAGTCAGTTGTTTAGAGTTTGGGAATAGCTTCCTGGAGTTTAATGTTGATACGGTGGTCAAAGTGTGGCAGCAGAAATGTGCTATACCAGATTGTTGTTCATAATATTAAGATTGGCTGAATCACATCCCTGACCAAGACTTTGTAGGTTCAAGAGCTTTCATTCTTGGCAATTTAATGACTGTGTTCTCTGGGGCGCAGCTCCAGGGAAGAAATTGGGATTAAGCTGATTTGTATAGCATCGGGCTGGGCTGCAGTAGTTAGGAAGACATGTACTCTTACACCAAATGAAAGGGTCCACTCATGTCCATGCCTTTGTGCTGACCATTCTATTCTACTAAGGTCGATTGGAACTTTGGTAGTTGGTTTAGGATTTACCACACTCTTTAGGACACTGATCAGTATGCCAGAATACACACAAATTCTACTCAGTTCCTACAAAAGATTATCTTTTATGCGTCTTCCGTTCCGCTTGTGGTGATCATTTCAATATTGCCTGCTGGTTTCTGCTGAACGAGCATAGATGAGTGCGTATGGGGCATGTCACCAGGCCCCATTGGAAATGTTTATTATACACTGGAAGTTGTAAGGTGCCGTCTAGGAAGTGTTTTAAATAATTTTTCAAATAGGTTCATTGTAAGAGGAGTTGAATGTTGCATTGTATGCTGCCAGGACGCAAGCTTCACTGCCAACATAGGCACTCCGCCCATTCCCTTGACTAGGGCCCACAAGCGACTCTCTTTCCTTGCCTCCTCCTATACAGTAATACTGCAGCCAAGAGGCCACACTACTTTTACGTCACAAGTCGCGCCTCCTTTCTTTCTTTTCTTTTCTTTCTTCCCCCCCCCTCTTTCTTTTTGCTGTGCTGCGTACCTCTTGTTGCCGGTACTGCATGTCCTGCATTGAATGATTTACCAAACTCGCATGCCATAATCGGCGACAAAACAAGCAGTGCATTTTATGTACAGGCATTTGTGCATGTACTTGACTCTTTGGCTAGAAGTGGAGCTCCCTCGAGAGGAAGGATGTGCAGGTTGTGTTTGAAATTTTTTCAGCGGGTTTGACACCATGCAGCTTTTTGCAAGCTTTCTTTAAATGTCGGTAAAAGCACCACACAGGAGGTATGTTGGCACAGAAAATGGGATCGGTTGTTTCTAAACCCCCTCTTCTACAATGTAATGAAACACACTTGGCCCTAAAGTGAACATTAATTTTTTTTTCATAATTCATCTTAGCTAATTAACCAATTAAGTGTGATATAAAAAATACCCTGAAGAGCACCACATGATGGCAAGCAATATGTTGTTGCTTTCACCCAGCTGCAGTTTACCGCTTCTTTTTAAATCCTCGGCTCAAGTTACGTGGAACAACCGGCATACATTAGACTCCCATTAAGACGAACTCAAATTGACCATGAACATCTGCTCGTCTTAGCAGAAGTTTGTCTTAACAGAACTGATCCACAGAACTATAAATCTACTATTCTTGGTGTACCCAGATATACATGACATAATACAATAAATGAAACAGCATTATGACAAAAAAGGCAGATGTAAAAAGGGATGTTTATTTTAGTTGCATGATACAAGGCGCTGCTTCATGCACTCTTGTTTTGGCCATTGAGTAATTGTTGCTTGGTGGCACTGAGCAAACCTGTGCATTGAGACAAAATGCTGGCATTTCACCTAGTTTGCTGAAAAATTCTTCACTGCCCATCATGTTGCTAAAAGAAATGGACCAAAGTATTCAGGGCTTTTTCTGCATAATGTGTAAAGACCGCCAGTGGTTGTGACTCCTGTGCAGTGTCCTCACCATAATTACCAGCCTGCAGAGGCACATCGAAGACTTCCCCAATTATTGTTTATATGGTGTCTGCCCTGCAGGTTGCACATCATCATCGACAGTGGCATTGCCATTCGTGTCCACAGAAACACCATTTGCTTCTTGTGTAGCTAGCAGAGTCCCCTCCTCCAAATCTACCCATGGGGGCCTCTCTATGAGCTGAGTCGCAGGCATCAGTGACTGGAAGTTTGGCTTAGCCAAATTTACAGCTTGTGTTGGACAGAATTTAAATTTCGTTTTTTTAGCATTTTGTCTAAAACTAACCAAATAGATGTTCGCACAACGTTCCTCATAAATGGCTTATAGAAGTACTGGCATGATATTTTTGACTCTTCATTTTTTTGCATTAAGTAAAAATTCTAGGCCTATAAACCCTAGAAAAAATACGGGCAAGGCTCAGAGCATCCCTAGTAATTTAATGCACCATGTTTTCCGGACTATAGGCCACACACTATACAAGTTGGAAAGTTGGAATTTCACGTGGTACAGACTATACATTACTTTATTTCTTCAGATTGGAGATGCACTTGAAGATAATGAAGCCAGATTGTCCCTGTGAACATTTCCTGTGCTAAATCACCTAGTAAATAAGCTCTGCAATGGTCGTCGTTGCACACAAGCAATATTTCTTACTAATTCCGGCAGTATGAGATATTGTTAGGGTGTATAAGATATATGCCATAAAATATGGAACACCATGGCTATATTCAAGCGAATGCGCACTGTCACGGCATTGCTTAAGCTCAGTGTAATCAACCGTGTGCAAGAACTAAAGATTCTGAAGCCGATAACAACATGGAGGAGCTTTTCGTCAAATCCAACATGCTTGACTTGTTTTTTGTTCTGGCAGCCTCAACAAAAGTGGTTTTGGTGGCTTTTAGTATTGACTCCTATATGTACACAGTCTAATAAAGGAACCAGGTTTTCGCTAGTTGAAAATAAAATTTTTGTGTACCTACTGTTTATTTGTTGCACACGAGCTAAAACATTTAATGTCTGTCGAAGTTCGTCCTTGCGGACTATATAGTGGGCGCGGACTCATCATCAGCAGCAGCCTGTTTTACGTCCACTGCAGGACGAAGGCCTCTCCCTGCGATTTCCAATTACCCCTGTCCTGCGCCAGCCGATTCCAGCTAGCCCCCGCGAATTTCCTAATTTCATCGCTTCACCTAGTCTTCTGCCGTCCTCAACTGCGTTTCCCTTCTCTTGGTACCCATTCTGTAACCCTAATGGGCCAACGGTTATCTGACCGGCGCACTACATGACCTGCCCAGCTCCATTTTTTTCTCTTGATGTCAGTTAGAATACCGTCTATACCCGTTTGCTCTCTGATCCAAAATGATGCAACATAATGAATGCGGACTACCTAAGAGAAACATTTCATTTTAAGCCCTAATTGGCACTGGGTGCGGACTATAGTCCAGAAAATACAGCAATAGACAGTAATACAGTAACAGCTTTTCTACAGCCAGTTTCGGTTTCACTTGTCATGCCGTCATGATGCTGAAGGCTGTCACATGGAAGTGGGACATTGCGACATTTTGACACTTGGTGCGGCTCGCTCAGTCACCTCCTATGCTGCTACTCAATGTGAGGGCTGATGTGGCAGCATAGCAGACAACCGAGCAAGCCGGAGCGAGTGTCAAAACATAATCTTTATAGGATTTTAGAGATCCTGGGCCTTCATTTACTGCAAAAAGAAAAAAAAAACGAAGAGTCAAAAATATAATGTCAGTATTCCTTTAACCGGATTCTTCTTAACAGGAGTCTACTGTATTCTTTTGCCCCAGGATGTTGCCTGCACTCACTTTGTAGCCTGTACTGTGCTGAAAACAGCTTGCGAGACAAGAGTTTATAGAATGCATTTCTATTACTAAGGAATGCACCCATAAGTGAGTCACAGTTTAAATCCTTGTTTTTCTTTCTTCTCCCAGTTGGACATACCACACTGAAAAGTCGCTGAATGGGGCGGACCACTGGGGCCTACTATCATCTTACAGCGGGGCTGGCTACTATGCTGACCTGGGCATCACAAAAGAGGCAGCAACACAGGTCATGGCCGAGCTCAAGGAGAACCTCTGGATTGGACGTGCCACACGGGCTGTCTTTTTGGACTTCACTGTCTACAATGCGAATGTCAACCTCTTCTGTGTGATCAAGTACGCATCCTTTAGTTCCTTGTCTCACGAAGATAAAATGAACGCCTTTTTTGTTTGTTGAATCTCATGTTAATTTTGTACCCGCTGTGCTTGCATAGTGGCTTTGGTGTTGCACTGCTAAGACGAGGTCGTGGGATCGAATCCCGGCCATGGTGGCCGCATTTCGATGGGGGCGAAATGCAAAAACACCCGTGTACTTAGATTTAGGTGCACATTAAAGAACGCCAGGTGGTCAAAATTAATCCGGAGTCCCTTACTACGGCATGCCTCATAATCATATTGTAGTTTTAGTAGGTAAAACACCATAATTTAATTAATAGAAATTAATTTCATGATGCATAGCTTTTCTATCCAGCCTGTTTTCTGCACATTTTGATGAAAGAGCACTTCTGTGAAGATCTAACACTTTCGGTGAATGTGAATTAACTTTTAAATGTCAGCTAAAAATCCTAAAAAAGCATTCACAAAATGACATCTTTTGTAATTATTCATCTGGATAGCAAATTTTTTGCAGATTCGGAATATGTATACTATGGGGGTAGTCAATTCACAGCTTGTGCCTGAGGATGCGAAATAACAAGAACCATGTGTGGTGACTAGATGTCAGAGTTGATAGGGTTTAGGTTCCGTCGCAACTGCTCAATGCTACAAGTATATTTTAGAGCAAGCATTTGTTGAGAAAGACTTGCAAATGCGAAAAGTCAGAGTTCTCGAAGGGTGGTCATGGGGGATTAGAATGTTGCTTTCATATGATAGATGTCAAAACACGGTACGAGGCAAAGTTCCATACCACACTCCTTATGCCAGAAGCATGCTACTTTGCAGACTTTATTATCATTGTTGCTTTGGCTTTTCCAACAGACAATGCACCACCTTGTTGAACGTTCTTTGCCAGTAGTAGAAGAGATAAAGTCCACGAAGTGCTGTGCCGTCAGACGAGTAAGGCCAGCTACTGAAGAACAGGTGCAGCAACATGTGGCTGGCAGCTACTATATTTTAAACCTCTGTTGGATCAGTAAAGTCCGTAGGGGACTTAGCAGCCGAAGAAAGAACTCTCTAGAGCTTAAAAATGGATTGGAAAATCCCGATCCCTTTACCGGTACTTAGAAAAAGCACCCAAACCCAAAATTTCGGCCTTATCTGCACGGCCACCACTTTACGGTCGTTACTGACCACCACGCCTTGTGCTGGTTGGCGACGCTAAAGAATTTAGCGGGACGTCTCGGCTGTTAGATACTTTGTTTAAAAGAATACGACTTCGACGTCACCTACAAGACTGGAAAGAAACACCAGGATGCCGATGCTCTCTCTCGTTGTCCCCTACCACCGTCTTCAAACGCTGCTTGCTTACCACCTTTCGTGAGCAAACCGCAGGGCGCGTCGCCTGCATTCCCTTCGCTCGCTGCTCTCGACCGGCTCCCACCCAGCCATTCTCATACGTTTGCCTCTAGCCAATGTAATGACTCCTACTGCCACTCCGTTATGGAACGTATTCGCGGATCATCTTGCACACCTAACGCTCGGCTCCGTCGACAGTTGAAGAACTTCAAGATCGAAAATTCGATATTATACCGGTACGTGTTTCATCCCGAAGGACACCGTTGGGTTCCCCGATCACTTCGGCCCGAGATATTGGAGACCTTTCACGACGATCCCACTGCCGGTCACTTTGGTTTCCATAAAACCTACGAGCGAATTCGCAGCCGCTTCTCTTGGCCTGGACTTGCAACCAGCGTAGCGAAATACGTGGCTTCCTGTTCGCTCTGCCAACACCGCAAATGACTGACCTCACCTCCGGCTGGACTGCTCCAATCTGTCCCGTGTCCTGAAGCTCCTTTCGCAGTCGTTGGTATCGACCTCTATGGACCGCTACCCTTAACCACCGGCGGCAAATGATGGATCGTCACAGCTGTAGACCACTTGACATGGTATGCTGAAACAGCCGCACTGTCTTCGGGATCCGCAGCGCATGTTGCAGCCTTTTTCTTGGAAGCCATCTTTTTACGGCACGGAGCCCCATGTATCCTTTTGAGTGACCGCGGCAGGACCTTTCTCTCTAAACTTCTCGACGATGTTCTCCGTGCGTCCAATACCAGCCATAAAGCGACTTCCAGCTACCACCCTCAAACTAATGGTCTCACAGAGCGCTTTCATCGCACGCTGTCCGACATGATATTTATGTACATCAGCCCTGACCACACCAATTGGGATGTCATTCTACCATTCGTCACTTTCGCATACAACACGGCCGTCCAACGCACTACGGGGTACTCGCCCTTTTTCCTTGTGCATGGTCGCCAACCGCTCACTATCCTCGACGTTTCTTTCTTCGGTGTCCCCATGCCTTCATCCACATCAGTGGGTGAGCAGTTCGTTTCGCGCATTGCCCGGTGTCGCGAACGTGCCCGCCTCAACACCGACGCCAGTCAACAAGACCGCAAAATTCGCTATGATGCATCTCACCATGTTGTTTCCTTCCACCCAGGAGATGAAGTATTACTGTGGACCCCAGTTCGTGCTCCTGGATTGTGCGAGAAATTTCAGTCCCGTTTTATCATTGTTCGGGAACAGACTTCGCCAGTGAACTATCGTGTCACTCCAGTTGTTCCGCCTTTGGACGGCCGCTGCCGTGCCACAGAGATTGTGCATGTTTTGCATTTAAAGCCTTTCATACGGCATTTCCCGTCATAACCAGCAGCCAGGTTGGCCGCTGCCACACGCGGGGGAAATTGTGTGAGCATTATATTACCCCTTCATCTTCTTCATCTGTATATATTCATCATCATGGCCAGTGTCATCTTCTTCACCGCGCGAGCTGCGAAATAAACCGTTGAGGCTTAACAGCTGTCTCGCAATATGATTTGTCTGCTGCTTGATCTTGGCTGCAGACCATTGTGGGCCATGAAAACCACATGCATTTATCAAGTGAGTCATGTTGCTGGAATGCACAGCATGCCACAGGATGGTGAAAGCATAGAAAGTGCCCACAATGGGCAGTTGGTTGCTGGTCCCGTGGCAGCTCTTACAATTACCAGGTTCCTCCATTGATAGCACTTCAGCATTGGCCCTAATCGTTCCGACTAGGTAGGTAGTTGCAAGGTTGCCATCTGGATTGGTAAAGTTCATCTCATCTGCAAGCTAAGGTTCCTCTCAGTGTTTAATGGTCAAGGCTTGACCATGCTGCGGAAACTGTTGCCACTTGCTGAACACAGTTTGAGAGGTTGGCTGCATCGACACATCCCCACACTGTGGTGTCGAAAGGGACAGCATCTAACAGACTTGCCTTTACGATTCCATTCTTATAAATTTCTTCAAGGGGATGGAGCACAAAAAGCCCAGGTTAAATGAGGTGAATAAAATGCATTACAATGCCACTCTGAGCATTGCACAGACCAGTTATGACACCGACAGCATTGCCCATTGTGGTGGCTCACGAGCTTGGTCACTCATGTCACCACTTGCGGCCTGGTGAAATGTTGGTTTTGTAAATTGCCCATCATGCATTATGAATGTGAAATCTTGAAAATCTGTGCCTTTCTAAAATTTGTATCAGTATAATGATACAGTCAAGATTCTGCTTTATTGCTCGTCTGTCACATTCTCACAGCTAGATACCATTACTAAATCCTGATTTCACATTGTTGACCTTGTCAGCAATGGTCAGCCATTTATAAGCGTTCTTATACAAATGTAGTTTTCGCTGACTAACATCGAACCCTGGAACTTAGTAGCACTGATACAGAAGAATGTGCCTGCATCCATGGTCACAAGCGCGAATCTAGATAAAAAAATTTTTTTTTTTCAGCTGTCTTACCTTGATGTGAGCTGACACTGCCTTTTGTTCACAGGAGCTGCACTATTTTTCTTTTAAACCCTCTTTTAATTCTTTGCTTCTTTTTCTGTAGACACTGTGACTGAGACAGGTGATGTGGCTTGGGTTTCCAGAAATGTTTACGGCTGTAGTGTGAACAAAGTTTCTTTCTCTCTGTGTGCAGGCTGGTGTTTGAATTTCCCGCCACGGGAGGAATGATTCCATCGTGGAGCTTTCGCACAGTCAAGCTCCTACGATATGTGTCAGTTAGTGACTACTTCATCATGGCTTGCGAGTTCTTCTTCACGCTGTTCATTCTCTACTACATCGTCGAAGAAGTCCTTGAGGTGAGTGTCTTGCTGCTGAAGTTCGCACTTGGTCACTTGAGTATATATAGTTCAAAAAGTTTTTACAACGAATAGCGGTTAACAAGCAGTTTGCTTGTCCTGTTACATGGAAAATGTAGACTTGGCTGTCATGATGATGAAACCATGTGCAACAAACAAGCCTCAGCATGTGCAGTTAGCAGTTCATCTTCATTGAACCATGAGCATGGTGCAGCAATCCGCACCAGATCTGTCTAACCATACTCTTATGAAGAGATCTGATCAACATCATGTCATCCTGATGATAATAAAATATAAGACTTAAAAAAAGAGACTCCACCAAATCCAGTATCGAATGTGGGACCTTGTCCTCTTAAAATTGATGCCCAAGCTAATTACGCCACTACAGTATTGATGACACATCAGGGCTAAAAGACGATGAGCAAAACGAGAACAAGGTGAAAGCAGGAGCCAACGTTTCGCCAAGTTGACTTGTCTTCATGTCCACTTTCACCTTGTTCTCATTTTGCTCATCGTCTTGAATTTCCATCTCCCGCCTTCCCCGTGTTTTCCCTATGAGGGCTAAAAGTAATATAATGGGTCACAGGGTACCATTGTGGTACCCTGTGACCACAAATGCAGTGTAGCTGCTGTTCACGAATCCCTCAGCCTCTTTACTGAGGGTAAAGGGGAGCTGTAGTACAGCCCTTGCTCCTCGTTGCGTCACTGTGGTACCTGAGATGGTCATAACCAGCAACAAGGTGAAAGAAGTTTGGTGGTACTGGCAGCTGGGTTATGGTGTGTACGATGTGCAGCTTGTATGATGTGCAGCGGCTGCAAGCTGCACAGATAAATATTGAAGGCAATTTTGTCACATGCTAGGCCTTGGGCAACAGGCCCTTTTCAGAAATGTAAAGCTAGCTTTTTGCCGAGGCAGTTAGCCAATCTAGTGGTGGCTTAGTTTGTTCTTGCAGTAACTGTGTATAAGCAGTTTGCTTGTCCTGTTACATGGAAAATGTAGATGTGGCTGTCATGATGATGAAACCATGTGCAAGAAACAAGCCTCAGCATGTGCAGTTAGCAGTTCATCTTCATTGAACCATGAGCATGGTGCCACAATTAGTTGGGCAAATGTATAGCGCAAAGAAGTGCACTTGCAGATTAGGAAAAAGTATCTGTATTATTACTGCGAAAACTGCTCAAAAAGAGTGCAGCTATTTCATTCAATGCTAGGAAAATTAATTGGTGGGGTTTTACGTCTCAGAGCTGCACAGAGGGCTATTAGGGACACCTGTAGTGGAGGGCTTGAGATAAATTTCGACTGCTCGAGATTCACCTAAGTATGCTTAAAAGAGCTTTTTTGCACTCCACCCCCGTCAGAACTTGGCCATCATGGCTGAGAATCGAACCTGCATCTTCATGCTTAGCAACAGAATGCCATAACGAACCAAAAGAATAACTATTCATTCATGGACCCTTCAACAATTCATATTGGACTTCCTGCGTGAAACATATCTGTTTGGGTGCACTTGTAAACATTATCCCTACAGGTAAGCCCCTGAAGGAAAAATAAAAGAAAACTACGAGAAAGAAGGAAGAGGGCAATATGCTAGTTTGTGTGAGCCAAGCAGTTAGGCAGACCCTTAGCACTGTCTCCTGTTCCTCATCCTACCTATCTACAAGTTATTATTTATACCTTTGGCTCTTATGATTGTTGATGCCTTGTGTATCACTTGAGGTAGAAACAAGCTGGTACTGATTGTTGATTTATACTACTTATGACACACAAGGATGGAGTAGGTATAGTGCATTTTCTTGCATGCAGGTAATGTATTCTTTTGATACCTCTTGACAACCTAACCACCATTTGCACGCACAGCTATTTTACAGGAGCATCGTGCACTATGTCCACATGTATTTCTTGGGGATCTCTTTTTTTTTCAGATCAAGAGCAACAGGACTAGTTACTTCAAGTCTATATGGAACATCCTTGACATCCTTGTCATTCTGGTAAGCTTGAAGCAGCTGTTCAGCTTCATTTTAATTGCTGCATCTGGTAATATGCTCCAGGCCATGTATCAAAGCTCATTATCCTTAATTATAAGTACAAGGCCTGTCTGAAAAGTATCCAGTCATATTTATTCTAGAGAAAGCTATAGGGCATAATAATAATATTTGGGGTTTCACGTGCCAAAACCACTTTCTGATTATGAGGCACGCCGTAGTGGAGGACTCCGGAAATTTTGACCACCTGGGGTTCTTTAACGTGCACCTAAATCTAAGCACACGGGTGTTTTCGCATTTCGCCCCCATCGAAATGCGGCCGCCGTGGCCGGGATTCGATCCCGCGACCTCGTGCTCAGCAGCCCAACACCATAGCCACTGAGCAACCACGGCGGGTCTATAGGGCATAGGTTGGCCACACTGGGCAATGTAGAAGGAGGGTCCATGATGTCTCTAGCCTTCAGTTGTGTTGGCTATTGTATAGGAGCGCTTGTGTTGAGTACTGTCATGTCATCTTGGCATGATTTTGAGGGAGCGAAAATGGCAGAGTGAATTTAACAAAGATACTGCATAAATTTATGCGCAAAGCTTGGTCATTACCAAGCAGATGCAGTTTGGAAGGTCTAAACAGTGTTTGTAGATGATGGTATGGTTATGAATCAAATTAAAATGAGGTACAACTGCTTTAAGGAAGGCCAAACATCTGTGGAAAGTGAGCTGCACCGTGGGAGGTCTTCAACAAGCACTAATGATGCAATTCTTTATGAAGTGCAAGCCACAATCAGAAGAGATCATCGGCTTATTGTCAGAGAAATTGCTCGGCTGGGGATAGCAACAAAGATGCTATGGATGCCTTTTTAAAGACGAATTGCGTACAGAGCAGGTGCCAACAGAATTTTGCCAAAGATTTTGACCGAGGAATTAAAAGACCTGGCAACTGCACCAGGATATCGCCCCTGTTTGTGCGGCTCAAATTATTCCATCTCTTTTGGCATGGCACAGAATTTCGTTGTTTCATCAAACTTCCTAGCCTCTGGACATAAGCCCACGTGATGTTTGGCTCTTCACAAAAATCTAAAGGCAGCTGAAAGGAGCACACTTTCAAGCCCAAGAGGACATCAAGTACAACACGACGGCTGCCCTAGCAGCACTTCCTGAGGAAGGGCACCAGAACTGTTTTGAAAAAGGGAAAGGGGCCTGAAACTTGGTGTGTGGAAGCAGGAGTTTGAAGGGGATTAGGATGACGAGAACACGAAGTGATGCTTCTATTTTTTAGGTAGCATGGTCGGATACTTTTCAGACAGGCCTTGTATGTTTTCTTTGAACGCTTAAGAATTAATGTTGTGAGAGGTAGCAGTGCACATGGCCTTGTCTACTTGACACAGGCACATTTGGTTGGGGGTTCATCTTTTAGGGCACTGTAAATGTAAGATCCCTTGTTTTCAGGTAAAACTTGATTTACCCTGATTTGTGCACCCTCAGTGATCCTTGTAAGAACTAGGATAAACCGAATTCCTTGCTCAATGACCACCTTAATAAAGATGTAATTGTCAACAAGGAGACTTCCAGAAAAAATTGGCAGTTTTGCTAGAACGGTGAAGCACTGACTACAATGGCAAGGTTTAGCGTTGAGCTTGAACTTCTCGGACGATGTTCTAACTATACACCGGTCCGGCTAAAGCGGACACAACATAGAATGTCAGAGGCAGCTAATAGAATGTAACGCATGGTCGTAGAGGTCACAAAACATGTTTACAAGACACACATTAAAATGCTCTTCCTTGAACTTAGGCAAAGTACCCGTACACGAAATATTGCACAGACGTATCAAGGTCACATAGAGGCATGTCTTATGGAGCTTTCGGCCTATCCTTCTCTGAATCCGATGCTCTGCATCCAGAAATGAGTACCTTTACGGCTGAGGCCTATGCAGTTCTGTTAGCTGTGAAAAATATCAAGAAAAGAAAGATAGACAAAGTCATTATACTACACTTACTGACTCCTTAAGTGTTGTACAGTCTTTAATGTCTTTCTGTGAACTTAAAATCCCTGTACTAAATGACCTGTATTCTTTCTTGTGAACAACATACATGTCTAACCAGCGTGTCACAATATGCTGGATGCCTGGGCATGGAGGCATTGAGGGCAATATGCTTGCAGAAGAAACCGCGACATCAATAGTCATAAAAGCCAGCAACTTCTCTATAGCTGTCCCTGCCATAGACTTGAACTCTTTCCGATGGAAACGTCTTATAAGCATCTGGCAGCACTTGTGGAAACTGAAACATCTATTAAGCTGCATGTCATTAAGCCACATTTAAGAAATTGTCCACTCTTACTGAAAATATGACAAACTGAGGTCATCACCTGCTGACTTCGAATATGCCACACTTATAGCACACTCTTGTACCTGTTGACTGGTGATGAACCACCTGTCTGTGGACTGTGGTATCCATGGCAAAATGGTGACTGTCCTCCATGTGTTGCTGGGATGTTGTGAATTAGAAGATTACAGAAAAAAAGCACTTTCCTTTACCATACCGTCAGCAAATTTTCCTTCACCCAGCAATGTTCCTTGGAAATGACTCGCTTTTTGACAGTATTATGTAATTTAGTCATTGCTTTTTAAAATGATGTTCATGTATACTGCATGTTATACTACACCCAAGCAATCCATAGCACAGCCCCTCATCAGAGGTTGCTGCTGCGATAGTACTATTTACTTTTAAAGGGACCCTGAAACAATTTTTGAACGTAAAAAGAAAGCAGGCACGTACCCAGGGGGGGGGGGGGGGGGCAGGGAAATCCCCCCCCCATCTTGCCCACGACACTACTGCTCACACACATTCCTAAAGCGCCGCCAAATGAATCTTAGACTTGACAGCTATTCTGCGGTCAACATTTTGCTGCCTTTTTCACTCTTTTTGGATGGCAGTATTTGTCAGTATCTGGGGTGTGAAGGCCAGTTTTCTCATTGATATGGTGCCCGCACAATTAACTCGAGATGCGTTCAGTTGTCACAATCTATTCAACGGTCACATGCATCGCTGTTGCTTCGTTAGTTCAACCTTCTTTGTTTAACTGATCGAGGGACCAGGAAAGGGATTCAGTTCGTAGTCAGCTGGTCTGTAAGCTCGTGCAACGAGTTGCACGAGCTTACAACGAGTTGTGGCTGGTGAAAACGACAGTTGTGTTTAACTTTTCCTTTTGCTTTATTATTTCCTAGAGTGACAGCTCACCACGACGCTGGCAGATCCTCGAAGCTATACACCCGCGATAAGGGTTACATAAGGTGGAAAACAAAATAATGCGAAAAAGCGTCCATGATCAAACCTTGCAATAACCGTTAAACCCATAACCAATGTGACTGTCACCCGTTACCTTGTCTGGTTTTTCCCTAATTGTACAGCACTTTTCGTGCAAAATTGGCAACTGGAAACAAGAGTCCTAAGGAGTTGAAAAATTAAGTGATCTACTAAGGTAGAGAGCTAAGGCAACAGCCAAACGGGAAGAAAAAGTGCAAGTTAACAAATTTACCCATTATCTAAAAATATTAATGGATCAACATCTTTTTATTTAAAAAGAAAGTAGAGAAAACGCCACCAGAAGTGAAGAACAATTCCGTGTCTTTTGAATCACGCTTCTACAGTTATCAGTCAATCTGCTTGACGTAGCCACTTCTCTGCTGTGCTTACATGCGTGTTTTTCTTTTTTGTTTTAAATTATGGTGTTTTACGTGCCAAAACCACTTCCTGATTATGAGGCACGCCGTAGTGGGGGACTCCGGAAATTTGGACCACCTGGGGTTCTTTAACGTGCACCTAAATCTAAGTACACGGGTGTTTTCGCATTTCGCCCCCATCGAAATGTGGCCGCCGTGGCCGGGATTCGATCCCGCGACCTCGTGCTCAGCAGCCCAACACCATAGCCACTGAGCAACCACGGCGGGTGCGTGTTTTTCTAACCTTCTGCGGTGGGCGAAGTACGTCTAGACCGCAGCGTCCTGTGCTCTACGCGGTTGTATGGGACTGGCAGCCACGCATCATTACACAACTTCCCAAATAACAATACGAATCGGTTTTGGCGCTGGACTTGGTAGAGCAGTAAACGAGGGATCCAAAAGAACTGTGATTGTTCCGCAAATATATATTTCTCTATAATTCTTCCACAGCTAATTCAAAACACGCTACTAGAAACCTTTATTTTACACTTTCGCTTGTTTACTTGTTCGTGACAGTGTTCTTCCTGCGCTTCTTTCCTGCGCGAGTTCATTTGATGTGGTTCCTTGTTTGCCAAGTAAAGGAGAGGTGTATCTCACAGGCGTACCTGTGAGATATATACACCTTATTTCATTGCTGTTTTGCGCATTTACGCATATTAATGCCGAATGGTGGGCATTATTCACATTACAAATGTACTAGTGAAGGTACTCCCTCCCCTCATTTCCATAGAAATGTTACCTTGGGTTCCCCCCCCCCCCCCCCCTGAAAAAAAAATCCTGGGTAAGTGCCTGTAAGAAAGCATTGCCGATCAGTTAACGAGACTCCTGGGAACATGTGAGCCAAATGTTATTGCACTGAATGCAGCAGAGAATTTAGGATCTCGTGTCATAAGCAGTGAAATATTGCTTGCTCTCACTTCCGCAACGTCGTTATGCGGCGTCATCGCAAGCATCTAGACCCACAACAGCTATTGGCTGATTTTGTGATTGCAAGAACATTATCAGTAATACAATTATTGCTAATTTTAGTTAAATAAGTAAAAAATATATATGTCTCAAATCTCAAAAAGACAGAAAAGCCATTTCATCTTTGCATTGCCGGTCTAAACACGACAGTTGCTGCATCTGCTGTGTGTGGCCTCGGTGGTGAAAAGCGTAGCATAGATATTGTGGCTGCCAAGGGGTGCCGCCACGAGCTATCTCGCATTCAACCTTTGGACGGGGCCAGCGTGGCACTGCTCTCTTGTGCCCCTTTGCCATCTCCCCTATGTAGCTTTCCAGCATGCTAGTGAAAATGAAAGGAGACAGAAAACTGCTGATTGGTCTGATAAGTACGACTAACTTTGCTTGTGCATGAAGGATGAAAAAAATTTTTTGCCAGGAAATTCGTGAGGTCACGTAATCTATTAGTCATATCATTCCGTGATTAGTTATAAGCGTGCTTCAGGGCTCCTTTGAAGACAGCACCGGGAAATGGGACAAGAAAGCATTTGTGTGTGTCTCACTGTCTTGTCCTGTTTCCTGGCACTGTTTTTCAATTTCTAAATCATGTACCAACTAGCCCAACAGCAAACTCTCCCAAAGTAGCATTTAGAACATGTGCTTCTCACCCTTGCTTTTAATGTCCCGGGTGAGGCAATAATGCTACCAACAAACTTCTATGACTACCAAAGTTTTTAACTTACAATCATTTTGCAACATATCTTCTATGTCCATAGCACACCTCGCCTGTCATGGTCATGTTTTTAATGCATATATATTTGACACATTTATACAGGAACTGATTTTAGGTCTCTGTACAGCCATGTTACATCCACACTTCATGTACCATTGCCAATTCATTATTCTGCTTCTGGCACTCCTTATGCCAAGAAAACCCATTAATGAATAAAAAAGTGCCATTTGCTTGAAATTACTTTTTTTGTGCATAGAAATATTGTGCATTGCACTTGAAAGGCATTTGTCTTGTACTTGTCTAAGATTTGGTTGTGTGCCCATGAAAAAAATTCAGTGGCGCTCATTAGCCTTTGCCAAAGATCCACTTGTTTGCTGTTAAGTTCCTGTTTGTCTGAACTGGTTGCCATCAAATTTTTTACAAAAACTAATTGAACCCATGGCTCTAGTGTGCTCCATGATGCACATTGGTTTGTTGATATCGAGCAGTGCTTGTTGCACATTTTTCTTCTTTCTAAGACAGAAATGGGTAAAGGTGCATGAGACACACCTAGCTGCATGGAAATTTTGCCATCCCACAGCTGGCATACACAAACCATGTGCAAAAACGTGTCCCATGTCCAGTTTCGCCATAAGCAGGAACTAAAGTGTCGGGAGTTTCTCCATAAAATCTTGAGTGTTCCATGCAAATCTGTACATTTGTGCACTTATCTTATTTGCCTCTTGCCCATTCCAAATGTCAGTTTTAGAGCGCAGCTCTTACGCGCCCATTCCTGTGTTGAACGTTGCTGGTGCAATAGCTCGTAACTGAGCAAATGTGGAGCACAGCGGCAGATGAAAGAAGTGCACACGAGGAGGAAAGTGGAGGAAGTGGCTACAGTGAAAGTATGAGGCAGGAGCGGAGGAGAGACGGCCAGCAAACGCACTGAATTGCCGGTGGCTATGGCATCTTCAGCCATGTGGGCGATCTCATCTGCGCTTCCGACGGGGGGGGGGGGGGGGGGGGGGGGGTTGAAGGGTGGCGTGAAGTGGAGAGGGCTACGCTCATCCACGGCATCAGCTGCTGAAGTCAGTCCATGGTACCAGCGTGTGTGACGGGGATCACTGCTCCTGCCAGGGACGATGGCAAGCGGCTATGAGTAAGGCTCGATGTGACGCTCCCTTGGGTGTGGTCGCCGCTGACACTGGTGGCACGATTTCCCCACGATGAAGGGCCGCTCTCATCATTGGGGGAATGAAAGCGTGCGAAGAAAAATGTAGTGCCGCGCAAGATTGACTGTGCGATGACGATGGCTACGATGTGGCACCAGAGTAGCGTGCATTGTCTATATAGAAACAAAGCGCTGTATGAGCTGCATGGCGACTGCTGTGAATCACACCCAAGCGGCACCCACGCACTGCCTCTCCAGATTAGTGAGGTGGTCGCACCACACTTCACTCCGTTTCCAGTGTGCCGCATGAGACAGATTGTCTGCACCAGCTACGCTACTCACAGCGTTCTCTAATAAAAACTGTGTACTTATATAATCATAAGACAAAATATTGACACATGAAATGAAAACACATATGGAGCTGCGCTCAAATTTTTCATTAAGGAGTATCGTAATCGTCGGTGAATTTTTGGAATGGGAAACAGAGCTGCCAGAAAATACCAAAACCTTGTTTGGAGTGGTGGCGCAAGTTTTATAGTAGCTTTATTGAACTGTATTATGGCCATGACTTGCTCACAGGATCATGAGCTGTATGCTCATGTTAGATCACAGAAAAGACCATCAGCCTGCAAAATCCCTTATGAGTTTCTACGAGTAAGCTGAAAAGCCAATGCAGACCTAAGACCTAATTTCCTGAAACTAGTTTCAATTTTGCATGTGAAGTGAGAAGTTTAAATAGTATAGCAAGCATTGGCTTTACAGAGCACTGGCAATCACTGTCCGCATGTGTAGATGGCTCCCACTATTACTTTGCTAGGTGGTAAACCTTGCATCATTCAGTTGGAAAATCAAAATATTTTTGGGAGACCAGCTTGTGCTTCGTGCTCATGCTGCACACCGTTATTTGTTTTGAGGCAACATTACTCAGGAAGGGAGCAGAAACACAACTTGCCCTTTGAGGAGTAGAAATATGGAAATTTCACAAATTTACTGAAGGTCCTTACTGCTGCAGCATGGCCTTAGTTGCTTTTGCGCCATTAAACTCGAATTAACTAACTAGGGTCCTTGCATTCCATTAAATGTCTGCAGACATCCATAATGATCGCTGTCATTAAATATTGATTCCAATTACGTCATTCGTGAAAGTTTACCAAACACGTCTAGATTCAGCGAACACTGTGATCTTACAGAACCTTGCATCTTTTCTCGATATTTCTGACTGCCCCATGAATACAAGCTGTCTGCACTGCTGAGCACAAGTGCAATGTGTCTGCTGCCCAACATATGGCTCAGCAATGCATCTTCCTGGCCACTTTCGAGTGAGACGTTCTCGCATAATTGCTACATACACTTTGTTAACTTAAAATTGATGCAAAGTTACTTTACTAAATTGAAAGCAATAATATGTGGCCTTACATGGAATCATTGTAGGAGGATGAAAAAAAAATTTGATTGATAGTTATGTTAGACTAAAGCTCATTAAATCAACGTTTGACTGTATATCTATGAACGAAAACCTCAGCGAGGGCAGCACTGCAGCCATGCTGCTATTCAAGGTCGAGGCAGTGCTACAACCTGGTCATCTTGTCCCATTTTGAGGCACAATGAACTGTTGTTGCCAAACCTTAATTCAGTGATAACTGGAAAAGGTAATGATACAAGGTGTATTTTATCACTGATATGAAAGAGTGCCAGAGTATACAAAAACAGTGGCCTCTGAGAGTTCTGCTCTAAATCATGCATCAAATGGGCCTTTGTCACAGCATGTAGTGTGTACAATGAAAAAGAAAAATTCTCCCAAACTGTGGAAATAGTAAAGTGCATACCTGTCCTGATCCTAATTTAGGAATCTCTTCTGTCTGTCCTGGCACAATTTGAAGCCCTTTGGGATTAGTCAAGGCAGGAGTAGCTTCACTTTTAGGTGTGTTTGAAGTGTGACTATTGAAGCAAGTCTTCAAAAAGCAAAACCCTATGTTCCCCTTGATTATTTCTATTTATTTATTGTACTAATATTTTATTGGTGTAACTGCATTTTGCACCATGATATGTGAAGGATTACTGTTGTAAAGCTGTTCTATGTGTTATGTGGTAGCTCTGATAAGCTTTCTTTTTACTGCCAGTTCATTTTGTATCTAAAACCAACCCAAAGCCAGGTCTGGGACAGCTTATTGAAAAACTTGATTTTTCTGCAATCAGCTGGGAAAATGGTACTTAATATTTGCGATTTGAGTGTAAGGAAGTGTGGAACCTGGAAAATGAAGAAACCTTATGCCCTAAATGAAGATAGTTTGCATAAGCATCAACTCCCTCCATGCACAATAAACAACATGTCCCACTGCCTGCATTGATGTGTTATAACTGTAGAAGCTGCTCTAAGTTGTATGCAAATGAGCCCACGTGTGGTGCCTTTGCTTCAGTTGCATAGCGGCTAGCAATGATGTAATAGTGCCGATGTGCTTGTTGACTGTCGTACCTCATTAGGTTTCAGCATATCATTGGTGCATGAACAGCTGCTGTCAGACTTGACCCAAGCAATGAATATGCATCTATTGTGACTCAAATTTATTTACAAACATGTACTGTAAGAAGCAAACATCAAATGCTTTGGAAAGAAGATGAAGCTAGCACATTCCAAGCACCCGAACCATAAATCTCCAGCACCCTCCTCCTTTTTCATGATTTTGTGTTATAAAAATGTTTAGAATGTTTATTTCAGCGTAAAAATGTTTGGAATGTTTATTTCAGCATAAGCCTGCCAAATTATTGTTTTACTATTCATGTTGTTTACATGTGCCATTTTACATGCAAACCCCACCCCATATGTAATGCGATTGGAAGGTCTTTAAGAGAATAAAAACTGAAGTGAAATACTACTTTTTGTAGCAAAATCTCAAAAATATTTACCAATGTGACTGATAGCATGCCATGTTTGTTCTCTTCTTAGATCTCTCTGGTGTGCATCGGATTCAGCATCTATCGTACTGTTATGGTGAATAAGCTTCTGGCTGGCCTGCTGGACAAGCCGGATGAGTTCGCGGACTTTGGTCGTCTGGGTTTCTACCAGACACAGTTCAACAATGCTGTAGCATTGGCAGTTTTCTTTGCTTGGATTAAGGTCTTCAAGTACATCAGCTTTAACAAGACCATGACGCAGCTTTCATCCACCCTTTCTCGGGTAATGCTTTGGCCATTTCACAGCCTACCATGTTGGGCTTCTCACCTGTCTTTTGTGCCTCCTTTCCTTTTTCTTGGTATTTCGAAATGCAACCATTAGTCACACATGCGTTTATCTAAAATGTTCCTTAAATGTGCTTCACAAGTTGCCCATTATATGAAATAATATGTATACAATTTCAACTTTAATCTATGAAAGCATTTTATGTCAGCATACTCCCAGAAGCATCCTTGTAAAGCACCTGTAGCTTATCTTTAGCTACACTATACATTTTAGATACCTGTTTAAGCATTACAGTAGGATGAAGTTTTCCTAAAGCCTTGTTCTTTCTTTAAGCTATTATTATCCATAAGGCGAGCAATACTATTCATTATCGTCGTCATCAGCCCATTTTATGTCCACTACAGGATGAAGGCCTTTCCCTGCAATCTCCAATTACCGCTGTCCTGCACCAACCGATTCCAACTAGCGCCCGCGAATTTTCTAATTTCATCGCCCCACCTAGCCTTCTGCCTTCCTCGAATGCACTTCCCTTCTCTTGGTACCCATTCTGTAACCCTAATGGTCCAACGGTTATCTAACCTGCGCATTACATGACCTGTCCAGCTCAATTTTTTTCTCTTAATGTCAATTAGAATATCGGCTGTACCCGTTTCCTCTCTGATCTAAACCGCTCTATTCATGCACCCTGACAAATTGGCCTTGCAGTCATATTGACACACATACTCACAGTTTCATAAGTCTCTGTAACTCATTCATTACTCACAGTTCTACCACTGTCTGGTTCTTCACTGTCACTACAACATGACAATATACTGGTTGCATAAAATGTGTTTGGCACTTAGACTTTGGAATGTTGCAGAGAAAGAGAAGACTTGTGTTATATATTTTAATTCCAATTTTCGTAGTTCAGATAGACTTTCAAAACAAAATTTTTGTTGGGCAAATTACCTACTGTGAGTTAATCTAAAATCACTGGTTTTGTAATGCTGCCTCGTTCATATACAGTCTGCGCTCGTTACAACAGACCTGTGTACAACAGACTTTCGAATATAACGGACCAGATTTCAGCCTTAGTTTATTCTACCTATTTTATTAATGCAACGAAGTTCGCTTTTAACAGACCGTGCTACAACGGACTATCGACAGCTACAGCGGATGCAATTAGTGGTAATTTTCAAAATCGGGCGTATAAAACATACTTTTGCCGTGTCGACATGGGCTGACAATTGACTTGCAAGGGTCAGCTGATGATCACGGCTCAATATCGCATGCACTAGGCACGGGGGCGGGGGGTGGGGATGAGAGGGGGGTTCTACTCCGGCAGATGCTGCTTACAGTGTGGCCGCCATACCTTGAAAGCGATCTGCGATGTAAACAAAGTGCGCGCCCCTGTGGGCCTCATCTTCAAAGCAATCTGCGATGTGGACAACGTGCACCCAGTGCCAGTAGCTTCGTATGAGCTGTGCTTTCAACGTTTAGTTCGTGTTGAAGCGAGAGACAACACAAAGGTCAATTTGCTCGTTGCTGCTGCCAAGCTTATCGTGTTTAATTTGCTATTGCAATCGATGCTTCGCCTTTTGGACGAAACTGCAACTTTTTTTGTTTGTTTTTTTACTTTACGTTCGTCACTCACGCTTTGCAATAAAGTTGTAGACGTCGCAATGAAAGTTTCAGAAGTGAGGAGTTTCAGATATATTACAGACTTCGAATAAAACGGATGCTTTTTGTAGGATTGTCAGGGTCCGTTGTAACGAGAGTCGACTTATAAACAGAGGTTGTTGTAACTGCATGGATTGTTGAATATATCAACACACTGTAAAAGATTACAAGTGAAACAACTGTAGGAGTATGCTGCATAAATGTGTGAAATTGTTTTGTTACAGTAGAATCTGTTGAGCAAAACGAGAACAAGGTGAAAGCAGAAACAGACATGTGGCCTTGTCTTTTTCAAGGCCTTGAAAAAGACAAGTCCACTTGTTGAAACGTTGGGTCCTGCTTTCACCTTGTTCATATTTTGCTCATCATCTTGAATTTACATCTCCTGCCTTCCTCGTGTTTTCCCAGTAGGACCTGTTGTGTTACAGTAGTAGCAGTGAACTTTTAAAGGTCATATTGCTAAGAAAGGCAAACTAGCATACATATGCGAGACAGCATTTAACTATCATATAATTTAGAAGCTAATCCACATACTGTGAAAGAAGACAGAAATTTACCAGGTCAGCCAGTGTTATAGAATTTAAAATTGTACTTTTACGTCACCACTGGCCACATTTGAATCATCGTGCTCTTAGAGCTTATACACTATTATACTTTGAAATGCTTAGCAAGCGCTTATCACACATATTAGCTTTTACATTAATTTATTTTGACTTTGGAACTCAATAACCCTGCACTTTTTAAGTTGTTATTGTTCTTCAATAGTTGATCAAAATGTAGCATCCAGTGTAGATGAGATAAGCATGTCATTGTGTGCTGTAATGTACACCTTCACGAATTCTGACCAGTACAGACACATGAAAAGCAAATAAGTGATCATATCACATTGAACTTGAAAGATGAAAGAATCAAAGTTTACATCTTTCGTTTGGTATCAAAAGGTCACATTTAACAAGCGTTCAAGAATAGGATAAATCATTTCTTCTCTTTCTGTTGGCATGACTACTTAAACTGGCTCTCAAGCAGTATGTCTGTTCGCATTATTCGATATCCTTATACGAGTCTGTGAGAATTGGAAGCTGTCATCTTCCTTGTTTACATTCACAGTTTTGTGGTGAACACAACTGTGCATTTGCACTGAGAGTGCATTTGCATTCTTTCTTTACAGTGTTCCAAGGATGTGGCTGGCTTCAGCATTATGTTCTTCATTGTGTTCTTTGCTTTTGCCCAACTGGGCTACCTTCTGTTTGGAACTCAAATCCAAGGTTTCAGCTCCTTTGTAAATGCTGTGTAAGTGCAAAGCTTTGCTTATACTTTATCTTGCTAATCTTCATGTTTTCTATGTTATATTTCTTACACAAACCACTAAAGTACACTGGAGAACTAAACACCAATTCGTCTTTAGCTTACCTTTCTATTTTTGTTATTGCATGTGGTAAAAATTTGAAGCACTTTGCTCGTCCTTAATAATTGCTACATGAACATGGCAGTTGGTTGTAGGTGATGAGTTTCTTCATTATCTTGCCAGCGCACTTCTCAGTGTTTTTGAAAACTACACTTTTGTTGTTTAACAAAGAAATGTTGGCTTTTTATGTCTGCAGATTTTAGTATTGCAGTGTACTTTAGCAAACAGATAATGTATGACAATTATTCCCCTCTTTACTAGAGTGCTTTTATAGTAATGGTGGCAATAGCCCTAAAATATTGTCTGAACATGATAAATAAAGCAGCCTAGTTGTTCACCCATACCTGCATAAACATCTGAACCAATAGTAGTAGTGTTACCATACTAGCAAGGCAGCAAATCTTCAATATTTCTCTAAAGTTTGTTTGCTTTTATCCATGCCTCTAGAAATCCCTGTCATTACTTCCTACTTAAATCATTAAGCCTCTTTCTTGTGCTGACAGTTTTGATGTAGGGAATGAAATCTCTTGCATGTGGGTTTAATTCATCCACAGCAAAGTCAAGGAGACATCAGAATTTTTTCAGTAGCCAAGTTAGATGAAATCACTTAAATTCCAGGTTCTAGGTCTAGGTAAGCTTTCACCTGCATATCTGCATTTTATTTTAGCACTTGTAACACCCTAAAATTTTGTCACTATTAATAACAGAGAAGCAGAAGAATACATCGTCTGTTTAGGAATAATTTTGTTTGTGATACGGGAACAGATTCTTTGATTTGTAGAATGCTTGCTGTCATAATGAAATTTTCACTCTTTCTGCACATTTCACTCGCTTAACTTGCTTCTTGTACAGATTTAAGTGGGCATTTCTGAGCAGTGATTGGATTTTAGTGGCAGCATACCAATCAGCTCTCTCATGTTCTTTGATTAACCAAACAGGTTCACTCTTCTGCGCCTGATCCTGGGTGACTTCGATTTTGAGGAAATGGAAGCTGCCAACAGAGTTTTGGGCCCTATTTATTTCCTCAGCTACGTCTTCTTTGTCTTCTTCGTGCTCTTGGTTTGTACTTCTGCTTCTTTTTAAATTCTGAATATTTGCTGCAGTTTTTATTGCAAGCTAATGTTGTCTCCCTGAGCTTACTCAGTTTAAATGGAACACATATTATTATAACCTGGTCAGTGTGTATGCAAATAGTATTTTTATGACTTGCTTTTTCCTACCTTTTAATAAAAAATTGCCTTCATTTTGTGACCACCATGACTGAATGAATAATATTTCTGTAGCTATATAATTCTCCTGTATTGGATGCCTTAAAAGCTAGGCTGTGATAGCTAATCATAACACAAGCACAGCTCAAAAGACATGGAAAAGATAGAAAGTCACACAAGACACTGACTTCCAACCTGTTTGGGTTGGAAGTTAGTGCCATGCATGTCTTTCTGTCCTCTCCCTGTCTTTTGTGCTGTACTTGTGTTATGATAGATTATCAACATACCCAAGCCTCTACCCTTGTCATATAATTAAAGTTTGATATTCATGGTCCATTAATTAACTAATTATTCACTCATAACGTCTTGCTAAAATCACCAATACCTGTGTGCAGCTTGGGCCCTCTTTTTTTCTCTTTTATTTCCTTTCTTAGTTTGTGCGTGTGCGTGCGGGGGTGTGTGTAAAAACATATCAGGTGTTGTCTTATGTGGTGAAAATGAGCATAAGAGTTTGTGTATCAAATCTCTTGCTCTGTCTAGTACCTGTAGCCTAGTGCATTTAGTTTTACTGAAAGCTTGTAGATACTGTATTCATAATAACTGCAGTTCTTAAATGATATGGAATGAGAAATTTTCAGAAAACGAGCTATAAAAACTTTCTGTCATAAACTTGTTTACTCTAATGGAGATGTTATATTAAATTCTTGCCTTGTTTTTCTGTGATTGATGGGTTATTACTCTATATTTTTTATCCTCACAGAACATGTTCTTGGCTATCATTAACGACACCTATGCTGAAGTAAAATCGGAGATCTCGCAGCAGAAGAACGAGTTTGAGATTGTTGACTACTTTAAGAAGGTAAGCCTTTCACTTTTTCTCATTCTTTTCTTGTCTAGCCCAAACTTAACCCTTTCAGGGTCGATTCTTTTTGCCATATGCGACCGCCCAGGGTCGATTTTTTTATTGCAGATTTAAATTATTCAGAGGGACGTATTTCGAAAAAAAAAATTTTACTGTAATTTTTCTAGGGTGACCGTAACATGAGAAAAAAATAATTTGCATTGGTATATATGTACTGTTTATTCATGAATAACAACAATAAAGAAAGGAAATAAACTTGTAAGAATTAAACATTTGATGCATTGTTAAACACATAGTAGTTCAAGGCTTAGAAAATGCGCACACAAGAATATTTCGCAAGTCTCAAATGTTCCTGCTCTTACACTAATGTTTGTCTGTAGCGTACTCGAACTGCATAGGTAGCGCACTCAAGAAAAATGCAGCTGTATGCCTGTCAAAAATGCAAAACATGTGACAAACTTCCACTTATCTTCATCTTATATCACCAACCAGATGCAATTAGTTTTCGCGAGTCTCCAAGAAAAAAAAAAAAGAAATGCATGCATGGTGGCATCCTTCGTATGCACACCCCTCTAATCAATAAACGAGTAACAGGCGGTCGCCCTTGAGCGATTAGTAACAAGATAGCCATCAGTTTTGCGAGCACAAGCAGCCGAAACCGCCCGTGGAACAAAACCCAAACTATCTGCCGCCTGCCCGCGCGCGTGCCAATGCGCGAGCAGTAGTATATAGACGCGCCGGAGCAAACAAACTATGCAACGAAAACTGAGAGAGGGAGGCGCGAGAAATAAATTCCCTGTATTCCCGCATAGTGGCAGCACACGGCAGGAAAGAAAAAGTTAGGAAATTGGCGCGCTTTTTAAACGTGCAGACGCCGCCGTAAATATACGGCATCGACCATTTTGGACTTGTTCGTGGTGCCGTATATTTACTGTGGCAGCCATTCTCCCATTGTGATGGCAGTACTGCAGCCTCCTAGATCAGGCAGGCGTTGGAGGGTTGCGCTACACGATGTTGAGGTCATGTGGACTAAAGCTCAGCACAATGATAGGGGAAGCACAGCAAATATAGTCATTGACCCTGAAAGGGTTAAAGGGCCCTGCAACAATTTGTTGACATGGCACGTAGACTCGCTTAGTCATTAAACAATACTGTCATGAATATCTGAGCCAAATATTACTGTACTCGCAGCAGTAGGAAGCCTACAGTTTCACTGCAAGAAATGTCTGCTCTTTCCTTCTTGCTGAAATTCCTGCTATTTTTCATGTGTGTTCCTATGAACTTTTTTTTCAGGCATCATGACTAAGCAGTTCTTCCAGCAAAAGCATAAGTGAAAAATCTTGTCAACGATGGGACGATGGCACTGTTTGGCAGTAAAAAAAAATGATAGCACTATGACGATGAGTGTGATGAATAAGGGGATCTGAAGCACTTGGTTTTTTGTTGCATAGGGGAAGTTAAGTGTTACATTTAATTGAAGTGTAGAAATACTAATTAGGTAAAGGGAAATGAAAGTGAATGAAAAGAAGGGTGGGAAGACAGGTGGGCAGGTGGGAACTGAACCTACATCTTCCGCATTATGTGTTCGGTGCCTTACCAGTTAAGCTACTGTGACAGCCATCCCTCCATCCAGCCATCCAGTACTGTAGCCTCCTAGATCAGGCAGGTGTTGCGGAGGGTTGCGCTACACGATGTTGAGGTCATGTTGTCTAAAGCTCAGTGCAATGATAGGGGAAGCACAGCAAATATAGTTCAGTAGTATGGGAAGATGGTGCGCCACAGGTTCTAGTGTAGCTTGAACAACAAGGAGGAGAGAGGCAGGAGAATGTGGCAGTAACAGCATTTGAGTGCCAATAACTTTGTTCATAGGGGGCACATTCAAAACCTTTATGTTGGAAAAGATTCACAAAGAAATGCTGTTTAATGACGTGCAAGTTCCACTTCTCTCAGAAAAAGCATTTTTTTTGTGTCCTTTTCTTTGTGTTTAAAGAAGAGTCCGTGTATGTCTCATGCAGACATGGAGATATGGCTTGCCTCTGCAGTGAATAACAAGCACACCTCTATCAGGCATGTACAGCCAGAAGAGTAGGAAGGATAGTAGCTGGTGCCGCAGATGATAAGATTTGCTCCACAAAAGAATGTTCAAAGTGCTGATAACTGTTGCAGCGTCAAGTAGAGCTGGTGAAGAGACCACGCCCAGACATGCTGCTATGCTCGTGGACAACTTTCTGTGACAATGAAGGAATAGCTACAGGGTGGAGCTTGTGCACATGTATAAGTACAGTAGAATTTCGTTGATAAGATCACTTTACGCACGATTTCCTGGTGCCGATGCTTGCGATAGAGAACACAAAAAGATACCCAATACAGTTACGCTTATTTTTTACTGGTTCATATGTTCGCTGAAAACACAATCTTTCATGACCAATGTTCAGTACATCACCAAACTGCGATCGTATGATACGTCTTCCTGCTGCTAGATCACATTTAAAAGAGAAAATGGGCAAGGCGTGCACGATCAAGAAGAGTAGGTACCTGCCGCGGCGGCTTCACTGCAATACTCGCCCACCCGCCTCTTGTGAAAACGTCCACACGCATTCGGTTTCTTATTCCGGTACCAGCAAATCCCCTCCCGGGTTGTCGCACACCGCATTCACAGCTATCGCCACCGACCCTATATTGCAACAAGCATATTCAACTATGTTTCACAGCACATTGAGCCGTTAGAAGTGTACTGTGCGCTTTTAATAAGCCGTTACCCAAATGCACCATCGTTTCCTGCTGCAGACTGCGATCGTATGACACGTTTTCCAGCGGCTAGATTCCAGCGGCAAGAAAAGGTGCAAGGCGTGCCCGGTCGAGAACA
Source organism: Dermacentor andersoni (assembly GCF_023375885.2). Classification (NCBI taxonomy): domain Eukaryota; kingdom Metazoa; phylum Arthropoda; class Arachnida; order Ixodida; family Ixodidae; genus Dermacentor; species Dermacentor andersoni. The sequence continues at coordinate 273,063,644 of NC_092814.1, forward strand.
GTAGCCACCTACCACATTAGCTTCCCTGCAATACTTGCCTGCCCGTCTCACGTGGAAACGCCGATGCGCACTCAGTTTCTTATTCCGGTACCAGCAAATCTCCTCATTCGTCATCGCACGCCGCATTCACAGCTATCACCGCTAACCCTATTGGGATAAACATCTTCACCTATCTGTTCTACATTCACGTGGGGCATCGTGCCATTGGAAGCGTGCTGCACGCTTTTAGTTGAAGATAACCTAAACACGCCGCCATTCCCTGCTGTAGGCGGCGCTATTAGAGCGTCACTTTCGCTCCAGCGGCATCTGGCGTTGCCTACCATCTCGATTTCTTTCCGGTTTCCTGATGCTATCTGAAAGCGCCACACAATAGGAAAACAACACGTGTCTCAGGCCACCAGAGCCCCACCACTTTGATGCATGTTGGCATCTCGTGCCGTAACATTTCGCGCAATGCTTCGCATTGTGCAGATGTCAACTACAGTCGAGTCTGTCATATGTTTTAGTTACTTCGGATCGTATGTTTCCTGGTTAGTACGTCTTCTTGCACATTTTTTTCCCCAGGACGTATGAACGAAGTTCTGCTGTATTCTAGCAGCGCTTGACAGTGTTCTTGGTTTCTTGGAACAGACACTAAGTCAGAGTAACGTCCATGTGCGATGGTTTTGCATTTGCCCAAACGGAAGGAAAAATGCAGAAAAAAAAGTCAGATTTAAAGCTAAGTGGTGTATTCTGCCTTATTTTTCCTGTTGTAATTAAGACGTTTATGTTTTCTCTACCCTGGCCTAAGGTAGTGTGGATAAGAATGTGGGACTATATTCAGGAGTGCACTTACTTGCACGTCCTTTGCCTCCGTATAGCTTCCCCTTCCTCGCTACAGATACTAGTGGTCTGTGAGTTTAGCCTGGCGTGGACGCTTAGCACCGAATAGATTACAAACATACGCACACAGAGGCAGTACACAGTGCTGGGCTGTGTGCCTTGAAAGAGGTAAGGAGTGCAATGAAAACTTCTTTCTCGTATTTGCCCAACCCAACAACTTCCCAGAGAGAAATCCGGTGATTCTTGCTGGGGAATTGAAATGTGCCTTTGCCTAAGTACTATGGAGGACGATGCATTTTGCTTCGCTTAATGGATGCCTAAACTAGCGTCCAAACGAGAGCATAGTAGCTGGTAGAGTCTGTAATGGCATAGTGTCACTTTTTTTTCGTCACTGTGTGGCCCACGTCACTGAGGCACAGATAACATAAGGTTTTACCGCTTTGCACTGTGTCTTCGGTGCTCTGCCAGTAGCACAGTAATCAGCAGCAGATGAGCACGCTCTGTATACGTGCCACCCAGCCATGAGCAAGAACTTCAGTATAACCTGCAGTTGAATATCTAACGCTAAAAATTTTTGCAATAACAGCGTGTTACCCGCCATGGTTGCTTAGTGGCTATGGTGTTGGGCAGCTAAGCACGAGGTTGTGGGAACGAATACCGGCCATGGGCAGCCGCATTTTAATGGGGGCGAAATGTGAGAACTCCCGTGTACTTAGATTTAGGTGCATGTTAAAGAACTCTAGGTGATCTAAACTTCCGGAGTCCCCACTACGGCGTGCCTCATAATCAGAAAAGTGTTTTTGGCATGTAAAACCCCATAATTTAATTTTTTTAACAGCGTGTCATTATTAATTGGTCTGCGGTCACTAAAGCGGCATCTACCTAAGTCCCCCCCACCTCTTCATTTTGCTCCCCTTGACAAGAATCCTCCGTGTCAGGTCTGGCAGTGAAGCACAAGAAAAGAACATCTACTGTGGAAGTCAAAAGGGGAAATGATATAACAATGCAAAAACAGAAAAAGGAAGTAAAACAAGTTTATAGAACATGCAATACTAACAGAGAACCTCCCTGTCACGAGTGCAATGCTTCCGTAGTATTTATACACTGTTGCATAGTGCAGCTCGGCTAGGGCCAAACTGAGCAAAGCCCATCCTTCTCGGTGGTGTAGTTCAGTAGTACATAGGGAAATGCAGATTTCGAGAAGCAAATCTGCACAGATGACTCTTGCACAACTCATGCATACGTACAATGGTCACGCAAATGCGAGGCAGAAGGTGTCATAGGAGTGTGCTTCCGCAGGGGTATTCTGTAAGAGTCCACCTTGTGGACTGCTCATTTCAACCATGGCTGATTGGCTGAAGCATTACGAGCAAGGAGGAAACTGGCTGGGAGCACCTCTTTCTCGCTAGTACAGCGCCTGCCAATCAGCAGTGGCCGAAATGGACAGTTCACCTGGTGGGCTCTTACAGAATAGCCCCCCAGATCTACCAGCAGAGGAAATACATGACAGGTCACTCTAGTAATTAAATGGGAACAAAAATGTGTGCACATGCTGGGAGATGGTAAATGAACAGATTACCTGGTCACTATTGTAGATTTTCCTAAATTTACCAACGTGACTTCTATTTGCTGTTTATTTTTCATGGTATCTCGGCACTTCTTTCCTTAACATGAAGGTTCCGCTGCACATCAGATTATTCTAGGTTAATGACAAGATGATTTCTCTGGTGGAAGTCTTTTGGTAGTCAACTCGAAAACTTTCATGTTAAAGGCATTTACCCGCTGATTCACCATTCAGGGAATTCAGCACATTATGTTATGCAGTGCACGTGTGGAGGTTGACAAACATTATTTGTTCATTTGTGCATTGATGCTTGTCACTGAAACTGTTTGCATGTTGCTGTAGTGATAAACTTATTCACTTCTCTTTTTATTACATGTCTGTGTCACATTCATCTAGCTTGTGCGGTACGCTGAGTTTACAAATGCACACCTGCTTAATACATGTGTGTTAGCAATAGAACAGTAATGTATTCGGTTAACATTAGATTCTAAAGTGTAATCTTAGACTGTCTCACTTTTCTTTTTCCTGAATTTATCTATTTTTTTGCATCATGTTACATTGTCAGTTTAAATGCTTTGCATTTTGTTTCCAGGGCTACAACAACATTCTTGGCAAGTTGGGCAAGCGTGATCAAATTGTGGACATTCAGAATGCACTCAAAATGGCAGACACCAACCATGACAACAAACTGACCTTTGATGAAGTCCGCAAGACACTCAAAGCGTAAGCCATTGTCTACTTGGGAAGTAGATAGGCTGGCATTCTGTTGTGCCTTCTTGAAGATAAAAAGTTATTAAATGAGAATGGGAATTTTAACTAGGTAATTAAATACACTTGCACAAAATGGTGTGAAATTTGGCTAGTTTGGCTTTGTCTCGAATGACAGGCATCTTGTACAAAAATTGGGCAAGCACAATATTTGGAAAAGGAAAGCAACACATCATTTTCAAATAAAGCTATGATAACAGCTAGTGGTGAGTTGAGCCTCTGGTCCGAGGAGTTCAGTGTACAAATTGTCTAACCAATTAATCACGGTAATAGAACATGTGATGTTATACCTGTGTCACGTAGCTCATGTAGCATCAGTAAAGTAGCAAGTGGATATGGAGACTGACTAACTGGTTTAAAGATGCTTTTGCAGGAACTAACCTAATCAAGTCTCTTCAGCAAAACATATATACCAATATGTGTGCTGACCAAATTCGTGAAATCTCTACACCTTTACATTTAACATCAAGTAAGCTGATGTACAAGCTGCAATAGGACATTGTTCATACGTTTTGGTAAAATATGCGAGAAGAAATATAATAGCCGGGAAAACGTATGACCTGCAGTCATAAAAAAAAATTGGCAGACTCTACAGTATTGACGTCTACGTAATGTGAAGCATTGTGCAAATTATTGCAGCAAGAAACGAGACGCCTACGCACACTGAGCTAGTGGGGCCCAAGTGGCCCAAAGCATGCATTGTTGATTTTGTGGACTTGGCAAGCTTACGTTTGCACTCCTCGAATTTGTCCTGGATCAGCAGCTTCTTCGGGCGGGGCATTTTGGCGGGAAGTTTTAACCTGCTCATTTGGCAAAAATTGTTGCAGCACATGGTGCTGACGCACATCGAGCTGGTGAGGCCCAAGCGACTCAAGACACACTTTGTTGTTTTCCTATTGCGTAGTGTTTTAAGAGAGCAATGAAGGGAAACCGAAACAAAATTGAGCCGGTGGGCAATGCCGAAATATGATGCCGCTAGAGTGAAACCTGATGCTTGGTTCATGCCGCCTGCAGCAGGTAACAGTGGTGCATTTGGTTTATCGCATTTTAAAAGCATGCAGTATGCTTCCAACGGCACTATGCCACATGCTCGGTGAAACAGGTGGGCAAAGGTGCTTATCGCAATAGGTTTGGTGGCGATAGCTGTGAATACAATGTGTGATGAACTGATAGGAGATTTGCTGGTGCAGGAAGAGGACTGAGTGAGTGCCAGCATTTTCATGTGACATGGGTGTACTGCGGGGAAGCTGTTGTGGTGGGTGCCTTTTCGTGTTCACATGGAATCTGGTGGCTGGAAAACGTATCATGCAATTGCAGTTTGTCGATTTACTGAACGTTGGGGCCGAAAGATTGGGTTTGCCTGGAATGTATTCACCACTAAAAGAGAAGTGCAGCTGTATAGGGTCATTTTTTGTGTTCTCGATCACGAATGTTGGTGCCAGGAAGTCGTATAAAACGGGATCGTATCCACGAGTTTCTACAGCACCATATTTTTCAAATCCTAAGTTCCTTCTATCTTAGGACAAAAGAGAAAGAAAAAAGCTTTTTCATGAACATAAGCACCTTTCTGTCCTCTAGTGTTGGCTATTAGTGCTTGATCCAATGTCATATGGTGACATATTACAGGCTTGTTGGAACAGGACAGTTTATTATGGAATACTGGTAAACAATTGAAACTTGAGAAATGGTACAAATAACTCTGTGCCAAGTGACAGTGCCAGTCAGCTGCCTTTAGATAAGTGTGGCGATGGCAAGCGAAGGGGGATTTACCTAGCCAGCCATGAATTTTCTTATGTTTGAAATGACATTGAGCTGTCTTACTGGAGTTTGTCTATGACAACATTATGTTTCTTGACCGGGCGTCACAACATTAGTTTATTTGCTTGAAATCTAAGCACTCTCCTTCACTCTGACCATTGTTGACTCAGTTTCAATTAAAAGAAAATGCACTCACCATAATTACTTTACCTGTGAGAAGGCTGCATCTATGAAACTGGTCCTCTAGTTTGAAAGAAAACGAAAAGGTCAAATCCATTGTGAGAGCAGGTGTATGTTTATGTATGTTTCTTGCCCTGCTCTCGTTACTGAAACTGAATATTGTCTGCATGCAGACAAAACTTCAGCGATATGGAGATTGAGATGCTGTTCTCCAAATATGATGTGGACGGCAACCGTGAGCTGAATGAGCAAGAAACAAAGGAAATGATGGCGCACCTTGAGGGACAGAAGGTTCTGCTTGACGAAGAGATTCAGCGTGAAAAGACCTCTGGCAATGACAGTGCTGGTGGTGGAGGTGGCAATGGTGGTGGTGGTGATGGGGGCGTCTCTTCTGACGAGTTTAACATGTAAGTATTGAGCATTATGCATTCCATTTGTTCTCAAGAGTAGTAGCAGTAGCAGAAATTGAGAAACCAAGTGATTGCAGAGAGGAAGAGGCGCTATATATTGCACCCCTTTAGGGAGCATGGCTCAGCACCTAGGGAGAGGGAAGAAGGGCATGTAGAGCACAAAAAGGAAGAAGAAAAAAAGGTTGTCGCTGTCGCAGAACTCGTGGCTGGCAGCAGCAGGCAGGTGGGACATTTAGAGCTTAGACACCAGTTCTGTGTCCTCCAGGAAACGAAAGAGGTGCCTGAAGGCAATGCTCTGGCTGGGGAAGAGAAGTTATGACACCAAATCTATAGGAAGGCCCAGGCATTGAAACAGTGCGGAAAGAGAAGCCCTTTTCATGGAGTAAGAGAGGCAGGAGCATAGCAGGGGCTCAATTGTCTTTGTCACACCACATGATGAACAGGAGGGAGATGGAGCGAGGCCCTTGTTGTATCTAGTAATTTATTGTTTTCCAGTAGAGAAAAAGCCAAAGGAAATAGAAAGGCAACGGGCATCCTAACTATCTCACTTTTCAGTGGACACCTGAACTGTCTCATGGCCATGGAGGAGATGCAGGGTAAAAAAAATGCAGGGTGAAACTATAAATTATACTAAAGCAATATAGTTTGTTCTCAATAGTTTGTCACTACATAGTTGGTCCATGACTGGAGAAAGAACATTAACTTCACAAAGGGATCGTGAAAAGATCAGCGAATGCATACAGCCTTAATTTCAGTGTCCCAGGCCAAAATAACACCACGGCCATATGGCCGTGGCGCACACCCATATGGGCTGGACCCGAACCATTGTGACTTATCGTGGAGGGCTAATGGCCGATTTGGAATAAAAAGAGATTGGAATAGTTCTACATTACACCGGCCCTGGTCCCATGTGCTTACATCTCCATCCATCTTTTATTTCCTCTGCATCTTGCCCAATCTGTGATAACATGCATTTGCTGTCTATTCACAATGTGGTACACCGATTCCCATGCAGTTTTTATTGCATTTTCTCAAGCTCTGTGAAGTTTGATTTAGGGAGGTCGTCAGCATTTCTAGTGATAAGTGAAATTTTAGCAGTTAAGTGGTAGAGAGCATGTTAGGTGGAGTATGCTGTTGATAGAAAGGAAGACATGATGCATAACTTTTAAATTAATTCAGCTCTTGTCATGTGGCAGTCTCATTCCTTTTCACATAATGCACTTTTGCATAGTTGTGGGCTGAATCCTCTTTTGAGAGTGTTAACTACAATAATTGGAGCCGTTTAGTACATAGCATGTTGCGTAAAAATTCTTAGCTCTAGTGTCTTTGTAGCTTTCTATGCGTGCCAGTAAAATTGACTTTCATTCTTTCATCCATAGTTTCCTCGAAGCAAAATATTGTTCTGCCTGTCTGCATTTTCTGTTTTCAAACTCATTGAACAGTAGAGAAATTTGCAGACCTTGCTGTGTTCTTCCTGTGTGATAGCATGCAGATGCATGCTATCACTAGCTTTAAAACTAGCTTTAATGAAAGCTGGGTGCCATGCTTCTACTTTTCTTCTCTCGTCTTTGGTCTATGTTGGAGACTTTACCAGAGAGATCACACAAGTCTACAAAAGTTTGCACGGACTTTGAGAATGCTCTCCACCGGCTACTTTGAGAAGGCCTTTGTGGTGTCCATTCGTTCTAACAAGGTCAATTAAAAATTTTGGCGATTAATTTTGGATTTTACCACACAATCTTTAGGGTGCTGACCAGTATGCCACTATGCACACAAGCTCTACTCAGTTCCTTTGAAAGTTTAGCTCTGATGTGTCTTCTCTTCTGCCTGTGGTGATCATTTCATTATTGCTCAACGGGCATAGATGAATGCTTAACAGCTGACACTGCCACATGAACATGCCTTGTATGTGCGACATGGCACCAACATAGTAGTAAAGCCAGACAGGAAAAGATAGGATGCGACTGGTTTAGGGATGGATGAGATGTCACAGCGCAGGTGGTCTTAAAAAATGATGTAAAACTTGTGCTCAACTGCTCCACCACAACGTCGACAAAGCATCAGCACTTTGTCAATGTTATGGCGACTTGGCAGCAGTGAATTAGAAATTAAGGCAATCATTGTGTTATATAATATTATGGAGCAGGTATAAACTGGCACCAAGGACACAGAAGTTAAACAAAGCTTCCAGAACAAAGCAAACAGGAGCCAAAAAAGTTGAAGGCAAAGTGATGTGTAGGGCAAGAAAGGGGAAAAGAAGCAAAAGCTGTTGTTCTCCACACATACATACAGTGCCTGACAATGATGCACAGCTTCTTTCTGTGCTGCTTCAAATGTTTTGTGCAACTTATGGTACATACGAAACACTATGAGTCTTACGTACTGCATGTGGGTCATTTCTGTGCTAGCTGTTGCTGTCGGCGCTTCTCTTTTGACAAAACTTCAACATTTTTTACATACCTGTATGTCATCAACTTGTGACAGCTCAAAGCCTATTTTTGACAGCATTCAAGCAGTGGAAAGGGTGATGGAAGGTTGTTAACATAGTAGATTTTTATAATTGCATTGCATGTGATCTCTATTTCTTTGAGGCTTGATGTATGTCCATGTTGTGTGCAGTCTGACCCGGCGTGTGGATCGCATGGAGCACTCCATTGGTAGCATCGTGTCCAAGATTGACGCGGTACTGGTCAAAATGGAAGCTATGGAGAAAGCCAAAGCCAATCGGCGAGACACTATGAGCAAGATCCTTGACACCATCTCAGAGGTCAGATAGCCCCCTTTGACTCTTCTTCCGATTGTGAACAGATGCCACTTGCACGTAAATTGGTGCCCCAAGCATACTGAAAAGCAAGTCTTATGATGCAGTCAAAATGAGATTAACATTGTAGTTCTTGCAATAGAATAGTTGATGTAGCTTAAAGCAAACTGCACTATGTCTGCTGGCCAGTGGATGGCATCAGCATGAATGTGGCAACATGCTCAAAAGCCTTTTCTCTTTTACTTGTGCCTTTATGCTACTCCGACTGGTGTCATTATGCTCATTATCTTACGTACTGTATGCAAGTGTAGCCCTACAAGGGCTATGGCAGGAGAGTCAAGCAGGATTCTTGTAACGAAGTAGTATGAATCAAGAGAAAAAGGAATCTGTGAATAGAAAAAGCACAGTAAAAAGAAGGGATGGGAACAAAGTCAAGAAGACACAGAGGTGACCTTGTGCTACTTATAGATTGCCAACTCGCCCAAAGATTTAACCTAACGAAATTTCATTTAGAGAGATGGGAAACCTCTTTATACTGAAGTTCAAGGGTGAGCCAAAATTACTTCATTAAAACCATTACTTCGTCGGAACTGTTGTCTGCTCTCATAGCCAACATTGCTTGCCAGAGTAAGGGAAGTTACAACTGAGTAAACTGAACCTCTTGTAGCATTCCGCTGCACACCACTGAAGGACCATGAAAGAAAGAAGAAAAAAGAAAAGAGTGCACATGTGTTAATTCATAATTCTAAATTGTGATACATGCTCTTCCTGACTGAGTGGCCACGATAAACTGCTGCATACGGGCAGTCAAGTCAATGTGCGGCTCGTTGCTTTGTGTCCTGCTCTTACATTCTAGCGGCTGATGACTCGGATTGTCAATGTTTCATGACTGGGCCGACAGAATGCTGCAATCCTCTGATTTCCTACTGAACTTATCATTGGATGCAAGCAGATGTTGCTAGTGACAACGAAAAAGCAAAATTTTTAACTGGCCTCTAGTGATGACCATTGTATGAGATCAGGGGCTTCCAGCACTCTATTGGCACATTCACAAAATGCTGGTGAGCTGAGTCATGGCCAGTAAAATATGACACAAAGGATGCAAACCCCTTAACTGTGCATGTGGAGCAGTTTATCGCAGCCATGGTTAGCAGTTAGACTACAAAGTATTACACTGCAAGCCGCATGCTTGGCTGTTTGTATTTCGTTCCATGATCTGGCATGATGGCGCACGACATTCAACCATGGTGCAGCATGTCGTGTGCACAGAGTGCGGCAGTCGGTGGTGTCAGTGGGGAGGCAGTAGCGGTGGAGTGTGGGAGTGGAAAGATTAGAGTGCATAAGTAATGTTTTAGCTAGCTTGAAACTGCAGCATGAGGCGATTAATTAGCAATGTCATGTGCTGCTTGATTTTGGACCTAATTAGCGTAGACCTATCAGCGAGTCTTAGTTATAGATTAAAGAAAGGTTCATTATGCCTATTAGTAGAAATTTTTTGCTTTGTTTTAATGGGAATCGAAATGCGTGACTTTCCATGAAAAATTCAACGGGAGTTACAATTACTTTGTTATATGGATCCATTAGTTCATTGTAATCCGTGTTATTGTAATGAGGTTTCACTACATGATGAGCAAGAAGGCTGGATAACACTGCAGTCAAAGCTGAACTGCTTTGCTGCAATGTTCTCTGGCACGGTGCCTACTGTCTGTGTCTGCTGTCATTGTAGTGGTGCCCAGTAATTTGCCTTGAATGTGCCTATTCGACATTCGACAGCATGGGAATGCATTTTTTACTACTGCTCCAATTACATCCAGATGTTCCATGGGACATAGATCAGATAGTGTTATGTAGGGCAGGATCACTCAAAAAGATGGCTAGTGATACAACACACGTTGCTGTACAGAGACCCAAAAGATGTAACTGTTGATCCTTTTCGCCTGTGCACTTATGAACTGGTGACTCACAGAACAGTCATCATTGCTTAGCACTACACATGTGAGATAAATCTCATCATTGTGAGTCATGTTACAATATGTGAAGTCTGGAATCTTGTTTTCCCAAGTATATTTGGCATGTGATCCAGATTATTCAAATCTTGAGTGCCTTCTGTTTATAATTGTGCCATGTGCTTGCTGGCTTGCAGAAGTCAGATCACAGACAGAGAAATAGAAATGTTGTCTCCTGGTGTGGTAGTTGATGAAATGTTGTTGTGATTTTATTGTTTGCCAATGCAGAATGAGGGTTTGGATGAGAAGGGCAAGCGTCAGCAGATGGAGAAACTGGTTCGCGAGGAGCTTCAGCATTGGGATTCTGATGCCTCATTGCACACTCCACGGAGGGTGAGTGTTTCCTTCACGATACAAAGCAATGATAGTGTACAGCAGTTCCCTTTTTGCATTTCTTTTTCTTATGATAATGTAATAAAATGATTGCCTCTAGTACCATGGCATTATGTATTACATAGCTTCCAACATACTACAGTACGACCTTGCTAATACATTCTTCGCAAATTATTTTTGCCAGAAATTCAATGTCAATAAACTCCACTCCTCATGACACTAACAGCATTTTCATGATTTTTCACACAAATGTAGATACAATATTTTTTTGTATAGCCTGCACCAAATACTACAAAAATTTAACCGTAAAGTCAGAATGCGGATCATATGCAAATTTGACCTTGAGGTGTGGCTTCACATCAGCGCTGGGCATGCTGCCGTGAAGTCGCATCTCATGACAAAATTCGCCGGCATCTAAAGTTTCGTTATCTCCTAGGGAACCCCACTCCTATGTGTTGAAGCTCCCCTTCCCCTCTTTCATGTTTGTCCATTCTCCATGTCTTTTCAGATCGTCATTTTGCGTCTTTGCTGTTTTAGCATTTGGCGAATAGTGCACGTGGTGCAGGTGAATCAGAACTAGAATTACTTGAGATGCACTCTACGAGAGTCCTTTACCGTGTAGCAGAATATTATCAGCATTGCAAAGAGGTGGGGAACAGAGCTGCTAGCCGAAGATATGACATGGAAGAGCTACACATCCGTGAGATTGTTATTATAAAGATTCAATTGAGTGTCGTTGTGTGCTGTTATTTCTGGTAGTTATATGCACGCATTATTTTTGTTTCTTTTCAGGGCGTTGTAATTGAGGGTGTGAGTTATATGAGGACGCAGGCTATCCATGGAAAAATACGGCGAAAATTGTGATATACTATAGGGGTTCAGACTTTCAGCTGAGTTTACTTTATAGCCATTGTGACATACATCAGCATAAGTTTAAACGCAAACAAGAAAGAAAAAAAAAACTAATGTGAACACTTCTTATGAGGTGTTAATATTCAAATTCCTATTACATTTGGAATGTAATGTGCAATCACTCCTTAGCCAGTTTCTAAGCATGGTGCAGTCCCAAGTATACAATTTGGAGCCTAAATTAAGCCAAGGCTACAAACACAAGCAAACCTGCAAGCACAGCAACGCACTCTAGTAGGGTAGTCTTCAACATTTTTGTGTTTGAGTTCATGCTGACATGGCACATAATGGACAGGTACAAAGATATCAATGGTAAGATACCTTACAAAAAAAAAAAAAAAAAACTGTGAAAGTGAAGTGTGTAAAACAGAAAAGCAGAAAATATGAAAGAGGCAGCACTATAGGAAACAATAACCACATGCTTCATTCTGTTTGATGCAGCCCTTGCGGAATAATCCTATTTTTATTTTTTTGCTGTATAGTACTAGTATTGGATTCGCACATACACAGCTGTCTTTCGAGCGGTTGATCTTCATAGCCTCTATGATTTTTCTGGTTGTCGGTTAAGGTGTTTAGTAGTAACCATGAACTTTTCAAAGGGGAGCTCCTGTCAGTGGATTCTTAGGTGTCCTTTGCTTTGCACAAATATGTCTGCATTGTATAGTAAAAGCCTTGTACCAAATGAACACACTAATACATTGAAAGCAGTCATTATATTACTAGTCCAATATACTATCAGGGCTTACTGCAGAAAACATGTAAAAAGCAAAGACAATGGAGCCACTAGCAGTTGCAGTGAGGCACCGCTTTATGGCAATAAAGGAGGGAGAACTGCTTCCTTTGGCACTGCAGCGCCTTGGGGAGTGTGTCCCAGGATATTCTGCTGGTCCCAATACTTCTCGGCAAATGTGAACACACAAGCATTTGTAAATAAGAGGTGTTTGCAATCTGTTATAAAAGCCTTGTGTCACCTTGAGTAAGCAGTATGGCATGAGATGTGGCACAAGGCAGCGCGAACTGTGGACTGGTGTGGGCACTCGTGGTTAGTGTGCCCCGAAGTGCATTCCATCATGCTGCGATACCCACGAAGCAGCTGCTTCCCAGCCGTTGTGTCAGCCAGTGTGCTCACAGACATACGGTTGGCTGGCCACGTAAACAGCTGTGGTGAGCCATGCTGCCATCGACATACATGTATGCCAGTGGTAGCACATTATTCGGCATGTTCACGTAATGTTTTCCTGGCTACTATGTTCTGTTTATATGCTTAAAAAAATGTGTCAAAGTGGTTCTGCTCTGTAATAAATGCTGCACCGCCATAAGAATGTGCTTAATAATAGCCAGTAAAGATGTTCATGTCCATAACTGGGCTGACATGCTAATGCTGTGATTTTCTTCTTGTTTTAGGAGAGGAGCAACACACCTTGAGGCTAGACTGCTTTCGTCAAGCTGAGCAGGCGTGAAGAGAGAGAGAGAGAGAAAGGCATCTGCCTTGTGCAGAGCGAACAGCAGATATTCGCACGAAGCATCAATCTCTCGTGAGCTTTGTTGTGGCAGGCTCTCTTTAGTACGCTACCTAACACTGTTGCTCACAAGCATAAATGCTTGCTTTGCCAGCTTGCAAATTACTATGTGAGAAAAGTTAACTGAAAGTTTACTTTTGGAAGAATGTATACTACCAGTTTATGTGTGCTATTGGCAGTTCCTCTATTACATAGTTCATCTGTTTCAGCCTAGCTGACAGACCTCCGGTGTTCTGCCATGGCATTATTGTCAATGGCCCAGTAGGGTGCCATTAGTACCATCAGTAACACATTTTGCCTGAAAGAGTTGTGGTAGCTTAGGGTTAAATCTGTACTCATTCAAAATGGGCTCTTGCTGCCCTTATTGTTGGCACTTTTACAGAGTTTACAGGTTTGATGCATCGTGCAATGGGGCTTTGGTCTGCCTCAAACTTCTGAACTTTCTTTCTGCTTTATTGAGAGAGCACCTGGATTTGCACTACTGAGCTGTACTGTTTGTTTGTATTTAACTAGTGTAGCTTGAGCCTTGGCAGGCTGCATTGCCAAGTGGTCGTAGTGCAAACCAGTCCCAACTTTAGTGTGTCCATCGTGTGCTTCTCACCTAGCTGATTGAAATATATGTCCCGTATATCACACAGCAACGTAAGTGAAGTTGGTGATAAAAAAAAAGAGATTTCTTCTTCTAAAGGACCTGCAAGTACAGTAAACATGAGTGAAAAAGCATATGCTAAACACCATCTACAGCATTTCAGCAATTATATGCATTCCTGTTTAGATGAGGCAGCTTTGCAGTCACAATTGCACATTGTTTTGGGAGCCTGAGTTTTTAGTAGATGCTGTTACCTGCTTTTGATGTGTGCTGGTTTTACTATAGAGGGACAAAAAGTACCATTCTCATTCTGGCTTTGCATGTATATTCCCATTTCCCCCACACATTTGCCTTGGCGCATTATAGCCTGCATGGCTGCTACGCCATAAAAATCCCAAATCATCATCACCCTCACATTTGCTGTCATTCACAATGCTAGCAAGTTACAACTGATAACTGTAGTTGTGGGAAGCCTGTTATTGGACAGCTTTTGCCTTGTAACATTGTTTGAAGTTGTTCATTGTTTGCTTTTATTAACCCCTGCTGACTGTTGCTGCTGTTGTCGCAGAAGCAAAAATCGGCCATCCCTTATTCGTCCAGTATTGGACTCAAAACTGCTGACCTTGAAGGTTCAGCAGGCACAACCACCTGACCCAATAATCACTACACCATCCTATTTATTTACTTACTCTTTTATTTACTTATTTACTTAATAATTTATTTATTTATTCTGCATGCTAAAGCTTCAAAGGGGCTATTAGAGGAGTAGAGAGCGTGAAGTGCAATGCATGAACAGATTACACAACCAGACATGACCGTGGAACCTGTTGGAACGTTGGTAAGGCTAGATACAGCCATATTTATTTCTATGGGGCCTCGCAACACTGTGCCACACAGGTGTAAATATTTAAGTCAAACTGGCTGACAAAACTGATTATTTTTGCATTTCCATTTGAAACAGTCAGCAACTACAAAAAAATTGCTCCCACACGGCAGTTAAGACAATTATCCAGATGCGTTAGTCAGTTAGTTTCACCTGAAGTAGTACTTGAGGCAGTTGTTGTGGATGAAAATTGAGGCAGATCGATGAGAGATATGAGCTACAATGTGTGCTATCCAGCTCATAAAAGAGATCATCGCCTTCTTCCAGTGGGCACATGCACATGCAAGTGTGCTCCCGTGTGTGAAAGTAACAGACCCCCTCCTTCGGTACTAATTTAATTTTTTCGTCAGCTAGAAAAGGTGTCATTATTTCAAGTTGAAAATGTCCTTCAAGCATGTGAATGTGTACAGCCTAAGCTAGAGTGGACAGTAGCCGTTTCATCAAGTGATGCCCAATCATGGCTTGAAAAATGTTGGAGGGTATTTTACTTTTGCTCACAATAGTACATCCTTATCAAATTTCTACCCTGCTCTACGGGACAGTGGTGTGATATGTCACCTTGGTTCGGGGCCAGTTACCTCTTTCCTTACCGCGCCATAGATGACCAGTCGATTTATTTGATGATTTTAATCATGCTGTGAAACAAGGTCAGAACGATTTGTGCACCACGTGCCGCCACGTGCATAACCTGAAGGCTACCATGTTTACTCGAAGATGGGCTGAACGCAAAGATGGGCAGACCCCTATACATTGAATTCGCCGAGAAATAAAAAAATTATAATTCAAATGTAGGTCGACCTATATCTTTTTAGAAAAACAAAAAATTTAGAGCATGACGCACCTTTACTTACCGCAAGCTCGGCTACTAAGTCTTGCTAGTCGATGCGACAAGCTGCATCCTCGTCAAAAGTGCCAGAGAAGTCATCCTCATCAGATGCTTCACCGGCATCCTCGACACAGCGAATGACGTCGCCCTCGGCGCATTTGTGTGTGTCGGGTATGCAGCATTTCCTAAAGCCAATCTGAATAATCTCCACACTGGTTCTATGGCGAGTGCTACAGAGAAGCTGCGTTAGCTCGCTACTTTTGCTTTGTTCACGAATGTAGGTCGATGCTAATTTTGGGTAACATTAAAAAAGAAAAAAAAAGGTCAGCCTATATTCAAATAGATATGGTACTCTCTTAGTTTTCGCATCATTTGTTATCTATAAGTACATGGAGGAGAGCAAAGAAAACTGCAGCTGGATGTAACCACTTTCGTGATGAGACAAGAGCCCGAAGTGTAGTTTCCGGTATAAAAAGAAACAGCACACACCCTGCACTTTGGATAACTGCTTCAGATGCAGCAATCCAGCATATTCTTTTGCTGGTCCTTTAGTGTGCGAAGATTCAGCAAACTATGTTTTTTTACCAAATTCACAGCTCCCGCTGCTATGCTTTACTTACCCTCTATGGGACAGCAATACATATACATTTAACTTATAGCCAGTAGTGGTATCGGGTTTTGCACAACTCGTAAAAGTATATAAAGCCTAATATGTCACGTTGCTATCTGCTGAATGCACAGTGCATCTATTGGTAGGGTATAGGACTTTTGCCTTTGATCAAGTCACATTGGACATGTATAGGCTCCTGAAGTATGAGCTTGTCCTTGGTTGGAGCAAACCAAACACTGTGCACCCTTGTTGAATGGCATGGCAGAAGAGTCAATAAGCATACAATAAGTATTTGTTGTTCTGCAAGTTTCTATGATGATGAAGAATTGCACATGTTAAAGGTGGCACTCAAATCCTGCAGCTGCCTTATGGTATTTACATTGTAGCAACATATATGAATTCACCTTTATCCCTTGCCAGTGTCCCTTCTTTCTCCAAGTTTGGCTTCTCAGTATATTATAGTGCTATTTAGGAAAAATTGATGGCTGAAGATGAGCTTACAAGCTCCCTTCAGCATTCGAAGTCATCAAGAAAGTGATGTGTGCAGCAAATACACTAAAAATCCATCTTCTGGACACATAATCCAGGAATTCCCAAAGTAGCTCATGGTGTCCAGCTAGACCAGCTTGCTTGCATAGAGATGCTGATCGAGTGGATCTTCAGTCATAAGACAGGCGCATGCTTTCGGACCTCGTAATCAGCGCATAACAAGCCTGAAGGAGGCAGAACAAATGGGACTGGAAGCTCTGCTACGCAGCAGTAAAAAATATATGCTGCACAATATTGCACAGAATGTTTCACAGTATTCTCTACAATGCTGCACAGCCTTGTGTTCTATGCCAATATTTCACGACTAAGAAATGGCTACTTGACCCAATGACACAGACATCGCATTGGTAAACTTGCCCACGAAAAATAAAATGGCATGATGTAAGCTGCATAAGGTAGAAACCATAGGCACACACACCCCATATCTGCACAAACACTTCCTTGCACAAGGTTACCACATTGCAAAAACAGCTCACACTATGTTTGAAGCCATGCTGCAAAGAGTATAATGCAAGGTGCTTTTCTTCTTTTTTTTTTTTGCCTTAAGATACAGGAAACTGAACTGCTAGTGACTGACGTCAGCGTGAGAGTCGACCTCTCGATTTCCTAGTGAGAATGAGGCTCGCATGCGCAGAGTGGAGTGTGGATTAGTGGAGAAGGGAAAGCACAACAAGGAGATAGGGGGAGGGGGAGGTAAGTGGCACAAAGCAGCCTTCGTGTGGTGGGTTTGAAGGTGTCGAACATTTTCACTTAGTATGATGTGCAACTTGTTATCGCAGTGTACCCTGCAAAATTCCCCAGTACATATGCAGGTGGCCTGTGTAGGTGCTCACACACACAATTCTGAAGTGTTCTAGTCTAAGCCCATGGCTTTTGTCACACTCAAATTGTTAGTTTGTGCTCTAATTTTGATACAATACTTTTTCTGAGTTGTCAAAAGCCCCCCCCTCCCCCTGCCCTGACATTCCAAATAATTGCTCAAAAAGATTTGACTGCTTCTGAATTGACTACATTTAACAGGCAAATGATTAATTTACGCTTTGATATGTCACATAACATGTTCTGGCTAGCATTTTTTGAAATACTACTACTAATAAAGTAAAATTTAAACCCTCTGAAAATCAGCATCTTTGACTGTGGTAAGGAAAGAGTTAACCATACAGTCCAACCAGGTGTTTGTTTCGTGTGCTTTTGTTCTGTAGCTTGCTTACTGTGGCCTGTGTACTTCAAGTTGTGGTGTAAACATGATTATGGTACTTGTGGAATTTAAACTGCATATACTTAACTGCCACTGAGAGACCATCGCTTCCAATTTTTTAAATATATCGAACAGAGGTTGGGTTTGCATGCGGCATATGCACAAATTTGTAGCATCTGAGAACCAAACAAGAACTTATTGGAGCACAATGTATTGGAATGTGGTTGTCTAATGGAAGCATTTTTTTCATTTTGTACAGTATTTATTCCATATTTATTGCTCTGTTTGTAGAGTTGACAGCACATCAATGACGTGTAAGGAAATCAGTCCCTGTGGAAAGCAGTATAGAAGAGCGTTTTCACACTGCTTGATTGACCAAGTTTTCTGCATAATGTTGAAAATGTGTTTTGTTGCATGTTTCATTCCTCACAAGATCTAGGCAATATTGTACAATGCTATAGTATTGCCATTAGCTGCTGGTTTGGTTCATTTCTGCCACTGACACGGTATATAATATCTAGTGCTTTCATGTCAAAATACGTAGACCAGTGCAGGAATGCATACTACAGAGCCCACAGTCGGGCATTAAAGTTGACACATATGGCATAACATGGCACGTCTTCCTTTTTCGGGAGCATAATCTTTTTTTCTTTTTTTCTTTCCGTAAACCAGCTCCAAAGAGGCATGGTGACACATAGCGTAAGCAAAAACCGGTTGACTAAGCTGGCACTTAATTTCATTGCTGTACACCAGTTCGAACAGTGAACTTTTCTGATTAACTTTGCGAAAGTTGCCCAAGTATTAATCTTGCCTTAGTATTAAGTAGTATTAAGCATTAAGCTTGTCAGAAGTCTGTTTTGCTTATGCTGAAATGCGGCCACTTGTTCGTGACAATACGTAGATCCACAGCTTGCCTGTAGCACTCATTAATGGGGTCACTGCATGAAAGCAGCTCACATGGGACTGTATATATTCGTCAGTGCCATGAACCATTTGTAGTAAGGCTGCTGCTTCTAACGGATAGAGTTTGAACTTTCTGGCATATATTATGTCATAAATAGCCAGTTCAAGTCTATCTGCCTTAATTGCTTGCAGTGATACTGTTATTTATTGTGCCATCTTTGACATGATGACACAGACTGTTCCAGGCATCACATATTGTACTGGAATTGTTTTTAGTCGTATAAGAGAGTTTTAGCCTGTCTGTACATGCATTGCATTTTACGGAAATAGGAGTACGTCAGGCACCTGATAATGGCAGCTGTAGCACTGGTAGTGACCTGTGGTTCAACCACAAAGCATCAAAAATGTTTTTGTATTTCATGCTGTTCTCACTAAAGGAAAAGAAAAGAACCACTCTACATTCACGATTGTGTTGCTTCTAATGTCTCTATGCCAGCAGTCAAGTAACACAGGCCTGTCATTGCAGTAACAGTTTCATCGCAAAATGGTGCCACTAACACCACTGCTGATAATGTATTGGTGCCTTTCCTTTTGCAATGAGTGATTGTCAGATAAATTTTAGATTTGGCAAATACAAAATGTCCTCAAAGTCACTGGTGGCAAGGTACTATAGACTGGGTGTGCCTGACCCTGCAAGTCTCTTGCACGCCACCAGTGTTCCAGTCTTCTTCTGGATTTCTCTGCTGCATCCCAGTACAGTTTTTATGTGGGCTGCATCCCAGTGTCATATTGAATCCCAGTACAGATGTTTTTTATGTCAGCTCCTGGAAACCCTGCATCACCGCTAGCAACCACTGCTTCATCAGGCAGGTTCATGTTCCCATGCTTAGGCATGTCCCCGGTGAAGCCGTGCAGTTTGAGTGCTGAGTGATGGAGTATAACATGTGGTATAGACTCCTCAACCAGGCCGCAGAGCAGGCACATAGCGTCAAAGTTGTGTGTGTACATTGCTCACAGCACTCAAGTGTACAGAATTCTGGATGTGGCTTCATATGGGAGCTTGCTTCTTTTTGAGTTTTTGTATAGCGGTTTTCATTCAATTTTTGGTTTGACCTTATATGTATAGGGACTCAAAGCGAGTCTCCTTGCTGCTGTCACCTTCCTTTTCCTTTTCAACATTGACGCAGTCCCGCACTTTGCCTTGCCTATCTTTTTGCGGTGGTTCCATGAGGTGGCTTGGTAGAACTCCATACGGCTCAGCAAGACGATCCATTTGGTGTTTCTGCATTTCAGGTGGATACATTTTAACGCTTCACGCACCCAGCACCTGTCCGGTATCTGGCTTAGCCTTGGCGCATACCTGAGCTTTGAGACTGTATCATGTGCCTCAAAAGAGGACCATTCCATGTCTCCTCTGTATCGCTTCCTTAAGTACCCCACCATAAACTTCTAGGGCCGTCATACCCGCTTCTCTCTATCGTGTTTCTAGTCATTGGCTTGTCACATAAGACAGGCACAGCACAGAGTTCACGAACGTCAAAGCTGGTGCTGCAACTGCCTTCCAGAGCTCTCTGGCGACTTCAAGTTTGTTGGAGGGCCAGAGTGGCCCTGGAGCTCAGAAAGGTACACTTTGAGATAGCTTTTTATGTCAGCTCAGTTTGATAGTGTCGACCGTAGTTCATTGCTGGAGACAGTGTCACTCCCATGCGTTTGTGGCAGGTCGTACATTTATCAGTGTTGCCCTGGAGTATGAGCTTCGTTTTTGTACATTGAGTGGTCCTTTCGTGATTCATCACCATGCATGCTGACTTAGCACAGCTGAAGAGTAGGCCAAGGAATTGTGCCTCCTCTGAACACATGTCCAACAACCGCTGCAGGTTTTTTGCATTGCTGGCCAGAAGCACGGATGTCACAAGCATAGAAGAGGGCAGGTAGGCAATGAGGGCAAACAGTTCCCTGATCACAGTAGCTGAAAGCAAGACCCATGTCACATTCCATCAGCTTCTCCATGCCAGCAACAAAAAGCATAAAGAGCAGAAGCAAAAGAGGGCACCTCTGGCACAGCCCTTTGAGTAATTGTACTGGTTACATCCTTTTGCCTTCTCAGTGGATTACAGCTTCATTACTCCTGTATAGTGCTTCTAGGATTTTCTATAAGTTTGCAGGTATAGCTTGTTCCTTTAGCAGTGCCCACAGCAGGTAATGCTCCACTGAGTCATAGGCACGTGAGATATCCAGGAAAGCTGGTAGTACAAGATCCCTTTCCTCTTTCGCCACGATCTCAATAGCTTGTGCCACCACAAACACATTATCTTCCAGGCAGTCTCCCTGTCAAAAGCCATTTTGGAACTCGCCAAGAACCCCTTCACCACAGATGCCCATACATCTCCACATGATATGGCAAAGGAGCTTGTACAGCGCCAATGTAACAGCAATTGGTCAGTAGCTGTCCTCTTGGTTCTTATCGCTACTTTTCTTCAAGATAAGCCTAATATGGGAGCACTTCCAGCTTTTGTGGATTTCACCATTCATCAGAACCATGCCACCAGTGTTCTGTAAATGGTAATGCATATATGGACAAGCTAAAACTCTCTATAGTTAGCACATGGTATTTACACAGGTTGTAGGTTTCTTAGAACAGTATATTTGATGAGAGATTATATGTGTGTCTTGAAGTTGAAAACACAGGAAGAACAGTCTGTTACCAGCAGTTAAAGTTTGTATGTAAAAGGTCATATTCACAACAGAATGTTGGTTTCCTCCAGCTCCAGCTTTAACCAAATTTTCCTTCATTTTCGTTTCATGCAGAGGTGGAGGTGCAGTAATCGTTTTCAGTAAAAATTTGTCTTAATGGCAACTTTAAAACATCACAGCATCTGTGCACTTGTTTCAATATGCCATTTATGATCAAAAGGAGCAGGCATATTGATGATACCGCATTTTCTTTCCCAGCGTGTATTCACTCGTCATTCATTAATGTGACCGTGCTTTTAATATGACTTGTTGCACTGCTGAGAATGAGGTTTTGGGTTTGATCGAGACTATGGCAGCTGCATTTCGATGGGGGCAAAATGCAAAAATGCATGTATACTGTGCATTGAGTGCACTTCAAGAAAAACCTCAGCTGGCCAAAATTAATACGGAGCCTTCCACTACGGCGTCCTTCTAACCCACTGTGAGGTTTCAGAATTTTAAACCCCACAATTTTTTTTTTCTATTTAACCATGTTTGAAGCATTACATAAAACTAAAGCCCCCTAATACTTTTACTTTGAACTCTGGATCGTTTGGACCTGCTTTGCATGCTGTGCATGTTGTAGGAGATTGATAGTGCTATAACTGGTGCTTCAAATTTGATTGTGCTTTTGAAGTAAGAACTGGAGAACTTGATGTTTTTGTTGTACCTATTGTTCCTTGATCTGTGCATGCTTTTTAAAAGCAAACTTGCATTATTTTCATATATATGAGGCAGCTTTATTCTTGCAAACATCACTGACTGCTCACAATGTAATAAGAGAAAAACATTTGAAAGTGTCATGCCGCATTCTTTCTTGAAAATAGAGCTGTATTGAAACACCCACTGAGCAGCATGTTCCTTTGGCTAAAGGGGCATGACACAGTTATCCTACTATTCTCAGTTTATCATTGTAACTGTTGTAACTGAGAGTAGAGGGGCCAATATGGCTACACACGCACAAAAAAACTGAGCTTTCAGTGCACATTTAAACTTGAAAATTTCAATTTCAAATCGCTGCCTTGTAGCCCCTCCAACCGACAGGGATCACCATTTTGGCCTATTGACTGTGTGATGTTCGGAAGTGTGGGCCCACCGCTGTGTTGTCTGCTCCGAAACAGTCCAAAATCACATCAGCCATCTTGCACCGAACGCTCTTGCACACAATGGTGCAGCAAGGGCAACACCGTTGAATTGTGGCCACTATTATTTCACTTTTGTGATAAAAGCAGCATAAACTAGAGAATTCATGCAGGAACTATCTGGGCTGATTGTGGAGATGCACATGTGAGAACAAAAGGATGCATGGCAACCATGATGTATTTCTGGCTCCTACAATCAATTCTGGCACTTGCAATACAATATAAACATGGCTTTTGAGATTGGCTGCCATTACTTCGAGGAAGCCATTACTGGGGATGAATTTTCATTTCATCACCAGTTAGTGTTGCCAGACTGCTGTGTGATTGAACTGTGGTATAAAAAATTTCAAATATAAACTTTCTGCTGCACTGAATGCACATAAATTATGCCAGTTGCTGTGCGACTCATACAGTTTAACGTGCAATGCATAATTTAAGCTAGAAAATTTGGTGTGATGGCCCCTTTTGTTACCCAATTCCTGTGTTACCCACTCGTTTTATATGCCTTTTTTGTGTGAGGGTCATAGTTTAATGTGCCTGCATGCTGATATCACAGATATGTTCTTGCTATTGAAGCCTGGACAAATTGAAATGTTTGTGATTTACATTACTGTGATCATTGTTGTTTTATGTACGAGTGATGCAGCTACATGCCCTAGATGCTTGACCAGTGCTCAGCACTTTATGGTCTTGTAGCTGCACATGCTTGAAAAACACTAGTCTACTGCACATGAACATTCTCACTCAGAAATATAGCTCAGACTTGTGTCCCTCTGTACATAGTGTTGATTTCATAGCCATGAGCAACCATTTTACACTAGCTGTATATGTAGATACAAATCGCATCACTGACAAATAAAGTGGTTCTTCACTGCAGCCTTCATTGATTGCTCTAAGTGCTCTTGTGTGTGGGCATTCTCCGACACTTACTGTAATAGCTGCATCAGCGACATTTTTCATTTTTGCTATACTACTAATGCAGATTGTGCACCATAACCTACATAGTACCCGCAAGATTCATACTCAAGTCCTGCAAACTGGAATGCTGGCCTGGCCACTTGACTAGGCCAAATTGAGGCCCTTTGCAGCAATTAGCGAGATTATCCTCGTGTGCCTTACTGGCAATAGCTTAGGTGAAGGGAGTGCAGAGTCTCTGGCGAGCTGACAGTGGCATGCGCCCACTCTAGACAAGTTCACGTGCATAGTTATAAAGCACATGCAGAAAAAAAAAAAAGCAAAAGCTTGTGTGCTGCTGTAAGGCTTCCGATTTAATTTCCAGAGCAGAACACTGGGCCATATTTGGTAACGATTCTTTCTGTGTAGTTGCCCCCCATGTGACTGCTTTGTATGCCACTGCACCACGGCCACATGCTGCAACAGATGGTAAGAATGTGCCGTATTTACTCGCATAACGAGCACACTTTTTTCCCCCAAAACATGCAGAAAGCTGGGGGATGCGTTCATTATGCGGGGTAAAATTTTGAGTGATTTCTTTTTCCGTGGCCACCTTTAAGAACCTCAGTTTCGCCTGAAATGCAAACCATTGATTGCTATAGCAAATGTGTAGATAGCTACATGAAGTAAGGATAGTATTTTTATCAGCCGTATAACTTGCAAACATTCACTTCGATGCAAACTGATTGGCGAGAACGCAGCATGCACAAAGGTATGAGGCACCATCATGGAGGAAGGAAACTGAGGAGAGGCCCTACCCCTTCCGCACGCTAGGAGAAAAGTGTGGAGGAAATGACATAGTAGGTTCTCCTTTGTTTTGCTGTTTTTTTTTTCTTTGCTGTAGTGGCCCCGCCTTTCGGGCCACAATGGTGGCTTTGTTATTGTTCTGTGCGCTCACACGTGTTGCTCCGTAGGTTTCGTACCGTGGCAAAGGCGCCGTGCGGGCAGGTTTGCGTTGGTCTCCGTGTTTTGTTGCGCTGCGTTACCTGGACCATGCTCTACCGGATGTTGCTGTGGCCAGATGGGACAGGAGGAACTAAAGTTCGTGAAATGAACGCGCATGCAACGCTTTACGCAATGTACCGCGCCACGGCAATGGCAACGGACGAAGGAATATCCGCGGGGAATTTTGCCCTCTTTGGCGGAATCATGCTAACGTGCTAACAATTGTTTAGTATTGCTGCGGAGCGCGCGAGTCCAAGCAGCACGGTTGCGCGAGAAATGTAAACAAGAGAGGAGAGCTGGCCCGATAGGCGGAGCAACGCCATGAGCAACGCCAACTTCCGGCTTCACTTTCGCTTCACAAAGAGTGACGTCAGGGCCTCTCCTGAGTTTCCTTCCTCCGTGGTACGCAAGAACTAGGGGCGACGGTACTGCGCATGCGCAGTACCGTGGCCCCCAGTTCTTGCCTACGCAAGCCGCTTGCGTCCCCTAATCTAAAACTCTCTATTGCATTTTACATGGAAGAAAAATCTTGGTGTTTGGTGTCAACATATCCGTGTTAGAAGGACACTGCCCAGCGAAGCTGTCATCATTATTCTTATTACTCTGGTAAGTTGTTCTAGTCAAATGTGGCCACTTTATTAATGCGTAAAAGAAATAGGCGCGCATTTTGTATGAGAAAGTTAGCTGTTACTTTCACCGCTTTCTGAAACAGGCCCCCTTAAAACGAATTGCTCTTGGCTTCTAACACGACAGCGCGTCATATATAGAGTATTTACATATATAATTAATTCACAAATACCATAGTAGCAATCACGTGAAAGAAAAGTTTCGTGGTTAAGATCGAGAGCCAATCAATTGCAAGCAATGAAATGTTTCATGGTGGCCCTCAGCAGGATTTATCGAAAATATGGCACACCCCTCACGCAACGGTATAGCAACTGACTGTCGTTATGGCGAGGCACGCATTCTTTGCAAAACCCATCAGTACACTACAACTTTGATTTGAAACCACGAAGCAGTTTTTTACAGCGCCAATTCAATGCCTAAAGTATAGTCGAGGTACTACAGCGCAGCTTAGGGTGCCTAGAAAAGAAAAATTCAAGCACCTTCTTCCTCACTATGTCTCGATCCAGCATCGTTTAATTATAAACTGAGAACTATTCGCTTCGTCAGTACATAAAAGAAAACCTCGCGAACCTTCATAGAGGGTATTCTGTAAAAGTCCACCTAAAAAGCTGTACGAGCGAGGAGGAGACGAGCGGCCCCAGCCAATCAGCGCGGCCGAAATGGACAGTCCACTGGGTAGACTCCTACAGAATACCCCTACAGGAAGACACCCCAAGCCTTACATATTTCACTTGATTTTTTAGCTCTTCAGCAGTGAATTATAACATCTTCAATATGTCCCATACTACTAATGAATGACGCTTCAGCTTCTTTCTGGCTGCAGCCATACGGCCCATAAGGCATATTTCACTAAAATATTTGGGCCGAGCAGCCTGTGTCAGTTCGCCAAACAGATTCGTCATGTATATTCCTCAAGCAACAAACACCAGTAAATTGGTCAAGTCAGCTGAACGTGTAGCACGGAAAAGGAATTTTATATTGGTACATTCCTTTCCGTATTCTGCGAGCAGCTGTAAGCCTCAATTAGCTTTACTTCAAATTACCGCCACTTGAAATAAACACGTGAAGAGCCGCCTAATTTTGAGAAGCAGTTAAAGAAGCAAGTGGTGCGGGTAGAATTTAAACCGCAGTGCTAAGTGCTCTTGTTACTGCCGAGCGTTTCTGTGAAGAAATGCAAAAATTCGATATATCATGAACTACTCGTCGTCAGCAAAGCTGTTTTAGCGGATAAAAGTCAAGGTAACTGTTGTCGAAGTCATATATAGCCAGCGTTTGTGGCATACTTGTCGCACCGCGCCAGGTGTGGTATCATAACTGGATTCTTATATGCTATGTTCTTGCGGTTGTCGATGCGCTCGTGAAAAACCCGCAATGCATGGGCTGGTCTGCGCTCCTTCGGCTGGCGCTGTAGCGTTGCCTTTGAGAACAGTATTGTCTAAGAAATAGGCTCTTTGAATAAATTTTCGCGAACGAAGACGTCTTAAAAATATATTTGAGACGACCGCCATAAGTATACAAGCAGAGGGAACGAGAGCGAACAAACGAAAACACTGCAGAAGGCGCCCGGACGCGTTTTTACAATTGCTGGTAGGTACAGCGGGGTGTGGCGCTTTTTACGGCGCTCGGCGTTTCTGCGCAGGCGCGAGTAAGAGCTGGCGCGAGAGAAAATCTGGGGGCTTTTGCTCCTTGAATATATGACTCAGCCTAGGCACTACGGAGGAGGTTTCTTAGCGCGCGTTGTATTCGTTTGTCCCCTAGTCATGCCGGCATTGCGGAGTGCGGTCGAGTTTGTTTAGGCTCCGCCGCTGACTGCCCGCGCTGTGAGGCAGTGGGCGCGGACGCCGCTTGGTGATCGCTGTGTCCGTAGGGGCAATGTTCTGAATGGCGTTGTATAAGTCGGGGGTCGCTTTTTTCGTCGGGACGATAGATCGGATTTTTTACAAGCACTGCTCCAGGAGGGCACATGTAACCGGCCAACGGCGTTTTTCCGCGCATGCGCGAGTAAGAGCGGGTGCGAGAGAGGAAATTTGGGGACTTTTGCTCCTTGAAAATATACTCTGCCTAGGTACTACGGAGGTGTTTCTTGGCGCGCGTTGTATGCGCTTGTCCCTAGGCGTGCCGGCAGAAGTCGCGGGGCACGGTAGTGCTGAACTTAGCATCGCAAGTTGGCGGCTCGACGCAATTTATATTTATTGAATCATGTTTTTACTAATGAAAACAACGCGTCATTTCGCATTATTGGCGGCGCCTCCAGGACACCAAAGCGGCAACGGGGACATCAAAGCTAGAAGCTGGACTGGCCCGTGGGTTGGGGCTCGCAGAGGCGTGCGCGTGCCAGGGGGTGTTCGCATACGCCAGGGGAGTATAAGATCAGGGGAGTATAAGAGTGCAAGGGGAGTATAAGATCGGCTGTCCGCTATCGCGGACAGCCAATTTTTTATGCGAACACCCCCTGGCACGTGCAGGCCTCTGCGAGCCCCAACCCACGGGCCGCCCTGCTTCCAGCTTTGATCCCCCCGCTACCGCTTGGGTGCCCCGGAGATCCTGCGCCACCTGCTTTAATATAACCTCAGGTGCTCTCCTGAGGCCGCCGTTGGCCGGTTACATGTGCCCTCCTGGAGCAGTGCTTGTAACAAATCCGATCTATCGTCGCGACGAAAAAAGCGACCCCCGACTTATACAACACCATTCAGAACATTGCCCCTTCAGACACAGCGATCACCAAGCGGCGTCCGCGCCCACTGCCTCACTGCGCGGGCAGTCAGCGGCGGAGCCTAAACAAACTCGACCGCACTCCGCAATGCCGGCATGCCTAGGGGACAAACGAATACAACGCGCGCTAAGAAGCCTCCTCCGTAGTGCCTAGGCCGAGTCATATATTCAAGGAGCAAAAGCCCACAGATTTTCTCTCTCGCGCCCGCTCTTACTCGCGCCTGCGCAGAAGCGTCGAGCGCCGTAAAAAGCGCCACGCCCCGCTGTACCTACTAGCAATTGTAAAAACGCGTCCCGGGCCCGTCCTCTCTACGGCAAGGAAATCTCGCCGTTCGCGAGCAAAACCGCCTCTCTACGGCAAGGAAATCTCGCCGTTCGCGAGCAAAACCGCCGTCGCCTGAGAACGGCAAGCGGCGTGCGGCGAATTTCCGTGCCGGTAACGTGGACGGGCCTTCACATTCAGAAAGGCCAAGCGAACGAGAGACCGCTCCGAGCTGCCGAACTATGCGACTATGCGAGGAGATAAGCGGACAACACGAACGCCGCATATCCTGGGTCCCTTTCGGAGCCGGCCGGACACTCAACGGGTCGCAACTCGCCGCACGCAGTTTGCCGTTCGCGGGCCGCCGTGCGGCGTTCGTGTTGTCCACTTCTCTCCTCCTGTGTCCGTGTCTGCACGCCTTACGCCTTCTTTGCATTAAGAAAGGATTTCTATATGCCTGTAGCTCGGTCATAGTGGGGGCTATGCTCGGTCGCTCGTATCAGCAGGCTAAGTAATCGGCATTTCATCGCTACTCATCATACGTCACGTTTTTGTGCTAGTGTGCTATGACTTCAATATTTTCGTTCCTCCTCTGTGACGTCATAACTGCCGCGCTAGCGATGGCTCTCAACCACGAGAAGGAGCTTTTAATGACTTTTGGAGCTGAATTAAAATTATTTTGAAATGTTTGCAGCGTCCAATACCTCGTTGTGGGTGTCCTTGCATACGGAAGCAGCCTACAACATACTTTCTATAGCCTCAAGATTTGGTGTTCCAACCCCTTTAACTTGCAGGTCATGAAGATATGGGTTTAAATGTTCCATATTCTCGTATTTTTCATCCACGTAGGAGAAAACTACGCTAGGCTTCCCGCAGTTTACAGCGATATGTCCGAGTCTGTAGCACTTATAGCAGCGGATCGGTCTAAAAGATTCGAATTTTCTTTTCTGCTCTATTTGTACAGTTTCCCGTTTGATTTCTCCTCGCTCTTTTCTGAGGGCTTTTCCTCCACGTCTACAGGCTCCGATCGTCTAGTCTGCGAACCCTTCTTGAACGGAAATGGTTTCCGCGGTCCATTTCGACCGTCCCAATTTCCGTCCTCGGCGTTCAGCTTTCTACGTGTTGCATACTCTTCGGCTAATTCAGCCGCCCTTTTCGCAGTGTTTACATTTCCTCTGTCTTGCACCCACAGCTTCACAGATTGTGGGATGCTTCTGTAAAACTGCTCTAGACACATGCATTCAATAATCATGTCTCTGCTCTCGTACGCTTCTGCGCTTTTCAACCACTCGACTAGGTTCGCCTTTAAGCTATATGCAAACTCTGGATGTCCCTCACTATCCTTCTTGTCTGTGCTTCTAAACCTTTGCCGAAAAGCTTCGGCTGAAAGGCGGTACTTCTTCAAAAGGCTAGCCTTAACTTTCGCATAATCATATGCCTCCTGTGCACTGAGTCTGGCGATTACTTCCGCAGCCTCACATGGCAACGTAGACAGCATCTGCTGTGGCCGAAGCCTCACTCGGACCGAAGTTCTTCTTCTAGCAAATCCTTTCAAAATTTCCTAGGAACAAGCCTATGTCGTTCCCGACCTCAAATGGCTTTAACAGCCTGTCCATGCGGTATGATTCTGCCTCACTTGATCATCCCAGAGCCCCTTTACTTCCTTGAGACAACTCCAAACGTTTTCTTTTAAGCTCAAGTTGCATTTTTCTCAACTCGCGTTCCTCTCTGTCCGGTTCTTCTCTCTCTCTCTCTGTCCCGTTTCTCTCTTTTTGTAAGAAGTTGAAGCCCAATTTCAATGTCCTCCTCACTGGCCTTTTCGGAAATCAGCTTCAATAATTCCCATTTTAGCATTTCCTTGTGTAACTCTAGACGCAGTTCCTCACCAACAATCAACAATTCGTCTCTCAGCAGTGTCTTTAACTCCATGATTGCTGCTTTGCTGCCTTGGTCCTGCTCACTAAACTTACCTAGGTAAACACAACCTAGCTAACAATTAACAATCCAGCTTCGCTACTGTTCTAAACAGAACAACCACAAAATGAAGCCTAGAGAGTCAAAGCAAGAACCAAGCACTCACCGCAGACACAGCACCACGTTGCAAAGTCCGTCTCACCGCTGTCAGCCAGTTGTAAGGCTTGGGGTCTGGCATGAAATAGATGGTAACTTGCCCATGCCTTCGTCCAACACATCCACGCTGAGGACGTTGTTGAAGGGAGAGACTTGTTCTCATCGATAACAAGAAATATGGGATTTATTTACAGTATCTACATGAGAACGTTGCAGTTCATCAGTCTAGCATGACTGAAAGAGAATGCACACTCAGCAGCCGCGCCACGGCTGCTTACAAACACTCTGTCCTCCCTAGATCCCTAGGTGAGGGAAAAAGGTCGTTCAACCATCAACCAATTCGGAGCTTCCAAAGTCATCGTAGCTGACCCGCCTTTGAGGGGGAGGGTTCACACACTCATTTCAGCACAGGTTTCACTGAACACACCAAGGTGAGAGGGTTTTCGCAGACACGGATCTTGCCCTGAGCAGGCGCCTCTTGGTGCCAGAGTTGACCCCGCAGACAGTGGCCGCCGCGTCTGTCCATTGACTGTGACGACGTGTGGGGCCCGCGAGAAAGCACCGCAAAACATCCTTTTCTAGGACTTCTCTTGCTCCAAGCAAACCGTGAAGGCGAAAGCGAATCAACTAACAATACTCGGTCCGCCGAACGTGGCTAGACATGCCGGCGCCATTGAGAAGGCGCATTGTTGTCTTTACAAAGCGCGTCGTTGCAGCGGGCCGGGAAAATTTCGCAGGTCGGTACTCCTGCAGGCCGATCGTAACAGCGCATGCCTCGCAGATAGTGAACCGAACCATTATTGCGAGGGGTGGGTTGGCTTATTTTCATTTGACTCGCCCTCGTGCATTAGCAATGCGAGGATACAATGGAATATACAAATGCAAAGATACAGCTTGATAAAGGGCAAAAAAGTATCACTGAAAGCAAAGTTCACTGCACGTATACACAAAACCTAGCAACAAGATATTTAAATATACGTATAAGTCTCCAATTAATCTGGGACCTCCCAGCCTTCATCTGAGGCGGCGGCACCCGCCCCCTGGCCTGCGTGTCGGGGGGTGGGTAGATCCCCTTATCCGTTGAAAAATAAAGTTTATTCTATCTATCCATCTGGTGGGCGGGGGCTAAAGCCCCATAAGCGCTCCCCCCCCCCCCCCCCTGGCTACGCCCCTGATGACTACCGGAAGCTGAACTCCGTAATGGTGCTCGACCTCTAACTCATTCCGCGAGTTTACAATGTTCTTGACCAATTAAGAAATGCAACATTTCTTACTACATTGGATGTAACTTACGGACGCTGCCATGTCCGAATGCATCCAGATGACATTCAGAAAATCACTAGTCATGTCTAATTGACATTATGAATGGCTGGTTATGTCGTTTGGGTTAAAGAACACTCCAGCTACATTTGAAAAAGCCATGAAGTCAATAATTTCAAAACATCAGCTCAATATAGTAATCAACTGCTTTGATCTTATCGTGTACAAATAGCCATTCGACGACCATCTGCGAAATCTCAAACGACTGCTGAAAGCTTTCAGTGTCAAGAATGTAAAATTAGAAATGCTGGAAGTGTCAATTTTCCAAGTCCAGCATTGAGTATATGGGCCGAAAAATAACGCAATGAACTGCGACAACTAATCAAAGCAACGTTGTTGCGATAATCAATTTCGCAACACCCAAACGAAAGAAAGACTCCCACCGTTTTCTTGGCCCCACTACCATCAGTAAATCCTTCATTTCAGCGTTATCGTTCTTCCACTCACAAAACTGCTCTACAAAACCACCAAATGGGCATGGACAGAAGCATGCAAACAAGCCTTTCTGGAACTTAACAAATACGTAACTAAAGAACCAGTGCTTTGCATATAATAACCCTTGTTTTGGGGTTTTATATATTTTTTAATTTTCATAGAGGGGGAAAGAGGTTAGAATCGGGCGTTATTTTTAAAGAGAAAAGCTTCGCAGAAGCCGAGCGTTTTGTTGAATGGCAGCCCAAAGTTTGAGATTTTAATTGTAACATTAACAAACTATTTATACAAGCATTTCTCTACTTTTCGACATGAAGATTCTATTTAAACAAGCAAAATCACTAGTAGTAGTATGTAGTGACAACGAGACCTGCTCATAAATCTTAAGACGAACTAATCAATTTAAATCGTTGTTGGCAGGCATTATTAATACTCTTTAGATAAAGCACAATAATGAAAACAATAAATAAAGGAGTATTTGACAATCCCTTCTTCGTTATCTGCACATTTTAACAAAGGAAAAGGTACAAAGAATAGTGCACACAGGCATGTTTTGCAGGATGTGTGATGCTTTTCCATATCTTACAAGCCTTTGTAGATGTGCATTATCATTATCATTGTAAGGATTTCTGTGTCCGTGCTAGACCTGATGAGTCTTTGCTCCTCGTCTATTATCGTCCCATTTTACTGGTTCCCACTATGGTTCCCGCGTTTGATTACAGCTGCTAGTATATATAGGGTGATTACAGTGATGCAAGCAGGCTTTATCCGAAAATTCGTGCAACGAACACAAGCCGCGATGCATATAAGTCCCCTGAGTTTTCACAGAGCGCCAAGGCACCCCGTCACAGCGATTGACACAACGTTCATAAACAGACATAACAGAAGAGGTCGTGATACAGTGATATTTGGAGCACACTATCCTAAAGGACGCGACAGCAAACGTTCTTGGTTCTTTGTTTTGGTTCTTATGAGCTGTATTCACGGCAGTATCTTTTTTCTTTTTGTTTATTTATCTTTTTTTTTGGTTGGGAGGGAGCACAGAAATCGTAGTATCGCCTGAAATGCGAAGCATCGATTGTGATATCAAATTATTAGACAGCTATACCAAATAAACATAGTAGTTTTAACGGCCATATAATCTTGAAAACGTTCGCGTACTAACTACATTAACAAGCATTATCTCCCGCGCGCACAGACAAAAAATAAACGCATCTGACTCGATGACCACGGATAGTTAAACGTGAGGACGAGCGGCAGCAGCAACGAGCGATTTGGCATTCGTGCTGTCTTTCGCTTCAACGCGAACTAAGTATCGAGAACACAGCGCACACAAAGCTATCAACCCTCCGTGCGCCTAGACCCTATACTCATTGCAGATAGCTTTCAAGATAGGGCCCGCGCGGCCGCGTCATACGCAACCGCTGCCGGAAGGT
Source organism: Dermacentor andersoni (assembly GCF_023375885.2). NCBI lineage: Eukaryota > Metazoa > Arthropoda > Arachnida > Ixodida > Ixodidae > Dermacentor > Dermacentor andersoni. The sequence continues at coordinate 273,096,866 of NC_092814.1, forward strand.
GGGGGGGGGAGCTCCACCACTGGTAAAACTGGCGCCGCCGTCGGCGTGACGTGGTATGAGGGATCACCTGGACACAGCGGCAGCGTCGGTTGCTTCGAAACCGCCGAAGCGACCTTAAAACAAAATTTTAAAGTCCCACATGCGCTGCGGTTCTGATTAAGTGGGGAGGTTTTCCCGCTTAGGGGCGTGTTCTTGACAACATTTGAAAGTCATATTATAGGTAGTGACTGCCTTTGAAGGCGTCCAACATGGTAGGCTACTGCTCGGTGCCACAGGGCCGGAGGTACGCAACGGGGCCTGGTGTCAGCCTTCACACGTATTCGCAGGACAAGAAGCTGCGTGAAGCTTGGATCGCGAAAAAAAGGCAGCCATTGGCGGCTTTTTTCGGTTGTGCAACTCGGTTGTGCAGCAAGCAGTTCCGCGAGGAAAATTTCTGACACGGCATCGGTGCTGCGATGTTCGGTGACTTCATTGTAAAATTCGTAACAGCGCAACACAAGACATGAACAAAAAACGACGACATGGCGCTGACTCTCAACTGTTTAGAACCAGCGCCGTGTCGTCCTTTGTTTCCTTACTTTTTGTCGGTGTCTTGTGTTGCGCTGTTACGAACCTTACAATGAATCCTCACCAACTGGCCCAACATGCCGTCTTGATGTTCGGTGTGCAGCAGAAAGCGCGCACTGGGGACGCTCGCTCGCCCGCGCTGCACGGTTAATGTCAAGAAGCTTTAGTCTATGAACTTGTTGATGCTAGATACCCCTAAGTTCGCTGGAATGGAAAGCATATTAAATAAAGGCATGGCATATGCCCGTGTTTGTGTAGCACCAAACAATGAAATGTACTGTATTATTTGAAAGAGAAGCAGCGGGCTGTAATTGCTCGCAGAGAGGACCGATAAACATAGTGCGACGCAACTTGAGAAATAATATTGAAAAGTCCAAGACTTTAGAAGAAAAGAAGAAGAAAAGGCTGAATTGTTGCGACAGGGCATCAGTCGCCGTCGTAGGCGTCGAAGTCCCTATAGTTGTAACGAAATTATTTTTCAACAGCTCTGATAGTGTCCACGCAACAGTGGTTGCTTGGGTACTGTCATATGCTCATATACTGCGGCCTAAAGCTCACGGCACTGTACGAAAACGCGCTCGCAACGAAAGCGAAACATTGTGTGCGGACATGCATGCAGACGCGCAATGGGTCGCCGTGAACACGTGCGATCGCTGCATTGAGGCTTCCCCCTGTTATGCTCCATATGACTATACAGACAGCCCACTAAGAATACATCTCACGTAGTTCGCTCTCAGCGATTGCCGACTTTTCAAGCAAGAAGCCGGTTCGGGTGACTCCATCATGGCGGCTGCGCGCAGTGGGCGTTCACTGTACGTATTCGGTAAAGAGAGTGTGTGTAAACCATTCTGTGCTTTCTGTTTGCCCAAGATTATTAATCTCACAGTAAAAATCTTCCTTCGTTTCGAAAGTATTTACAGAAATGCCCAGGAGCTAAAGCTCCCGCGTGGGTGTTTTATTGAGTGCCGACAGCCAAACCTACGAGAAGCACGCCGCGTTATCCCTCATAGTACGGAAGCGATGCGCTTTCGACAGATGGTGACTCCCCAAGTCCTCGCCCCCAATCGGACGCCCCCCGGTGCCTTGCGCGCGATGGTAGACGGTGCACTTTATCCCCGCCTTCCTCCCTAGCGCGCGCGAGATCGAGCCCCATCTTCGGCTCGATCTAGTACTAGTGCGCTCTACCCACAGCATATGGCGCGCGGTCACAATGTTATCGCACTTGGACTTTGTACAGAACATCATGGCGACGCCAACGATGACGTCGAAAATGTGCCTGGAGTGTCCATATATATGCTATCGAAATAAAACTGGACAAGAACTTGCGTCGATCTAGTTGCCATCGCTGCGGGTACAACAGGGGCCTGTACTAAAGGCCTTACGCGTAGCACACTCGACAAAGGAAAAAGAGCGACGCAGAGCACACACATACACGGTGCTAACTTTCAACGAGTTTATTTCTGGGATCGGAGCAAACATATACACCTCACTAGGTGCGTAACAGAACACGTGCTCTGAGCATACTGACAAAGCAATATCACGACATGCATTATTCCTATTCTATGACTAACATTCATAGTATGCTCAGAAATTTCAACTATATTGTTGATAATAAGCTTAATGATTCGCTGATACATGCATCACTATATACTGCTGTGTGTTGTGCAATAGCCAGGACAAATCGTTCGCGAGTTAGCCCACAACAAAGGGACCCTGAAACGATTTTGGCGACTTTCTACAAACTTACTGAGTCGTTAGAGTAGGTCCTTCTGATCATTAATTTACGCATCTAAGTGCTCCGCGTAAAGCGTGTAATTTATTATAAGGGTTTAAAAATGCACATCGCTGCCGATCGCAGTACACTGCTCGGCGGAATTTTTAGCCGACCCTACTCATATGATGTAAATCACCCATATGACGTCATGTGGGCGAGCTATCCGATTGGCTGCCCAGTGCGCGCCATCTATAATTTTTCCACCTTTATGGTGAACAAATGATGTTCGTAATAGTTTGAATGTTAGTTAACTTGTTTCTATAAAAAGAAAGTAACTGAAAGAGAATGCACAAGAACAATTTCTCACTACACTTAAACACTTCTGGCACAAAGCAAGTGTCGTCTGCTTGTGTTACAACGTGCTCCATTTTGACGTGAGCTCCGCCGTCAGAGAAGGTCTCAGTATTTTCACGAGCACTATGATTCGACTTTGTTGCGTTGTGGATTGCAAACGTAGCGATGGCAATATGTCAAGCTGCGACATCTTGTCACTCTGCAAGGCAGCAGACGAGCGGACTGGCTGCAGCGCATCGGACTGCCGCTATCCGATCGGCGCCAGGATTTGCGCGTTTGCGGTCGTCACTTTACACCGGAAGATTACTAACGCATAGCGTTTCGCGAGTCCGGTGTTAGGGTAAACGCAAGCGCAAGGGGACAGGGCCTGACCGTGTCCCCTTGCGTGTTTTTCACGGGATGAGCAGAAGCGCAAATGTGAATGGTCTTCATGGTGCAGCCACCAGGTGGCACAGAGCTCAACCACACACAGTCGAAGTAAAAAAATGTATTCTTCTTTGCTGCTGGTGTTAATTTTTCGCAGGAGTGTAATCGTAACACGTTGTTCTTGTAAATGTTTAAAAATGTTTTACACTTGGTTAGAGCAATATTAGCTCTTTGTTTGGCTGGTTAAGCTCTGTGCCAGCGGGTGGCTGGACCGTGGAGACCGATCAGGCCACTCACGTACGTCTACGCTAAAGTTCCTTCATTTATGCCGCCACCGTTCCGTCGAAACGCCCGGCTAGCCTGTGGTTACTGGAATACCAGACACGTTCGGCGCTGCGACAGAATGCTCGCAACGCACGCTACTTCGATGGCTCTCGCTTGGGGTCGACTGCCAAGCAGCTGCCGGAGAGCTTGGAGAGGCTTCGCGCGCTCGCTCCTAGAGAACCGGAAGTCGACGACACGACGTGCCATCATGACGCATGGCCAGTGAAGACGAAGCTTAGCCCCGATCACTCGCCGAACGAGTTGAGGGGAAAATGCATGTCTGTGGAGGAGGGTAACTTGTAGTTGTCCGTAGCTCTCTTAATATGAGACGTTTCACACAAATTGTGGTGCGAATGATTAACTTTAGCTGTACCCTACGCGTCTACAAAATTTGTCCGAACCGTTTCAGGGGCCCTGTAAAGAGAGATCGGCAGGTGCATTTCTTGCAGTGAGGAGGATGAGTAAATTTTAATGAAGAGAAATGTAGGACAAACTTGGGTTGAGCAGGCATCAAGCAAGATACATTGTAGCATCCTCTTGCGCTTCCACTCGCTCCACTCTCTTGCCCACAGCGCTTGCCTCTTGTCCACGCTTAAGCCCCCAGCCTACTTTCAGCAAGCGCGGAGAACTACCCATTTTTCTTATCAAATCAAATCATGGCGTTAAGCATACAGAAGCAACAGAAGGTCCATAGTGTGGGGCCCCAGATAATTTCGACAATCCTGCGGTTAAGGTTATAGAGGTATGACTCAAGTTCGCGCGTGCGCACCTGACCCTTTTCTAGATCACAACGTGCCGGCAGAGCGGCAGTCGCTCGTTAGCACTTTCACAGCAGCCCTAACCGTTAGAGCTGTCACCCCTAACCCGCGCGTCGCAGTGAGTTACGTCCACGGCGGGTTCAGGCCCGGGGGTCAGGGTGAGTCTTTGACTTAAGGTGTTTATTCACTTTATAGTTACATGCGTACCAACAAAGGCAACACCAGCAAACACAAACAATACAAAATCACAGCGTCGGAGCGTTCCGAACGTCTGAGGCGAAAAACCGCACAATGTGGAAACCATAAAAGAGGCTGATAAGTGTTCAGTTCACCCAGAGTGGATCCGCGCTCGGGCCCTGGGGCGGTCAGTCGCTTACGAAGGCCGAGCACTGCAGGGGGACGGCTGAATTGAGATGCGGCCAGTCGCAAGCTCCTCAGCCGAAAGACGAAGACGTATGAGGGGAATCGCGCTTCTTCCCGCGCGGCGGAGAGGGAGTCGCCCTCATTCCCCGGTTCATCATGTCAAATTATGTTTTTTGCTTCGGATTGTTGCTTCCCACTCCTGTATTGTAAAACAAGTTTGTAAGGGCTGTTTTTGTCTGTTGATGTCTTAATCGCTGAATGCCAAATCTCTTTTAATAGATCTGTGCAACTTATTAAATTGAATAGTGAACTATGCGTGTAAGTGTTGTTATTGTATTATTATTTGCTCTAATGCGAATTTTTTTTACATAGATCTGTATAATTTAAGTAGCCTCTATTTAGAGGGAACACGGGCCTTTGTGAAGCCGCGCTCCTTCGGCTTTTTACCCATGTTCCTGACATTGTGTGATCATGATGTCGAATAAATCTATCTGTCTGTCAAGAAGGGGGAAGGGAGGGAACGGAGTGCCTGGGCTGCGTCGTCGCGGCCAGGCGCTAAGAGCAGCGGGAGCGAAATGTGCCCTCTCCCCGCTACCCTCCGCGAGCAAGCACGTGATTATCGCGTGATAATCACGCGGCCGCTCCGGAGATATCGGGATGCGCATGCGATCCCACAAGGTGCACCTCAATCCAGAAGTACAGAAGTGTGTTTGCATTTTGCGCACATCAAAACACGGCTGCCGTGAATCAAACCTCCGACCCAGCGCACAGCAACAACCCGCCGCTGTCACTGGACCACCGCGGCGCATCTTCTTCATACAGTCACGATGATTGTGATAATAGTCAAGTTAGTCAGGTATCCCGGCTGCTGCATTGTTTACCCCTATATTCAGATGGCACAACGTTTCAATTTGCGTCATCGCATTCGCCAAAACTTTGCCCCCAGTGATGGTTTATGACTTGTTGCACAGCAGTGCGGGCAACAAGGCTTCCCTCGAGAAGTATTGCTGCTCTTTATGCCTTGAACTTTTCCGTAGCACTTAATACACACAGTTCATTTGAGCGTAAGCTGACAGAGATTTGAGCGTAAGTGATAGACAGGCGCGAAGACGGTGATGCGAATTTTCAGGTAATTTATTTATATATCAACTATTATTATTCAACGAAACCACGAAATAGCTTTATCGAAGACCTGTCTAGAGGCGCACTCATGCTCTCCCACAAAGTCCCGAGCGGGTCGAAAATGCTGCTTTACATGCCTGTTGTTCAGAGCAGATCAATACGCGACACACACCGCGTTGGGCTCAAGTGCTCGAAATTCCGAGACTGGGCCCATCTCCATGATGGGCTACAGGACGGGAGTTGTGCACAGGACGTCCTTATATCTCGTTGGACAACTGCCACCACCAGTGCGCTCCTGAGCTTGCAGCAGGGCGTCTTGGTTACCAGACCCGTTTTCCAGCTCTCGCACCTCAGCCTCGACTACAGCCTTCCACATTTCCACCTTCTAAGGCTTACGCTAAAGGCCTTCCACCTTCTCATTTTACTCCTCTAAGAGCGCACTCTCTGTGCATAGACATGCGCACGTTCACATTGAGCACAGTCTTCTTGGCCCGCAGCTCGATCTTCATGGCCCGCTCAGCATATACTACAGGGTGTTATACGTTTCCGTGAAGCTGAGCTTCAACGCCGTCGCTGTCCCAATCAAGAGGGTTTTGCCCGAGGCACCGAGCGAGTCCTTGAGGATGTGGGTCAGCTTGGAGTCCTGGTGCGGCACTTGCTGCGTCCAGTTCTTCGAGCAGGCGTTGATGCAGTTGCCGAGGCCCAGGAGCGACAGGTTGAGCTTGGTATCCTCGCGCATCTGATCCTTTATGTTCCTACTGGCCGCAGCTGCGCCCTCCAAGCTGGCAAGGTCACTAGAGCACATCGAGGCGCGAATGTCTTTGCTCGGGCTCGTCACATACTCCGCCAATTCGACGTAGCTTTGGAAGATGGCGTGCGACCATGCAGATTCAGCATTCGCATCGGTGACATGATGCGTCCGGCTCTTGTTTCCTTTCAAGAGCAGCTGGAGGAGGGTGCCAGCGTCCTTCACCTTGTGTTTGGTGAGGTTCAATATGGCAATGGTCTTGGCCGGGTCAAGGTACAGCAGGTCTCGAACAACCTTGTTGTAGACTTCCAGATAGGCGACTGCTACGTCGCATGTCTGGCCCTCTGACCGGAGCTTGTCCACGCGCTGGTACAACTCGCTGGCTATGAAGGAGACCACTCTGGGGCATTTCTCGGAGCCCAGCATTGCGAAAGTTTTGCTGGTGACGGTCGAAATGCGCGTGTATACAGAGCAATCGCACTCTTCAATGAGCATCGTCAGCATGTCCTTGGTGGTGCTCTCAAACGCACATACATTGTATTTTGGTTCATCAACGAACTGACCAAACATGAAGCCTTGGCCTTCATTGGGCTTGACGAGATCCCCACATGTCCGCTGTTCTTGAAATTGGAAAGACTCCGCCTCGCCCCTGAGGCCGAACACATGGCACCTGCCGTCCACGACGCGGACGATGCTGGCGATCTCAGAGGCACGATCGCTCAGTAGGCGCACGCGCACTGCCACGTTCGCCCGTGCCCACGGGGATGGCGGGTCTTTGTTCGATTGGCGACGTTTCAGGCCTGACGACTGCGCAGTCTCGTTAGAACGCCGGTTTGGCGCCACCATTGTAGATTCCTGCGTGGTAGCGTACCTCGATGTTGCGGGAGTCGGCCTGACCATGGACGCGGGCGTGATGACCACGCAGACGATGCTGGCGGTTTCAGAGTCACGATCGCTCGGCAGGCCCACACGTACTGCCTGTGTCCAGGATGGCGGTGGGTCCTTGTCCGAGCGGCGGCGTTTCGGGGCTGACGACTGCACCGTCTCCATATAGAACGCCTCTTGAGGTTTGGCGGCACCAGTGTAGATTCCTCTGTGGTAGAGTGCCTCGATGTTGAGGGATCCGGCCTGACCAAAGACGTGGACGTGGGGATATAAGATGGCGATCGTCCAGTCGGGCGCGGGCGCGTTCTCTACCACGCGTGCTCGGCTAACTTCGTCCTCCTCATCACCGTTGGATCAGTGGCACTACAGACGGGCATCCCAAGCCCGCCGTGCCTTTCAGGGTGGCAACGATCACATCGTTTGCTACTGCGTCGGTCATATTAGTGCACAGCGCATGGGTGACGCTCGGATATAAGGTTTTCATAGCAAAGAAAAATATTTTGTGCGCAGAACAATGGCAGTAAACTGAACAGGCAAACGTTAGCAGGTAAGGAGTTCAATTGTTGGCAGTGCTACAATTTTACAAAAATTGTGAAACAACAGAATTAAATTTTTCATTGCATATCTAAGGAATCCTCGTGCTCACAGTCCACAGCCTACTTCCACCCCTCTTTTGGTTTTACTACGTAGTTTTAAGTGAACGCAAAGCAACGCGGTGAAGTACTCTAGTTACCCACTCTTTAAATAAAGAATAATGGAACTAAGCACCAGCATTTCCGGTACTAAATGAACATTCTTGTACCGCTCTATTTATTGCAAAGATGGCGGCGCATCCATCTTTTGGAGATAAATGGCGAATTGAATGGGATTAGGGCGTGAAAAGGGAGATGAAATATATTTCATGCAATGATTTTTCTCAGCAGTGGTGATTAATTACGAGGGAAAATGCACGACGAGCGCTACAGTCAACATGCCACACGTAGAAACAGCAGAGGAAATAGCTCCCGCGCTAGCCATGGCACAAACACAAGCGGACATAATCATCAGTGATTGCCAGACTGCATTACGAAACTTCGCCAACAGTCGAATCTCCGCAGAGGCACAACGACTCCTAAAATTAGGTAATAACCACGACAAAAGTGTGCATCTCATCTGGACACCCGCTCGCACACTCCCAGAAGGTAGCAATGAGGCGGCGTACTGCATGGCTCGAGGGCTTACGGACCGAGCCTCGGTTAGCCCCGCCTCACCGACAACCGCTGAGTGGGAGTGGAAGTGGGAAGATCGAATCACCAGATTTTATGAAATTACACAACACCATAGATTGCAGAGGCACATATTCCCGCCGCCGCACCCAAAATTATGCAAAAATTAGTCTGTCGAATGGCGGCAGTTACAAACCAGATCCTATCCCAGTCCAGCCCATCATGCACCTAATACACCCAGATTTACACATGACTGACAAGTGCATACATTTCGACTCTAGAACCACCCTAGAGCATATCTTATGAGGATGTAGGGGTATAATACGCAATAACTGTGATGCAGCCTCAAACAGCGACAGCCTCCACGCAATCGAAGTCTGCGTTGCTCAGCTCGGACTTGCAGCAACACCCTCCGCCATCCAGCGAGCCGAGGAAGTAGCCAAGGGCCAAGAACCCTTGGCTGAAACCTAGGTGGTGTCTATGCCCACCCCGTCAAATCACAGGGCACTCAATATATTCAGTTATTTGAATTAATTAATGATTATTCTGAAAAGCGGCACAAACCCAGTGAACCAAGTTGTGAAAGAGGTTAGGCGCGGACATAATACATACATACATACATACATACATACATACATACATACATACATACATACATACATACATACATACATACATACATACATACATACATACATACATACATACTCTAAGGATTTGGGTCGGGCATGAGATAGATGGTAGCTGGCCCATGCCGTCGTCCAACTCATCCACGCTGAGGACGTTGTTGAAGGGAGAGACTTGTTCTCATCGAGAACGAGGAATATGGGATTTATTTACAGTATCTACATGAGAACGTTACAGTTAATCAGTCTAGCATGACTGAAAGAGAATGCACACTCAGCAGCCGCGCCACGGCTGCTTATAAACACACTGTCCAGTCTAGATCCCTAGTTGAGAGAAAACGGCCGTTCAACCGTCGACCAATTCGGAGCGTCCAAAGTTATTGTAGCCGACCCGCCTTTGAGGGGGAGGGTTTACACACTCGCTTCTGCACAGGTTTCACTGACCACACCAATGTGAGAGGGGTTTCGCAAACACGGGTCTTGCCCTGAGCAGGCGCCTCTTGGTCCCAGAGTTGACCCCGCAGACAATGACCGCCGCGTTTGTCCATTGACTGACGACTTCTATAAGACCCGTGAGACGGCGCCGCAAAACACCTCCTTGCAGGAGTTCCCCCGCTCCAAACAAACCGTGACGGTGACGGCGATTCCATCAACAATACTTGGTCCGCCGACTGCGTCTAGACATCCCAGCGCCGCTCGCTTGGGGACGCGGCGTAATGTCGTCCTTACAAAGCGAGTCGCCGCAGCAGACCTGCCGGCGCCAACGGGTTGTTGACGAGGTGCATTCTTGTTTTCACAAAGCGAGTCATTGCAGCAGGCCGGGCAGAGTTCGACGGTCGCTTCCGCGAAGATTGCCAGCCACCGCAGGCCGAACGTAACAGCTCCTCCATGGCCCGGAAAATCTCGACTGGCCAGTGCTGATGACCGCTGGGCAGGAAGATATTGGCCGGGGGCAAGGGGGGATGCCTTGGCTTGCAGCGAGCAGCTGTGAAATGATGACACCACCCGAAAACATCCAACAAGGACAGGCAACTGCAAAGCAAACCTCACAACACGGCTCTGCGCTGAGATGACGTATCGTGGATCTAACTTTAGACCCGCTAGGCTACAAAGAAAACACAAGTGCAGAAACAAAAAATGCTGCATTTCGCTACGCCAATTTTTGAAGCAATTTCGTGCTGACAAATTCAGCAATCATGGATGGAGTCCTGCTAAATGAGAGGGGATCTTCTTGGCTTGACAAAATTAGCAATAACAACCCCAAAATTTAAGCGGGATCCTTAAACGCAGAATTCAAATGAGCTTGCTCAAACCATCCGCGTTGCTATGCAACTTTCCCTTCTTATATCTAACGGAGAAGTTGTGCTCTTGGAGAGTGATGCTCCATCGGAGCAAGCGGCCATTTTTGTGTGACATTTGATTGAGCCACGTCAGAGGACAGTGGTTCGGCTGCCCAAACGAAACAAGCCCATTCCTCTCTGAAGCGCTTTAGGCTTCCTCTCTTACAGCTAGTTTACGGCTGGCATAGAAGATACGATGTTCCTCATTATCGTCGCTGATCTGACTAAGTACCACGCCCATATTCCTGCCGCTTGCATCGCACTGAACTATGAATTCCTTTGTGTAGTCTGGCGCGCGAAGCACAGGACGAGAAACAAATAGCGTTTTCAAACCTTGGAAAGCGTTCTCTTTGTCCTTATCCCAGTGCACGTTACTCGGTGCTCCCTTTCGGAGGGCGTCTGTTAAAGGACTTGCTATTTGTGAGTAATTCTGAATGTACCGTTGATAATACCCCACAAGTCCCAAAACTGAACGAATGTCTGTTTTCATGCGCGGCTGAGAAAAATCTCCAGTCGTAGCTATTTTCAGCTGGGCCGGCCGTCTCGTGTCCTGACAGACAACATGGCCCAGATAAATAACCTGCGAACAGCCAAACCTACACTTTTCCGCCTTCATCGTTAGGCCGGCTTCCCTCAACCATGAGAACACCTGTTTGAGGTGCGATACGTGCTGTTCGCAGCTGTTTGAAAAAATTGCTACATCATCAAGATATGGCAAGGAGAACTCCTGCAAGTCTTTTTGAACAATATCCATTAACGTAAACAAGCTAAACGGCGCCTTCTTCAGCCCGAAGCTGAGGGCGAGAGGGCGGAAAGTGCCTACAGGTGAGATAAATGCGGCATAGCGGCTGGCACTTTCTGAAAGGGGAAATTGCCAGTATCCCCGCACCAGATCTATAGTTGAAATTTATTTAGCGGCGCTAACTCTTTCAATTCGTTCTTCATTGTTGGGTATCGGGTACAGCTGATTCCTAGCGATGGCATTTACCTTCCTGTAATCAATACACGAACGAGGGTCCTTATTAGGAGTTTCTACAAGTATTAGCGGTGACATGTAGTCACTCTCAGCGGGTTCAATAACTCCCAACTCTAGCATGCGCTGTATCTCTGCCTCCATAATTTCTCTCTGTCGTGGAGACACCCTGTAAGGCTTTGATCTTACGGGTTCGGTTGATGTCAGCTGTATTTCATGCGTTATTATAGTTCGGTTCTACCTGGCCGAACGCTTAATCTGTCGAGATATTCCCCTAACAGTCCTCTTACCTCATCTAGCTGCTCGGGTTCAAGAGTGTGCGAGCTTACCGAATGTTTTTCTACTTCTTCTAGGCTGATTTCAGAGTTGGAGGTGGCCTTATACTCCTTAAACTTGGTACTATATAGTGTCATCCTGCTCTTTGATGGTATAGTTAACGACTCCGCTCCGCTCTACATACGGCTTCAGCAAATTGCAGTGGTATATCCTCACCTTCTTCCTGCCACCGGGCATTTTCAGAGCATAGTTAGTATCTGAAAGTTTGTGCAACACTTTAACGGGCCCGTCCCAGTGAAGTTCAAGCTTGTTCTTTCTTGAAGGTTTGAGGATCATTACCTGGTCTCCGGCGTTAAACGTACGAAGCCTCGCATTCTTGTCGTAATAGAACTTGGCGTTCTTTTGAGTTACTCCCATGTTCTTTTCGACTAGTTCTTAGGTTGCACTTAGTCGTTACAGCAGATTTTGCACGTATTCAACCACTGTTGGACTCTCTCCTCTTTCCTCCCACATCTCTCTTAACATTCTCAGTGGAGAACGGAGTGTCCTCCCATACGCTAGTTTTGCTGGCGAGAACCCTGTAGCCTCATGAGGAACCGTTCGCAAAGCAAACAAAGTGGCCGGAAGACAATTCTCCTAGTCCTCCTTGTGCTCGTAACAGAGGGTTCGCAAAACTCGCTTAAACACTGAATGCCACCTCTCTAGGCTATTTGACTGAGGGTGATAGACGGAACTGTGTATCAACTTTACCTTGCACTTTTGTAAGAATGTGGAAGTCAGTGCGCTGGTGAATACTGACCCTTGATGCGCCTGAATTTCGGCTGGAAACACAACTCGTGCGAATACTGTCAAAAGCGCGTTTACTACTTTGGTGGAGCTGATCTCTTTCAGAGGGATTGCTTCTCGAAACTTTGTAGCCGGACACAGCATGGTAAACAAGTACCTGTAACCCGACTTTATCATTGGTAGAGGCCCTACCGTGTCTATCACAAGTCGTCTGAAAGGTTCTGATATTAATGGCACTACTTTTAGTGGGGCTTTCCGTGTTTCTCCTGGTTTACCCGAGCGCTTGCAGGCGTGACATGATCTTACAAAGTTTTCTACGTCTTTGAAACAACCAGGCCAGTAGTATTCCATAAGCAATCTATCCTTCGATTTGTTTATGCCTAGGTGGCCAGACCACCTATTTCCATGACAGAGACTCAAAAGGCCCTCCATGTACTTAGTAGGTATGACTAACTGATCTAGAATCCTACCCTTTCGGTCTCTGTAGTGCCGATACAACAATCCTCCTCTGTCTTGTATCGTCACGTTGCGCATAGCAATGCCTTTTTAGCTGTGTGATGGAATTGAGCTAAGCTGTCATCATTGTTTTGCTCGGCTGCTAGTGACTTTCTGTCCACACGTAAGTGCTGATCAAAGTTATTTGAGGCCGGTGATAGTAACGGTGCTGTCTCGCTTGCGAGTGCATCAGCTGGCTCTTCCTGCAGGCGTAAACTTTGACACCCTAGTGATACGCTCTGATTGAGCTGGTCAGCTGGCAGTGTTTCCTCAACCGTTTATTCGTCCCTCGAGCCTAGCTCAGTAACCGAGCCTAGCTCGGTTACTGAAGTTACCTCTTTTGCTACTTCCGCTGGAGCAGCTTTTGCATTTTCAGCCGAAAGCGACGCGATTTTACGAGCTTGGCGTACACACACACACATATATATATATATATATATATATATATATATAATTCTTCCAGAGCTAATTCAAAAAACGCTACTAGAAACCTTTATTTTACATTTTCGCTTGTTTACTTCTTGGAAGTGTTCTTCCTGTGCTTCTGTCATGCACGAGTGCATTTGATGTGGTTCCTTGTTTGCCAAGTAAAGGATAGGTGTATCTCACAGACGTACCTGTGAGGTACACCTTATTTCATTTCTCTTTTGCGGGTTTACGCGTTTTTATTGCGTATGGTGGGCATTATTCACAGTTGTACTAGTAAAGGTACCTCCCGCCCCCCTCATTTTCATAGAAATGTTACCTTGGGTTGCCCCCCCCCCCCCCCTCCGAAAACAAATCCTGGGTATATGCCCGGCTTACCCCCTTCCCTTATTGTGCACGTCGTCGTTGCACGGAACATGTGATGGGAGCTTTCAGCAAAGAAGCTACCCTAAAGTTGGTAATCATTGAGAACTCTTCAGACTGAAGAAGACTGCACTTGGAGTCGAAAGCTAGAGCGATATTACGGACAAAGAAAAGTATGAAAAGACGGAAACGCAAACACGCTGTGCAGTCTGTGGAATGAGACTCCTTGTAATGTTGTGTTTGATGAGTGCCGTATACTTGGGCTTTCAAGACTAAATGTGATTCTACGTGACAGTCGGTTTCGTCACAACTGTCACAGGCCACAGAAGTTGTGTTTTGGATATTTTCGTTTTGTTTACTTCATCGGTGCTGAAAAAGCTAACTTCAAGCAGTGTAATGAAGCCAACTTTCTCTAAAATTAAACAAACGTTTATGGATGCTCTGCAAATAAATATATTATTCTGAGTGTATTTCATCCATTTATTTATTTTGCCGATTCAGTCAGGCACTTCGAAAAAAAAAGGCATTTTGGAAACGTTTTCTTGAAAAATAAATAGCTAAGTAAAGGATTATAGATGTGTGAACTTAAACCAAATAAGTCTAGCTGCAACACAGATTAGTTGCCTTGCTTCATTGACAACCTCAGAGACTACAACAATATGTTTCATGGTTTTACACCTGCTTACTTACAAAAGTGGACAAAATGCATGAGTCCTTGGTATAACGCAGCGCTCATAATTCACAATTAAACAAACGAAAATTAACTGGTAACCTAAAGAAGTCAAGATGAACCTTCAGTAATTCACGAACACTAGCTTCACGCTAAGGTGGCTCATGAAACAGTATGCTTTGTACGAAGAAACTTAGTTGAAAAAAGGTGTTGACTGCCATATACAGTGCCTCGGGGAAATGTATGCAGCAGTACGACGATACCTGCTTTCCATTCTTTGCTCCTGCCACAACAACCGATTGATCATGATAAAATCACTAATCGAAAATTCGAGTGTTAAAATAGCCCCGCACAAGGCACGACTGGCATGACTGGCACCCCCAACGCTTGTCGAATGGGTGTCGCAGTGCTACAGTTGACGTGCCGAGATGGGGCCGAGCCCCTCAAGAAATGAGGGAGGAGGCGGCCCCCCTCCGACTTTAAGCACTGATGTATGCCTCCCTCCTTATGTAATACCCAAACAGGGGCCTTGATGGCGATGAGCGGTGGCAGATTTAGTGGAAAGCAGTATTGAAAACCTAGTAGATTTTGCTATTGTATTTCTGGAAGACGTTAGAAAAATCAATAAATTGCGGAGATTTATCACTGAATCACTAAAGATATGAAAAAAACATATATAAGCAGACCTACTGATAAATCAGTAGCTGTGTCCACAATGCAACCAGCTCTTTGAGACGCATTGTCGCGCGAGAGTTTTGTGGCGCCCGAAGGTTTAGATGCTGTGTTAGAACGTTCGGGAAGGACGGCCTCGCACTTCTCCCGCCGCCTCCTCCCCCAGGCCGGCGGCCGCTGAAAACATCACACATATCGGCTTATAAGTATAGCTATACCTCTACATATGTTCTGCATGGTTAAACGCTCTCTTATCCACGGAACTGCGCAATGAAGCAAGAAGCGCTGCCTAAATATCTACACTGCAACGAATGTACACCTGCAAGCGCATCATACTCCTTATAAATCGAATAGCTTTCTAGATCCGTTCGGCTTTTCGCTAATATTGAGAATCTTCATTGATGGTTACTGAAACCTCTTTTGTCTTTGTCGAGGACCAGACGACAGTTTTTGCAGCTCGAAGCACATGCAAATCTTCATTGCTTTTCCTTCGACAAAGCTGTGTTGTATTACATTTGTCGAAAACCGATTTTACGGCTTCATTAACCTTATTTTTATAGGTATCCCGTGGCATATATCACGAAAAAGCCCCCACTTTATTGGAAGCGACGCTAATGAATTAGCTCTTAGGTATTGCCTCTGGTTAATGCGCAGTGTTTCCGGAGCCCTGTCTACTCCAAGCGGGCTGTCGGAATTAAGATTGGTTACGAATCAATCAACAGTATGCATTCCTTTTTCATCACAGCCACATTTTTCTTTTTGTAAACAATGCCACGTGAGTTCCTCAGAACCCCAATATGCAAATTAAAGCAATGTGGCCGGTTAGGAACCCGGCTTCAAAATTTTACCTTAACCATCCCTGGACTCGAAAACAGATAGCTATGAAGTACCCCAACGTTACAGCAAATAACAGTGGAGCCATGACTTAGTGCCCAGCGATTGAAACGCGATACTCGGAGCGTGTGGCGGCCGGGCCTTTTTTGCTCCACCGGTGGGCTCTGGGGTCAAATATTTGATGTTTGGTATCAAATGAAAGCCTTCGTGATGCATTGTGAGTGCAATCGGCCTCTCAGCGATCCCCTAGCGTTCACCGGAGGCCAAAAAGCGCGGGCCGCCTAGCCGTCCGAGCATCGCGTTTCAGTTGCTGAGCACTGCACATCATGGTATTCACTCGGAAGGGAAAACAGTCGGATGAAATCTGTATCCGTGGTTCACCATCCACGATTTCATCGTGCACCAAATTGGGCACAGCTGCAGCCAGGCACGTACCCAGGGGGCGGGGGGGAAGTGTTGGTGCCCCCCCCCCCCCCCGAAGTTGAGCGGCTCATCGGAAGTCATCATTTTCATGCCTATTTCACTCCTTTTGGATGGCGGTAGTTACGGAATCTCCTGAGGTGTGAAGGCAGGCTTTCTTATCTATTCGGTGCCCGCGCAAATTACTCGAGATACGTTCAGTTGTCACCATCTATTGCAAAGGTCAGGCGCATCGCTGTTGCTTCGTTAGTTAAACCTTCTTTTTTCTGATTGACCCAGGAACGAGGAAAGGGATTCAGTTCATAATAAGCCGGTCTGTATCCTCTAGGAACGAGTTGCGGCCGAAGAAAACGCCAGTTGCGTTTAACTTTTCCTTTTGCTTCATTATTTCCTCGAGTGACTGCTCGACTGCTCGCTGCGACGCTGGCAGATCCTCGGAACCACATACCCGCGATATGGGTTACATAAAGTGGAAAATAAAACGATGCGAAACGGTGTCCATCATGCAAGCCCATAAGCAATATGACTGTCACCCGCTACGTCGTCTGGTTTTTCCCTAATTGTACAGCACTTTTCGTGCAAAACTGGCAACTGGAAACAAAAGTCGCAAAGAGTTGAGAAATTAAGCGATCTACAAAAGGAGAGGGCGGAGGCAAAAGCCAAACAGGAAGGAAAAGCGAAAATTAACAAATTTAACCGTTGTTTGTCAATCAACTTCTTTTCATTTAAAGAGTCACCGCCCCTTCCAGTTCGTGAAGGTGGCCGAACAGCAAATCTGTGTTAGTTACACGTGTTACACCATACAAGTCAAAGTTCGCAAGAGGCATGCCGTGGTTGCTCAGTGGCTTTGGTGTTCGGCTGCTGAGCACTAGGTCGTGGGATCGAATCCCGGCCACAGCGGCCGCGTTTCGATGGGGGCGAAATGCGAAAACACCCGTGTGCTTACGTTTCGGCGCACGTTACAGAACCCCAGTTGGTCGAAATTTCCGGAGTCTTCCACTACGGCGTGCCTCATAATCTGAAAGTGGTTTTGGCACGTAAAAACCCCCCAATTTTTTTTAAAAAACTTCCCAAGCAGTATATATTGTAAATATTTTGTTTCACCATTCTTTCAACTCATTTTCGCCTTTGCGGTAGGCAGCTTCTTCCTCAGGAGTACGCACTACTCGTGGTCTCTCCATACTTGTAGCTTGGATCGGATGTGCGGAACCACTAATCCAAAGCTCCGTATATTTGGCACAAGACCCACCACTGGAGATGCGAGCGCTGCAATCGTTTTGACGATTGGCTGGATTGGTCTGACGATTGGCGCGGCTGCCCGCACTTCTTGCTGGCGCAAGAAGTGCCAGCAGCCACGCGCTTCTAGTATCGCGTTTCAATCGATGGACACTGTTCATTGGCCGCAAACCGCCAGCATAACATGTGTTTCTTTCGCGGCAGGGTGGAATCAACCGTCGATAAATTCGATGCCGATCTGGCTCGATCGCCGAAAATGCACCGTGTGGCAACCGTATAAGATTCGCATTTAATATAGCATTCTCACAGGGGGAAAGGAGTCACTCTAACCCTTTTGCCCCTGTTGCGCTCTTCTTTTCCTCTCCCGCTCGGTCACGCGGCCCCGTTTTAGCGAAGTCCGGCAACGACTGTACAGGGCCGCATAAACAGCTTCGCTGCAAAAGGAAGTAGAGAAAACGCCGCCGGAAGCGGAGAATAATTCCGTGTGTTTTGAATGACGCTTCTGCAGTTATCAGTCGAGCCGCCTGACGTAGCCACTCCCCTGCTTCCGTGGTGGGCGCAGTACGTCTAGAACCGTGGCGCCCTGCGCTCTGCGCGGTTGTACGGGACTTGCGGCAGCGCATCGTTACGCAACTTCCCAAATAACAATACGAGTCGGCGTTGGCACTTAGTAGAGCCGTAAACTAAGGATCCGAAAGAACTGTGATTGTCCCTCAAGTATATATTTCTCTATAACTCTTCCAGAGCTTATTAAAACAACGCTACTAGAAATCTTTATTTTACACTTCCGCTTGTTTTCTTGTTCTTGGCAGTGTTCTTATTGCACTTCTTTCTTGCGCGAGTCCATTTGATGTGGTTCCTTGTTTGCCAAGTAAAGGAGACGCGTATCTCAGAGGCCTACCTGTGAGATACACCTTATTAACGCGACAACGTTAAGGAGCCCGTGTCACAGAAAATCCGGCGCCGGCGTCCCGCGTCGGCCTCCTGTGTCGGACGTCGCCGTGGCAAGAAGAATGTCGAACCAAATTTTGAACCACGCCTACCAAAACACTTCTCATGCCTTGTCTTTCATTCTTTACAAAGTTATTCCTCGGAATTTTGAGAACGGCAGCCGGCAAACAAACGTAATGGGAAAAAACACCGACAGCACATGTCCGTTTATGTTAGCTCTTCTCAGACTGAAATATTAAAAGTGCAAAGAGATAATAGGAGTTCGACCCAAGCAAGAGGCCACGTTTCTGCCAGAAAGCTCGCCTTCGTGCATAGCGTTCGCAACCAGCGTTTCGCGGTAAACGTTACGGTTGCATAAGCTGCAGTTGCCCGGAAACATGAAAAGTAGTAAGGGGTCTTTGAACGCTATCACGTTCCACTCTTAAAGGCGAAGCTTAAGCGTCTTCCAAATTTTTTTTCATTTCTCTTTTGCGTGTTTTCTGCTCTTTATGGCGAACGGTAGGCATTATTCACATTTGCACTAGTAAAAGTAACCCCCCGCCATTTTTCACAGAAAGTAACCTTGGGTTGCCCCCCCCCCTGAAGAACAATCCTGGGTACGTGCATTCCCCAGTGCCCAAGCAGCCTAGCAAAACAAACGTGCCTACTATAAATAGAGAGCGAGCACGATTGTGAAATTAGACGGTGAGACCCCTCGAGCTGTTACATAAGCTAGGCATGCGAGTTTTCTAATGCGTGTAATTTGTGTATTTGGTTACGTTATTTCTACGCTATAGTGTCCCTACACCCCCTGCAGCACACGCAAGACGTTTCCCGTACCACTTGCGGCTGCGTCTCTGATACAGCCTACCCAATATTTTATTTTGTATTAAAATATGATGAAACATCCACACGAACAAGGATAAAAAGCAACAGGGGACGGTTTAAGGGTGTATGTAGGATCATAAAAAATTCTAGAGTATTACGCGCTGAACCACGTTCTCATTATGAGGCACGACGAATACATATATAGTCGGTAACTGCGGATTAACTTCGACAACCTGGGGTTGTCATCCTGTTGTAAAAGTTGACAACCTTGGGCAACCTGGGCTAAATATAATTGCGCTAGCATTTGTGCATTTCGCCCCCTATTGAAGTTCGGCCGCCGCGGCCGGGATCGCAACCGCCAGCTCGAGCTCTGCAGCCCAACGCCATAGGCTGCGGCAGCGGATGTGCATCATTACGCGACTAGTAATTTTTGCGGAAGTATGTCCAACACACTCAGAAAAAAAAATTGCACCCGTTGGCGCTTACGCTGTCGCCTATCAACAGTAGTTATCAGTCTTGCGTGTATTTTCTTTAGGACTTAGAAGTTGCGCCCCTGGTGTTGGCACGCACGTATCAATGCGACAGAAGGATCCAGACAAGAAAGTGGCATGGGTAGTGGGTCAAGTGATTGAATTGCACATAAGACAGACAACGATTATTGCTGGGGCACAGGATCAGTAGCAAAGGGTGCTAAAGGTTTTAGAACGAAGTTAAACTGTATTTCACAGATCGACACAACCAAGTAACTTTGACATTTTCTTCGCGAACGGCGGTACGTACTTACAGTATAGCGCTGCAAATAGCGTTATGTGACTTGTAAAGCGTCTGTAGAATGAGAGTTATTGCTACGGGCCTCAACATGAGTTGACAGAAAATCTAAGAAACATGGCCGGATAATTTGAATAAAGCACTTTTTGCCAGTGAAACAAAAGCTGAATTTATTATCTCACACGCGGGCCGCAGCGGCTGCTCAAGGAGTTCCAAAAATTGGTGACGAAAGCTGCGTCGAGTTTTAAGAGGATCCTTTACACCATTAGCGTGTGCAGGTAACATTTGCTCCATAAGAAAGTGAAAGAACGACCGACTCCTCAAAATGTTGCCAGTGTGTTGGAACTAGTCTGGAATGTTTCATACGCCGCAAAGAAAGTACAACACAGGCCAACTCGGTGACTTGTCGAAATTTAGTCACAATTTCGACAACCTGCCGCAAAATGCTCTTTCTCCGGGCATTTCAGCTAAGGATTTTGGGTGTGCGATTGTTCACAGAATTAACATTGTTCACGAAATTAAAGGAGTACTGACATAAAAATGTTCGATCTTATTTTATCTCCTGCAATAAGTAGCTAATGACCCAGTAATCACGGCAAGAAACATCATTGGCTTCAGAGCGCGACAGGTAATTATTTGGAGCCTTGTTTGTAGCACGTTGTAAAACCGTGGTTTGTGGCGACCATTCCAAGTTTCGGTTTGAGAGAGCAACGAGATGGCCAAAGAAGGAATGTAAATACAGCTGGACACGTGACAACGCAAAACTAACGTACACACGCTGGCGTGCGAGCCATCGCGAGCTTCGTGTTGCCAGTTAGTCTGCTACGCCTGCACGTGCATCATCGCGCTCGTTTTCGTCCTCCAGCGGCGTCTATTTCTTGCTTGCGGTAGTCGACGTCGAAGTAGCCGTGGCCAACCACATTTGATCCACTAGAAAGCAGCTACTCGGAAAGTGCGGCTAGCGACAGCTGTTAACGTGCGTACGCTCCTGTACAAGTGGTACGAGCCATTCGTCGAAGGCGCTTTGGGAATGAAGCATATTTCGGAGCAGGACACAAGGCGAGGTAAAAGTAGACACAGCATCAGGCTTGGGGATGCGTAGTCTTGGCGGAAGATCATCGGACTGCTCTAAGCTCGGCCAGTTTTGTTTATATATAAACTATGGGCACGCTCGAAATGAAACGAGGAAATTTGGCTGCTCTTGAGTGGGGTCCATTCTAAGCGTCCAGCGGCGCGCACGAACTCGGACCCCTTCTGCCGCTTATCGACGCCAACGAGCAAGCCAAGCGGGCTGACGATCGCTGGGAAACGCTCGCTGGCCGTCGGATTCGAGGCCGACGGCCCTTGCCACCCGTCCGCAGCTGGTAATAAAGTATCTATATTCGTCAACACAAACAACGTCTCCACATTTATGTCACTCATTAGTGACAATACAATTAGTCTTCACGACGCCGTTGGTAGCGATGAGAAAACACATTAACCAGGCGAGCCGCTTCGCAGAGACGATTGCAGCTGCGGCTGCGCTGACCGCTTGCGAGTCAAAATCACGCCACCGATCTACTATAAAAAAAAAAAAAGAAAACCGGCACGATTGGAGGGGTGAGTAACTTGCTCGCAGCGCCCGCCCAGACAGCAGCGCAAACTCGTGACGTAGCGTCTTCTCGGTTGTTTACATTCCTTTCCTGATGTCGATGTCACGAGGTGCGGCGTTTCGCGGTTGGCTGCGCGCACATAATTTAAAATTGATTTTAAATATGCTCTAAGCTGCATTCGCCATTGATATATTGCAGACGATGTGTGCATGCCCACATAAATTGATCTCACACGTTAACTCGACTTCGAAATTTTGTGTCAGTACTCCTTTAACATTGTTCACGAAATTAACACGCTCAAATGTTTTCTTATGACTACCTACGACACTTCGTACCACTGTGTCTACTTGTGTCGTCTGTAAAAACATTAAAATAAAAGAAATGCGCGCTCCGAAAATTTGCAGCTGAATATATTCCAGTGAAATTAATTGACCGGTAAGTAATAAATACAGAAGAATGTACAACGCTCTCTAACAGGAAATTTTGAATGGTCATTTTTGCGTCAACTGCGTTGCCAAATGCATTTGATTTACTAATGCATACACAGTACATTGCATACACTAATGCATACACAGTACACAGTACATACCCAAGAAAGAGGATGGGGAAACGGCGCCGCGGTAGTTCAATTGGTAGAGCATCGCACGCGAAATGCGAAGGTTGTGGGATCGTCCCCACCATCGGCAAGTTGTTTCTTCATCCACTTTCATTTCCAACAATTCATCGTTTCTTTATTTCATTTATTATGCAGAAGTAATTTTCCCTATGTTGTCCTTGGTGTCAGTGTTTGTTGGCTTCTCACGATATCACCCTGTATAGCAGTTCAAAACGCTTTTTAAGCCTGCTTCTCAAGAAACCATCCGTGAAAATCCGCCGGAATTGAGGACGGGCAGTCAAACTCGGCAAAGGCCAGTTGTTTGAATGTTTTCGCGTCCAATACCACCAGAGCGAGCTTCTTCTCGTTCTCCTCGTGCAGAAGGGAGCTCAGGACGACACCATCGTCTTCCTCAACAGCGCCTGGACGCGCTACAAAGACAGGTTCTGAGGGGAGCCATCTTTGCCTTTCCCAGCGCAGCCAATCGCCCGTAGTGACGTCAAGCTTGGAGACGAATGCTATGTGTTCTTCGCCTTCGATGTTGCTGAGGTTGTAGCTATACTTGTATGGTTTCCCATTGCGGCCTTGGTTGATTCTAGGAACTTCCCCCCGCAGCTTGCCCTTTGCTAGTTCCCGGGACTCGATGATCACATGCTCGCCCGGCCCTCGCTTCAGAGGCAACGAAAAACGACGCATTTTTCCCATCTTGAACACGACGGGCTTTTCCAGCGTGTAGTCGAGGGACCTGATGATGCTTTCGTCGTCGAAGCATATTAGGTCGACCACTAGCTCGTCGCCCTGCTCAAAGGCGTTGATGTGGTGGAAAGTGCAAAATGCGGCGGACTCAAACACGGCGGGGTGAAGCTCCCCCGTTTTCTTGTTCATCACGTGAAAGCGGACGTTCTTCTCGGCATCGAAATTCAGGGAGTTCATGTACGCCTTGTAGCCCAGGTACTTCGTCGCTAACATGCAAGGCAGGTGCATGGAAAGAGACTGCTCGAGCACGACCACCCACTTTTCGGTCATTCCGAAACTGTGGATGTACGGCAGGGATATGCGAGATTGCAACGGTACCCTGCCCACGGCTCTGACACGGTCCACCGAGCTTTCGGATCCGCCGGGGGGAAAGTGCACAAGCACGAAGGAATGACGCGCACCTACGTGTGTACCGATATTGTACGTAGCGCCGTCGTCGGGGTCCAAATGTGGGTGGGCGGTGGCACTGTGCACAGCCACCATTCTACTCAAGGTTTTCTTCTCCATAGTCTCCAACGACGCAGGGTCTACTCGAGTCATGTGAGGTGCCTCCGTCATGGCGTACACTTCGTCGCCCACGGGCATCACGTTCACCAGAGCGTTGTCGGTGGCGTCCATGGAGAAATACGACGCCACCCGTTCGAATACGGTGGCACAAGGGTCAGGGTGCGCCGCGGTTCCAAACTCGGAGACGACGATTCTGTTGGCCCTCCGGTTGCGTACGTATGCTTCGCTCCGCAGGAAGCGGTTCTGGTAAATCACTCGGCCATTCTCTATGGTGAACTGCCTCAACAGAGCGGGACCGTCGAATACATGGTTGTAGTGGTCTGGGCCGATCGAAGACATTCCCGGACCGTTCCGTAAAAGCCTACCTCGAAGCCAAGTTGGCAGCTCTCCGCGTAGCAGGCCCGTGACCGGCTGCGAAACTTCGGGCACGCACGAGCGCCTGTAAATCTTTCTCGCGTCGATGCCTGGAGCCGATGCTTCTTCTCTTGCGGCCATCGCTTGCTGTCGCCCGCTCCTAGTCGGAGAGAAGCACTCCCCTGTCTTTGTACCAAAGCTATATGGAGAGAATCGTATTAGGGCTTCTAAGGGCGCGCCAATCAGATTATGCGGGCGAGAGGGTTGTCAAGAGCTCAATGTCCTCCCTTCTCTAGTGGATCCGCTAACCAGGCTGTACCGTGTCAGCTCAGCGACAGCGGGCAACGGTTGCGACTGAAATAGAAACTCCTCCTCACTCCGTTATCGACTCTGCGCTAGAACCGGTCTGGAGATAAAGCCTCATTGTTAGGCCGCTCATCTTTCGAGCATGCAGAATGGACGGTGTAGGGCTGCATGATTGTTTTGTATATACTTTTGCAGTGTCGCGAGTTGCCCATGTGTTTTGTGAATAGGGAGGCGTCCACCCACAGCGCGTCGGGCAGCAACCGTTTCTGTTGCTGAGGGGCCGGACCGCCCGCGTGGTGTCGGGTGACGAGCCGCGGCGCGCGCCGGGGGGGGGGGGGGGGGGGGGGGCGGATGCGAAAAACGGATTCGGAGAACGTGCCCTTACGCGCGCTGTGTTGGCATTCCGCCGATGGTCATAATAGGTCCACGCAGACAAACCTCGAGTGGGACGGCGGTATACGCGGCGTTGTGGCGCCGGCTCCTGAGTCCCCTGCTGGTTAGAGACGCAGCCGAGGTTTAGGGGCACCTAGCAATGTTGACCACGTGTTGCGCGTATGGAGCGGGGGTCCACGCCCCTACGCATCCGGGCGGCAACCACGTGCATCTTGTTTTGAGCGCTGAGGAGAGCCCGCTTGGTGTCGAGTGACAACTTGGAGTGCGCGCCGTAGAGAGAGGCGCGGCGCGTATGCGGAGGCCGCGTTCGGAGAACGTCGTTTAAGAACACCGAGTCCGGATGCCGCCAGCGGTCATTATTTTTCTACGAGGAAAGACCTTGAGGGGGACTGCGGTACGCGGTGTTGGGACACCAGCGCCCGAGCCCCCTGCTGGCTAGAAACGCCGCTGAGGTGCGAGATGGCCTCAATAAATCGTGCGTGCCTGGCGTGTTTGCCGAGGCCGTCACTGACCACGTGGAAATAAGAGAGGGAAACGAAGTTGTGGGAAGAAGGAAAACAGGGTTGTTTTCCAATGCATTTACTTTTGAGAGTAAGGCCATCCCCTTGGGTTGTGGCTTAAGCAGACTTTCAACTCTCATTGGCAACTGCTTCCGTGGGATGGGCTAACGACTTTACCGCCCTTTTTCTTTGTCTCTTCCGACTATAACAATCGAAACGAGGCGCTTGTTCCTCAGTCTAGGCTGTAATCACTAAACCTGATCGAACAGTAAGACTCCGTACGATGCAATGCTAGTCTGCGCCGTAACCACTTAGTGGAAGAACAGTGAGACTCGGTTGGTCGTATGTAGTGATAGCTGTCCTAGGCTCTAACTTAAGAAAAAGTAGAAGAGTAAGGCGCTGTTTACTTGTGTGTTTTGTATCAGTGTTCTTTTGCTAACTCTGTATTTGACTGTGTAAATATTTCCGTTTCAATATATCGTCAAGTTTTGTTACCTACAACCTGCCTCCTGCTTCATCAACGCCGATAATCACCTTGAAGAGACATTGGTCGATTTCAAGGAGAAAAGAACTAAAACTTAAGTACCGTGATAATTTGAAAGTAGCGACACTGTCCTCCTCGCGGCGCTTTCCTTCCTCGCCTTTTCACCTTTGCTCCCGCGGAGGGGCCGCAGCATTCTATGGAGGCGCGTTATTTTGGGTCAGTAGCACGGCCCAGTAGCGCTGAAAATTTTGGAAAATGCTGATAACCACATCGTTAATGCTCAAGGCAACGTTTCTCAGGAGGTTGGTTTTTTCCTAACACCGTATGAGCGGGGCATACTGATGTAAAAGGAGCTTTGAGGCGAGTTCAATACTGCAGAAATTTTTTCTGCCACATGATGAGATGCTTTACTTTGTACGTCTAAACTAGTATTGCTTGTGGCCCATCCCTCTGTGTGTGGCTTATTAAACCAAAGCCCTAAATCTCTGATTCAAGGTCGCGTTGTGAGATATTCAAAATATCACGTGACCTAAGGAATGCCGGAAACGCACCAAAGCATGTCGAGACGTGTATAAGAGATGATTACTGATTAGCAAAGTTAATTAATCATTGATTAGTGATTGTATTAATATAGATTAAGGTTATTAAGGAGGAATTAGTCGTGTTAAGGAGAATGAAGGTCGATGAAGGTGCATTAAGCAGGATTAGGGAGGATTACGGTGGATGAAGGAGGATGAAGGTGGATTAAGATGGAATCTATGAAATACGTTGAGGTGCTAAACATTATTGCGTGCAGAATATTTCTTGCATTACTACTTCATGACCACAATCACGATTGATTGCTCAACTTTCGTAATCAAGGCGCATGGATGCAATGATTTCGGCTCGTGTTAAATCAAAAGAAAAAGTTTCCCTACAGAACAAAACCGCAGAAAGGTCTTTTTAAACATTCGCTATTAAAGCGAAGATTTCCGGCCTCCGCCTAGAAGACCCTGCGATGAGGTCGTTTAATTCTGCATTCATTCCTGGCCAAAAGACACATTCACGAGCGCGTCTTAGACAGCTCTCAATCCCAAGATGTGATGAGTGAAGCGTTGCTTTGATCTCACCTCTCAGAGAAATTGGGACGATTAGATGTAATCTCTTGAAGATGAGGTTGTCTTCAACTGTAAGCTCATCTCTGTATGTGAAGTACATGCGCGTGTCTTGGGGTAGTTGACGCTTATCTTGTGGCCAACCTGACAAGATGATAGCTTTCAACCTTTGCAATGATTCATCTCTCTCAGTCACAGACCGAATCTTTTCCAGTGTTTCTTTTCTCACAGGAAGGTAGTGCAATACGTTGATGTTTTCAAGTTCTTGTTCATTGCTTTCGTTAGGAAGGAACGCAATTGACATTGTATCAGCCAAAAGAAATTCTTTGCCTGGTCTGTGCTCGATGACAATGCTGTACCTTTGCGTCTGAAGAATCACGCCTTGTTGTCGCCTTGGAACTTGATCCAATCGTTTTTTCATGATCGCTTGCAGTGGCCTGTGATCGCTGATGATCTCTGTTTCTCTTCCGAATGTGTACTGGTGGAACTTGTTTAATGCGAAGACGATAGCCAACATTTCCTTTTCAATTTGTGCATAGCGGATTTCTTCCGGTGTAAATGCTCTGCTGGCGAACGAGATTGGCTGTCTGTCTTGAAGAGCTACTCCGAGTCCAAGATCGCTTGCATCACATTGAATTACTAACTGCTTTCGTGAGTCGCAGTAGGCCAAAATTGGAGCTTTTGTCACAGCGTCCTTTGCCTGCTGAAATGCTTCTTCTTGCGGTTTTCCCCAGTGGCACGGTGTATCCTTGACAGTGAGTTTTCTCAATGGCTCTAATACACGCGAAATTTTCGGCAAGAATCTGGAGAGATAGTTGATCATTCCGCAGAAGGGTTGTATTCTTTAGACATCGACTGGCTTTGGCATGTGTTCTATTGCCTTGACTTTATTTGGATAAACTTTTAGTCCTTATTTTATCAGCACGTGTTCTAGGAAGACAGTTGATGAGGGTCTGAGTTGAGTTTTTTCTTTGTTGAGACAAATTATAATTTGTCTGCATCTCTGGAGTAGACTCTCTAATTTCTTGTCATGATCGTCGACAGCATCTTTTTCATTTTCGCCCACTCCGTAGACAACAATGTCGTCTGCAACGCAGAGAACTCCGCTAAATCCTTCAAGTGCCACTTGAAGCCTTTTCTGGAATATTTCGCTGCTTACCGCAAGTCCAAGCGGCAGGCGGAGCCATCGATAACGACCGTATGGTGTTTGAAATGTGGTCATAAAGCTTGACTCATTATCGAGAGAACATTGCCAATAGCATTCTCGCAAGTCTAGTTTATAGAAGATTTTTGCTTTGACAAGATCGGGTAGCAGATCATCGAGGATGGGCAATGTGTGACGTTCTCGTTCGAGAGCCTCATTCAGTGCTTGTGGGGCAATGCATATTCCCATTTCACCATTCTTCTTGGTTGCGACAACCAATCTGCTCACCCACTGCGTTGGCTCTGCTACACTTTTAATGATATCTCTTCTTTTGCAGGCTTGCCAATGTTTCTTTTAATTGCGGTATAATGCTGACAGGCACTGTGCAACTTGTTATCGCTTTCGGAAGCGTATCTGGCTCAGTCACCAAGTGTACATTTCCCGGGAGTATTTCTAGAGTGTCTCCAAAAACATCTGGGTATTTTTACACTCTGTGAGGAATGAAACTTTCTTCTGGAATTTCGTCGATTTCAGCCACAAGGTTGTAGTCTATGATTATCAGACCCATTTTCTCAGCTGTCGATCTTCCAATGAGAGGAGTCAAGTCGTCTTTAACCACTATGAATTCCACAGAATGCGTCTGTCCGTTTGCAGTTGTAACTTCTAGTTGCGCCTTGCCTGAACAGTGAACTTTGCTTCCATTCCACGTTCGCAGTGTTGCTGTGCACGGTTGTATTTGCTGTTGCTTGACGTGTCTGCCCGGGATGACGTCAACAGCTGCACCGCTGTCCACTTGAAAAATTACTACTGTTCCGTTCACTCTCAGAAACGTGTGGACTGAGCTTAGTTTGGGGCTTTGAAGTGCCAGTATGTTTTCATCCTCGCTATCTACTGCCAGGCCAGCAATTACCTTGCTGCGTTTACAAACTGCCGCGAAGTGATTTCGTTTTTTGCACTTGCTGCATGTTTGTTTCCAAGCTGGGCAGACTTCTCTTTTGCGCTCGTGGCTCCCACTGCAATACCTGCATTTTGGTACGTCAGATTCTTGTGGTTTTCATTTTGCGCTTTTCGAGTTGGCATTGGTGCGATGGACTAATTTCTTCCCTGCGTGCACGGTCTCGCTGTTTGATGGACTACCCTCTTTAAATGCCTTCATTTTAATTTTCGTTTCTTCGTGTGCTCGACACACCTTTTCAACCTTCTCTAGGGTCGGATCTTCTAACTTGAGAATGTCTGCACGGGCTTTTTTGTCATAGATATCACAGAGGATCTGGTCGCGGATCATTTTTTTTCTTTCATTTCTGAATCCGAAATCGCGCGCTTTGACCTTAAAATCTCTTACGAAGCTGTCGAATTTGCTCTTCCTCCCGTTGCATGTGAGTTCCTAAGACGTATCACGAGTACAGCTCGTTGTGCTTCGTTAAGAAATGCGCGTCGAGGAGGTTGATGACATATGCATAGTTAAATTCTGGATTTGGTCTTTCCTCAGTCGGTCCCCCGAAGTCCAAAGTTTTGTAGATATCAAGCAGTGAAGAACCACTGACGGTGAAAAGAAGTGCTACTTGAAAGTCAGATGGTTCTCTCGCTGTGTTAGATGCTTTGAGGTAAAGCGTGAAGCTCTACTTGAAGGCTCGCCATTGTTTCGCAGCGTTTCCTCTGGAGTCGAATTTTGCAGGTGCAGGAATCTTCTGCATTGCTGATGCGCTGACGTTAGAACTAGTTCACTTCTGACACCATGTCTCGTTATGCCTCGTACAGGGGACGATAGAACACTGGACTTTTGTTAACGGAGGTTAACTGGGTTTATTAAGCATGGAGTACACAGGAATGGGTGTGGTTACATGGAGGTACAGTGAATAGAGAGTTTTGAGACGGGGCGGCCGACCAGCAGGAGAAGAGCGGGAGTGCCAGACGCAACTTTCTATGCCGTCTGCTCAGAGTTTATAGAGGAGGGGGGCTGCCACGATGGCGAGAGCGGAAATTTCAGAAGGGGTGCGTGGCCAGTGTGTAACACTGCATGGATGGATGGATGTTATGAGGGTCCCCTTTGGAGCGGGGTGGTCGGTTGTGCCACCAAGTTCTTGCTATTATACTGCCTAATGTACTACCTAGGTTAAACAATAAAAAACAAGAAAAAAGAACACGATGAACTCCCACAACCAAATTTTCTGATCTCCTATTGCAAACTGTGCTTTTGTACGTCTCCGTTTTTTGTCATTTCCGTACTTTTCTTCCGTCAATACTCCAATCGGCTCTTACTAATCCCTATTGCGGACATGTTTACTTTTCCACTGCACTCGCTGAACCCATGGGCTTCAAGGACGCCAGTGGTGCCTAAATCGACCGGTGGACAGACGTCTTCACATTCCAATAAAACAGGTTCCATAATTTCCCTAGCTTTACCGTAGCAAGCACATAATTCTTCGTTCTTATATCTCGCTTTATAGGTGCGCGTTCTAAGGCATCCTGATCTCGCTTCGAAAAGTAATGAGGTTCCCTTTAAGTTATCATAAATTCTTTCTTTCCTGATTTCGTTTTTTCCTCTTAAGTAGTTGCTCAAGGCAGGTTTCTTTTCCATTGCCGCCACCCATGAGATTATTTCAGCCTCTCTGACTTTCCGCTTGACATTCATTGTTGCTGTGTTGCCCACCCTAAAGGCCGCATACTTGCTGGTAAGCTTCCTAGTTCTTTTCCTCCACTGTGAATAAATGTTTTTCCTGTACAGCTACCTCAACACTCTCCGAGCCCATTCACTTTCTTCCATATTCCTTAGTCGTTCTTCATAGACAATTTTACTGCGAGCTTCCCTCACTTCAATACTAGTTCAGCCCGTATCACCCTGCACAGCTTCATTTGTAGTCTTCCCGTGAGCGCCCAATGCGAGGCGACCCACTGACCTTTGGTGCCCATCGAGTCCTGATTATACCCCTGATTTAAAGCAAACAACCGCATTTCCAAAAGTAAGTCCTGGAACCATTACACCTTTTTACATACCTCCGAGCACCTCGTACCTATTGTATCCCCAAGCGCTCTGTGCTTCATTATGGCTGCCATTTCTATTCGCCTTCACTGTTATGATTTTTTCCTGTGTTTCGATATATCTATTGCCTTCATTTATCCATTTACCAAGGTATTTATATTCTGTTAAACCGATCGGGACGAATAATGTACCACGCGAGCAGCACGCGACACATAGAGCAGGTGGAATATATGCACTGGAATTATTGTGTACATATCCTGATGCGAGCGCAGGCGCATGAAACAATGCACATTAGAGTAGTACTTTTTGCGAATGTGAAGAAACCCAAGTGTCGTGCACAACCATGTGCTGCGCGTCAACTCAAATCGCCTGACGGAAAGTTCGGACGCGTGCTCACTGTGAGTGAGTGAGTGAGTGAGTGAAGAAACTTTATTGCAGGTCCAGCGAGGACGCGAACTCGTTGCGCACCCGGCTAGTCCCACGTCGGGACCGGTAGGTCTAGGCCAACAGCCCGGTCGCGGGCACGCCGGACAGCCAGGATTTGCTTTTCTAGAGCGGGGCTACGCAGGAGCGTGTCCCACTCGTCCTTGGGGTAAGCCTCGTCGGGGTAAGCCTCGTGGAGAACGGACAGACACGGGTATGTGCTGGTCTGTAGAAGTCTAAGCGAAACGGCTTGCGCCCTATTCAACTTGAGGTGGGGGGGGGGGGGGTGGAAAGACCCTTCTAGACATGTAGAAGAATTTAATAACCTAGTTGTGAGTAGTGGGAGCGTCTCGGTGTCCATAGGGAGGACGGTAGTCGGCGCTCCTTACAGAGGAAGCGCGATCGGTGAGGTCACGCGCAGCTTCGTGAGCAGACTCATTCAGGTTCAGGGGAGCACCCTCGACTGACCCTACGTGAGCGGGAAACCAGTGGATTGAATGATGCGTGAGAGCATAGGGACTCGAGCTGCTAAGAAGACGAGCAGCTGGCTTGGCGATGCAACCCTTTTGAAAAGCCCTAAAAGCCCTAACACAGGCGGGCGAGACGATGTGGTGTTTCACATGTTCCCGAAGGACAAGAAGCTTGCAGCGCAGTGGGTACGTGCTGTGAGGAGAGAGAATATTGTGCCGACGAAATCAACTGTGCTGTGCTCGAACCATTTCCGCGACAGTGATTATCATCGGAGCTTGACAACGATGCGGGCAATCGGTATTCCAATTCCGGTGTTCCGGTGCCCACATCGATGCACTCGAGAAATGCGAACATTTGCAGCCATGAACGTCTGGTAACACCGTTTTAGCGTAGCCGGATAGCCTTATAACCAATGCGGAAACGTGTTGTTGCTAGCGTTGCTAGGCTTGCCTAGCGACATTCGACGTACGGTTGCAGTTACCGTAAGGTTACCGTGTTTACCACACGGCGGTGCTAAAACTTCCTAATATCTGTATGTCAGCACTAGCATGCAGTCCGCATACCGATTCTTGATCGAGCCACAATCGCAAAGTCGTGGAACCATAGTCTGAATATTGCACATATAATCCCCCTGGCCATCTCGATCTGGATGTGTATGATAAGCAACTTCCATGACTGTACCTCGCAGCACTCTATGTTGTTCGAGTTGTAGGACGCTCCCAGCGCTGACATCCAGTTGTTGGATCTGGAGGACAATCCCAGTTGCTGTCCCCCAGATTTTGGACCTTGCCGTTGGGTGCCGGAGTTGGCCGAGGTTGAGGATGACTTTGCAATGAAAACTAGAGGTTATTTACATTATTTATAGTGAGAGTACAAAGAAATTAACAGTCATAAAGTCATTACGGGCCGGCAGCAACTCGGACTCTGCGGCCCGTGGCAACAAGCTCGAAAGAGACGAATGCAGGAATGCTCCCTTGCTGCTCCCGGTCTGTGTCTTTTAAGCCCTTCGGTGTCTCGAAGTCACGTCACGTTCGGCCAATCGGCGAGCCCGCTCAGGTGACGCCATTTTCGGCCAATCGGCGAGCCCGCTCAGGTGTCGTCATTTTCGGCCAATGGCAGGCGCCCGTGCGAGTGTACATCACATTCGGCTCAGAGGGTCGCTCCTTGGGCCCAATTGTCCGAGGGATTACTTGTCTGCGGTATTGCCTTCCTAGTCTGCAACTGCCGTCACAATAGGCGGATGGGGGGAGACGGTTTGTCTTTGCGCGACCTTTCAGAGCTGCAAAGCAGCTTCGCTCGGGACCCACGTTACTTGGAATCGTGGTAGGCTCCCCTTTCACTTTCAGGAAAAGTCAAGCAGTGGGACAATAGCTCCCCGTGCAGCGCACGATGTGGGGGACGTCAACCTGCTTGGACGTGCTGCGCCTCGGGCACGTGGTAGATGTGCTTCTGCGCTCCTTAATTAGGTGTGACGCGATTCGAAGTGGTCTGGTGAACTCGAACGAGGCTCAGGAAAAGGTCCCGTATCTAACAATGTGCGCGCTTTGAAGCGCGGTACTGATGTTCGCGATCGTGTATCAACACGCAAAAAACCACCGAACTTTAGACAAGCAGCGGCAAGGCGCTTGACATCGCGGAATTGGACCCGTGTTTACAATATAATGAGAAGTTAGTGCTTCGGCATTCTTCCAGCAGCAAGTTCCCAGTGACACTTTAGTGCGTTTTTTCTCCTGTCATTGCAATGTGCAGCTACATGAAAAAAACATACGTATCAGCTAATATTTCCAATGTGCGAGAAGGTGCACACATCGTTCTCGCTGTTGGCACACTCAACATCGTCGTTGCCGCCATCGCTTTCTGTATCGGCTGTCGGTTAGAACATGTAAGGCGAAAATACAAGCTGTCCGAGACATCAAGAACGTTCTATAATGTTTACAACTCATATGTGAAGCCAGACCAGAACAACGTGCTACGCTCTGAAACAGCGGCGCCAACCGGTGATCCCCGTGAATGACGTCACAGCGGTCCCGACTAATCACGAGCAACAGCGGCGTTCGCGCGATGCCCTGAGGCGCTGGTGCGCGTTTTCTTGCAAAAAACAGCCGCTTGCGTTTGTTTCCACCATTTTTAATCTAGATATTCGCGTTCAATGGCATAAAAACTGTAGAATGCTGCAGGGAACTCATTTCTTTTTCGGAAAGTGTTTCAGCTTCGTTTAAGAGGAAGCTTCAGCTCGGGCCGAACTCTGACGCGGCCTATTCGAATTGTTAGATGCGGGCCTTTTTTCCTAGCATCCTTCGAGTTCACCAGACCACATCGAATCGGCGTCGCAGCTAATTAAGGTGCGCAGAAGCTCATCTACCACGTTCCCGAGGCGCAGCACGTCCAGACAAGTTGGCGACCCCGACCCACCTCGTGCGCCGCACGTAGAGCTATTGTTCAACTGCTTGACTCTTCCCGGAAGTGCAACGGGAGCCTGGCACGGTTCCAGGTAACCTGGGTCCCGAGCAAAGTTGCTTTGCAGCTCGGGAAGGTCGCTTGAAAAGAACCCGTCTCCCCCCGCTGAGCGCTTGCAAACCCGGAGGGAACGCCGGCTGTAAGTCACCGTGAAGCCCTCTGAGCCACACCATCTGCCGATTGTGAAGGCAGTGGCAGACCTGGAGGCAATACCGGTGGCAAGTCATCCCTCCGACAGTGAAGCCCATGGAGCGATCCCCTAAGCCGAATACGACTGCACTTCCACGGGCGCCTACCATTGGCTGAAAATGACGACACCACAGCGGGCTCGACGATTGGCCGAAAATGACGTGACCCTGAGACACCGAAGGGGTTAAAAGCCAGAGACTGGGAGCAGAGAGAGCATTCCTTCAGCCATTCATCTCTTTAGGGTTTCTTGCCACGGGCCGCAGCGTCCGACTCGCTGCCGGCCATCAATGACTTTATTACTCTTGATTCCTTTGTATTCTTACTGTAAATAATATAAATAAACCTTCCGTTTCATGTCAAAATCCTCCTCAACGTCGGCCAACTCCCGCACTCAACGCCGGGATCCAACAAAATACACGTAAATCGCAAAAATGTTTTTCAGAAATAACCACTGCATCGATTTTGATCCAATTTGTTGCACTTGAGAGAGAAAGTTAAATTGTAGTGACTGTTGCAAGCGGAATTTCGATGTAAGGCCTCAATTTTGTTAAAGAGATTTTCAAAAATTCGAAAGCTTGAAAAAAATAGAAGCTCGAAGTTTATAAATTAATAGCTATGCATCAAAACCAAATATCGCGGTTCTGTAAACGGTATCTATTAGAACATTCAAAACGGACAAATCCGATATGTCAATTTATGTCTTACGTGAATTTGTTACGTTGTGCACAAGGGTTCCGCAAAAGCTGTATCTCCATAAAACAA
This sequence comes from Dermacentor andersoni, assembly GCF_023375885.2. Taxonomy (NCBI): domain Eukaryota; kingdom Metazoa; phylum Arthropoda; class Arachnida; order Ixodida; family Ixodidae; genus Dermacentor; species Dermacentor andersoni. Next base: position 273,131,922 of record NC_092814.1, read on the forward strand.
AATTTTTTGAGATTCACAAGTAACATATCAATTTTGTCCACTTTAGATGTACTATTAGGTGCAATTCACAGAATTCTGATATAGTTTTTCATTGCTGAGTTACAGAGTTGTAATCTTGATAGCTTCGTCTTCTGAAAATTTTTGATTTTCGCCAATTTTTAATAAAAATTGACGATATAAATGAAAAATTCGAAACGAACAATCACTAGATTTTAAGTTTTTCTTTTATATGCAACAAACCTCGCCAAATGTGATGCAGTGGTTGCCGAGAAAAACGAATTATCCTTTTATAACTATTTAGATTGGAGCACCCGAGCTAAAGCTTCCTCTTAAAGGCGAAGCTTAAAGGGACACTAAAGGTTAATTTTAAGTCAACGTGGACTGTTGGAATACCATCCCAGAAACCTCGAAACGCTTGTTTCATGCGAATAAGAGACTTATATTAAGAGAAAATGCGTTCTGTAGCGTCCGCGTACCTCTAGCGCAGTTCAAATCGCCCGCCCTCCGATCGAGGAGTGGTGACGTCATGGTCTCATATTGACGTTGCGCCGTCGGTGAGTAAAACGGCGCCCGCAGACGGCGCTACGGCTTTTCTGCGCAAAACGCAAACGCGCGGCCAGAAAGAGCCAAGACAGAGCCGACAGCAGCGCGAAAGCGCAACTATGGTGGCTAGCGGAAGGGAAAGCGCGTGACGATAAGCTGGTTCTTTATTTTATGACGCCAACTTTGACGCTTGTTGCAATGGACGACCCTAACAACGACACATTGGCTCTCTATGCTGGGCTCGACTTCAGTGATTTAAGCACTGATGAACGTTACCTGCTACTGAGGGCTCGCGCTGCCGGTGTCGTTGCATACTACTACGACGGCAACTGCATGTCATGGCTGTACATATTCGCACATTTGTAGCTTTTCCTTCGTGAAAACCAAATGCTGCACTCACCGCCCCGTCTTCTACCTGCAGTTGTTCTTGCGCTTCGGAGAATGCAGGCAAGACCGACGGAACAGCGCTACGGGAAAGCATTGCTTTGAAAGGCATGCACTCCACACGACTTCAGTAAGTCGGCGTTGAACTCGTAATCCTCTGGACGAAAGTGCAACGAGTACACTATGCGATTTTTCGGTTCTTTGCCAGCGCGCTGTGGCAGAGGTACGGCACTTAACCACTTCGAACCGAGAGGTTCACTCGTTGGCACACAGTGATAAGTAACGTTGAATTCGCCGCTGCAACTGCCCTTGGCCAAGATCCCCGGACCGTTCGCGCATCCCACGACATCCCATGGACGTGGCATTTTCGCTGCTTGTTCCAAATGCAAGTGTCGCGAGCCAGCACGACGCGATAACGAAACAGCTGAAACTCCAAAGCTCGCGCGGCGCAGAGTCGAGCGCGCAGAGTCGAGCGAAAACGAAACCTTTCGACCACCCATACTACTCAAGGGTAAAGTCAAATTTTCCATAGAATCGAACAGAAATAGACAAGCGGCATTTTCTTCCGTCTTATAACCTAATGAAATGATCTTTTTAATACGAGTAGTTGAGTACTAGTGACATAAATTATGATGACGAGTGCCTTCGTCATCCGGCTAGTACCGGAATGTCGTTGGGGGCTCTCAAATCGTGCAATGTATTTACTACAATTTCTCGGTTACTAAAGCTCTGTTCGCGATTATATTGACGCCTTAGACGTTCTAGAGCATTGCTTAATCACTTTATCTTGACTTCATAGTAACCTTTAGTGTCCCTTTAAGCGTCCTCCATTTTTTTTCATTCCTCTTTTGCGGGTTTACGGGTCTATATGGCGAACGGTGGGTATTATTCACATTTGCACTAGTAAAGGTACCCTCCCCCCTACCCAATTTTGATAGAAAAGTTACCTTAACTTGCCCCCCCCCCCCCCCCAAAAAAAAAGAAAAAAGAATCCTGGGTACGTGCATGCCCTAGTGCCCAAACAGACTTGCAATACAAACGCGCCTACTATAAATAGAGAGCGAGCATGATTGTGAAATTAGACGGTGAGACCCCTCGAGCTGTTACATAAGTTAGGCATGCCAGTTTTCTAACGCGTGCCACTTGTGCATTTTGTTACGTGATTTCTACGCTATAGTGTCCATACGCCCTTTGCAGCACGCGCAAGACGTTTTCCGTACCACCTGCGGCTGCATCTCTGATACAGCCTACCCAATTTTTTAATTTTGTATTAAAATATGATGAAACATCTACACGAACAAAGACAAGAAGCAAGATGGGACTGTTAAAGGGGGTATGCAGTATCATAAAAAATTCTAGAGTTTTACGCGCAGAACCACGTTCTCATTATGAGGCACGCCGTAGTGGGGAACTGCGGATTAACTTTGACAACCTGGGGTTGTCATCCTGTTGTCAAAGTTGCCAACCTTGGGCAAACTGGGCTAAATCTAAATGCGCTAGCATTTGTGCATTTTGCCCCCTATTGAAGTTCGGCCGCCGCGGCCGGGATCGCAACCGTCAGCTCGAGCTCAGCAGCCCAACGCCATAGGCTGCGGCAGCGGATGTGCATGATTATGCGACTAGTCATTTTTGCGGAAGTATGTCCAACACACTCAGAAAAAAAAATGCACCCGTTGGCACTTACGCTGTCGCCTATCAACAATCGTTATCAGTCTAGCGTGTATTTTCTTTAGGCCTTAGAAGTTGCGCCCCTGGTGTTGGCACGCACGTATCAATGCGACAGAAGGATCCAGACAAGAAAGTGGCATGGGTAGTGGGTCAAGTGATTGAATTGCACATAAGACCAACAACGATTATTGTTGGGGGACCGGATCAGTAGCAAAGGGTGCTAAAAACAAAATCTGAATTTATTATGTCGCACGCGGGCCGCAGCGGCTGCTCAAGCAGTTCCAAAAATTGGTGATGAAAGCTGTGTCGAGTTTTAAGGGAATCCTTTTCACCATCAGTGTGTGCAGATAACATTTGCTCTATAAAAAAGTGAAAGAATGACCGACTCCTCAAAATGTTGCCAGTGTGTCGGAACTAGTCTGGAACGTTTCATACGCCGCAGAGAAACTACAACACAGGCCAACTCGGGGACTTGTCGAAATTTAGTCACAATTTAGACAACCTGCCGCAAAATGCTCGTTCTCCGGGGATTTCAGCTAAGGATTTGGGGTGTGCGATTGTTCACAGAATTAGCATTGTTCACGAAATTAAAGGAGTACTGACATAAAAATTTTCTATCTTGTTTTTTCTCCTGCAATAAGTAGCTAATGAGCCAGTAATCACGGCACGGAACATCATTGGCTTCAGAGCGCGACAGGTAATTATTTGGAGCCTTGTTTGTAGCACGTTGTAAAACCGTGGTTTGTGGCGACCATTCCAAGTTTCGGTTTGAGAGAGCGACGAGATGGGCCAAATAAGGAATGTAAACAAAGGTGGACACGTGACCGCGCAAAACTGTGACGTACACACGCCGGCGTGCGAGCCATCGCGAGCTTCGTGTTGCCAGTTCGTCTGCTACGCCTGCACGTGCTTTTCAATGTCCTCGCCATCATCGTCGATCGTGCTCGTTTTCGTCCTCCAGCGGCGACTATTTCCTGCTTGTGGTAGTCGACGTCGAAGTAGCCGTGGCCAACCACATTTGATCCACTAGAAAGCAGCTACTCGGAAAGTGCGGCTAGCGACAGCTGTTAACGTGCGTACGCACCTGTACAAGTAGTACGAGCCATTCGTCGAAGGCGCTTTGGGAATGAAGCATATTTCGGAGCATGACACAAGGCGAGGTGAAAGTAGACACAGCATCAGGCTTGGGGATGCGTAGTCTTGGCGGAAGATCATCGGACTGCTCTAAGCTCGGCCAGTTTTGTTTATATATAAACTATGGGCATGCTCGAAATGAAACGAGGAAATTTGGCTGCTCATGAGTGGGGTCCATTCTAAGCGTCCAGCGGCGCGCGCGAACTCGGACCCCTTCTGCCGCTTATCGACGCCAACGAGCAAGCCAAGCGGGCTGACGATCGCTGGGAAACGCTCGCTGGCCGTCGGATTCGAGGCCGACGGCCCTTGCGACACGTCCGCAGCTGGTAATAAAGTATCTATATTCGTCAACACAAACAACGTCTCCACATTTATGTCACTCATTAGTGACAATACAATTAGTCTTCACGACGCCGTTCGTAGCGATGAGAAAACACATTAGCCAGGCGAGCCGCTTCGCAGAGACGATTGCAGCTGCGGCTGCACTGACCGCTTGCGAGTCAAAATCACGCCACCGATCTACTATATATATATATAAAAAAAAGACCGGCACGATCGGAGCGGTGAGTAACTTGCTCGCAGGGCCCGCCCCAACAGCAGCGCAAACTCGTGACGTAGCGTCTTCTCGGTTGTTTACATTTCTTTCTTGATGTCGATGTCACGAGGTGCGGCGTTTCGCGGTTGGCTGCGCGCACATAATTTAAAATTGATATTAAATATGTTCTAAGCCGCATTCGCCATTGATATATTGCAGACGATGTGTGCATGCCCACATAAATTGATCTCACACGTTAACTCGACTTCGAAATTTTGTGTCAGTACTCCTTTAACATTGTTCACGAAATTAACACGCTCAAATGTTTTCTTATGACTACCTACGACACTTCGTACCACTGTGTCTACTTGTGTCGTCTGTAAAAACATTAAAATAAAAGAAATGCGCGCTCCGAAAATTTGCAGCTGAATATATTCCAGTGAAATTAATTGACCGGTAAGTAATAAATACAAAAGAATGTACAACACTCTTTAACAGGAAATTTTGAATGGTCATTTTTGCGTCAACTGCGTTGCCAAATGCATTTGATTTACTAATGCATACACAGTACATTGCATACACTATTGCATACACAGTACACAGTACATACCCAAGAAAGTGGATGGGGAAACGGCGCCGCGGTAGTTCAATTGGTAGAGCATCGCACGCGAAATGCGAAGGCTGTGGGATCGTCCCCACCATCGGCAAGTTGTTTCTTCATCCACTTTCATTTCCAACAATTCATCGTTTCTTTATTTCATTTATTATGCAGAAGTAATTTTCCCTATGTTGTCCTTGGTGTCAGTGTTTGTTGGCTTCTCACGATATCACCCTGTATAGCAGTTCAAAACGCTTTTTAAGCCTGCTTCTCAAGAAACCATCCGTGAAAATCCGCCGGAATTGAGGACGGGCAGTCAAACTCGGCAAAGGCCAGTTGTTTGAATGCTTTCGCGTCCAATACCACCAGAGCGAGCTTCTTCTCGTTCTCCTCGTGCAGAAGGGAGCTCAGGACGACACCATCGTCTTCCTCAACAGCGCCTGGACGCGCTACAAAGACAGGTTCTGAGGGGAACCATCCTTGCCATTCCCAGCGCAGCCAATCGCCCGTAGTGACGTCAAGCTTGGAGAGGAATGCTATGTGTTCTTCGCCTTCGATGTTGCTGAGGTTGTAGCTATACTTGTATGGTTTCCCATTGCGGCCTTGGTTGATTCTAGGAACTTCCCCCCGCAGCTTGCCCTTTGCTAGTTCCCGGGACTCGATGATCACATGCTCGCCCGGCCCTCGCTTCAGAGGCAACGAAAAACGACGCATTTTTCCCATCTTGAACACGACGGGCTTTTCCAGCGTGTAGTCGAGGGACCTGATGATGCTTTCGTCGTCGAAGCATATTAGGTCGACCACTAGCTCGTCGCCCTGCTCAAAGGCGTTGATGTGGTGGAAAGTGCAAAATGCGGCGGACTCAAACACGGCGGGGTGAAGCTCCCCCGTTTTCTTGTTCATCACGTGAAAGCGGACGTTCTTCTGGGCATCGAAATTCAGGGAGTTCATGAGCGCCTTGTAGCCCAGGTACTTCGTCGCTAACATGCAAGGCAGGTGCATGGAAAGAGACTGCTCGAGCACGACCACCCACTTTTCGGTCATTCCGAAACTGTGGATATACGGCAGGGATATGCGAGATTGCAACGGTACCCTGCCCACGGCTCTGACACGGTCCACCGAGCTTTCGGATCCGCCGGGGGGAAAGTGCACAAGCACGAAGGAATGACGCGCACCTACGTGTGTACCGATATTGTACGTAGCGCCGTCGTCGGGGTCCAAATGTGGGTGGGCGGTGGCACTGTGCACAGCCACCATTCTACTCAAGGTTTTCTTCTCCATAGTCTCCAACGACGCAGGGTCTACTCGAGTCATGTGAGGTGCCTCCGTCATGGCGTACACTTCGTCGCCCACGGGCATCACGTTCACCAGAGCGTTGTCCGTGGCGTCCATGGAGAAATACGACGCCACCCGTTCGAATACGGTGGCACAAGGGTCAGGGTGCGCCGCGGTTCCAAACTCGGAGACGACGATTCTGTTGGCCCTCCGGTTGCGTGCGTATGCTTCGCTCCGCAGGAAGCGGTTCTGGTAAATCACTCGGCCATTCTCTATGGTGAACTGCCTCAACAGAGCGGGACCGTCGAATACATGGTTGTAGTGGTCTGGGCCGATCGAAGACATTCCCGGACCGTTCCGTAAAAGCCTACCTCGAAGCCAAGTTGGCAGCTCTCCGCGTAGCAGGCCCGTGACCGGCTGCGATACTTCGGGCACGCACGAGCGCCTGTAAAGCTTTCTCGCGTCGATGCCTGGAGCCGATGCTTCTTCTCTTGCGGCCATCGCTTGCTGTCGCCCGCTCCTAGTCGGAGAGAAGCACTCCCCTGTCTTTGTACCAAAGCTATATGGAGAGAATCGTATTAGGGCGTCTAAGGGAGCGCCAATCAGATTATGCGGGCGAGAGGGTTGTCAAGAGCTCAATGTCTTCCCTTCTCTAGTGGATCCGCTAACCAGGCTGTTCCGTGTCAGCTGAGCGACAGCGGGCAACGGCCGCGACTGAAATAGAAACTCCTGCTCACTCTGTTATCGACTCTGCGCTAGAACCGGTCTGGAGATAAAGCCCCGTTGTTAGGCCGCTCATCTCTCGAGCATGCAGAATGGACGGTGTAGGGCTGCATGATTGTTTTGTATATACTTTTGCAGTGTCGCGAGTTGCCCATGTGTTTTGTGAATAGGCAGGCGTCCACCCCACAGCGCGTCGGGCAGCAACCGTTTCTGTTTCTGAGGGGCCGGATGGCCCGCGTGGTGTCGGGTGACGAGCCGCGGCGCGCGCCTGGGGGGTGGGGGGGCGGTGCGGATGCGAAAAATGGATTCGGAGAACGTGCTCTTACGCGCGCTGTGTTGGCATTCCGCCGATGGTCATAATAGGTCCACGCAGACAAACCTCGAGTGGGACGGCGGTATACGCGGCGTTGTGGCGCCGGCTCCTGAGTCCCCTGCTGGTTAGAGACGCAGCCGAGGTTTAGGGGCACCTAGCAATGTTGACCACGTGTTGCGCGTACGGAGCGGGGGTCCACGCCCCTACGCATCCGGGCGGCAGCCACGTGCATCTTGTTTTGAGCGCTGAGGAGAGCCCGCTTGGTGTCGAGTTACAACTTGCAGTGCGCGCCGTAGAGAGAGGCGCGGCGCGCATGCGGAGGCCGCGTTCGGAGAACGTCGTTTAAGAACACCGAGTCCGGATGCCGCCAGCGGTCATTATTTTTCTACGAGGAAAGACCTTGAGGGGGACTGCGGTACGCGGTGTTGGGACACCAGCGCCCGAGCCCCCTGCTGGCTAGAAACGCCGCTGAGGTGCGAGATGGCCTCAATAAATCGTGCGTGCCTGGCGTGTTTGCTAAGGCCGTCACTGACCACGTGGAAATAAGAGAGGGAAACGAAGTTGTGGGAAGAAGGAAAACAGGGTTGTTTTCCAATGCATTTACTTTTGAGAGTAAGGCCATTCCCTTGGGTTGTGGCTTAAGCAGACTTTCAACTCCCATTGGCTCCCATTCAACTCCCTTTTTCTTTGTCTCTTCCGACTATAACAATCGAGACGAGGCGCCTGTTCCTCAGTCTAGGCTGTAATCACTAAACCTGATAGAACAGTAAGACTCCGTACGATGCAATGCTAGTCTGGGCCGTAACCACATAGTGGTAGAACAGTGAGACTCGGTTGGTCGTATGTAGTGACAGCTGTCCTAGGCTCTAACTTAAGAAAAAGTACAAGAGTAAGGCGCTGTTTACTTGTGTGTTTTGTATCAGTGTTCTTTTGCTAACTCTGTATTTGACTGTGCAAATATTTCCGTTTCAATATATCTTCAAGTTTTGTTACCTCCAACCTGCCTCCTGCTTGATCAACGCCGATAATCACCTTGAAGAGACTTTGGTCGATTTCAAGGAGAAAAGAACTAAAACTTAACTACCGTGATAATTTGAAAGTAGCGACACTGTCCTCCTCGCGGCGCTTTCCTTCCTCGCCTTTTCACCTTGGCTCCCGCGGACGGGCCGCAGCATTCTATGGAGGCGCGTTATTTTGGGTCAGTAGCACGGCCCAGTGGCGCTGAAAATTTTGGAAAATGCTGATAACTACATCGTTAATGCTCAAGGCAACGTTTCTCAGGAGGTTGGTTTTTTCCTAACGCCGTATGAGCGGGGCATACTGATGTAAAAGGAGCTTTGAGGCGAGTTCAATACTGCAGACATTTTTTCTGCCACATGATGAGATGCTTTACTTTGTACGTCTAAACTAGTATTGCTTGTGGCCCATCCCTCTGTGTGTGGCTTATTAAACCAAAGCCCTAAATCTCTGATTCAAGGTCGCGTTGTGAGATATTCAATATATCACGTGACCTAAGGAATGCCGGAAACGCACCAAAGCATGTCCAGACGTGTATAAGAGATGATTACTCATTAGCAAAGTTAATTAATCATTGATTAGTGATTGTATTAATATATATTAAGGTTATTAAGGAGGAATTGGTTGTGTTAAGGAGAATGAAGGTCGATGAAGGTGCATTAAGCAGGATTAGGGAGGATTACGGTGGATGAAGGAGGATGAAGGTAGATTACGGTGGAATCGGATGAAATACGTTGAGGTGCTAAACATTATTGCCTGCAGAATATTTCTTGCATTACTACTTCATGACCACAATCACGATTGATTGCTCAACCTTCGTAATCAAAGCGCAATGCAATGCAATGATAATCATGCAATGATTTCGGCTCGTGTTAAATCAAAAGAAAAAGTTTCCCTACAGAACAAAACCGCAGAAAGGTGTTTTTAAACATTCGCTATTAAAGCGAAGATTTCCGGCCTCCGCCTAGAAGATCCTGCGATGAGGTCGTTTAATTCTGCATTCATTCCTGGCCGAAAGACACATTCACGAGCGCGTCTTAGACAGCTCTCAATCCCAAGATGTGATGAGTGAAGCGTTGCTTTGATCTCACCTCTCAGAGAAATTGGGACGATTAGACGTAATCTCTTGAAGATGAGGTTGTCTTCAACTGTAAGCTCATCTCTGTATGTGAAGTACATGCGCGTGCCTTGGGGTAGTTGACGCTTATCTTGTGGCCAACCTGACAAGATGATAGCTTTCAACCTTTGCAATGATTCATCTCTCTCAGTCACAGACCGAATCTTTTCCAGTGTTTCTTTTCTCACAGGAAGGTAGTGCAAGACGTTGATGTTTTCAAGTTCTTGTTCATTGCTTTCGTTGGGAAGGAACGCAATTGACATTGTATCAGCCAAAAGAAATTCTTTGCCTGGTCTGTGCTCGATGACAATGCTGTACCTTTGCGTCTGAAGAATCACGCCTTGTTGTCGCCTTGGAACTTGATCCAATCGTTTTTTCATGATCGCTTGCAGTGGCCTGTGATCGCTGATGATCTTTGTTTCTCTTCCGAATGTGTACTGGTGGAACTTGTTTAATGCGAAGACGATAGCCAAAATTTCCTTTTCAATTTGTGCATAGCGGATTTCTTCCGGTGTAAGTGTTCTGCTGGCGAACGAGATTGGCTGTCTGTCTTGAAGAGCTACTCCGAGTCCAAGATCGCTTGCATCACACTGAATTACTAACTGCTTTCGTGAGTCGCAGTAGGCCAAAATTGGAGCTCTTGTCACAGCGTCCTTTTCCTGCTGAAATGCTTCTTCTTGCGGTTTTCCCCAGTGGCATGGTGTATCCTTGACAGTGAATTTTCTCAATGGCTCTAATACATGCGAAATTTTCTGCAAGATTCTGGAGAGATAGTTGATCATTCCGCAGAAGCGTTGTATTCCTTAGACGTCGACTGGCTTTGGCATGTGTTCTATTGCCTTGACTTTATTTGGATAAACCTTTAGTCCTTATTTTATCGGCACGTGTTCTAGGAAGACAGTTGATGAGGCTCTGAGTTGAGTTTTTTCTTTCTTGAGACAAATTCCAATTTGTCGGCATCTTTGGAGTAGACTCTCTAATTTCTTGTCATGATCGTCGACAGCATCTTTTTCATTTTCGCCCACTACATAGACAACAATGTCGTCTGCAACGCAGAGAACTCCGCTAAATCCTTCAAGTGCCACTTGAAGTCTTTTCTATAATATTTCGCTGCTTACCGCAAGTCCAAGCGGCAGGCGGAGCCATCGATAACGACCGTATGGTGTTTGAAATGTGGTCATAAAGCTTGACTCATTATCGAGAGAACATGGCCAGTAGCATTCTCGCAAGTCTAGTTTTGAGGAGATTTTTGCTTTGACAAGATCGGGTAGCAGATCATCGAGGATGGGCAATGTGTGACGTTCTCGTTCGAGAGCCTCGTGCAGTGCTTGTGGGGCAATGCATATTCCCATTTCACCATTCTTCTTGGTTGCGACAACCAATCTGCTCACCCACTGCGTTGGCTCCGCTACACTTTTAATGATACCTCTTCTTTTGCAGGCTTGCCAATGTTTGTTCTAATTGAGGTTTAATGCTGACAGGCACTCTGCAACTTGTCGCTTTCGGAAGCGTATATGGCTTAGTAACCAAGTTTACATTTCCCTGGAGTATTCCTAGTGTGTCTCCAAAAATATCTGGGTATTTTTCCACTATGTGAGGAGTGAAACCTTTTTCTGGAATTTCGTTGACTCCAGCCACAAGGTTGTAGTCTTTGATTATCAGACCCATTTTCTCAGCTGTTGATCTTGCAATGACAGGAGTGAAGTCGTCTTTAACCACTATGAATTCCACAGAATGCCTCTGTCCGTCTGCGGTTGTAACTTCTAGCTGCGCCTTGCCTGAACAGTGAACTTTGCTTCCGTTCCACGTTCGCAGTGTTGATGTGCACGGCTGTATTTGGTATTGCTTGACGTGTCTAGCCGGGATGACGTCAACAGCTGCACCGCTGTCCACTTGAAACATTACTACTGTTCCGTTCACTCTCAGAAACGTGTGGACTGAACTTAGTTTGGGGCTTTGAAGTGCCAGTATGTTTTCATCCTCGCTATCTACTGCCAGGCCAGCAATTACCTTGCTGCGTTTACAAACTGCCGCGAAGTGATTTCGTTTTTTGCACTTGCTGCATGTTTATTTCCAAGCTGGGCAGACTTCTCTTTTGCGCTCATGGCTCCCACTGCAATACCTGCATTTTGGTACGTCAGATTCTTGTGGTTTTCATTTTGCGCTTTTCGAGTTGGCATTGGTGCGATGGACTAATTTCTTCACTGCGTGCACGGTCTCGCTGTTTGATGGACTACCCTCTTTAAATGCCTTCATTTGAATTTTCGGCTCTTCGTGTGCTCGGCACACCTTTTCAACCTTCTCTATAGGGTCGGATCTTCTAACTTGAGAATGTCTGCACGGGCTTTTTCGTCATAGATATCACAGAGGATCTGGTCGCGGATCATTTTTGTTCTTTCATTTCTGAATCCAAAATCGCGCGCTTTGACCTTAAAATCTCTTACGAAGCTGTCGAATTTGCTCGTCCTCCCGTTGTATGCGAGTTCCTAAGACGTATCGCGAGTACAGCTCGTTGTGCTTCGTTAAGAAATGCCCGTCGAGGAGGTTGATGACATATGCATAGTTAAATTCTGGATTTGGTCTTTCCTCAGTCGTTCCCCCGAAGTCCAAAGTTTTGTAGATATCAAGCAGTGAAGAACCACTGACGGTGAAAAGAAGTGCTACTTGCCGGTCAGATGGTTCTCTCGCTGTGTTAGATGCTTTGAAGTAAAGCATGAAGCTCTACTTGAAGGCTCGCCATTGTTTCGCAGCGTTTCCTCTGGAGTCGAATTTCGCAGGTGCAGGAATCTTCTCCATTGCTGATGCGCTGACGTTAAAACTAGTTAAAAAATTAAATTATGGGGTTTTACGTGCCAAAACCACTTTCTGATTATGAGGCACGCCGTAGTGGGGGACTCCGGAAATTTCGACCACCTGGGGTTCTTTAACGTGCACCTAAATCTAAGTACACGGGTGTTTTCGCATTTCGCCCCCATCGAAATGCGGCCGCCGTGGCCGGGATTGTTAAAGCTAGTTCACTTCTGACACCATGTCTCGTTATGCCTCGTACAGGGGACGATAGAACACTGGACTTTTGTTAACGGAGGTTAACTGGGTTTATTAAGCATGGAGTACACAGGAATGGGTGTGGCTACATGGAGGTACAGTGAATAGAGAGTTTTGAGACGGGGCGGCCGACCAGCAGGAGAGGAGCGAGAGTGCCAGACGCAACTTGCTATGCCGTCTGCTCGGAGTTTATAGAGGAGGGGGGCTGCCGCGATGGTGAGAGCGGAAATTTCAGAAGGGGCGTGTGGCCAGTGTGTAACACTGCATGGATGGATGGATGTTATGAGGGTCCCCTTTGGAGCGGGGCGGTCGGTTGTGCCACCAAGTTCTTGCTATTATACTGCCTAATGTACTACCTGGGTTAAACAATTAAAAACAAGAAAAAAGAACACGATGAACTCCCACAACCAAATTTTCTGATCTCCTATTGCAAACTGTGCTTTTGTACGTCTCCGTTTTTTGTCATTTCCGTACTTTTCTTCCGTCAATACTCCAATCGGCTCTTACTAATCCCTATTGCGGACATGTTTACTTTTCCACTGCACTCGCTGAACCCATGGGCTTCAAGGACGCCAGTGGTGCCTAAATCGACCGGTGGACAGACGTCTTCACATTCCAATAAAACAGGTTCCATAATTTCCCTAGCTTTACCGTAGCAAGCACATAATTCTTCGTTCTTATATCTCGCTTTATAGGTGCGCGTTCTAAGGCATCCTGATCTCGCTTCGAAAAGTAATGAGGTTCCCTTTAAGTTATCATAAATTCTTTCTTTCCTGATTTCGTTTTTTCCTCTTAAGTAGTTGCTCAAAGCAGGTTTCTTTTCCATTGCCGCCACCCATGAGATTATTTCAGCCTCTCTGACTTTCCGCTTGACATTCATTGTTGCTGTGTTGCCCCCCCTACAGGCCGCGGATACTTGCTGGTAAGCTTCCTAGTTCTTTTCCTCCACTGTGAATAAATGTTTTTCCTGTACAGCTACCTCAACACTCTCCGAGCCCATTCACTTTCTTCCATATTCCTTAGTCGTTCTTCATAGTCAATTTTACTGCGAGCTTCCCTCACTTCAAAACTAGTCCAGCCCGTATCACCCTGCACAGCTTCATTTGTAGTCTTCCCGTGAGCGCCCAATGCGAGGCGACCCACTGACCTCTGGTGCCCATCGAGTCCTGATTATATCCCTGATTTAAAGCAAACAACCGCATTTCCAAAAGTAAGTCCTGGAACCATTACACCTTTTTACATACCTCGGAGCACCTTGTACCTATTGTATCCCCATAGCGCTCTGTGCTTCATTATGGCTGCCATTTCTCTTCGCCTTCACTGTTATGATTTTTTCCTGTGTTTCCATATATCTATTGCCTTCATTTATCCATATACCAAGGTATTTATATTCTGTTACCCGAGGTATTTCCTGGTCCTGTATCGCCACTGTCTGTTCACTATTTTCATTGAATACCATAACATATGATTTTATAACACTAAATTTTAAACCTAAATTGTTGCCTTCCTGTCCGCAGATATTAGCCAGACGTTGCAAATCACTTTGCTTGTTAGCTAGCAACAGAATGTCGTCCGCATAAAATAAACCTGGAAGCTCCTGCTCTACTACTCTACCCGCCTGTTTGTATGAGAGATTAAAGCCGATATTACTTTGTTTTAGCGCCCTCTCCATCCTCACCATGTGCATCATAAACAGCAGTGGGGATAAATGGCACCCCTGCCTCAGTCCCTTGTTGATATGAACTTGCTCATTGCTCCTCATCGCTTCCGATTAAACGAAAATGGTATTTTCTAGGTAAATCTCTCTCAAAAGCTGTAGACAATCGTCACCTAAGCCTTCCCCTTCCAGAATATCCCACAAAATGTTGCGGTCTACGTTGTCATAGGCTCCTGTAATGTCTAGAAAGGCCACCTATAATGGTCTGCTTTCTACTTTTGATATTTCAATACACTGAGTAAGAAGAAATATGTGATCATCTAAACGCCTACCTATTCTGAAGCCATTCAGAAGTTCTCCCAAAATGCCATTATTCTCTGCCCATGCTTGCAGCTTTAATTTGATTGCCTGCATTGCTAGCCTGTATATTACCGATGTAATGCTCAACGGTCTATACGAGTGAATTCTATCTTTCTCCCCCTTACCTTTGTGAATATAAATTCATTCTACTTTGTCGCCAACTCTCTGGTATTCGTCTATCTTTTAAAGTTTCTTCCAGTGCTTTCACCAGAGCTACCTTACTTTTTGGTTCTAGTTCATTTATCAGCCTAACGGGAACCTCGTCTAGCCCTGTGGCTGTGCGCTTAGGAATTTCTCTTCGGCTTTCGTCCAGTTGAAATTTGTCAGCACCAGCTCCTTTTCCACCTGGGTCTCTTTTATGCAATTTTTTTCTTGAAGTACAACCTCGTCATTGCCTTGAAGAGATTCGGCTGTTATTTTTCGGATTTAATTTATTACTCCACGTGCAGGACGGTGGCGCCATCTTTTGAGCCTTCTTGTAAGCATCAGCGACCTTAAAAACCAAAAAGCAGTAGGCCCTGATGATATCCCCAACGAATTCCTAAAAGCACTAAAGACAAAAACAAGAGAGGTACTACTAGACTACTTCAACAGCATCCTCGATTCGGGCCAAATTCCACCAGCTTGGAAAGAGGCAAAAGTGATCCTCATACACAAGGGCAAAGGAAAACCAATTGAACAACTAAATTCATATCGCCCGATATCTATACTGAGCAACGTACAAAAGCTGTTCAGCGCAATCCTCAACAGAAGACTACAAAAGTTCTGTGAATCAAATAGCATATTCACAGAGTCTCAAAACGGCTTCAGACTAAACCGCAGGACAAGTGACCATATATTCACTCTCACCCAGGCTATGGAGATGAAACATAAGGAAAAATCAACGCTTTATCTGGCTTTCCTTGATATGGAAAGAGCTTATGACGGTGTGCCCCACTCGAGGCTTTGGCAAAAACTACTGAGCAATGGAATAGATTGTAAAAGCATAGACCTGCTCAAGAACCTATACGCGGATTGCACAGCAGTGTACACACTACATGAACTAAGGTCGAAGAAAATCGAGCAAAAGATAGGACTAAAACAAGGATGCCCGTTGTCCCCAACATTATTCAACATATACATCACACAACTACTCCAAACATTAGACAATGAAGGACCAGGCCTCCGCCTATCCACGATAACAACTGACAAACAAGAAGAATACACCAAAATTTCATGTCTGGCATTCGCGGACGATATTGTGCTGCTAGCAGAATCAGCAGCTGACCTCCAACACCAGCTCGACATCTGCTCCCAAGTCACAGGAACCGACCAGCTAAGGTTTAACACTGAGAAAACACAGTGGATGGGGATAAATACAAGCAACACTAACAATGAATTCACCCTCCAAGGAAACCTCGTCAAAAAAACATCGGAATACAAATACCTCGGCATAACTCTCAGTGACCAACCAAACTTTCTGGATCCGCATCAAAAAGCACTAGTAAATAAATCTAATCGCCTCAAAGGCCGCATCTGGCACTTGGCCAGACATTCATATAACCCATACACTGTCGGACGCACACTGTGGAAGGGAGTAGCAGTACCAGCGACAACATACGCAGACGATGTGCTGGCCTACTCCAGTGAAACCATAAAATGCCTGGATCGTCACCAAACAGAACTAGGCCGTTGGCTGCTAGGGGGCAGCATAGCCACTGCAAATGCAGCAGTAAGCGGTGAAATGAGCTGGTCCTCGTACGAGGCAAGGGAGGCGCGGTCCAAATTACAATATGCCGGCAGACTCAAATTTATGGCAAACACAAATTACAGTCGCAGAATGTACCTACACCTAAGATACAAAAACATCAAGACGGCTTGGATTCGGAAATACACATCCCTAAACACGAAATACAGCGAAAATTCAAAACAACACGACACTAAGACGGAGGCAGATTGGCGCAAGGCAGTCATCAAGGACATCAATGAGGCTGAAAAAACGATTTGGCGCACGACAGTGGCAAAAAAGCAAAGCCTGGCACTATATTACCACCACAAGCCGGAACCGTGCCCATCACCAGAC
This sequence comes from Dermacentor andersoni, assembly GCF_023375885.2. NCBI lineage: Eukaryota > Metazoa > Arthropoda > Arachnida > Ixodida > Ixodidae > Dermacentor > Dermacentor andersoni. The sequence continues at coordinate 273,148,353 of NC_092814.1, forward strand.
TACCGAGGAGATAGAGGCAGCGCCCTGCTGTTTCAAGCCCGCACTGGCGCTCTCCTCACCAACCAACGCCGCCACGAAGTATTCGGCGTGGATCCGACGTGCCGCTTGTGCGGTGCACCAAAAGAAACCCTTCTCCACGTGCTACAACAGTGTCCGAGACTTCCCGCAGTTTCCCGATCGTGCCCCCTGGCTGAGAGCCTGGCGCTGACTGGTCTCACCGAGGAGGACCGAACAGCACGCGCCGAGACTACGAAGATCCGGCTAGAACAGTGGGAACGGCTGAGCAGGCGAGCCGAATAGGTGAAGGAAACCCCCACACAGATATCGCCCGGCTAGAGCCGCCCAGTCACAGCGAGTGGCCGCTGAAGCCGACCTCCTCAGCTACACGAACTCCAGAATAAAGACGGCCGACCAAGCAGCGACGCAAATGGGACGCCATAGGACGCGCTGACTTGAACCGGCAGCGCTGGCGGATTGGATTGTCGTGGCTTTAGTGAAATCCGAGGCGACTGGAGCCTAGAATACAACAAACCGGACCAACCAGACGGACTCGTAGACTGTGACAAAACTGTGTTTTAAGTTCTTTTATGTGTTTTCTCTCCTTACTTTCTTTCCTTCTTGTACTCTGAACATCTCCTGTGGCGTTGACAAACGCCTGCCCTGAGTCAAAAGGGATCAGGACCACTTACTTACTTACTACTTACTAACATTTGCTATGCTGCGATCCGCGACGTTTCAGGGGCATTTTCAAGCGCTCAGGGTCATTTTTCGAGTGGTCCCCTTTGAGTGAAATAAACACACAGCGCCTCAGCAACCGCTGGTCAATGCCACTGCCTGATGTCACGCTGTGAGCGCCCACGTGCGTTAAGTTAGGTTAGCATATGTTTAGGTTACCTTAGGTTAGGTTACGTTAGCGTAAAAGGCGTTAGGGTGGCGTGGCCTATTCTCACAGCGGTTACGCCGTGCGGATTTTTGTCTTTGCGTCTCGGCCACGTTAGGTTAGGTTAACGCTACGATAGGTTAGGTTAGCGTAAAAGGCGATGGGGTGGCATGGCGTATTCTCACAGCGGTTACGCCGTGAGGATTATTGTTTTTTCGTCCAGGCCACGTTTGCTTATGTTAACGTTTGGTTAAGTTAGCGTAACAGGCGTTTGGGTAGCGCGACGTATTCTCATAGCGGTTGCAGGGGCGTCGAGTGTCACCGTCAGCCTTTCAGAAACTTGCGTTCAAACGCGCTTGCTAAGGCGCTCTCACTTCTAGATTTTCAATATATGCGGTCCGGCCTCGGCTACGGTCCCTACTGCTCGCACAGAAACATCTGTGATGTTATTTGCAAGGCACATCGCCATAAGGCGCGAGAAAGCTATGGTCCGACGCGAATGACTTAGCACGAGCGCCGCAGGTGCGAGACAGTCTGTCCGACACAGCGGTCGCGAAATGTGGCGTCAGTGTCCGCTGCTTCACCTATTTCACCGCGCGGGCAGCCAGTGTCCGAGCGTAAACAAACTCGACCCCACTCCGCAATGCCGGCACGCCTAGTTTAGCGGAGCCTACGAGCTTCACCCTCTCTGTTGAATAAAAGTTTTCACCACCACCACCTAGGGACAAACGCATACAAAGCGCGCTCAAATCCCTCAAATGAACGTCTCGTCCCGCGACGCTGTTCTCAAATCATGCGGTGAACAATGTCCGGACGTTTGGCGCGACCGCCCCGTAAACAACTTCGCCACGCAGCCTTGACATTGTGCTGTTTACCTTTTTTTTCTTTCTGCTGTGCATTAACACATGAACGCGAATATGAACGGGCTAGCAGGTCATGCTTTGAAATAATAAACGATAGGTTACCTATACAATTCATTTATACTCTGTTTGGTATTTAAAAGAAGTAACTAAATCACCGTTGATCACATTCGAAACTATTTGAAAGATGTGCGACGAAAGATGAAGCAGAAAAATATCCATTCCGTAACCGTATTTTGCGCCTGCTCGAGGAAAAGTATGAACCACCACGAAGCCGGCCAACCTTTATTCCCGCTGTAACTGCAGTCACTTTAACCTTCTTTTAACGCATCCGCGTGTTCCCACGTGCTTCCTGCGTAATAAAAATGCAGGGTGTAACAATAGTAAGATTCCACAATCTTTTTTCTTGTTACATTTTGCCAAAAGAGAGATAGAGAAGCAAGAACAGGCAGGGAGGTTAATTACAAGCACGTCTGGTATGCTATCTTGCATTTGGGGAAGAGTATACATGGGGCAAAAATTATACAAAGTACTGGTAGAAGAAAAGTAGCTGTCTTGAAATACAAGAATTAAGCACTCGTATTAAGAAGACACGCATGCACACACATTGAATTATTGGGGTGTATATCTATAAGGTTACTTTCAACTGTGACTTACAGTGTAGAATCTCGATAAACGGAATCGCCGCTTGTACTGAAAAGCCTCATGGTTGGTTTGTTTTGCCTTAAGGAAATGCACACAAAAAAAGTTCGTTATGCGGAACCACTTTTTTTTCCAACTCCGGGCAAACGCTAGTAAAACCATCAATGAAAACGGAACTGAGCGGCAAATCCCAACGGCGTCGCGATACGCGTCACTGTTGGCGCCGTTCCAGCCTTTCCATTTCAAGTTTTCTTGGCAGTTCTCCACGTTATTGCCACGGCGGCTTTCGTAAAGGGCCACTGAAATGGTTATGACAAATTTGGTAGACGCGTAGTGTACAGTTAAAGTTAATCATTTGCACCACAATTTGTGTGAAACGTCTCATATTAGAGTTTTAGAGTAGGGGCCCCAAACGTTTTGGGGCCCCAAAGAAGTAGCGTCGAAGCCATTGCGCATGCGCGAGGCGCGCACTGCCGTTTGGGTTTTGCGTTGGAAACGCAATTTCACCGATTGAGCGGGAGCCCAAATAGCAGCCCCAAAAGCTTTGCGTCAGCAAACATGGCGGCACCCATCGAAGCGACGGCTCTAACCTAGCACCAAACTGGGTTCGATTCGTGGTAACGCGTGAAGTTCGCAATCTAGAAGTGACTGCGGTTATCGCTTTCTCTAAACTAGCATGTGTTATGAAGATTCATTCATTAGACGCCGCTGATTCCGAATTCGATTGTGGCTTTTATGGCTCGTAGGCCTAAAACGGCTAAGCTTAGCTGGTGAAGGCACGTAAAGTTCGTTCGCTCAAAACTAAGCGCAACTAATTGTTTGCTGCTTACAGAAGAACCTCTAAATTGTAATTAAACGCGACTATCCGCAAGTCAAAATTACTATTCTTTTCATAAAATTGTATATTTTATTTAATTATTTCTCATAGCTTTTCTTTGACGCCGTAGTGGCGCTGTCAGCGCAAGACGTTATCCGCAAACGCAAAGCCCTATTCTAAAAATCTTCACTTCTGCGCGCCTCAACGCTAACACCCGCAAAGCTGTTTGTGGCCCCAAAATATTGGGGCCCCTATTCTAAAACTCTCTATTAAGAGAGCTACTGACGACTACAAGTTTCCTCAACTCGTTCGCCGAGTGATCGGGGCTAAGCTCCGCCTTCTCTGGCTCTGCGTCATGATGGCACGTCGTGTCGTCGACTTCTGGTTTTCTAGGAGCGAGTGCGCGAAGCCTCTCCAAACTCTCCGCCAGCTGCCTGGCAGTCGACCTCAAACGAGAGCTATCGAAGCAGTGTGCGTTGCGAGCATTCTGTCGCAACGCCGAGCGTGTCTGGTATTCCGGCAACCACAGGCGAGCTGGGCATTTCGACGGAACGGTGGAGGCATAAACTCAAGCTGATGAAGGAACTTTAGCGTAGACGTACGTGAGCTGCCTGATCAGTCTCCACGGTCCAGCCACCCGTTGGCGCAGAGCTTAACCCTTTGTGGTACAGTGGTACAAATATGTGCCACTTTTTGGGCACGTTTCAAATGCCCGTAATGAAACAACTGTTCAAATTGGAGCCAATTTTACTTGTGCTGCCATTTACCAAGGCATTTAGAAAGCTTTATGGGCGTTTTTATTTTATTCCGTCATGTCGCGCGAAGAGTAACTTAGTTTTTGCAAATGTCTTCATTGCGGTTCAGTACGTGCTGCTGTGGCGTGGGAAAAACTCACTCAAAACGCTGCTTCAACATGCCTACTGTTAAGAATGGCGAGCTGCAAGGAAAAATTGCCACCCAATTACGACTGGGGGACAAGGCGCGCATCCCCCACTCTCCGTCGCTGCAGCTAGACTGCGTTCGAAGAAGCGGGCTTTGTGCTGAAAACCGCCTCCATCCACCAGCCCCATCGCCGTTGTGACGAAACGGGTTCGACGGACGAACTATTGACACGTGTACTTATATTGATCGGGCGACCACGTTTCGCCGCCTAACAAATCTTATCGCACAGCGCGGGACGCGTCTGCATGTATCCGAAGTTTCTAGAAAGTTATCGATGCTTCTATCCGCTGTCTGTTGTCGCCGAGCCTTGTCTTATCTGATTTCATCGCGTGACTCGAATGTTGTAGAACTTTGTGGAAGGCATGCGGGTCCTAACGATTAGTCTGGAACATTCGATGACTGCTGTATAAAAGCCGACGCACTTGACCCGCTGATCAGATTTTCGACGATCGCCGACAGTGTTCGCCGCTATCGTTGTGCTATAAGTGTAGCCTGTTTTTGTGGGCACAGGTTCGCCCAATAAAATCTAGTTTTGTTCTTCACAGTATTGCTACTGTGTTCTTGAACGTCACCACCACGTGACATCTGGTGGAGGTGCTTTTCGTTCATGTACCGGACGCCCCCGACAAGCCGTGATCCAAGCCCGGACCGCAAAGAGAACACCAACGTAGTCCCGGAGCATCGAGCAAGCCGCCGTCTTCAACAGCTGCCCCCGGAGCACGGACTTCTACCTGGGAAGACCAAGAAGATTGCGGACAAGGCAACCCCAATGGCAGCCCCAGCGTCCCCCGTCGTGCTGCAGCAGCCCAGGGAACCTCCGACGTTCCGCGGATCAACATTTGAGGACCCGGAAACCTGGCTCGAGACGTATGAGAGGGTCGCTAGGTTTAACAGTTGGGACAGCGACGACAAGCTGCGGCATGTCTATTTCGCACTGGAAGACGCCGCCAGGACCTGGTTCGAGAATCGAGAAGCCACCTTAACGACGTGGGACCTGTTCCGAAGTGGCTTCTTGCAAACGTTTACAAGCGTCGTGCGAAAAGAGCGAGCCCAAGCACTACTAGAAACCAGAGTGCAGCTGCCAAACGAGACGATCGCGATCTTCACGGAAGAGATGGCCCGTCTTTTCCGGCACGCCGACCCGGAAATGTCAGAAGAGAAAAAAGTCCGCTTCCTGATGCGGGGCGTCAAGCAAGAACTTTTCGCAGGACTTATTCGTAACCCGCCGAAGACCGTAGCTGAGTTTTCGGCAGAGGCATCGACGATCGAGAAAACTCTGGAGATGCGCACCCGGCAATATAACCGCCAGGGGCTCACGCCGCAGTACGCCATCCAAGGACTGGATTCCGGCGACCTTCAGGAGACCATCAGGGCCATTGTGCGCGAAGGACTGCGCAAGGTCCTGCCTTCGTCGCAGCCCCAAGTGGCTTCGATCGCCGACATCGTCAAAGAAGAGGTGCACCGGTCGCTTGGAGTTCCCGAGCTGCAACCACAATTACCGCAGCCCCAGCCCGAAGCGATGACATACGCCGCCGTCGCACGCCGTCAAGGTCCCCCTCCGCGATCACGCCAGGGCCCTGCAACGACGCAATTCCGTCGTCCGCCGCCGCCACCGCCAGCACGCCCACCCGTCGCCCAGCGTACCTACGCGAGGAAGACGGACATTTGGCGAGCCCCCGACCACCGCCCGCTCTGCTATCACTGCGGAGAAGCCGGCCATGTGTACCGCCGATGCCCATACCGCGACATGGGATTGCGAGGGTTCGCCGTCGACGCACCGCGCCCTCGGGAAGGTGAACGCCCTCGTGACATCGCCGACTACCTCGCCGCTACTCAGTGGAGCCCTCGACGACCGTCCCGTTCGCCGTCACCAGGCCGCTACCTGTCGCCACAGCGCCGACCATACACTGGCCCAGCCCGGGGTCGGTCCGTCAGCCCATATCCGGAAAACTAAAAGCAGCAACCGATGGAGGTGCGGTTGCTGTTCGTCGAACTGACGAAGATCCTCCGCCGCCGACGAAGACGCCGAAAAGACTACCTCAACGACATAACAACGACGTCACACCGCCGTTCCGACGAAGTCTGGCAGGAAAGAACACGCCGACGAAAGACCACCTGACGACGCCACGTACCAACGACAGGTCAACTCGACGCAGCCGTGATCCGACGCCGAGGCCTAACTGTAACGCAAGACAAAGAACCACCGACCTCGACGTGCTTCTCGACGGCCACGCAGTTACCGCCTTAGTAGACACAGGAGCCGATTACTCCGTCATGAGTGGACCCATCGCAGCCCAATTGAAGAAAGTTAAGACTGCATGGGAAGGCCCTTTAATTCGGACCGCTGGAGGACACCTCATCACGCCGAGTGGAATCTGCACAGCAAGAATTACCATTCATGACCGGACTTACCCTGCCACCTTCGTAATCCTGCAACAGTGTTCACGAGACGTCATTCTCGGCATGGACTTCCTGAACCAACACGGCGCAATCATCGACCTGAAGTCGAAGTCAATAACGCTGTCGGAAGATCAAGCGATACCGCCGGAGAGCCCTCGTAGTCACCACGCCTTGAGTGTGCTCGAAGATCAAGTGAGCATCCCGCCTCGCTCCAGCATTGTTATTTCGGTCGGCACCGAAACACCTGCTGACGTAGAAGGCGTCATCGAAGGCGACCAACGTTTACTGCTCGACCGTGAAATTTGCGTCGCAAGAGGGATCGCTCGACTGCACGGAGGAAACACGAAAGTGTTGCTGACAAACTTCAGCCAGGAGTTCAAGCACATCAACAAGGGCACGACGATCGCATACATCGAGGAAATTCAGGAAACCAGCGATGCCTTTGTCCTCTCGGATTCTGTTGCATCTACCCCGACGACCGTAGTTCCCGAGCCAGACTTCGACATAAATCCAAGTCTCCCCGTGATTAAACAGCAACAGCTCAGAAGTCTGCTTCGACGGTACAAAGACTGCTTTTCGACGTCATCGAGGATTCGACAAACACCAGTCGCAAAGCATCGCATAATAACCGAAGAGTGCGCTCGACCACTACGCCAGAGCCCTTACCGAGTTTCGACGCGAGAACGCGAAGCTATAAGACAACAAGTCGACGAAATGCTGCGCGACGACATCATCCAGCCGTCGAAAAGCCCGTGGGCGTCTCCAGTTGTTTTAGTGAAGAAAAAGGACGGAACCCTACGTTTCTGCGTCGATTATCGTCGACTGAACAAAATCACGAAGAAAGACGTATACCCCCTCCCACGGATAGACGACGCATTGGATCGGCTCTGCAATGCTAAATACTTCTCATCGATGGACCTCAAGTCTGGCTACTGGCAAATAGAAGTCGACGAAAGGGATCGCGAAAAGACCGCCTTCATCACGCCAGACGGCCTCTATGAATTCAAGGTTATGCCATTTGGACTGTGCTCGGCGCCTGCAACGTTCCAGCGCGTGATGGACACAGTTCTAGCAGGATTGAAGTGGCAGACCTGTCTTGTTTACTTGGATGACGTCGTCGTCTTCGCCGGAAATTTCGACGATCACCTCAAGCGGCTTGCGACAGTATTAGAGGCCATCAAGTCATCAGGGCTCACTCTGAAGCCGGAAAAGTGTCGCTTCGCTTACGATGAGCTTCTATTCCTAGGCCACGTCATCAGCAAATCTGGAGTACGCCCCGACCCGCAGAAGACAGCTGCCATCGCAAAGTTCCCGCAGCCAATCGACAAGAAGGCAGTGCGCAGATTCCTTGGCATGTGTGCCTACTATAGGCGCTTTGTCAAGGACTTTTCACGCATCGCGGAGCCGCTAACACATCTAACGAAATGTGATGTCGAGTTCAAGTGGGAAACGCCGCAGGCCGACGCATTTCAAGAACTCAAACGACGCATGCAGTCGCCGCCGGTGCTTGCACACTTCGACGAGGACGCCGATACTGAAATCCACACTGACGCCAGTAGCCTAGGCCTCGGTGCCGTCCTAGTCCAGAGGAAAGACGGACTTGAACGGGTGATATCTTATGCTAGTCGGTCGCTGTCAAAAGCGGAAGGCAATTATTCTACGACTGAAAAGGAATGCCTCGCCATCATTTGGGCTACAGCAAAATTCCGCCCTTACCTCTATGGCAGGCCATTCAAGGTCGTCAGCGACCATCACGCGTTGTGTTGGCTAGCTAACTTAAAGGACCCTTCAGGACGGCTGGCCCGGTGGAGCCTCAGACTACAAGAATATGACGTCACGGTAATATACAAGTCCGGAAGAAAACACTCCGACGCCGACTGCTTATCACGTGCCCCCATCGATCCCCCGCCACAAGACGACGAGGACAACGACGCCTTCCTTGGAATAATAAGCGCGGAAGACTTCACTAAACAGCAGCGAGCAGACCCGGAGTTAAAAGGCCTCGTCGAGTACTTGGAAGGGAACACCGATGTTGTCCCTAGGGCATTTAAGCGCGGGTTGTCTTCGTTCACGCTACAAAACAACCTGCTCGTGAAGAAGAACTTCTCACCAGTCCGCGCCAGCTACCTTCTTGTTGTACCGTCAGCGCTGCGTCCAGAAGTACTGCACGCCTTACACGACGACCCAACCGCTGGGCACCTCGGATTCTCCCGGACGCTGTCGAGGATACAGGAAAGGTATTACTGGCCGCGCCTCACCGCCGACGTCGCCCGTTACGTCAAGACATGCCGAGACTGTCAGCGGCGCAAGACACCACTGACAAGGCCAGCAGGATTACTACAGCCGATCAAACCTCCTCGTCGACCATTCCAGCAGATTGGGATGGATTTGTTGGGGCCGTTTCCGACGTCAACATCTGGGAATAAGTGGATCGTCGTGGCAACGGACTATCTCACCCGCTTTGCTGAAACTAAAGCTCTACCAAAAGGCAGCGCAGCCGAAGTGGCGAAATTTTTCGTCGAGAACATCCTGCTGCGACATGGTGCCCCAGAAATCCTCATCACCGACAGAGGAACGGCTTTTACAGCAGAGCTCACCCAAGCCATTCTGCTGTACAGCCAGACAAGTCACAGGAGGACGACTGCCTACCATCCGCAGACGAATGGTCTCACGGAGCGCCTGAACAAGACCCTCGCCGACATGCTAGCAATGTACGTCGACGTCGAACACAAGACCTAGGATGCCGTCTTGCCGTACGTAACATTCGCTTACAACACGGCGGTGCAAGAAACAACACAGATCACGCCGTTTAAGCTGGTTTACGGCAGGAATCCGACGACGACGCTCGACGCCATGCTGCCGCACGTCACTGACGAGGAAAATCTTGACGTCGCTAGCTATCTCCAGCGCGCCGAAGAAGCGCGACAGCTCGCCCGCCTGCGGATCAAGAACCAGCAGAGGACCGACAGCCGACATTACAACCTCCGACGACGCTTTGTCGAGTACCAGCCCGGTGACCGTGTTTGGGTTTGGACCCCTATACGCCGACGAGGACTGAGCGAGAAGCTCTTGCGTCGCTATTTCGGACCGTACAAGATCATCCGACGTATTGGCGCACTGGACTATGAGGTCGTGCCAGACGGCATTTCGCTGTCACAGCGGCGCCGCTCACGGCCTGAAATTGTCCACGTTGTGCGACTCAAGCCGTACCACCAGCGTTGACGAACTTTGGGACTTCGCGTAACTGACCTTCGGACTTGATTGCTTTTCGTTGTTTTGTTACTTATGTTTAATAAGCGTCCTTTTGTGTTTCGCTCTCTTATATTTGTAGCATCGGGACGATGCTTTTTAAGAGGGGGGTATTGACACGTGTACTTATATTGATCGGGCGACCACGTTTCGCCGCCTAACAAATCTTATCGCACAGCGCGGGACGCGTCTGCATGTATCCGAAGTTTCTAGAAAGTTATCGATGCTTCTATCCGCTGTCTGTTGTCGCCGAGCCTTGTCTTATCTGATTTCATCGCGTGACTCGAATGTTGTAGAACTTTGTGGAAGGCATGCGGGTCCTAACGATTAGTCTGGAACATTCGATGACTGCTGTATAAAAGCCGACGCACTTGACCCGCTGATCAGATTTTCGACGATCGCCGACAGTGTTCGCCGCTATCGTTGTGCTATAAGTGTAGCCTGTTTTTGTGGGCACAGGTTCGCCCAATAAAATCTAGTTTTGTTCTTCACAGTATTGCTACTGTGTTCTTGAACGTCACCACCACGTGACACTATTGTACCCGAGGTCCCCGGCGCGAACCTGATTTTGCTACGCATGAGCAAGCCGCAGCGGGACAACGAGCTACCCAGAATGTCTCCGAGCTTCCCGGAACGACTCCCCTCTGTCGTCGGCTCCAGTCCTTCGCACCTGTGTGTTTGCGTGTGTGTGTGCGTCACCTTGTCGCGGGAGGCGGCTAGTTTTGCGATGACGAAACGAACATTCGCTGCCTTGTATCGTCGAAGGACCGAGCGTTTAAAAACGGCTGTTGGGCGGAGGCTCGACACACTTCTCTCGTGCAGTCAGGTTGGACTGACACACTTTTTCTTGAGCAGTCATGTTGGACTGACACTCTTTTTCTTAAGCAGTCATGTTAGACTGATTTAATTTCTGTAAATAAACCCATTTTCCTCGTTCTCGATGAGAAGCAGTTCTTCCCTTCATCAACGTCCTCAGCGTGTTTAAGTTGGACGACGGCATGGGCCAGCTACCTTCGAATTCATGCCGGACTCCAATCTTGGCAACGGATCTCGTGCGATGGGATTGAGCCCCCAATCCTGACAACTGGCTGACAGCGGTGAGATGGACTTTGCGACATGGTGCTGTATCTGCGGTGAGTGCTTGATTCTTGCTTTGACTCTCTAGGCTTCATTTTGTGGTTGTTCTGTTTAGAACTGTAGGGAAGCTAGATTGTTGTGTGTTAGCTAGGTTGTGTTTTCCTAGCTAGATTTAGAGAGCAGAATCAAGGCAGTAAAGCAGCAGTCATGGGGTTAAGGACACTGCTGAGAGACGAGTTGTTGATTGTTGGTGAGGAACTGGGCCTAGATGTACGCGAGGAAATGCTAAGATCAGAATTATTGCATATCATTTCCGAACAGGCCAGTGAGGAAGATATTGAAATGGGATTGGAACTTCTCAAAAAGAGAGCAGAACGGGAAAGAGAAAGAGAAGAACGGGAAAGAGAAAGAGAAAGAGAAGAACGGGAAAGAGAAGAACGCGATAAAGATCGCGAGTTAAGAAAAATGCAACTTGAACTTGAAAGCAAACGTTTGGAGTTGTCTCAAGGAAGTGAAGGCGCTCTGGGACGATCAAGTGAGGCAGAATCGTACCGCATGGACAGGCTATTAAAGCCATTTGAGGTCGGGACCGACATAGGCTTGTTCCTAAGCAATTTTGAAAGGACTTGCGAAAAGATGAACTTCGGCCCGAATACATGGCCACAGCGGTTGCTGTCTATGTTGCCATGTGAGGCGGCGGAAGTAATCGCCAGACGGAGTGCACAGGATGCATATGATTATGCAAAAGTTAAGGCTAGTCTCCTGAAGAAATACCGCCTTTCAGCCGAAGCTTTTCGGCAAAGGTTTAGGAGCACAGGCAAGAAAGATAGCGAGGGATATCCGGAGTTTGCATATAGCTTAAAGGCCAACCTAGTCGAGTGGCTTAAAAGCGCGGAAGCGTACGACAGCAGAGACATGATCATTGAATGCATGTGTCTAGAACAGTTTTACAAAACCATCCCCCAAGCTGTGAAACTGTGGGTGCAAGACAGAGGTAATGTAAACACTGTGGAAAGGGCGGCTGAATTAGCCGAAGAGTACGCAACCCGTAGAAAGTTGAACGCCGAGGAGGGAAACTGGGATGGTCGAAATGGGCCGCGGAAACCATTTCCGTTCAAAAAGGGTGCGCAGACTAGACGATCGGAGCCTGTAGACATGGCGGAAAAGCCCGCAGAAAAGAGCGAGGAGAAACTTAACGGAGAAACCGCACAAAAAGAACAGAAAAGAAACTTCGAATCTTTTAGACCAATGCGCTGTTACAAATGCCACAAACTGGGACATATAGCTGTAAACTGCGAGAAGTCCAGCGTAGTTTTCTCCTACGTGGAGGAAAAGGATGAGAATATGGAACTTTTAAGTCCATATCTTCACGACCTGCAAGTTAATGGAAAACCATGCCGAGTGCTAAGAGACAGTGCCGCCACAATGGACATTGTCCATCCGTCTTACGTGACGGTAGATGACTTCACCGGAGAAGTGGCATGGATAAAACAGGTTGTAGAAAAACACAGCGTGTGTCTGCCCATGGCCAAAGTCAAAATCAATGGACCATTCGGGGAGCTAGAGACTGAGGCTGCAGTTTCCAAATTTTTGTCACTGCAGTATCCTTACATCTTTTCGAATCGTTCGAATCAGTTACTGTGTGACAAAGGGCTCAAACTGGGAGAGGGCATAGTACAAGCATTGACCCGAGGCCAAGCTCGTAAGATCGCGGCGCTTTCGGTGGAAAATGCACAAGCTCCTCCAGCGGAAGCAGAAAAGTGGATAACTTCAATACCCGAATCCGAGCTAGGCCCGAGGGACAAACGAACAGTTGAGGAGAGCCTGCCAGCTGACCAGCTCAATGAGAGCGTAGCACTTGAGTGTCAAAGTTCTAGCCTGCAGGAAGAGCACGCTGACGCACTCACAAGCGAGACAGGGTCGTTATTATCACCGGCCTCAAAGAACTTTGATCAGCTCTTACGTGTGGATAAAGAGTCACTGGCAGCTGAGCAAAAGAATGATGAGAGCTTAGCTAAATTACATGACACAGCTAAAGAAGGCATTGCTAGGCGCAACGTGACGATACATGAGAGAGGAGGTTTGTTGTATCGGCACTACAGAGATCGAAAGGGTAGGATTTTAGATCAGTTAGTCGTACCTACTAAGTATAGGGAGGACCTTTTGAGTCTCTGTCATGGAAATGGGTGGTCCGGCCACCTAGGCATAAACAAATCAAAAGAAAGATTGCTTATGGAATACTACTGGCCTGGCTGTTTCAAAGACGTAGAAAACTTTGTAAGATCATGCGACGCCTGCCAGCGTTCTGGTAAACCAGGAGAGACATGGAAAGCTCCACTGAAGGTAGTGCCCTTAATAACAGAGCCTTTTAGACGACTTGTAATAGACACGGTAGGGCCTCTTCCAAAAACAAAATCGGGCTACAGGTACTTGTTTACCATGCTGTGTCCGGCTATCAAGTTTCCAGAAGCAATCCCTTTGAAAGAGCTCAGTTCCACCGAAGTAGTAAACGCGCTTTTAACAGTGTTTACACGAGTTGGGTTTCCAGCCGAAATTCAGGCAGATCAAGGGTCAGTACTCACGAGCGCACTGACTTCCACATTCTTGCAGAAGTGCGGGGTAAAGTTAATACAAAGTTCTGTCTATCACCCTCAGTCAAACAGTGTAGAGAGGTGGCATTCGGTGCTTAAGCGAGTTTTGCGTGCGCTCTGTTACGAGCACAAGGAGGACTGGGAGAACTGTCTGCCGGCAACCTTGTTTGCTTTGCGAACGGTTCCACATGAAGCGACAGGGTTCTCACCAGCAGAACTAGTGTATGGGAGGACACTCCGTTCTCCACTGAGAATGTTAAGAGAGATGTGGGAGGAAAGAGGTGAGAGTCCAACAGTGGTTGAATACGTGCTAAATTTACTGGAACGGCTAAGCGCAACCCAAGAACTAGTCGGAAAGAGCATGGGAGTAGCTCAAAAGAACGCCAAATTCTATTACGACAAGAATGCGAGGCTTCGTACGTTTAACGCCGGAGACCAGGTAATGATCCTCAAACCTTCAAGAAAGAACAAGCTTGAAGTTCACTGGGACGGGCCCGTTAAAGTGTTGCACAAGCTTTCAGATACTAACTATGCTTTGAGAATACCCGGTCGCAGGAAGGAAGTGAGGATATATCACTGTAATTTGATGAAGCCGTATGTAGAGCGGAGCGGAGTCGTTAACTATACCATCAAAGAGCAGGATGGCACTAGCACCAAGTTTAAGGAGTATAGGGCGACCTCCAACTCTGAAATCGGTCTAGAAGAAGTAGTCGAGCACTCGGTAAGCTCGCACGGTCTAAGACCCGAGCAGCTAGATGAGCTAAAAGAGGTGTTAGAGGAATATCTCGACAGATTTAGCGATCGGCCGGGTAGAACCGAACTGATAACGCATGAAATTGAGCTGACATCGACCGAACCAGTAAGATCAAAGCCTTACCGGGTGTCTCCAAGACAGAGAGAGATTATGGAGGCAGAGATACAGCGCATGCTAGAGTTGGGAGTTATTGAGCCCGCTGAGAGTGACTACACGTCACCGCTAATACTGGTAGAAACCCCTAACAAGGACCCTCGTCCGTGTGTTGACTACAGGAAGTTAAATGCCATCACTAGGGATCAGCTCTACCCGATACCCAACATTGAGGAACGAATTGAAAGAGTTAGCGCTGCTAAATACATTTCAACTATAGATCTCGTGCGGGGGTACTGGCAAGTTCCCCTTTCAGAAAGTGCCAGCCGTTATGCCGCATTCATCTCGCCTGTAGGCACTTTTCGCCCTCTCGCACTCAGCTTCGGGCTGAAGAACGCGCCGTTTAGCTTCTCTAAGCTAATGGATATTGTCCTAAAAGACTTGCAGGAGTTCGCCTTGCCCTATCTTGATGATGTGGCCATTTTTTCGGACAGCTGGGAACAACACGTATCGCACCTCAAACAGGTGTTCTCACGGTTGAGGGAAGCCGGCTTGACGATGAAAGCGGAAAAGTGTAGGTTTGGTTGTTCGCAGGTTACTTATCTGGGCCATGTTGTCGGTCAGGGCATGAGACGGCCGGCGGAGCTGAAAATAGCTACGATTGGAGGATTTTCTCAGCCGCGCACGAAAACGGACCTTCGTTCATTTTTGGGACTTGTGGGGTACTATCAACGGTACATTCCGAATTACTCGCAAATGGCAAGTCCATTAACGGACGCCCTCCGAAAGGGAGCACCGAGTAACGTACACTGGGATAAGGACAAAGAGAACGCTTTCCAAAGTTTGAAAACGCTATTGGTTTCTCGCCCTGTGCTTCGCGCGCCAGACTACACAAAGGAATTCATAGTTCAATGCGACGCAAGCGACAGAGGTATGGGCGTGGTACTTAGTCAGGTCGGCGACGATAACGAGGAGCATCCTATCCTCTATGCCAGCCGTAAACTAAATGTAAGAGAGGAAGCCTACAGCGCTTCAGAGAAGGAATGTGCTTGTTTAGTTTGGGCCGCCCAGAAGTTGTCGTGTTACTTGTACGGAGCGAAGTTCATCTTCGAGACCGACCACTGTCCTCTGACGTGGCTCAATCAAATGTCACACAAAAATGGCCGCTTGCTCCGATGGAGCCTCACTCTCCAAGAGTACAACTTCTCCGTTAGATATAAGAAGGGAAAGTTGCATAGCAATGCGGATGGTTTGAGCAGGCTAATTTGAATTCTGCGTTTGAGGGTCCCGCCTAAATTTTAGGGTTACTAGTGCTAATTTTATTAAGCGAAGAAGATACCCTCTCATTTAGCAGGATTCCCTCCATGATTGCTGAATTTGTCAGAAGGAATTTGCTTCAGAAATAGGCATAGCGAAATGCAGCATTTTTTTGTTTCTGCACTTCTGTTTTTTTTTTTTGAAGCCTAGCGAGTCTAAAGTGAGAGCCAATGCACGTCATCTCGGCGCAGAGCCGTGTTGTGGGGTTCATTTTGCAGTTGCCTGTCCTTGTTGGATGTTTTGGGGCGGTGACATCAATACACAAGTGGTCGCTGCGAGCCAAGACATTAGTCCCCCCCTGACCACCTGCCGTTCTCTTCCTGCCTAGCGGTTGTCAGCGCTAGACAGTCGAGATTTTTCGGGCCATGGAGGCGCTGTTAAGAATGGCGAGCTGCAAGGAAAAATATCCACCCAATTACGACTGGGGGACAAGGCGCGCATCCCCCACTCTCCGTCGCTGCAGCTAGACTGCGTTCGAAGAAGCGGGCTTTGTGCTGAAAACCGCCTCCATCCACCAGCCCCATCGCCGTTGTGACGAAACGGGTTCGACGGACGAACTATTGTACCCGAGGTCCCCGACGTGAACCTGATTTTGCTACGCATGAGCAAGCCGCAGCGGGACAACGAGCTACCCAGAATGTCTCTGAGCTTCCCGGAACGACTCCCCTCTGTCGTCGGCTCCAGTCCTTCGCACCTGTGTGTTTGCGTGTGTGTGTGCGTCACCTTGTCGCTGGAGGCGGCTAGTTCTGCGATGACGAAACGAACATTCGCTGCCTTGTATCGCCGAAGGACCGAGCGTTTAAAAACGGCTGTTGGGCGGAGGCTCGACACACTTCTCTCGTGCAGTCAGGTTGGACTGACACACTTTCTCTTGAGCAGTCATGTTGGACTGACACTCTTTTTCTTAAGCAGTCATGTTAGACTGATTTAATTTCTGTAAATAAACCCATTTTCCTCGTTCTCGATGAGAAGCAGTTCTTCCCTTCATCAACGTCCTCAGCGTGTTTAGGTTGGACGACGGCATGGGCCAGCTACCTTCGAATTCATGCCGGACTCCAATCTTGGCAACGGATCTCGAGCGATGGGATTGAGCCCCCAATCCTGACACTACTAAGTGTATCCTTTTATCCGTTTACTAAATGGAACCTAGTGATTCATCTGCAACCATATACATACATTGAGGGCGCCCTAATTGTTCACCGTTTTGAATTGTCTGTTCTGGGCTTGCTTTTGACTGGGGTTGTTAGGCCTAAGTGGACGGCTATCGCACCGGTCAAATCGCACAGGCCGTGCATTTGCATTCTTTCTGAAAGCGGAGGTAATAGCAAAGGATTGTCGCCCGTAAAAGCAAGAAGGGGACGGCAAGCATATGGTAGGAGTTCCTGACGCCATCAGACTTCTCAGCCGAGATCGTCAGCCGTAGCGGTCGGCCTGTCGACATAGGTGTAGGTGGGGCTCCACGACACAGCAGCAAGTTCGAACGAGCTTTCTGTGCAGCAAATGCCAAGTTCCGCTATGTGTCGAATGTTTTTAGCCATTCCACAAGTGAACAGCAGCATTGACTTTGTAAATATCGTTCCTGTTACACATTGTCTCTTCATTTTAAACCGCCTGCGGACAGCGGTACAAATGTGTACCACATTTCATTTCTTCTAGTAAAGTCAGTGGTACATATATGTACCACTTTTCTTTCGAGAACTGCTGCACCATGTTTCTTGAAAAACTTGTCAAACATTTTCTTTTGCCCTGCTGAATGCTATTCTTCAGATTTTATGAACGAAATTTCAAGAAAAAAGTAGCACCTCACAAAGGGTTAACCAGCAAAACAAAGAGATAATATTGCTCTAACCAAGTGCAAAACGTCTTAAACATTTGCAATAACAACGTGTTAGCGATCACACTCCTGCGAAATATGTACATCAGCAGCAAAAAAGAATGCATTTCGTTACTGCTACTGTGTGTGGTTGAGCTCTGTGCCACCAGGTGGTTGCAGCGTGCAGACCATTCACATTTGCGCTTCTGTTCATCCCCTGAAACGACACGCAAGGGGACATGGCCAGGCCCTGTCCCCTTGCGCTTGCATTTGCCCAAATACCGGACTCGCGAAACGCTATTGCGTTAGTAATCATCCGGTGTAAAGTGACGGCCGCAGACGCGCAAATCCTGGCGCCGATCGGATAGCGGCAGTCCGATGTGCTGCAGCCAGTCCGCTCGTCTGCTGCCTTGCACAGTGACAAGATGTCGCAGCTTGACATATTGCCATCGCTACGTTTGCAGTTCACAACGCAACAAAGTCGAATTATAGTGCTCGTGAAAATACTGAGACCTTCCCTGACGGCGGAGCTCACGTCAAAACGGAGCACGTTGTAACACAAGCAGACGACGCTTGCTTTGTGCCGGAAGTGTTTAAGTGTGGTGAGAAATTGTTATTGTGCATTCTCTTTCTGTCACTTTCTTTTTATAAAAACGAATTAAGTAACATTCCAACTATTACGAACATCGTTTGTTCACCATAATGGTGGAAGAATAATAGACGACTCGCCCTGGGCAGCCAATCAGATAGCTCGCCCACATGACGTCAATTGGGTGATTTACGTCATATGGGTAGGGCGCCTGAAAATTCCGCCGAGCAGTGTGCTGCGATCGGCAGCGATGTACTTTTTAAAACCTTATAATAAATTACACGCTTTACGCGGAGCACTTAGATGCGTCAATTAATGACCGGAAGGATCTACTCTAACGACTCAGAACGTTTGTACAAAATCGTCAAAATCGTTTCAGGGTCCCTTTAATACCATGTTTACGTGGTTAGTGTGGCGACAGGGGCTATAGTGTCGCTTTACCGTGGTCATGGCTAGCGGTGTTTTCTTTCTGTTGGTAATGTCGATGAGCTGCGAGTTTGCTTAGTGTTTCCGATGGTGGCACAGAGACACCGGCACAGTGCCTGACGCTAGAGACGAAGGTCCGTGTTACCGATGACCTTGACAGTGGTTGCTTCACTGAAACCGCTATTTTGTTTTCGACATGACTGTTTCTTTATTTATATTTCGTGCTGCTAGCTTTAGACAGCGGCTGCGTACTAGCAGAAACTTTGCAAGAAGAAGCTTGTACTCAAATCTGCTGCATCTACTATCTGCTGTCGACAATGCAAAAGCAGAGAAGTGGCCTGACGTGGGTGTTTTTCTAACCTTCCGCGGTGGGCGCAGCACGTCTCGAACCTCAGCGTCCTGCGCTACGCGGTTGTACGGGACTGGTGCAACTTCGCAAATAACAATACGAGTTGGTTTTGGCCCTTAACTTGGTAGAGCAGTAAACGAGGGATCCAAAAGAGCTATGATTGGTCAGCAAATGTATATTTCTCTAAATTTCTTCCAGAGCTAATTCAAAAAACGCTACTAGAAATCTTTATTTTACACTTTCGCGTGTTTACTTGTTTTTGGCAGTGTTCTTCCCGCGCTTCTTCCTGCGCGAGTCCATTTGATGTGGTTCCTTGTTTGCCAAATAAAGGAGAGGTGTATCTCGCAAGCGTATACCTGTGAGATACACCTTACTTCATATCTCTTTGGCGGGTTCACGCGTCTTTATGGCGAATAGGGGGCATTATTCACATTTGTACTAGTAAAGGTACCCCCCCCCCCCATTCATTTCCATAAAAAAGTTACCTTGTGTTGCCCCCCCCCCCCCTACACACACACACAGAAAAAAACATCCTGGGTACGTGCCTGGCTGCAGCGGAATAACCTTAACAATATTGCAGCTAGTGTCTCTTAGGTCGCGTGACAAAACAGTATGCAGGCGCCCATGGAGGCGTACGACGGCGGCGAATGTACGACTGCGGCGAACGGAATCAATCCAAAAATGGGCGCTGACCGCAAACAACAAAACATATAAGGTATTTCGCTACCATACAGAAGTCTTGTCTCTAACTATGATTAAATCCGACCAGACGAGCTTCGTCATTCACCACCCTCTCGCTTCCCTTCTTTACTTCAAAATAAATGAAATAAAACATTGCTGTTTAGTACCTGCTCTTCCAGCTTCGAATTCCATTAAGGAGCGTTTGCCTCTTAAAATTATAAAATAAGATAATTTTTTCCAGAGACTGGGAGATTTTGCTACGAAAGCAGTTATTAAGAGAGCATAGCAACGGGTGTACAGGTGTTTACGCATGTAATAAGGCCGATAAACGGCAGTATCTCCGTATTAGTTGCTGATCGACTATGGAGTGCTTATATGTGCTGACACTTGAGAAAACCAGCGTAAAAATTTAGACGCGAAACACGACAGAAAGAAGACACCACAACGCTGGACTAGCAACTTCCAGCGTTGTGGCGTCTCTTCTTTCTGTCGTGTTTTGCGTCTCATTTTTTTCGCTGCTTTTCTCAAGTGTAAGCATGAACAAACTGGGCCAGCAAGCAGCACTTCTACAGCTTATGTGCTGCCACGACGAGGCTTGTCGTGTTTACGCGTTCCCTTGCAAGCATCCGCCAAGTTCGCCGCTATTAATTGCCTATAAGACGGTCGCGCGCGTGGGGAAGAAAAGAAGTAGGAGGGATAATAACGTAACAAAATTGAACCAAGAAAAAGTCATCCCAACACTCGATCACGTCATGCTAAGTTTTAGTGTCGCCCACTGCTACGCTCGGCGCACGTTCTTCCGGAAAGACAAGTCGCCACAGCAACGTACGGCAGTCGCACTCGCACGTCGCAAATTATACATGTATATGTTGCAATAGGTTACCGAAGTTGCACAAGCAAAAATCGCTAGGGAATCACCCGTCGTGGTTGCTTAGTGGCTATGGTTTTGGGCTGCCAAGCACGAGGTCCCGAGATCGAAACCCGGCTTTGGCGGCCGCATATCGTTCGGGGCGAAATGCGAAAATACCCACGTGCTTATATTTACGTGCACGTTAAAAAACCCTAGTTGTCAAAATTATTCCATAGCCCCGCAGTACGGCGAGCCTCATAATCAGATCGCGGTTTTGGCATCTAAAAAGCCATAATCTTTTTCTTTAACATTGAGAGGGAAATGTGCGTGGAACGGCTGGCAAAGCACCCGAACAAGTGCGCGTCCATTAGATCCTACCGGAGACCAAAAAAGAGTGAGCTGAGTCCGCCGGGCGCTGTGGTGCGGTGTCATAGATGTTCTTGGGGGTCGTTTGCGTTGGCCCGGCTCTCTTGAGAGAGAAAAGGCGAAGGGGATGACTTCACAGAGAGTTGGCTTGCGATGGCAGGCTGCGTGACGTAATTATTCCACGTAGTTTATTTGTTTACTCGGGCCATGGCCGTGCTGGACGCGTTCGTTCGCCGCCGGGATGTGCTCCGCGAGATGCGAGGAAAGACGGCGCCGTGTCTCGTATAATCTTGCGCTGCGTCTTGCCTGCTCAGCGTGTGCGTCCTGTTGGCAGATGCACCCCACCCGCCTCCAACATTGTGTTTGTCGTGCGCCCGCGTCGCAAGTCACCAAATTCTGCTCATTTTATTTATTATTATTTATTTACAGAATACTGCAGGCCAACTTGTGACCCAGGCAGGAGGGAATATGTTCATACAGTAATGTAATTAAATGCGTTCAAAGAAAAGAAGTGCATATGAAATATGAAAGACATGGAATCATATGAGGTACATTTAAGGATGATATAAATACATAAAAAAACACATTCTACAAGCATACAATGCAATGCAAAGAAGAATTGCAAGAAGGAAATGATTGGTTCAAGTCCTTCCGTGCGTCTACAATTTGTGTGCCTTCGATGAGCGATACATCAATCAATCAATCAATCAATCAATCAATCAATCAATCAATCAATCAATCAATCAATCAATCAATCAATCAATCAATCAATCAATCAATCAATCAATCAATCAAAGTGGAACTTTATTATACGGGTTTTGAATTTGCATACAAGAATATGTGAACCAATGATCTACAGGATATGCTAATGGATTTAACACAGAAAAGAAAACTAAATTGGGTCAAGCATGGCACTGAATGTGAAGCGGTCAGAATAAGGTTTCGCGGCATTGTTTTGGCTAAATAGTTTGGCTTACAATTGACTAGACTCATTTTTATCGGCACATAAGAAAACAATAATTTGCATCAAGAAGAAAGAAAAATGAACTAAAGTCGGTAGCTGCTTTCTACGTCGGAGCAGTCCAAGTCGAGTGCCGACCCTGCCCGTCGTGATCGCAGATGTGCAAACTCTAACTTCTGCTTTCTCAGTGTCGTGTTCGCGACAGTGTCTTTATTTATCGATACGGGAGTAGCAGAAACTATAGTCACAGCCCCGTAGACCGTGCAAACAGACTTACACTACAGAAGGGGGAGAAAAGGGAGAAGGGAAAAAGGAAAGGCAGGGAGGTTAACCAGACTTATTCCAGTCTACTACCCTACACGTGGGGAGCTAGGGGAATGGGGAGTGAAAGAGAGAGAGAAAACATGAGTCTATAGCGCACTTGCACATGTACTAAGCTAGGTGCATCGTGTCTACAGTCGGGCACTCAAGTCTGTTGCCTTCAGGTAGTGAAGAAGCGCTCGAACTGCTTTCTGGGCTAATGAACTGTGTGGCCAGGCTCCCAAGATCTTTGATTCTGTAAATGGCCTGTCATCCAGTCTATTCAAGGCACACTGGAGAGCCTGACGTTGGTTGTCAAAGCGAGAACAGTGACCCACAAGATGACTGATGGTGTCTTCACACTTGCACTTAGCGCACTATTTGCACTATGTACACTATTTGCGTGGTAACGCTTGGCTTCCGCGCACATATACGCACCATCATGTGGATCGAAAAAGATAGAGAATGACAAGCGTAATCCACGCTAAGAAAAAAAAAGAATGTTTTGCAAGCGGGCTATATGGAGCGTCGGGCCTTAAATATATATATATATATGTGTGTGTGTGTGTGTGTTTGTTGTCTCGATGCATTTTCGGTAAAGTGAATGATTTAGCTTTTATTGATTACAGTCGCTATATTTAGGCCAGCAGTTTATCAGGAGTACTATAGTAGATGAAATGATGAAGGACCCGGATGTTTCCTTTTCATAAACAGGCTAATCTGCTTTGAGATGATCGGCTTGAAATGATTCTGTAGATGCCGGAAAGAAACAGGACGCTTACTTCCTGTGCTATACAACCGACACATTCTCGATGTATATGCATATATTAAGGTCGTAGAACTTGTCGTGTGCGAATTGTCGCGATGCTGCATCAGTTTGCAGGCTCATCGCTCTGGTTCCGTTGTATCACAATATAAAAAAAAAAAAATATCAGAAATAGTGGTCGATATAATTGACCAAACATTGACCAAACATTCAGCAACTTGCACTTTTTTTGTGCGCGCTTTCGTAGGCCTCGGCTATTGCAGTAAACGCGCGTTGTCTCTGTACCACTTTACTTCTAATGCATGGTGCCTCGGAGCTCAGGTGTTCAAGCATGCATAAGACGCGTTTTTGACACGAACGTCCCTGTAAATTTTTATGTTTCGATTGCTGTGTGTACAGCGTGCAATGTATGTGGGATTAAGGGCCACAGCCATTTATAGGCTCCGACAAACAGAAATGATTACATGGATGTAAACATGGAAACCCCGAAGCGGCGTAACTCTTACTCAACATCACATCTACTGTACGCCTGAGCGCTGTAATTGGAAAGGATAGAGATGCAGACGCATACTTAGTAGCAGCATATCATATGGCGGGGAGGATATTCTAACATGCATGCATAAACAGTATATGACTACTTACCTGTCAGGGCATGAGTGGCGGAGATAAAAGCGGGTATGTATCACTCATACTTCCATACAATATTGCAACTGAAGTGCCGCAATAATTTCGTCTTTTGATGTCGGTGAGTGCAGCGCGCGTGACGCCAATGGCGTCGCATTTGTTTTCTTTCGCTCTAATTTATGCGATAAACCAGCTGACGCACATACGCGGTGGCCACTCCCTCGCCTCAGTCGGTGGGCCATGCATGCAGCGCTTCATTTCTCGCTCCTGCATTACTCCAGCTATTCGAAATGAACAAACTGGAGCACTATGATGCCATACGTCACGATGGCACCCAGCACGCGGATAAGAAAGCCGCGCGTGAGGTCGAACACCTTCCAGGCGGTCAGCCGGGCGTAAGGTCTCGAGAAACGAGACAGCAGCGAGAGTACCCGCAAGTGTGCCTCGCAACTGTCGGCGTCCTCCGCGTCAAGCGTCAGTCTCTCGACCTCCGACAGCGCCAGCTCTCCCTCCTCGTTTACCGCTGCCGCCGACGCCGAGAAGAGAACGAACAGAAGCACGCCAAAGCCAAAACGGGCGTAGACCGCCCAGCGCCGGAGCCAGTACACGCGGTGAGTGGGGCTAGCGAAGCTGTTCAGGTTGTGGTCGAAGAAGTTGTACACATTATTACAGATGTCTGCCACGCAGGCCACACAAATCCAGAATGCCATGGGCGAGAAGAGGTCCTCGAAGCGCCCTGTAGCTTGAGCGAGACGCGATTGCAGCCGCTCCACGCGACGCAGCTCATTACAGAGGGCTTCGAATCCTCTGCAGTTGGTGGCCCAGCGAAGACGGCGCCACTGCAGAGACATCCGAAAGTCGCGCAGCCGGGCCTTGAAAAGCGCACAGCAGACGGCGTACAGCACGGCCACGTTAAAGATGTAAACGTCCGCACTGACAGTGTACACGACCGATTCAGCGGCCCACAGTATGTCTGCTCCCGCTGGCTGCAACCGATTGGCCTTCAGGCCAAACCATAATTCGGCGAAGTACGCTTCCCGTGCCCTGGCGTTCATATCCGGCAGGAAGCTGTGGATGGCAGCGAAGAGCACGTTGCAGAAGGAGAACAACCTGGCAATCCACATGAGTACGTTTAGCCTCCGTGGCCGCAGGCTCGGAGGGCCCAACTGCGGGAAAGATCGGTAGAGGGATGCTAATTGACACTTTGTTGCTGTGACCGAGGTGTCTCGGCGGAACATGATCGACGCGACGACAACGCTGCAGCCTACACGGAGGCATGCCAGAGCCCGGCGGATCGCGGAGTGTTCCTTACGCTCAATAATGGTTAGGAACAAGAGAGCCACGTGGTGCGCCAGGACTGCCGCCAGCAAAACTACCACGGCGCAGGCCTTGATCTTCCGTTTGAGGTTGTGCGTAGAGTCCATGGACGAGAGTCGCTGTAGCGTGCTGGAGTTGCAGATAACGGAGTTCAGTAGCGACTCGATGTTTGGTGGCAGTATGGCTTCTTGATCCCTGTGAGGCAGTCTTATTGCTGGTCGTGGCTTCATGACTGCGTGCGGATCCCCCGTATTTTTTTTCTGTCTATAGCGCTCTGAAATTGGACTTTATGAATGGTCTTACAAATAAAAACGTAAGTCGTCGATCGGTATTACAACACTGATAGCTCCGTGCGAGTGAGAACTTACGCAGAAGTGTGATCGCGAACTAGAATGCTTGATGGTTGCTTGGGGTTACATATGAGACTAAAGAGTTGACAGGTGGGTGGGACGGCCATAATGACGTCCAGCAAGCAGGCTGGTCGATTGGCATCGTTTATTCATACCGCAGCCTCGTATTGATTACGGCTTGTAGAATGGACGAACGGTAAGCGAAGTTGACAGGAGAGCCATGATTGGCAGGAGCCCATAAGCAAATGGCCAGAAACGTTGCGCAGAATGAAAGCACCGGTGGCTTTTCTCTAGTTAGTTGAGGTCGAGAATAGCGGAAGTGCAAGACGGCTAAACTACCCATTGGGCGAGGTGTTAAACTTCAAAAATGAAACGTTGTTGTGGGGATTGGAGGTAGGGCGGAAGAGCAGGAAAGAAAGGGAGAAGGAACGGATGTTAACTAGAAATGCGTCTGGTTGGCTACCCTACATTGGGAGAAGGAAAAGGGGGAATAGAAATATGAGATTGAAAGAGAGGGAGGACGAAAGACAGGGTGAGGCTAGGGGCTTAAATGCTATTAGTGCTCGTAAACCAAATAGTAGCATAAGTTCCATCTGCTTTCGTCATAAACCTCGTCAAATGGGGCGGTGGACGCTTTTCATCACCGTATCGAAGCTGCTCATGTGGGATCTGTAGCTACAGCGTAAGCCCAGACCAGGTTGTTTCTTTGCGACCAGCATGTAGGCGAGAACGCTGTCACCTGCATGGGTCCCTTTACGGCAGGCTCACTCCGTCTCTCTACTTTCTCCAACCCGCCTCCATCTTCGTGTTTTTTGGTTGCTATACCATTCACACCTTCCTCGATCGATAATGGTCGATAAGTTACATGCTAACATCTGCGATATGGCAGTTGCGTAGTTTCATTAATATACCCATGAAGTGGCGTCTGAGAGTACTTTGTGTTCAGAATTTTTCTGACGTGTGTATCGATAGCACAGCTTATGACAATTTGTTAAATAGACTTTGCACCTTTTTTATGGTTAAGCACTAGTAATGAAACACTACAACGTGAAGGCACGTTAGGCTAAACCGATCGGGACGAATCATGTAGCACGCGAGCAGCACGCGACACGTAGAGCAGGTGGAAAATACGCACTGGATTTATTGTGTACATATCCTGATGCGAGCGCATGAAACAATGAACATTAGGTTATTACTTTTTGCGAATGTGAAGAAACCCAAGTGTCCTGCACAACCATGTGCTTCGCGTCAACTCAAATCGCCTCACGGAAAGTTCGGACGCGTGCTCACTAACACGTTCTTCATGGTGCAAGGAGTGTCAAACCGCGCAGTCAACTTTAGAGGTCAATCATGTGATCTCTAGTGCGGAAACGCTCGAGTCTCTCGCGTCTCCTGACGATCGTCTTCCTAACATGACTCTCGCATCTCCTGGAATTCGGCTTCACCGTAAGACACACGTGTCGGCGGGAGTCGGTGTTGTAGTTACGCAACTACGACGAGATATGGCGCGATTAACAAAAAAATTAAATTATATTATGGGGTTTTGCCTGCCAAAACCAAGATCTGGTAATTAGGCACGCCGTAATGGGGGACTCCGGAAAATTGGACCACCTGGGGTTATTTAAAGGGACACTAAAGGGCAAATACTAAGTCAAGCTAAAGTGATAGATTAATGCTCCAGAATCTCTAAGGTGTCCATATTATCGCGAACAGATCCTTAATAATGGAGAAATTGAGGTAAATGCAGGACTTGATTAGAGACTCCCCCAGGACATTCAAGCTCTTGCCCGATGACGAAAGCATTCCTCAGTTCAATTCAGTCTTTAGTACTCAACTACTCGCTGCACAAATATCCTCGTATTGTATTATAAGATGAAGTAAAATGCCACTTGTCCCGTTCCATTTCATGTTTAGAAAAAAGAACTTATTGAAATTACCGTTGACAACGACGAGGGCGGTCGAAAGGTTTCGTTTTCGCTCGACTCTGCGCTGCCCACGCTTTCGCGTTTCAGTACTTTCCTGACCGCGTACTGCTGCGCTAGTTTTGCTGGCTCGCGAAAATCCAAGTAGGAGAGAATTCAACTTCAATTTGGTGTCGCAGGATGCCCAGACGGTCTACGCCACTTGACCAAAAAGCAGTTGCAGCGGCGAATCCACCGCTCTGTCTTTGCTCAGTGCCGCCGTCTGTCGGGCGGCGTTTAACTCACCGACGGCAGAAAAGGGCGGTGATGGCGTAGACATCGTCACCACTCCCCCGGTTGTGTGGCGGGAGATTTGAATTTCGAAATAGGTATTCGGACCCTTCAGATACAATTTTCGCGTAAAATAAGTCTTTTCATGGCACGAAACAAACGTTGCGCTCAAGGTTTCTTGGAAGGTATTTAAACAGTCCACGTCGACTTAGTATTTGCCTTTAATGTCCCTTTAACGTGCACCTAAATCTAAGTACACTGGTGTTCTCGCATTTCGCCCCCATCGAAATGCGGCCGCCGTGGCCGGGATTCGATCCCGCGACCTCGTCCTTAGCAGCCCAACATCCTAGCCACTAAGCACTAACGGCGGGTGAGATATGGCGCGATGATGAGGATAATTTTTATCGGCATCCCCTGCGAAACGCGGCGGCGGCAAACAGATAACCTACACCCTGCTTGGAACCATTCTGCCAGTGTTCCGATGCAAGCACCTACTGACAGCGCGGATAATTCGGGGCTGAGAGGAGCTAGTTTCCTCTTGATTGGCTGCGGGACGTTGGCGAGTGTGCAGGTGCGCGTCGCGGGACTGTTGTGCCGTAAGGCTTCACGTTCGGACGGGCTTTCGTTGCGATTTCGCTTCATTTTCATTTATTTGTTTATTATTATTATTATTATTATTATTATTATTATTATTATTATTATTATTATTATTATTATTATTATTATTATTATTATTATTATTATTCTGTAGAACACAGCAAAATACACTAGACAATATCTCCACAACAACCGATGTGTGACAGAACAGAGTCAAAACACGTTGGCGGGCTATTTCATTTCAATCCATGATAGAGTGTGTAAGCGCGACTGAACGAGGACGTAGAAAGAAACATACGCAGAGACAGCGCTGTCTCTGTGTATCTGTTTCTTTCGACGTCCTCGTTCAGTCGCGCTTACACACTCTATCATGGACAGAACAGACTTATCTTCGGTGGTGATACGGAATTTCATCGACTCCTCAACGTGTTCCACTGAGGAATTATTCCCTATGTGCATATATTGGCTATAGCTGGCCATGTTGTAGGAGAAGAACAATAAATGCCTTTTTCTTTTGGGTGTTCTCACTACTGCGTGCTGTGTCTATTGTCACCAAGAGTATTTTCGAGACCACTCGTACAGCACATAATCGGATTCACATGTCGTCAACCCAGTCGTTGTCTATTTACTGGGTCTTCCGGCACTCGCTGCTCTGTTGTGTGCTGTGTTGTGCGGTCGCTTTTCAAGCTTAATGCCGCTCAAGGCGACGCGTCCACGTGGTAAAATATGGCCGCGCCTCCGTGCCACAGTGGTGCAAAGCGTCTATATAATGAAATGTCTCCGCGCTCTGAATGTGGCGTCACCTAGGGAGGCGAACACTCCCCTTTTGTTTTTAATACATGATATTTAGGAGATGCTGGCGCGTTTAGGCGGGCACCGGCTACTCCTGTTCTAATTGAAAACCATGCTTTTGAAAGATAACCACGCATCGTTCGCGTCTTGTATTGGAATATGGGGTTATCGGCCTCCCCACGTGACGTCTCAATGAGCGCAAGCCCACTTCTTTTATTTAGGCAGTCTTATCTAGCCAATTCAGTCCACACCTAACGCGCACCTATCCACACCTGACGCACAATCAGGGCAGTTGGAGATGGATAGGAGAGCTTCGTTCTGCAGTGGGCATAAACAGCCTGTTTCTGATGATGATGCTGATTATGTGTTATTACCATGGAGGAAGGAAATAATAGGAGGGAGCATGCCGCAACGCGATTGAATCCGTTGTGACGGCCCAACACGTGATAAAAACGTCAGAGCGCGCGGTAGGCTTTAGTACTGCCGGTTATTATTATTTTTTTGTGATACACATTCTAAACCATTTGAAGCTCTTCAAATAAACAAAAGCATGGCTACCACCACGGCCCTTTCGCTTAGTGCCGCGCTCAAGTTTCTGGAATGCGGCATCGAATCGCGGTGTTGCGCTATGTGTGTCCGTTCGGCGAGCCGCATCAGAGAGAATGCCTCTCAATTGCGTGCCGGAAGTTTAAGGCAAATGTTGCAGGCCTTTCCGAAAGGTGCGCGGCGTTGCTGCACTGCTGACTGCTCTTGAGGTACGTGTGCGCTGCGGTTCGTGTTGCAGTAAATTACGTAGTAATGTCTGTTGTCATTTCAGAAGCTAAGCACGCATATCCTTCACTTGTAAAGGGAGGCTAAAAATTGTTTCGTAAGCTGGTCAGTTCTCGTGTGAGGATTAAAGCAAAGCTTAGTTTGAGTTGGAGTGCACCTTTCTCTTTCGTTCACCGATGCATGTTATGTTTTACCCGCCCTGGCTGCTTAGTGGCTATGGTGTTGGGCTGCTAAGCACGAGATCGCGAAATCGAATCCCGACCACGGCGGCCACATTTCGACGGGGGCGAAATGCGAAAGCAGCCGTGTACTTAAATTATTCCATAGTCCTCCTCTGCGGCTTGCCTCATAATGAGATCGTGGTTTTGGCACGTAAAACCCCACAATTTTTTGTAATAAGATCGTATGCGTCCGATGACCTACCGCTTGTTCGCATTCGCACTGTTCGAAGCAGGGCCAGTGCTTGGGAGCATAGCGGTGACCGCATGACCCGGCCGTATATCGGTCTCAAACGCCAAAAGCTGGAACAAGCGCGGTTTGCAGTTGACTTAGGCTATAGAGTAAAAGCGGACAACTTTCTTTTGTCCGCTTTTGTTAACTTTCTGGAAATATACGCGCGCGGAGCTTCTGCACGCGTGTTACTGGGCCAAGTATTCCGGCAGCGTTTGACAGCGCTTTTGGTTTCTTTAATCATATACTGAACATCGTATCTTACACGTGCGCTGGTTTCGCATTTTTGCAAACACGGAAGAACAAAAGTGAAAAAGCAAGTCAAACCTGACACCCAGTGTTGTATCTTGTTTGCTATTGTAAACAGTATGTTTGCGTTTCCTATTCCCCAGCTTAAGCTAATGCGGGTAAGATTGTAGGACGTTTTTCAGGAGCGCTCCTGTGTGAGTTTTGCTTCCAAAATGTTTGCCTTCATTGTCGCAGGAGGTTGTCCGCGAGTATAGCATGTATACTTCTCGGGACTATGGAGCTATGGATATAGTTTGCAGGTGACGTCACGTACAAAACTTCGCACCGTGTGAGTCCGCAAACATGGCGGCCACGATGACGTCAGTGCACCGTATCATCCCGCGTACATCGTTTTTCTTATTTCACAGTGACCGTTTTTCACAAGCATTAACACTGATATCGATATATCGGTCGGTGCAAAACGCACCTGTCGTGCTGTCACGCTTCTTTTATGTTTGCACAGCTTCTCGATGAGCTAGTACCTTCTGATGACAATCACGATGATGTCAACAATATATGCAAATCACCTATGCTGTTATAGGATCCGCTTAGTGGCTATGGCGTTGCGCGCTGCTAAGCACGGGGTCGTGGGATTCCATCCCCGCCAAGGTGGCCGCATTTCGGTGGGCGGGAAATGCAAAAACGCCCATGTACCTTGCATTGGGTGCACCTCAAAGAACCCTAGGTGGTAAAAATTAATCTGGAGTCTCCCATTATGGCGTGTCTCATAATCAGATCGTGGTTCCGACACGTAAAATTCCAGAACTTAAATTTATTAAAGCTGTTATAGCAAATAGGGTTACCTCTTGTTCGCGCAGGTTGTCAGCGAACCAGTACCCTGTGATGGCGGCCACGATGACGTCAATCATTTATGCAAACCACCTACCAAATTAAAATTAAACACTTGGGCTTTACGTGCCAAAAGCAAGAGTTGATTACGAGGCACGCCGCAGTTGGGGACTCCGGGTTAATTTCAACTACCTGGGGTTCTTTAACGGGCACCCAACTCGCGATAAACGGGCGTTTTTGCATTTCACCCTCATGGAAATGCGGCCACTTTATACCCCCCTCCCCACCACCCCCCAAGCCCAACACACTCCCAGGATGAGCCAAACATCTCCCAAAATTCCTCCAACATCCCTTCCCGTCTCTCTTCCTCCTGCGCAAGACGTATGTTGCCAAATGCCGGATAGGCTGCACAGACATAAGGACAGACAAACAAAAGAAAAAAGGAATGTCCTTGCGCCTGTTGTCCATTGACCAATGGTTCACCAGCTTGCCTAGTCAGAACCTCTTCAAAGAAAGAAGTCAGCGAGCACGAGTCTATGGCGGCCACCTCAGCGGGAAGAGCGTGCAGCTCGTCGTATACGAAGAGCTTCTCGAGCTTGCCCAACACAAGAAAAAAAGAATGGTTCCGTTCGACTACCTCGACCTGCGCTTATGCTTTGCAGAAACGTTTCCATATGTTAGCAGGCCTGGAGAGTATGCACGCTGTCGGCTAGGACGATGGGCCACTCGGGGACAATATTGGAGGTCGGCGCGCCGATAGCCGTTTACCTCACGTGTAGTTTGTTTTCAACCGCACAGTTGTGGCCGATACTCTTAACTCCTTCACAGAGGAACACGCCAGTGGCCATATGTGTGGAAGTATATTGTAGGAGGTGCGGATGCCGACCTGAATTCGAAAAATGTGAAGTGTTAGCAGTAAAACAGCAACAAAGTAACCCGGGAAATAAGCGATTAAGTTTAATCAAATTACAGACTTTTTCTGTGCCAAACCCACAATCTGATAATGAGGCACGCGGCTCCGGATTACTATTGACCACCTGAAGTTCATTATCGTGCACCGGAATGCGGCCGCCGACGGCGGGATCGAACCCGCGACCTTAAGCCCAGCAGCGCACCGGGCTGCCGCGGTGGGTGGGAAGTGATCGAAGCCAATAGAGTACATATTGACAGACAAATGTGTCAGTACGCCATCTGTTTCGATATCTGACGAGGAAATTGCATGTTTATTTGCTAAATTAACCAATATAATTATGACCAGACGTAGTTACCGTGCGGATGAACCATTGTGTAACGATAATCAAGCAGCTTCTTCCTTTTATGTTTGTCTTGTGTTTTTATGCTTTTGACGATGCGTTCTAGCGTATTTGGCTGTTTGTCTGTCGCAACAATAAGTAAGTTGTTAGCGCTACGTGTCGTTTTCCATTATGCATGCATCTGTGCTCGTGTCGTTAGCGCTGTTCCCGCCTAAATATATATAATAGACTCGCATGTGCTGTCACGGTAATTAGCCCCATATAGCCATTTCCGCCTCACGATATATACTGGGGAAATAGTTCGTACAGCCTTTTATTCGGACCGAGGGACACGGTGAAGACATAGCGCAGCTCACGATGATGATGATCACACACACAGGCGATAAGAGGAAATACATTCGGCTGATCACGATGTACACATAAGAAGGAAGTGGCATAATAAATTCTCTCTCCCCCAACAACTCCCCCCCGCTCCCCCCAACCCCGTCTTGGTTGCACTCCCCCCTTCCGTAGCTGTCGTGGAAACCATGCCCCGTAAAGTTTTGTGGCCGATGGTAAATTCTGTAGGAGGGGGGGGGGGGGCAGCACTAAGCCAATAGTGAAATAAAACACGTGTTAAAAACTTAACGTAAGGTGTATCAAAATGTTTTATTGTACACATGGAAACATGATACATAGTCAGTACATGATATGATAATATCTCTCAATCTCACTCTATCGGAGGGTGGCCAAAAATAGTCATTTAGGTAGCACAAGGCAAAAGTCGACACATGCTTGGTGTGAAAAAATGCAGCGCACAAAGCGCCGGGTCTGCCGTCGACATGCAGACTCTCACGCACAGGAATATATGCTTACTACGTCTATTGCGCGCGCGCACACACACAGACACACCCACCCACCCACCGAGCTCCGCATAACAAGCGATCAACTGCATGCCCATCACATATGTAGCTCAATTGTCTCAGAACCTTCGCGATCCGAAACGTCTGGTCCGTTGATGGTTCGTTCACAGTCAAGATCCAAAGGATTATACCATACCGTGCTCATATTGTGAGCTTCCATCTAGTTCAACGAATAAACCAGAATCATTCATTCGTGTATACAGTAGTGCGATGCCCTGCAAGGAAATATAAAATCTGCAGGTACCACACACAGCAACTTCCATGACGTTTATTTTTTTTCAACGCGTAATAAAAACAACTCGAAAACGTCTTTTTTACAACTTCTCATTAGCCTATCAGCATCGTAGGTAAGTATGTGAAGATGACGGGCATAATGGTACCATGCTGCAGGTATCAGGCTAATTTGCAGAGCGTTAATCTGAAACTGCAATTCAGCAATACCACGACGACTGACGCAAAAATTATCGCGACAGCTAAGCTTACGGTACCTTCGACTACAAGGTATGTTGGATGGGTTTCCACGGCAATTTTTGTGCGTATTATCGTGAACCATTGGCAGTTACTGTACACGCATCAACGCTGAAGATCAGAATACAGGGGGCACTCAAACGAATCATCAGAGTGGCACTACCAGTGTCCATTTAGCGTTTTTTTCATCGCCCTCGTTTGTGCTGTGCTGCCTTTCTCACGATGCCATCAAATACCAACGTGCCCTGACATCGGTTCTTTTGACAGAAACGAATCTCAGGTAACAAGTGAACAGGCAGAAAGACTTCCGGCTCTGACGATCGATTTCAAATATCACAACTATCCAGACTAGAACGCAGCCGACCAAGCAATCACTCAGTCAGTGAACAACATTCCACTAACGTGCAGATATAGTTACTATAGCGCACTGCGGCCTTAACGCAATGAGAACACAACAGGCAGTGAGAGTACGAGAAAGAGCGGGTTCGCTGAGGTAGTGGGTACACAATAATAAATATATAATTAATTTCTTAACTGAAGGCAAAACGGCTTCTTATGTCTAAAAGTATCAGGAAACTTTCAAGAATGCTTTTGGGACGCGGATATTTTTTATTTTTTTTGGCGAAATGAAATCTACGCCGTCTCACGGTGGAACGTTGCAGCACTGTGACAGCTGAGCCATGCCAATTGCAGGACTGCTGTACCACTGCACACCTTCTATATATGAATTCAAAGCCTGCGGGTCACATAACACGTCGTTCCTTAGATTACGCTAATGCCCCTACAGGAAGCTATGCTTCGCAGAAAAAAAAATGAAAGGGAAGTGCGGCAGGCATAGCCTGTGTCTAGCATTGGATGCTGTTTATGTAGAATCAAGCACCACGTTGTGTGTTTGATTCTATAACAGGACGTGCGAATTGCGGCGTCACATTGGAGTGCGCACAGCGGGTCGTGGAGCTTGCTTAACATCATCATTTCTGAACAGCAGTGGGTTGGCATGTAGAAAAGCTCGTCATAATTTGGTCGGCATAAACAACTGAACGAATGCAGAAAATGCGCACATAACTGAAATTGAACACTGCCTTAAACAAAACAACTCAGAACCTGCTCCCTGAAGTGCCTGGCATGCTAAGCTCATTTGTAGTAGACGGCAATATTTTAACAATGATCTAAAACTGGTACAGCGCAAGATGGAAAGAAAGAAACAAGCCGAGCCGGCCAGAAGAAGGAATAGAGCGCTGTTCCTTCTGTCTAGCTCGGCTTGGTTGTTCCTTTCCCTCTTGCGCTGTATAAGTTTTAGAATGCAATACCAACTCGCCGAATCCTCAACCCAAGTTAGCAATTATCGACTCGGATTAAAAAATACACATAAAAAGAAGAAGAAGAGAAAGGAGAAAGGAACAAAGAAATCAAAGGCGAAAAAGTTAAATCCTGACAATATGAGCACCATACTCATTCGTGTACCTTCTTTGTACAGAGTGCTTGCCACGCTAAAAACTCTATCCCCGTCACATGATCTTATCCAGCCGTATTATGACGTTGTTCATTCTGTTTATGTTTACCTCAGTGCACAAACAGTCGGAGCAACGAAAGTGACAGAGAACTTGTCGCTCTTCCTATGCACCTTTCTCATTCAGTACGTAAATAATAAGCGCTTCGTTAAGAGTATTTCACAATATCCCTTGCCCTGAGAAACAATAGGCACGAGAAAGTACAAAAGGGGGTGTGTTTCGAACGCGGCTTTCAAAAATGAGCGTGGGGTGTTTTGATTACGCACGGTAAAGTAAAGCGTGGATAACTTAAATAGGGACTAACTTATGCCGTGTGACGTAGTACCTAGAAGTCAACGTAATAGTGCGCTGACTTTCTGTGAACACTTTATATTAAAAGAACACATCAGAACAACGCGATGACGGCGACACCGATAACTAAAGGAAACGCGCGTGCGCGCATCCTAAAGATATATGGTTTTTTTTTTTTTTGCAGAAAGAAACTTCGTAATGGTTGATTGTTCCCTTCACCTGCCTTAAGTATACCTTCAGACCACAGCTTAAGCCCTGACCCTTTGACTAACGGATATTTAACAAGCGTTCACCTTTCTAGACTCGTGATCATCGCCTCTGCCCGATATGGTTATTGACTTCGCTCAAAGAATTAATTACCTGGCTTCGCACAGTGCCATAAGGCTATCATGATAGAGAAGGGTATGAGGAGCATGAAGGTTAATAAAAAGTAGTACCAGTACAAGGGTGTGACCATAAGTGGATGCGTGAGATTTGTTAGACACTATAGCATACACGTCGTCTACGTGTGCTTAAATACTAAGAGGATGTCTGTACGAAAACGCGATGTGTCGGATAATTTTTAGAGAAAGAATAAAGCCTTTCTGCGGCTAGAAGAATGCATGAACACGCGGGAAAGCGAACACTTTAAGTTTTTGACTATCGTCTACAGATGCGTACCGTAGTCTTGAAGAACGTCTTAGAATGCACGTTTGAAAAAACACGAGGGGGATTGCTGCTTCGTGCAGACTCGCGTGGCGCTGCAGCGGCAAAAGCGCAAAGGACAACGCTGGTTCGCATCGCCAGGAAATGCGAACGAGGAAAACGCGGGATAGAAAATACGCGTCAACTGCAGGCTGGGCAGTCAGCGTGTTTCGAAGTGATGACAAGTGTCCTCGTAAGTGTCGTGCGTGTGCAGTTGGAAAGGTATGTGAGAAGTGATGCGGGCGCACACAGCTAGGTGCTTTGTTCTGAGGCTGAACTTCTCCACTTCCTCTCCAGGGTACCGAAATTCACGACACCATTGCACAACAGTTTGCACCGCAAGTCTGAAACTTGGGTTTTTGGGTGACGAGAAAGGAGTAATAAAATCACACAAGAAATGCTTCCCGTCACATACTAGTCATTCGAACAGGTTGTCTCTTCGGACCTAAAAAATCGACGTATGTTAAATTTTGTAAAACTGTTTTACGCTACCAGGAGAATGGAAGATATCGTGTGTTATAAGAGTTAGGGTGGGTCTGTTGAGTTCAAAATTTTTTTCGGCAAGCTGAATGAGCGTGAATTGAAAGAAAATTTACAGGACCAGGTGCAAGTCACGATGTCTACAACTGTGCGCGCGGAAAACTCAGGACATAATTTTATGTCGTGAAGCATTGTACTTTAAATTCGGAGCATAATATTAGCGGTGCCTGAACTAATGCAGGAAGATCATCGAGACCACGTTTGCTTGGACGCAGAAGATTGTTTCACTCTCGTCATGAAAGTAAGGTATTCAACAATTCACCGCCCAGCCAAATGGTGAAAGCAACATCCCGCAGGCAGGGATCAGCGTGACGGAAAAAGAATATGACTTCATTCGCAAATATTGTTTCTCGAGCCGTGGGTGCTAAAGAAGGGGAACTGGTGAGATTTTCGGTCTCTCAGAAGAAGTTGGTCAAAGTATATTCGTAGGTTCTTTCCGGCGCTGCAAAACAATTCCACTCCTCTTAATTTAAAACAGGCACATCCCTGCTTCGGCGCAAAGAAGTTCAGCAAACCGTTACAAAACATTTTCTTAAAGAAACCAATTAATTTCAGTACAAGATGCAGCAAACTTCTTTGTGCCTCGCTTCTCGACTGCTTCATTTACGTCGAGGAAAGCGCATACAATCAAAACGCGGCGGCATTACAGTACGTAGGCAAGATGAACGTCTGCCGTTTTGTGCTGGCAATGTCCATGAAAAAATGAATGTTCGGGCGAACAGGTTTTGTTTTCACAGCATGACTACAGCTAAGATGGCATCTTAGGAACAGTGTAAACAAGGAGCTGAAATACAACGCGAGCACAAGATGCAACAACAAATACGGATTTGTCACTACACGTTTCGCTCCAGCAAGCACCGAGTAACTGTATCACTTATACACAAGGCAGGCTGAGTGACGCTATCGAAAGATGCAAAGGCTGTGCGTAACATAACGTTTCATTCACTGGCTACCTTTGTATCGAACAACGCGTATATTTACAGAAGGACTCATCACATCAGCATGTTTTAGCATTTTTACCCTCACAAGCCACATATCACAAAGGCGCCATTTAATTGCGTAACATAAATAGCGGCGGCAAGAAAAGGCGCTCACACATGTGGTTTGCGTCGCGTATAGACAACGACACTGCAGCATAATTCGCTGGTGTATTTAGCAACAACCATCCTACTCGTCCCATTAAGTCCCAAAACGGCTGTGAATATACAAGCGGGCTCTCATATGCGGCACAAAGGAGGTAATGTCTCGATCACAACTGCTCTCTACCAGAGGAACGCGACAATGCAGAGGGCTTAAAAACAAAGCCAATACCTCGGCATCACAAGTAAGCACACGATGAAGTGGTCAGAATCTGAAGTGGCTAGTCTAACCACAGTTGGGCAGGCATACTCGCAGCAGAATTTAGCGTGGTTGCCTTGATGAGCGACATTTTCTGTCGGATGACGCTTGTGAAGCAGCCATGTTTTACTCTGTTGCGAGCGTCACCACTGACAAGTAAACGCTACTGTGAAATCTCTTGCAACTCGTGAATGGTGGTTGACGCAGCGGTACGAATGCAGCCATATTTCATGTGTAAGCAGCGTCTTTCTTCGCGTGCCTCCCCTCTCCCCTCTACTTTCTTCTCCAAATGTCTGCGCCTGCTCGAAGTACTGAGTACAGATGGCACAAAAGAAAAGTAGAAGACGTGCTATCGTATTTTCCAACACAAATTATCACCAAAGCTGGCCCTTCACGCATAAAGTACTGCAGTGTTTTGTGATGGCCAGAGAGAATGTCCCAACTCCCGTTCAAGCTTAAAACAATCAAAGAAGCCATGTACATAGGCACACAGAATAAAACAAAATGTTCCATTGCTCCATTAAGCATATCTGTATGATAACGGTCAATGAACCATTACGTTGCAAAGGCCAGGTATGGCGATAAAGCACCTCCCTTCCGAAGAGTAGGCAGGCGTTGTGCCCCTTCCGGTGGCAGTTGCCAGCCTCCTCCTAGCTTTCCCTTTCCTGTTAAATGTATATGTGTGTTCAAATAAAGCACTAGAGCAATGTATATTGTTCTATACAATGTAGTGTCTGCTGAAACAATTTCTGGAGATCTTGAAACAATCTTCACTCGGCAACTTGAGGTTAATCACGAGTATTTTCAGTCCAACGCTCATTACGATCAAAGCCACGAGATATCACGTAAGACTTGACGCTGACACAATAGCTAAATAGAAGTCTCAGGGATATGACGTCGCGCAGAGATACAACATGCAACTTCTCTGCTGAGAGTGAAGTACTTTTGAAGAAAGTCGTTCATTTTTGATTAAGGTATTCCATACAGCATTCAAATTACATTCGCTGAAGTCGCGACCAATCACAGTTGAAAACGTCACAGGTGGCGGAAGTGCACAAAGTGCATGCTTACAGCGTTGTCTTATGTGCGTTTATTTTAATGGGATTGCTTATCTCGCCTTGCCTCAAGAAATGGCTGATGTTTGAACTCGATGCCATGCCCCAAATTTTTCGCTAGTGGCCAGAGAAGCTGCGATCTCGCCCTAGACAACGCAGCGCTGAAGCACAGTAGAGTCGGGTGGTGGGACGGGAGCTTTAGGCCTCCCATGGTGCAAAGAAGGCATCGCAAAGGTTCTCACTGAAGCTCACCCGTCTTGAAACAACGGCGCCGGCAGGCCGCACCATAATGCTGGCGCTAGGATATGGCACTCTGGTCAACAAGCGCGCGCGGTGCCTCAGCAAACGCGCCTCTCGCGGGCGGCAAAGCAAAGTGAAGACTGCTGAAAACGTACGCGTACCAGACAAAAGTGCCCGACAAGAGGTTTTGAGTTCGGCTGGCACGCACGGTTCCAGTGTCACACTGGTGCTGTCCCTGCCGTCAGGCTCAGGAAGAACAGTACAAGCAAAGGACCTGCGGAGCGCTTGGAAACGCTCAGAAGCTCCTTGAAAACCACATCATCGACGCCTTAGGGCGCATGCGCTGATTTTCGCGTGCGTGTTTCTGGAATTAGGGGCTTGCGCTCGACTGGTTATGGCCATGCGCAGAGCGCAACTCAAGCGCGCTAGACCGTGGCAGGCGCGCGGCGTCTCGCGCACTGCCGAAGGCGGCGTTCGTCGAACTTGCGACATGCGACGCGGTTGCTCTGCGAGCCCGCCTGCAGCTTGAAGTTCAGCTGCGGCGTGCACGGCTGGTGGACGCGCGTCTTGTTCCTGCGACGAGGGGTGAAGCTCTTCAGTTGACCCTGTGGCGTGCCCTCCATGCCAGAGGGAACCTCAGCTGGCGTCATACGATCGTCCCTTGGCCCGTCGACGAAGGAGTCGCGGCCGTCACGTGGACACTGCATTCCGACTGCTGAGAGAGACGGAGAGAAGAGAATAACAGAGCAAGCGCGTTAGCCCAAGAGTAAGAAAAATTACGAGACGATTCGCTCTTGAGAGCGAACAAGATGTAAATACTTTTTTTCTTTAAAGGGTCCCTGAACCACATTTTATCGAAGTGGAGAAAGCCATTTGAAGTGAAAATAGGCTACTTCAGAAAAACTTCGCCTCAAAAAGTACTTCAATGCGTTCAGCAGAAGCGGAGTTATCGGCAATCAAACACGACCTCCGCTGTGCTCCCGCTTCTTCAATGCCTTGCTCTGCGAAGGCTACGGCGCAGTGGGGCGTGCCCACAACGCTCGATCCACCGCGGCGCCCAGTTCAAATTTAATTTCGGATGTTACCGTAGACGCCACGACTCCCGCCTTTGGTGCCTACGACGCGCCAAACATAAGCCAAATGCGGTTGTCCTCAGCGAGCCGCAGTGCGTTTAGCCAGTGGACTCGTGGTGGCATCTCGCTGCGGCCGCCGTCTCTACGCCATGTAGCCGACCGCAGCTTGATGTCAGCTATTGGCCAATAAAGGGAATGACGAAATAGCGCGTCCTATGACGAAATAGAGCATCTAGAAGAGAGCGAGGACAGCACCGTCCGTTGAAAAGAGAGCGTTTGAGAGAAAGGTGACTTCGCGATCCACTTGCGAGCTCCACACACCGCGTACGACACCAAAACTTGGGTGAGATGTTCACAGCAGCGTATGCTACCCGCATACTGCGTTATTTCTCCAAGCTCGAGGAATGGTTCAGGGCCTCTTTAATAAGTGCAGATAGATGCGAAGGTAGGCTAGAATAGATTCGGCTATGTCAATACACAGTTGAGAAATTAAACTACCCATTTCTCCATACATACTCACACACATGCCACAAACAAACACACTAAGTCAAAATTTTCAGATATTAATGTTAGCAATGATAACACTTTAGGTGTCATGAGATTGCATGTGGTTAATATCTACTAAAGACGTTCAGGATAACGGTCTCACTTGTTGGACAGAGAAACACTGTCATGGACGCTGGAGATATTTGCCTGGCCATGCTATCATGTTACACCATGAGTAGCATGATAGCATGAATACCATGAGTAACATGAATGGCCATGCTACTGCTAGCATGATACCCCATGATGACGAGGGTGACATATAAAATGGCACATTCATACATCGTACGCACACAACATACGCAATCGCACAGTGTACCAGTAAATGAAGTGTCTGGTCGCGGCCAGTGTCTCCAAGAAAGGCTAGGAGTGCCTTCGTTGCTCGCGAAGCACTACCAGCGCTGTTAGGGCTCAGGTATAGATGGTGCAACTCAAGGAGCTGCCACGTAACGTTAAGACACGTACGTCTGCCCCTGCTATGTGGCATCAAGGGCTACTTTGATGTAATTTGCTGCAGCGCACACATACATGTCGTAGAGGGCGGTTGTGCTTAATATACATCCGAATAATAGCGAATTGGAGATATAGCCACTGATACTGCAGGCTTGTCTCCGCCAATCAAAAAGAAGAAAGACAAGCCTCTGGAGAGGCGTGCACCAACCTCGAATGCAGTCTCCTGTGGTGGTTTCGGTGGGCTGAGGCCACCGTTCTCTTGGACAGGCAGCGAGTCCGACTTGTGCGCGCTGAAGTTGAGCCGGAATGAGGGCTTGGAGCGGCCGCGCGTCGACGGGTTCTCCCGGCGGCTGGGCCTCGGCGTCTTGATGCGCACTGAGCCGTGCTTGAGGAAGATGCGCTTGCCCGAGATGGGGCTCGGGCGGATGAGAAAGCTGCAGCCGCGGAAGAGACAAAGACCGATTAAGGCGCGTGTGAAAGGCGACGAAATGAACTAGTTCTTCCCCCTAAGCTTGACACCCAGGTCGTTATGTTATAGTGAGAGATGGCTGGTTTCCTGAACTTGATGTAAGAATTCCTTGGCCAGGTCGAAAGATACTGAACGCTTACAACTAAGCAGAACTGAAACTAAATCCTTGCCTTGATCTGATGAAATGTAGTAGTGCTTTCGTGAAAAAAAAGTTATGAGAACAAAAGGTCGAACAGTATCATTAGGACGCCACTTTGTCATCCGGCATCAACCATTATGTACAGAAAAGTTACTGTTAAACGGAACACACAGTTTACCCCCACGACTTGTGTTTAAGCCGACTATGTTTTATAAGGAGAAATTTAGATGTAGTCTTCTATGACCGGCAACCATTACGTTCTTGCACTATTTATTGGAATAAGAGAAGTATGGGATTGCAGCCGCGCAGTGCTCAGGGCCAGTACTCACAAAAGCCTCTTAAGCTGGAATTCTTCGTAAGAGAATTCTAGCCAATCCTGATGCTGGACATATATTTAGCGAAAGCGGCCGACCAACGCAAAGGGCACTTACGAAAAAAAAAAAACCCTTTGTGAATACAGGCTCTGACGTCTTGAGAGCTTATGTAAGCAAACACATGAACATGCTATACTATCTAAGCATATACCATTGGTCATGTGCAAGTCGAACAAATAGTCAAACAAAGGTATGACTTACATGATGTCACCTTCTTCGAGCGGTAGGTCACAGTTTGGGTTGATTATCACATACGACAAACTGTGCCGCTTGTCCGATACCTCATCTGAAAACAAAAAAAGTTCATTCAGTCACTAGGATGATTTACCCAGAGTCAGACGTATTTGTACTAAACTGAGTGAGATGCACATTGCAGGCATTCAAAAGTGTTCTTTTCGGTTTATATTGTCTTTTCTTTACTATTATTAGTTTAACACACGTTCATATTTTCACTGCAAGCGAAGTGCAGTGGCCCGAAGAATGCTGATTCCATCTTGTAAATTTGGACATTGGTTAACCCTGCCGTTCTTTCTGATGCAGCATTTTGTAAGGACTTTTTCCTGTTCGATTCTATACGTCGCAGATCCTCCGTCCCACCGAGTGACCGATCCCTGCGAGAGTGTGGGCGTGGTTCGTCTGGACCAATGGCGAAGGGCAAAAGAGGTGATGCACTTATGATCTGAACTGTGTGCTTGGACCTAGCATCCATTTAGCACGAGGAGGGCTCTCGCACTAATATATGAGAACTGCAAAGTGTGTACAACATTCGGTTCGCGTCATGGACTGACATCGAGGGAACTCTCCGTTGCGGCGTTATCTTTATTAGTTTCATTGTCACTTTTTCATGTCTATATTTATTTTAAAGTTGTTCATTTTTTAACTGTTTCCTGTATAACATAAAAAAATTTGGAGGACGCTTAAGCTTCGGCTTTAAAAGTGGAACGCGATAGCATTCAAATATCCCTGACTGCTTCTCACGCTTCCCGGCAACTGGAGCGTATGTAACCGTAATGTTTACCGGGAAACGCTGGCCGCGAACGCTATGCACGAAGACG
The DNA here is from genome assembly GCF_023375885.2 of Dermacentor andersoni. NCBI lineage: Eukaryota > Metazoa > Arthropoda > Arachnida > Ixodida > Ixodidae > Dermacentor > Dermacentor andersoni. The sequence continues at coordinate 273,191,634 of NC_092814.1, forward strand.
GGCTTTGTGGTGGAAACGCGACCTCTTGCGTGGGCCGCGATGCGGCGGAGGCGAGCGCCAGATGGAGGTATTGCAAGCAACCGAACGCGCCGCTCCGTGGCTCCTAAGACACCCACCCGCGCCCCGGCGCGCGCCAATGGTGGACGCCGCGGCCGGTCTGGTAATTGTAGAAAGGCTGGAAAAGGGGTTTCTTTGGTTTTCGCGTAACAGAATTATGTTTTCTCGTATAGTCAAATTACAATCCGAGAGCTATCATGTCTGTAGGTTGTCTGTAAGTCGTAGGTTACGATTTTCCACGTATTTTAGCTTGAAAAAATATGATTATTTCTGTAAATTTTTTGCGCCACATGGAGGGCATGGGTATGTGTGGTTTGAAGATTTGTTTACCGAAACGACGTCCGACGCCGACGCCGGATTTTGTGCGACACGGGCTCCTAACGCTATCGCGTTAAAATGGTGTAGTCGAGTACTCCCTACCTCAATTTCTCTACAGTAACCGATGTATAACAGAACAAAAGACATCGAAAAAGTGGTTGCAAATTACGGCCCCTGTATTAGAATACGTTTGCGCGCGTATAGGAACCAGTAATTATTTTTTAACGCAACGGTCCAATGTTCTTGCCCTTGATGCGTTGAATAATTTGCCCAATTAAAACATCCCAGGGGACGGTAAATATAATTTTTATCTTCTGTCGCAAAAAGGAGACGCTAAAACTGCTGAAAGAAAGATAGCCCCCGGCTACGCCCAGCCGCATTTAGAAAAAGCGCGCGTGCATCTTTCGAAAGTTGATTCATGAGCTGGCAGAGTCGTTAATCTTTCGTTTTCACGAGCCTGACGCGAGCGGGTTGAGTCGCAAATTATTTTAGAAGTGAAATAACTGACACACACCAGTCGGGGGAACAAGCGAAAGAAGAAAACGACAGCACAGCGGTCTCTTGTTTTGTTACCACTCTTTGTGTGTGTGTCAGCTGTAGCGTTTCGAAAAACATGCTTCACGACTGACATCAACCAACTGGCCCGTCTTGTCATCTTGCGGGTTGAGTAAAAAAAAAAAAAAGCCAGGCTTCCCCCGGATCGTTTTTGCATTAGCTCGTTTCTGTTGGGCTGGTGTCGCAACGACGTTGAATGTCGAGGCAAGGAAACAGCTTGCGAACAGAGCTTCATGTTAGCCTACCGAAACTATATGCAAGCTCTCAGTGTTTAAAAGCGTCCGGTGCGTCTAGACTGCGTTTGCATGTACCTCTTAAAAGGCGACACAATCTACCTCTCGAGGTGGGTTGACTCAACCTGACAACGCACCCGCTCAGCCTTGCTCACCAGCGTTCAGGTGAACCCTGCAGCAAATTCTAGCAGGCCGAGTAGACCCGCTTTTGCCGAGTTCGTGTGAATGCTCAGGGGAAAGAAATATTACGCAAACGTTTTCTGCGATAACCACCTGGGCTATAATATATATCCAGTGCAGCCTATTAATAGGCGATGACGTATTTGCTTAACTTCTGGCGTGGGCTTCGTTGAACGAAGCTGCATGTCTGAGCGCCACATTCGCTCAGACATACAGCTTCGTATCTATGAGCGAATACTCGCGGGCAAATCAAAACGGCATGAAGCCTCGAAGGCATGTGCACGCACCATAATCTTGAACGGGCAGGCCCAGATCCTGCATACGCGTGCGCACCAAAGTGCCGATCTCCTGGCGCTCGATGTTCTCGTTGAACGTGGCCTTGTCGTCTAGGAGGTCCAGAGAGACCTACCGTCGAACAGAGAGGCATTCTGTTAGACAGGGAAGCACTTATCTTCAAGTCACAGGTCCCAAACTCTGAACTCTGGAGGTCTCAACAGCACCAAGAGTTTTCAGGTAGGAGTCGTTCTCGTCAAATCTTCTGAATTCGTTGATGCCGAAGAAATCCGCGTTCGTAACACTGTTCAAAGATAGGACCTGGTTTACATGGGGGTTGGCAAAAAGCGCAACGCTGAAACGCAGGGACACGCGCTGTGACGCACGCTTATAGCGACATCTCTTGTAACTTAAACGACAACCATTATACACCGGTTGTAAATCGGTACAGTACCACACGTATACTGACGCCTTGCGTTGGACACAACCCTTGATCGAGAACACGTGCCTGATGGTGTCCTTTCACTAATTTCCAGTGTTCGCCAAAGAATGGCTCCTGTGATGTCGCAGTTCGTTCCAAGGCGGCGGTGGGACACATGCACGGCGCTCTCGACTGCGAGCGCTCCTAAATATTGAGATTTATTTTGTGCCACTTAACGCTGCACTGCGAAAATCGTAAGATACTCATTTAACAAATCTAGTCTTTCCATGCTTCTGTCTCCCCTTACCCCTCTCCCAGTGCAGGGAAGCAAACCGAATCTTTCTCTTCCTGTGAACCTTCCCTGTCACTCACATTTCTTTTCTCTCTTTCTCTCCCAGTCTCATATAGCTTCATTCAAATAATCCTGCAAGAATTATTATTTGTTTTGAAAACATATAAGCACTAGACAGGAAAGGGGAAGCGAGGAGCAAGCTGGCAACTGCCACCGGAAAGGGCACAACGCCTGCCTATGCCCTCCAGAAAGGAAGAGACAGAAACATAGAAATGGAAGATAGGAAGAAGGAGAGCAAAATTCTCCGTTTCATGCACACCAAGAAAATGTAACTTCAGAAAGGAGCATTGCGTTTGTGTCACAAAAATTGCAGGGTAGTAGGTAAGTAAGCGCCTGTGAAGGGCAAATTGAAAGTGACTAAAATGGGCACTGAACTCGAACTGCGGGGAGACATAGGTGCATGTTACATGCATCATTCATCCGTTAACGGGAGGTGCACAATAAAAAAGAGCACAATGCACGATTCCAGCAGGTGACCGAGTTAGACTGCTATTTTTACATCCAGAAAATCGAAACAGTGACTTGCTAACAATATGACACAACATGCGGTCACTGTTCATGCTTCATAAGTGACGTTGTGAAATACTAATGAAATGAACCGATTGCTTGCACAAGTACAGTATGCTTTTGTGAGTGTTCCTTTGGCTTTATTTGACCCTGGCCTGTTTTAAGGTACGTGTTAACATATTCCAGTGACATTGCAAGTGACACACGGGCTGAGCCATTGCGGGCGTCGATCGCCAGCCTAAACCCGTCTGTAGCTACAATTCACCACCACCTGCTTTAAAGATGCGATGGGTGCTGTCAGAATGTATAGGAAAGTATACACAACTACTGACGCTACATCTCTTTGTTGCGGATGGAACGTTGAAGGGTTGGATATTATTTTTTGCGCTTAGGACATGGCTATAGTATATGTACGTGAAGCGGTCTTCCGTCGCATTACATAAGTTATCCGCTGTGAATTACTGTACTCTGTAGCTTTTTTTATCTGTTCTACCTCGATACCACTGGCGCTTCCTGTGGAAAAATGGAAGACCTAGATAAAAAGACTAAGAAGTACGGTGAACGCGTAAATAAAAATAAATACTAGTTGTAATACAGTACCGTGAACGCGCACATGCTGCTGCTGTCCGCGGTATGGAGCTTAATTACAGTATATGGCATACTTCAACTGCATAAAACCACAAAAGCATATGATTTCTGGGGCCAGGCACAACTGTCGTACTTATAAGGTGAGCTTTAGTTAATGTCGGTTATTGCACAGCTCCATCGCTGTACAAGGCCAACCAGGTGATTCCCAGCCACCGGTCAACGGTTTGCATGAGCGGCAATTCATTTTTCACCGGGGTCGCGTGTTTGGGCGACAGATCGTCCTCCTACTTTGCGAATTTCACTACTAGAACTTGTCATCCTTTATCTTAGGTGGCTCGCGTCGCAATCTCTTGGCTCATTAATAAAAAAAAAAGTGTGTACTTCTCGAGTAAAAAAAAAGAAAAGAGGCTCGCATATGTTTCAGACAGGCAGGCTTCGTTTCAGTGGTCGAAATTTAGCAAGATGCGCACTGAATTCCAGAATTAAAGAAATAAATCAGTTAGTGTAATAAAATCATGTCTTGCCAGCAGAGTATCGTATAAATGCTGATACGCAAATGTTAATATCTTGGGTGATGTCCTCTGTAAACAAAATTCGTTGCTTTGTCGCAGAGGTACGTACACCTATATAGGAGTGGCTGTGGAGACCGCACAATCGACGTTGTAGTTGTGTGTGCGCCCGTCTCTACCTAAATCACTTGACTGTGAACTTTAAGTGTATATTACATATTATATGTATATGTAATAATACATGTAATGTATTATGTATATGCGTTACATGTATATTACAGTACTGGCCCTAACAGAAGACCTGAAAACTAAGCAATACAAAAAATTAAGCGTGTGGTGACAGCGTTGTTGTGGTCTAGCTTGAGTACTTTTCTCTCTATTTCTTTCAGTATATATATATATATATATATATATATATATATATTTAGTGTATATATAAGTGTTGCAGTGCTGGAGTGCGTTTCTCTCGTGGTATGTAATGCAGCGTTAGATCGAGAGAACATGGCCATAAGAACAAATTCATGTTCGTCATTGTATGGTTTCCTCGTGGCACAAAACTGCCCATAACGCTCGCTTAGATAGAGCAACTGTAAAAAAGGCTGAGGTATGCCTTGTTTTCTTAGAAACGAAGAAGTGAAGATAACTTTGAAAGAAAAAAAAAATGACATTTTACTGTGTTTCATCTCACTGCTTTATACCGGCGTACTTTTTTCCCGCGTATCACGTGGCAACGAATACGCTGTCGCGTGCAATAGAGAGATCTAACGTGGAGCATCACTGAAGTTCATCCAACTTCAGTGAATACAGGTTACATAAATAACTATTTCGCCATCAATGTACAGGCATTACAACATTTGTGTGACCACTACTGTCATCAGATCAAAAAGAAACACAACGTCAGATTCAAGTGGGTACCGGTGTATTTTGGCATCTCCGTCATTAGAATAGTCATAAGCCATGCTCGCGACATATTATGTGGATGCGATGAGATAATCAGACACGTGATAGGGTTCTGTCATCGTTACAGAGTGGAAAGAAAAGTGGAATTAACCGCATTAGACCAACAGGGCAATCGGCCCTTATAAAGGGAAATGATTTTGGGATATCTGACGTCTGCACAGACGGTTTTAAACATTCTTTTGCTCTTCTTGACGACGTGCTGATTGCGTGATAGGCCATAACTTGTCGTGCGCTCTCTCTTGAGTTCATGCCGGGGATTTTTTTATATATTTGCATTCGTTTGTCTATACGTTGTCATTAAGTTCGCTTGCCTCCTTTTTCCAATAAAGCATATAGCCAGCGTTTACTCTGGCTCGCCTTGCTGCCTTTTTTCTGGTTATTATCTCTCTCTAATCGGGAACGACAGCGATGTTTAAGCTGCTAAAGGAGTCCATGGTTAATCTCCTTGCCATTCCTCTATTACCTTGTCAATGTGTGTGTGTGTGTGTGTGTCGTGTTTTCAAGCATAAAAGTGATAAGACGGCAAGCCAAACTTGGCTTGACATCGCTTTATAGTCATAAAAGGCTGACAGGCGCGCAAACAGCAAGCGCGTTACGCTTTGGCTTTACGCACCACAACACGCCCTTACTACTTAGTGGTAATGTATTATCGAGCAGAAGTTTGAACGATTGCCCACGTCGTTATTTGTGAGACATCTCCCATGACACTGGGACGTTGCTCCTCCCACCTTGGGCGGCGCTCGTGATGTGAGTGCTCTGAAGAGGCAAACGTTGTCTAGTGCTCAGGCTGGGGGAGGGAAGTGGGGCAGGCCCTTCAGGAGCGAGCTGTGACGGTGTGGTGCTGGTGGTAATTGTGAAAATTGTCATCACGTGAACAAAAAAACATGTATTATTGCTTGTTAAGGCTGAGGAGAAGGGGAACTCTGTGCGGACACCGTAACTTTCTCGCCCAAGGCGGACACCTGAACTATACTGCGCTGCGAGGGCAGCCATCGAAACCCCGCTTATTCAGCATGACCGTCATTACGTGAGCGGCACACTCGGGACCACGTGACATCTTTATTCCTCTAGTTGTGCTTCTGTGAACGGGCTCGACATGGGAGAAACTTGCTCGGTGTTGTCGTATATGTTCAGACACGTTGTATTGCACATAAGTCTCACCGATGGCAAACACTTTGATCGTCAACTGTCTGCAGTAGCAGCAACCTTCACCAGGAATGTTTACCGGGTCGAGTACTAACAACTCTTGAGACTGAATAGCGGCGGCGGAGTGCATAAGAACAGGAATGGGTCCCTCGAAAAGCAGAAGATTTCGCTGTGACCAACAAGGAAGGAACTAAAATACAAGTGCCCACCTGAATCTGAACAAATAACCAACAGAACTTCTCCACTGGGCAAATTAGATTCCTAGAAGTATAATAAATCTACATGTAGGCTTTGACTTAAGCTGCGATCGAGCTACGAAGTGTGCATTTAGCCTCGTGCCAGTGCTTAGAAAGACGTATAGAAATACATTAATGGCGCGCACGTTCAAACACATGTCGAACAGTTCCTGCGAGCGCGTGCCTTAGAATGGAACAACCTGACAGAGACCGCATTTTTACACAGTCCAACCATATGACCTAATCGTAGGAAGGAGACGACACAAAGGAGCATGCGAGGGCCTCTTGGAGCAGTCTACCGATCGCGGTATGCACAGTTTCAGTAGGGTTGCTGATAAAGTTTCGAAGAAGAGGAACCGCGAGAGCATGGTGCCGGTGGTTTCGTTGTCCCGTGATCGGTGCGGTGCGCCACATGCTCGCATTCCTCCGCTGTGTGCCGTCCGGCGGTGCACGGCGTGTGTGTGTACGCGGGCGGCTCACCTCCTCGGCCGAGTGGACAAGGATCGGCGGAGGATACTGGGGCAGGTAGGGCTTTCGTCTCACCGAGCCTCCCAGCAGCGGATGGAGCTCGTCGGGGCAGACGCAAGGCAGCCCCGCCGCAACGCCTGGCGCACCGGCCGGGTACGGGGTGCGCGGGTCGAAAGGGCGGCGCAGCTGCGGGCTGCCGCTGCCCCCTTTGGACGCTGCCTCGCCCTGGCAACACAACGCCGTTCGCACCAGCTGCTTGGTCGCTCGAGTCGCGGTTTTGGGCCCGACTGCTCTCGAGCGTCAAGCGCGTTTATTTGTTAGCACATGAGCGATGCAGAGTCGGCACACATACGCTCGCAGATGGATTTGCCGATGCGCGTCACTAATTGCTCTACGCTGGGATCTCTAGGCCCACGCTCGCGGAAAGCATCCAGCTCCTCAGCATCTCCTCTTCGCATGAATATCATTTAAAGTACAGCGTCGTTGAGGCGTCTTCTTGTGGGATAATTAACTTGCAGGATAATTGCGTACAGAAATGACAATTTTGTTTCGCGTATCGTTAACGCACATGCATGGCTCGTGGCATGAACTAATTGCAGACTGAATTCATAAATGGTCGCGTGAGCGATGACTCACCATATATGTAGGCACGCTGCTCTGACGGTAGCCTCTCAGTGAAGCGATTGGTTCTCGTGTTTTCATTTGCGGGAGCGCACAATATCCCAAATAAAGGGACTTCACAGGCCGCCGTGTTTAAGAGTGAGACATGGAACAGATTTCCAACCTGTTCTCGCTACCAGCCATGCAAAAAACGGACGCAGAAACGTCAGCCAGATGGGTTATTAAGGGCCCCAGTACAGTTTATTAGTTGACTATTGAACGTGTTTGGTTTATGTGGGATGAAAAACAGACGTAGGACTACGCGGCAGAATAACGATTTCCGCAAGTTTCTCCTCTTGTATTTTTGCGTCTAACGGCAGGAATTGTAATTTTTGCATAACTAAGCGATCAATAACTTTGAGGTCAAACTTTTTGTCTTCGAGAGTGAATTTTCTTTCGCTACGATAAAAAACGAGAAAACATACAGCTATAGTAACTAAGAAGCTGCGCGCGCCACGCATACCTGAAGCAGCATTAAACGGCAGTGTAACTGCAGCCGCAGGTTGCTGCGATTGGCCGCAGTCCAATGCAAGTTTAGGTATTTTGTGCGCTGCTCGATCGACCTGCGGGCTGTTTCGAGGAAAAAGCTGGAGCCCATCGACTTAAGGGTTAACGACAGCGCCTTGTTGAAACTAATGACCTGCAGCTCTTGTACTGCACGCAGGCCTTCTAATGCATGTCTGCCAGACCGGGATATAAAGTTGTAGTGAAGCACGCTTTTCTAACCGGGCTTCACTACAACTTTAAGTGAGCTAATTTGCGTCAAGGAATATGTTATTATTCTTTCCACCTGAACGATCCCTGTTACGCGCACTTCGATTCTTCGTCGGCAACGATGTGATGTCCAAGTTATTTATCGCTTCATACCGAAACTATGGCTTTCTGTAAGGCAGATAAGGAACACAGCAAGCTGGTTGCTAATATTAAATATAAAAGCTTCAGCTGCCGATGACGACCGAAACGCTTCATGCAGATGACACGTAGGCAACCAGAATTTGGAGGCAGAACGCACTAGGTTCCTTCGGGAGGAACAGCACTAGTCACTGGCACAAGCAAAGGAGTCCAAATGAACTTGCAAAGGAAAGAGTGAAATGTATTTCACTGAATGCTAGAATGTAGATGCTGAAATTACAAGCGGCTTTGCAGCAGAACAAAGCTCGGTCAGGAGCGTTAAAACCATACGGTGAATTTTCGCAAATTGAAAGACGCCAAGCCCCAAATTCATGCTCATTCACAACGCTCGTACGTCGTCTCATTTACCGCTTTAAAAAATAAAAGAGAAGCACTATATCCCCTCCATCTCTCTTTGCCCTTGATGTAATAGTGAAAGAAACAGATTTAGTCACCCGAAATGCTGACGGCTACTACTTTTGACATAACAGAATCAATCAATCAATCAATCAATCAATCAATCAATCAATCAATCAATCAATCAATGTGTCCAGGAAAAACACTGAGGTCTGGGTGCTGGTGCGCAATAATAATAATAATAATAATAATAATAATAATAATAATAATAATAATAATAATAATAATAATAATAATAATAATAATAATCATTATCATCATCATCATCGCCTTATGCCTAGTAAGCTGCCTCATGAAATGAGAAATGCATCCTGATAAGTACTCACGGTGGATCCTTCGGGGTTTGTTGTGCTTTGTGTCCTGTAGATGCCGATGGGAATTTCACATGTGGTTGAGCAAAGTTTCTGGTATAGACGTCCGTATGTCCTGATCCACAAGTCGTCCTTAGTAATTCGCATCTAGGTGAATGGAGTGAAAGGGGAGAAAGAAAGAGAGAGAGAGAGAGAATTATGACTGTGTCATTGGCATTCGCTGACAGCTTCAGCAATGTCATGTGCTATAGTAACAGTGCAGAGCACTATGCAATAAGATCGTAAAATGAGCGACATTATGCGCGTAAATAAAAAGAAAACTTCGTGTGCGCAGTTATTGTTGCTGTTGTTGTTTATTTCTAATAGGATGGGCTTGCAGGCCTAAGGAGGTGGAAAGAGGGATTAAAACAGGACGGGTAAGCCGGCGGCATGTACGATGTCCAGGGGGCTCCGGCCAGAGGATTTAGGTTGCCAAACACAATCTGTACTCAATGAATCGAACGCCGCAGTATTAGACTCTTGGCTACTTATTACTATCAGCATTGCGTATTCCAGTAAAATTGTCAGACTTTTATGTCACGTCGTGACGATGCTGCTTGCATGAAGGCGCGTAGACAATGTATTGTGACAAGCACTCATTGCGCTGAAACAAACAAAATAACTTGCCAAGGGCATACGTGTTCGCAGCGATTAAAAGGAAAACAATCCTCATGCATATATAAAGTTCAGCCAAGCTTTAAGCACGGAGGGATTAACCAGTCGAATTCACTTACATGATCAAACTTTAAGAACAAAGTAAATCTGCGCATGGGAACTACATATTTTATCTACATATATTTATGTCTGAGATTAAATACCCACTTAAGTTTTGCGCGCATGTACGGTACGACACATGCGTTTAACTTTTGCGCACTCCCTACAGCCATTTGCTTGTGGAACAATCTGCCTGATCACATTGCTTCCGAGTCAGATCAAGAAACATTTCATCTCTTACACGAGCATTTTTCATAACAGCACTTACAAATAATTTTATCTTGTTTCTTGCACTTGGAAATGTGCTTCGAACTTCTTGCGATGTTTTTTTTTTTTTCTAATGATGCGCTGCTATGTCGCTCTTATAAATTGGTACCTTATGCTGCGTCACGTGTTCACTTGTATGCCATGTATATGTTATTGCTTTTTTGCGTCTTTTTCCCGAAATATCCCTGGATTACTATATTCCTTGATCTGTTAATTTTTCCTGTATTGTACTTTCTAGTATTAGTACCTTACTTTAATTTTACTCGTGTTTTTTCCTTAAAGTGTACCTTTGTGGCATTTTATTAGTTCAGTTTTTCCTTTTTCATGTTTTGATCTTTCTAGCAATGTTGATGAGCACTGCATTGGGACGTATCTTTTGTACCAGACTTCAGAAGGCTGCTTACTCTTTTTTTATGCCTTTTATTTGGTAACGCCCCCCCCCCCCCTCCCCCTACACAATGCCCCCATAGGGCCTGTAAGGTATTCTAAATAAAATGAACAAAAATATACCGGGTGTTTCTTCAGAAGGTCCAAATATTTTTTAAAAAGTTCCCTGTGGCAGAGAGCACAATTCTAACCCTTAATCTATATTCCTCGATCAGGCGGCGTAACGTTATGCTGCCTGAACCTGTCGATATGCACCAATTAACTCCGAAAAATACCGAGTTACTGTGTGCATGTAGCGTGCAGATATATTGCAAACAGTTTAGAAACATTCCTTAAAGGACAGCAGCCGAAGAGGCAACGTATAGCTCGCACGCAAGCGTGGTTCGTAAGAGCTGGCGCCCCCTAGACGCGGTAGGGAACGACACGATGACTAACGACAGTTTTTGCGACCAAAGAACTTTGGGATTGGGAATTCGACCTCGCACGCAGCGTGTCACCTCTTGAACACCACAAGGAAATGGTTTTCAAAATGGCCGCATAGACCTTGTGACGCAGCAATGCGTTATTCGAAGTCGTGTTTAGGCTGAACACGTTCTATTGCACTCTGAAGGTTCCAGGAAAGCCCACACGCCGCCCACGTCTGCGTCCTGATGATGTATGGGGGGTTTTTTGGCGCAAGGGCCAGGTATGGCCAAAGAGCGCCATGTCTGTGCTAATGGGTTTGCAATGTACTTATGATTACTATGAGGTTGGTGTGACGTGGCTGTAAAGGGGCCTTAAAATATACGCAATAAAGTGCGTAAAATCGGTATAATAAAATTATGGCGATGACGTATGACTTGTACGATGAACATTTAGATGCATTTAAAAAGAATGATACGATAGTTAAAATATAGCAGATTATAAGAAATGCTAGAGCACTACTGCCTCCATATGGCCCTTGAAAACACAAGGGCCTGGAGGCATGTGCTATTCAGAACAATTATCGCAGCGGCATCCTCAGGAGCGAGGATGCTCTACGAATTGATTGGGCTTATAACGTGTAGAACTACATCCTTTAAGAAGTCGAGAACTGCCTTGGTGTTGAAAAGCGGTTCCTTACCAAGAAACATTGCTGGGTGAAGAGGTATGCAATGACGTTATGCAAGAGGAAAATGCTTCTTTCTTTCAGGTTCGGCTTCGCGACACTCCAAGAGGACGTGGAGGACGGTCAGCCTCTCACCACATCGACCACAGGTTGGCGGTTCGTTTCCAGTAAGAAGAAAATTGTGTGTACCAAATGTGTGCCCTATTCTGAGGCGGCAGAATAGGACATCTGTTCGCCGTGATTTGGATGGGAAGGGCCAAAAACCTAGCTGTGGCTTTATAACGTGCAGTTTATTGTTTATTTCTGCGTTCCACATGCGTTGCCAGTGTTGTCGCAGTTTCTTACGCAAGAAAGGCTTCAGATCTGTGAACGGGACAGCAACTGCAGAAGAGGTGTTTAGTGATGTGAGTGATGTGGCCATTTTATCAGCCAGTACATTGCCCTCGATACCTCTATGGCCAGGTACCCAGCATATTATGATGTTCTGGTTAGATGAGTACGCTTTACACAATACCGAATACAGTTCATTGAATACGGGATTCGCGGGAATACGGGATACGCGTCCTGGACATGAGGACCACATGGCAAAAAGTTAAGACATTAAATGTCTACGGCCACAATTTTATATTTGCTGCACGATTGTAGCGCATATAGACGATGACGCAAGGAGGCACACGAAAGATACAGACAAGGCGCTACTTATTGCTTACTATTGCTGTTGCCTTTGGAGTCAGTAGACACGTGTCTTCCCCGTCTTCTTTCTGATTTTCTTTTGCCATCAAATGCCAGGATGCGATAAGAACGGCGGACTATGCGTTCAGTGATTTTATTAGACTATTTCAAAGTCGTAGTCTTCATCAATAAAAATGTGCATTTTAAACGTGCGAACAATATTAATAATACAGTCTTAATAGGCCTATCGCCTGTAATTTTTTTTTTCTTGTGGAAAAGCGTCATGCACTGTGAACTGCTGTCAAAATGCTTATATGAAGCGGCCGAAGCAGGATATCGCCTACAGCTTTTCGAATGCAGACAGAAAATCTGAGCAGCCCTAATGTTACCTCGACTTTCACCAAAAACGCACGGTTACAATAACTGCCTCGTAACAGACCCATGTAGCGTCACCTAATTGTTCTGCTCAACACAACTACTCGCAGTGAGGATCGGCATTCAATGGCCCAACGAGCAACAGGAAATTCCTAAACGGCAAATGACATAAAGTTGCCTTGTCACAGTATTTATCCATCTGACAGCTCGCAAATAGCATTCACGCTGAATTCATTTGTCACTTACGCTTAATGGAATCTGCTGTGCTCGTGCGGCATTCAAATATAGGTATCACATACAAAATTCACTGATTTCAACATGTACGGCTCCTGGAGACCGACTGGATCAACGCTGCATGCTGAACGAAAATCACTTTGCGACACAAGTTGGATATTTTCTGAATATTCTTCGTGCAGGCTAAGAATGCTATTAATAGACAATCCAGCGCCAACGACGCTGCATGTCGACAGCGAGGTCATTTTTTTTCTTTATTGCTTAGCATCTTGCGAGGGCAAGGCGCTGTCACATCAGTGCGTAGAGCTACCGAGTTCGCGTTGGAAAAATGTAATCACTTTACAGTCTTAACCAGAGTGCCGTAATAAAGCAACTTACCGAAGACAAAAATCCTGATCCTGGTGCTTGGTCAACGCCCAGAAGCAAACGCACAAATGTTATCACATAGTCTTTGACAAAGGCCTAGAAAGCATAAAAGGTTAAAGAAAAAAAAAACATTTGAGTTAACGCTTTACTTGAAAAGTGGCCTGTGCACACATGTAAATGCATTCTGTACACATATATGTATATATGGTGTGATTCACTTTGCACACTTCAATGGAACAACATACTCGAGACAGAAAAACTGGCCAGTAAATAACACGCAGCGAGTTTTCAAGCGCGCTTAGATTTGACAGTGTTCCCAATGAAGTTCGGAAACTTCAAGTCTGAGCAATGTTTTAAAGAAAAAGCAAAGATACCGACCTTCAAAAGTTATCCGAGGGTGTGAAGGTCGTGTACGAAAATGTACGAATCACACTCGGGCAGTGATTCTCTCTACGTCATAAAATTTCATTACGCAGACCCAAAGCCCTTGCAGAAATTCTTCGTAAACTAGCTTTGCTTTCCATAATATTGCAAGATGTTTTTTATTCAGAAGTTGCATCCAAACAGCGTGCTTCATTTGCCTTCGTAGAGCCTGAACAGTCATGCCTTTTTGTTCACGTTACGTTGTGCCATGTGTATCTATACAGTTGTGTCAATTATCTTACTCTTCGTATTTTCTAAAAAAAAATCTGATTTACTTTGTCAGCTGTGGGTTTATTGTTGAAGACGCTGCTACAGCGGCCTCTTGCGATGTCAGTTATTACAGGATTTCATAATTTAATATAAAGAACGTCCCGTGTTGCAGTTTAACGTGTTAACGAAAAAAACATCTTATTAGAGTCCATGCTAATCGTTCCCTAAAATTGCGCAATAATTAAATTTATGCCGCAGATGTGATGCACTCGAATAAAACTTAATAATTCGATTACCGTGAGCCTAAATGCAAGTACAGTTGTGCGTTATCAAACGTGGTTACAGCGCTAAGGAAGACTAAGCCAAACACGAACTGCCCAGATATGGCGCTGGAGAACCTGCCGCGGTAGCTTAGTGGCTAAGTGGTGATGCGCTACTGAGGTCGCGGGTTCGTGGATTCCCGGCAGCGGCGGCCGCATTTCAATAGGGGTGGAATGCAAAAACACTTGTTTACTTAGATTTAGGTGCCCGTTAAATAACTCAAGTGGTCAAAATTATTCTGAAGTCCCCCAATGCGGCTCATCTCATAATAATGACATCGTATGTTCGGCGCGTAAAGTTCCAGAATTTAATTAAAAATCTGGCGCTGTGGGTCGACTGATTTTATTGAAACCAACGCTTGCATGCGTGAAAGGCACACAACAAATAGCTTTCGATGCAGTGAAATACTCTTTTTTTTATTAGCGCGGACAATTGCTCGAAATACTAAGAACGAGCTCACACATTGTTTGCCTGTTTAATGTGTTAGTGTTTCTACGTGCAAAACTGTCATTCTGTTTTGCTTTGAACTTATTTGTTGTTTGAAACAAATTTATATTTTTGCATAGAATGACAACATATAATGACATTACGAAACACTATAGGTTACAGAGGGGCATATTCCCGCGACCTCACCCAAAATTGACAAAAAAGCAGTCTGTCGCATGGCGGCAGTTACAAACTAGGACGTATCCGAATCCTGCGCTCTTGCACATCATATATCCGGATATATGTCAAACGGACAAATGCAACACATGCGAATCCAGAGTCACTCTGGAGTATATATTATGGGAATGCCGAGGGATACATAACGAGAACGCGGCCTCTAGCAACAGCCTTCGCACGCGCTGGGAAGCCGCGCTGCTCAGCCCAGCGGGCCGAGGGTGCCGCCAGGACCCACGAACTCCTGGCCGTCACCTAGGCGGGGCCTTTGGCCCTCCCCACCAACTCGCAGGACACGCAATAAAGTTATTTGTTCCTCCTCCATACAAGTCAAATGAAGCCGCCCAAGGTCTACTGCTTTCGGTCTTTCCTGTGCGACCCCACCTAACGATAACTATACTCAAGAAGCCCTGCCGCCCGCACTGACTTACCTGATACAAGAGGGTGTCCAGCATGCTCGCGCTGAACACATTGCCGGCGGCAAAGGGAAGCCGAAACATGTAAGAAATGTGTGAGCCACGGTCCCTTTCTCGCTGCGTGGTAAGAAGAGGGGGAAAAAAAGAGAGAAGAGAGACAGATAACATGTTGACAAGGGTTTGTGAACACCACTGAGTATAGGTATTACGTGCAAAAAAGCGTGCGGCACGAAAACTAACAAGTGTATATAGGGGTAGGAATCATTGTAGACACAGCTAGCTTAACGCAACCTAATCGTATGCCACACAATACTCTATTACCGAGTGATAGTGCATTGCGCAGGCGAAAGAAATAAAGTTGCGGAACTCTTCTACTTTGTTTTCTTGCATACGTGCGCAGACGGAAGAGTGAAATTGATTCGATAAGTGTGATGGTCTTTACAAAAAGTCAAAAATATGGAAACTTTAAGCCAGAAAAAGAAACAGAGCTTAATTAGCGCCAGCTAATTACACTACGAAACGGCTAGATATAAATACTGCGAAGTACAACATTGTCTATAAGGGACTAAAGAAAAAAAAACGTCTTATACTTGCATGGCTGGCAGTTTTTTTGTCACGGTGACTGACGCCGATGGTTTGCGCCGAGTTAAGCCGAAATGCTAAAGAAAATGAGTCGAAAGCGGTAGTAGCAGAAATCCGACGTAGAAAAGTAATTCGCTTTGGCCGAGAAGGCCTGAGAATAAGGTGTAAAGTACAAGAAAGAGACGGAGCAGGCTCCCATGGCATCAGTAGCATCCAAGAAGCAGTTAAACAAATGATAAAGAGCAGGGTGTCATCTCCAGTCTCCCTCGTTGAAAAAAAGTAAGAATGCTGAGCGAGCGCTGGCGCCTAGAAAAAAAGAAGTTATAATTGAAAACGATACGCTGCAAGCAGGAGGGGCGCTAACGAGACCATAACCGTTTAGCCACGGTGTAGCCACTGCGTTAGCTGCCAGCCAGATGTGCTACTTAAGCTAAAATTCTCTGCAAACTAAATAAAATTGTTGCACCGTCAGCCGCTCCTGAAGTGCATGGTTACACGCGTGCAACTGGAATATTACACAAATGCGGCGCGCATGCTTGTGCAACTGAAGTGCGAAGCATGCAGCAGCACTTGGCACCTTCCATTGGCATCGAAGGGGACGCGCTAGGCAGCGCTTGCGAGATTAACCAGATTAGGTCTGAACTCATTCTTGCTTTCGTGACACCTGAAGAGAAACAGAAAAACTGAGCGCAGTTCGTTTCCAGCCCTGCAGCCCACGTCGGTGGTTTCGAAAGTACTGAATATGCTCGTTACTCTGAGCGTTTGGTATTTCTCCCTGCTGCTGGTAACACAAACCGTTTGTTTTATTTTTGCAGAACTGCAGTACGCTAAACGCATTCTAAAGGAAAAGAAGTTGCACTCTGTGCAGAATTGTGGTAGCCGGCGTCGAGTAATCAGGGGCCGAATTAACGCGGATGTCTGAACACGCGTAACCAACCGGCTCACGACCGACGAATCAGGGATAAACAACCATACTGTACTTTGGTTAATCACAAATATTTTTATACCCGAACTCACTCCGTTCATTCATGCCCTATAATGATGATTCGTATGCCTCATAAACCTCATATCCAACAATCGCTTACGATCATACACGTTTTGTATAGGATACATACGAACATTTGAGATTAATTAATAATAACGTTATAGAACATATGATTTCTTTCTCCAACGGAATTAATATTTTTATGGTGCGCAAAGTACATTGATTGGACATGTACATGGCTAACAGATATTTTCCTTTTTCTTTCAAAATTTTCTAATATACGGGACGTGACCTTCGCTGAACGCAATCTTTTCTATTCAGGTGTCTGTTGTTAGTAGAAAGAAAAGGGCTTGCGTTGGTCAGTTATAGCGTTAAGTTAGCTTTAAGCGCCAAGCCGGAACAAAGCGAGCGTTGGGAAAGACAAGCGGCAGGCGTCCCGTGTCCGAATGGAAGGCGCCATGGACGTAAGCATAGGAGCCTGCCACATTACCTGGTTGAGCAGGCTCACCTTCTCCATCTTGGAAAGGTGAAGCGCGTACGTGTCGAACGCCCGAAACTGCATGAAGCGCATGTTGCTGCTCTGACTCAGCTCGGTGATGATGCGCACGCTCGGGAAGAATCTGCCACAAGGTATGCGAGAGGAGAAAGGAAGTCGAGAGGGAGAGAAAAATAACAGATTAGAAGAAAAGTAGGACTCGCTTTGAGAGTTTCTTTGTAATGCTGTATTGAGTTAGACTGGTTTGCATAATACCAAACGCTATATCTGTGAATTTTACATGTATCTGTGAATTTTACATGAATACAGCCTGTGTGAAAAATTTTTTCTCGAGATTAAAACAAAACACAAAATGGGGAAGATACGATAACGACGCGATTTCCGCTGGATGGTTGTTACCACTGAGGCATACATTTTAATATTACACCAATTTTGTGGTTAGATGGGTAATTAGGAATATTACACTACTGGCATTTAAACTGAAAGAGTCAGACGATTGATCCTAATGTAAAACTTGAGGCCAGTCATTCTAGGAGTAGATAATTAGCTCCGGACATGTAAAAAGCTAATTCTGAATTTCTGAAGCGTAATAAATTCCTGTCAATTGCACCCTAAAGACCGAAACTGGACTGCCAAAGAGCGCAACTGTCACGTCCTTAGCAGACGCCCGCGAGTGTCGTAACTGCTTGCGCCTTACCTTCGGGCGAGCATGAAACTGTCGTGGTTGGATTAGGGCACTGACACAAATAAATAAATAAATAAATAAATAAATAAATAAATAAATAAATAAATAAATAAATAAATAAATAAATAAATAAATAAACAAGAACATTCATGGCACTTCGTTTTTACCGAAAAAAAGTTTGCTGGCAGCTTCAACTGCTGCAACAATGTTAGTTCGGGAAGTAAGAGTGACAAACTGGCTTGAGAACAGGAGACGTTCTCGCAAGTTATACCCTGTTCAGAATCTACTCGATGCATATATTGGCAGCCCTGAGTGGGAAGGAATAGAAATAACCAATAGTTTAGATCATAAGAAGCCAACAAACAAAGACACCAAGGATAACAAAGGGGAAATCACTTGTACATACTTGTACTGTTTAGAGTTATTCCAAACGAACATGAAGTAACTTAAGTAAATGAAGAAGTAAATAAATGAAGTAATTTAAGTTGAGCATGTAATTTTCACACTGTTAGCCTATAAACAGGGTTAGCTTAATGGGTACGCTAAAAGCATGGTATTTCGTCTCCTTTTCTTTACCTTAATTCGAGCCTCATTACTGTACTTTATGCTGTAGCGTGATAGTGCAGAACGTAGACAACAGTGGGTGTGACAGTACAGCTGCAATGACTTGGGAGAATTCCATCGGGGGTCAAGTACGGCGCCATTCCCGACCACTCGGAGCGCGTGTTCATATGATCACGCGCTCCGAGCGGTAGTCAATGATTCCGTATTTGCAACCTCCGATGGAATTCTAATAAGTGGACCGGGCTCGGTTCAGGAAGAAAGGCATGAACCGAATTCACGAAGTATTTCTTTTGTAACAACAATTTGTTAGTGCCCCGGTCAGCTTTACCAATAACATGTTCGCTATCATGGTTGACAGGCTCATGTCCTAACAACTTCTTAGTACGAAATGCTTTATGAAAACAGGCCTGCATGCCCAGTTGTACAGCTCGAAGAAACGGCAAACAGTAGGTGAAAGCGGTATGAATTTTACAGCATTTCGAGAATGTAGCAAAGAAAGAAAGAAAGAAAGAAAGAAAGAACGAAAGAAAGACATACTCGGCGGACAAGGCTGACACCTAAGACGTGAGGAGAAAGTTGTCGTTGGCAACTACAGCAGCGCGGTTTCCGTGCAGCTAATCTCAGCAAGACTGACGAAACCGGCTCTTTCAATAAGTTTTATGTAATACCGCCCAAAGCTTTCACCAAATTTACGCTACTCAGATGCGGGGCGATTTGCTTTGCGCACAGTGCACAAATATTTAAAATGGGTAATGCAAAAAAAAAGGACACGAATAAGAGGAAGACCACACAGGACAGACCCCCCAAATGGTTAGCGCAAAGCAAGTTCCGTCTTCTATTCCTCCTGTGCGTGTCGCTGTTCGCACAGATAATATTAGACGTTACGGATCAACTAACCCAACGTCATATCGTGCTGAAGGCACAGGCATAACAGAACTGGATGGCGTCATTTGTCCCCCCTCTTTTCTTTTTTGCCATGGCAACCACACAGGCGCGTCTTTCTTTCCCCAGATGGGGAAGATAACTACGTCTGCTCACGCTGCCGCGCTGTAATAAAAGCCACAGCGGCCACATTATTTCAGCACCACTTGTCGCGCGAGATAACTTGTGCAGCCTTACTTGAACATCGTTTGCACTGCCACGATGGTGTTGCAGTCAGCCAGGTAGTCTTCTTCAGCTGAATTGGACGACTCCTTGTTCACTACTACCACGCTGTCAGCTAGGTTGATGCCTGCCCGAAGCAGGTCGTCCAGGCTGCAATGTAGGTGGTACCAGTAGCCGTGAATGTCGCGTTAGGCGAGTAATGTGGCCGTGCACTGACCCCATTGCACCTGTCTAGCGCACCGAAGTTGTGCCATCAGAGCTACGGCTTCGCTATCTGGCAGAAGTCATTGGTTAAAGACAGCCTGTTCTGGACTTCGCGCTGACAGATAAGCAGGACATTACGAGCCGCGGCTCGTGTGTAATGTTTTACGCAGTTCCTAGTTGACCAATGATTCTACACATTGACACTGATGCACTGACACTGATACCCTGACAGTCTGCTACACGTACGGTAGTGGACTGTCAGTTGCCAACTACAGCGGCCATCCTTGATGCATAAGAAGCACATGTAGTGGCGGCCTGGCCATTTAGCCCCCCCATGCTGAGGAGTGAGATATATTGAGCCAGTGGATGCGAGCATATTCTAGAGCGCACATATACTTAGCGTTCTAGACAGCTTTGTTGAAGGCTATGCGTTTGGTCAGGCACGGACAGCGATAAATTAGTGAAAAGATGACTCACTCGTCTATAGAACCCTGCATCCAGTAGACCAATGGGAAACATGAAATCGCATCTAGGAACGCCGCGTGAGGTCTGAAAAATAAACAGAACAGAAGCAGTTATCAACGGCAGGAAACTATATGGTCGCGACGAGCAAGCTTGCAAAATTCTGCTGCTCATGGCAGCTTATGAAAAAATATTTAACATAATGACCTAACGAAACAAACGGTTCGCTTTCATGAGAAAAGCAATGAACCACTTCGTCAAGGGTAATGGCTACCGGACTTGCAAGCCAAATTCAAGCCCTGCACACTATGTCATCCATGATCGCGAAAGAGACGCCAAGAGCGTACACACGTGGTGTTTCAGCGAACACTTACAAAAAGTTTTGAAGGTTGCCTGTGGCAGATAGCACAATTCTAGTCCATGGGCTGGTCTACTCGAAGGGACGAACATTACTTGCACAAAAAGTTGAAATGCAAAATCGACTAATGAAAAAAAATTCACGAATTAAGTTTTAACTAATTGCCTTACGGCACATATTCAATTTACAAATTTAGCGGGTGAGACTGCAAGGCACATTCACTCGAAAATAATTGTGTAGATGACGCCATTTACGAGATATGCGCCATCAAACTTTAACAGCATGTCATCAGCATGGCTTCAGAGCTGGCTTGTCATGTGTGACCCAACTTGTTGAATTTTCACATGATATTTTCTTATCTTTTGACAATGGTAAACAGGTTGATTGCCAATTGCTGGACTTTAAAAAAGCGTTTGACACGGTATCATATTCGATGCTGTTGTTTAAGCTTTCTTGCCTAAGTTTATCGGGTAATATCTTACACTGGATAAAAAAAAGACTACTTTCATGACCGCACTCAAAAAGTCGTCATCAACGGCACACAATCACACTCCGTAACGGTAACATCTGGCGTGCCGCAGGGATCCGTCCTCGGCCTACTTTTGTTTTTAATCTTTATAAATGATATTGGCTCAGGCGTGACATGAAAAATTAGTCTATATGCAGATGATTGCGTACTGTATCGAGATATAGAAAACGAGGACGATACAGCTGTTTTACAAATGGACCTCAATCGGATTATTGCATGGTGCAGCAAATGGAATATGACTCTAAATCCTAAAAAATGCTGCCACAATATCTTTAGTAGAAAAAAGGTAAATATACTCAGTAGCTTCTTTTTACATAACCATCAAATAGCCACATATAAGGATGTTAAATACTTAGGTGTGTATTTCTCCTATAATCTAACCTGGAACAAGCATGTCGAATATATAGCTTTGAAGGCTGGTCGCGTTTTAAACTTTATTAAAAGAAATTTTCGCAATGGGGGGGGGGGGGGGTGCCTAGTGACGTGAAAGAAATTCTGTATATCTCCAACGTACGCTCAATATTAGAGTACGCATAAACAGTGTAAGATCCACCCACTAAAATGCTAATAAAGAAACTTGAAGCGATACAAAACCATGCGGCGCGTTTTATTTTAAAGTCACATGACCATCACAGCAGTGTCAGCGCGTTAAAAAAGCAGCTAGGCTGGGACTCCCCTGCAGCTTCGTCGTGTGTCTTTCCGAATAAATCTCTTAAACGACATTATGAACAAAAAAATTCGCATTGACCACGGGGCTTACGTAGAACCTCCCACGTATATTTCCCGAAGACCGTAGCCGTAAAATACGCGAAATTTCCTGTCGGACATCTGTATTTAAATCAGCTTTTTTTCCACGCACGATATCCGAATGGAACAGCCTACCAAACGCAATAGTTATATTAAATGACAATAACTTCTTGGCCGCGCTCAAATCGCTTTTACGAGGACAAAGTGACGCGTATTTGTGCACTGTACTATCTCATCATATACCATTGTCTACTGTACTAATTTGAGTGATGTCTGTGATTTACCTGTTATCCACATGTTAAACTTTTTTTTTCATACATCATTTAGGTATTTGTTCATGTTTTTAGCTGCAGTGATGCTGGGTCCTGTCGACCTTACTTGTGATCCCAGTGCTTTCGCTTATTCCTTTGTGCGCCTCCCGTATGGGCTATCTGTTCGTACAAAAATAAATAAATAAATAAATAAATAAATAAATAAAAAACTTGCGGTAAAAATGCATTGTGGTTCCACTTACTTTCTTAGCAAATCGTCGTTTTATGTATTGAAACAGAAATGTAACTGGAACGCCAATGCATTTCTCCGTGAAGTTCGAGAATTATTATCTCGGAACTGGTATCATTCTGAGAATTCGTTCCAAGTGGATCCGCCTTGCGAACTCCCCGGCTAGAATTTGTAAATTGCAATATGTACCAGAAGGTAACTAATTAAAAGCTTATTAGTCATACCGTCTTAATTAGTTGATTATGCATTTCAATTTTTTGTGGAAGTGATGTCCGCCACTTCGAGTAGACCAGCTCATGCGCTAGAATTGTGCTATCTGCGACAGGCTATAGTTAAAAAGTTTTGAAAATGTTCGCTGAAACATCCGGTATAACTAAAGCAAGCGCTACTGGCAGTAGTTTCTCTAATTGTACTTTATTGGAAGTATAATTCTTGATGTGTCTGAACAGAAAGTTACTTTGGTTAACATATCTTCCTTTCTTATTCTCTTGATGTGTCAGTGACTTGTGCACGGAAAACTATTTCACAATTTTTTCGTCTGGATGCCTGTGCTTACAAATAAAAAAAAATATTGTGCACATCTGCAGGCTACGATTGGTGCGTATACGAGAGTTTGCGTCACTCATAGTTATTTAAGCTAGACCAAACGTGAACTGCGCGGCAGCTATACATATGATGATGATAATGAGCATTCCCTTCGAAACGGGGTGGGTGCACAGGCCACCAAGCTCACGCTCTTTAAAACTTTCTGCCGTATTTAAATGTTTAAATATCTTTATACACTAAGCTATAACATTCACTGTTAGAAGGCTCACTTTATTGTGTATTATTACTCCCTTTGCACCAGTGAGGTTCCAGCGGTACTATTACTTGTCTCTACAGTCCCAGTTTCATTTATGTTTCCCTACTGTCCTTAAAACCTATGGTGCCTCGGTAAAGTGTACGCTGCTTGTACATTTATCGCTGCATGGATACTCTGACATCCCAACAGAATATGCTCAGTGGTTTCTGCAGCGCTCCTGGTTCATGTACAATGCCATCTGACGGCTCTTTGCTAACTGATGGTGAGATGTGGAGCGGACACTGATAAATTTTCGCTTCTAAAGCGACAAAGAAAAGAGATAGGAATGAAAACCGTCTCTTTACTTCTTCTCCAGGAGTAGCACGATGGGTCTGAGGCTGTTGGGGCTGTGGAAGTGTGCCCGAAGGGGCACGATAAAGTTGTAGATGCCTTTGCTGGCGAAGTCGGCCGCCAGGATAACGCATCGGTTGGGCCAGTTGTACTGCTTCGCGTTGTGGAACTCGCAGTGGTCGCATTGCTGCGCGGCAGTAGATAAAAATGGAGCACATGATAACGAGAAGGCAAGCACTTGGCTGATGTCTCCCAATATTTCCCAAATGTTTAGAAAAACTTCTTGCAAAGCAGTTGTACTCGTTTCTTTCGAAATACCAACTCATCTCAAGGGCTCAGTAGGATTAAAAAAAAAACAAAAAAAGCTCCGTCACCGGAGTTCGCACTTTCCTACCAAAAACAATTAATCCTCCGCAACGTTGAACTCAAACTTTTGACCATTAGCATATTTGCAGACTTTACCCAGGCTTCCGATTTTATTAATTCCCAAATATTATTTCAAGAAATTGAAAGGTACGGTATAAGAGGCCTCGCACTATAAATTTTCAAGTCCTACTTCACAAACAGACAATAGTTTGTGTCAATAAATAAAGTCACATTTAAAGGAAATACTATCAGGCGTCCTTCAAGGGAGAATACTCGGCCCGTTGCTCTTCAACCTCTACGTGAATGATCTTGCATATATCCATGAAGAGGCAAAGCTCATAATGTAGGCGGACGACATTAGCATATTAATATCCTCCTCCTGTTTCAGCATGTTAATTCGCCAAGCAAATGTATTTCTTCAAAAGCTTAGCACATGGTCCATGCAGAACTTCCTTAAAGTTAATGTCACCAAAACAAAATCCGTTATTTTCCACACTAAAGGTATACGTATTCCATCAAACCTAAACGTAACATTTAATTCAGCACAGATTCAAATAGTTGGTACTGTTAAGATTGTTGGTGTTTATTTTTTTTTTTGCCATATCTATTGTGGGATGGCCAAGTTAAGTTCATCGTTCAGAAAGTTAGCCGTACTGTAGGCCTATTAAGTCGAAATAGATATACTTTTCCTGCGTCAGTAAACTCTTAATATACAGTGCATTATTCGCCTCCAATATAAAGTACTACCATTTGATATCGGGTTCGAGAACTGAACTGAACATTACGAAACTGTTACTACTGAAAAAAAAAATCTTGCGTATTTTTGAAAACTTACCTTATACAATAAGTATAATCTTACTAAACTTAGACAAATATATACCCAAAGGCTATTAAAGCAATTTTATCTCAATCATCGCAGACATTGCAAGACATTCGCTGAAGTAGCAAGTTTAGAACAGTATCAGCCTGCACCACTTACTCGACACACAGAAATATGTAAAGTTCCCCTGTCCCAAACTAATTATGGTGATCAGATGCTTCAGTGTCCCTTACCAAAACTTCTGAATAGTTTCTGCGATAGAGGCACAGAAATTCGCAACCTAACTCCGTCAGAATTCAAGTTGCTCACGAACTGCCACCTATAGTCAGTATGTTCTACTGTCACAAAAGTCGCGTTATTTCTTCAATTCTCCGCCCCCGCATCCTATGTATACACGCCTATTAAGCATCGCTGCTTAAAGAATGGGCCGCAAGCCTACGTGCCGCACAGTTTCGCAAACGGTGGAGAACGTGATCTTGGGTGCATCCAGAGCACGTTGAGCTACGCGTGTTCGTGACTGCTGTAATGTGTGTGATTAATTTGTTCATCGGAGAAGGTGACCGCTGGTAGGGTTCAAACCTTGGTGGCTACACACCCGGGCTACGTGAGGCTGGGTGCATCCGTGGCTGTTGTTTTGTGTGTTATTAAATTGCTTGCCAGTGAAGGTGACCGCAAGCAGAGTCTAAACCACGGTGGAAGCAAGCCCGGCCTACGTGAAGCCGTCTTCGTCCGCAGCTATTATTTTGTGTGTGATTAAATTGACTGCCGGTGAAGGTGACCGCCAGTGGAGCCCGAACTACGGCGAGGACCAGTGTGCGCGTGTGTGATCCATGTCTAGACGACAAGAGGTGAACGCTGGCGCCTCGAGAGGTTTATAAAAACGCGCCGATCCTACACTTCACCAGTCTGCTCCGGGGACGATAAACGAACGCCGAGCAACTACCGGGCAAATAAGCTGCCGACATCACGCCCCGACACCGAACACCGCCAGCCGCCGTGGAAGCCAGCCGCCGACGTCGAGGCGCCGACTTCGAGGGTCACTTACGGGCCGCATCGGTTGGGACGGACTGCCGGCGCGCCCGGTTGACTGTATGTCGCTTTTGATTTTGTGGACTGTGGACTCTAAACATTTGCCTTCTCGATTACTGTTTAGAAATCTAGTTGGAACTGATGTTCATTGTTCCTGTTGCGATTGCACATAGTAATTGTTTAACTTGGTTACACCTGTTCTTTGGAATTGTAACTTTACTGTTTCCGTCTAACATATTCATATCCATTACTTAATAACGTCAGTTTATTTTGTTGCTGAGCAATCACATTAAATCACTGCTTTTGCTTGATTTCATCAGGCCTTTGTCTCGTTCACGACGGTAATTGGCGAAAGCCAGGCACCAGACTCCACCCCTTATGCCACCACTCAGGAAGAGCTAACGCATCGACGCTGAGTCGTGACATCTACCACTCGCTAACACATTTTAATGCTGCATTTAGCTGACCACATTATTTGACCTATTTCTGAATTGTTTGATTTTGAAGCTACATATCATCTCGAAGTTAGGAGTCGGTGGCAGAAATTTGGCCCGATTTAACTGTCACTTTTGCTGCAGGTGAAGCGCCAAATTGCAATTTTCATTGTTAACCATTGTTTTTGTTTGCCACCGACTGCACTTTGCTGCATTGCGTATGTCCTGTGCGTGAATCATGACGTCTGAGTCCAATTGCGCGAAATGTATGAAAGCGTTGCCTGCTGCAGGGCAATTTTTGATCTGCACAGAATGTGATGTTGGATTTCATTGGGCAAGAACTGTGCTGGTGTAGCTGAAAATGCCATGTCAGACAAGGGAGCTGCCAAGCGTGAGACATGGCTTTGCCGGGACTGTCGCTCCCAAAATCGTTCGCCAGTCGAGGGTGATGCGGCGCAAAACTGCCATTCGCTCTCAAAGCTGGCCGCTAAAATTGAAATTCTTCTTCCAATAAAGGACGCTATCAGCTCCTTTGTACTCAAAGTTGATGAGCTTTTGCAACTCAAATCGACTGTAGTAGTTCTTCACCAATCGGTTGATTCCGTTCAAGGATCAATTAACTTTCTTTCAAAAAAGTATGATTAGGTCATCCCTACTGCTGCTGCGCGACAAACCGCAGTGGAACAATTGCAAAAAGAAGTTCATGCCTTAAAATCCACTGCATCAGATCAATCAGAAGAACTGGCGAGCCTTCGCAAAGAATTAAATGACGTCGAACAATACAGCAGAAAGCCGAACTTAGAAATTCATGGTCTGCCGCAAAAGAAAGGTGAAAAGCTTCTGTCTATCGTCTCTGAATTGGCACACAAGTTGGAGGGAAAATACGCGGAATCTGACATCGAGGCTATCCATCGCCTTACTGCCAACTGAGATCGCCCACCAGTTCTGCTCGTTAGATTCACTTCTGTTGCGCTGAAAGAATCGTGGTGGTGCTGTAGGGGCAATTTAAGGGCACTTGCGGAACAGGACGTGATCCCTCAGCTTTATTTTGCAGAGGACTTGACCACACATAACAGAGCACTGTTCTGGGCAGCTCGCCAAAAAGGAAAAGAAAAACTGTACAAGTTCGTCTGGGCTAAGCACGGCAAAATTTTCGCCAAGAAATCTGAGGGATCGTCTCTTGTCCGCATATCGTAGCATTCTGACCTTGATAAGCTTGTTTAAAAATGAACAATTCCATTGACCTTAACTAATTCCACAAAATGAACAATGCATTTAATAATATCGAGAGCTTGAACGGCTTCATCAGTTTACCAAGTCAAGGGAGACGGTTCTTCACGGTTTTACATGTTAACATCCGCAGTATCCGTAGGCACTGGAATGAATTCCTTGGCATCACACAAAATACCGATGCTATCGTTGATGTGTTTGTACTAACCAAAATTAACATTCATGAAGAGCTCATTTCTTCTTTCAAACTACTCAATTATTCTACTTTTGCGCTAACGCGTCGCGTCAGAAGGGGTGGTGGTGTCATGGCTTTCGTACATGAATGATATGTGACGTCATCTGTCCTATCAAGGTTCACCTCAGCCGAATGCCTGGCATTGCATATTTCCTTGCGAGATACAGATATAACCCTAATTGGAATTTATAGACCACCCTCCGAAAATGCAAACATTTTTGTAAATGAACTGGATTCGTTTTTACTGTCTTTGCCTTCAAGCTCACTCTTTGGTTTGGAAGGCGATGTTAACATAAACACTTTATCTCTGTCGCGCCCGATTGTTTGCGATTATTTAAATGTATTAGCTAAATCCGGGGTTTTTCCGACTATCTCTTCCTGCACAAGAGAAGAATATCTTGGAACCAAGCTTGTGACGTCATGGATCGATCACATCAACCTTTTCTTTAAATTATGGGGCTTTACGTACCAAAACCATATTCAGAATATGAGGCACGCCGTAGTGGAGGACTCCGGAAATTTCGGCCCCCGGGGGTTCTTTAACGTGCACCTAAATATAAGCACACGGATGTTTTCGCATTTAGCCCCCATCGAAATGCGGCCGCCGTGGCCGGGATTCGATCGCGCGACCTCGTGCTCAGCAGCCCAACACCATAGCCACTGCGCAACCACGGCGGGTCACATCAACGTTAGAACTCCGTTTTATCATGTTGAATCGGCTGTAATCAAGCACAAACTGGCTGACGACTATTTTGTGAGCTGCCATATTTATTTGCCCGTGCTTAAAAAGGTATCTTCCGAGCACTTTCAGGCATCAATCCTCGACATAGCCAAATTCGATAGTTTGGTTAATGACTTTGACTGGAATACACTTATGGAACGGGCAACCGTACAAGATGTTTGCACCAAATTTGTTACTGTTCTTGACACATTTAAATACAGGGCACGAAAAACCATAAAAATAAAAAAAACGCAATACTAACTTGCCTTGGCTTACACCGGGGATTCTTAAGGCGATAAAAGAGAGATAAACTTTGGGAAAAATGTAAGAACTCGCCTAGCAACAACGCTCTGAGCAATTTATAAAAAGTTAATAGAAATAGGGTAACTGCGTTGCTTCGATCTGAGAAGCGCTCATATTACAGTAAATCATTTTACGAAAATAGGCAGAACTCTCGAAAACTGTGGTCGACGTATAATCAAATATTCGGTCCCCATCCAGGCCAATCAGCCGACGTTTTCGGCAAACATTTCGATAATTTGGAATCTGCCGTTACTGATTTCAATGTTCACTTCGCTAAAGCATAGTCGATTACTCAGCCAGCTCACACTCATGATTCCGATAATATTATCAGCTCAGAGTCTTCTGCATTTCTTCATTTCATCACTGCTTGCGATCTGCGCAGCATATTATCCAGCTTTAAACAAAAGAAGGCACCTGGTTTAGATGGCATATCTATGTACGAGCTGCAACGTAACTTTCCCGTTCTAGAAAATATACTTTTATTTATGCTGAACGGTTATATTGAACTCGGTTTTCTTCCAGATGAGCTAAAAATTGCAGTTGTTAAACCATTACACAAAAACGGCTCTTGTAAACAAGTTGGCAACTACAGGCCGATTTCAATTTTACCCACAATTAGTCAAATTCTGGAAAAACACTTATCCAGAGTGATGACTGGCTTTCAGCAAAAACACAATTTATTATCAACTTCTCAATTTGGCTTCGTTCCTGGGAAGGGGACTTTAGTACCCTTGGAACAATTAGCTGATTTAATCTTCTCCGCTTTCGATAACAACGAGGTAGTAACGGCTCTTTTCCTGGATGCAAGCAAAGCTTTTGACTCCGTAGTGTACACATTACTTTTGTGCAACCTACATCTCTTGGGATTTCGAGGACCTTTTAACAAATCATTAACTAACTCTTTTTTAATCGTTCACAGGTATTCAAGATAGGGGATCACGTTAGTTCGAAGGTTTTCTTAAAATCTGGTGCCTCGCAGGGATCCATGTTATCTACACTACTATTTAACGTTTATGTAAATGACCTGTCTAAAGATGTCAAATGTCAAATGTTTCAACACGCCGATGACACTGTTCTTCTTGCCACCCCCTCTGTTTTCACACATCGGTTGCAATGCTACAAAGTGACATTGTGTCTGTCATGGACTGGTTTCCCATAAACTCGATCACTGATAACAAATAAAAAACAAATCTGCTTTATTTTCAGAATCCACATAGACGAATTGGTCACACTATCCCAATCTTCCTTCATAGCTCACGATGTACCAATTGTCAAAGCTCTCCTCTTCTACCATCGCCGAATGTAAAGTACATGGGAATTACCTTCGAATCCGATATGACATGGAATAGTCACCTATCCATTCTCTGTAATAAACTCTGGGCGTTATCATCTACTATTTACAATAGCCGCTTCATCCTCCCTTTTTCTGTGCGCAAGCTAATCATTCATGTCCTTGGTTACAGTATCCTGAGATACGGTATGACAGTATTTTATCATTGTTGTTTCACATGGCGTTCAAAAATAAACTGTATATTAAAATCACTGCTACGAAATGTGGCCTATAATGTTAACATTCCAGGTGGTACTAGCTTGTTTTCTGCTTTACAGTTGCCTTCCTTTGATGCATTATTTTTTCAAACTGTTATTTGCCGTCATCTCTGAAATAGTGATTTTCTGTTTCCTTTTGTGCCCACAAGACCACTCAGGCGTCATCCCATGTTTTGTACACCCCGATGTTACATGCGATTTGGACGTTTTGTGCGAAATTATTATGTTCCTGATACATTTAATTCCTGGCCCACGGAAATTATGAAATTTTTCCATTTCATCGAAACGTGCTCTGAAATTGTATTTAAGGGAAAACTCATCTGACACTGTTTGATGTCTGTTTGTTTTCAGTATTTTTTCATGTAGCATTGGATCCAAATTTACGGTCTTCTCTTTTTTTTTGTGTGTGCTTTCATCCTTTTCTTTTTTCCCCCTCACTCCTGTAGTTTATTGCATCCCTGAAACTGATTGCCGGGTACAGCCCGACAAGCTTCATTGGCTTGGGCTGACCCGTTTTGTATCTGGTGCTTTTACGACAAATAAAGCGTTTATTATTATTATTATTATTATTATTATTATTATTTTTATTATTATTATTATTATTATTATATACAATTCTGTTTTCCGCATATTGTAATCCATATTGGTCTGTTACCCTGTGAAAGTGCTCCAGAATTATGTAACCGTGGGAGTATGACTCACTATTGCTGCTGGTGCGGAAGTCGAGGGCTCCTCCAGCTACTTGCATGCAGCTTTTACCTCGACCTCATCCATTCAGGAGAATGGGAAATAAAGAATAAAGAATGAAAAGAATGTACCGCGCCAAATGACACAGCCACCCTGTGAGCTATAGACGTGGTATTGAGGGTTAATGTTTTATTGAAACAGGTGACTTTCCTCTCACTTTTCCTCGCTCTTTCCACACTCTGGTTATTAGTTGAGAAGGAAAGAGTTTCGACGTCGCTGAGAGTCACTCTTCAATGGGAAACCTCTTATCTAGCTTCAATGAGGAAAAGAAAAAAGTCTGTTTGTAGGCAAAAAACTTCTGGTCACAGTAAGTTCATACAGCAGTGCTGCAAGTACTACTGTGCTGTGCGGTGACAGTATGCGGCGACAGTGATCGACTGTGATTGTATGTCTGTGCTCTTTTCTTTGTTTATCTCAACTTTGTTATCACTTTACCTCCCCCTCCCCTCTTTCCCCAGCGTAGGGTAGCAAACCGGATCTTCCCCTCTGGTTAACCTCCCTGCCTTTCCCCTTCCTCTCTCTCTCTCTCTCTCATACAGCAGTGGACCGCGAATGCATAGAAGCTTTGAAGAACCTTGAAGAAGCTTTGAATGCATAGAAGCTACAGGATGCTGCATCTGTACACGTGATATGTGTTATCTTTCGCATTTTCTGTCGATATACAGCATCCTCTGTCACTCTTATTGCATGCCACTTAGCGGAGATGACTTTTGCAGCATGTGTAGAATGGGTCACTGGAGAAAGATTAACGGATTTGACATTGTGGAGCAAGTCAGCACTTACCTGAGCGAGCTGCATGCAGCAGAGCGGCTTTTTGTCTCTAAGTAAGTAGCAAAGCTTGGGACTGACGCCAATGTACGGAGTCACTGGAGGGAAGCCTTTTACAATCCTGACAAAGAAAAGAAAAACAAAAAAAGTCAGTATTGCACGTTCACTCCAAGAGTATGCTCAAAACACAGCTTTTGTACTAACTGCATTTGGTAAAGTCTGCTGCAGAAAGCCAACACTGATGCCAAAACTTATTCACTGCACTCTTGACAGTTCTCTCTTTCCTCTCTCTCTCTCTCTCTCTCTCTCTCTCTCTCACAACGCTTGTGTTGCGTTTTCTGTCGACCAGCCGGTTGCGCGTGGCTGGCCGATCAACGAGGGCAATGCACGTGCGGTGCAGTTGCCACGAATAACATATTCAAACAGCTTGCAACGACCGAGAAGCGAGGAAGCCTCGGATACACAAAAACGACCCCGTTAACGGAAAACATTTGAAGGCGCATTTCACAATTCCATGACTGTTCTTACGAAATTTTGCGCCTATGGTCTACTTATGCACGTTACCTTTGAGCGACAAACATTTCCCCCCCGTACGACCGGCAACTTTTTTCTCGTGCAAAGCTATCATCCACGTCTCGGCGACACTCACTCGGACTCCTCGGCGGGCGTGTTCCAGGAGTTCTCGAGGTACTTCTCTTCCTCGATGCCCAGAGCATCGTCCTCGCTGTCGAGCTGCGCGCCCTCTTCGCTCTGGCCTAGGTCGGGCACGGGCGCGATGCTGGGTCGCCGACCGCGCGCCTCCTCGGGCTTCGGAACCTCCAGGTGCTGCTTGCGGCTCCGAAAGTCGAACCGCGATTTGCCGCTTTCTGCCGTGGGAAGTATGGCAAGAGAAAAGGACGGAACAAAATACAATTGCAGGCATTTGCCGCAACCGCGAGTAAACGCGTGGGCCACGAAATTCTTCTCTGACGCCCACTTCAAATGTGTCACAAACGGTAATGGACCAAGGGGTATGTGTACTGCTGGCACGAGTGCATTGGTGCTGCCCTGCAGCTATACAGTCATACCCGGTGCGCAGGAAGCTCAAGCTGCCTTTAATTTTCCACCTCGTGAATTGGCCGCCTGATCACGCAAACGCATACCGTGTCAGATGGGTTTGACTGCAGTATACTTGACTCGCAAATACTCTGCCTTTGCTGCCGCTTTACGGAAGCATGACCGCCACTTTCGGTAACCTTACTGTCTGCCGTTGGTGAAACAGACCAAGCGAAACACTGATCATGAGTCCTGAAATTCTATTTCGTGCACTTCAGGTGCTCCAGGCAGAATTAAATAGGCACCGATCTTGCTAGCGGGCCGGAGCGGCCATGGCACAAGAGCTATGCTACCAGGCTTCTAGCAACGTGTTTTGTACTTAAAAGGTAACCAAACTTCAGCGGTTCCTGTGGCGTTCACTAATTTCCTGCAGCAAGTTTTCACTGCGGACACCGCAATATTTCCTGCAACTGCTTTGTGGTGCGCGCAACGCGTCGTGCTCGTGCGCTGCAGTATGTCACTTTACGGCCTCTGAAATGCATGCCCGGACTCGAGCGCTCTTGGTGTCTCCGTGGAGCGCAAACAATACGTAGCCTGAATGTTGTGCGGTAGCACAGTAGGCAGCGCGTCTGGGTACCAAGGGGACATTGCCGCAAGGGCTTCAATTTCATCCCAATGACGGTGGTAAGGTATAGGTTTGCTCGGTTGCAACCGTTTACATCGAGCGTGTGCTGACAGGTGGGCAACAACAACTACTCAGGCTTCGATGTGCGGCGATAAAGGTCCCTATACAGCAGGCGCGCGTGGCGATAGAAAACAGGTTCGTTCAGAAGCCGAGTAACTGCTAAACAACTTGTGGCGGTGGGTGGAGCCGATAATAATGATGAGTTGCAGTCGCCATTGGACGGCAAGATGCGTCAGTAAACATATCTGTTTACAATATTATCGTAAATGTGTAATGCCGTGAACCCGTTATGACGGGCAATAAAGAAGGTAATTTCCATGCGTTCATTTTCCGTGATGATGGAGCCTTATCTATGCAAACCTGAACCTGCTCGCACCAAAAGCGAGTTGTTGATATCGTGAGCTCTCTCTCTATATAGTATATTGGCGGTATAGCACCGAGCCATACACGCAACAGCGAATCGATACGACGAGCGATACGTTCGCCTCCACCACTCCGCGCGTCAGATCACGCAGTGAGTTATAAGCTCTCACGCGAATCGCGAAGCTTCGAGCCGTCATCATATTAATATTTAGAACGCGAACATGTGCGGACACCGACCTGTCCTGGCCTTGGCATCGGCGGCGGCCTTGTCAGCGGCGTCCTGAGGCTTGGCGTCGTCGCCGGCGGCGGGCAGGAAGGCGCTGTTCTCCTCCTTGGTGATGTTCATGTAAAAGCAGATGTCCGATCCTTTCATGATGTAGGCCGGCCCCGGGTTCAGCAGCACGGGCCACTGGCCGTGCACGTCTGTCTGCACGCCCACCAGCGCCACACCGTACCTGCAGAAAGGCGATGTGGTTGTTGAGACATTTGTACTCACTGGTGTTACTGTGTTCGCCTGGTTCTTTTGTTTGTATCGTGAATTGAGATACTCCAGATGCGCTGCCATCAGAACGGAACGGCGCTTCCCTCCGCCGACCGCTTCTCCGTAACCCGAGATTCTGCTAAAATTTACGACTTTGGTTGGGCTTGCTGGCGGCTATGCCTCGGCTGGGGAGGCGGGGCTTTAAGAAGCTGGGAGAGTGGACGGAGGCACAACGACTCGGAGGAGCTGGTGCGCAAGCACTTTGTAGTACGGCCGCTATGACGAGATCTTAAGATGGTAAAGGAAGTGCTCGTATTTGTATAACTAACTTGAAGAATAAACGACAGTATTGCATCAAACGGCAATGCGTTCCTGAACGATCATCAACGACAACAACGATTAAGTATTACAACAGTGGTCAATGGAGCGCGCGAAAGTGAGAGGAGACGCCGAGCTGCGCTTTTGAAAGCTGCCACTGAGAATATTCCTGTGCCACGGATGACGACGGTTACACGCGGTGAGATATTCCAGAGATTACGGATTTGGTGGCTGAGCACATAGCCTCACCGTCATGGCGAAAAGACGGTCTACTAAGGCTCAGGACTCGTTATGAAACAAAGCATAACCTTAGCTCAAGCGCATGTCGAAGGCCACTCTTGCAGATCGTTTCTTGTTTTTTTTTAGAATAAAACAAGCTCAGGGCTCGTATTCACAAAGCATTTCTCACGCAATAACGGTTCGAAAAAAGGAGAAGCCAGTCAATCTTGATGCTGGACATATTATTAAGAAAAGCGGCTGGCCAGTGGCGAAGGGCACTTTCGAACAAAAAGCTTTATAAATTGGGCTCCCAATTCCTTAAGAAAAAAAAAATTCTTTAGTCGCTAGTCGCGAATTCAATGAAAGACGCACACCACGCACACACACACACACACACACACACACACACACACACACACACACACACACACACACACACACACACATGTATATATATATATATATATATATATGGCGATAATGTTGACAACAGCCTACCCTATACCTTTTAATTCATCACCTTTTGAGAGCCTTCTAAATAGCTGGTAAGCTCTCGCAAGTAGTAAGCCAAATAGCTTACTAAATATAATCTTTCCGCAGCTCTTTAGATCTTTTTACTTACCGTATGCGTGCCTGTTTTTATCATAAAACTTATACGCCTATAATTTCCTCCTTAACTCACATAAGCGTTAACTTTCTCAAGCGAGCCGAGAAGGTATTCCTTGTAATACACTCTAAGAAAAGTTTACACCCTTTGGAGTGCCCCTTCTGCCACACAACGATAATCGTCATCTGCCTTGATGCGTTTCCTTTCTTTAACGTTGCGAGCGCGGTACTTGCCAGTAACGAACGGCATGAGCATGATAGCATTCCCGACAGGAAAGTAGCGGGCGCGGCGTTTTCAAGAAAGGAAACGCATCAAGGCAGATGACGATTATCGTTGTGTGGCAGAAGGGGCACTCAAAAGGGTGTAAACGTTTCTTGGAGTGTACACTCTAAGACAAAGGTACACCCCGTTGGGGTGTATATCTGCCACACAACGATAATTGACATCTGCCTCGCTTGCATTTCCTTTCTTGAAAACGCCGCGCCCGCTACTCTCCGGTCAGGAATGCTATGTCATGCTGATAACGCGCATGCTGTTCGTTACTGGAAAGTACTGGGCTCGCAGCGTTAAAGAAAGGAAATGCGGACAAGACAGATGACGTTTATCGTTGTGTGGCAAGATACGACCGAAAGGGTGTAATTTTGGTTTAGAGTGTACACGAGACGTTCGCCTTCTAAGCCTTGTACGCTCTTGGGCAAAGTTACACCCTTTTGAGTGCCTCTTCAGCCACACAACAATAATCGTCATCTGCCTTGATGTGTTTCCTTTCTTTAACGCTGCTAGCCCGGTACTTTCCAGTAACGAACGGCATGCGCGTTATCAGCATGATAGCATTCCCGACAGGAAAGTAGCGGGCGCGGCGTTTTCAAGAAAGGAAACGCATCAAGGCAGATGACGATTATAGTTGTGTGGCAGAAGGGGCACTCAAAAGGGTGTAACTTTGCCTAATAGTGTACTCGGATGGTCGTACTGTTCGTTCTTCGCGACGATAACATAACTTTGCGAGCGCCAGACAACTGCACCTCGCACATGCGTCACGTCGTAAAATAAGTGCAAAAGATAGCAAGCATACACCGGCGCTCCACTTGTACAGCGGTATATCCTGTCAACGCAACAACGCTTCCTTTCCCTTCCCTCCTCCATGCCTATAAGCTCTCGGAAGACGTGGGCAGGCTATAGCAGATGCCACCTTTATCGGTGATTCGCTCTCGCCGGCAGTGAGAAATGCAATAAATTTTCACGTGCTTGGGCGCTACGATCGGAATCTGACGGATTAGGCACTCCTGCAATGCGCTGTTTATGGTGTGGCGCCTGTCAAAACAATGTCTTTTGTTGCGCACGATTTAAGGGGGTTTAAGGATTTAACTTAGAAGGGTGATGGTTTGGGCTAGTTGGTTTGCCATTAGCTCAGTATTTCACTTATATACCGGTGTGAACTTATCAAAAGTGAAGACTAAGGCGAAGCAACTTTGCCGGGATTTAGATTTACACGCCTTGGAAAAACGAATCGAGAAAAGCAAGAAGGCGGGTTTGGAGATGTTCTTTTCAGCAAAAACTCATAAATCTGATGTTCCCTTCCGCTGCATCGTTTCAGAAAGAGGAGCGTGGCAGAAATAATTGAAGTTGTTCCAGCAACAAAATCTGAAGTCGTTGTCTGCAGAATACCCGTTTTTGATTAGTAACTCCCAAGAGATGATTGATTTCCTTAAGCTTAATGAATGTCGTAAGCTTGCCGCATTCTCGATCGACATTACGGACCTTTATTACTCGCTCCCTCACAATAGGTTGTTGGAATGCATCAACGAATGCATTGAAGATTTAGGTGAGGTCGACTTTCAAAACCGAGCAGGGTTAAGCTCGGGAAATTTCCTCAATTTGGTACAGGTTTACCTTGAATCCCCATACGTGCAATGTGACGACGAAATCTAGCTTCAGACCAAAGGAGTGTCCATCGGGTCTTGTATTACGTATTTGTTGAGCGACCTGTTTTTGGCAAAATCAGACAGAGCCTAGCAGCAATTATTAGAAGGAACCAAGTTTCTGAGAACCTTGAGGTACGTGGACGACTTATTGATAGTTTTACAGCGTGGTGTCTCGGAGCTGTTTTTCGCTTCCACACTACTAGTCGGTATACTTGAAGAATATCTATCCCCCCTTGTCTTAACACATGAAATAGCACAAAATGATTCTCTCCGTTTCCTCGACCTCCAGCTCGTGTTTTATAATGATCATGTCCGCTGGACATATGAACCCCGTGCGCAGAAACCACTCCTGCGCTTCCCATCAGCACACAATAAACTAGTAAAGAGGGCTATTGCTCAGGCTTGCTTCTCTAACTCTTTAAACCGGTCCTGCCACCAAAGACTAAATGGCAGGTTTCAAGCACAAGTTACACGCCTAAACACCTCGGGTTATCCTGACGGATTATTCGTCTCAGTAGCTGAGGCAATCCGCAGAAAAAGAAGAAAACTTAACAGCGAAGCCATGGTCACCGAAGAGCTCATACAAAAGGACCGTAAGGTCACGGTGATTCCATACAAGCATCAAATCGCCTATCGACTTAAAAAAACTGGTGAGCGGGTTGGTGTACCTGTAATGTTTTCTGCCCCACACAAGCTTTGTTCGATATAAAGGGAAAGCACCCCTACCATGAAACAAAAGCACAGTGTGAAGTCAGGCACCGCAACCGTTACGTGGATTGTGTGCAGGGGGTTGTGTACAGAATCCCCTTGAAATGCTACGCATGCTACGTAGGTCAGACAGGCAGGTGCCTGAACGATCGTCTGCGTGAACATGAGAATAATGTTAAGAATGGAAAGGAAGGTTTCTTAGCCCCGCATTGTAGCGCATGCGGATGTACCTCTCTGTTTGGAAAAACAAAAGCAATGTTCGCACACAGGGCTGATCGAACGCGCATCATCGTTGAATCGGCTATAGCATAGCACGTGAAGAATGCCTGTGCATAAGTAAGCCATCCCTGGCCTTATCACGAAAGGAGACGGCATTCTTAGACAATGGCAGTGCGAACAGTGAGCGGTGATGGCATCTTTATAATGTCTTTCTTCTTGTTTTTTTTTCGTCTTTATTGTTTGTTTTTTACATATATATTCTTTATGTGGTTTTCTCTCTGTTTTTTTCTATATAACACCTTACATCAGGCAATAATATTTCAGTTGGCAGTAAGTGCTTGTTCTAGTTTTCTCCTGTGTCCCCTCGCTTGGCGCTGTACCACAGCCTAAACTGCACGTATTGCGTGCGAGAGAACAATCGCGGGCTCGCGCTGCGAGCTGCATGTTAATTCTCCACAAGCGCGCTCCCAACCAACACTTCGCTTCCGGCACGCAAGCGTCCGTCAGACACTTTCCTCCGCACGAAATCGTCTAACGGGAACAAACCATCCGCGAGGCGCCCCAGCCGCACAGAACCGGACTGTTTGAAGCTCGCGCACATGTTATACCAAAAGGCTGCGAAAACGTGCCCTACTCTCTCGTGCGCAGGGGAAACATGCAAATCGGAAGCGAGAAGAGACGCGCTTACTTTCTGTGCGAGTGGAAGGATGCGTAGGTGAAGCTCTTTCCCTCGTACTCGCCAAAGAAGCGGCTGTCGGCCAGCCGGATGTGGTAGATCTCGTTGCCCGAGCACTTGCCGTACAGTCGGTGCCACTCTTCGGCCGACGTCTGGCCCTCCCTGTAGGACAGTGCAGGCGGGTGAGTTAACGCCGCTGCGAGACACGCAGGTGGGAACGCGACGCATTGCTGAACCGAAGTTTTAGTGATGCTCGTAATGGTATAAATCAGGACTCCATGACAAAAACACACAAAAAATGCTGATACAGAGCGAGAGAAGGCTATTTAACGAAATGCAGATAATCCTGCCGGCGTATATCTAGGCGCCCAGATGCTATTCTTTATAGGGAAGTCGACTGAAGACAAGGAGGCCCCAGAAGGATGAGGGCAGGAAGAGAGAGAGAGAATAAAAAGGCAAGATAATATATGATCAGCGTATGTACACGTACAGGTGAAACAAAGGTGTTGATGTAAACACGCTAGAGCTTGTAAATTAAGACAGTGTCTGGAAGGAATTAGATTACAAAATGTAAAGCATCACGTACTTGCCAAGCAACGTTGCTTTGAAGGAGAAGGGATATGACCTAGAATGTTTCTTAGATACGCGCGTTTATGTTCGCTGTTGTCCAATATTGCTATGAAGATTTTCTTTTCCCTTTTTCATCAGTGGTATGGACGGAACACTGAAGCAATTGTGGACGTTTTCCTCGATGTTGAAGACTTCTATAGTATCCATCTTGTAACTTCATCACAGGTCTTATATATTAAACGCATGCCATTAAAATGTGGGCTGCATGCTCATTTGGCAGAGAAATGGCAGATGGAAGGCATAAAAGTAGTCTCCCCCAATTTTTTTATTTTTCTGTGGGGGAGGGGGTTTGTGCTGTCCAAACAAGTGTCTCCTAAATTCCCGTGAAGTATGAGCCAAGTAGCTCAGATGAAAACCATCATACTGGCGGAGCTACCACGTCACTGAATGCCGGATATAAACCAGCTGGATGGTTGCGCTGCGTTCACTTACATAAAATAAAGGCGGCTGAAGAAAAGATGCCGTTCGTGCTATTGGTCACATTATACATCGCCGCAAACTTCGAAGCAAAAATACTATTTTCTTTACTTACTCGTGCCGAGAGCATAGACTCAATGCGCGGGACACGTGTTTGCTAAACTTATGAACGAAACTTGCTTGATGGATTTTGCTCGTAAGCACAGGGTCGCAATTTACGCGCCTTGTGCGCCTTTGAGTTCCACAGAGACACAGCGCCTATACAACGAGAATTACATTCAATACTGTATACTTTACGCGTCAAAAATATAGCCGCAACTACAAAACTGTCCTAAGGTGGAGAAATTGCTTCGTTACACTCTCATTGCTTATAACTATTTAATATTAATGCATTTAATTTTAATGCTGACGCAAGTGCGCGGGTCACGCGACGACACCCTGGGGGTGACAAGTAGATAAGGCGCGAATGCGCCGCACTGCTGCAGAAAGTCGTTTTTCTTTCTTCTATTATTTGCTTATAACTAGTTTAATATGCGACTCGCTTTAAAGCTATGAAAAAAACTAGTGAGAACCAAAGCTTCACCTTGGTAAGTGCGAACTCGGAAAGATTGCTCCTGCACTTCTAACAGTACACCAGACAGGCTATAGTTATTGTATTCCATGTTTGAGGCCCGCCGACTATAGCTCTTTCGGAGTTGTCAAGCTAGACCTAAACATAATTTTTTTTAATTTCTCTCTCTTTTTTTATATCTTACAATATATGTTACTTTGGCTGGAGTATCTTATCGAATGATATCGCATTCAGATAGGGATATCTGTATCTTATGGGTGCCAGAGAATGCCTGCGAGTATGTGCTAAAATGAAAACAATATAAAACAAACAAACAAGCAAAGAAGGGAACCCTTCCGTGAGAGCAAAAAAGCGGGTTTATGGTTAAGAGTCGCGGGTTCACCCTTTTATTTTACTCAACCTCGCCTTCTCCTGCCATGTCGCATTGCGAACTGACGCAAAATGAAGACGCGGTAAAACCACCTTACTTTCAGCTGCGTTCGACGATTGCGCTTGCGGTTTACTTGGTTATTTATACCGCAAGCCAAGTTTCGCCGAAGCAGGAGTGGATTACGAAGTTCACAAATAGTGACAGCAAAAGACTTTATAGAGTACAATAACTGTATAGAGGCAGTGTTCACTCCGAAGTAGGCGATAGTAAGTTCTCAAGCAGACGACTTCGAAAGAAGCTTTATCAAGTGGAGAAAGGCCAGCTGGCACCTCATTTTGATGTAGTATATGTATATCACGCGATACGACGTCTGCTCACATCTTGCTTATCCGAGCCCATGTGGGCTAACAGCAAAACATGTTTCAAGGCATGTCATTGCAACAAGCCTCGTCGCATAAGAAGGACAACTGAGCACGTCTCTCCTTGTTATGCTCATGCTTATTATATTGGATACTGGCTTGTTCTAGTTATAAATATGTACTGACTGCCCCATCAATTCACTTTGTGAACTGCGTTGCGCCTCATTATTTCCAGGGCCCGATTTAACCAGTATTAATGGGACATGCCAAACGCCATTACTGTTTACTTTTTTCTGACCCACACCTCGCCGCATGTTACACTTTGATATTCCTGCTCTGTACACTAAAGTGGCTCGGAAAATACAGGAACAAACCGTATGACTTGAACGTTTTAGTGCACGCGCACTCATTCTCGGCCGTTATAAAAGGGGTGAATTCAGATAGCGCCTCGTAAAGCAGAAAGGAGTGCGTAGATTTTTGCGTAAGTTACCTAAAGACACTTGCCTCATGAGCTATATGTGAGGTTTATGAGCAGACGCTAATAACTCTTCACCAATTTATTGTTCACTCCCCTATTTCTGAAGGGAACTTATTGCATATTTGCTACAGCATCTTACATCATTGGGTGCCATAAGCCGTTACATCGACAAATTCGCCTTTTTAGTAGAATACTTTTCACCATAATTTTTTTCTTTTTCTTTTGTTTTTTTAAAAGGGAGCGTGGATCCGTCGGTGTAGAGGAGGCGGGCGTTTTTTGTTTCTTTCGCCTTCTAAAGAGGGTTGCTTTTGGTCAATAATAACGGATAGTTCCTTTTCTTACTCAAGTGACTGGCAGTTACGTGCTTAAGTATCAGCATTAGGTTGACTTCGTAAGCTTCTTCTAGAATCGATGAACCAACATTTGATTGAAGAACAGAACCAAGATATACTGCCTGGCAAAAACAATCTGTTTGAAAAACGCCTACTTTACAGGACGGCAAAGGTTCGCCCACTTCACCACACACTGGGCTGCGAACAGCGTGCGATCCATGTTATAGGCATTTCGTCATTATACATGAGAATTCGCGACACGTGAGGAACCGATAATATTGCCTTTGTAATTCCCAAGCAACAAAATAAATAACTCAAATGCTCTAGGATACTACAAGGCAGCCTGCGACCGAAACCAAAAAAAAAAAAAAATGTATTAGACCAAAAAGAAACTCAAATACAAATGTCGCAGCCTGTCGCGTTTGGGGGAGTGATGTCTGTGCTTG
Source organism: Dermacentor andersoni (assembly GCF_023375885.2). Taxonomy (NCBI): domain Eukaryota; kingdom Metazoa; phylum Arthropoda; class Arachnida; order Ixodida; family Ixodidae; genus Dermacentor; species Dermacentor andersoni. Next base: position 273,234,273 of record NC_092814.1, read on the forward strand.
TTATTGGCATCTATACTCTAGCCAACAGACCACGCATACGCAAGTTTCTGCTTAAATATTAAAAAAAAAAGCACGACCGCTGAAAGGCGTAAACACTCTTAGCAAGCGGTTGTGCTTAGGCAAGAGTGCCCCGCGACAACAGCCCAGCAGGGCGCATTTGTTACGCGTAGGTGGGCTTCATGCCGAGAACATTGTGGCTAAATGAGCCCCATTGCGGGCATCGCACACGCAAACTTGTCTGCGCCTGGCGCTTCTCATAATGACAGCCTCATGTTTTGTGGTACGGCGAGTGGGTATATGCACTTTGTTTTCGGTCCATCTCATCAGACAAGCATACCGCTGTTTTGCTCTTGCAAAGTTTACCGAAGTGCTTTTTCAGTTTCTGTTTCATTGCTTTTTTTTGTTTCATTATGCCATATAACGAACTCCCATTGAAACCGAAAGGAATGAAAAAAAAAGAAGGCTGATTGATATGTTACATCTGTCATGAAAGGCGCTTCTACTGCTAAACGAGCATGCAGCCGCTAAAGAAAGCTCAGTGTGCAAAAGACGAGAGATGTATCTGAAACAGCCGCAAAGCCTGCACCGGAAAGAGAAACCACGCTTATGGGAGAGGTTAAGAAAGGCTGCATCAGCGGGATCGCTTTAAAAATAAATTTACCTGAGCAAACAGAAAGCTAAATGATTAATCGGGAAACTAGCTTGCAAATTATCGACGTTTGCTCGCGTGTCACATACGTGAAAGCAAAATGCAATCCCACCCCAAATACCCTGATGTAGCAAGTCTGTTGCTTGAATAAAAAGAGATAAAAGAAAAAGTGCTGCTGTGAGGCATAGTTGTGTAACTTATAGCAAAACCTAGATTACACCGAAACTATGCTTGCAGTAGCTGCTATTTTAGAGCGCAGTTCTTAGGCGCCCGTTTTTGCGGTGAACGTCGGCGTCGGCGGCGTAACCGAGCGAACGAGCTCAGCGGAAGATGAAAGAGCGAACGCGGAGTGGGATATGAAAGACGCAAGCCGCGAACGGCGGAGACCAATGAGAGCGGCCCCTTAAGTGACGTGCGCACGGGAAACTGTTGTCATGCGGACCCGCCCAACCGCTCGATGCGTACTCGTAACTGCTCGTTTCGGACCGCTCGTTTCGTACTATCGTCTGCTCTCGTCAGCTCTCGCTCGCACTTGTTTGGTTTGGTCTCGTTCGCGCTTGTTTTGATTGCTACGGTTTGCGATTGTATTGTAATCTGAATGTATAAGCGCGGTTGTATGTGTAGTACTTTCTGGAAGCTATGCGGGCACCGGCGATTACACAGGAGCCTTCATCGAGTCATGTATAAAAGCTGACGCGCTTGACCCGCAGATAAAATTTTCCACGATCGCCGACTCTGCTACTTGGCTCCCTCAAATTATTTGCCTCAGCATGCCACGAAATGAAAACACGTATAGAGCTGCGCTCAAATTTCACATTAGGAAGTATGGTAACCGTCTGTGAATTAAAAAAAAATATATTACTCATGTCACTTCCAGGAAACATCGACCGAACGCTTCGCCGTCATCTTGGTTACATTGCACAGTCAACATTCATGCAAAAAAAAAAAAAAAAACTAAGAATTTTTGCTGCCAGCCTCAGCCGATATTATTATGAGTGGTTGCGGTGCATCACGATGAACCGTTAACAATGCTATTAAGACGTTAATTCAGTTTAATCAACGGGTTGCACTGACCACTGAGCGGCTGCCACGAGGGGATAAAACGTCGATTCTGTTCTGATGTTTCATTGTCTAACCATATCGCTCGCTGGTTGAATTGTCTCATGCTCTGCAATGGTGGTGATTGCTCTCGCGCATCTGACAGCAATCATCACGGACTTCTTTTCTTTTCTTTTTTGCAAATGAGTATTTGCGGTACAGACAGATATCAGGGAAACCACTTCCTGTATCGTCAACGCAAAGGCTGCAGTTGCGTGACAACTATGTGGCTCGCATTTAAAAGAAGATTGTATCAGCCCTAATCGTCGTCGCTCTCTCGATGCTCCTCGTAGGGCGGCAGTCCTTCCTTTGAATGACCTTCTACAGATGTGTTTTTTTTTCTCTTCTTTTTTTATTGCTGACAACTGATTGTTGCAGAACATGTTTATGAATAGAGCTTTAGAGAATGTAAACCTCACACAAGCGAAGAATGCGTCCAAGGGCAAATGGGTCATGCAGTGGAAGTCCATTACTGCTACCACGAGCAGAAATTTTCTTTACAGCTTTCAATATTTTTAACGGCCGTTCCGTACAACACCCCATGGTAAGTGCAGTTCAAAGTAGGCCACCGTTGTTGCTTCAAATCACAGGCTTACCATTTGCGTCAGTATGTGTGCTCACTAACCATGCTCACAAGTGGAAGGGCATAATTGTGTCACAGAAACAAGAAATATATGACAGGAAATGAATCGGACGACAGGAAAGATGGTTGATTCAGCGTCTTCAGCACGATCAATGTACACTTTCAGATACGATTAAAGTTCCCCTGCAAAAAATTCCGTAGATTCCGTCGCTTTCAAATACTGCGCAGGAGCTTTTACTGTAGGTGCTGGTATATAAGCGCCCAATTCAATACGAATTGAAAGCGAAGTTCTCTGTCTTAGACTTGCCGATGGAGATTAAATGCCCATGTTGAAAACATTTTCTCGCAACTCGTCCAAAACCGACAAAGTTGGACGGGCTTTGAATGGAAATTTTAATTTAAAATACACCACATGCCAGTGAAGCTGCACTGCGCGACTCTGTCTGTCTGACGCTGTCCAGAAGAATGGAAGAAATTTAATTAAGAAGGAAAGAAGTTTAATTTAGCCTTGGAAATAAGCGTCATCTTGCGAGCCTCGTGGTCTAGTGAAATCCCCGTGATGGCGGCTAGATAAACAAAAGCTACGGGAGAAAATGCTCAGCCAGTCGAAAGAAAAAGCTTATTTTCGCGTGACCTCGCTTCTTCTTTCCACTGACTTCGTACAGGGAATCCACAATGTTTCTTTTGGCCCATAAACCACGGTCTCCAGAATTTGAGCGAAAGCGACGCGTTTTAAGCTATTCATCAAGGAGCGAGCCAGTTTCACCCAACTTATTTAAGTCATCCGGATATTGAACAACAGTCTGAATACGCGCGTGTGCCCTACGTAAAGCGAGATATAAAAAGATCAAGACAGACTGAGGGATCAGCCGAAGCTATAGTATACTCGGGCAGTGAGCCAGGGAGAAGCGAGCAAAAGGAGTCACCTAAATCGGCATGAAGGAGAAGAAAGGGAACCGAGGGGCCCGATCTTTATTTATCATATCATAAGAAGCCAACAAACATAGACGCCAAGGACAATATAGGGGCGATTACTTGTACATACTAACTGAATAAAAGAAATGATAAATTAATGGAAATGAAAGTGGATGAAAAACACAACTGACCACAAGTGGGATACGAATCCACGTCTTCGCATTTCCATTTCCACGTCTTCCACGTCTCGAATCCATTTGAGCTACCGCGGCGCACTTTACCCGCCCACTTTCTGGGGTATTTATGTTTTACTACTAGAACGAACCCTGGGAGTGTTAGCTACAAACCTAGGTGACGGATGTGGAACATCCTTTCCGCAGCAGGTATCACGAGTACGTGATCGGCGCAGTGAACAAATCGGCTTGGTGCGTCTTGTGACATTCGTATGACACCAGCGCTGAATCACTGTTCGGCGTTAATTAAAGTCACTCGAAATAGACGTGGAAAAAGAAACGAAGGCCCCGAGAGCAGCCGGCAAGCAGCGCTGGCCCAAGCTGACAAATCACTGAGACGAAGTTGCTCCAACACACTAATGGTAAGCACGTGCATGATGTCACAACGGTAGAATAACACGCTTTCATATAAGTGACGCTTGGTCTGAGCAAACTTTAGCAGTTTTTTGGCTTTCTTGAATCATATCTTAGTCTCTATGATTCTAGCGTGCTTTCTTTTCTAGCCGCTAACCAGGCCCTTTTCGCGGAAAACACGACGATCGCTGACGGGCGAAGAAAGAGGTCTATCACACATTCTGATAAATAGCTTGGAAATATTAATAGAAACAGTGAATGCGGCTAAACGCACAAACACAACTGCCTTCTCGGCCGCACGCGTACATAGCACCGAGCTGGAAAGAAAGAAATCAAGAAGATCGCCGCGACATGTAAAGAAACAATGAGAAGTAAGCACGCAGGGAATAAAACAAAAAAATTTACACCGTCTTGGATGTAGCAATGTGTCCATTGTAGCTTAAGTGCTGTGATGCAATGGGCGCCAGGCAAGTTTGACTACATAGAAAGAAGCTCCTCGACGAAAATAGGAAATGCGAAAAGAAGGCAAGCGACGGACGCCAACAGTGTGGCAAGCACACCGTTGGAGCCCCCACCGTGACACTTGTCCCAATAGACTTGACAGCAAATTATAACCCCCCTCCCTCTTTTTTTTTTCGCTCCTAAGTCTTCGGCTCTTCGCTCCTTTCGCGTGCTGCATGTTCTGTTCACCTTTGGTGAATAGCTTTTAGAAGACAAAAATAATAAAAAGAGAAGCCTCGAACTAAAATATGCACAAACAAATGAAAGGCTACAATTAAGAAAACATCTGGGGCGACCATGCGATCTCGTCTTATTTACGCGATCATTAAAAGGACGAACGGTGGAGATGCCACTTCGAGAACCCATGTCGATGCTCTTCCACGCACATTCCGCATTGCCTCGTCCCGCACGCGACACAGCCGGCAGCTTTGCGTCCCTCAAGCATTCGCAATCTGCACCTGTGCTGTGACGTAACACTGCTATCAGTGACGTTAAGTACACCGGTCTTAGCGGCCGTTCTTTGAGTTCTAAAAAGAAGTTCGAGCTGTCAATGAATTATTTATTGAGTGTTGGCGAATTCTGCGTTGTGATACAGGATGCCAGTGTTCGCGCATATGGCAGTTCTAGAGAAGATGAGCGCAAGCAAAACGTTGGATGCACGAATCACTTGCTTCGAGTGCACGAGCGAGAGCGCCACGCCGTCGTGAAATGGCGCTCGTGGTGAAAGCGTGTACTCACTGCCCGCGCGACGTGTGCAGCAGGAGCGTTACTAGGGTGGAGGCACCGGGGCAGAGGCAGTTGTTGGCCAGCAGGGCGTACTTGAACTCGTCCTCGCAAACCACATGTTCTGCGTGGAAGCAACAGCGATGTCACAGTTTCTGCGGGCTTATACGATATGCGTGCATGTTAGCTCCACAGCGATACCGTGGAAACCTACACAAAAGACCCCCATTCTCATGGTTACGTGCGTTCATATGATATTATTGCATATTAATGATTGTAGGGCATATGGGTCTTTTAAAGGTACCTTCGTCGCTGGGCTATAAGCAGCCCTTAAACGCCAGTACGCTTATACAATGTATACATACATACATATATATATATATATATATATTGGTTGCTCAGGTGGACATCTCTTGCAAGTAAAACGGCCTCAATTCATTTACTAATTCATATAATTACGTTAATCAAGTTAGTTACAACCTCTACGGCGTTGGAGAGTTGAAGGAAATCGGCATAAATGTCTAGTCCTGTGTTTCTACATTTCAAGATAGCCATGTAGGCAGCAATCATCATCATCATACTATTTTCTTTTTTTTGATCCATTGCAGGACGACGTGCCACTTCCAGCGACATCCAATTAACCCTTTCTTGTGTTAGCTGATTCCAACTTGTGCCTGCGAATTTCCTCATTTCATCACCCTACCTAATTTTCTGCCGTCCTCGACTTCGCTTCCATTCCCTTGGCACCCATTGTGTAACTCTAATGATCCACCAGTTATCTACGCTACACATTACATGGCCTGCCCAGCTCTATTGTTTTCTTTTAATGTCAACTAGAATATCGGCTATGCCCGTTTTCTCTCTGATCCACACCGCTCGCTTCCGGTCTCTTAATGTTACACCTAACGTTTTTCGTTCCATCGTCATTTGCGTGGTCCTTAATTTGGTTCTCGAGCTCTTGTGTTGACCTCGAAGTCTCCGCCGCATATGTTAGCACCGGTAGAATGCACTGATTGTACACTTTTCTTTTCAACGACAGTGGTAAGCTCCCAGTCAGGATTTGGTATACTGCTTGCGGTATGCACTCCAACCCATTTTTATTCTTCTGTAAATTTCCTTCTCGTGAGCAGGGTCGCCTGTGAGTAATTGACCCAGATAAAAGTACTCATGTTCATGCTCTAGAGGCTGACTGGTAATCCTGAACTGCTGTTCCCTTGCCAGGCTATTGATCGTTATTTTTGTTTTCTGCATGCAGGCAGCAATATTGTGGCGTCAAATTATTCCTTCAATTTCCCTGATTGTGCACGCGGCACCACGAGGCGCGGCTCTCCGTCTGAACCTATGCGTAATGTAAAAAGCATGGTCTATAATGAAGCTGCCGTCGCACTTCCCGCTCTTAGCAGCAGGAGCGAGACAGACCGCTTTCTCGCGCCGTATGGCCAAGCTTTATTTTACGCCACATCACTACGTCACGGCGCAGTTGCACCGCGAGCAGCGCTTCGCGGTGAAACCAATATTATTTACAGTGTAAAGATGTGCCGTAAGTTTGCAATTAGAATTTTTTATTCATGCAATTAGGTTAAGTTGTCAATTGACTGCTTTGGTTTACTGTATTTCTTTTTGCATGTGATGTCCATCTGGGCAGATCATTCATCTTTAGTAACGTGATTCGAGTAAATTTTATAAGAATTAAAAAAAAGTTTTCGAATTAAAAAAGAAAGGAAAAAAAAAACACTGTATCTGTGCACCATCGGGACCCACTGAGACGAGTCAGAATCAGACAAGCACTTATTGTGCAGTCAGATGTACAGAGCGGCAGAAGTTGAACTGATCAAGCTGCGTGTTTGGCCCTGCCATGCATGCAAGTAGGTGGGGGACTCCAACACCAGCTGCTGCTTTTGGTAGCATTTGGTAGCGGCGCGGACAAATGTTAGATGTCGAATGATCTCTCCTCTTGCGGGACCGTTCTTATGATTAGTTTCATTGTCATCTTTTATTTACTATTTGATTACTATTAATTGGTGTCTCTATTTTTTGCTGTTTAATGTAGAGAAATAGAGTAGCCGAGATACTCTCTACCTCAATATTTCTACAGCCACTATCTGTTCGCCAGTGCTTGGGAAACTTGCGCGATTTGGTGTATGGAATTTCGGGCGCTGTTCCATGCTAAGAAACAGGCAGCAGAGCGGATGCGCATCGCAACTTTGAAGTGATTGCAGCATCACATTTTTTTTTCTTTCTTTCCCGATTACGTTTACACTAACAGTACCTGCACGCTCCCACGTAATAACTCGTTACTTAAAGCGAGGTACGAAAAAGGAAAATGAAGCACCGCTTACGGTGATTTAGAGCGATGTCAAGATGGTAACAAAAAAGGGGGCCTTCTCGGAAATGCCGCTCAACACGTCGAATTGTTTCCCTTGATGTATTATAGCGCTCAGTATGAGATACAACGCATCACCGCTTTGAGCTAGCTGCACGCTACCGCGTTGTATGTAGCTCATACTGACCTCGATAGTACAGCAGGAATGCGATTGCGAGTGACTATAGCAACAACCTGCATACTCATGATTCATTTTCATGTACTTGAAGAACTTCCCCTGTTGAGGAGGAGTTATGCGAGCACCGCCCTTTACATATCTGTCGTCATCGCGGTAACAACATTTGAACACAATAATAATAATAAAAAAAGATTGTGATTTGCAATATTGCATCGTACACTTATTTCTCTCTTTCGCGATGACGCTCTTCTTGCAAGTTGTGCATTCATTGCGCACGCAAATCGGGGGTTCCAGCAGAAACATGCAGACGCAGGCATGCAGGCGAGCGTATAGGCGCATGCAGTAAGCCCGGCGAGTCTCCGGTGCCAACACTTACCCGCGAAGGCCACGTGCACTTTATTTTCTGGACGGAATATTTGAATGTACTGGGGAACAGTTGGTGCGAAGTCGCGTACTGCCCACGACCGCAAGATGGTGTGCTGGTCCTGAAAGGAGCGACCCAGAGAGAATACGATACTCACCAACAGCCCCACTTCGCTGCTCGTCACCATCATCGTCATCATAATGTCCTCAGCTTCAGAACAATAATCACAGACCACGTTATGTATCTCCCCGTGAGTGCTTCGCTAGACATCCGTACAAACCTCAATTATTCTAACGACGCACTAAATGAAATGCTTGCTTCGTTTCTTGTATGATGAGAATAATATACCGCATATTGGTTTTTCTGTCTTCATTTGTCTCTCTCTGTTTCTTTTTGTGTATTTTTTTTTTTGCACACTTGGGAAAACGAAATTTTCCTCTGCTCTTTGCGGACACACGAATTTTTAGCGCGTGAATCGTGGGCGCAGTTGGAGTTCTCGGCAAGCAGTAACTGAAGACAGCAGGAGCAAGTGAAAAAAAAAATGAAAGAGAAAAAATGGATCTTACGGCGGCTGCGAGGTCGGCGTAATTTCGGGCTGCCAGCATGAAGCACGCCTCGGCTGCATTCATTCTACGCGGCGGCGAGCGTGAGAAGAAAAAAGAGCGAAAGAAAATACCGAAGAGTTAGGACATGTCACAAACACTGTTCGAAAGTGAAAAGCAAAACAAATGACAACACTTTTTTGAGCAGCTCTTAGTACTCAGTAGTGCTAGAAAAAGAAAAGACGACGTGAGAATACATTTTCTATTGTTTCGCTGTGGACTGACTTCCCAGGAAGTGAGAACACAAAAATCGGCCCTCAGTAAATGCGTGTATATATATATACATTGCGCCGTTTTCTTGCGCTGGAGACCTCTGTAGCAAACGAACCGAAACATTCGCCTCCGTCATTAAAAGCAAAATGAATTCTTACAAAATAAAGAAAAAAGAAGTAAAAGGAATAAGCCTGAAAATCCACTTGTACGAAATTTCCCAGAGGTGCTCGCAACGCGCACACACTAAATAATAAAAAGAAAGAAAACGAACTTGGCTGAAGCGTTTTGCTAAACTGAAAGATGTGAACACTGCATCTGCAAAAATGAAAAGTCTGTTCTTGAAACTTATTCTGCATTGCAGTTATTTTTTAGTCTCTTGTCCGGTCATGTGTCCGGTACAGTGCCCGTGCTTTCGCTTAGCTTTTCTGAGATGTGCGGTAAGAAAATGCGTCTTGTCATTACGTCAAGCTGCCCGGAGAAATTAAGCATTCGGAACACATTTATGCGCAGCGTCAGTGTCAGTAATGATGAAGCTGGCAAAGGTGCATACGCCATCTCTCTATGCCCCGCATTTATACGAGATACTTTCATCGGAAATGGTCACATTTTCGTGTACGTGTGCCAGACACCGCGAGTTTTAATGCTTACGGCGCGGTAAAAATATTTCTATTCGGGCAAGAAGTAACGTACACGCGGATATTTCCGCTCAGGAGAAGGAACGTGGCATGGCCTACTGTACTGATAGGAACAGGTCAAGCGCGCTATATACCGCTTTGGTTACTGGCGCTCTTGCACAGAGCAGTCGCTGTAAGCATAGTGTATAAAGTAACACTAAAGAAAGAAACACTAAATCAGTTTAGATTGGTAAAGTTTTTTTTTTCAACACTAGTATATTTTTCGTCAATTTCGCGGCAAGAGGTTGGTTACTATAACATAAAATCAAGGCCAAGCTTTCACATATGTATATTTTTTTACTTCGCGCCGGAGCGTCAGTTTGAGATTTCGTCACACTGACGAACCGCGCCGGCACGTCAGTGTGACGTCACAAATTTCAGGGTATCTTGTTTTCGTATTTGGGTGGTTGTGCCGCGGCAAAAGTTGTAAAACTCTCTAAGTTGGGCCTTTGGCTCCTTTAGAATACGATATAATCCATCGTTATCAATAACAAGTTAACTAGGCCCAATCAGACATCGTCCAATTGCATGACGTCACGGTTAGTGGGTGTGTAAACTTCCAAGGCGGCGTCGCCGCCCATCTTTCGTTTTTTTTTTAAATAGTCTTTTTTTCTTCTGCCCCATAAGATCCTCTCTCAAGGTAGAAGTGACTTTTATGTATTGTAGAAGCGTAATTTAATAATAGAGCTAAACTGATTTTGCTCATTAGTGTCACTTTAATAGTATCAGAAATATTAGACGCAACATAGTTCTCAGCATCTACCAGTTCACGGTGTATGAGAAGAACGAAATGTGAACTTTGCAAGTGCACAAAGCAACGGGCTGCATTTCTTATTTGAAGCTTGCCTCGTGGTATAAATGTTTATTTAAATAAAAGCGTGGATGCACACTTCATCGTGAATAAATTGCAGGTGTGGCTTAGCGAGCTCACGCACACGAACGCTTTCGTTCACTTGGCATGCGCGGGAAACGAATGCTTTGAACCAAGGCGCGTGCAAACCACCGGCGTACCTGGCCCTAGTGAGGTCGGTGTCCTTGAGCGCAGAGCCCTGAATGTAGATGACCCTCTGCGCCCACATCGGTATTTGAAGAATCATCTTCATCGTCGCGTCCACTTCGCATGGCGACAGAAGTACGACGTAATAGTCCTGCGCGTAGTGTCGGCGAAGGAAAAAAAGAGAAAAGATGCGCATTACTGAACTAAAGAAAGGCGCAGCTACTAAACTTGTAGTACACAATAACCTGTACTATACATGAACTTGTATTACGAGATCTTTCAATTCTTGCTAAAGAAAATCGCAGGTTATCGCAAGGAATTCCCTCCCTTGTCAATGCCCCGTCAGCTTTATCACATATACAGTTCTTCGCTATCTCAGCAAAAAGACGCTAATGCATAAGCTGAGTTGTTTTCAGTTGACAGTGCTCCCCATGGTGTTTTTAACTTGCCGAAACAAAGCAAACAGTGCGGTGGCTAATTATTACAAGGTTAACTTCATACACACACTTCACAAGAAGTCAAACTCGTCAACAGATGTACAGAGTATAGAAAATTTGACATGTCTGCAGGCTACAATAACGAGTGCAATTGTGATAACGAAGCAAAGTAAACAAAAAAGCCCCATGAAAGGTTCAAAACATACGGCTAACACGTGCAGCATGCTTTACTGGCATCTAAAAAATCGTTCTGCCTGGTAAGTCCAACACGAGTACCTAGTGACCACTGTGTTGCATGCAACACAGCGGTCGCAAGCCAGGGAGCAAGATTTCGCTTATCGACCCATCCGATGGAAAAGAGAGAGAGAGAGCGTGGCAGACAACTACGCCAAGCTGTGCGTTTTTCGGCTGCACCTGTAGGAGCGGGTGCGCGTAGAACTCGTTGAGGAAGTCCATGACGGTGTCGGCGCGCAGCGTGGTGGAGCAGACTACCACGTGGCGCTCGCTCTGGGCTCGATGCATGCTGTAAGTGCCGCCCAGCTTCTGACGCTCCATCCAGGTGTAGGCGAGCTGCTCGAACTGCGTCGGCAGCACTATGAGCGCCGCGCAGATCATGGCCACCATGAAAAGCTGCGACGGCCAAACGTCTGGCTTGAAGTCGCCGTAGCCCACCGTGGACAGCGTCACCACCACGAAGTAGAAGCTCTCAAACAGGTCCACGTGCTCCACGCCGGCCCTCTGAAAGTGCTGGAACCCGCACACGCTGCAACGAATGCAAGATCGCATTTAACGCCGATGCGTCAACCATCGTTTGTTTCCACCGTGAACGATGGAATAAAATTCTCCTAATCTGCCGTCGTTATAACAACTCTTCAGCTTCGTCGTCACTATTGGGTGTTTCAAACTTAACAGCACCACAATGCCTAACCTCATACTCGTGTGGATTCGTCTTATCTTTTGCGAGTCCATTTTGTGCGTTTGCTTTGTTCATCTACCACAATGATATTTTGATTGAGCTCTTATGGGAAGTTCTCTAAGCCTCACTCAACCCAGTTGTAACGATCGAATACTTGCGGTTATGCCTTGCGGTATTATTTTCTGCCGAATACAGAACGATGGGGCTCTTTACGTAACACCATTCGTTCGTGGTGAGTTAAGGTATGCTTACTCACTAGAGGATGCTGCTGACTTTAGTTTATCTGTGAATTATCTTTAACGCCCTCTCCTGTCACAGTTTGCAATGGGTATGCATGACGTAAAAGCTAAGATACAAAATAGTAAGAGCCAAATACTGAGCATATCATCGATCTTTCTTTTACACCTTCGAGATTAGTCTCTAGCTTCGAAATTTTAATGAGTGGTTTCCGTTTTTGGATGCTTGGCGCAAGACGCGCACGCATGAAATTATGGCGACAGGTCTGGTGTTAATTGTGCCGTATGCATGACTAATGACTAATGTATGCATTTCAGCTCATATATTCGTGCGCTTATCAATCTGTCATCCACGCTATCTGGTGACGTCACGCACGACATCAGAAAGTTTTCGCGCATATTGTAAAGCTTCTTCTCCAATATTACGGCATGCTTCTTCTGCCTAGGTTTGATCATCTTGGAAATGCTCCAAGTTACGCTGGAATAAAAATAGAAATATTAAATTGTGGGGTTTAACGTCCAGAAACTGCACAGTGGGCTATTATAAGTGGAGGGCTCCGGCGTGTTCACTTTGACCACTAAAGGGTCTTTAACGTGCACCAAAAAGAACGGTACACAAGCGTTTTACTATTCCGCCCCCATCAGAATCCTGCCGCCGTGGCCGGAAATCGGGAAAATAACGTTTACAAATATACTGACCCCGTCATTGCTCACAATCAGTGATTGCATGCGCAGCAAGTAAGCAAGAATTGTCCTCACAAAGCACGCGCTACATTTTCACCACCACCTATGTAGCAGCACTTTTACAGCAATGGATGTTATGGGCTCTTAACGGATTTGAATATGTTCGGAGAAGTGCAGGTACGTAGTCGTCGTGCTACGTAACACGTCGCGCAGGTTTCCTAAAAACAGCAGCGATTTCGCGAGGAAAGTACTCTGCAACACCTTATATCGGTTCGCACCGGTATACTATAGGGCCTAACGCTATGAGCAGTGTGCCTTTAGGTACACGACTGATGCGTCATTACTTGTACGCAATGGCTTGGGCCTGAAACTTGTGCGCGATACATTCGCTCACCTAGTGAATATGAGGCAGAGTAAGGTGGCGGTGAGGATGAGCAGCCGCTGTGAGAGTGCGGACTGGGACTTCTGAAGGGCTCGATGTAAATCGTTCTGGAAAGACAAGCGGGAAAACTGCGGCACTTGCACTCACGAGCACTCACGCGTCGCGAGGTGTCAGTCCGTCGCACATAGGCCGTCTTTTGGGGCCACAGCGTGGTCAACGACCGACTATATGGAGCGACGCCACGTCACAGCCTCAAGCAATTGTATGCAGATTAGAGGTGCTCCCGTTTAACTTCGCATTTCAGGTCATGCTAGTAACGTATCATTAAACACACTGATAAAAGATATTGGAGCTTAGAGAACGCGTCATTTTTACTACTGCTTGGGAAAAAGTTAAAAGGAAAACTCTAGAGGGCATGCGCATCGGGCTAAGAGATTGTTTTTCAGGCACAATTAGAGAGCAGTGTGACGAAAAGCTCCATGAAAGCGCAAGCCCGAGTTGTTTATAATGCGTACCGAGAGTTACATGTCCTCATAAAAAAGCCTCGCGGCGGCGTTTCTTAACGGTTTTCTTTTTTTCTTTTTGCCAGCCCATATTACACAGGTTGACTCGCGAACTGAATGCGAGTTTACATTAGCTTCCACCGTGGCTACCGTCTATACATGTTTGATTAGACGAGAACAAACTGCAAATAAGAGAGAATGTCGTATATACTTACAAACATGTTTTCCAGTACAAACTTCGCAAGCCAACAGTTAAGAAACACTGGTATAAATACATTCCGTAAAGGTGCATAAAATATCTGGAATAAAACAACAAAAGGACGACGAATGAGATGATGGTGACATTTTTTGTAAGCAAAGCACGGACATCGCTTTCTGGCACAGGCACAGAAAGCATCACTCCGCGAATGTCCAGACTCCGTTACAAACATAAATTCATAATTTGTATGTGGACCAGTGTCGCCAATTTGAAAACACGAACCTAGCAGAGTAAATGAACACACGTGCACGCGTATACGTTGCTGCTGCGTAAACTAACAAATATAAGAGCTACCGGAACCTACGATGGCACACGTCAATGGATGCACTTAAAAGTGAAGCGGGAGAATTATTAGTGTGTGTCTTTCTGACTGTTCCTGATTAATAGAAAAATGAATAGATAACGTGCTACCAGCAGAATACGAACACGCGGTGTGATCGTGGGGTGTGCGGTGCGATACCATTTAAGGGCTGTCATCTCGTCAACCTTTGCACATGAATATGTACTTAATGGGGCTTAAGGTTGTTCACTAGCGCCGCTCCTACCAGCGCACCACCGCCGGTAGGTGTTAAAGCAGAATGTTAAAGCATGTAATGGTATTACATTGAATGTGCCCCGTAGAACGCAGTAGAAACTCTGAGCAGGTACATAAGCTTTCAATGGCTTGCAGGACATTGCAGCAGCAACGGGAATGACCACGCCGACGAAGCCGCCCGATCTGCAAATGAAAGTGGTCTACGTGTCTTGATTCCGCTTTCGCGAACAGACGCTGCGGCTTGGTTTGATGTCCCGTGAATCTACTTTGCCCCTGAGGGACTCGAACATTTTTACCATGTGTCGTTTGCGTTCGTTGTCTCCAGACATACGGATTAACCTACCGCCTGGGTTACCATGTACGACGTGAACAGACCATGCTGTACCACCTGTGGCTATGTGTTGTATTTACGAATTCATATATTTCCCTTATTGGAATAGCCAACAGCCCCACGTGCGACACATGCAAGAGCAATGAGACGCTCGCACACATTATGTATGTCTGCCCGCGATATAGTGCCCACAGACAAGTGCTGTGCAGAGTACTGGACCAGTTGGACAATCGTCCACCATCAGAACTCAAAGCTTTAGGTCAGTACTCCACAGAAAATCCGCGCTGAAGGCCTTACTCGCGTTATTAAGGTTCCTGCGGTCTACAGGGCTTCACGATAGACTTTAAGAACGCCGCCACCTACCGCTCTCTAGCGTACGCGGTTTGTTCGTGCTCGTCTCTATTTCTCTATATCTCCCCCTTCCACTCTCTTTCTATTTTTATCCCCCTTCACCCTTCCCCCCGTGCAGGGTAGCCAACCGGAACTGCCTCTAGTTAACCTCACTGCCTTTCTATGCGTCCTTTTCTTACTCTCTCTGTGAACACGTGGTCTGAGGCTAATAAATAGAAAAATCCAAGAATGATTGAGCCGAAGTATTCGGCTAAGCGCAACTGCAGCACTTAAAGTGGTGATTAATTTTTAGATTTTTAACATTGTGGTTTGTAGAAAGAACGACATGTTGCATAACATGGTCACTGTACATTGTAGCAACCTAACCTTAGGCAACAGAAAGGAAATTCAAACCACGTATGCATGAGCAACATGCTCCCTCATTGTGTGTGCATGCTTGCGCGTGGATGTGTGCACGTGTTCTCTACAGTTACACTCTTTCAAATCCGAATGCGCATGAAAGTACAATAACGTTAGCCGGTGTGGAAGAATGCTTAATTTATATATATATATATGTATGAACAAGTGTGTCATCGCCGTTTTTTTTTCACATAGCTGGGAATTCATAACGATGACGCCTGCATATGTGTGTGTCTCTTTTTCTCTCTGATCATTGGCAGAACTGCTTTATGATCTCCTTTGATCTCCTATTTCCACCAAATAGTTTTGAGCGAGAGAGAAAAGGATAAGTGAAAGGCAAGGCGGCTAAGCAGGACTGAATGCGATTTGCAACCCTGAACTGGGACAAATGGAGGAAAAGGTTATCAGAAGTCACCAATGTAGTGCACATTGTTAGTGCTGTGTCAAAATAGTTTCGAAGAAGCTGCCATATTACATACGCGTCACCGAAAGCAGAAAGAAATACACACGCAAAGAGAATGTATTTGTCTCTGTTAGATGGATACGAGCGGAACATTTCTCAGTGATAAGAGATTCAAGCATCGGTGTTGCAGAAGCAAAATGGTCACTAGCTCTAGGCCAACGCAAGAACAAATGCGAATCTGACCACGAAGTGCTCAGCTGTCCAAAGAAGCAGCAGTAAAAATAAGAATAACCACCCCATGAATTCGCCGAATCTCCTCTGTATTCTTCCAAGCCTACAACGATGGTGATGCCTCAAGAGGCACAGGCCAGACTGGTTGGACAGAGGAGACCACGGCGTTATAGGGACAAAGTTTTAGGAATGATTAGTCGCATCGTTGTAAAGTCAAATCTCCCCTGCTTCGTTCACTGCTAGTCACGGCCAAAGCGAAATTGCATTCAACTTGCAGTACGTTATACCAGACAATGTATGCGCATTCGGCCGGTTCTGGGGAGCCGGAAGAAAAATGGCTTTTTGCTCCATTAGCATTCTTTGAGTTGCCGAGCGCTTCGCGTCTCGAGTACCACGAGATACGCTGACCACAAAAGGTCGCACTATATCAGGCAAGTGAGCAACTAAAAGGCGATCATCTGGGCGCGTTGGAAACTTATGCGATGTTTGCGCGTCCTCTCGTAAATGTGCTCCACTTGAGCGATGTTGCATGCGATGTCCGTTATGTGGTGTGGGCGGGATCATACTCTTAGGCAGACAAAGCAACGAAACAGGGATTGGGAGAGAAGTGCAGTTACTCACAGTGACTATAAATGGTACATTGTTGACAATTTCCAGAAGGAAGCGGAAAGACAGGAGTTGTCTCCAAATGTTTCCCTGAAAAGTAAAGTGAACAGCAGAGATGAGAACTCATGAAGCTGAAAGCGTCAGAAGAAGCGAAAAACACATAAAGCTATCTACACACACACTCTTCCCTTCGATTGATTCGCGGTCGATTACAAGTTCGTGCATCGTCCTTATACACAACTGCTACTTGTGAACAACTAGTTACGAAACATTTTGACTGTAGGCTGTGGTAACAAGCAGCGGGGTGAAGGCTGACTCAGTACCAGCATTATTACGCTACGACACTGGCCTGCTATGCGATGTTCCGTTGTTGATCAGGAAAGTATGAAGATTAGTCAGGCTGTTTACGTCTCCAGTGTTTACGTTCCTTCAGTGAATGTGGTCCTTACGGTGGCCTCATTTCTGCATTTTGGCAGTGTGCAAATTTTCGCGACAGTGTCACTCATAGGTTACACAGACCCTTCGACTGCGCATTCTTTTCTTTTCTTCGTTCTTTTAGTGGTGAACTCAAAGGATAGTCGATACCACATTTGTCTACCTAATTTTGCGCCATATGGTTCGTTATGGTTCAGAATTAAACACGATCTATTTGCCTCGTCCGTACACACACCGCTGTAATAAGACGTTGCGACTAGGTCAAGCGATTCTCAGAAAGTACCGAGAAACTGTCATCAAACGCCTTCGACTATTTGTGCTGGAGGAACTCAGAAAAGTCGCTGGTCGGCATGTTCTTTCGTCTAAAGTTGCTGTGCATTACGCGAGTGCTGCACCGTTATGTTGTGGCACAGCTCAAGCCATGTTTCGACGCGTGAAATGTGGCCAGACACCGAAAACAAACGGAGATGTCTGGGCGTAAGGGTGATTACCCGAATAAGGGCCCAGGACTGACGATGCCAAGAGATGAGTCCGAGCCAAACAAACAAAACAAAAGGAACCAAGAAAGCAGAAGCATCTTGGGCTCTTTTTTGTCGCTGTGAGACCCCCATATCATGTCCAGCAATCTCTGCGTTTATTTTTAGATTGTTTCTTGAACAAAACTGCTCCGTTCTCAGGGCATGTGCAATTATTATATTTAGGGCTATGTGCGAATCCCCTCTCTGGCTCACCACTGCATTAATTCAACGCCATAAATACAAAAAATACTTACACACAACGCCGAAAGTGCCTGCTAATACTGGCCGTCACCTCTCACCAGTCGTATATTGACTGCGACTGACCCAATGACAATTGTTATAGCGACTTTCCATTGGCTTTCGAGGCGTCTCCAGCGGTCGTCGCCGTTTCACCTCCCACGTAATTATCATCATCACGTCGTCATGTCATGCATAAGATGTGAAGATTGAAGAAAGAAGGCATAACAGCCAGTATGGAACTGGGGGACTTCACTCTCGAAAATTAACGCTCCAGCGCACTGCGCAACAATGACATCGGAGGAAAGCAAGCGTGCTAAGTGTTACCATTGGTTTACGAGTAGCTGGTTGAGTTACGCACCGCGGTGCGCAAACATAATAAAGCAGCACCGAGCTGAAAGAAGTTAAGCTATACTGGCGACAGGAGACATATTGTTAAGAAACAAGAACAACAACACAACAGGAAACAAAAGACCGGATAGGAAAGAGAGGGAAGCAAGAAGCCGCGGTTCTGCAAAAGCAGATTGTTTGCGCGCCGCTGCCAATGTCTTCTGCAGCTGGTACATTGCGCCAAATTTAGCAAAGGTTGGTGCGCGTAATAATGCGTTAACCATTGTTGTTATGATTAGTAGTTTGCACAAAACTACACTGTTTTTTCTAGTCACGGCTCTAAGTAATGGCATCCTTCCACTGCACTTCTGTAACAGCGCAAGGAGAATCTTTCGCAGTCGGCCAATTCGTATGGCCTCTTTTGTTTCGAGAGCTCCTGTCTTTTAATCTCGGCTCCATGAGCTGTGCGCTCTTTTAATCTAGCATTGTGCAAGGGCGTCTTTTTGCTGTTTTATTCAGTCTGTACTACTGTGATCAGTTAGGTCTCTCGCGAGAGATTTTGTCGGCTTTATGCAGTATTTCAGCACGGTGGCGTGCTTCATTTGATGAGTATCCAAAGGTACTATACACACTACGTCTCTCGCCGACGGGTGCTTCGTTATTTCCCCTGAATTCCCTGTTTCTCTCCCTAATCGCAAGAGAGCCGGATTTAGGCCTGACGTATCCCGTACAACGCCTGTGGATCTTCGGTGCCTCCTACGATAATTTTCTGTTTGCTTGCTTAGAGTTGCTCTGAGCAGCGTGGTTCGTTCTCCCCTCCGCGAAACCCTATACTGATGACGTCTTTGATCTTGAATGACGCATATTTGCATACACTGGCGCCTAATATCATAGGGTAACATTGATTGCAGTGCCTGAATTGGCGAAGAGGGGAGCTTGTTGACTTACTGAAAGTGTAAGAGTTCCGCTGACGCAATGCAAGTTCGGAAATTATGCAGCTCTTCTGCGCTCCCTAATCCGTCGTAGCATCCCCAGCATCCCTCACTCAGTTAGCGAAGAGTCACGA
Source organism: Dermacentor andersoni (assembly GCF_023375885.2). Classification (NCBI taxonomy): domain Eukaryota; kingdom Metazoa; phylum Arthropoda; class Arachnida; order Ixodida; family Ixodidae; genus Dermacentor; species Dermacentor andersoni. Next base: position 273,253,539 of record NC_092814.1, read on the forward strand.
CGCCGCGACGCGTAACTTCGCTTAAGAATGCACAAAATATTTATTATTGTTTCAAGAAACTCAATGCATGTCATTATTGCTATTTATTTACCACCGCCATTTATACCCGTATCGATTTGTTTTCTTTTTCTTTCTTTTTTCTCGTTATTGGGCTCATGCTGGCGGTATACCTTAATACCGTAGTTCACTTCCCGAGTCCACCTCAAGGCGCCCCCATTAGGCATCCCGTTAGGCGAACCGTCATGAACGGATCAACTGTACGCCCTCTGCTGAGGCCCATTTCTCGCTCTAATGCTGCAGTAAAGAATGTGAGAGGGGTCGCAGAAGCATAGCTGTTATGCTGCAAGTACCGCTTCTTCGATGAAACTTTCAGGTAACAAAAAAAAAAAAAAAAAAAGAAGTCTGTAGCGTTACGTGCCAAAACCTCCGGTCTGGTTATCAGGCATGCCGTAGTGGAGGACTCTAGATTGATTTTGACCACCTGGAGTACTTTAATGCGCACCCAATGCACGGTACTTGAGTGTTCTCGCATTTTTCTCTTCATCGAAATGAGGCCGCCGCAGTTTGAGATCGAACACACTCATATGTGTATAAGCATACCACCGTAATCGAGAATATCCGAGAGAAGTGCCCAAATATCTGAGAGAAGTGCCCAAGCACGTTCGCCTTACTCTAACAAACTTGGCACGCGAACCCATGCAATCTTTTCTTTTAGCATTCTCGTGAACAGAGCCTTCCCACAAAACGCATTCAATCTTGCGCGCTTCAATTTCCTTCCTTCCAAGAGCGCCCGCGAGAAGTTCACGCAGCTGTGCAAACCAGAAGTTGCTATTGCTCATCTCAGATTCTCAGATTCTCAGAAGTATCTTAGTCTTTTTTGTCGGGCGCGGTGCGTGGTCTTTGGAGGCACGCTCGCTTTCGGCGACGTGAGCCATTAATTATGATGGAAATTAAGCGACGAGAAATCTAATTAAACGAGAGCTCACGCAAGAGAACTACATTATCTCCGATGAGAAGAACACGACGAAGGAAGAAGATACAACTTTAAAAGATATATATAGTTTAACGAAATGCGGCGGTTGTCTCCTTCACGCACCATGAACATGGTTAGATGCGAATAGTATAAAAGGCCATCCGAGAATCAATATTGAATTCAATTTGCAAAGACTTTGTTTTCCATGCGTCTGGAACTTAGTTAAAAAAAAAATCACTAGGAGAGTCCTTGTGGCTGTATGCTGGCGATGGCTACTCGATCTGTAATAAAATATACAAAATAATACAATATGCGGGGTGCTTATTTAGAATATACATATTTCTTTTAATAAAAAAGCCATGAGCGTAGCGAGTGTGGCGTTTTTCCAGAGGAGTTCCCAAGTGAGGCAGACAGACATTGTCGCTAATAGCGTGAATTCCCGAAGACTAAAGAAGAAAAGATTTGCTAATTATCTTTTTACTAGAACCTTGAGGGCAGTTGTTTATATGGCAAATTTGGAGACAATCACATTTTAATGCACCCCCATTTTTTTTTAATCTTGAAAATCCCGCCTAATTTAAAATGTTCATCATCAAATCCGGGCAATAACGAAACCGAGCGCGCCGGGAGCGCATAAATGACCACCCCACTGTCATACGAGACGAAATGCCCCGTGACGAAAAGCAGGACGAAATTTTAAACTGAACGTCACCACCAGTCGCTGCACATACTGATGCATCAAGTTTTGCCTGGCAATAATCTGCCGCAACGGCCCATCAATATTTACCGCGACATGCGATCATTCAAACATCGTCACACACTACGTGCTGCATGTTATACCTGGACCGAGCAGCCAGGCGCCGTGAGTCCTTATGTTGAAATTCAATAATGAATATCGCGAATTAGATGCGATATTCAAAATTGTGGCACATTAAAACGTGACTGCCTCCAAATTTGACATAAGGAACTGCTGCCAAAAACTCTAATAAAAAACTTAATTTGCTAATTCTTGTTGATTAGTCTTCTAAAGCCTACGTTATTAGAGGAAAAGTATGTCCGCCTCGCCTGGTAACACCTCGGCAAGTACGCCACGTTCACTCGTAGCTTTTCTTATAAAAAGGTTCTGTATTCTGAGAAACACCACATTACATTATATATATATATATATATTGTGAGACAAGGTTTAGGCAGTCAGTCTCCTCTTTATTCTCCCGAGTGAGAGCCCCCAAAACGGTGATGATGTGTATGTGCAGATGAGAATATGAGGCGTATGCATGATGCTCAGACTAATTTCTCCGCGCGCGACTTAGCCAGGAAGGAAACGCCGAACGAATCGTCTGAGACGCGAAACGTGAACGATCTCCAAACCATGATAACGATGGTCCGAGCAAACGTCTACGGGAGTAACGCGATAGTTCACGGGGGATGTTTGTTCATTAATAATGTAGGGTCCAAGGAAGCGGGATTCAAACTTCTCACACAAACTGGGTGTACGAATGGCCGTCCAAAGGAGCACCTCTCCAGAAAGAAAGGAGACGTCGCGACGAAAAATGTCATAACGTTGCTTGTGATCTAGTTGACTGACTTCTGTGTTGAAGCGAGCACGTTGACGGCATTACTCAAGTCTCGAGACGAACTGTTCTGGTATACTGGCCGAGGTGTTGGGGCATTGAAGAAAGCGGCGTCCATGGTGAATGTCGGTGAACGGCCGTAAACTAGGTAGAAAGGTGAGGACCCCGTAGTTCGTCGGATAGCGGTGTTGTGAGCAAACGTCACAAAAGGTAAAAGTTTGTCCCAGTTGTTGTGGTTTGGCCCGATATACATTGATATCATATCTGTTAGTGTGCGATGAAATCGCTCTGTTAAGCCATTTGTTTGAGGGTGACACGCGGATGTCTTCTTATGAACTGTGCCACAAGCTCCGAGTACTTCTTCGATCATTGTTGACATGAAAGTCTTGCCGCGGACACTTAACAGTACACGAGGTGCACCATGACGCAGCACAATGGCATCCAGAAAGAAGGCGGCAACGTCTGAGGCTGAACTAGAGCGTAGGAGAGCGGTCTCTGCCTAACGTGTGAGCTGGTCAATAGCTGCCACGATCCATCGATGACCTGCCGGCGTCATGGGCAGTGGGCCGACTAGGTCTATCCCAACGATGGCAAAGGGTGTCTCGGGACATGGGATGGGCTGTAAAAGGCCAGCAGAAGGCGAAGTCGGTCGTTTTCGCTGTTGACACTGGACGCAAGAAGCGACGTACTTAGCCATGCCTGGCCAAAAGAAACGGCTCCTAACGCGGTGGTATGTTTTCTGAAAACCCAAATGGCCAGCAGATGGGTCTTCGTGAAAGGCTTCAAGGAGTTGTGTGCGCAGCGAACGTGGAAGAACAGGCACCCAGCGGTGTCCGTCGGAGTTGTAAATGTAGCGGTGCAGCACATCGTTGTCGAGCTTAAATAGTCGCAGTTGTCGACGTAATTTGGCATTTGGTGCAGAAGTAGTTCCGCACAGGCGTTGCATAATGCTGTTGCAGTAGGGATCAGAACGTTGACACGAGACGAGTTGAGGGACGCGATTGGAAGATAACGTGCCAGTAACCGCTAGAGGTAATAACGGGAATGGAGACTTAGTCTCATCATCAAGTGGCGAGCGATGGAGAGATGTACTCGAGGAAAATAGGATAGTGGATAGTGGCAGGGGGCAGCGAGAGAGAGCGTCGGTATCTTGATGCTTTTTCCCAGACTTGTAGAAAACGTCAGAATCATGCTTTTGCAAGCGGACCACCCAGCGACCAATGCGTCTAGACAAAGTTTTCATTGACGACAACCAGCATAGAGGCGTGGTGGTCGGTTATGACCGTGAAGTGGCGCCCATAATGATATGGCCGAAATTTTTGTATGGCCCAAACTACTGCGAGGCATTCCTGCTCTGTGATCGAGTAGTTCTTTTCGACAGCCGTTAATGTGCGACTGGCATAGGCAACAACTCTCTCTCGTGTGGTGGCATCACGCTGTAGAAGGACAGCACCGATCCCATGACCACTAGCGTCGGTGTGCAAACAAGTTGGTGCGTTCTCATCGAAGTGACAGAGGACAGGGTCGGTGGTTAATGCTTGCTTGAGGGCTTGAAAAGAAAGTTCGCATTCGTCTGTCCAAGGGAAGGCAGTGCCCGACGTGAGCAACTTGTGCAGCGGCGACGACATGGCAGCAAAATTTTGGCTGAAGAAGCGGCGGAAGTAGGATGCCAGGCCCAAGAAACTTCTCAATTGTTTTTTGATTTTCAGGGCGAGGGAAGCGAAGCACGGCAGCAACCTTGTCGGGATCTGGTCGAACACCATCTTTACTGATAAGGTGGCCGTCCAAGAAGGGGTTCCCGAAGGAGCAGGCAAGTTGGATGTCGTGGTATTGGCCTGCTGGTCTTGGGACGTGGTTGAGTGCAGTTGGTAGAGGTGGCGACCTGAGCAGAGCTCCAGAGATGTAGCGTAGGTGAAGCTGGAGAGAGACCGGGAGCGAGAGGACGAAGGAACCGGCAGCACACTCCACCACTTGCGAGACAAGGTTTAGGCAGTCAGTGTCTTCTTTATTCACCCGCGTGAGAGCCCCACCACCAGACCTCAAAAGGGTGATGATGAGTGTCTACAGGTGAGCATATGAAACGTATTAATAACGCTCACAATATATATATATATATATATATATATATATATATATATATATATATATAGAAAGAGAGAGAGAGAGAGAGAGAGACAGCAATTATACAAGCGGTTGCGCGAAATAACACATCTATAGCCCTCGAAATAAGGCTAAATATCTTCCACGAAGGCATCCAAATAAACAATCCTCGAATAAAATCTTCCCTGTGCGCTATTGGTCGGTCCGCAATTTGTGTAGGGTTCATGGAATACCGTGAGTTTTGATCGCATTTTAAGAGTATACGTTCCTCGAACCACCCAAGTTATTGCAGGGGTGCACTGTAATTGAAGCTTTTAACTCTGAATGCTAGCTTTGGTGGCAGAAATACGACTAGAAAGTGATACGGGGACTGACTGTCCACCTCCTGGATTGATAAGAAAACGACATAGCATATGTTGCTTTTTTAGGCTATATATAATTTAAAAAGAAATTGCCGGTGGCTGCAAGCACAATTTGAATCGTTAAACTGTATTGCTAGAAGAGACGGAAATAAATTTCGCGATAAATGAAATTCGGAATTGAATAATTAACGAACTTTCACTAATTATGCTATACTTAATTACTTTGCGGCACAAATTGCAATAATTTTAACTGATGAGCTGGTGGAGCATATCCACTTGGAACAAATTATGAGAATGTCGCCAGTTTCGAAATATGCGCCGTCAAACTTACAGTAAGAATGCACTGTTGTTCCACCTAATTTCTTTTAACAAAACACCGTTTTATGCATTTACGAACAAAAATAACCCGGACGCCAATGTATTTCATCACACACTTTGGAAATGAATATATCTCAAAACTACAGCGTCACTTTCGGAATTCGTATCAAGTGGATAAGCGCTTGTGTTGTCTTCTCCCTTCGCACCGTCGTCCTGCTGTGCTGTTTCGCACTTCGGAAGCCATGCAACACCAATTAGGCCAACGTTGCGCGCTGTTGTTGTACCCATCTCACAGCAGGCTAGAGAGACCTTGACGAGCACACACCCGCAGCCGACACAGCCGTAAGGAAGGCGGAAATTAGAGAGCTTCAGCCTGTCCATATACCCGTTACCCTTTATGGAATGGGTGGTGTCGAAATCCACGCCCCTGTGACAGCTGTCACTGAGTAATAAAAATAGACCTTGAAGGCTATGCTTTTGCTGGCTGCATGTACCGGAAGCAACTACGGGAGCCGGAACCACGTCATAGACGCTATATATTGGACACCACTTCTATTGAGATATAAAAGGAGACGTGGACCTGAGCAGCCGCGCCATCGGCGCTATCTTGTTGCACCGGAATCAACCAATGTACAATTATTTGTTGAAACAATCGACTATGTTTCACTAGGAAGCTGCAGTAATGTCTCTGGTGGCAAAAGAATTACTATTTATATAAAGTGGCGCTTTTCTTCAAAATTTTCCTTCGGCGAGAACACTCGTGCAAGACGAAGTCATTTGTAAGTGTTTGAAGTTGAATAAAGCGTCGAAAGATGTAGCTGCCAGTACTACTGCTGGTGGAACAGGAAGATACAAGAAGCGATCGCCGAACGACAGAAAGCACCCCGACAGCACAGGAAGGCAAAAACGCAGTTGTCGCAGGATGAAGTAGCCCGAAAATGTGAAATATAACGGGAGAAAATATCTGTGGTTCAAATACTGATGCAAGCAAAGATAAAAGGTGAAAGTGAACGTTGGTTGTCAGAAATACGTGAGAAAAAGTAGGCCACACCTAGAATATTTCGGAGTCACATAAGATCATTAAGCAGGAAGTCTGAAACAATACAAGAACATATCCTAGACGAACGCGGAAACAAACTGGAAGGGGACCCGGCATTAAATTACATCCGAAAAATAAAAGCAAAATCATTCCTAGGCAATGACGAGGTTTTATTTGAAGAAAAAAAGAGCATGAAAGAGAACCAGATGGAAAAGGAGCTGATGCTGACAAATTTCAACTGGAAGAAAGCCGAAGACAAAATTCCTAAGCGCACAGCCAAAGGGCTAGACGAGGTTCCCGTTAGGCTGATTGATGAACTAGGACCAAAAAGTAAGGAAGCTCTGGTGAAACCAGTGGAAAAAACTTTAAAAGATAGACGAATACCAGACAGTTGGCGACAAAGTAGAATTCAATTCAATTCATTTCAAAATCAGTTTATTCAAACGACTAATAAGAAGTACATGTGAATCATCTGGGCCCTTAGCCTTCTCGGCTAGACTTGGGCCCATGCAGGAAGTGCGAAAAAATAATTGTAGCGAGACAACTCAGTATTTCACACGAGATTCATGTAACAGCAGTTATGCGACAGTTATACACAAAGGAAGGCGAAATGCTCAAGAAATTATACAATAGTTAGGAGGACAAAATAAAAGGAAGAATGCATGAAGGAAAAAACACAGACTTATAGTGGAATCGAATATTGCTGGCTCCGGAAAAATTGTTTTATAATCGGCGATTGAGAATTGACCTACTTTTAAGTTAGCAGGCAGTTGGTTCCAAATTTTAGCAGTGGCATAGGCGATAGTTCTTTTACCGTGCACATTATTAACAGCTGGAAGGTTAAAACGACAACTGAAAAAATTTCTAGTTGGACGAGATGGATATACAAAAACAGATGATGATAGTGGGATGTTATGGTTTAGTATATGTATAACCACACAAGCTAGTTTGAAATCCCGCATAGCAAAGGAAGGTGTAATGTCTAAGTGACGAAAGAGCGGTGCGGATCTATCTGTGTGTTTACTATGTGTTATTATTCGAAGTGCTCTTTTTTGTAAAATTCCTATTTGATTTAAGTACGTGTTATACGTAAGTCCCCAAAACTCCACACAGTAAGTCACATTGTTTTGAAAAAGGCAATAATAAAAAATTTTTAATGTGCGAAGCGAGAACTTTCTAGCTTTTATTAGGACAAAGCAAGCCCGTCTCAATTTGCTGCTTACTCGAATTATGTGAGGATTAAAATTGAAAGCTGAATCTAGAGTTATACCAAGATATACCTGTTGATCGACTCGTTCGAGGGGGTTTACGCCTATTCGTAACTCATTTAAGCTATGTGAATTTTTATATGGACTAGAGAACACAATGTATTTAGTATTTGAGGTGTGTATTGTTAATTTATTTTGTAAAAACCACTGGCACATCTCAGAAAGATCACTATTAGCGTGCCTTTCGAGCATATTAGGGTCATGACTAGAGAAGAGAAGGGCTGTGTCATCAGCATACATAATAGTTTGGGCATAATTCAAAGCATCTGGCAGATCATTTATGTACAAGGAAAAGAGTAATGGTCCCAATACCGAGCCTTGAGGCACGACACAAAGGATGGAATGAACGCTTGATACGGATTGGTCGATTTTAACACATTGCTTGTGACCAGAAAGATAGCTTTCGAAAAACTGCTTCGCTTGACCTCTGAATCCATACCGATGTAGTTTTGATAGTAGTATATCATGGTTCACAGTGTCAAACGCTTTTTTAATATCAACAAAAATGCCAATTACATACTCTTTGTTATTTAATGCTTTGTTAATAAATTCACTTAAACACTGTACAGCCGTGGAAGTAGACCTGTTTTTCCTAAAACCGTGCTGGTTGTCTACCAGTACGTTATATTTATCTAGAAAATGGGTAAAACGTTTCATCAATAACTTCTCAAATACTGTGTTAAGGGCGCTAAGTATTGATATTGGCCGGTAGTTCTGGATGTCATCCTTACTACCAGACTTGTATATTGGTGTGACTTGCGCTATTTTAAATGCGTCTGGATATGTGGTCATGTAGAAGGATGCATTAAATAATTTTTCTAAATGCCCACTCAGTTCCTCGATGTGCTGTTTAATGACGAGTAAGGGGATCTTATCTTTACCTGGTGTTCTACCTCCAGTCATTGTTTTAACGGTAGAAATGATTTCATCATGAGTAATGTCATCAAAAACAAAAGAATTAAGTACAGGTGCTGGGAGCTCAGGGGCTTCGTGCGTACTTAGTTGTTTCGCAAGAGTTGGACCTATATTACAAAAGTATTGATTGAAGTCTTACGCAAGGCTTTCTGTGGTTCTAGTAGGTGGGGATAATTTCTGGCAATATATGATCCTTCTCTCGAAGTGTAATGATCGAGTTAACTATTTTCCACATGTACTAATTTAATTTATAAAGGTAAGGGGGAAAAAGATAGAATTCACTCGTATAGACCGTTGACCATTATATCGGGAATATACAGGCTAGCAATGCATGCAATCAAATTAAAGCTACAAGCATGGGCAGAGAATAACGGAATTTGAGGAGAATTTCAGAATGGCTTTAGAATAGGTAGGCGTTTGGATGATAACTGATTTGTTCTTACTCAGTGTATTGATATATCAAGTGTAGAAAGCAGACCGTTATATGTGGCCTTTTTAGACATTACAGAAGCGTATGACAACGTAGACCGCAACATCTTGTGGGTTATTCTAGAAGGGTAATGCTTAGGCGACGATTGTCTACAGCTTTTAAGAGAGATTTGCTTGGAAAATACCGTTTGCGTTGAATGGGAAGTGATGAGGAGTGAGGAGAAAGTTGATATCAACAAGGGGCTGAGGCAGGGGTGCCCTTTATCCACACTCCCGTTTACGATGTACATGGTGACGATTGAGAGGGCGCTGAAAGGAAGTAATATCGGGTTTAATCTCTTATACAAACAGGCGGTTGCAGTAGTAGAGCAGCAGCTTCCAGGTCGATGGCGCAGCCATCTATACCTAAACCTGCTTTAGTCACGACTCCCGTCACGAACGGTAACGACAGTGCGGGCCACCCGCAAAGAAACGCGCGGCGGCCGGTTCCGAGTCTCAACAGCTCGACAAGCTTGACAAGCTCGAATCGGCAGTAAGTGATTGGCGCAAGGCACATGTCACGATAAATGACTGGCGGAAAGAACAAGAAGAAGTGAGGAAGCTGCTTTCTGAAATTCAAACCGGGATCCGCAACATCGGCGTTGCGGTCAATAACCTCACTGCTCGAACAGACAGGGTTGAAACCCACATAGACAAAATCGAGACTCACATAGGCCTTCGCCCAGGCATGGAAATGATTCCCACCACGGGCTCTACAGTCACTCACACTAGTCCTATCTCAGGTAACGCACAAGTACAGCACCACGATGGCCAGCCCCACTAACGAGCTCGTTGTGTGGCAGTGGAACTGTCGGGGCTTCACTAAGAAGCAACCACTGCTGCAACAATACCTCCGACACACGCAACCCAAACCCGACGTCATAATGATACAAGAAACAGTAGGTACCATACCAAAGCTTCCAGGTTACACTGCGCATGCCTCGCCGATTCCCGTTGATCGCGGACTTGCAATTTTAATTCGGAAACGGATAGTAGTGCAAGAACAGAGCATACAGGGCACACATGCGGAACACATGCTTGTAGAGCTCCTTCCCAATAGGACACGCAAACACAGTGTATTTCTCCTCAACGTATATAGTAATCGGGCTCACTCGCGGGGTCGTTTCCTCTATCTGTTTCGAGGGGCGCTTGCCTTGGCGGGCGCAAGCGCGTTTCTGGTGGGGGGATACTTTAACACCCCGAACGAGGCCTGGGGCTATGGCTACACTACAGCCAAAGGTCGACGCCTGTGGCAGGACCTGCATGATGCCGAATTAACTCTTATTACTGATCCCGCGGCGCCGATCCGAACGGGCACATCAACGGCACGGGACACGACACCGGACCTGACGGCGGTCCGAAACATCCCTCAAGCAACGTGGTGCAATACCTTTGAACATCTCGGTAGTAACCCCATGATCATAGAAACACGAATTCCTCAGGCGGGTACACCCCCTCCTCCTAAGCTATTCAAATGGACGGACTGGGACGAGTTCCGAAAGCAGAGAGTCGAGCAGAGAGATGAAGAGAACATCGATGACATCGAGGCATGGATGAAGACGCTCAATGACGACAAGAACAAGGCGACACAGATGGTCGCACCCGAAGTCCAAGTTGACAAGATCGACAGCCGACTAGCCCATCTCTGGGAAGCCAAGACATCACTTCATGCAAGGTGGAAGAAGCGAAGGCACAACCGAAAGCTTCGTAAGAAGATCGCACACATCAATCGCCAGCTAGAACATTGCCGGACCTTAAGCCGCCCACAGTGGTATGACATCTGCAACGCAGTCGATGGGCAGCTCCACAATGGCAGCACGTGGCGTCTCCTTCATCACCTCTTGGGGGAGATGCAGGGCAAGTCTGCTCAGTGAGCAAACCTGCAACACCTTTTGCACAAGGAACGGGCTACCACGAGTGATCAACAGCTCGTGACACGCCTGCTAGACAAGTACTTCCCTCAACAACCCGATGTTCAACACGGAGATTACACTGGAGAGACAAATGCTACAGTCGATGGAGAATTTCACGAGTCAGAGATCCGCGCAGCTCTCCACGACCTTAATGGCAAATCAGCACCTGGTCCCGACGAGGTTACGAACAAGACTCTACGAAACCTCGATGATGCCTCGATAACCGGTCTTACGGCATACGTCAACAAATGTTGGCGAGCAGGTCACATCCCAGAGGCGTGGAAACGCTCTAAGGCAGTCCTGATACCGAAGCCAGGCAAGCCGCCTAGCCTCGATCACTTGCGGCCCATTTCCCTCACATCCTGTGTTGGCAAGGTGATGGAGCACGCGTTCCTCTCCCGCATCAACCGCCAGCTCGAGGACACTGGAGCCTACCCACCCCTATGGTGGGCTTCCCGGTCACACCTGTCCACTCAAGACGCCATGCTCCAGCTCTACCACCAGATTATCAACGATCCAACTAGCGGCAGCCGGGCCATCCTCTAGATCTGGAAAAGGCATTTGACAATGTAGCACATGTAGCAGTCCTGAGCCGAATAAACAAGCTCAACATGGGCGAGCGAAGCTATAACTACATCAGAGACTTCCTGTCGCGCCGCACAGTCACCCTCGCGATCGACAGCATGACATCCGACAAACATGCACTAGGAAGCACCGGCACTCCTCAAGGGTCGGTCATATCTCCGCTCCTTTTCAACCTGGTGATGCTGGGTCTCCCGGCCTACCTCGACGAGATTGACGGCCTCCATCACGCCTTCTATGCAGATGACATTACCCTATGGGTCGACAAAGGCAGTGACGGTCAGATAGAATCCACCTTACAAGCAGCGGTCTCTGCAGTCGAAACCTACCTCCAAGGCACAGGTCTCCGACTATCTCCACTCAAATCGTAGCTGCTCGTCTACCGCCCGCGCCGCCGGCACAAGCCTACAGGCGAGTCGCGCCAGTGTGACGAAACAATCCTCTATACGCAAGACGGCTCCTGTATTCTCCGAGTCCCGAAGATACGCATCCTCGGCATGCATATAGCAGCCAACGGGTCAAACATAGAAGCTATCCGCAAAATCGAAGGCAAGGTCACAGCGGCTACGCACCTGATCAAACGCATTACAAACAAGCACACGGGCATGAAGGAGGACCGCGTCATGCCCATCTTATACTCTTTCACAATCAGTCACATTGCTTATGTGGCTGCCTTCCACAACTGGAACGTTACCGAAAGCGAGAAAATCAACACCCTTATACGCAAGACTTAAAAAATCGCCCTTGGCCTACCGGAGTCCACAAGCACTGCTCGTCTGCTACAGCTGGGGGTATACAACACACTCAAGGAAATAGTGGATTCGCAAAGAGCTTCGCAACTCGGACGCATGTTCCTGACAGCCGCGGGCCGGTACATCCTGCAGAAACTCGGCTTCAGTTACCACGTCCAACACGGTCAGAAACAGGTCATTCCACCCGACCTCAGCGACACGCTGATCGTCGCCCCTATGCCTCGAAACATGCTCTCCGAATATAATCGGGGCCGACGCTAGGCCCGTGCCAAGGCATTGCTGCGCTCCTTCGGAGGAAAGAGGACTACGCGCTTCGTAGACGCGGCAGAATACACACGAGAACACCGGTTCATGGCGGTAGTCGTGGACGTTAACTCCCGGCTTACGCACGCGTGTAGTGTCGCAACGGAATACCCAGAAACAGCGGAAGAGGTAGCGATTGCGCTTGCGCTTACCGACCCCTTCTGCGAGGTAGTTCTTAGCGACTCACAATCCGCAGTTCGCAACTACGCGCGGGGGTTCATTTCCTCCGAAGCTCTCCAGATCCTAAGGAAAGCTGGTCGACAGCACTTCAATAGCACTGCGATCACGTGGTTCCCGGCGCACGTCGCCCACCCCCCGTTCCAACTCCCCCCACTGACAAGGGCCACTCTAACTTGAACGAGGTAGCACACCGCTCTGCGCGAGAACTGACCCGCCGCGCAGAATAGGAGACCGCCTCTTCGAGTTCGGAACTCCTGGTTCAAAACACGCGAGAACGCTTTGTCAAATACAATGACATCACTAAACACTACCAGCTAGGCAAGCGGTTATTGCCCCAACCTCACCCCAAACTGAAACGTCGCCAGGCAGTCGTCTGGCGACAACTACAGACACATAATACCTTCCCCAGTCCGGTGCGATTGCGGCACATTTTCCCCGCTCAATACCCGAGTGCTCTTTGCAAGTTATGTCAGGAAACTAGAGCGACGCTCTCACACATGTTGTGGGAGTGCCGTGTTATATCAGCTACAATGGCAGTAGCTCCGGAGGCTCTTGCGCCGAAGTGGGCCGTGTTAAGAACGGCCTGCTGCAGTGCAAGTTTTGCCGGCCAGTTTCGACAGTGGCGGCAGCCTTCCTTGGCGTTACGCTCTAGCCTCGTCGCCGTTGTGACTGAATGAGTTCGGCGGGCCAACTATTGTTACCGAACTCCCCAACGCGTACCTGATCTGCTATGAGTGGGGGAGTTGCCGCGGGTACGTCGTCGGACACCCCTTCCCACGCACCGACCAAGACGCAAGACAAAGGCTACCCGGGCGCACTGCGGGGGTCGGCTCCGAGTTCTACGAAGCCCCTCTGACGTCGACTCCGGACCGTGCACCTGTGTGTGTGTAAACCGTCCCGCGGAGAGGCGGCGTGTTTACGATGACTGGACGAACGTTTCCGCCACCTTGGAATCGTGGGAGGACCGAATGTTTATAAACGGCTGTTGTGCGGATGCTCAGGACACTTTCTTAAGCAGTCGTGTTAGACTGACGTACTTTCTCTCGAAGTCATGCTAGACTGATGAACTGCATGTAAATACTGTAAGTAAACCCTTATTCCTCGTTCTCGATGAGAAGCAGTCCTTCCCTTCATCAACGTCCTCAGCGTGGATAAGTTGGACGACGGCATGGGCCAGCTACCTTCGAATTCATGCCGGACTCCAATCTTGACAACGGGTTACGAGCGATGGGATTGAGCCCTCAATCCTGGCAGCTGCCGCTCTGCACAGCTCCAACCTCAAGACGCAAGAGTGGGCAGTCCAGCAGGCCCGAGAGGCGGACGAGGCAAGGCCTCGAGGTCCCCTCATGCGAGACCTGAGCCCGGGTCGTTAAACTTTGCCGGATTTAAAATAAATTTATTTCCACCCATCCATCTCGGTTTATTTTATGCGGACGACATTGCGCTGCTAGCTAACAAGCGAAGTGATTTGCAACGTCTGGCTAATATCTGTGGACAGGAAGGTGAGAATATAGGTTTGAAATTTAGCGTTAGAAAATCAGGTGTTATGGTATTCAGTGAAAACAGTGAACAGACAGTGGCAATACAGGGCCAGGAAATACCTCGGGTAAAAGAATATAAATACCTTGGTATATGGATAAACGAAGGCAATATATGTATGGAAACACAAGAAAAAGCAATAAAAGTAAAGGGGAAGAGAAATGCAGCCATAATGAAGCACAGAGCGCTATGGGGATGCAACACGTACGAGGTGCTCCGGGGTATGTGGAAAGGTGTAATGGTTCCAGGACTTACTTTTGGAAATGCGGTTGTTTGCTTGAAATCAGGGGTACAATCAGGACTCGATGGGAACCAGAGGCCAGTACGTGGGACGCATCGCAATGGGCGCTCACGGGAAGACTTACAAATGATGCTGTGCAGGGCGATATGGGCTGGACTTGTTTTGAAGTGAGGGAAGCTCACAGTAAAATTGATTATGAAGAACAACTGAGGAATATGGAAGAAAGTAAATGCGCTGAGAGGGTGTTGAGGTATCTGTACAGGAAAAACATTGATTCACAGTGGAGCAAAAGAACTAGGAAGCTTACCAGCAAGTATGCGGCCTTCAGGGTGAGCAACACAGCTACAAAATGTCAAGCGGAAAGTCAGAGAGGCCGAAATAATCTCATGGGTGGCGGCAGTGGAAAAAGAACCTGCCATGAGTAACTACTTAAGAGGAAAAAACGAAATCAGGAAAGAAACAATTTATGATATCTCAAAGGGAAGCTGATTACTTTTCGAAGCGAGATCCGGATGCCTTTGAAGAAGGACCTATAAAGCGAGATATAAGAAGGAAGAAGCATGTGCTCGCTGCGGTGGAGCTAGGGAAACGACGGAGCATGTTGTATTAGAATGTGAAGATATCTGCCCAGCGGTCGATTTAGGAATCACTGGCCTCCTTGAAGCCTTTGGGTTCAGATAGAGTAGGCGGAAAATAAACAGGTTCGTAATAGAGATTACTAAGAGGCGATTGAAAGATTGGTGGACGAAAAGTAGGGAAACGACACAGGGGCGTAGAAAGGGGGGGGGGGGGGGGGGGGGCTTATGGGGTTTCTGCCCCCTCCGAAATTTTTTCGTTCTGTCCATGCACCGCCGACCAAAGCAAGCCCCGGCGCCGGAAATCATTCTGGATTTTGTCTAGAACGTCTTTTTCACTCTTGAAAAAGCCATTTCACCGCAAAAATTGCGAACTCGGGCTGGATTTCGCGGCAACGCCCATGCACCGGGAGTCACATAACGCAAGCAGCCCCATCCGAGCGCAAAGTTTCAAGGACGTTTTGATGGCGAACGGGCTCGCCGGCGCATCTCGCGGAGGCCGCGGAATCTACACTCTATCATGGAATCTACGGAGCGCTCGGATGTCAATTCCGAAACTTTATGGGTATAAAGTTCTCATAAACTTTTGATGTGGAAGGTGCATTGACATTTCCAAACGTGTGCTTTAGATTTTCAATTGCGGAACTTTGTGAGTTTAAGGTTCCCATAAATATTTGACGCCAAAGGTTCATTAACTTTTCCAAAGTCATACATCGGGCCATACAACGAGGCAAGCCAAATCAACGCACTATCAAACAAGTTGACAAAGCCCGTAGCGAGGCCCGATGAGACGAAGCGTTGTGGGGGTTCTTTCGTGCCGTTATGTCACATAAAAATATGAACATTTTTTTTTCACCTGCGCCAAAGCATCCAGTGAAGACACTAAAGCCAGCCAAGGTAACTACGTTCCTATTTATTTTTTCTACTTTGACTTTTAATCGCGAGGACACATTGAGCCTCTTCAATTTTTTCGTTCTCGCTCCCCAACCCGCGGGCTGCCAGAGCCAACCAGAGCGCATGCGTTTTTCTCGTGTTGCCGCGACCACCGCGCGGCGCACTTCGGTGCGCGTTCGGTTTTCTCTGGCCGAGTGCATTTTCGCCTGACAGAGTTTGGACGCTTTCTAGCTAGAAGACGAGAAAAAGAAACAATGGTCGCTCGCCGCCATCACTGTGGGGGCTCGATGGATTGCACCGCGTTCGCCTGAGCGCAACCTCTCCAGAAAGTCTTGTCTAGCCAGTGTAGGATACGGAGCAGTATGCGTATGGTTCTCGGTGGACCAAACGTCTCACGATTTCTTCGATATTCTTTCGGTAGCCAAATTAGGTGCCCAAAGTAGGCATTCGATTGTGGAGATACTTTCGTTTGCGTTTCTGCATTTCGGTGCCCCCGCCCCACAAAAGGAAAAAAAAAAGGACATTGTTGTGGCACAGCGAATTGTCGCATGGTGAAAGTTCAATTTTGTTGCTTCTTCTTTTGCGGAAAGTAATGGGCCATGGGACGCTTTAGCTGCCGGATACTCTTATTATATTATTGCGATAGCAATTATATGGACAGGCGCATTCCGGCCGTTGTCGTCGCCCTCATGTTCCCCATGAAGTCCAAGGGCGATAACATCATGACCGCGCGCCGCATGCTGTATGTGCGAGTGAAAGCGTAGGGAGGGGGATGGGGGGCTGGAATTGGTGAGACGACGATGGTGGCTCAATCTTGTGTGCGCGAGGGAGAGAACAGGAGCAAGCGCGCCGCTTTCCGTCGCGCGCGATACACCGGGGGGAGTGGATGGAATGGGGGAGTTGATCTAGGATTCTGTGAATCTGTGGTTGCGCAACATGTTTATTTGCCTTGTTTGACCCATTATATACCGTGACTTTTTCTTGATGTGATGTGATGTGATAACTTTATTTGGAATCCGGCGATTGGGAGGCCCGGGCCTGGGGCCGCCTAGATGGCCACTGGGAGCTGCTGCTCCCGTGCGGCTTCCTTGGCTCGCTGGACGGCCCAAAGTTGGTCTTGGAGTTCTGAGCTGAGCAGCACGGCCGACCACCGCGCCCGTAGATTTTCTGGGGAGACTGCCATTTTATTTTGGTATATTTCACAACCCCACAACATATGTTGAAGGGTGGCTCTAACAGACTTGCAGAGCTTGCACATATCGCTCTCGTATATATCGGGGTAGAAAGTTTTTAGTTGCACGGGACTCGTATAAGTTTCTGTTTGTAGTCGCCTCCAAGTAACGGACTCAGCTCTGTTCAGTTTAGTGTGAGGCGGTGGTATTACGCGCCTCCGATTTTGATAGAATTTGGTAATATCGCTAAATCTTGTTAATATATCTTTTTCTCTCCAGATTTCCTCCTCCGCGTTCTCCTGACCGATGGAAGTCACTCTTTGCTCAGCTCGGCGAGTGAGACCTCGAGCTTCGCGGTGTGCTACCTCGTTGAGGTTGATTGCGGGAATGTCTAAAGTCGTATGCGCTGGGAACCAGAGCAATTGCCTGCCGTTCTGCTCTGCATTGGAGAACTTTGCTTCATTGACTCTGATGATGTGCCATGCCTCAGGAGAGATCCTACCTTTTGCATAATTTCTAATGGCCGCTTGAGAATCACTAATGATGTACTGAGCATTCGTGGAGACCAATGCTAGTGCAATGGCTACCTCCTCTGCGGTCTGGGAATGTTTGGTATTAACTGATACGCTTGTAAGGAGTTTTTGGGTGTGATCTACGATTACTGCTACATAGCTATTTCTGTCTGGGTATTCAGCAGCGTCTACGAAGGTTGCTCTGTCGTCTGACCCAAAGCTTCGGATAATTTTCTCTGCTCTACTCTTGCGTCTGCCGTCGTTGTAACCTGGATGCATGTTCTTGGGTATATTTGGTACTAGGAGTTTGTCACGAATTTCTCTCGTTATCGTCCTCTTTTCCCCGTATAAATTGTGGTAATTCATTCCTAGTTTGCTTAGTATATGCCGTCCCGTTTTGGTTTTGGTTAGTCGCTCTGCTTGAGATGTTTGTTGTGCTTCTATGAGTTCGTCCAGTGTGTTGTGGAGTCCTAACCTTAGCAAGAGATCCGTGCTCGTACTGATGGGAATACCTAGTGCTAGTTTGTATGCTTTTTTTATCATGTTGTTAATTTTACGCTTTTCAGCTGCAAACCAATTGTGGAAGGCTGCTATGTATGTGATCTGACTGATTACGAATGATTGTATCAACCGTATGATACTTTCTTCCTTCATACCTTGGTGCTTGTTAGTAATTCGTTTGATTAATCTCATGGTGTTTGTTACCTTTGTGTCTAACTTCTTTACGGTTTCCCTATTTGTGCCTTTGTTCTCGATTACCAGACCCAGCACTTTGAGCTGGTTGACTATTGGGATATGCCGCCCGTTCTTGGTGTGTAGCTTGATGTCCTCATGAGCCTTGTTTCTGTCGTATCCTTTGGGAGGCCTGCCTCTAAGTGTGGGGCGGTACAATAGAAGTTCAGATTTCTCTGCAGAGCATGTGAGGCCTGTTCCTATGAGGTGTTCCTCTACTGTGTTAATTGCAGTCTGGAGTCGTTGTTCTATTGATCCGTCGCTGCCATCACAGGTCCAGATAGTAATATCGTCCGCGTAGATTGTGTGATTCAGGGACTCTATGTGATTTAATTTTTCGGGGAGTCCCATCAAGACGAGATTAAACAGCATCGGCGAGATAACAGCGCCTTGCGGCGTGCCGGCCCCCCCCCCCTATGTCGATCTCGGGCGACTTGAGCCCTCCGACGGAGATGACTGCTTTCCTATCTGATAGGAAGCTCTTGATGTAGTTATACGTCCGTTGCCCTAGTCCTATTCGTTCGATGTTTTCCAATATGGTTGCGTGGTTGGCATTATCGAAAGCTTTTTTAAGATCAAGGCCCAAGATGGCCCTTGTCGAGCGCGTTTTATAATCGATTATCTGATGCTTAAGTTGGAGCATAGCATCTTCTGTCGAAAGATTTTTGCGAAATCCTATCATTGTATCTGGGTATATGTTATTATCCTCTAAGAAGTTGTCTACTCTGTTTAAAATTACATGTTCCATTAATTTTCCGACGCAGGATGTTAGGGAGATTGGTCTGAGGTTGTCGATCTCAAGCTTCTTACCAGGTTTTGGAATAAGCGTTATCGTCGCTTTCTTCCATTGAGCTGGCACTTCTCCCTTTACCCAACACTCGTTTATGTATTCTGTTAGTTTGGCTATCGATTCATCATCGAGGTTCCTGAGAGTCTTGTTGGTTATACCGTCCGGGCCTGGGGCGGATTTGGTGTTTAACTTTTGTAGGGCCGCGCGGATTTCTGCCTCCGTGAGTTCCTCGTCTAATTTTGCGTTTGTATTCCCGTTGTAGCTAGGATAGATGCAAGGGGGTGCCTGGTTTAAGTATTTCTGCTGTAATTCATTGAGAAATTCCTCTTCTGTACCCTCATATGCGTGTATTAACTTATTAATGGCTTGCATGTGATTTTTCTTGTTATTGTCATGGTCAAGCAGGAACCTGAGCAGGTGCCAGGTTTTGCCGGTGCTTAATTGTCCGTCCATGGAATTACATATCTCGTCCCATTGTTGTTTGGTCAATTGCTTAGCATGTTCTTCTATTTTTTTGTTGAGGAGTGCTATGCGCTTTCTTAACTTTCTGTTATGCTTCTGACCGCTAAGTCTATTCTGAAGCGAGTGCTTAGCTTCCCACATGTGGAGAAGTCTGCTGTCGCATTTATCCAAGTTAGATTCAGGTGGTGCTATTTTTGTGGCAGCTTTGACGTCATCACTGAGCTCCTTAGTCCATTGTTCTATGTCTGCGATTGATCGTTGCTGTTTCGTCTCTCGCGTTCTACGAAATAGTTCCCAGTCTACTAATTTTATCTGTCGTTCCTTGGGTCTATTCGGCCCTTCTCTGACGTGTAACTCCAATATGCGGTGGTCACTACCCAAATCTTCCAGTGTGTTGTGCCACGTCGCCTTTTCAATATTCTTGGTAAAGGTTAGGTCTGGGGTTGTGTCCCTGTTTAGCGCCGTGCCTACTCTGGTCGGAGTGGCGGGGTCTGTGACGAGCGTGAGGCCTAATTCTTGCGAGTCGTTCCATAAGTCCCTTCCTTTTGCTCTGGTATATAAGTATCCCCACGTGGTGTGCGGGGCATTAAAGTCTCCTCCTATAACTACCGGATTTTCTCCAGCAAGTCTGAGTGTTTTCTGGAATAGGTTCTTGAATTTGTGTTTATGTAGCATGGGGTTGCTATAAATGTTGAGAATAAATAAGCTACGTCCTGTCTCTTTTTGTGGGATGAGTTCCAATAGAATATTGTCAATGTGCGTTATGCCTGTGTTGTGCTGCACGCAAGTTATGTTTCTTTTTACCAGCGTAGTTAATGCCCTGGTGTCCCCTTCGGCATAGCCAAAAGATCTGTATCCTGCTAGCTTTGCAATACCGTGTGTTTCCTGCAGAATTATGACGTCTGGTGTATCCTTGTCTTTTAAATACTGCTGCAAAACTGACTTTTTGTTTTCGTAACTTCTACAATTCCACTGCCATATCCTGAACCCTTTTTTAGCGCGCTTCATTTCGGGTGCGACCATGGGAGGGAGACGGGAGGTTGCAGAGAAGCTGATCTTATATAGTTATGTGGTTGTGAAGTGGGTAATGATTGTGATGGTTCGGAGGCAACGGAGGGGAGTCCGTTACCTGGTGACTGGTTTGCCTCTAGGATGTCTAATCTACTCATAATTGCTGCTATTGCCTTAGCCATTTGATTCATCAATTCGTCCCGTTTTTCATTTGACTTTTGTATTTCTGCTAGGGTCTTTTGAATATCGGCTAATGCTTTATCTACCACTGCGGTATCTTGTTTATCACTGATGGCTTGGGCCTTGCGTTTGAGTGGAGGGGGGTCATCCCCTTCGTCCATCTTATTGTCCGGGATTTCAGATGGCTCTTTCGTGCTCGCGTGTGGAGTGGGAGTTACCTGATTTATTTGGCTTTTTCCTTCCTTCAGAATTTTGATTTCATCGCTCATACGTGCTAGCAAAATCCTCAACTGCACGTTCTCGTGTTTTAGTTGCTTGATCTCGTTATTAATGGCAGTCTCCCCACCAGCACCCGGGCGCACGCCATCGACCACGTCTGCCCAGCTCACCGTGTTAGTCTGGTTTGCTGAAGAGGATGGCCTAGTTCTGGACCTGGATCGGGATCGTGTCCCCGGTTGCCTGGAGCCGGACCGGGATAATGATCTGGTGGTGGATGGAGACCTTGTTCTCGATCTGGAGCGTCGTTCCCTGGCGTTTAGGAGGCCAGGCGTTCCGCGAGACTCTGCTCTGTCTTCTGTTGAGATAGCGTCTTCATGTTCTTCTTGTCGTTCTCGTTGCAGTCTGTGCCATTGTCTCTGTTTAACGATGAAGGGTTTTTTGAATTTGGCTTTGCACGTCTTGTCTGCGGTCGGATGGTCCTCGCCGCATAACTGACATTTAGGTTGGCACCTGTGGTCTTTATCTGGGTTTGATGTTCCACATCCCGCACAAATCTTGTTGTCAGGGTTGGGACATACATCTCCTCTGTGTCCAAGTCTGTTGCACTGATGACAGAAATCCACTTGTTTCCTGTACAGGGAGCAAGGGAGTAGCGCTGCCCTGTATCGGACGTACGCGGGCACTTTGTGTCCTTCAAAGAGCACAATCACTGTGGTAGTATTACTCAGTCTCTTTGCTGCTATCGCCGTTGGGTTTTTACTCGTAACCACCGCTGCTGTGATGTCTCTTGGGCCCTCGTCGAGTGGGATTCCTCTGATGACTCCTTTGGCCGTCATGTCAGGCGCTGTCTCGTAAGCATTGGCCTCGTAAAACGTGTCTTGAATCTTGATACGTGCTACTTCCTGATATTTGTTTGCACGCTCTTGATCCGATGTACTGACGATGAGGATATTTTGATAATTGTTGGGGCAGACAATGTCCTCCTCCCTTTCGTCTCGAGGAATGCCTGCCGCATCTTGTACCGCAGCTGTGAGCGGAACTATACCGTGCTCGGATATCTTGAGTCCTCCACGCGGTCTGATCACAATCTTGTAATCCCCTCTTGGCAAATGTGGCATTCTGCTTGCCTTGCGTATTTGCTCTAGCCTGCCTTTCCATGGGTTAGTGTTGCGCTTGTCGAGCCGCGTCGGCGACAAGGTGCTCTCGCGATGTTGGGAGGTTCGCCGGTCTGATCTTCTGTGTCTGACCTCCTTCCATCCCTTGCTTGTATCCACTTCTTCCTGGGATATGCTGCACCCCTCTACGGTGACTTCCATCATTGAGAAAATGATCGGCAATTGTTGAGGAAGCCGGCTCCGGCGCGTGGCTTCGCGGCTCTCCCGCTACGAGGTCCGGCCAAAATATTGTCGTAGAGGCTTGAAAAATGGGAATCCCACCTGGTTTTCGGTATCCACTTGTTCCTGGGAACGAGCTGAGTCCGTTGGCGTGCAATAGCGGGTGGCTTTTTGGCGATTTGCGCTACAAGAACATTCGTGGAATACGGAGCCGACGTGATGTGCATCCGCTCCCTCCGGCTTCTTCTTCTTCTTCTTCTTAGATACGTAGATTTATTTGAGACTTATACGTATGTTTAGATGTCTTGTTGCGAGGTTTTGTGCATACGTGCAGTGAACTTTGTTTCTAGTGGCGCTTTCTTGCCCTTTATCAAGCTGTATCTTGCCATTTGTATATTTCATTGTATCTTCGCGTTTCTAATGTACGAAGGCGAGTGAAATGAAAGTGAGCCCACCCATCCAGCGCAATTATGGTTCTGTTCATTATCTGCAAGGCCTGTGCGTAGCACACAGGCATCTCTCATTTACAAAGTGACACGCAGGTGTGAGGATAAATGTTCTTTAATGCGCTCATACACTGGGTTGAACATGGTTGCGAGACGTAATGGACGCTCCAGAAATTGAGCAGCGTGGTGCCGTGAGGTTTTTGACAGCTGAAGGTGTTTCCCAAAAAGAAATTAGTGACCGTATGGCTGCCGTGTACATTGCAAGCAAGCAAGCAAGCAAGCAAGCAAGCAAGCAAGCAAGCAAGCAAGCAAGCAAGTAAAGTAAGTAAAGTAAGTAAGTAACTAAGTAAGTAAAGTAAGTAAGTAAGTAAAGTAAGTAAGTAAGTAAGTAAGTAAGTAAGTAAGTAAGTAAGTAAGTAAGTAAGTAAGTAAGTAAGTAAGTAAGTAAATAAGTGCTTTATTTCCCGTATACAATATACATTTGAATATGGACAGGTCTTGAAGAAAAAAGCTGCATCAGCAGCTTGACTAAATCCTGTTGAACATTGAACAATGCATTGCAGAAGGACGTGAAAGTTGCAAAGACGATCCCAGACCGCACCAAAGCCATCGTGCAATCACCCATAACAAAATTGCAAAGGTTGATGAGCTGATGACACAAGAACGGAGGATAAGCATCGATGAACTGGCAGAGCGTGTGAACATCAGCCACGGTTCGGTTCACCGTCACCATTCACGCCATAATTCATGAACATCTCGGTTATCGGCTCTTGTGTGCGCTATGGATGCCCAAGATTTTGAACCACCACCAGAGTACGGAGAAGTTCGGCGCTGCCTTTACTCATCTGATCCGGTATCACAATAAGGGTGACGATTTCATGTCTGCAATTGTGATCGGAGACGAACCATCATGCCACTACTACGAGCCTGAAACACGACGGCAAAGCTTACAATGGAAACATTCGAATTCACCACCCCCAAAGAAAGCAAAGGCCGTTATTTCCGCCGGAATGTTGTTGTTGACTTCTATTTTTCGATCGTCAGGGGCCATTACTGATAGAATTTGCTAAATCTTGAGAGACTATCAATTGTTTCCGATATTGTGAAACGCCGGATCGGCTGCATGTCGCAATCAAGAACGAACTACGTGAAAAATTGACGAATGGGGTCATCTTGCTCCACGACAATGCCCGTGCACACGTCGCTGATGTGGTTAACACAAAACTGGCAAAGTTCAAGCGGGAAACGCTGCAACATCCGCCACACAGCTCAGACCTGTTGCCTTACGACTTCCACATTTTGGGGCAACCCAAAAAACAGCTCAAGGGAACCAGATTCGTCAGTTGCAGAAAGTCAGTTGCAGACGTTTTGGAGCAACAACCCAAGGAGCTTTATGAGACGTGAATTACACGACTCGTTAGTCAATGGTACAAATGTCTAAATGTTCATGGAGGCTACTTTTAAATAAAGTACCCCGTTTGTCATATATTCGCATTGGCTCACTTTCATTTCACTGGCCCTCGTAAATTCTGCAGAACTCCTGCTTTTTATACGTGCTTTCTGTTGCGACTCAAATTTCGGTGCAATTACTCACGATACACGACCGGTGACAGCTGCTCCTGGGTAATACATTGGAACAAATGACAGCGTCATTGAGATTTATCACTGGCCGTTGCATACGTACAAGAATATAAACAAGGATCTTCAATGACAAAGTTTCATTAACGTATTTGTCCTCAACTTGTTCATTTCATGGCCTTTACATTTTTCATATCAGCGGCAAGCACTGCTTTGCTGGTTTCGAATTGATGTAGTTCTAAAGCTCGTGTGATATTTTCTTTACTTAGTAAATAGACAAAAACATGGAAGCATTGACATCAGTTATGTTGGGCACAATTTTTGGCACATACGAGTATAATATTCTATGAAAAAATACATATTTTGCTTGTATTGACAGTGCGTAGCGTTCAAGAATTCGTTTGTAGCATCTTTGGCAATGACAATACAGTTATTATTCATGTATTTGATCCCTAGGCAAATTGTTTAAGAGGAAGCTTTAGCTCGGGCCCAACTACGACGCCGCCTATTCAGATACATGTAAAACGCAGAAACGCTTTTCTGAGATAACTCCTGAATCATTTTAATGAAATTTGTTGCATTTGAGAGAGTAAGTAAAATTCTAGTGTCTGTTGGAAGCGGAATTTCGATTTAGGGCCCGAACTTTGTTTAAAATATTTTGAAAAATTCGAAACTCCGAAATAGAATAGAAGCACGAAGTTTACAAATTAATAGCTCTTCATCAAGAACAGATATCATGGTTCTGTAAACGGCATCCATTACACCATTCAAAGCGGACAAATTCGATATGTCTATTTGAATTGGTTATGTTATGTACAAGGGTTCTGCGAAAGCCTTATTTCCCTAATAGTTAATTTTTTTGAGACTCATGTGTAACATCAATATTGTACGCTGTAGATGTACTATTATGTGCAATTTACAGAATTGTGATATCAATTTTCATTGCTGATTTGCAGAGTTGTAAACTTCATTGCTTCTTTTTCTGAAAATTTTTGATGTTTGCCACTTTTTAATAAAATATTGACGACCTAAATGGAAAATTCGAAACAAACAATCACTAGAATTTAAGTTTTGCTTTCAAATGCAACAAACCTCATCAAATTTGGTAAAGTGCTTGCCGAGAAAAACGAATTTTCCTCCTATATGTATTTAGATAGGAGCATCCAACCTAATGTTTCCTCTTAGGAGGTGGCCGAGCTGCATTGTGAGCCCCCCCCCCCGAACGAAATTTCTGGCTACGCCACTGTAACCAGAAACAACGGAGGCAAACAAAAATAAAGTTCACAATAGGGGTTCAGAAACTTCGGTTATGGGAATTCATCGCAGGTTGTTTCTTTTTTCTTTTTTAACATAGGTATGGCATTAGGCGATAAAATAACGAGAGCTTGGTGGCGCAACCCACCATTCCGTTCTAAAGAGGACGCTCATAGCATTCATCCATCCATCCTGCCGTCTATTGCTTGGTGTTTCAGTATTTATGGATGGCGGCAACACATATTCAGCAAGACTCAAAATCTAATGAGTCGGCTTGCGCACTGCGCAAACGTCGCTTTCAAAACCACCTCATGTGCTCTTTATAAGAGAAACAGCGTTCCGCCCTCAGCGCTTCACCGCTTGCCTCCACTTGAAGCGGAAATCTCTATCTTTGCTAATTGTGCTAAATACGCGATAGAATTGCAAAGTTTCCACGCAGACAAGGTAACTCTATCGGTTTATCGTGGCATTCTTAATACAGCCTCCTCTTCAACTCCTCCTCTGGTGGTTGCTGGTCGCTAGCGATGCGGCTCGCCGCAAGTATTTACTACGTTTCGTAGAAATTGAGAAACTATATAGTGAAACTTGACACATGCGCGGGATCGAAATTATGCTATCATGTTTTTCCTCTGCGGTCTTGCCCATACTATTACTGTAGGAAAATGAAACACATCGGAGTTCACCAACCGGCGCCTATTTATGCCATGGACCCGCATATGACTTTGGAACTTTTACCTGGTTATAACCCACGGGAAGAAAACTCTACTGTGCCGCTTGCGAGTAAAAGTTTCGCAAACGCCTAGTCATTCCTAATGGGAATGGCGGACAGCCCCAACTGCAGCAAATGTGGTGTCGAAGGAACGACCAAACATATCCCGTGTGACTGCCTTACATACGAAGACGAGAGGAGTGTGATTGGTACAGCTTTGGAGCACTGAGACGACCGTCTTTTCACAGAGGAGAAGATCTTGAGCCGGTGGCCTCGTGCGTCTGCTATGTGCAAGGCCACGAAAGTGCTGGTGCGTTTCTTGAGATGCACCAACCTGTATGACCACCTGGGACTTGACTCGGCGATTAACGCTTGTGTGTGTAACAGTGCAAACGGTGAACTTCTTTCTTCGTTCTCCTCTTTCAATCGCCTGTCCCCCTTCGCCAATGCAGGGTAGCCTACCGGGCTCAACCTGGTTAACCTCCCTGCCTTTCCTTTACGAATCCTCTCTGTCTCTCTTCCTCCTTATCGAGACGCGACTTCCACAGACAGAAGTGACATTCGCGGCCACCTTTCTGACCGAGAGCAGCTTAGCCAGAGCTCCGAAGAGCTACAAGCGTACGGAATTTTACATTGGGTACTCGAC
Source organism: Dermacentor andersoni (assembly GCF_023375885.2). Classification (NCBI taxonomy): domain Eukaryota; kingdom Metazoa; phylum Arthropoda; class Arachnida; order Ixodida; family Ixodidae; genus Dermacentor; species Dermacentor andersoni. Next base: position 273,280,577 of record NC_092814.1, read on the forward strand.
ATTTCGTAGTTAGTTTCTGCACCTGTATTACGTACGATCGACATAGTCAAGTCTACAACGAGAAAATGCACAAAACGAGACAAACGAAAGGCGAGCACGGGGGAAAGGGAGAATATATTTTTAGACGGTCGACGAACAAATTCGAAATGGCCAGGAAACACGCATAAGCCATTCAAGAGCAAGCACGAGGGAAACGGAGCAAAACCGAAAGCTTTCGAGATGGCCCGGACAAGGCTCCGGTAAAAAAATGTTACTGGGACAAGGAGCAAGCAAAGGAGAGTGTAAAATGCTGTGTTCTATTACGCGATATGCCGAGTTTATAGGCCGACAATTGTATGGCGTCATCACGAATTCCACGAAAGTTTGGAGCGCGCACTGAAGGCACTTTGTCGAGAGCGCTCGCGAAATGAGGAAATAAAGTAAGGAGAAGCAAAGAAAAAGAAGTTACGTAGTGAACGGAGCATTCTTTTCCTCACAACAATGCCGGCCGGCGCACATCGACCGCGGCCTTGCGCAAGCGAGGGGCCGAGCGCGCGCGCTCGATCGCGCGAGGACGCCATTCGTCACCGTCCCCGTCAGCCGTTCGCCGTCCTCTTCCTTGTCCCGTAGACGCGCGTAGATCGCACGTGTCACGTGCACAGCGTCGCTCTTTGAGACGATATGCGCCCGCGTCCACCCACTTGGCGATGGCGGCGAGAGGCCGGCTTGTCACGCCTGCACGCGAGTCTGTCACGCCTGCACGCAAGCGAAGGCGATCGCGACAAGGGCGCCCGCTTCGCGCCCCCGTAGCGGTGCCTCAAGTTTTGTTGTTGTTGTTTATGACATTGGAAAAAAAGACAAAAGAAAAAAATAAGAAAAACACATTTAAGGACGGACCGCGTACCATAAAATAAATCGATAGGTCGAAGTCCTCGCTGAATAATTCACGAAGTAAAAAAATAAGAAAAAGATAAGAAATAATAGTAATAAGAATAATAAAAGAAAGACAGACATAGGAGAATATGGAAATGTACGTAAGAGGAGAACAAACTATTCCGTGTGGAGTAAGTACATATATACACTGTGTATTCTCACGCAAGAGCCAGCAATAATGAGCCTTCGCGGCGCAACGTAGACACACGACGGGCTTTCTAAAAGTTCAAGTACGAGAAGTGCAAGTACAGTTTATCCGGTCCGGAAGCCTATTAATTGCGACACCAATGCAATTCGGTGGAGATATACGGCGCACTTATCGAAGCTGGTGCGAGGTATTGGGTCTCTAGTAAGAGCTTAACAAATTGTGGACGCTTTCAGTTTATGCAATCCCCACACGCTCAATAAATTCGTTGAATAAAAATGGTATTAGTAAATTTTCTTGACTTCTGTGCCGAGATTACCGTGCCACTTTTTTTTATTGATACGGTATAAGGAGATGTTGACGCACAATTTAAGGCGCCGGCTACTCCTTATCTCTTGAATGGTTCCATCATACAAGAGTCAGGGTTCAAGATTGCATATCAAATAATATTTTCACACAAGCACCAGGACTTATTACGCAACGTTTTCACAGGAAGACTATGACGTAAGAAACATGTGGTACATACAATCTACAAGGTAAATGTCTCCACAGTTATGTAGATAAAAGTCTCAAAAATACAAACGATACCGTCACCTAATAAGAAACACTCTAGTCAGCGGGTGGTACATACATCGTGTAAATGCATGATCGCATATAGTCATAACAGAACAGTCAACATAACATAATTTACAAACACATGCATATATACAGCTACATTGAAATGAAAGGAACAATAAAAGCATTAATAACGTCCAACAATGCCGCTGTCTTCAAGAAAAGTCTTAAAGCGCTCTTCTGCAAGGACGTTGTTGGCCAAGGTCCCAAAAGTTTCTTTAAGCTGAAAGGCCTGCGGTCTCATTTAGTTAGGGTTGATTTAAGTCGGCATCTTGGTGTGTCGTGATGTGGGTAATCTAGAAGGAGGTGATATATATCTTCGTCTACAAATCCACAATCACATTCGGAGTTTCCGCACGGCCAATTCTGTGTAAGAAATGCTTTGTGTAGGCAGTGCCTAGCCTTAATCGATGAATAAGGGTTTCCATAGTTCTGTCTAATGACAATGAACATTTGAATTCAATAAACGGATCAATATGGTATAAGTCAGAGCTCTTATAATTCTGGTCAAACCAAGTGTTTCTACCCATTTTGAAAGACATTGTCCTTATAATGCAGCGTAATCCATTCTTTGATATTGGAGCGGAACCGCATCATCTTTGAGGTGTGCTTGTCGTGCTGCTTCATCAGTTGCTGTGTTGCCAGGAATGTTGCAATGCTCTGGTATCCACTGGAATGTTGTTGCATGTTTCGCTTCGCTTGCCTTGTGACGTTTTTAAGTGTTTCGTATATTACACTATCACTGAATCCCTTTTGTGGTGCAGATTGATGTTAGAGCCACCTGTGAATCGCTGAAAATTACCCATTTTTGCGCATCTCTTACTGACAAAATAACTTTTATCGCACATAGGATTGCGAACAGTTAGGCCGTTGTGGACGAAGTCGCACGAGATAACTTAAATGATTCATGTCTGAGGTGCGGTATAATGAATGACGAAGTTCAAGAGGTCGCTGTACTGGAGCGATCTGTATAGACGTGCGTGTATCCTGAATACCGCATATATATCTGGCAAAGTGCTAGTTGTCGAGCAGCTTGACTGAACATGTCCCCTTTTCTGAATATCCCGTCTACTGACAATTCGATTTTTGGAAGTGTAAGCAGCCATGGAGGATATTCGACATCTGAGTTCCAAAATTCATTTCTTGGCAATATCTGAAGATTTTCTCGAATTTCTGTATGAACATAACTTTTATCTCGTTTCATTATGTCTAGAGCCAATAGGTGGCTTTTATGCTGTGTTTGAAGACGGAAATAATGTCCGCATGTTTCTGTAGTTCGCATAACTAGAAATGGTGATTGGCGAGCCTCAGCTATTACAAGAGAGCTAGAAGTCGCTCGTGGAACTCCTAGAGATATGCCTAAAAGTCTTTGAAGTCGCTCTTCTGACGTGTGAGAAAGTCCGTGTAAGATGGGCGCGGAATACAGAATTTTTTGTCGTAATAATGCATCGTAAACAGTCAGCTTGGACGATACTGATACGCCCCATGATGTGCCTGCAAGTCTGCGAAGTACAGTCACTGTGGCATTGACCTCGTTTTCGAGTTTAATTATGTGGGGTGCCCAGGATAGCTGTCTATCAAGTATTATGCCTAGAAATCGATGCTGTGTGACAATCATTAGAGGGTGTCCTTCCAAATTAAGAGTGAAATTTTTCAACTGCCTCCGAGTGAAGGGTAATACAGCTGTCTTTGTGTGTGATAGAACCATTCCTCTCTCCCTCAAAAATTGGTTAATGATATTTAGGCCGTCTTGCAATGCCATCTGAAGTAGTTGAGCATTAGACACAAATCTCCAAATACACACATCATCTGCATACAGTGAAACCTTTAACTGTGATGGCAGTCTTCTTGTTAAATCAGTCATGACGCAGTTAAAAAGAAAGGGGCTGAGTACGCTTCCCTGTGGTACTCCCTGTTTGACAACATGTTCAGCACTCTTTCCTTTACCCGTCTGAACAAATATTTTGCTACCTGATAAAAATTCAGAAATCCATCGCCCGACAGTCCAAATTCCAACATACTTAGCAGAACATGAACGTGACTAACAGTGTCAAATGCCTTCTTAATGTATATCAATACTGCTATCGTCATGTTTCCACGTGCTCGCCCGTGTTGCACACAGGTTACTATATGTAATATTGCATCCATTGTGCATCTATGTTTTCTAAAACCTACTAAGTAGTTGGACAACACATTCGTTTCATTACACCACCAATGAAACCGCGCGTCAATCATTTTCTCCGTTACTTTGCATATACAACTTGTCAAACTAACTGGACGGAAGAATTCAAGGCAATCATTATTAAAGCGCCCAATCATTATTAAATTAGCTCATTTTAAAACAAAAGAAAACGTTCTGTCGTGTGGGCCCAAACTTAAAGAAACGGTCTACGCAATCAGAGAAGATTTTGCCCCTGAAACTCGCCTTGCTCGTTCCAAACTTCTGCAGTTCATCCGCCCCAAAAAATGTGCCTTCAAACTACGACTTGATAAGCTGCATGTTGGAAAACAATGCTTTACGTACAACCCCACTACTGACACGGTGACGGAATGTACGGCACGTGTTCCCAACGCTGACAGTAGTGAATGAAGCGCAACGAATCATGTTCACAACAGACGTCCTCCATCTTACCTCGACATCCATATCGCATTTACCAACATAAGGAGCGTAATTCCAAAGCGTGACCAGCTTCTTAGCTTCATCGACGACATTGACGCGCACCTTATCATTCTAACTGAAACCTGGCTAACTGAAGATATCCTCGATAACGAAGTCGTTCCCGCTAATCTTAATTTCACCATGTACCGTCGCGATCGCAGCAACCGTAGAGGGGGCGGTGTTCTAATAGCTGTAAGAAATACATTGTCATCATCCTTAGTATACCACGACGACGTACTAGAATTATCATGGGTTTGTGTTCATACCTCATCTGTGAAAGCTATAATTGGCATTTGTTACCGGCCACCCGATTGTGGGACATTTTTCATCAACTCACTCTACCGTAGTTTAGCATATATCAGGGATAACTTCCCCAAATCACCTCTTTTTCTATTTGGCGATTTTAATTTCCCCCAGATTAACTGGCCTCTACTTAGCGTACCTGGTAAATCGCAGTCCAGTGAGCCCAAGCAATTCCTCGATCTAACCCTTGATTTCAGTCTCCATCAAGGCATAACACTTCCGACGAGAGGGAATAACACCCTTGATCTCTTGCTGACGTGCAGTCCTGAAGACATTAAAGGTGTAACGGCTCTTCCTGGACTAAGTGACTATGCACTTCTACACATTTCCATATCATTACTGCTGAAAGTTAGATCAACCGCTGAAAAGATAATGTTCGATTACAATAAAGCGAACTTCGATGCCATCAACGCGGAACTTACACGGTTTTATGAGCATTTCCGCGAGTCTTATCTATCCAGAACAGTTAACCATAACTGGGAATTGTACAAAACAGCAATGATAAACCTCAGAAACAAATACATTCCAAAAATAAATATTAGGTCCGATCATAGCAATGAGTGGTTTACCGTAAGCCTGAAACGTCTCCTAAACAAGAAAAAGCGCCTTTATCGATCAGCAAAGAAGTCTAACTCCCCTACTACATGGGACCGATATCATCAATGTACAAAAACGTACATTGAAAACTTAGCTGCTGCAAAAAATAAATTCTTTTCCGTCGATCTACATAGAATCCTACAGTCGAATCCCAACAAATTCTGGCGCATTTTATCCCCTAGGTCTCGCCCGAACCAAATAGCGCTTATGGGAACTAATGGAGAACCAGTCGAACCAGATCAGTGTGCCAGCGTTTTGAACCGCTATTTCGTCTCGGTGTTTTCTCCAGTAAGCAACTCTACCGCCATAACTTCACCAGAATCCTCATCAGTGGCGATGCCTATGATCCAGGTTGATACTAACGGTATCAGCAACCTTATTGCTTCTCTAAAACTGTCGTCGTCAGCAGGCTGTGATCATATCAATAGTAAACTACTAAAAAAACATCAACGACTTCGGCTCAGATACTACAATTGATCTTTACCCAGTCTTTACAATCCGAGGAAGTTCCGGATGATTGGAAAATTGCCCAAATCATCCCAGTCTTTAAATCCGGTGACCGCAAATTAGCCTCTAATTACCGTCCTATTTCCCTAACCAGTGTGCCATCAAAATTACTCGAACACATTATATCCACAAATCTAATGCTACATCTTGATTCTAACAACTTTTTTTATTCGCACCAGCATGGTTTTAGGAAACACCTTTCATGTGAAACCCAGCTTGCAGAGTTCATACACGATTTGCTCGAATCCATGGATGCCAACCTCCAAATAGATGCTATATTCCTCGATTACTCCAAAGCATTTGATCGGGTCCCACACAATCATTTACTACAAAAACTTTCATCACTAGGAATACCCGTCAACCTAATCCGTTGGATCGAAAATTTTCTTTCAGGGCGCAAGCAGTTCACTTCTGCAAATGATAGCCACTCTCCTCTTTCCAATGTAACATCGGGAGTCCCGCAGGGCGCCGGCCTGTCACCACTACTATTCCTAATTTACATTAATGACCTCCCTTGCAATATAAAATCGAAAGTACGGCTTTTTGCCGATGATTGCGTCATATACAGAGTGATTAGGGCAACCAGCGATTCATCTTTTCTTCAGTCCGATCTTGACACTGTCTCCTCTTGGTGCGATAAATCCCTCCTCTCCTTAAACATTAACAAATGCAAATCCATGTCTTTCACCAGAAAACGCACCATGAATCTGCACCAATACAGTATTGGCTCATTTTCCATTGATTCCGCATTATCCTACAGATATCTTGGCCTCCATCTAACACCATCGCTATCATGGGTAACTCACGTTCAAAACATCTGCGCTGCAGCCTCTCGCACACTCGGATACCTGCGCCGTAACTTGAAGGCCGCATCCCCCGACATAAAAAAACTAGCATATATAACATTCATTCGCCCAAAACTAGAATATGCCTCATCCATTTGGCACCCATCACAAGCGTACCTCGCCGCTGACCTTGAAGCCGTGCAGAATCGCGCCGTCCGATTTATATCATGCTATACAAGAAAAACCAGTATTACCGCGCTGAAACACTCCCTGGCCATCCCATCACTCGAGTCACGCCGCATTATATCTCGCCTCTGTCTTCTTCATCATTTCTACTATAACCCACACACGAGACACGAAAAGCTGCAACCCCCGCACAGGACGTCTAGCCGCCTAAGCCATGATCATAGCATCGCACGCATCAACTGTCGCACCTTAGCTCTAAAGTCATCATTTTTTCCGGACGCGATAGCACTATCGAATGGCCTGCCAAATACCATCGCATCATGCACTAACCGCAAATCATTCCGGGATAAACTAAACGACCATTTTTCATGAGGGCAAAAGGTTCCTGTCATATTCGATTCGGCACTCTGAACAGCTGATTTTTTATTTTTACTTGTTTTCCGTGTGATGCCTTTTTCACTGTATTTTGCTCGTGTATTAATTGAGTGTTTCATATATATATGTATATTTTTTTTTTCGTGTTTCAATCCCGTGAATTTTACATTGCGTTGTATACGCGTGACAAGAACATTTAACTGTTACATACTCTTTGTTTTTTGTTATTGTTCTCTTTTGTCAATTTATTCTTTCTCTTTGACCTTGATTTTGCTCCCCCCTTATGTAATGCCTTCGGGCCTTTAAGGGAAAAATAAATGAAATGAAATGAAATGAAACAAGGGCGTCTTACCCAGTTTCAAAATTGGTATGATTCGAGCGACTTTCCAAGAGTCAGATACAGTTTCTTCTATCCATAAGTTATTGTAGATGTCTAAGAGAGCATTTCTACCTGTCGGTCCGAGATTTCTTAGCATATTGTACGTAATGCCCTCCGGCCCAGCAGCGGACTTTTGGCGACATGATGCAATTGCACATTGAAGCTCGCTTAATGTGAAAGTATGATCTAATTGAGGATGTTGGGGCCAGTAGCAAGCAGTAATTTTTTGCTTAGCTAACACTACTGAAATATCAAATTCTGCACATTGCGATGAAAAAGCAGGTCTGGAAATAAGCTCACAAAATTCATCTGCAACTATTATCAACAGTGAGAGCTCGGAATGGGAAGCTCTGTGTTACAGGTCCGCTTAAAGAACGAATTAATAGAAAAATTCGTGGCACAGACGTGTGAGGAGACAGCCTGCCGCAGAAATCGCGCTAGCGCCGTTTGCCTAAATTTTCCATGCGTCTGCGCATTAAATAGTGTACTTTCTGAGCGTTTCTGTATGCTTCTAAACGTCCGCTCCGTCTGTACGCTCTTTCGGATCGGCGTCTGGTGGGTCTTAGGTGTTCATACTCTCCGTCAACTGCAGCATAATCGTTTGGAATTGAGACCCTCTTTGTGCATATGTTCATATTATCATGCGAAATTTCTGTAAATCTTTCCACTGTTGCATGTTGATTAATTTGATCCGTTAGGCGTTACCGAAAAGCTTGCCAGTTGGTTAATCTGCTGTAACGCCTGATACCATAGTGCATGCTAGGGTGATTTACAAGGATGGGAAAATGATCACTTCCGCGCGTTTCCATATCTGTTGTCCATCCCACACCATTCACTAGATGATGTGGACACAGGGTAACATCTATGCAGCTTTAATAATTATATCCAGGAAGAAATGTTGGCGACCCATCGTTTAAAACAGTCAAGTTGCATTTATCTATGGCGCACTCAATAGCGTTACCACGTGCATCACAATGATCACTGCTCCAGATAATGTTGTGTGCATTGTAGTCTCCACATATAGGTACATTAGAAGGAGCTATTTTGAAAATATCCAGTAGCGCTTCTACTGAAATCCGGTTTGAAGGTTGTACTTATATATTAATCACTGTTATGCAGAGCTTACCAAAGGATACCTTACATGCGATGAATTCTGGAAAGTCAGAATCACTGGACTGAATTTGATAGGATGATAAGACCTTTCTGGCGCACAGGAGCACTCTGCTAACAGCACCTTGACGAGACGTCTTGTATATCACATAATTCGAGAGGCGAAAATCGTCACTGATTCCCGCCTCTTGAATGCAAAGTATTGGAAAGTTGTATCGTACAAGCAGTTTACGAAAGTCAGCACACTTCCATCTTAGACTGTTGGCATTCCACTGAAATATGGACACATTTTTGTAGCGGTTATTCATGTACTGCTTGCCGCAGTTTTGGCCCGGATTGTTGGCACAATAGTGCTTCCAGAGGCAACAAGGCTTTCACTTCTGGTAGGTTATTTGCTTCCGGCAGAGCAGATAGGATTGCCTTAAGAGCTGCGAAAAGCAATGGCAAAATCAGTTGCGTCATCGATGCGGTGGTATACAGTCGCTATTAATTGGCGTTACTTCTGCAGTAGGTGCGTAAGCTCGCTGAGAATAATGTGTGCGAATATTGGAGCTTTCTGGTGTATTACTTTCTGCCTGTTGTCGTGTGGGTTTCCGTAGCAATGACGCATGAGACCATGGGCGCTTGACTGTGATCCTCTTGATTGGTCTCTTGATTGCACTGTTGGTTGTTCTCTTGAGGAGGAATAGCTTGTTGGTTGTCTTGGCTTTGGTGGTTCCGGTGCCCGCTGAGGTGAGTGATCTTGCACTGGATGAACAATCTCAAGGTTCGGGGCGGGTTCATTGCGTCGTGGTTGTCTGTCGTGGATTAGTTCATGTCGACGCATTTGTGCCGCTGCCTTTTTCTGAGGGCAGCCTGAGAAGGAGGCGGCATGGTTCCCTGCACAGTTTGCACACTTAGGTTGAAGAAGTGACTTGCACTCCTTGTGGTCATGATCTTCTGAGCAGATTTTGCATCGACGTGTGCTGTGGCAGATTTTTGCCATGCGCCCAAATCTCTGGCAATTATAGCAGCGAAGTGCTGGTCCTAGGTATTCCTCAACAGGGTAACTGGTGAAACCCAAGCAAATTCTTCCTGGAATAGGGCGATCGTCTCGGAAAGTCACAATTACCGTGTGAAGTGGATATGACTTTACTCCTACATCTTCTTGGCGTGAATACCTTATCTGTCGGCGTGCCGATATAACTCCTGCGTCTTTCAAGAAGTCTAGGAGCTGTTCGTTTATATACTGCAGAGGCACATGTCTTACTATCCCTACGTTTCGCGTGCGTGACTCTGGGATGAAGGGCTTGACTTGCAGGCCGTGTACACTTGAGAGCATCAAAAGGCGTTTTGTGGATGCTAAGGAAGCAACGCTGACACTGAAACTTCCATCTCTGGTCGCCCTGAAAGACTGTACTTTTTCTTTGGCAGCGGAAACTATTTCGGCAGACATTCGGTTTGGATTTACTTGCCAAAAAATAGTACCTTCACTTGTTGGGCGAAAGACAACCGGAATGCCTTCGGCTCGCTTTTTCATATACGTGACCAAAGTAAATTGTGCATCTTCACACATCTCTTCTTCATCACTTAGCTCATAATTCGATGTTGTATCATCATAGTTGCTGTCCTCTAAGCGAGGTTTCTTGCTCTCGGCTTCACCGTCAGCCATTATTCCTGAATTCGCCGAAGTTGATTCCGAGATTTGGAGAACAAAACGTGCCGGCTTTATAGAGCTTTGTGACGATTGCAAGGCCCCAGGATTTTCATTACGGCCCGTAGCATCATTCATCTGGCTTGTTACGTTTGGACGAGCATAAGGCTCATGACGATGTTCTCGGCTTCCGACCACCGTAGTGGCAGGGTAATAGCCAGGTCCTCAAAAAAAAAAAAATGAAAATGGCGTACCTGTAAGGTGCCTGGCTCGCTTAAAATGCACCCGACGTCTTGTTAATCAATTGTCGTCAATGGTAACCGTAAGTATCCAAAAAAAACAGAAAAATCAGAGCACCACACAAAGACAACGACCGAACTGATACCACCATGCCACTTGTAGTATGTGTTTGTTCCATTTGAAAAGGAGTAGCCAGTTTCTAGTTTCTTTTCTAATAATAATAATAATAATAATAATAATAATAATAATAATAATAATAATAATTATTATTATTATTAAACAAGAAAACTAGAAGCTAGAAATCGTATTGGCGATTATCGTGCCGATCCCGAAGACCACGCTGCTTTTTCTATGCTCGGTCAAGAAAGCTTATCATTTTGCCTCTCATCCCCTATTTTTTTTTTATATAATTTGAGACACTCGTCGCCAGAAAGCGCGGTATTTCCCCTGTTTTGATGCAAGACGTCTGTAAACTCCTGTCGTTCAAGTTACTTTCCATGTGGCGCTTCCTAGCTTGGAAATTGGACCAGCACTCACTGCGGTAGCTCAATAAACGCACATAGCGGTGCGCTGCTGAACGCTAAGTCACGGGCGCGATTGCCGGCCACGGTGGCTGCGTTCCGATAGGGGCGAAATGCAAGAATGCTTGCGTGCTTATTATGCGTAATACATATACGGCGTGCCGCATTAACGCATTCGCAATTTGTGGACGTTAACGCTTACAATTTCATAAATTGGACAAGAAAGGTCGGCGCAATGAATACGCCTGCTTTTTTTTTTCCCCAAACTTTGTTAGCTAAGTTTTTGTGTGATTGCCCTGTATCTCTCTCTCTCTCTCTTTTACGTTTTCTGTAACGGATTGAAAGCGCAGATGTATAGTAAAACTACCGCGTATAACAAAATAAGTCTTCACACAATCTCTGCGATCGAATTTCCACGGATTAGTAATCGCAGTGTATTGTGCTTCGACGCGGATTATTCGATGCGCAATGACAATCTTATGTGCTAGATATGTGAAAGATGTACAGCTGCGCCTTTTTCCTAAGCCTACAGCAGGACGACGCGACCGTTTCGCTGTTTACACACTTAGGTCCTAGACGGCTTCCAGTTTTGCCTACTGACATAGCCCGCTAAATTTAGCGCGGGCAAAGAAAGACAAGTGCTAGCAGAAGGAGTGCATTAGTCATAACATTCGTAACATAACACAACTAAAATTTTAGAAGCCATGTTTGGTTTGTGTTATACGCAAGTTTCAAAGTATGGGACTTGAGGCGTTACACGTCATCTTTTCTTTCGCCTGAAAACGTAAAAACAGGCTTTCGGTACATCAAAATACTTAAAAGAAAACCATACGTAATAGACTCGTAAAAGTCGGGACCGGAAGTGCCTCGGGGCCACAGACTCGCTGCTGTTATCGCGCGCTGGAAACTGTACGCGTTTTCTTCAATTTATAAGTGCTGCCGTGACCGGCCTTATAATGTATGTGACCTGTACTGTGTGCTATACTTTATTCTTTGACAGTTGTCGTCTTGCTCTTTCTTTCCTCTTTCCTCCCCTCCTTCCTATCTTCCATTTATGTGTTTCTGCCTCCTCCCTTCCGAAGCGTAGGCAGGCCTTGTGCCCCTTCCGGTGGCAGTTGGCAGCCTGCTCCTCGCTTTCCCTTCCCTGTCAAATATATATATATATTTTCAAAACAAATAATAATAGTAAGCACTGAGGCAAACATTGTCGTGTAGACTGCCTTCCAACAACGCTGTTTGTGTGGAAAGTGGGTTCTTGAGTGGTCAGTCTACAACGCATGTGCGCCTTGCATTCGCGAGAACCAGTGATACTAGCAAGTTTGTGATCAATGACGAAATAGATACACGCATAGACAACATTTAAAACGTCAATTCTATTAACAAATTCTGGGGTTTTATTTGCCAAAAATAAGTTATAATTACGAGGTACGCCGTGAGGAGGGGCTCCGAATCATATTGATCATCAGGTGTTCTCTAGCGTGCTCTAAATGTTAGTTGAGTACACGAGCGTTTGTGGATTTTCTCCCGCCGAAATGCGGCCGCCGCGATCGGGAGCGAGCTCGCGATTAGGGGAGGTATTCTGTAAGAGTCGGCCTAGTGGACACGTTCATTTAGTCTGCTGTTGAAGTTCTGATTGGCTGGGCTGGGCTGCGCGTCTGCAGCAACCAGGTGCCACAGCCAATCAGCACTTCAGCAGCAGACGAAATAGACATGTCCACTTGGTGGACTCTTACAGAATACCTCTCCAGGTGTGAAGGATATCCAGGCCGAGCTGTAATGATAAGTGAAGCAGCCGGACGCACGTTGACATGCGTGTGGCATTCCGTCAGAGTGCTTGTGATCTAACGTACTTAGGCTTCCTCTTGTTTTCTTAATCTTTCCTTCCCCTTTCCCCTCCCCCAGTGCAGGGTAGCCAACTGGGATCAGTCCTGGTTAACCTCCCTGCCTTTCAATCATTTTCTCTCTCTTTCTTCTTCTAGGCTGAACGAAGACGATCATTCGTGAGTTCGGGATACGCCACAGATGGCTTTGTAGGAAATCACGCAGGAAATCCTCACAGCTCATGAGAAATAGAGAGGGAGGAAATCACAAATGGAAGGACGGCGCGAAACGCAGCGGCTCGGGCAATTGATGGCGAGGATGGACCGGTTGGTTTATGATTACAAAAGAACAGCGCGACCTAAAATTAAATTAAATTATGGGGTACGTTTTACGTGCCAAAACCACGATCCGATTATGAGGCACGCCGTAGTGGGATACTCCAGAAATTTCGACCACCTGGGGTCATTTAAGCTGCATCTAAATCTAAGTAGACGGGTGTTTGCGCATTTCGCCCCCATGGAAATGCGGCCGCCGTGGCAGGGATTCAATCCCGCGACCTCGTGCTCAGCAGCCCAACACCATAGCCACTAAGCAACCACGGCGGGTCCACAGCACTAGCTACCTGTCGGGACAGTGCAAGAAGGAGCACAGAGACACAGCGTTTGTAATTTGGAAATGAACTGCGCAATGCATCCGACAACTCGAGACATGGCTGATTAAATTACGGTATACTTCCTTTTTAGACGAATGCGAACAGATCATGAAAATTTCTTCGTCTTATCAGAAGAATAATTGGCAACATGACCAGGTGCATCCAAACACCTTACTTCCAAAGGTTAAATGAAGTAGACTTAAAAAGTGGGCAAATGACATGAAAAGCATTTATTTAGATGAATTTGATAGAAAACTTAATAGACTATGGAGAAACGAGGCGAAGCTTAGCGGAGGAGGAAGGTGGGCGGAGGCGAACTGGGCTGACCTCCTCTAGCAGTTTCTACAGGTTTTGTTTACGATACGGACGTACAGGCTTCGTCTACACCATGCTTGTTAATTTATCTACTAAGCGAATGTTTACAAGGGACTGTCGTATTCCGGCGGCTGCTGCGTATGGCGCAGCCACGCGAGCCCTGTCTTGAGTACGGTTTGCGATGCAGAGACAGTGTAGGCATCTAAGCACACCGAGGGCCGATAGCTTCGTGTGCGCTATAGCGCCCATATGCTTGCGCTTCACCCGCGTTCACGAAGTGAAACTTCATTGTAACTTTTTTCCTTCCCCCTCTTGTTTTCGTCTCTGTCTAAGGGCGACGTGCGACTTAGGCCTCCAGGCGCCAAGGCCCCCGCCCCGGGCGCGGCGCCGCGAGGCACCTTAGCCTTCAGATCCGTAGCGGTGGCGGTCACTGCGAATGTTCGTCTTCACCGAAGAGTACGTCTCAGGTCGTTCGTCTTAAGCGGATTTTTTTTGCCATTGAGTCTATGGAAAACCAAACAAACGTTCTCATGTTGTTCGTTATATGCGAGAATTCTGCTTAACCGAATTCGTCTAAATGAGAGTTCACTGTATTTAAATTTTCTCTAGGAGATGCATTCAAGTGCTTGCTTACTGTTCTTGAACACCCTTATGTTTGCTGCACAGCCTTTTTTTTTTTAGACGACGAAGCGCACTGCCCATTGGAGTACGACTGCTTCGCTATTTTTTTAAATAATTTCTCCTGCTGTTCTGCGGCCGCAGAATGACAGCTGTCTGATTCTTCAGCCGCAGTTAAAGAAAGGGTACATAACAGGTCCGTTCGCTTGCACCCCGCTTAACTTAGCAGAGCTAGGCTATCGCGGCTGTATTTAAGTTATATTTTTAGGTGCTCTAAAACGTTTAGATAGTCGCATTAGAACAAGATTGCCAGTTCCACATTAGTTACCCAGCACTGTCGCGCTTAATAGGGGACATACGAAATACCATAAGCAGGCCTTCCTACACAGTGGACTTGCCCTAAACAAGATGGCCGCATTCCAACTAGTAATACTGTTAAACCTGAGACAGTTTTTAAAGTCTGGATGGTGCGAGGGAGGGAAGGCGGCAGGATTGGTGTCAGCAGCCCGCATGTTGACACCCTCAATTGCGATTCTAACCCGAAGTCCGCTCTCCTCTTTAGGCCAAAGTAGGTGTGCGGGAAAGGCCGTTTACAGAATTTTGCACATCCCCTATTGGGCGTTGCGAAACAATTTGCTGCCACGTTGAGGCCACCAGCGAGCACCTGTCGCATCTGCGCTCGCGGATAAATTTCCGTGGCAATGAAGTTTTTTTAGGTCACTGATATTGCGCACAAACACTGAGTTTCGCTTGGTGAAAATGCGTACTGCACGTATGCGCATTGCACTTATGTGTACTGTATGCATTTTTCTCTCATGTGACATATTGTGCATCTGTATTGCAATTGTAGCGTTTGCAACATTTATAATGGTTAATTTTAGTATGTACCTTTATCGTTTGCACCATTTGTGCATTTGTACTGTTTCTGCGAGGTTCCAAGCATTAACGTGAGTCAGTTTATAATGTGCCATTTTATAATGTACTTTTTTTTTAATCTTGTGAAATTACGTAATATTATGTGGTATTTGTGATATTATGTAACTGTATTTGATTCTTGTCCCCCATGTCAAAAGGAGTAGCCAGCACCATATTTTGGTGCCAACATCTCCTTATTTATTCATAGCAAAAAAAAAAAAAAGAAATAACGGGGAGGGGGAGCTACAGGGGTGGAGCTTTTGCATACGTGCTACCGAGCCCACGTGTCCGGCAGCATTCAACAACGCTTTTGTTAGTTTTTTCATACAAATGCTGAAGTCTCTACGTGTGACGATCTTGCATTTGCCCAGATGCGAAAGAGAAAAGCAGGGACATGAGTGAAAATTAACATTCATGCGGTGTGTTTTGGCTTAATTTGCTGTTATAAATAAACTGTTTACGTTTTGTCTTCCGCAGCCCAACCTAACGCGGATGCAAATGTAGAACTTTATTTCTGAAGCGCTCTCGCTTGTGCGCGCTTTGCCTCCGTATAGCTTTGCCTTCGTTGCCCCAGAAAGTTGTCCGCGAGTGTGGGATGCCCCTTTTTCTTCGCACATACGAAAATTCACAAACCAAAACAAGCGTCAATTTTAGGTTGCGGTAATATATTTTATGGAACAGGTGAGCCGTACAACCGATATACAGCGGTCGTTGTTAATAGATGTACTGAAGCGTAAAATATTTGAGTTGGAGCACACCGACCTGTTCAATGCGTGAGAAAACAGAGAGAGAATGCCGATATCAAAGTAAAAAATAATAATAATAAAGCGCCGCTACGTGTGCAATGAACAATTACGTAGACAGAAATATCTTGCAATAGAAAAATACAGAAAGCGACTCTCGAAACACTCTGGATCGGCCGTGGTTCAGAAAGATTGAACAACGCTGCTTTAAGACCCCTGAAAGTGACAGCGCACTCAGTCAAACCAAGCGCCTGCGTAGCAGGTTCCCATCCAAAGCTTTCCGAGGGGGTGCCATAAGACGTAGTCGCACGCACGCCGAGCGGCAGTCTAAATAGAGAGGAAAGGAACAATATATATATATATATATATATATATATATATATATATATATATATATATATAAAACGCACATTCCCGAAACACTAAGTCTACAGAGCTTAACGCGCAATACCATGAGCTCCTTTCGATAAGACTCGGAGCAACAATGCTTCATATTTACACGGAACCGTGGACGCACGCTAAGGTTATGCAATGCCGCGTTTTTTTGTATTTTGTTTATTGCGATGAGATGTTAAGTGCCGGTTTCTTTCTTCCTTCTTAAATAAGGAACAAAATATAGCGTGCTCTTTCTGCAAAAAGCAACCAACCGTACCAAAACCGAAAGCAACGGTAGAAGTATTTTGTGCGGCGATAAGTGACTGTGCCACGAAATCGGAGCGCGCTATAAAAAAAAAAGAAAAACATAGAAAGGCGGGCTAATAAAAAGAGCCGTATACACAAACCGTGATGAAGCGTTGCGGTCAGTGTTGCCGTGGGCTCAGACAAAATGTACGCGGAAGTTCTCCTGGCGTTCTAGAAGTGTCGGTAAAAATGTACATATTAAAGCAAATACTGACCATTTTTTCTAAAAATCCACACCATCTGCTGCTCGAGCGCTCCGAATTCACATAATTTTTTTTTCGCATGTCAAAAGTAGCGACTATTTGTTTTAGAACGTCTTATGCTGCGGCGGTGCAAGTTCCAATCTCCATGCGAATACTGGACCAGGGGCTGGTAATTAGCAACTATTCAGTTGCTCGGACTGCTCTCAACACTGGACAAGATCGTGAGAAGAGAGTAGGTTGCGCGGTCTAGGCGTTGGTTCAGCAGTCACTTCCTTTTCGCGTTCAGCCCCTTGAAATGACGGTCCAGCCTAGGAAAGCTTTAGTACGGTTCTAAAGAGATGCCTCAAAAGAAAACCAAAGACCTCGTCTTCAGGCAGTTATCCTTATACGGGACAGAAACTTTGCAGGGAGTGACAGGTGTAGATGGTTCAATGACGAGCCTCGGGCAAAGCGCGCACAACTTAGCGTGTTCCTGTGCGGGCAACTACCACCAGTTATTTGCGAGTTGAAAGCGTGTCCTCCGCTGTAGGGTGAATGTACAGCCTCTCGCATTTTTTAGCTATATCGCTCGAGAACACTACTATAACATTCTCGTGCGTCGTCCTGAAGGGAACATCGTATTAGACGACCCTTGCACAGGAGAGTGCTTAGTGGGCCTGAGAGTACTTCTGCCGTTCTCGCTGATTATCACCGTTTTAAGGCCTTAAAATGACGCGCGATGGACGCTCACGTCATAGAGCTAAAGATTCGGGAGGCTGTACATAGCATGAGTAGCGTGATGTGCGCTCCGCGCTACACGCGGCAGCTGCCATCTTCACATATATGGCAATTGCTGCTCAAGAAGCGAGCATCAAAAGAGAGGAAGCGAGTTTCGTCCGAAACATTGAAAAGAAAAGAAAGAAAGAGAGAGGGAGAAAAGACCTGGAGACAGATTTCTCGGGAGATCCGCCATAAATCTGTAAACGTGGCAACACTACGACATTTCCCCTCCATGCATCTGCACTCCAGCGGAGATTACGTAACATCTGCTCGGATTGTGCGATGTTATCTTCGGCCGCATGGGGATACGCTTCGCAGCCTCTCAAACGCCCATGACACAAGTTGCCCAATAGTCGTTCCCGGCTGTTGCCTCGCACTTGAGCGTTCTACTTGAAGGAACAGACACATCTGGACTCATTTTTGCTTGCGAAGTGAGTCCACTCGTGAAACTGCGCGCATCAATTATCACTCTGAAAGTGGGAAATATCGGTTCCACTTCTATTGCTTTCTTTCTTCTTCGATCATACACTTTTCAAGCATAGCGGTATAAGCTTCCGCCTTCTAATACAAAGGCACGTCCAGGCACCCCCGCCATCGGCACACCGGACGGTGGTGGTGCTGCACATGCGGCTGTTCAGAAGGACATTTCGCAAGACGCTATACCCTTGGTCTGATCACCGTCCTCACGTACACACTTGCTGTGACTCGTGCATAAGCGAGAACACTGATCAAAGCCGCTCACGCAAGAGCGCTTCTATATTGGCCGGCGTACATGGTGCCAGCCCCTATTGATATCGATTGGTGTGATAACGGGACGATACGCGTGGCGATGACCAATAGCGGGCGGTAATTTCGCAAGAAAAGTTCTGTGGGCCTAGGAGCAGGTTTTCGCGAAGCACCCACACACATACAGCAGCTTATTCACTGAGCGTTTGTCTCAATGTTGTATTAGGTTGCAGCTCGTGTGCGATCAATGAGTGAATGCTCTTCTTTCAATAATTACGTGAATTATATGCATAGACTGAGACGAGAGCGAGGATATATTCCTCTTAGTCGAGACGGTCCCAGAAAATAAGTTCGTGGTTAGCCGACCCTATGACTTCAGTATAGCAGGCTACAACGACTGACCAGAGTACCGACGGCGCGGCCAATCGCCGATCGTTATTATGAACGATCTGCATGAACCCTTCTCCACTTCCTACGGGATGCAAGAGCTCGTCCCCAGGTTGGCCAACGCAAACTTTAGGTTCTACGGTGCTGTTGATTTTAATGGTAAGTGAGCACAGTGATTTGGCGTGTGTGAAGGCAGAATCATACAAAAGTGGGACAATCAAACCCGATAAAGGTCAATTATAGTGACCAGAGATCAATGATACAAATGCCCGAATCCTGAATAAGTACGCCACATGAATATGTATGTTACATTTTCACACAGCAAAGCAGATTTTTACGAAGCCTATTAAGAAACCGCAACTTTCAAGGACGTATATCTTAATCATCTGCCCAACTTCTTTTATTTCTTGCTTATAGCCCTAACAAGGGGTCACACGTTGTTTGACACATAACATTTTTCAAACTGCCATTTAGCAGAGCTGGGTACATCTTAAGTGCACTTTGTTATTTATATTGTTTTGCTGCACGGGTTCATGTCTTCAGGGCACCGCCATGCATACAGTTGCTGCAATTGTAAGCGTAGCACTGCCTGCTCGTGATACTTCTTGCTTTGCCCGTGCCTTCCAAATATTTTTGTAAGTTATCTTGAATAAGCCAATGAATAATAAAATAAGGATACAAACTGCTATCTTTTTCTTTTCTTGTGCAATTGCCCAAGATAGCTTTAGTTTGAGTGTGCACAGAACACTTTCCAGGGTGGCGGACCGGGATATAAGAAAGAACTGTGCAAATATGTCGCGCCCACAGTGATGCAGCCTCTTGGCACATTGTTATTATGATTACCAGTAACTGAAAAATTTTCTCTGTCATTTTGTACTCTCGTTCGCTTTCTGTATGTACACGGTAGCAAATAGGATGTGTGTCCAGATGACCCCTTTCTTTCCCCATTTCTCTTACTGCCACTTCAGCTGACATAATTGAGACCACTGCGCTTGTATTACATAGGGAACACTGTAGCATGCTCACGTCACACCTGTGATTATGAAGTCTCAGTCATATACTCAACAAAAAACCCCAGTGGGGTCACTGATCGTGCAATAGACACGTACACACTAAATACAGACCGCGAAAGAGGCATAAAAATATATATATAACGCAGTTCGCAGTTTTGTTGAGACACCAGTCGCAAATCTTAGTAATCAAAACAGTCGCAGAAAAAGAGCGATTTGTTGACGGCTAACAGAAGGGTTTAAAAATTAAAAAAAGCAAATTTGTTCCATCGTTGACAGTGTGACTGCGACTGACAATTGGCTAGAGCTGATTGCTTTTATACAACTTTAAACTTATGGTGCGATGATGGAGACGTCAACGAACCCGCACGTTGTTTACCTAAAGTTGACCATCGTAAATAAGTTGTCTGAGTTGGTAAATGCACGATGAATATATCACCTAGCGAAGCCGCACGTACGAGGGAGGCGTTAGTTTTTTCTTGAAAGGCCTCGTTAGAACGGTATTATTATTGCTTCATGAGTGCATAAGCAGATAGCGTTGTGCTGTTAGGAAGACTGTGACAGCGCGTTAACCCTTCAGTGTTTTCTGTTTTTGTAGGATATATTCACTGCTCGCAATAGTATATCGTTGTATTCCTATATATATATATACACGGAGAAAAAAGTAAAGGGAATGATTCCGACCACTTCGGGTCACTTCCATCACAATGAGCAGCTAAAGCCAATTAGAATGTATCTATAATAAGTACCTAAGCAAATAAAGTTTATTAGGAAATTGGGTAAAATTGAAACAAGAACATCAGAAAGAAAGAAAATTCCTAAGAAAAATAAAGACACAGGTGCAAACACCGATGATATTCTGCTGGCCCCACCAGAACCGCAAAGCTTCAAAACAGAGTATAATTCACATTGCCTGCGCAGTTCAATACATTACTCATGGTGGGTACACGTTACTGCCTTTCAGGTTCCCACTACCATCATCATCGTCATCCTCATTATCAAGAACAACAACAACGACGACGACAACAAGAACAGAGCATCATTTTCTCAGTCACTGAAATATTTCACAAGAAATATGTCTTACGTTTGACCTCGTCAAAAAGTCTACTGTCGCTACTTGAGTCTATAAACAACTATATGTATGGAATGCATTCGAACAGACACTGAGTGTTATCTCTCGATGGGACCGGCACGCACAGCCGGCCGCCAAAAGTTTACTCAGTACAGGACTGCTTTAAAAATCTGAATTTTCTTGTAGTTTCCTACAACCAGCAAAATTGAAACGAAGGTGAAGGAGGGACGACAGACCGATGTGCTGCCATATTTTTAGTGCCATCTAAGCTACGCTTGTTTGCACACTTGAAGTTGAACTAAGTGACCCCATACCACACACCATTTTTTCCTAGACATGCATACTGAAACGTTGTAGGCTTAACCTGCTTGTGCAACTAACCCAGTGCGTCCATTAGTTCCGGGCTGCCCACTCCGCCCTACTAAAGAACCCGTATTTCCCATAAGTCATATACACGATACCACCATATGACATATGCGAGGAGCGGATTTCCATATGGGATCCTATATGCTTCATATCGGGTTATTGAATTTGGGAGGTTTTTCAATGGGGCGGTTAAGATAACATTCGCTTTGAGTTAATTAATTAATTACGTGCTTCATCCGCAGTCAGTGCAGCGTGGCCATTTATGCTGTTGCTTTTGTTAGTAAATTATTTTAACGAAATTATATGTGACCTCTTATAACAGCTATAATCACTAAATTATTTTTACATTGTAGAGACATGAAGAACCAAGCGCTGTCAAAACTGCGAGTTCATATCACGCGGTGAGGACTCTTTATAGGGCGAAACTAGTGCCAAAAAAGGCATTTAAATCACAACAATAGGTCAAGTCCGCCAGGTATTTATGTATGCATCATCGTACATTCCCCAGTAATCAGTTGCGCTAGAGTATATTCTAGAGTGTACAGCAGTATATTCGCGTCTCGTATGAAATCTGATCAGAAAAAGGCTCTTTTGCTATAGAATCGGCGTCAACATTAAAAAAAATTCGGAGACAGTAGACGCGTCTTGCATCCGGCGGTAACTTGATACGAATAATAATCCGATGAGAAACGGTCACCGGCAGAAAGCAAAACAGTGTACGCGTGGTGCTATGAATCGGTAGCCTTACCTTGTAGGTGAGATATACAACCAGACAGGCCTCGGAGAAACTTATGATGGCCAGTATAGTCTGAAAGCAAGAGAAAGAGGGAAAGAGAAAGGTGAAGTTGATAAACGGCATGAAAGACAGATTACTGGTAAGCCAAAATTCAGCTTAATAGACAGCTGACACAATATTTCTGACTTGAGGTCACCATGACTGTTTGGTTCCTCTCTGTTGATGTATTCAGCTCACTAGGAGAAGGAGGAGGGGG
The DNA here is from genome assembly GCF_023375885.2 of Dermacentor andersoni. Lineage (NCBI taxonomy): Eukaryota > Metazoa > Arthropoda > Arachnida > Ixodida > Ixodidae > Dermacentor > Dermacentor andersoni. Next base: position 273,302,804 of record NC_092814.1, read on the forward strand.
GTTGCTTGCTGCAGGCGCATCTAGCCTTGCACAAGTTGCTGGCGATCGCACCGCCTGAACGCAACTATATATATATATATATATATATATGTATAGATACCGTATTTACTTGATTCTAAGCACCCCCTTTTTTTCATGATCGTGATGCCCAAAGTGAGGGCGGGTGCTTAGATTCGAAAAATCTAGAATGACCCCCCCCCCCCCTCCCTCTTCGCTGCGACATCACGACGAGACGGGTGCGAGAAATAACACTTTATTTCGCAAACATTCAAAAGAAAAATCGGTGCAGACAGTGAACCCATCGCTTCTGTCGGATGATCAGTTACTATCACTGCCACTCGAGTTCGTCGCAGCGCTTGAACCGCCGCTCTCGGTATCCCACAGCAGGTCGTCTTCCGTTCCGTCGAAGTGGTTTGTGATTGAGCATTTCTTAAATTATTTGAACACAACGTCTACTTGGACCCGCTTGCAAGCGTCCGAAATCCACTTTGCGATGGTTGATAGGGACGCTTTCTGTAGCTTTCCCCGTACAGCCGTACAGTCCGCTTGTACGGCGTACTCGCGCCGCGGACGCCGTGCCACCTCGGGACTCCGGCGGCTCTGGCTTGATGATAGAGTGAAAGCGCGCTCCGCGGCCTTGGCTCCGCGCTCTTCCTAACAAATAGGGGGGTGCTTACAATCGCGAAAATACGGTATATATATGTATATATATATATATATATATATATATATATATATCTATATATATATATATATATATAAAGTTGGCAACAGGCTCATTAAGTTGCGCGCTTCCCAAACCACGACAACCCACGCGGCTCCCACAATTCACTTCCATTCACTTCCCAACCCTGTACCACGGAGGAATTTTAGGAGGAGCCGAAGCACCTCCCTCCTAAATCAGTAATGTCCTCGCGGGAACAAAATATTTATTATATTATGGGGTTTTACGTGCCAACACCCCTTTATGATTATGAGGCACGCCGTGGTGGCGGAATCCGGAAATTTCGACCACCTGGGGTTCTTTAACGTGCACCTAAATGGGAACAAAATATGACTGGCATTTCAGTGTAGTGCCGTCTTGAGATTAAGTTTAGCTAATAATTTCTTACATTCTGCGTCAAATTCAGGACACTATAGTCTGTAATGTTCAATGTCATCAAGCGTTCGACAATGTACACACGACGATGATGAGACAAGTCTTGTCTTGCACTGCCAAGCTGGAGTTTGCGCTGACCGCGTACGGATGCGACATATGAGGGCGGCATCAGTTCTGTTAAGACCTTTAATCACACATGGCTGATGCGGTGGAGACAACAGCGAACCGAAGTGGCCTTCTTCATGCCTCCTTTTGCGTCTTGGGGAGCCTTCTTCTTTGGTTTGAATTGCAGCGCTTTGCGCGCCAGATTATAAGCGGCCTCGTTACTTGCTAAGCCGATAGGGGAAGGTACCCACTGAAACACGATGGTAAACCCAAATTTGTTTAATTATTTAACAGCATGTTATACACGCTGAATGCTCTTAAAAATAAATTATGGGGTTTTACGTTTTTCACTTCCATTCACTTCCCAGCCCTGTACCACGGAGAAATTTTAGGAGGAGCCGAAGCACCTCCCTCCTAAATCAGTAATATCCTCGCGGGAACAAAATATTTATTATATTATGGGGTTTTACGTGCCAACACCACTTTATGATTATGAGGCACGCCGTAGTGGAGGAATCCGGAAATTTCGACCACCTGGGGTTCTTTAACGTGCACCTAAATGGGAACAAAATATGACTGGCATTTCAGTGTAGTGCCGTCTTGAGATTAAGTTTAGCTAATAATTTCTTACATTCTGCGTCAAATTCAGGACACTTTAGTATATAATGTTCAATGTCATCAAGAGTTCGACAATGTACACACGACGATGATGAGACAAGTCTTGTCTTGCACCGCCAAGCTGGAGTTTGCGCTGACCGCGTACGGATGCGACATATGAGAGCGGCATCAGTTCTGTTAAGACCTTTAATCACACATGGCGGATGCGGTGGAGACAACAGCGAACCGAAGTGGCCTTCTTCATGCCTCCTTTTGCGTCTTGGGGAGCCTTCTTCTTTGGTTTGAATTGCAGCGCTTTGCGCGCCAGATTATAAGCGGCCTCGTTACTTGCTAAGCCGATAGGGGAAGGTACCCACTGAAACACGATGGTAAACCCAAATTTGTTTAATTATTTAACAGCATGTTATACACGCTGAATGCTCTTAAAAATAAATTATGGGGTTTTACGTTTTTCACTTCCATTCACTTCCCAACCCTGTACCACGGAGAAATTTTAGGAGGAGCCGAAGCACCTCCCTCCTAAATCTGTAAAGTCCTCGCGGGAACAAAATATTTATTGAATTATGGGGTTTTACGTGCCAAAACCACTTTATGATTATGAGGCACGCCGTATTGGAGGAATCCGGAAATTTCGACCACCTGGGGTTCTTTAACGTGCACCTAAATCTAAGTACACGGGTGTTTTCGCATTTCGCCCCCATCGAAACGTGGCCGCCGTGGCCGGGATTCGATCCCGCGACCTCGTGCTCAGCAGCCTAACACCATAGCCACTGAGCAACCACGGCGGGTCGCTGAATGCTCTTGTAAAGGGGGAACCCGCGCAATTATAGTTGCAGCGCAGCCCCTCTGTCTGAAACAAGAACCATTGAGCAAATGCGTCCTTTATTACATCATTAAAGATCGCGCGAGCGACTGATTTTGATGTAGCCAGGGGACGAATTCTGTAGCTTGTACGCAGCTGGCGCGTCACTCGTCTGCGTGCCCACGTGATCATTAGCTGTGAGCTCATCAACGGTGTTTTGGCCAACAACTTCACGGTGTAGGAGGTGGCGCTTGTTTCAAATCAAACATAGCACTGCTTGCAATACATTATGCGTTAGAGGAAGTGAGGCTTTATTTGGGCGAATAATTGTCATGATGATAATCATATTCTTTAAATTGATTGCAGGCTAGAGTTCTTCCCAGGGATCATTAGTTGTTCCTGTGCATCGCGGTGCATGGTCGGAGTGTTCTCCCCGAGCGCAGACTCTATTAAACAGTTGTGAGTGTAACGTTTGTCTTTGTCTTTTTTTCCCTCTGTGTGAGTTGCCTTTTTGTTTGCGCAAATTTTTCTAGTCAGTGCGTAGCAAACACGCGGTATGCGAATTGGAACTTTGTGGGGCCTGCTCACACGAGCTGCGCATAAGCGCCTCGGAATTTACCTCTCTATTTGGCGATGCTAACTAGCTAACACGACATAACGTATAGCCGATGCAAGCCAAAAGCACTTCGTTCGCGCTTGACAGCTGCTTATACGTCATCATGAGCGCGACAAGTACTGCTTTCTAAAGTTACCTTTTTTCGTGACATAAACGCGCTCAATGAGGATGAAATTCGTGAAATGTGCTGCAGGGACACAGGACCCAAATTCTAGGAAGCTAATAAACAAAGTACAGCATTGTGTCGTGCGCCACTTGAAGTTGGTGAACGATCATTTCGGAAATCCGGTGTTAAGCAGCCCCTTCAGTGAAATAAGGGCGTATAGGTGGATGGGTAGGATGCGGCTGTGCGCAAGGCGGTGACAGGCAGTACAGATAACAAACTACTAACCAGTATATGGTTAGTAGAAGATCGGCTTTTTCCCCCCAGAACTGTAGAAGTCACGAAGTTCAGCTCTTCAACTAGAAATCAGCGTAAGCGGCTCTATGCGGCAAGGGACGTTCGCGGGAAGTATTTATGGTTCCCTAAATATTGGAAGCGTGCTATTTGGTATTGCATATTGAGTAGCGTTGCAGTGCAAAAGAAAGACGGGGATGCCATGCAAGGACACACACAGGCAAATACTGCGAGAGAAATGGTAGAGTCGGCAATAATGTCACGCCGGCGATATATCTGTGTGTCAGTATGGGGTCAGTCCACCCACTTCAGAAGGAATTGGCCATTCTCCGATCTTTCACGTGCCGTGCAGCACGTAGTGTTGAGTTGTGCTCACATTATTGGTTGTCTTCCTAATGTTTTTGTAGCAATTCCCGTGTATGTACAATCGTTCTGTACCGCTGAGTATAATTTAGTTGGAAGTGTTAAGAACGGCCCAGCTGAGGTGCAAGTGTTGTCAGCCAGTTGCGACGACGGCGGCGTCAACTTTCAAGGAACGCCACCGTTACGCTCTAGCCTTGTCGCCGTTGTGACTGAATGACTTCGACGAAGCAGGCTTTGTGCCGCAACACGGCACCGCCAACCGGGTCGGCCGCGAGAGGGAGAGTTGCCGCGGGAACGTCGTCGGGGACCCCTTCCCACGCGCCGACCAAGACGCAGGACAATGGCTACCCGGACGCGCTGCGAGGGTCATATCCGTGTTCTACGAAGTCTGTGTGACGTCGGTTCCGGACCGGACCGTGAACCTGTGCGTGCGTGCGTGCGTGCGTGTGTGTGTGTGTGTGTGTGTGTGTGTGTTGTGTGTGTGTGTGTGTGTGTGTGTGTGTGTGTGTGTGTGTGCGTGTGTGTGTGTGTGTGTGTGTGTGTGTGTGTGTGTGTGTGTGTGTGTGTGTGTAAGCCGTCCCAGAGAGAGGCGGCGTGTTTACAATGACTGGACGAACGTTTCCGTCCCCTTGGAATCAAGGGGGGGCCGAGTGTTTATAAACCGCTGTTGTGCGGATGCTCGACACACTTTCTTAAGCAGTCATGTTAGACTGAGACACTCTCTCAAGCAGTCGTGTTAGACTGATGTACTTTCTCTCGCTGTCATGCTAGACTGATGAACTGCATGTAATTACTCTAAATAAACCCATATTCCTCCTTGTCGATGAAAAGCAGGCCTTTCCTTCATGAACATCCTCAGCGTGGATAAGTTGGACGACGGCATAGGCCAGCTACTTGGTGTCTCTGCTATGAGTTGCTAAACTCAATCAATCAACTGAAGAGGCTTCCTGCGCAACCGTCGGTGATTCAGTGGCGTGTCGCACGTTTTTTTTACATATATAACTATGACCGCGCAAGCTGCGTAGCATCAACGGATCGTCATTATTATCCAGTGGCACTACTTTGAGGTCATTTAATTCAATTGAGTGCTAAATTGAGGTACTTTAAGAGTGCTGTTTCTTGTGCGAGTTGGAATTGCGTACTGAGTTTTGCTTTCTAAAACATGGTCGCACTAAGACACACGGATAAAACAAACGGGCTTGAATTTTCATCAGCTGATAGTGACACACGGGCGTTGTTTATCTTGACGGCCTCTACAACGTGGCAATATGCAACTCAGGAACACGTTGATTATTTCGAGTTACTTTAAAAGGATAAGACTGGGGGGGGGGGGGGGGCGATAAATTGGCCACGAGTTCTTTTATTTAGCTAACGTAGGGTGTCACTGAACCCGGAAGTGAAAGGCCGATAGGTCTGCAAGGCTTCCCTTGGGCCCGGTGGCGCTTTAGGGCTTGAAAGAGCGAGACCACCGCAATGATGTTACCCTGGAGGCGTATAACACGTCAAGATTCGCCACACTGCGTTATGGTCGGCTCGTGGGAACTCGATAACTGCCCCCCCCCCCCCAAGGGATGGTTCGCATATGCAGCTTTCAATAGCTTTCTCGCCAGAATCGCCAGTCTTTGAATCGGAGAGATCAAGCAGCTCGGAAAACACGGGAGCATTGCTTGACCTGACGTCATAAAAGATTACAAGGGAGACTGCGTCGCTTTCTACATAATGTGACAGAAGTCAATGAAACTCTTTTTCTTGACATAGTCATGCCCATTCACGGCTCGTTTCAGTCCAAAATATTGGCAAGAACCTCTGAGACTGACATTTTTTTCGGCATTCTTCGAAAAATAATAAAAGGTCGCGCTAGGATCGCTATTTAATGTGCTCGAACTACACATGAAGAAAGAAAAAAAAAGAAGAGAAAATGATAGGACAGGTATCCGCCAGATCAATTGAGGGATTCGTGTGAAAGAAAATGAAAATGCTACAAGTGGCTGGCGTCTCATTTTTCACGCTAAAAAATAGATGTAACTAGGGGGCCAACTGTTCGAAAAAAAATTTGCTTGCTCCGTGCTGTCACTCGCAAGACGTAAGCATCCGAGCGCTTAGACTCAGCGAAAGTGATTGATAGAAAAATAAAGACACGCACGCTGACATTCACAGAGATAGAGCTATAAGCGTGGAAGGTAGAAGGCACGTGACTGTGGTAAAAAAAAAAAAGAAAACGAAAACGCGTCACGGTCAAATGAAGTCAATTGTAGAAGAAGCATGTGGGTTGTAGAAGAATCATGTATTTTAGCAAAGTAGCAACTGCGGAAGAAATTAATGTCGACGATCCTTTACCGATTTACTAGCTGCTCAAGTTCCCAAGCGAAGTAGGTAGACGCAGAAGCTGCGACTAACGAATCCTTCAGGACCACTGCGGTTAAATCGATATCAGTGAGTCGCAAAAGGTATTATTTATAATACAGTAGCCACAAAAACTGTTTCTTCCACATAATAGTACTGCGGAGTTTGGCCTGGTGCTCTTCATCCTGGTGCTCTTCATCGTCATCCGCATCGACTTCTAGAATGTGCACAAACGTAATAATACTTGCACTGCCTGTCCATGTCTAGCGGGTGTTAAACGTCATCAGCCAACTATTCTCCACATTGATTGATTGATTCATTGATTGATTGATTGATTGATTGATTGATTGATTGATTGATATTCTAGGTACGAATGACACAAATGACGACTCTATGATGCGTATACTGTCAGGCACAGGCGTCCTTGCCGGGCACTTTTCAATGACAACCTTGACAACGCCAGGTTTAATAATTGTATTAGTAAGCGAATGTTTACTAGCTGCAATTTATACAGTCGATAAAACTACGAACCTCACTTCGCGTGGATGTCCAATACTTTGCTAGTGGTATCAATGCCTTTCATGCGAAACTGCAAGTTTTTTTTTTTTTTTTATGACCTCGAGTGAGTAAATCACTTTACCAGCAGACGGTTTTCGTCGGTTACAGCACACCGGACCACTCCCATAAAGATCGCCCCCTCCATCTCACGCACTTACAATTCAGGCACACACACACACGTGCACGCCTTGAAGCCTTCAAATAGGGAAATCTCGGTTGCGGCTACGCAAAAATAACTGATGCATAATAAGGACGCTCAGCGTTAAAGATATATGGACAGAAGTCTGTCGGTAAGCTATCGTTGCACCAAGATTCGACGAATAACTCACGAAATTGAACCCGCTTTTGCCTTTCCGCGCATACCAAAGTATTTGCTGATGATGAAGAGCCCACGTCTGCGCTTGCTTCATCGTAACGCCATGAAAAAATGTTAAGATTATGACTAAGTATGAAACGACACCATGGACAACATTAACAAGAAGTTGGGCATAATTTATATGCAAATATCAGAAAACAACAGCAAACAAACAAATATACAAAAAATAATATGGTCGTGATGGGCGGAGGGTCGCACTGAGCTCCTCGGCAGAGATGAATAAGTTGACATAAGACATTGACATAAGTCAACGAGGCCAATTCATTGTGTGGATGGTTCATTACGATCAGGAAAGCACTTTGTAGGTTATAATGTTTTTATTTAGATGTAGAAACATGGAAAGGTAGGTCACAATTGTGCTAACAAAGTTCTAAACATAAATTATAAAAACACCTTTCAGTGTTTGCAATGCGAATGGCGGAACCATTACTTTCAATTTTCCATATTTAAAAATATACGCCGACACGCGCAAAAATAAAAAAAAGCGTTTGAAGTTTCAAGAAAACGAAAGCCAACAAACACCTGAAGCGTAGAAGACAAAACATGCTTCTCCAAAAACGTGTTTTGCTTTGCTTCCATTACATTTTCGCGGCACGAAATCTTTAAGGTGGATCGGGTGCCGCTTCTGTGAGATTCCGCAAAGATATCATTTCACGCATGTCCTGACGTCAGTGATTTGGGCATGCATTACAAGAATACTAGGCACGGGAAACACGGGGATGGCTTAGAAGGAAAGAAAGAAAGCCACGTGTTATTATAAAACTAAAAGAAATCACAACTGCGTCACAATTCTCTGACTAGCATTTTCGATTACAGAATTGACACCGTCAAAATAGGCGACGTAGAATAAAAGAAATGTCAACAATGTAGGTGACGATGCAGTATAAAATACAAAATTTATAACATGTCACAAAATAAAAATAAGAAAAAGCAATACTCAGTTACAGTGCCTAAAGAAATGTAACATGGTTAGAAAGGATATAGTGAGTAAAATTCCGGTAAACACTACTGACATTTCATAAACAACGTAAATTTTAACAGCCAGTTCGATATGTCTGCACATGTGTTCTCTATAACAATCACTAGCGCTGCACAATGCGATGTGATCGGGTGCGGTCCTGGTTCCTGGTTTAATCGATTTCATCTAAGCGAAATTGGTCTCGTTTACCACAGAAGAGGTGAGAAAATAAAGTGCACCGCCCTGGATTAAGCGATCCATTATACCAGAGAATACGCTAAAGCGACCTAACAGCGGTTCGCTGAGGTAATCAGCACCGGGTAAACTCTCGCCGAGTTATTTCAGGAACTGTTTTCGCGGCTATAATAAACTAGCAAATAAGTACGGACAGAAAGGGAAATTTCTCGAAATGTAGAGTGGGGTCTTTCAGGGACCACAGCAATTAGCTGGACCCGTTTGCTGAGGTAGCCGGCTTAGGCGAAGGTACAATTACGTGTGCCGCTGTCGGAACAATGACGCTGAAGGAGAGAGAAAGAGAGAGAGCAAGGAGAGGAAATGCAGGGTGGTCAGCAAGACGAGCTCCCGGTTTGCTACCCTACAGTGGGTGTGGGGGAAATGGGAAGAGAAAGACGAACAAAAGGGAGAGAGTAAGCACTGAGTGCGTGTGGGAGGATGCACAGGGACACTATAAACGGTCTCTTAAGCCGGTGCACTTCAAGTATTGTACTAGTGCACGAATCGCTTTTCGTGCCAGTGACGGGTGTGTGGCCACGGTACGAGTAAATTTGACTTGCAGAATGGTATTGAGTCCAGTCGGTTTAAAATTGCCCGCAGAGCGAGAGGCGTTGTACATCGTAGCGAGGGAAGGTACACAATAGATGCTCGATGGTTTCCTCGCACCTACAGCTCGATGGTTTCCTCGCACCTACAGCTAGGAGTTGCACATCGGGCTCTCGGCCATTCCGATACGATAGGAGTAGGCGTTCGTGAACGCCACTCCCAGCCACAAGCGGCACAGCAAGGTTGTTTCACCGCAGGAAAGGCTAGATGGCAGTTGTAGCCGTAGCGTGGGGTCCAGTTTATGCAATCGTCAGTTGAAGGCACTTGAACTCCAGAGATCTTGTGACTTCTTGCATGCGTGCAAGTAAGCGAGGTTCCCTGGCAGCGTCCAGCCTCGCCAAAGGTGTTAGGCGCGTCTGGGTGTCTTCCTGGGCAGAACGGGCAGCCCTGTCAGCAAGGTTGTTGCCAAGAATGCCACAGTGAGCAGGAATCCATTCAAAGATAATGTTGTGCCCTCTTTCCAGAGCGTGGCGGTGCACTTCCCTGATGTCAAATATCATCTGCTCGTAAGTTCTGTGATGTTATGCAGACTAGATACTGTGAAGAAATGCCTTATAGCCACAAAATACGACCCATTTCTCTGTCGGCTCTTCGGTGACGTACGTCATAGCGGCATGGAGAGCTGCAAGTTCTGCCGACGTAGATGTAGTCATGTGTGACAATTTGAATTTAACTATAGCCTGCTTACCTGGAACGACGAATGCGGCAGTTGAGCTGGTAGGTGAGGTTTAACCGTCGGTATAGATATGTATGTGGTCATGATACGTCTGGTGCAGTAATAGGAGCGTAAGTTGACTCAGAGCCGCCGATGGATGATTGGCCTTCTTTGTAATTCCGGGAATAACAAAATTCACTTGAGGTTTTCGCAGGCACCACAGGGAAGATGGAGGCTTCGCCACCGGTGTATAAGATGACGGTATGCACTCTTGACGAGCACTAATTACTCTTGAAAAGGTCGCTTGAGGTCTCTCGGCTGGTAGGGAGGCTAAATGATGCTCGGGGATCCTTGACAGATGGCGAATATGTGCTCTGAGAAAGTCGATAGCTACGTGTGTCTGGATCATATGGTCTCCCGCGATGGCAATTGTTGCTCCTATTGAGGTGCACCGAGGCAGCCCTAAACACGTGGGCAGGGCTTGACCTTGTATGCTCTCCAAAGCGCATATGTTCGTCTTGCATGTATTTGACAAAGCTGGTAGAGTGTAACGTAGGAGTCCGAGAAACATTACCCTGTACAGCTGCATCATAGAATAGACTGGTGTGCCTCAGTTCTTCCCACAGAGAAATTCAAGGACCTGAGCAATGGCAAATAACTTCTTCTTCAGGTAAATGAAGTGAGGGCTCCACGAGAGGTCGCGGTCAATGATGACACCCAGAAAGCGATCCGTCTTAACATAGGACACAGCTTGACCATTGATTGAAACAGGATATAATGACATTTGTTTCCGCGTAGAGCCAACCAATGCGCACTTTTCAATAGACACAGTGATGCCTTGTACTCGAAGATAAGACGCTGTCATGGTTGCCGCCCGCTGAAGCCTGGCTCGTACCTGAGGGCGAGTCACCGCGGAGGCCCATATGCAAATGTCGTCGGCGTATATTAAGACACGAACTGTCCGCGGTAAGTACTCCGCTATCCTAACAGGACGAGGTTGAACAATATGAAGCTCAACACTCCACCCTGAGGCACACCACCGCAGATGTAATGTTCCGAAGTTGGGCCGTCTTCAGTGTGTAACAGAAAGCACCTCTCAGTCAAATAGTCCCGAATCTATTGATACATCCGGCCACCAACTCCCACAGCCTCAAGTGAGTTCAGTATGGCCTCATGGGCGACGTTGTCGTATGCTCCTTGATATCTAGAAAGAGTGTCACTGATAGGCGCTTGAGGCTTTTTTGATTTTGAACCCAGGTTACGATGTCAATAACGTTGTCAATGGACGATGGACCTCGACGAAAGCTCGTCATGGCGTCCGGATAGATGTTGAATCGCTCTAGATGCCATTCCAAGCGAGTAAGAGTCATTGTTTCCATCACTTTGCCTACGCAGCTCGAAAGCGCCATCGGACGAAATGATGACAGATCAAGCGGAGAGTTTCCAGGTTTCAGAATGGGGATCCAGCGGCTCGATTTCCATTGTTTACGAACGGCGCAGTTCTGCCAAGACTCATTGTAGTAGTTGAGTAGCTCACCACGTGCGCCTTGTGCAAGGTGGCATAGGGCAGCTTACGTCATGCCATCTGGTGCTGGTGACGAAGAACGCCTGCAGGTCGCCAACGCAGCGTCGAGTTCTTCGAATGAAAATAGCACGCTCATTTCTGGTACACGTGCCTCAGTGATGTCATTCAGTGCGACGTCAGTAATGATGACCACGGACCCAGACACCCGTGCAGAGGGCTCTTCAGCCACTTCAAGTTCCGAGCGGAGTTGGTAGAGGGCCAGAGATGAGCGGAGATGAGCGGAGACCCCTAACCGTTCTCCATATGTGCGAGAGCGATTTTCAGGAATCAAGCGACTGACAGAAAGTGTTCCATCGCTTGTCTTCCAATTTATCCATACGACGTCGGACTTTCTTTTTTATGCGCCGTGAAGCCCTCAGATCTATGACGGACTTGGTGCGCCGATACCTCCTCTCCGCCAGTCGGCGTGCCGCACGCAGCCTCTCCAGTTCCATGTCCAAGTCTGTTCGCCTTGCTGACCTTTTAAGCGAGCAGATGGATGTTTTCAATGCCTCTGTGATTGCATCTTTGATAGTGGGTGAAAGGCCTTCCGACATGCGTTATCAATATCCTTCTTAAACTTTGACCAATCAACTGTACGCAAGACTGTAGAGGAGCGTTGCTCAACTGCTCTAATCTTTATGTATGTTGCAATATGGTCGCTTCCATGTGTTTCTATGTCCGTAAACCATTGGACGCTCGAGGCAAAGCGCCGTGACACCAAAGTTAAGTCCAAGCAGCGACTTTATATTTGTGCCTCGCAGAAATGTAGGGCTTCCGTCATTCACACAGCACATGTCATAATCGGCAGCAAAGGAGACAAGACTCCTGCCACTGGAGTCAACTTTAGTGGTTCCCCATAGCTCGTGATGCGCGTTGAAGTCACCTGTGATAACCCAGGGGCCATTGTTCCTTAGTAATATTTTCTTAAGTCATTTGTCGTCAAAGTGACTCGCTGAGGATATGTAGGCTCCAATTAGAGTAAATGACACATCCTTTTTTTTTTGCGTGTAGGCAGACATGAGGCTTTACGGCGTTAGCGACATATGTAAAGTCCGTGCGGATGTAGATGATTACTTTCGCTCTCGCACCGCATGTGGACGAGGCGAAAGATTCGTAACCGCACAGTCTGAGTGAAGTTGATGTATTTGGTCCACCAATGACCCGTATGGGGAAGCGATTTGCAAAAATGAATTGGCGAAAGTCTGCTATACGGGTCCTTAGACTTCTGGCATTCCATTGGAAGATCGACGCACTTTTAACTTCAGTGCAGAAGGGGACTACCGGTCGAGCCATGATGCTTAAACGATGCTAGCAAGCACTGAATTTAGTGCATGCGGTATTTGCAGAGCACTTCCAGCTGCTGGTGTTTGCAGCTTGTTCAGTATGATGCGTATTGTATTAATTAGCTATTGCAGCATTACAGCCACCTGCCTGTCTTGGTCGCACAAATCACCGACAGTAGACGCCGGGGGTTGTCCAGCAAAAGTTTGCAGTGATTCTGTTGGTGAATGCTGTCGTTTTGGTAGGGCCGGCCAAGATTCCGCAGATGTGGTCTTCTCAGTAGTCTTGTTCTTCGCGGTCCTCTCCACAGTGTGTGGCCTGGGCGGTAGAGGAGAAGGTGGTGTTGTAGGAAGTGGCATGCGCGTCGCAGAGGCAATAGCTTTCCTTGAGGAGCGCTGGCAACGGGAACGTCACTTCCTGGTTTTATCGGCGGCTTCGCGATGAGATGAATCATCTCTCGCCATCTCTTTCAAGATGGCCATTTCCTTCTTAATACGTGGGTAATTCTTCGATGAAGCTTTATGCGGCCCTCCGCAGTTCGAACACTTCATTACAGTTACGCCACGTTTATCTGCAGCGTGGGGCTCGGCGCAGCGGAGGCATGCTGCCTGATTTTCGCAGACACTGCTCACGTGCTCCAATAGCATGCATTTGCGGCACTGAAGAGGTTTCGCAATGAAAGGCCGCACTGCATGTCTGAAGTGTCCCACCTTAGCGTGCGAGGTTATATATTTACCCTTGAACGCAATCTTCACGCAGCGTGAACTGCCTAGCCGCTTAACATCAACAATGACCTCATCATGTACTGGCTTCATAACAATCGGCAAGTCGTTATTAAGGATGGGAACGTCTGCGTCGTAGATAACGCAGGTGACTACGTCGGACCACAGAGGGCTGTAAGAGCGCACCTGGATGCCATCGAGGCCCGTTACGCTGCGTAGAGTGGTCATAGCCGCCGCATGCTGGACATCAACCGCTAGTAGATTTTTCGGGTGTTCACTCGAATGTCCGATATTTCGTTTGGCACCAGGGCTTCCAGTGACGTCGACACAGATTGCCTGTTAAGTAGCTCCATGTTGACGGTGGGAAGCACGGGCACAAATATGATAATAACGGTGTCCGGCCTCTGCGTGTGTATTACTGTTTGCGTGCTTGACGATGAAGACGTCCTGGTGTTCCTTCTCTTCGCTCTGCGGCTCTGCATAAGGTGGAAGTGGTCATCGGAAGGTTCCTCACTGCTGAGAGAGTAAACATGCGTGTCATCGCTGTCGCTGTCGCTGTGTTGACCGATGCGCTTCCTGAAGGCGTGTGCACCGCTGACGCCGCCAGCAGACTTGCGGGGTGGTCCACTTACATCACGACCGAGCAGGGAGCGAGGACCAGTGCATGCACTTTGATTTTCACATAAATAAACCGAAGCTAGAAAGAGCGGCACTGTATAAAAAAAAAAAAACTTCGTAGGACGCGCACAAACACAATATGGCGTGATGGATTAAATTTTGATGTGCTTTTGCGTATTCATATTGTGTCGCAGTTCAAATATAGACGGTTATAAACGTGCAAAGGATGCGCGCAGATTTCTCTTTATTCGAATCCAATTGTCACTTAAATGTTAACGCGACAAAACGGAATGATAGTCTGTCAAACGAACCCGCTTTTCTGGCTTGGTATATTAGTTAGACGGAGTAACTTGCGACCGCCTGTAATGGAAGCACCCGTACCTTATTTGACAGTGTAATCAAATGGCATCTATAGGACACGGAAACAGCGTTCATGTGAGCGTGCATGTGCGTATATGTGCGTCTAAGCTACACGCTAAGTAAAATTGCACCCTTAAGGGTGTTTTCTCGTGTCTATAACTTACTCCCTTACACCAAAGGAAAAGGGTGTTTATGCGAAATAATATGCCCATTTGAAAGGGTGAATTTTTTTTGAATTGAACCCTTTCCTCCAATGTGTGCTTTACCAATATGCACACTACGTTATAATTTTACGGAGAAAACTTTTACTCTTTCGGTCGTCCACCGAACTAATCCCGGAGAGTTTTCCGTGGCGTTTTAGAAAAATAAAGCGAAGAATAAAAAAACAAAGCCGGACAGCCCGCATTGGAATTGTGGACCTACAGATTGCCAGTCGGAAGCGTGACCTCTGGACCACACCGCTTCTTCTTTCTTTTTTTGTATACCCGGCAACTGTGTAGGCGGACTAGTCGAGAGGCTGCATGTGATCGTGGACACTTGACCACTCCACCTACACAATCGCAAAGAATAACACAGCACCTTAGGAATTCAGTAGCACTTCTAGCTGTTCTGATAGGCTGGCGCCAGGCTCTTCATTGCTTCAGTGTACCTATGATTCATCACCAAGGCGAAACAACTGAAGCGAAGCCAGCAGTAATATGTGAAAGGCAGGCAGGAGAGAAGAGGACAGAGTAGTTGTGCCTTTCCACTTTACTGCCGGGGTGCGCCACCTCCACGATAAATACCGCGTCCTTATCGGTAGCAGATTGTTCCGCATGCACTTGCGAATGTTTTTCCCAACAGATATTGCATGAAATTGCGCAATATTTAATGCGTATAATATTGCTATATTATGCTATATTAGACAGAACGTGTGCCTGAAAATTGTGATTGGCTGACGCGCTATGATTCGCTGGCGATTGGCAGCTGATTGATAAAACAACACCGAGCTGAAATAACTTAAAGCCTGTGATAAAAAGCGAATGCCAAGGTAGAAATACGAGAAAAAAGATGTGTTTCCACGCAACCGCCGAGGACGCCATCCACGCGAAGCAGTGCATGGGTTGACATCCATAGCTTACTGTGATCATATGACGTCCTCGAACAACAAACTTGGCGCAAACCACTGGGAAATATATAGACACTTTTGGCTTTTTACTAGTTTCACATATTATGTGTATGTGTATTCACTCGTGTATGTTTTGCCCGAAACATCCTTTTAGCACCCTGAAATTATTGAAAGGGCACGCTAAGGGTTTTTCTGCTAACGAATGCACCCATTTTCGAAATTTTCAGAGTAAGAGTACAGGAAGGGTGTTTCGACATCTAATTCGCCCTCGAGGGCGTATTTTTCCCGAGTGGGAAGCAGCGTGCGCATGTTTCTGTATGTACGTGCGAATGTGTCCAAAGACGGCCGCGGCCTCTCGCTTACGGGTAAAATTAACCATGCGCGCTACTAAAACCGGCCGCCGACCGCCATCACATTCGTGCGCCGCATACCGAGCCGGCGGTCGGATTGCATCCGAAATTGGCAGTTCGTTCATGCAGGAAATTAATGTTTCAGCACTGGAGGTTTAGCGAGGCTAATTTATTCGCACGTGTGAGGCACCTTCGCGGTCCCACGCTTTTGCGCAAAGCAATTTCGCGCGCAATGCGCTTTGACACTGAACGAGGGTTCGTCAAAAGGCTGCCCGCTAACCAAGAACTTTGCGATGTTCTCTTATCGCGTCTCTCAAGAAACGTCTAGAGAGAAAAGTAAATGCCTCACGTCAGTGACCTACTTGCAATACGAGAACAAAGAGACAATACTTTTTTCTTATTCGTTTATTCATAGGTCCACTTGAGTACGCTGCTTTTTTTTCAACCGTCGCCAAATGCAGACACGTCGTTCTTTTTGAGCACACATATGCGACGCAAAATGAGTGGCTGGCAAAGTTAAACTCATCGAAATCAGCACTCAGCAATTATATGTTAATGTACTTGATCTCCTTGCTGCTTGGATGGACCGTAAGCAGAAATATTGGACTCGGGACAAGAAAAAGAAAAGATCCCTAGGCTTCGTGAAAAAGCAGCGGTAGATAACGCTATGTCTGAAGAATTTGTTCCGTGGCGAGTTTTCGCACGCCTCCGTCGTGCCCATTCGATTGTATTTAATTAGTACTCTTATTTATTTAGTGAAAACGTCGATTAAGGAATGGGGACAAAGTGGTGGTGAAATTTTTCATTTCATTTCGTCAAGTTTTTGTGCATTTCACGAAAGGAAAAAGTGGCATCGTTATGTAGGTAGCACGGAGTAAAACACCAAACACGTGCATGAAAGGAAACATGCATATGGTTTCTTGCAAACAAAATTTTGACGTATACTATAGTTCTGTCCTGATCAGAACTTTTCTTTTTGTTTTTCCTTCAAACGCGCTGCTTTGTTTTTCAAGGATCATGCATAGGTTTCCTTTGTAGCATCGTGTTATGTACCCACTAGATAGTAACTCTTCCTTATAAGAATCCACATGCACCTATAGCAGATCTCCATTCGTCATTTTGTTTGCCTTCTTTTTTCATGACATCTTAGCTAACCCGGCTCAATTAGGGCGGGTAATAATTACTTAGTTAGCATATTAGCCGTAGTTTCTCCTTCTTTATTTTCGAGTGCCTCTAAACCCTCGAAGCAGACAAAGAAACTGTTGCTGTAGCTCCACGCAGTTCTGCGCCTTTCTACCAGCGGGATGGAGCAGGACTTGGCTGAAACCCAGCGGAGGTGTTACGGTTTGAAATTCGACTTTCAACGATCCAACTTTCGCGTGCTTAACGGATATTTCAGCCATGCTAATTATACCGCCCGGCTGCTTGCGTGCACACACCAGAGACGTTAAGGTGGCGACGTGAAAGGCAAATACTCCTCAAAAGAGCGGGAAAAGAGGATCGCGAAACAAGAGAAGAGCGGCAGTTTGTCGCCATAATTTGCGACACGTACCTGGATGCACCAAAGCACGAAAGGACGCTCCACCCAAAATATGGCATCCCTGAAATAGACAGAAAACAAAAACAAAAATAAAGACAATGTATTAAACATAAAACAACATGCTGACACAAAGAAAGAGTTTATGAAGCATACCTTATTGTGTTTATTTAGTCACTCTTTCTCAAAAGCTGAACTGTCTGTGACACGTCGGAGTCGCGTGAACTATTTATTAAAAGCTTAGATACAGAAAGCGTAAGCGACGAGTGCGCCGAGCCGCGGAGCGCTGCTCCCCTTGTCTCTCTCTCCTTCCACACTCCACATTCACGCCCGCACATCAGGACAGAGAGAGAGAGAGAGAGACGGGTGTCTAATAAGAAATATGAAGAACTTCCACCGTTGAGGGTCTTCGACATAAACCAACAAGCCGATGTACGACACTCTTCAGCATTCTTTACAAAATTTATCTTTCTAACCCCAATCCCCCATCCCCAGTGTAGGGTAGCAAACCGGAGACTCATATCTGGTTAACCTCCCTGCCTTTCCTCTTCATTCTCTCTCTCTCTCTCTTTTGTTATGACTGGCTCTTGTTCCGAGATATATGGGAGTCTTCCATAGATATGTGTTGTGTTGTGATATGTGTTGGATAGTTATAACTACAGATCGAGGCCATAATATATATAAATATATATATATATACTTGTTGCATTCATACCCAACGCGCATTTATTTGTTTTCCTGCTAAGAAGAATGTGCTGAACTTTCACTTGATGTGTTGTTCTGTCGGCTCTTAGAGTCCACTTGACCGCTAAAGCTGATCCTTCATCCTCTCCTATCTCCGGCAACCAACCAGTTGTGAAGAGAGTACAAACACCGACCAAGGTGAAGAAATTATTGGAAAACTTGACGTTTCGGCCCCCACACGGTAACCTTTGCAATCGTGAACGAGACTCCCGCGCGGGGGCCGAAACGTCAAGTTTTAGTATAATTTATTCACATTGGTCGTCGTCTGTTCTTTTTTCTTGATGGCTCTTATCGACCAGCCGAGATTTCCTCAGACTCTCCATTTATTAACCGAACCGGTAAACCACGATACACATATTCCCAGTTTCTAAGGTTATTTTTTTTCTTCTCATTATTTTAGTAATACTCAGGCGTTCCTGTACCTATCTGCTTTCACACACCGAGTAGCGGGTACGTAATTATGCGCACGTTGCCTTAGCTGTATTTAATTTTCAGTGCAAAGATATAAAGTGGTTTTTATTCTCTTCGTCTAGAGGTAGCAGCTAAGCAGCTATCCCAGTGAGAGCTCATCGTTCATATGGTAATTGCCACGTGCAGTGTGCTATTACCACTTGCCGAAAACCTGCAATACGTCTGCAACCGTCTTGATAAGCTCTAGAGTAACGTGCCACGACAAGTAAAATAATTATCATGCAAACGGATCGATATCTGCGAGGACGCAATTTTAAGAACGGCACGCTGTACGTTCCCCCTTGTTGTAGGAAGAAGTAATTGGGTCTGCGCAGCGGCTTAAGCCCTGCGTTCGAGAATTTCTTATCCTTTGTGGAAACGCCCCTATTCCTCTCGCGAAATTGTGCTTTCGAATAAGCCCCATATGGCCCCTATTTTTTTTTTATCCCAAAATAAACGCTAGCACCCAACCATTTCAGGGCAAGATAGTTCAGGCTGTAGCTGTAAGAAAATAAAACGCGGACAGCTCTCTCACTACAGTGCTGTTATAAGAACCTTGCGCACTAAAAGAGTTGCATGCAGAAGCAAGATGTTTTTTTTTTTTGAAGCTGCCATTTTGTACCACTCTACTCCAGTAATTAATTCACGATCATTACAAAATTATATTGACAGTATAATAATAGACTGCGCTTTCCCTAGTGAAAAAAAAAGGTAGGGGACGGGGGAGGGGGGTGATGAAGCACCGTATATGTTGTTGCTCCATAGATTAGGTTTTTTAAGCTCAACCTCAAAAAAAAAAAAAAAAAAAGGTTCTTAACTGGATTCGCAACTACTTTCAGGGCCGGACGCAAAGCGTTTCGGTAAATTGCTTTAATTCTGAGCATGTTGCTGACATGTACGGCGTGTCAAATGGGCGTGTCCTGGAGTCTACAGTGATCATTTGGTATATGCAAATTTAATTGTGCAGAAGCTGACGCGCAACGAACGATGGGCTATACGCCCGGCGGTCGCTTCCCTTATTGTAGTGTACAAAATGTCCCTCACATTTAAAAACTTCAACTAGACTGAAGTGACACTGAGATCTGGTCTACGAAGTAGTCATACTTGAAATTGGCAACGGCGCTGAAAGAGACGGGACGAACAAGGCCTTCACTCCGTGAGTTAGGCAATTTTTCACTCAACATGTACACTCACTAAGCAGTGCTCAATTACTACGCATGCTCAGTGAGCGTACGTTCTCTAATTGTCCGCCGTGTCCCGTTCCTTGGGGGCACTTTTAAGATATCCTCGTGGTCAAAAGTAGACTGGGGCGCTATAACGTAAAGCTGTACCAGACTTTCCCAGTTCTGCAATAAACCCTCCACGATTGGTCAAAAAATTTCGATTCATCACCCACTGCGTCTGTATGTCACGCGACGTCACGATAACGGCGAAAACGCCCCATCTAATATGATATGTGCGCACTGATTATGCACGATTAAATGGAACGAAAGAAGCGTAATAATTTCTGATTCAACCCCTTTTTCGCCATGAGCGAAAAAAGCATCGTTTGACCAATTGCTATTGGTCAAACGTGTTAGCGCTACGCCCACGCTACCTTTCTGTCACGCCGCGTCACAAAACCATGAAAACTCACCACGTCAAAGTGACGTGTACGCGTTAAAGACGCATTAATATGCCGAACAAAACTGCTTTTCTGAATAGCCGGAAACTGCCCCGTTCCAAAAGGAATAGAAGATGGCTGCCACCGATCGCTGCGGCACTGGATACTTGGAGCTTCCGGGGAGCATTAAATTTATTTGCGTATAAGATTTTGCGTGTCAGTATAACGTTATCGAGACCTTTCGACACGTATACGACATCGCTCTGCCAACTCTACTTTGCTGAGGATCCGCTTTAACGGCATTTTTAACCTTCCGTCGCATGCCGTCGCGTTTTTCAACCAGCCACCTAGCATTAGACTAGCCACCTAGCATTAGCCTAGCACTAGCCACCTAACCAAGTAAGGGGAAGCTACCAATCGCAGACGCCGGCACCACCCTCCTCATCCGGTTATCTAGTTTCAATGCGCTGGCTCCGCCCCACCGAAACTCTCTCCATTCGAGCGTGCTCCTCGCCTCTTCTCAGCCAATTTGGCAAGAAAAACTGCTGAATGTAACCAATGCTATTCGCTTTGAAAGCAAACGAAAGTGACATCCTATAAACGAGAAGCGCGTTTGATTGGGCTTTTCAAACAATGCTGCGGGTTACCGCCCGACGCTTGCGGAGGTGGTTACCTAACTTTGACGTCAGGAGATCGGAATAAAAACAGATTGGAATCAAATCGTGGTTTTGGCGCGTAAAACCTCGGAATTCAATTCAATTTTGTTCATCCCCTAATTTAACGCGGTTCCCCTTAAAGGGACACTAAAAGGCAAATATTAAGTCAAGCTAAAGTGATAGATTAGTGCTCGAGAATTTCTAAGGCGTCAATATTATCACGAACAGAGCCCTACTAACCGAGAAATCGAGCTAAGTGCAGGGTGTGGTGAGAGACTGCCCCGGGACAATGAAGTACTTGCCCGATGACGAAAGCACTCCTCAGTTCAATTCTGTCACTAGTACTCAACCATTTGTTGCAAAAAAACATCCTTGTATTGTACTATAAAACGAAAAAAAAATGCTACTTGTCTGGTTCTAGTTCATTTTTAGAAAAAATAACTAATTGAAATTACCCTTGACAACGACGCGGGTGCTCGAAACGTTTCAATTTCGCTCGACTCCGTGCCGCCAACGCTTTCGCGTTTCACTAGTTTCGTTATCGCTTAGTGCTGCGCGGGTTTTGCTGGCTCGCGAAACTCGCACAAACTGCAAGTAGCAGAGAATTCAAATTCCATGTGATGTCGCGGGATGCCCAAACGGTCTACGCCACTTCACCAAAAAGCAGCTGCAGCGGCGAATCCACCGATCTGTGTTGGCTCGGTACCCCTGTCGGTCGGGCGCCGTTTTACTCACCGACGGCAGCAAAGGGTGGTAACGGCGTATGCAACGTCACCACTCCCCCGGTTGGGTGGCGGGAGATTTGAATGAAAAAAAATAAGGCATTCGGACCCTTCAGATGCAATTTTCTCGTAAACTAAGCATTTTCTTGGCGGGAAACAGGCGCTACGAAGTTTCTCGAATGGTATTTCAAAAGTCCACATCGACTGATCATTTGCCTTTAGTGTCCATTTAAGTGCTTCACCAACTACCTTCGTTTCCGACTTGAGCATGAAATGGAATATTTTTTTAACTGCGGGAAGCATCGCTGTGTATCTTTTACGCTTAGGTGCACTACGCTTGTGGCATTGGACTTGTTAGATGGGCTCCCTAAAGAGAGTTAACAAGTACAAATAGTACAGCTATTAAAGACTGGTAATGCTAAGTGCTTCTAATAAGTAAATGAAGCAGGCAGCGTGGTCTGCTCACGATAATGTAAGAGTTGAATCGCGGTGCTGCAGCTGGCCCGCTAAGCCTTCTACAAGCGCCAACTGAAAAGGAAAAGCTGTGCCTCGGCAAAGCAGAAATCGAAATAGGTTCGGTGCGTACCAGTTGATTGCGCCGTTCCGCACGGCTTCGTCGGTGTAGCGCGAGGTGTTCTCGACGCGCAGGGGACACTGGTAGCAAGTGGCGTACCGGGGCCCTCTGTCCAACGCCACTCGGCCCACGTAGAGAAGGCAGGCCACGATTTTCACCACGAGCCGGATCACCCGGATTCGGAGGCCTGTGGAAGGTGCAAACACGGGGCGCAAAGCGGTGAGAACAAGGGCGACTTCGCGGTCATTCGCAACTGCGAAACCGCAAGTACATAAAAACACGAGAAATGCGGCAGCACCAAGGGGAAAAAAAAAAAAGGAAGACGCAGAAAATGAAAGGGAATTTAAGTTCCGGTAGACACATACCGTGAACATCTATGCCGAAGAAATTGCAGCCTTTTGGTTGAAACTAGTACTTTAAGTGAAATGTGTGCCTATAGGAGTGCGTTTGATTTCGGCCTACTTAGAACAAGCGCGTATTAACCTGAGGCGGTGCTGCTACCATATATCTTGCCGTTGGCACCCTCAATACTTGCAATTTCCTTCTTTCCTTCCCTCCGCTCTCTCCCTGTTATCTTTGTTTTCCCCCTTTCCCATTCCCCCCGTTGTAGGGTAGCCAACCGGACGTTATTCTAGTTAACCTCCCTGCCTTCTACTTATCTCTTTCCCCCCTCCCACCCTCAATAGTTTGGAGAACACGTAGACAGTTTCAAGCAAGTCGTTGAGAGAAAGGACTGCGTACTTGATGGTGCAGAAAATCACAAGCCCCGAGCTCAGGTCCCTTAAGCGACCACCTACGAGAGACTGATGAACTGGATTGCGTGCAAGTACGTGCCTTTTAACTACTTGTCTTATTTTATTATTTTGTGATCCTCCTGCTTCTGACAAACCTTTCCATTTCTCTCATTTTCTCGTCGCCAACCGGGCGCCATTGTGGTTAAATTAATTGCAAGTATTGAACAATCTCCCCAGCTAACTTAAGGAACAATCTCTGTCACCTGATGCTCTGCGCGTGCCTGTATAGGACGCACAATGGGACACGCACGTCGCTAATAAACGTCGCGTTAATCCCAAGTTTGCGAACAATAAGGCAATAATACTACGTTAAGCTAGGTCTGTTTTGCACCTAAGCTGCGACAGGCCGCCGGCACTACTGTTTTTTTTTTTTACCCCCTCTTCCACTGCGGTACATATTTTCTTTCTTATCGTCGAGAGCAGCTGGTGAGACGTCAGACAGATTAGTAAATCTTTGTTCCCCATGTTGACGGTCTCGTGGCTATTCAAGCATATGAATAGCATTACGATGGCTTGGTGAGCTTTCGGTGTGTTTGGCTTTGCTATAGGCCGCCGTCCGCCCGTAAGCCATCCCCCCCCCCCCTTTTTTTTAGGCGGCAATATTCGTCGGCGTACGTGTTGGCGTTAAAGCGATGCTCTGAGCAACTAATGCCGGCGCGCTCCTTTGTTCTGTCTCCAGGAATAGTAATGTGAATAAAACGACGGATAAATGCCCCCGTGAAGTGCGGCTTCTCCCGCATAACACATTTATCATGTGGCAAGGCTGATGAAGACTTAGATCCACTTGTATTACACTGCAAAAGATATAATACTAAGCGCAAGAGCATTTCCGCGAACCTACGCTCTCTGCGTGGGAGACCACTACATATATACTGTACCTTTCATCCCGATAAATGCTGCATCGATAGACGTACGTTTTCCTTCTGGAATTGCGCATATTCTTGGTTCTTGTGTGCGTTTTCGCACACATAAACTGAGGCAGCTGTTATTTTTTATCTTCGTTTCTATAATTTGCATCGTTTCGCGTCCGTCTATGAAGTCAGAAAATATTAGGGGCGCTATAACGTAAAGCTATTCCAAACTTTCCCAATTATGCAATCAACCCTCCACGATTGGTCAAAAAATTTCCGAGTCATCACCCACTGCGTCCGTTTGTCACGCGACGTCACGAAAACGGCGAAAACGCCCCATCTAATATGATATGTGCGCACTGATTATGCGCGATTAGATGGAACGAAAGAAGCATAATAATTTCTGATTCAACCCCTTTTTCGCCATGAGCGAAAAAAGCATCGTTTGACCAATTGCTATTGGTCAAACGTGTTAGCGCTACGCCCACGCTACCTTTCTGTGACGCCACGTCACAAAACAATGAAAACTCACCACGTCAAAATGACGTGTACGCGTTAAAGACGCATTAATATGCCGAACAAAACTGCTTTTCAGAATAGCCGGAAACTGCCCCGTTCCAAAAGGAAGATGGCTGCCACCGATCGCTGTGGCACTGGATACTCGGAGCTTCCGGGGAGCATTAATTTATTTGCGTATAAGATTTTGCGTGTCACTATAACGTTATCGAGACCTTTCGACACGTATACGACATCGCTCTGCCAACTCTACTTTGCTGAGGATCCGCTTTAACGGAATTTTCAACCTTCCGTTGCATGCCGCCGCGATTTTCAACCAGCCACCTAGCATTAGCCTAGGCACCTAGCATTAGCCTAGCACTAGCCACCTAACCAAGTAAGGGGAAGCTACCAATCGCAGACGCCGGCACCACCCTCCTCATCCGGTTATCTAGTTTCAATGCGCTGGCTCCACCCCATCGAAACTCTCTCCATTTGAGCGTGCTCCTCGCCTCTTCTTGAGCCAATTTGATAAGACAAGCCGCTCACTGTAGGTAATGTTATTTGTTTTTAAAGCAAACAAAAGTGTCTTCCTATAAACAAGGCGAGCGTTTGATTGGACTGTTCAAACAAGGGTGCGGTTTAAAGCCCGATGCTTGCATCGGTGATTACGTAAATTTGACCTCAGGGGATTGGAATAAAAACAGATTGGAATAGCTTTACGTATAGGGCCCTAGTACACGGCTTCGCCTACAGGTGTCACCACCTCTTTAAACACAGCTAAATGAAAGTGTTGTCCAACACTTATACGAACCGCAAGTTTACAAACCAACGGCCTTAGTACAGGCATAAAGTACTGACGACTACGTTCACACTCCTTTTCTTTGCTGCTTACCACTTCAAACAATTATATTTGCTAAGTAAATTTTGTAAACTTGGCCGCGTCTATTAATCTTGCTTGCCGAGAAAATTACTGTCATTAGAGTTTCTCATCATTATTTTTTCCCCTGAGCAGAATGCGACAGCCGCGTCGTCGCAGCGTGTTGGTTACGCAACGCTCTGCAGCTTGTCTATGGGAAATAAATAAATAAATAAATAAACAAATAAATAAATAAATAAATAGTCATTGCGTAACGCTTAGCAAATAGTTTTCACTTCATGCTTCCTCTTTGATTAGAGGAGAGCATCCCTTATAAAGCCAAATTTTAAGATATTGCGAATTGGTGCTGCTTGCTCCATTGCAAGCTGACATTCTTAAGGAAATTTTGATGGTGCACAGAGGCACTTGGTTTTTAGACACAGGAAGCCGCGTGTACACTCGCCGCGGTGGCTTAGCAGCGATGGTGCGCTGCTAAGCACGAGGTCGCGGGATCAAATCCCGCGCCGCATTTCGATCAGGGCGAAATGCAAAAGCGCCCGTGTCCCGTGCATTGGGGGCACGTTAAAGATCCCCTGATGGTCAAACTTAATTCCGAATCCCCCACTATACGGCGTGCCTCATAATAAAATCGTGGTTTTGGCACGTAAATCCCCAGAATTCAAGAAAGCCGCATGTGGCTAGCATTGTGCTCCCTACCGCTTATTTCAGTGCAGTGGAAAGGCACATGCCACAGTTTTATTTCCGATCATGATGGAGCTTGTTGATAGCGTTGTGGAAAGATGTACTGACAAGCAGGAGAATGTGTCGTCACATAGAGGTGGCGGCGCTGCTGTTGGTTGGTGTGTATAGGCATACGAACAAGATGGTGGCCGTCCCGCGAATTGAGATGAGGCGTGCTGATGAGCCTGCGGGAATATCCTTGGGGGAAAGCCTTTGAAAGGTATCCTGCTGAAAATTCTTGTCAAAAGCGACGGACAGCGAGGAAACTGAGAATCAATGGATTCGCGTGTTCTCTCTTCTCCCGCGTGTGGTACTCTATTCATCGTGTCAGGCGGAGGTCGTGGGCTTGGCTAACTCTGGCAGCAAAACGTGCGTGCGCGCGCGCGCGCGCGTGTGTGTGTGTGTGTGTGTGTGTGTGTGTGTGTGTGTGTGTGTGTGTGTGTGTGTGTGTGTGTGTGTGTGTGTGTGTGTGTGTGTGTGTGTGTGTCTCATAATAACAACGAATGTTCCCCATTACGTCAGTCTGTGAAGTTGTAAGTACATTTTTAGAGGAAACACAGAACCCGTACTTAGCGAAAATAATGGAAGCACCATCTTAAGGTGTTGCATGCTTTGGATAAAGAAAATGAGGAGCTACGTTCAGCATCGAAAAGCATATGCGCTGAGAACACAACGATAGTTTGTCAGAGAAGTGAGAACGTCTTGTAATATGGCAGATTCGCAATCACCTAAAAAGTCAGTTCAAATTAGCGTGAGTCATAAAAATGAGTGAAAAGGATCAACACTTTGCATACGTTGTTTAAATTATAGCGCCTTCATTTCCCGCTTAGCGTCGCAGCTAAGCTCTCTTCGCGCGTGCACTGAAGTTAATGAAAAAATTTAATTTATTTCGGAAGAGATGCCTCCGCGACTTATACTGGAGTGCGAGAAGATGGAAAGTGGTGCATAGAGAAAAGGGGCGGGTGAACTTTACCGCCGCTGCCCAAGACTGAATGGTCCGAAGAACGTCGCCGCCTCCAATGGCGACGCAACGATCCGCCCGGTGTCTAAAGGCCCAGATCCAGGTGGCTATACAAGTATCCAGGACGAAGTACCAGAGGGACAGAAATAAAGTACCTATAAGTAAGTTGTTCTGATTTCTACATTTTCTGCTATGAAGTACACCTAGGTAAATTTAATGGCTGAGAGAGAGAGAGAGAAAGCAAAGACAGGAAAGGCAGGAAGGACAACCAGACGAGCACCCGGTTTGCTACCCTAAACTGAAGTTGGGGGAAAGGGGAATAGAAAGAGGAACAAAAGGGAGAGAGCAACCACTGAGTGCATGTGGGAGGATGCACACGGACACTATAAACGGTCTCTTAAGCCGGTGCACTTCAAGTATTGCACTAGTGCACGAATCGCTTTTCTTGCCAGTGACGGGTGTGGCCACGGTCCGAGTATCGTTGAGTGGGAGAACAGTCCTGAGTCCAGTCGGTTTAAAGTTGTCCTCAGAGAGAGGCGTTGTACGTCGGAGCGAGGCCAGGTACACAATAGGTGCTCGATGGTTTCCTCGCACCTACAGGAGTCACACATCGGACTGTCGGCCATTCCGATACGATAGGCGTAGGCGTTCGTGAAAGCCACTCCCAGCCACAAGCGGCACAGCAAGGTTGTTTCGCCGCGGGAAAAGCTAGATGGCAGTTGTAGCCGCATGGGATCTAGTTTGCGCAATCGGCAATTGAAGCCACTTGAACTCCAGAAATCTTGCGACTTTTTGCGTGCAAGCAGGCGAAGTTCCTTGGCAGTGTCCGACATCGCCAAGGGTACTGGACGCGTCTGGGAGCTTTCGTGGGCAGACCGGGCATCCCTGTCAGCAGAGTTGTTGCCGACTGTGCCACAGTGAGCAGGAATCCGCTGAAAGATAGTGTTGTGCCCTGTTTCAAGAGCACGGTGGTGTACTTTCCTGATCATCTGCTCGTAAGTTCTGTGATGTAATGCAGACTTGATGCTGTGAAGAGCTGCCTTAGAGTCACAAAATACAACCCATTTCTCGGTCGGCTCTTCGGTGACGTACGTCTCAGCGGCATCAAGAGCTCCAAGCTCTGCCGACGTAGATGTAGTCAATGTGGGACAATTTGAATTTACCTGCAACCTGCTTAGCTGGAACGACGAATGCGGCAGTTGAGCTGGTAGGTGTGGTCCAACCGTCGATATATATATATATATATATATATATATATATATATATATATATATATATATATATATATATATATATATATATGTGCTCATGATAATACGTCTGGTGCAGTAATAAGAGCGTAGGTTGATTCAGAGATGGATGATTGGCCATCTTTGTAATTCCGGGATTAACAAAATTCACTTGAGGGTGTCGCAGGTACCGCAGGGAAGATGGAGGCTTCGCCGCTGGTGTATAAGATGACGGTATGCACTCTTGAAAAGGTCGCTTGAGGTCTCTTGGCTGGTGGGGACGCTAAATGATGCTGGGGGATCCTTGACAGATGGCGAATGTGCGCTCTGAGAAAGTCGATAGCTACGTGTGTCTGGATCATATGGTCTCCCGCGATGGCAATTGTTGCTGCTGTTGAGGTGCACCGAGTCAGTCCTAAACACGTGCGTAGGGCTTGACATTGTATGCTCTCGAAAGCGCGAATGTTCGTCTTGCGTGTATTTAACAAAAGTGGTAGACTGTAACGTAGGAGTCCGAGAAACAGTACCCTGTACAGCTGCAACATCGAATAGACTGGTGTATACCCCAGTTTTTCCCGCAGAGAAATTCAAAGACCTGAGCAATGGCAACTAACTTTTTCTTCAGATAGATGCAGTGAGGGCTCCACGAAAGGTTGCGGTCAATGATGACACCCAGACAGCGATGCGTCTTAACATAGGACACAACTTGACCATTGATTGAAACGGGATACAATGACATTTGTTTTCGCGTAAAGCCAACCATTGCGGACTTTTCGGGAGACACACTGAGGTCTTGTTCTCAGATATAAGATGCCGTCATGGTGGCCACCCGCTGAAGCCTGGCTCGTACATGAGGGCGGGTAAGCACAGAGGCCCAGATGCAAATGTCGTCGGCGTATATTGAGACATTAACTTTCCGCGGTAAGTACTCCGCTAGTCCTACCGGGATGAAGTTGAACAATATGGGGCTCAACACTCCATCCTACGGTAATACAACGTAATACAGGGTAATGCAACTTAATACAGGTTAATACAAGTAATACAAGGTAAGAAACCGAGTGCTCTTGGCGCAGAGCGGCACGCTATGAGCGGCAGTAAACAATGCGCGCACGAGAATCCCTTTATCTCTGTCGAGTGTTTCCAGATTGTCGTCGTTCCTATGGAAATAGAACAAATGGTGGCTCTCACGACGTTTCATTGTGCAGAGAACGCTGGGAGTAGTTACCACCACTCGTGCTTATTTTGATTCTTTTATTTTTTTCTTTAATGGCTTATTTTATTTTTCACTGCACTATGCCTTCGACACTTAGTTCAATGACTTCAGCGTTCATGGCCGTCGTTATGAGACGACCGTAAGCGCGTACTAATAGAGAACCACGCGAAAGTGCTTGCGCCGCCTTAATGCCGCGTCCTTATTGACGCCGCGCAATTTCCCTGCTCTGAAGCTAAAGGGGCCGTGAGTTTTAAATGCTTCTGCCAACCACGCGTCGAGCATTTCAGTCGTGTAATAACCACGGCGTGTGATAGACGCACCGGAACGCAGGCTGGAAATACGTTGGAAATATGCGTTACGTGCGGTTGGCACGCTGATTATGTGATAATAGTAATAGAGCAGGCCTAACATTCTAAAGCAATACTGTGAACTTCTGTGTGTGTTATAACACTCTTTTTACTTTTACTTTTATACAGAATTGTCTATGTCTGCACGTGTTCTTGTATTCTTACTCCTGTGCGAAACTTCGCATGTGTTTCTCCTCTCAGATTGTCTTGAGCGTGTTTCAGTGCTTTTTGTGCTTTCAGTTATTTGTCTTCCCAGTGGCATAGAATAGCCGGCGTGAAACTCCCCTTCAATGTTGAAAACTGGACGAGTTGGTATGGCATACGTGCCGACTGATGGCGCAATAATTAACACAACACAATATAAGAGCCTGTGGGCAGCGCTGTGTGCGTTTATATGCCTATTCTTTCAAAGCAGAGCTTTCTTTGCCTCTTCTTTAGACCTTTCCACTACTGCTACTAGTGCTGCTGCTGTCTTGCACGCAGCGTCGGGAGGTGGTTCAGAGCGTGCACATACATGTTAGAGGCGAGGCAGAGAGGAAAGGCGGCGCGAGAAACTCGTATGGACCTTTCCACTGCGTCGAATGTGCATAGTGTCCGCTGGAGTTCCCTGGGCGTGGCCACAATACCACGTTGACAGCTGTAACTATCCGTAACCACCCGCAAAAGCATTGCAGAATTCTACTAACGTACAACAGTCCAAAGGGGACGTAGATAGAATGGTAGAGAAGAGGTAGGGAGAGGAGACCGAGAACGGGAGAACCGACGCCGTCACGAAACGAATGAATGACAGCCTTGCCACTCCGCTCGCACTTTCCATACATGTGGGGCGTGCAGGAGAGGGAAAAGGCGACGTGAGAAGGCGAGGAAAAGCTACTATACTAGACACGACAGAGGTTTCGACAAACTGGATAAATTTAAGTTCAAGGTAGGGTACGGTACGTTTCTGCTATTTCTGAAAAATAAAGGCCATGCAAATTTGTCAAGTGGGCAACTGACGCCCGGCCCTGCCTTCACGATGAGAATGCTTCTCATCGTGAAATGAGTTCCGCATAGTGCTCCTTCGTCGTGAGCACATGGTGACTACGGTACAACACGTGCAACAGTTGGGCTTTAACTGTAGCTCGAGAAGACGGTGATCAAAACGCCTCGAGTAAATATAATCACGCCAATTCACTTCGCGTCTATGTCCACAGGTAAGTCGAAAAAGGTGCAAGTTTCATTCCTCCATAAGGGCTGGAGTGGTGACCATAGCATAGAATGAAACCCGTGTGCTGGATATGGAAAGAGCCAAGTCCGTGCACCGCGCGCAGGGGACAAAATAACGTCACGTTTTCGGCAACGCATCACTGCGGCGGTGGTCGTTAGCGATATATGCTACAATCCTACATAACTATAAAAGTAACTAAGGCTTGATAATTATCATTTATGTAGTTGCTTAGGGCACATGTTGCAATTTCGCAATTGAGGTAATGTACTTATTACTGCAATGATATAATAGTAAACTGAAACTGAATCGAAGCCGGTCAGTCGCAATAGGTCGCGAAGCTTCGGGCGAAGACAGGTTCAGAAGAAATTGGCACCGATACCAGCAAGGGTGGTTATGGGACCAGCGATTGAAGCGCGACTATGTTTGGAGGGAACAAACATTGGGAAAGAAAAAAAAGTTTTTTTTAATTAAAGCGGGACACATTTCGATTCATTTAACTAAAATAAAATTCCAGATCATTTTATATATGCGTGATGAGTAAAGAAAAGACAAGTTTATTTTATTACTAGCAATAAATACATTTTTCAGCGCCCATTGTAAGATTGGGCGTTGACGCCGCTATCACTTGCAATGCAATGCATTTATTGAAGTGTGCAGAAAGGCGCGCTCGTAAAGTTAACCTGTTACAATACGCCCCCATAACACTGATAGAGTGTGTAAGCGCGACTGAACGAGGACATAGAAAGAAACAGACACACAAAGACTGTGTATTCATTGATCAAACCAATCATGGATTCAAACCAACAGGCCCGCTAACGTGTTTTAACCCCCCTAATACGTTGTGCTGTTTTGCTTGTCGAAGTTTGAGTGAATTTGGTGACGCGGGTAGCTTCACCCTTTCTTAACCTGTTCAGTCAAAAGTAGTGAGTTACGACCACCAGACAGTTGTTTACTTTAGTTGTTTTCGTGCAACTGCGCTGGCCGACGGGCTTGGCGTCAGACGATAGGACCAGCACTCCACAACTAAAGCTTTCGTCGTCCTCCAAAGAAAGTATGCTCTGTGCAGGGGTGCGATTTCGTCACCCGTACGGATGGCCTTTTCCTGCATTGCTTTCCGCGCTGACAAATCGAAACGCTCATCAAGTCGAATGGCGGGGCATTTGAGTATACAGCTCTAATGGCAGGTCACCAAATAATTTTTTCTTCCGCCGGAAGTGTTCCCTCGTCGCACAGATGGCGCTAAGCCCCATGAACTGCCGATGAACCGCCATGTTTTGAACGTATGGAACCCGTAGGTTCACAACATGGTGTAAATAACACAGCTTCGCTGTTCAACCATCTTCACAGACGGGAAGGGGTGGCGATTATTTTTTCTTACATCGAACGCTTGTTTTTAAAGGGCCTCTCACCAGGTCTGGCCATACTGAGCTGACAAGCGCAGAGCATACAATGCGCACCAACGATCATGTTTGCAAATAATTACATCGCTACGCACCGCGGAAAGGCCTGAAATTTCAATCTGAACGCCGTTTCCCTCTTCACTCGCGGCAAATCCGCCCAGAGAGGGACGGTGACGTAATGGTGCCCCTGCGCCTACGTAATCGTGTCCGCAGTGTGACGTCGCTCAAGGTAACACGTGGCTTCGGGAATTATTCAAGACAACATCTGTTATCTGTGTGATATGTTGCCTGAATTGACGAATTGAAGTTTATGAGAAATAATAAAACACATAAAGGGAATGTCTGCGTGTTTTTTGTTTTACTTGGCGCCGAAGCAAGAGAGACGGGGGGGGGGGGGGGGGGTACTTCCGCTTCGTCTGCTTGTTCCCACGGTCGTGCGGTCACGTGCGCAGGTACCGAAACTATGCCATTTTCTACAGTGTTCCAGCGCGTGATCACGCTCTGCGATCTGTTTGTTCTGCCTCAGTATTTGTGCAGCACTGAATTATACCGCTAGTCATGTTTCCTTGTGCACAGCGCGCATAATCGTGCGCTGCGCGAACGAGACAACAGCTCGCAGCGGAAACGCGTAGTACCGAAAAAAAAAAAAAATGCGAGGAGAAACAAAATGAAGGCGGTGCCTGTGACGTATGCGTCACGCGATCCTCGAGGTCTGGTATGGGAGAACGCAAGGAAGGAATTTAGTTTGCGTAGGCTAGACGGGGCGAGTGGAGAGACCGTCTTGCTTGGCAGTGGAGCCCGCCTGCTGAAATCATGGGCTCGCGGCACTGAAATATTTCTATCTCGGCTATTAATGAGGCCATTTGAAAAGTTTTTACGGAAGAACGCTCCCTAGAGGACACGTAACAACTTCCAGCGTATAACCAAAATTTGCTATGGGGCCTGCGGAGGGGCTTTTAAGGAAATCTCTAAATTAGCTAGAATCACGTCACTAGAGATGAATTATCTGCCCAGGCGGGCATCATTAGCAAGAAAAACCAAATAAATTATGTTCATAATTAAATTAATTGCATCAATAAATTCGTAGTTAGAATATCTACGGCACAGGCTTGTATTGGAAAGTTAGAGGGAACCGCAACAAAAGTCTAGTTACGTCTTTCTGCATTTAGAATGGTCACGTATATCGAAATAATTGGCGTCAAATTATTCGTCCAATTACCTACTTAGGCACGCAGCCCCGTGGAGCGCCGCTCTTCGTCCAACCCATCTGTGACCTAAAAGCATGGCGTCAAATGAAGCTGCCGTCGCACTTCGCTGTCTTCCCACCAGCCGATTCCGATTAGAGCTTCGTGCAACTCCTGATTGAACGCATAGGAAATATAGTAGCAGGAGCGAGACTGACCGCTTTATCGCGCGGTGTGGTGAAGCTTCCTATTAGGACCCTTTCCCCCTTTCCCCCCCACACGTAACACGGGAGGGGGGGGGGGGGGTGCCGTGTGCGTAATCAGGTAAATTGAATGCGTAATTTGACCGCCGCTATTTAGATCTGCGTGACCATTTTGAAATGTAGAAACAAATAACTAGTCTTTTATGACAATTGCCCCCAACTTCTCGATATCAACATGGGCCGTAATGTTTGCGACTAAAAAGTTAATCATTGTAATTACGGTGATTCGTGGCATTATTGCTTTGTTTTTTCTCGCAAATGATGCCCACCTGGGCAGATAATTCATCCGCAGTGACGCGACTCACCTAAATTTATAGCAGGCCTTTCTTAAAAAAAAAGAAAAAAAGAGAAGAACATGTTCAAAGTAAAAACAACGCACACACATATAATAGCGTTGTTTACTCCCTCTAACAATGTCATGACCTTGACATTATTGGGTTTCCATTCTAATTTAGAGCTACTAAGTAAGGTTTCGCCTTTATTTTCGTTTTTCCTTCAGTTTATACGAAGAAAAGCATACTACGGAGTTTGCTTCGTACGTATATTTAAAAGTCGGAAGCCCATAACCATTGTTTACAAACTTATCTAAAAGTGTGGATCGCAATTCAGGAGACGTGAGCTATAAAATAACACTGCTGCTCATGCAGCCAGCCTCCTTGCCAAAAGTAATAACGCTCGGGATGGCTGACACGCTCCGCGCAAAACGTGATGAAATTGAGACCTATATTAAGCGGAAGCGTATAGGCCTATAAATAGAGAGAGAGAGATTATTATCTCGGGCCTGGCGCCAAAATGCCCAAGCCTTAGAGGTTCGAAGAAGGCGTGTTTTCATCTTGAGAGTATGACATGTGGGTGGTTTTCATCATCGTATTTCCCACCTAACGTCCGCGGGCACGAACGCTGCGACAGTTTTTTTTTTAGTTTTTTTTTTCATTGTTGTTTCTGCTTATACCTTTACATGTGTGAGCTATCTCTAGGGCGCCGCCATAGGGTTTTGTTGAGCTCGGAGCCGCACACGTGCTTCACGTTGCTTCGGCGCACTCGGGTCATATGCAGAGCAAAACGCCATATGCATATCGCGTTCGATAGCACCCTTCCGCTGCCCTCCGTTAGTCCGCAGGCATCTGTCAGGAACGGAGGGCCGCGTGGGTCCCCTTTTCTCATTTGTTTTCTCAGAGCACAATGGACGAAGGCGTCCTCGTTATCGAC
The DNA here is from genome assembly GCF_023375885.2 of Dermacentor andersoni. NCBI lineage: Eukaryota > Metazoa > Arthropoda > Arachnida > Ixodida > Ixodidae > Dermacentor > Dermacentor andersoni. Next base: position 273,337,579 of record NC_092814.1, read on the forward strand.
CGCGCCGGTGCACCACACCATGTAGTGTAGTAACGCCTGTATTGACAAAGCGATCGGCAACAAATAATAGCCCGAAGCTAAAAGACAAAAAAAAAAAAAAAATAGAGTGGCATGCCGCTAACAGCCGCCGTATCGACCGTGGCCGAGTTCGTTATTAGTCGCGGGACGCTTATGGAGCGGTTGCTAAACGCCCCCTCCCCCTGCCAGTCTGCTATATAGCACCGGCCGGGGCACGTTACAACCGGAGGCGTTTATTGTTTGCAGGAATCGCAATGAGAGAGAGAGAGAGAGAGAGAGGCATCACGAGACGGCGGCGAGACATTCTTGGCGGTGTAGCTGTCTCGGAGACCGCAAAGAATAGGACTGCGATTAGCCCGAAAGTCCACCTGACGAGACGGAAGCGGGATAGGACGGAGCGGGAGTTTCTCGCGGGAAAAGACGATGAATATAAAAACATTGCTCCGGCCAAAGACGGTGATGGGTCTCGTAATCAAGAGCTATAGACTGGAATTCGTGGCACCGAATGAACGCTCCATCGATCCTCGACGATTCGAAGCCAGTGGTATATACCGAATTGCTGCCGTTTGCTTAGAAGCGAACTGTGCCTCAATGAGTTGCTTTATGTCAGGCTTGTTCCCACAGAGCTTGCGCCGACATGTATTTATGTTACTTGCGATTTATGATCAGGCCACATCAATTTGACCGCACGGTCTCTCATCGCGAATATGCATACTACCGTACCGTTCACCCGTTCTGACTCCCACATGCGCAGCATGGCTGTATAAGCTTCTATCGCTGGCTGATTGGACGTTGACGAGTCTCGAAATCTGACAGGATATGACAAACACAAAGAGAGAGAGAGAGAGAGAGAAATAACGCACAAACTCTTGGAGGGAGGGCGGGTTCTCTGGCCAGTGGAATAGCTGATTTCCTACGCGGCGTGTTTTAGTTTGTGAACGAGTCGTGCGAACACGTCGTTCGTGGTAAACTTTATTCTATTATTTCTAACATATTTTTTGAACATGTAACTCTCTCTTCCTTTCTCGTAGAGCAAGGCGCATGTTTCTTGCGTCCCCCCGGACTTACGGGACACGCTTCACCAGCCAATTCGCATCAACTCTGCGGGATTACTGCTTTTCTTGCACCGCCGAGCGGGTGTAGATTGAACGACGAGCCTCTCTATAAGAAAAGTGTTCGCGTCCGCATATTGAGGAACGCATGTTCCCATCCTCATAGGGCTTTGGGGAAGGTCGTTGAGTGCCTTCGCCGCGCGAGAACTTTGGTTTCTGCTATCGCGAACACACTTTAGGCCACGACGCACACTCCAGGAGCGCATGAAAGCAGAATTTTGCTGACGCGGGAACTGCTCTTCACACGAAAACCAAGGTAGCCATAGTAACGCGTGAACGGCTTAAGTGAGATGTCACTGCGGTACGTAGTGTCGCATATCGGGCTCCGCTGTGCCACAGTTCTGAACATTTTTTGTTGAGCAGCAGCTGCAGGACGTCTTTTAAATATCTGCCTCTTCCACTGCAGACCAGTGCTGACGACTGCGTGGTTCCTGCTGTCACTGTCTTGCGCAGCCTTCTTCGGCGTGCAGCTGCACTCCTTCCTGCACGTGCTGCCTCATTGCGCCTCCCCCTGAGGCCCAGTGCACCTGCGCTGCCTGGCTTCAAAGGGATGTAAAAAGAATCCACTGAGGCACTCGGTCCACTTGTGAGCAGCAGCGGCAGGAATCAGGACGTATTTTAAATAACTGCCTTTTCCATTGCAGGTTCTTTTGTTTGTGTTATTTTTTCCCACTTTGTGCATCTACCTGAGGCTGTATGAGGCTGCACTTATACTGCTCACTAGTGTTTCCTTGGGTTATTGCTTGTGCTATAACACGCCTTCAAATGCCGAATCGGCTAAAGAAATGAACAACTTGAATCGCTGCTTAATAATAAACTCGATAACGTTGGTGAAGACCTAGCTTCTAAAATTGCGAAACAGCTTGATGACCAGTTGTCTTGGTAAGCTTACGTGTCTGGCCGACAGTGTACGTTACATGAGTGACCAATACGATAAAGCGGGGACGGCTATCGATGAATTGGTAAATCCAAACAGAGATTTGAGGGCCGAGAATGAAGCGCTCGCCAGGAGGACTGCAGACATCGAGCAATACAGCCGGTTAAATAACATTGAAATCAAAGGCATCCCCTGCACACCATGGCGAGGACTGCACTGTCATCTTGAAAACAATTGCTGAAGTTGTTGAATGCCCCATTTCATCGACAGGCAACGACGCAGTTCACCGTGTCGCCAGCGAGACAGCAGAAAAGAACATCATCGCTCGTTTTTGCTCGCGTGACAGGAAAAATGAATTCCTTCGGAAAACTCGTAAAGGACGTTTGCGTACGTCTCAGATATGTCTGACTTGAAGTAAGGATAGCGCTGTTTACGTCAATGAACACCTTACCATTGACAACAAACGACTATTCGGCAAAGCACTTGCTCTCAGAAAGGAAATGAAATGGCGTTACCTTTGGACCGAGAACTGCCATATCAAAGCGTGCAAGACTGATGACAGCAAAGTCTTCAAGATAAGTGCCGAGTCAGATCTGTGCATCTCCACGTAGATATCAATCCCAACATTTGCCATTCTCCTAATCTGTTCCTGACAACCTCTCTGTATGGCATTGCTCCCAACGGTGGAAACAAAATCGTTGCTCGTTAATTCTAAGTGCTCATTACTACACATCAATGCGCGAAGTTTATGCAAAAACCAAGATAACATTACTGCCTTTATTGATTCACTTGGTCATTCATTTTCATTTCTGTGCATTTCCGAAACGTGGCTTAGCTCTTATGATGGCAACTTATATGGTTTTCGGTCGTTCCATTCCGAATACTGTCACCACATTTCCGATCGGCATGATGGTTCGGCTATTTTTCTATAATCGAAAATCAAGTACGAACGTAGGCTTGGCCTGTGCTTAAACGTATCTAACGGTCAATCAGTGTGTATCTAAACTGGCTTGTCACCTTGTAGTAATCGCAATGGTTTAATCATTGGTTGGATTTATTGCTCCCCATCTTCACCTATTCCTGATTTCTTGCACCTTTCCACAATTCTCCATAACATATCAGCTGTAAATAAACAGATTTTAATAGTTTGTGATATTAACATTAATTTAATGGATACTGATAATAGTTCAGTAATATCATATAGCGATTGTTTTGTTGGACTTGGGCTTGAGTCCTTAATTACTTCTCCTATTCGACTTTCCGCTTCTGGAACTAACACTCTTCTTGATCACGCCTTAAGCAATATCACACCGTCTCCAAGTGCAGGTGCCATTGACATGCCTACCGCAGATCTTCCCATTTTTATTACCTTCGCCACAGAAGAACCTCATTATGACACTAGTTATTTTATTTCCAGCTTCGACCGGGATAACTTTGTTAATACAATAAGTGGTACCAACTAAGCATCAATTAGTACTCTGTCTGATCGTGAAAAGGCGCTCGAAAAATTATCCTCGTTATTTTTGAAAGCTGTGTACCCTAGCACTACAACTGTCAAATGCAAAAAAAAGTTGGTTTCTCCGTGACCCTTGGAAAACAAAATGTTTGTTAACCAGCAAGCGTAAACGATATAATCTTAACAGGAAGGCTAAAAAACAGCCGTTCAATGTAAGTCTAGCACATCGCTACCCGCTGTGGTTGCTCAGTGGCTATGGTGCTGGGCTGCTAAGCACGAGGTCGCGGTATCGTATCCCGGCCCACGTGGCCGCATTTCAATGGGGGCGAAATGCGAAAACACCAGTACACTTTGATTTAGGTGCACGTCAAAGAACCCCAGGTGGTCCAAATTTCCGGAGTCCTCCACTACGGCGTGCCTGATAACCAGATCGCGGTTTTGGCACGAAAAACCCCATAATTTTATAAAAGCCTATCATATCGCTATAAAAAATGCAATACCATGTTGAACAATCAACTGAAGAAATCGAAACGGCTTTATTATGAGAAAGAATTCTACAGGGCTAAAAAATAATCCTAAGAAACAATGGCAACCTTTTAACGACGTTTTGAATACACTCCAGGCTAGTAAAATCATTGATAAAATAACTTATAAACGTGAAACCTGCACTTGATCATCTTGTATAGCCAACGCATTTAGTAATTACTTCTATGAAGTGTACAGTAATAGCCCGATAGCCTCTTCCTATCCGTGTAACAGTTGCAATTATATATTCTTTCTTTTTCCCGTCTGAGCCCATGACGTTTGTTGTGCTATATTAAATCTTAAAAAAAAAAAAAACACTTGCCCGGGTCTAGATAATGCATCTGCCTATCATTAAAACTTGTTGCCCCTTGTATTGCGAAAGCACTGAGCAACATAATTATTCTAATTTTTGAATGCGGTACCTTTCCTAGTTCGCTTAAGAAGGCAAACTTAATTCCTGTCGTGAAAAAAGGTGATAAATCTCTGATGTCTAATTATCACCCGATCTTTATCTTGTCATCCATTAGTAAACTTATCGAGAAATTATTTCTGAAAAGCATAAACAGTTACCTAACAAAGTTTAAATTGTTGAAATCTTGCCAATTCGGTTTCCATCCTGTCAATTCGATCAGCTTAGCTTTTACCGATTACATAAGGTGTTCAATTGACTGCGGTAAATTTGTTGGCTCAGTATTTTCAGATTTTATTAAATCTTTTAAAACTGTTAATTATACTCTTTTATTTATCAAACTGGCATCTTTATATTACAGGTCCAGCTTTAACTTTTCTAAAAAATTACTGACGTGATCGTGAGCAAACGATCTGTGCAAAGGGCGCTTATTTCGAGTCGAAACTTATTTTTCAAGGGGGACCACAAGGCTCAATACTGGGATCCTTGTTGTTTTGCATTTACAACTTACCTTTTGTTCTTAATTTTTCTAATGCTATTCTGTATGCTGATGACACTATTTCATTTCAATGTCAGGTAAGTATTTAACAACTTTACCCTTCAAACTGAACAATAAACTAGCGAAAGTTGTCGAATGGTGTCAGTTAAATCATTTAATTTTAAACACTCTCAAAACTACGTTCATGAAATTTAAAACAAAGCAGAGGACGGTGCCGTGTTTCCGCCAAGTAACCCTCGACAGTCACCTTATTCTTGCAGCGGACTGTGTGTCGTTCCTTGCCAGAAGATTAGATCCTGGTTTGAACTTACTAATCATATTGTATTTGTCAAAAAAAAAAAACACAGCTTCCGGGATAAAAGCACTCATTAAATCACGTGAATTTTTTTCTCAGAACACGCATGATTCTATTGATACTTTGCGTTCATTCACAGTCATATCACCTACGGTGTTGCTTCCTGCGGAAACGCACTAACTGTCACCTCTCGTCTGTTGAACACATACAGAACCAGGATATTCTCATAATCACCAACAGTTCATTTTACTCAAATGCTCTCCCGCTACTCCAAGCTAACTTTATACTACCTGTATCTGGCATGTTTAAGAATCATTTAAGTATTCTCCTTTTTAGATTGCTTAAAAGGCCCCTAACCAGGTCTGGCTATTTTGAGCTGACAAGCGCAGAGCACACATTGCGCGATAACGATCGTGTTTGCAAAGTATTACATTGCTACGCGCCGTGGAAAGACCTGAAATTTCAAACCGAACGCCGTTTTTTCTTCTCCTCGCGGCCGCCGCGGTCCAAGCCTGAGGATGACGTACACCGTACTAGTGCGCCTACGTACGCGTGTTTGCATTGTGACGTCGCTCGTAGTGGCACGTGACTTCCAGAATTATTCAAGGTAACATCTGTTATTTGTGTAATGCATTGCTTGAATAGACGAATCAAAGCTTATAGAAATAATAAAACACACAAACCGAATGTCTGCATGTTTTGTTTTACTTCGCACCGCAGCAAGAGAGATTTACTTCCGTTTCGTCTGCTTGTTCCCACGTCGTGCAGTCGTGCGCGCAGAGACCGAAACTATGTCATTTTCTAACGTGTTCCCGCGCGGGATCATGCTCTGTGATCCGCTTGTGTCTGCCTCAGTATTCGTGTAGCGTAGACTTATATCGCTTGTCAGGTGTCCTCGTGCACAGCGCGCAAAATCGTGCGATGCGCGAAACAATACAATCACAACAGCTCGCGCTCGACGCCGTCAGCGGAAGTGAGCCGCGACGCAAAAAAGCGAGGAGAAAAAAAAAGAATGAAGGCAGGCCCGTGACGTATGCGACACGCGGTCCTCGAGGTCCGGTATGGGAGAAGGCAGGGAAGGAATTTCGCTTGCGGAGGTAAGACGGGTGAGTGGAGAGAGTGTTTCGCTTGGCTGTGTAGCCCGCCTGGTGCAATCATGGTTTCGCGGCACTGAAATATTTCAATCTCGGCTATTAATGAGCGGACTTGAATTTTCTTTTTTTTTTTGCGGCAGAACGCTCCCTAGAGGACACGTAACAACTTCCAGCGTATAACCAAACTTTGTTATGGGGCCTGGTGAAGGGCCCTTTAAGAAACAGCTTGTTTATGAATTTGTGGGCTACAGATTACTCACTAATACCAATCACACTAAGTTTGCCCATGTCTTCAACTTTTTACTACCTAAATTTAACACAAACTATGGAAAAATTACGTCCTCGTTTTCTGCATCAAAAATATGGAATGACCTACCACATTCAGCTTAACTAACGTCATCTTTGAATGTATTCAAACATGAGTTAAAATGCTTGATTTTGTGTAAATAGTATAATCATGCTTTTTGTTATACCTACTTTTTTGTTTCTCTTACAATGTATTGTATTACGTGCATTCATTTGTTTCCCTTGTACTTTTTTAATTTTGCTGCTTTAACCCACGTTTTGCATACATTTTTCTTTTTAAAACCAAGGATCCGTTGCAGTGATTGACTTTGGGACCTTCGTCTGCGCACTATCTGTTACTTATTCATTGTTATTGAATTGAAAATAAACTGAAACTGAAACTGGTGTTGTTGGGTGTGGAGGAGGGGAGGGGAAGGGGGTCACCGGCACTGTGACAGGAGGGGCATATTTAGTCCTCGCTCACACTCAAATTGCTACTCCGCATGCTTTTGGCGCACGTAGAGAAATGAGTCGCTGCGCTGACACTGCCTGGAAGTTATAAAGATAAAGATAGTGCGGCACTCGCGAATAGACGAATAAAAACTTACCTGCAGCTAATACACCCCCAGCGGAAATTGCGCTGGCGGTATGCTAACTCTGCGTCACGGGAAACATTTCTGAAGGAACGAACGGGAACTCAAGATCATCAAAAAAAAAAATGTTGCCTCTGTACAAATCACTTCAAAATATTCATAGACAGCTAATGAAAACTGCTATCTGACAGCCACCGGAGGGCACAGTCGGAGCTTCATAAAGCTGCTCTTAACCCTCTAGGAAAGAGAGAGAGAGAGAGAGTGAAGTTTAATGAGCACCAGCAGTTTAGTCGTCTGGGCCTAGGCCTCCCACGATGGGACGTCGAGGTCTTGCCTCTTCGCCGCTTCGTAGGCCTCCTGGGTAGCCCAGAGTTGGTCGTCGAGATGGGAGCTGCGCAGGGCGGCGTGCCATCTCGATGAGAGGGTCATGGGATTGAGGTCTGGGTATTGATGTTTGCACTCCCATAGCATGTGGGGGAGTGTTGCTGATTGAGTTTTACAGACCTTGCACGTCTGGCTCGGGTAGATGTCGGGGTATAGGGTGTGATAGCATGTGAAGGAGGGGTGTGTATTGGTCTGTAACAGGCGAAGGGTGGTTGCCTGTGCTCTGTTTAACTTGCGGTGAGGGGTGGGGAAGGTTCTTCTTGCGAGGTAAAATGACTTCACAAGGTCGTTGTATCTTGTAATGCCCCAACCACTGGCACGCGTCGGCAAGCTTCGGCGCGCGCCGACAAGCGAACGCTTCGCTTCGCGTTGGTGGGAGGAAGAGGGCACGCAACCACTAGACAGAAGCTCCGACGCGCGCCGAAGCTCGCTCCTCGGCTGCGGCGCACTGTTGCTGGACTATTCCGTCTTCATCCGTCAAAGTCCGGCCTAAAACAGCCTGCTGTAAACTAAGCTTAAAACAATAAGTTGGTGATCTGTATGTGCTTTTAGATATAAAAAACACGTTTGAATAATGAATATACGCCTGCCGCAACAGTTTGTTTTTATTTTTGAAGTAACAATAGTGCACAAAATATCGACATCAACGCTCGCGCGTCGTCTGTCTGCAAGATCGCCTTGCAAACACCTGCACGACGATGCCATATATCAAAAACTGTTGTACCATTTCATTTTTTGGTAGCTTATTGCACAGCCAAATATGTAAGAATTAGGCGTGCAATGTATAACTGAAAAAATCTGTGTTGGAATTTTGCCACGTAGTAGTGACGGTAAATAAATAGTGCCGACTCAATCGCAATGATAGCGGCGAGCAATGTCGGCAATCGTCGAAAATCTCATCTGCGGGTCAAGCGCGTCGGTTTGCATACGTCAGTCGACGAAAGTTACAGCCTATTCGCTGGTGACCGCACGCCTTCCAGTAACTACTACACAATTCGTTTCGCGTATGCAATCAGATTAGCAAGGTTCGTCGACAACAGACACAACCATCGATAACATTGGCGAAACTTCCGATACGTTCAGGCGCATCCTGCACCGAGCGATAACGTTTAACATCTTTTAGCCGGTGAAATACGGTAACCGGATACAGATAAAGCATCCGTGTCAATATAATTATGCTTGTTGGTGCATGAAAGAAACGTGAAAAAGTGGGTTCTGAGAAAATCAGCAAGAAAGAATTGAAACACCTGTAGCACTCACAAAAAATAACTAGAATAGCTAAAATGTATGCAATTCGTATCTTGTCTCCCCCCAATTCTTGGTTCTGTCAAATCTAACCCATGGAGCACCTCTATTATTCTAGGTTGTTTTGATACATCAACACCACATCCGGAGGCCTTCGCATTGAGTGTATTGCTACAAAACATTTTCACAGTGTAAGGGGCATGTTCTATTGTAACTGGTTTCCACATATCAAGTTTGTCTTTCTTTACATTAATGAAATGACATACCGTCAGATAATACAAGCTTGAGAATTAGAGGGCTTTAATAGGAGTATTTCGTTGCCCTTTGCCAAGTCGTACTATTGAAGCGCTTATTCGAATGTATGGGAGCAGCTCATTTGCATAGTATAAGAAATATATAAACAGGTTATTTTCACAATTTATACACTTCATCACCACAAAAAGAAAAATTACAGCTTATTCTTTTCAGCCTGCTATGATGTTTTGACTGAGAAAGATATGTTTAATTTGTTCTGCGAGGCACGCAATAATTGCTGTGGCATATTATTTTATTGCACAACACTGCATAAAGTAGCCAGCCATTATTAAAACTCAAAAGAAATTAATAGCACAATGCATATGATCAGGCACATAGCATATTATTATTGCACTTTCTTAATTCATGCCATTTTTTTAACTGCACAAAAGCTACTGCACTGAAATAGTATACTAGTACATACTTAAAAAGCATGATTTTACACTACAATAATAATCAATCATTCAAATTTTTATTGTAGTGCCCAGGAACAGCTAGAGAGCCTTTGTACTGGTACACTTAACGAGCACTATGTGAGACAAAATGTACAGAAAACATGAATGTAGTAGACAAAAAAATGCAAGATAGAGAAACAAATAGGGAAAAAAGGAAACGAGGAAAAGTAAAAGGGAGTTAATCCTACGTGATTATCTACAGATACACAAAACACAGGAAATGAACTCTGAAGTATGTTTTGGAGTCGAGTCTTATTAGCACAATCTTGTAACAAGCCCAGTGTTACGTTTCGCCTACGACGCGCGGTATAGCCGGCGCGGATGCAACGGACGCCGGGGCTTCGTTCAAAGCGGCGGACATTTTGGCCCGTTCAGCGCTGCCGCAACGCCTCCCCGCCAAGCGCGTCCAGGCATGTTTCAATGCCACGTGTATTTGTGTGTGCGTGTGTGTGTGTGTGCATGTTGGTGCCCACGCTTGTCAAGGCGCGGCAGCCGGGGAGAGGAGCTCCCCAAGTGTGAAGCGAGGAGGTCTGACCGGCGCCGGCCCGGCGGATGCGTCACTACACTCGTCTCAACGTGTCTCTCAGCGTGTCCGTGCCCCGCCATGACGTGCGCCTCTGACGACGCGTTCCTTCTTGCCCTCGACTCCGAGAGTATAAAAGCAGCTGCCCCCGGACGCCGAGAGAGAGGCTCCGATTTCTTCCGTTGAGTAACGTGCTCTCCCGTCTCTCCGCTTCGGTCGACCTGACCGGCCGCTCTTTTGCCATGCTAGAATAAACAAGTTGTTCTGTTAGCAGTCGACTCATGCTTTGCCAGGACCTTCGGATGCTTCCAGTTGTGCCCCAGGCCACCAGGCCAACGCTACCCTTGGGGCTTGCGACCCAGTTCCGGGGACGTCGACCGACAACTTGAACTGGTGGACTGGGCGGAAAAGGCCAAGCAGGCCCAGGGCCTTACTTGAGCCCTAACCCTCAGCCACGTCCCTCTTTACCCTTCCCCCTTTCAATAAAGTTCATCACCACCACCCAGATGCAACAACTCGTGCCAGCGGTGCGATTGCAACAACCGGTGCCAGCGCTGGGATTGCAACACCAGGCAACGAATGTGGAATGCTACCTGGTATACTGTTGCGGCACGAACAAATGCATATGATCAAGAAGCTTTAAGGAATGTATAATGTCATAGACCACCTTATACAGGAACAAATGGTGTGATAAATTAAGTCTTGAATATAGAGGTGCGAGTTGAAGTATATTTGAGAAGGCTCAACTGTGGTCGCCAGAATGGCAAAAGTGGTGCTTTAAGATAGATATAAATTTATTCTGGATGCGTTCAATGAGGTCAGAATTAGATTTGCTCATTGCACCCCCTCCTACAGAGGCATACTCTAGTAGTTGCAGGCACACAGCAGAATTTCAGAAACACAACAGGTGAGTGGAAATCATGCAATACACGGCATGCAATTCCAAGAGCGCGAAGGGCATGTTGTGTAATTATCTATGTGAAGGGAAGCTTAGCATTTTGTCGAAGTACACACGAAGATCTTTCATTTCATTGACCCTAAGGAGTGGAGCATCACGTAGGGTGTATCAAAATTTCACATGGTGCGTTTTCTGCATATAACTTATGCCATAGTATTGGAAGCATTTAAGAGTACTTATTGTTTCTGCACCAGTTTGAGAGTGAAAAAATGTCTTTTTCGAAGTCGATGCAGTGGTGAACACTGTTGACAGTCTGAAATAGCTTTAAGTTGTCGGCACACAAAGTCATGCTGTTCATTTATTAAAATGCTCTTAGCACTAACAGAAAGCGAGGAATCCCATATCGATTCAAACACCTGACGCACTGAAGAGGATAGATATAGGTCGGCAGTTAGTAACTGCACATCTAGCACCTGATTTGTGCATGGGCAATGTTCATGCTACCTTCCGAGTGCTAGAAAAGGTACTAGACTTTAGGAAACTATTGAAGATGCTTGTGAGAACGGGGAACAAGTATGCCTCCATACGTCTTAACCCTTTCAGACACCACTTTATCCCGTTGATTGAAAAGTTGCTTTCACCACATCTCTTGCATCCTCAGAATCGTAGAAAGTGTACAGCTGCAGCAAATATTAAGAATTTTCAATTGTTTAGCGAGTTTTGTCAAGTTTACAAAATTTGGACTCCATGCGAAAACTCACTACAGGAACACAAAATATGAGAACATGTACTAGTTCGTGTTCTGAAAAGCTTGAAAAGCACTTATCCAGCCACTTGAAAATTATGCCTGGTGCACGACATTATAAAAAACAATGAAAGAAGTGAACCCGCTACATACAACATACTGACACAGAGTAAAAACACCCAGCCGTCTACCTTCCCACTCATTTTGTTAAAACATTCTGCACGTTATTCAAAATTGCAGCACAGTTCCAATAATAAGTGTTTCAAGATGTATGAAACACATTTTAAATACCATTACTTTCATCAGTGCTTTTGCTATTGATGCACGCTCCTGCTGTGCACAATTGTGTAGGCAGCGTCTCAAAGGGTTAAGCTCTGCGGAGGAAATACCATCACCACCACAAGAAAGGGAAAGTTTAAGGCAAAGTTTAAGGCACTTCATATATTTGGAAACAAGGTTTTCATTTACTGATAGCATACATTGTGCCAGACTGAGAAGGAAGGTTACTTGAAGCATTTTTCACACCATATAGCAAACAGAAATGTTCTGCAAAGGCATCAGCAGTGTTCGAGACAACACCACTACTTTCATGAAGAAGACATACATCTTTGGCACTCTTTCTAGAAGAGAGAGCCCACAAAGCTCCAGAAATATTTTGAATTATGTGTCACGCTGGCTTCAACACAATCAATGTGGTCGTAGTGATGATTCTAATAATAATAATAATAATAATAATAATAATAATAATAATAATAATATAATAATAATACTAATAATAATCTTAGTGGTAACTTGGCACACTAGACTAAAAAGAAGGCTGATGCCTGTATGTTAGAGCATCTGATAACCACCCATCTAGAGCAGGAATTTGCAGGATGCAGAAGACACTTCCTTCCCCTCCACGTGCACACACACTTGCTCAATAACACAGCACGGCACACACGCACACATTCGACAGGTGCACAACACACAGGAGTGCCAATTCAGTCTGGTTCCAAGAAAGGAGAATCGAAATCGCCAGGGGGGAGGAGAGAAAGCTCTCCATGCCAGATATAATCATGGAGTTGTGGTGTCGGGCCATAGAGGCGCGATGAGGGCTCAGGCTGTGCTGACCACTTGTTCTGACGAACTGAAGAAAGATGAGTGCTGTCCAGAGAGTCGTCAAGCACCCTGCAGTATAGACCAGTGCAATGTTGCGCTGGTATTGCAGGGTGTGCTACTTCAGGGGTTTGAGGCAATCTTCGAAGGCTGGCATGAGCTTGTGACAACCGAAACGACGTGAGTAAAGGGTGCGTATTGTCCGGCGCTGAACAAGCTGAAGTTTGTTAGCGTCGCGAGTTTGGTATGGGAACTATACTGATGAGCAGTACTCAAGTCGTGACAGAATGATAGAAGTGTAGAGTGCTCGGAAAACCTTAGGTCATCAGGGAAGGGAGACACGGCACACAAACCCAAGAATGGGCCGGGACTTACATACAGTGCTGGTGACATATGCGGAAAAGTTGAGAGAAGAGCTAAATGTTACACCCAGAATGGGAAGGACCCGAACAGTATTTATAGAGGTGCCTCCAAGGAAGAAGGTTGGACGTGCAGCAGTTTCGTTGTGGCTGATACGCATGGCAGCACTTTTACGGGGCTACTACAAAGTTTGATATTGTAGGCCCAGTCGTTCACCTTTACGGAATGTATTTATTGTAAGCACATATGCTGTGTATCGGCATATTGTTGTTGTGGAAGTGTTAACTTGTTAATCAAACACATTCTGGGCAGATGCATTAGTAACTTGGTTTTGAGTAGATATTTGTCCTGACTACAATTTATAGTATCGCAGCAAGAAACATTTTAGTAGAAGCTGAAGGGATTCCAGCAGTTTAAGCATACCGACTGCACAAAACACTGATGACACCTTGTCACCTTCCCCCACAATGCACTCACACCATCTACACTTTCCATAAGCAAAAAGTGAGATAAAAAATCAATTACAGTTTCATGGACTCAGTACTTGCTGCTTCTGAAGCGGGCATCGAAGCAGTCGTGGTATACGCTGCTACATGCGTAGGTCTTGCATGATGCAGGTCCTGCTATGCACTGCACACAGGGCACACGTTGCAAACAGATAATTTATTTTTGCAGTGCTCAACTATAAGGACACACTGACTCAAACATGACTGCGTTGTCACGTATGCTTCAGTGCGTCAGTGTTCTTGATTGCTACACGAGCGATTTATCCCCATCTAGCCCAAAAGATGGACGCACTTGAAATAAGTGAGTGAATGAGTACAGTGAACTTGTACTCAACTGGATTCACATGCCGAATAGAAGAGCGCAGTGTCAGCTGAAACAGGCGGCACGGCTGATTATGTAAGTGCTTCCAATAGTTCGGCTACTAGTATATTTCGCTTTCGGAAGTTATCTTTACCGCTGGAAACAGCGCAGAGCTTGCCCCTTAAACTTGAGTCAACCAACACCACAAGAAACACGCCGCGGTTGACCAACCCAACTTCCACACGGTTCATTCACCACATCACACATCACACGAAGTCAGGAGTGCCATATTTTAAATCACTGCAGCACCAAACAAACCTGAAAATTCATTTCCTTCGACAGAGTTCCTCAGGTGAGTTCGTTCACTCACCAGTTACGAACTCGATGGACGCGCTAGGCCTACGCGTAACGTAAACAACATCGGCGATAGGCGAGTGTTGATTATCCAGACTTCGGAGCTCGTAAACATGTTTCCATTCGTTTTGAGCACAACAAAATACACATACAACAAGCACAGACGTTGCGGCAATCATGATTCGGTTGGCTGTTTTAGCAGACGATCGCACTGAGCCCGGCGGAACCCAGCGGGCAAGTTGGATTAGTCGGCGTCGTTCGAAGTCGCTTCGGATCCACGTCGCACTGCCACAACCCACGGTCGTCGGTCGGTCGGTCGTGTCGTTGTCGGCCTACTATTACAACACTGTCTTTCAGGAACACTGTCGCGCGCGTCGTGCGTCCAAAAAACTCGGACGATCGTTGGTGCCGGCGCCTTCGCTTGGGCGGCCATTATAGGCAAAGCAGCCGGAGGCTGCGCAGCCTTCGATTGGTTGACGCCTGCGACGCGTCGCAGCCTCTCATTGGTGCACGCCGGCGCAGCTTGGCCGCGCGTCGGCAAACTTTTAGCATCGGCAGTAGACATAATCGCTGCGCGTCGTTACGCTTCGCCGTGTTCCCGACCGACGCTTTTGACGCTTTTGACGCTTCGGCGCGTGCCGAAGCTTTCTGACGCGTGCCAGTGGTTGGGGCATAAGGCGGTCGCGCCCTGCGGGTGCACCTGCATCGGCTCCGGCACGGTTGACTAGTCCTCGCGCTACGGAGTGTGTAACCTCGTTGAGTTTGGTGAGGTGCGGGTGGACAACGCCGGCGTATGCTTGGATCCCGACGAGGGTGCTTTGATTTTCAGACGAGTGCGGGCTTGTTGTAAGATACGGAGTGCTTGCTGAGAAATACGACCCTTTATGTATTTGTTGATTTCTGCGCGAGAATCGCTCAGTATGGTGCGACAGGCTGGGTCAAGAGTGGCCAGCGCGATGACCACTTCCTCAGCCGTCTCGGCATTTTGGGTAACGATGCTGGCAGCATGTCGGAGCAAGCCGCCTGATGTTGTAACCGCCGCAAAGCGCCGTCCATCTTGCTACTCAGCTGCGTCGACGAAGGTGACGCCCGCGGTGTTGGCATAAACTTTGATGAGGGAGGTAGCTCGTGCCTTCCTGCGTTCTTTGTTGTGGTCTGGGTGCATGTTTTTCGGAATAGGGTCGGCGTGTATCCATTGCTGAATGTCGCGTGGTATTGGGTGTTTGTCTCCGTGTTGACGGTGGTAGATGATATCAAGCTTGGTTAGAATGCTGCGGCCCGTTTCCGTGAGGGTAAGTCGCTCTAGTTGAGATCGACGTTGGGCTTCGATTAACTCGTCTAGCGCGTTGTAGATACCTAATTGTAGTAGAAGTTCCGTGCTGGTGTAGTTGGGTAGTCCTAAGGCCTGCTTATAGGCTCCTCTAATGATGATGCCCAGTTTAGCCTTTTCAGCTTTGTACCAGTTGAGAAAGGGTGCAACGTATTTAATCTGACAGATGATAAAAGATTGGACAAGGCGGATAGGGCTTTCTTCCTTCATACCCCCTCGTCGGTTGGTCACTCGTTTCAGCAGTCTGGATGTATTAGCGGTGTGTCGAAGGATCTTGGAGATAGCCGTAGAGTTAGCTCCGTTGGCTTCTACGGTCATACCAAGAACGCGGATGCTAGGGACCACGGGTATGGGTCTGCCATCCCTCAGCTTGAGCTCTATTTCCTCGTATTGGCGTTTATTTGTGGAGCCCCGTGGGGGGCGTCCACGGAGTGTGGGGCGGTATAGGAGAGGCTCTGACTTTTTAGGTGAACAGCGGAGTCCCGTGCCTTCAAGATAATTTTCGACGACGTCAATGGCGTCTTGTAGGGCAGTTTCGATTTGGCCGTCACTGCCCTTTGCAGCCCAGATTGTAATGTCGTCGGCGTATATGGTGTGTTCAATGCCGTCGAGTTTTTGTAGTTCTTGTGCTAATCCGAGCATAACCAGATTAAACAGTATTGGAGAAATGACAGAGCCTTGCGGTGAGCCCGTGCTGCCGAGGGAGAGTTCCTCCGATCGAATGTCTCCGACCGACAGGAAGGCCTTCCGATTGGATAGAAAGTCTCTTACGTAGTTGTAAGTGTGTTCTCCAAGGTTGAGCAAGGAGATGCGTTCGAGGATGGTGGAATGCCTTATGTTATCGAAGGCGCGCTCGATGTCGAGGCCCAAGATCGCCTTCGTGTGACGGGATTTGCCATCTAGGATTTGATGCTGCAGTTGGAGCATAGCGTCTTGGGTGGAAAGATGCTGTCTAAAGCCAATTATCGAGTGGGGGTAAGCAGATGTGTCTTCGAGGTGAGTGTTTACACGGGTTAGGAGTGCGTGCTCCATGACCTTGCCTACACATAAAATTAGCGATATGGGCCGGAGATTGGCGAGGCTAGATGGTTTACCGGGTTTGGGGATGAGAATTACTTTGGCCGTTTTCCATGTCGGAGGAATCAATCTTTGGCGTCAGCAGTTATTGATGTATTCGGTAAGTTGTTGCATCGAGGGGTCATCTAGATTTCTTAGTGTTTTATTCGTAACACCATCTGGGCCTGGCGCCAAACGGCTGTTCAGCTTGTGCAGGGCCGCATGAATCTCTGCCACGCTCAAATCTTCATCAAGGGCAGCGTTGGAGGTCCCTGTCTATGGCCCGTGAGGTTGAGTGGGCCCAGATGGGATGTACTTTTGACATGAGCTATTTTTAACGTGGTCCTGGTCATGCGTCTTGCTTTCTGTGAATAAAAGCTTGGTGAGGCGAGCTTGTTGATATGAGCGGCTGATGGTGCTATCTATCAAATGTTTGAGAATTTTCCACGAGCGAAGGTGGTGGAGCTGCCCGTCTAGAGAGTGACAGAGCTCTGTCCATTGCTGTTGACTTAGAACGCGGCAGAGTGCTTCAATTTCCTCGTTGAGAAGTGCGACCTTCCATCTGAGTCTTCTATTGAGCCGTTGTCCCTTCCACCTAGAGAGGATGGATGATTTGGCCTAGATAAGGTGGGCGAGTCTGCTGTCCATGCGCTCAGTCGGGGTATCTGTTGTTATAATGCGGGTGGCCGATTTAGTATCAGACAGTAGATCGCATGACCATGATTCTATGTCGGTAATGGGAGTGTCCGTCGTTGCTGTTACACGGCGTTTACGGAACGCACCCCAGTCCGTCCAAGTAAAGTCCCTTGTTCTTCTCATAACGGCTGTTAGGTGTGGGAGAGTAATTTCGATGACAGAGTGATCACTCCCGAGGTCGTGTTGGGTGTTGCGCCAATGGGCGTTGTCTGCGTTTTTTGGTGAAAGTGAGGTCTGGTGTCGTGTCTCGATCAGTAGAAGTTCCGAGGCGAGTGGGGAAAGCTGGGTCAGTAATGAGTGTAAACCCGAGATCATGGGAGTCTTGCCATAAGTTAGGACCTGTAGCAGAGCTGTGTCTGTAACCCCATCCTGTGTGCGGGAGATTGAAGTCGCCTCCGAAGATAAGGGGGCTGCTGCCTGCGATGTTAAGGGCCTTTTTGAAGAGGGTTAGAAATCGGCTATGGCGTTGAGATGGAGTAGTGTAGATATTGAGGATAAATATTCCTTCCCTTCCCTTCGTTTTCTGTGCGGGATGAGCTTAATAAAGAGGTGTTCGATACGCCGATCGTGGAGATCATGTTCCATTGCGGTAATTCTTTTTTGAACGAGTGTGGAGACTCCGTGTGGAGCGTTGTTCGCGGTGAAAAGTTGATATCCTGGAAGGTTGACCGGAGTGTCGTGCGTTTCCTGGAGTAAGATTACGTCGGGTAGACATGAAGTAGTGCGGATGTGTTGACGGAGAACGGGTTGTTTATGGAGGTAGCCTCGGCAGTTCCACTGCCACAATGTTGTGCCACTGTTAGTGTGGGCCATGATGAAGGATAGGGGATGCCACAGGTGGCAGGGTGGCGGCGACGGTTCCTGTGGTGTCCATGGCTACGGCTTGAGCGGTGGAAGCCGTTTGTGTGAAAAGGGTTTGAATATTAGCTTTCATGGCGGTGACTATGTGCATAAGGGCGATTAGAGAATTGTGTAAAGTTTCCACCGTACTTGGGAGCGTTACGAGCATGTCCTTGACTTGAGAGCGTACTTGGCCTTGAGCTCCTTCTTGGAGGGCTCGCTTTTTTGGGGCTGGTCTTGAGAGTTCTTCGTGATGGCTGTTGGTAGCGGGTTCTGGGGTGTTGGGTGTGGGTTGGGTTTTGGTTTGTTTGAGGCTGTGAACCTCCTGGGTAAGCTTTTGGATTAAATCACGCATAACTGCGTTTTCTTTCTTAAGGTGTTCGATATATGTGTTGGGTTTAGGCAGTGGAGGGGATTTTACGTGCCCCTCTCGCGAGACGCCCGTCAGGCCTCTGCGAAGCTCACCTTTTCTGAGGTATATCTGGCTCCTGGAGTCGACGTGGATCTTGATCTGGAACGGCCCGCCCTCAGTCTGGAGAAGGAGCGGAACCGGGAGCGGTGCTTGGTCTCCATGGACGGGAAATCGTCTGATTGAAGGGCTGAATGCTGTGCTACTCGGCGTTCTCCGAGGCGTCTTCGTATAACGTACGGCGTTTTGTATCTGGCAGTACAAGCTTTGTCCGCTGTGGGGTGGGGTCCACCACACAACGTGCACTTGGGTGTACACTGATGATCTTGATCTGGGTTGCGAGCTCCGCAGCCCCGGCAGATTTTGTTATTAGGGAACGGGGAAACGTCCATGCGGTGCCCGAGACGGCCGCAGTAGTAACAGATATCGATCTGCTTGCGGTACAGGGAGCATGGGATTAGTGTTGCGCCATACCGAACCATGTATGGTACGTCAGGTCTGTCGAAGGCAACGACGATGGTCGTGGTGGAACCGATTCGCTTTGCGGCCAGCGCTAGAGGATTACGATCATTTATGATGTTAGCGTCGACTTCTCTGGCGTTATCGGTGAGAGGGATGCCTCTGATGACTCCTTTGGTAGTATTATCTGGGGCGGCTTCGTACGCGCTGACCTCGTGGGTCACCCCGTTGACTTGGATGGACTTGATTCTTACGTACCGGTCCGCATTTTGCGGGCTGGGCGTGCTGATGACCATGATTTTTTGCTGGTTGTTCGAGCAGATTGTGTCGTTTTGACTGTCTTCTGAGCTAAGTTGCGTTGCTTGAAGAATAGCTGCAGTCACTGTAGGGTTTCCAACCTTGGAAATATTGAGTGCTCCGTTGGGTCTGACGATGATCTTGATCCCATTTGCTCGTAGTGGGAGCATGCGCCCGGCCTTGCAAACCTAAGTTCTAACTTGCTGCCTGAGTCTATAGCGAGAGCGAGAGTCTTACGTCCTAGGTTGTTGTTCTTGGGATAGTTTTCGGCCCCGCTGCTCGTCTGGGCGACGGGCGGTACACCGACGGGAACGGGCGGTACACGAGCCCATCTCGACGGTTAGCTCTTCTGGGGAAATATCTTTGCCACATGCTTGGACTTCCATGCTTCGCGGATTCGGCCAGGGGTTTGTGCGTTGTAGCAAAGCTCGCACGGACACGCGCGCGAACGCGCCAGGTAGCCTGGTAGGCCGAGCACCTGGCGCACGCGTTTAGCCGTAGCGCGGCGACGGCGTGCTTGTAACACAAAAGTGGTCGCAGTCTCGGAAAAGTAAATATCCCACCTGGCAACTTTGTATCTACAGAGTCCTGGTGGTCTCACGGTTCGAATGGTACAAAAGTCGGGCTCGTATTCACAGAAAATCGCGACGAAAATATTTCAAGAAGACAGTGCCGATGCGAACTTAAGCTATGGACGTTGCACTTCTTCTCCCCTCTAGGAAAGAAGGAAAAATTAAATCTGCGGTTCCTTTTTTTAAATGAGAAGGCTTTCTGGCTATACTTCTGCTAAATCAGATGAGGTAGATAAATGTAAGCGGTCACACAGGCGGTGACGAAGCTGCTGAGGGCAGCCCCAGTGCACTACAGGATCCCCACTTTTATGAGCTAGCTCAAAGCAATGCCTATATACCGTGTCTAGCCTCGAAAGTAGTGAAAACTAAATATACAGGCGGTTCGTGGCATGGTCCACAACTACGTGCTTGACACCCTGACAGGCACACATGTATTTTGGTTTCATGCAGCCTTGTCTTGCTTCATACCGTGGCGAAAACTACATGTGAGTTGTGATGTATATCAATCTCGTCTGTGGGAAATAGAGCGTATGCTATTATTTTTCTCTTCGCCCTAATTCTAGCGGTAGCACGCTACGCTCGTACACAAAAGCAGAAGCAAAGCAGCTTTCATTCCTTACCATATAACCTGGACTAGCATGCCAAGCCAGTTGCTAGGCTAACCTGTCCCGATACCATAAATCTTTCTTTTTCTCTAAAGCAACTTCCGAAGCTCCCGCGAGATAATAAAGTCCCAGTAACGTGGTTGGCCTGGATACCTTTCATTTTCCAAGGCTGCATGCTCATGGAAATCAGCCAGCTTGTCATGCGGTTCCCATGTAATGTTTTGCCCATCGCCTGGACAGTCACTCGACAACGTGGCGGTGCCACATCCAAAACTTTCGCGGCAACCGAATTAACTCTTTCCATCATGCCATTCCGACACACGACCACGGGACACGGCGTCCTGCCTAGTAAACCATAACGACCAGTGCGAAGGTTCCTGCTGATTATTTCTCTAAGCGTGCGCAAAGCACGATGCTCTTTCATAGCTTAATATGGAAAGCACGGTGGAATAACATCAGTACGTATACGATTGGACTTTCGCAGAATGAGATCACGTTTCACGTTTTCTATAGCTTTACTGAGGAAAGAAGAACAGGGTTTCGGTTTGGCACGCCCCATAAAACGACTTCCTTCCTGCCTGTGATAAAAGAACATAGCAACAGATCCGGAAACGTATTGTGAGACTGCGAAATATCTGCCTGACTTCTCCAGCGGCAGGTATCTATTGTATACGCTCAGGGCAAAGCACGGCGGTGTTTTCAAACCTCGACGTTTTGTGTTTTTCGTGGGTTATAGCTGTACACTGTGCGAGAAAAAAAAATCGAGAACTCCAGTTTGCTTGGCGAAACGACTTTTACGGCTTTGGAGGCCTGTCGTGAAATATTGCCCTGTTGGCGTTGGTTGAAGTGCCACGGTCAAAGACGGAAATAATGACAAGCACAGTCGAGCGTCGTTGCATCCGTACGGTCATGGTGTCCGATTCAAGAGGCCAGTCATATACGACAATTTTTTTTACATTGTCAGCGACGCGTGTGGCGTAGTGCGTAAAGTTAGCTATCATTTTGTTGAATAGCGTTATTTAAAAACACGCAGATCCAACCTTGAAATCTAAATGGCTGAAAAGTCCTTAAAATTGGTCTAAGGGGGTGACTGTCTAAGGGGGTGATCGCATGTCACGGAAACATGCTATAGTATTATCGCTCACGTCCTTGCAACCGTACTACTCACGTGCCTTACTTAGGTATCATTGCGTAGGGGAAAAAGCCATGATTCGGTCATAGCCCTAAGATCCCCGCTAGATGTAACATATACAAGGGAGGCATGTAAGCTTTCTTATCCGTGAACAAATGCAACTTGCGTAGTTACTTATGTCATGTTTTTTATCTTATTGCCCATACACCCTCTGCAACACGCACAAGACGTTTCAAGTACCCCACGTATATGGCTGAGTACCTGATACAGCCTACCCATATTTTTTTCTTTTTTTTTTTTTTGCTGGAATGAGAATAGGAGAGATGCAGTCACCTTATAATGGTGACGGCCACTCATCTTACCATAAAATTATTGATAAAAGTATCGAATAAGAAGTGTCACAGGTTCGGACCGTCTAGAGCGGAGTGAGCTAAAGAGAGTAAACGAAGTCTGCATACTATAGTCCGTTGGCACGCTGGAACATAGAGAGAACACAAACCACAGACAAAACCTAAGAAAACATATAGAAAGAAAATAGGAACACAAACCGCAATCCCTCCTCGAGTACTGTATGCGGCCACCTTGAGTGTTAGCTGTGCCGGATACCACCAGACGAAGTCTCTGCAGGCGTATCTATCTGTACACCCTTGCGTTGTATGTGTTGCCGGCCCGGAATCTGCCGCCTAGTTCGATGGCCCAAATGGAACGTAACCGTCGCGTTGCCCGCTGACTGACTCTTGCTTTACTCCGTGATGCGCACTCTGTTACAGTACTGACCAAATCACGCCAATTGCCCCTGATTCTGCAAGCAGACCAGAAAGCTCTGTATCATATCGAGCGTCTGCACCGCACACCGAATGGCCGAACTCCCTCTAATCGGCTCGTTCACAGCCAGTTCGCTGGGACAAAATGGCGCCAATGTTTATAACCCTTGCTGGCAGTTTTGAAATGCCGGCTTCAGTTACTCTTCCGAAAAATACCAACAAATGTGTATTCCCCATTTATCTATCAATTTCTGAAATAAACAAACAGTCTTCACTGCCTGTTTCGGCGCTATTCCGATCGGACGAGTCACACTTATTCTAGACACTCGGAGATTACCTTCATGTATTCAAAGACCCATTTGTACCTAGCGAAGGCCAAGGCTCTTCTGCCTCTTTTTTTTTGTCATACCATAAAAATCCAATGGCTGTTGCACATACTGCACACAGCCTCATCAACGATTGCCGAGCTGGCAGTGATTGATGGTGGACTGTAGTGCATACAAGAGAAGCTAACAACACCGAAGATTGCCGTTCTTAGTGGTTCTCACGTTGCCCCCAACATACTACAGAGAAGTGACGTTGATGATCCAGTATTGCGCAGCTTTACTGACCCTGCCAGCAAAATCACGTCTCGCGGGGTACCCTTCGTTGGCCTGTGGATATCTTCGCACGTAGAGATCGCCGGAAATGAAGAGGCTGATTGACTGCCTTCCACTTGTGCTCACGACTGTAACTTACCGGAAATTTCGTTTAAGCTTCACGACGCTCGTCTGCTGATTCTTCGCTACCTCCCCGAGCATCACCCCGACCAGTGTGTCGTAAATGAGTCGTTTACTCCCCGTGTTCGTGGGCGAGGCTTGCCTCGTCGCGCTATAGAGAGCTGCTACTCAAGTTAATGTTTGGTTGTGCCCTGGATTGTGAACTTTTACACCAAGAAGAACGTGCGGATCATCCATCGTGTACTGCTTGCTGTTCCTGCGAAACCCTCGAGCAGCTGATAGAGGAGTGTCCTGCTTTCCCTACATGCCGCACGCCGCTGCTGAGAAATTATATTGCCTTCTCAACCTGCGGTGTGCGACCCTCGATGAACACTTCTTTTCGAGAGGTCGTGCAGCGTGACCAGGCTCATCCCACCCTTCTTGCTAGAGTAAACTGACTCAGCTTGCCGGTTGTAGCGTTTTTTCGTTTGTTTGCAAGTTGTACACCTAATAAGTACACCTAATTAACCCACAATCAAGCGGTGCATGAACCCCTAGTGTGCCTGAGGGCCTTGGGTTCTAGGCGCTTTTTATTTTTAGTCAACATGTGTCTGCTCCAGCATACCCTTGTGACTGTGGCGAAATGGATCTTAATAATACCTTCGCCAAACGACGTCGTCGTGCCACGACATTTGCGGCCAGGACGTATGATGCCTGCCTCTCGTGTGTGCCAAGCACACTTCACAGAGACAGCTTATACACCCACGGAAGTGCATGCACGCATTAGAGGTCTTCGTCGTATCGCAGGTTACGATCGGCCAGCGGGGGTAGCGACTTTCTAGCCTCTCCTAGCCCGCTGCGACGAATCGCTTCGTGAAGCCAACAATGCGTCTCCCTCGGACAGACTACCGGCGCCGCAAAGCGAGACACGCTTGGTGGATCGACTGTTGTTAGCTGGTTCGCCGTCGCCTTCACGGACCAATTGCAGCAAAAAAATTCTGGAAAAGGGTGTTCTTCGGCGTTCCCCCACAGACTCCGGTAATCGTCGCGGTCATTTGACAGACGCGGCAGCTAACTGCGGAGTCAGCTCAAGAAACTAGACGTCCCAGCTTGAGTCAAGCGTTACAACCCCTGTCTACGAGGCCCCTCTCCTTTCGGTGTGTTCAGTGAAACAAAAGTGCGGGAGTGAGTGTGTGAACCCTTGCCTTCAAAGGTGGGTTCCTTCGACGACTTTGGACGCTCCGATTGGACAAAGCTTGGACGGCAGTTTCCTGGCCTAGGGTTCCAGGGAAGACAGAGCAGCCGTTTTCGGCTCCTCGGTGTGCTTCGTTTTCAGTCATACTAGACTGATGCAGAGCTTGTGGCTATTCGGGAAGCGATTCGCCACATCTGCGGGGAAAGACCTCAAGAGTGGTGCATTTTCACGGACTCAAAACCCGCGCTGCAAATTTTGGGATGCTTCCTGCGCCACACCGCATATGAGGTTCTGGCACTGCAGATCACCGAGCTACTTTCATGCGCTCAAAAAAAACACCAACGCATAGTGTTCCAATGGATCCCGGGACACTGTGGGCTCAACGGTAATGAGATGGCCGATGCTGCAGCAAGGCGCGCTCTCAGCAATGGCCTGCGAACTGTAGTGCCATTCTCCAGACCGGACATCACATGCCTCCTGTCGGAATTAATGAGGAGTGCGACAAAAAGATACTGAGCCCAGCCAGACGCTCGTCACGTCCGCCTTAAAAGGCTTGATCCCGATATGAAATTTCCTATTCTGCGTGAAATTCCACGCCCTCATACATGCCTGATAGACAGACTGCGATTAGGCGTCGCCTTTACGCGCAAATATTTGCACACTATTGGACGGACAGACTCCCCGGACTGTTCAGTGTGTGGCGCTGTAGAGACTATAGAACATGTGCTCGTGGTCTTCCCTGAGTATGCGCGCGAAAGACTGACAATGGCAGATACCTTGAGACATTTACACAATGGACCACTGTCGGAGTACCTCTTGCTAGGCGCATGGCCACAGAGTTGGCAGACGACAGAGACAATGCGTGCTCTTTCACGTTTCCTAGGTGACACGGGCCTGGACTCACGCCTGTGATACCAGTTGTGTAATGTGTCGTTCAACTCGTTCCTCCCATTATCATCCCCCATTGTGACCTTTTTTCTTCCCCTCTTCCCCTTCACTTACGTAGAGTAGCAGGCCAGATGCTCCATTATCCGGCCGACCTCTCTACATTTTCCAGTCATTAAAATACTTCTTCTCTTAGACTGATGAAATGTAATGTTCTCCACTCTTCAAGTAAATATTGGAAATAAATCCAGTACTCCTCGTTCTCGATGAGAACAAGTTCTTCCCTTCAACAACATCCTTAGCGTGGATTAGTCGGACGGCGGCATGGGCCAGCTACCCCTTTTGACATGCCCGACTCCAAATCTTACACTTATGAAGTCAAGTAGTTTTAAAAAATGCTAGAAGTCATTTCGTTGTGCGCAATGCGCCAGCAGTGTTTCTCCACGGGCCAAAAATGTTCCGCCCTTCCAAGCTCCAGTCGTGGTAGGTACAAGTGCAGCGCAGCCTTCAGAGATTGTCAGGCTGATGAGTAACGACGGCAGTCCCATGAAACATTCTGCAAGACCTTAGGAGCATCGCACAACGAGCACGTCGGTGAGCGCAATAACTGAAGTTTGCATTTGATATAGTTGGTTCGGGCCCCGCTGAGCCGGATGAGGCGAAGGCATGTTTTGTCTGTCCGTAAGCCAGGCAGCTATTCCTGCTTTTCATTAAAGCCAGCAAGTATCCCTCTCTCAATGACAGGTATTAGTAAAAATATTTTCCAGTGCCGCAGAAATGCTGTCGCGAAAAAAATGCGTCCCACCAGTACTTGTCTTACATCCACTACTCATAACAGCCATGCAATACTTTGAACAAACAAACAAACAAACAAGTAATAATAAGTGGATAAATAAATAAGCAATCAAACAAGCAATGCAGCACAATAGTCACGTGCACTCTTCCAGTGCTGCTAAATGTCAGTCCTGCAGATAAACCACTGCGTTTCCACTTACTCTTTCGAAGAGCATTAGATCTTTCATTTCGTAAATTATGCTACATCTGTTACACTGATGTCAGCTACGTTGCTCTTGTATTTTCATCCTCCGCCACCTGGACTAACCCGACCCGAGACAACAGTACTTGTCCGATTGTGGCTTGGCGTCGCATTTACGAAGTCGTTCGCTTTCCGCATCGGACGGAAGAACAGTTCTAAGTGTGGCCACTGAAGCGACGAGGAAGCTATCGAACACGTTCTTTGTCGTTATCACTGAATCAGCGCACACAAGCATTCACTCGCGACAACGCTGGCGCGTTTTGACGACCGGCCACTTTCGAAACAGACAGTCCTGGAACGCCGACCTACACAATCGTCACACCACAAGACAGTGAAGGTACTGTTGAAATTTTCACATTCGCGTAGCCTGTTGGAGAGACTGTAGTTGTCGTGGACTTTCACAACCATCCCTATCCATTTTTTCGTTTCTTTGTTTTTTCTCTCCGCCGTTCTTTCCGTCTTTCATTTGTCCTTCCCTTCCCCTAGCGCAGGGTAGCAAACCAGAATCTTAACCGGCTAACCGCCCTGTCTTTCCCATCCCGTTATTATACATACATACATACATACATACATACATACATACATACATACATACATACATACATACATACATACATACATACATACATACATACATACATACATACATACATATTCTCACATTGCACATGATCTGATTCGTTGTATATGTGGAAAAAGAAAAGCGATGCGCTACGCGCGAACGACGTTGTACACTGTTGCTACCGTGAAAGAAGGCAGCTACATGGCTATGCTGCTGATCTAAGTTGTTTTTGTTTTATGGCCGCTGCTTCCCTGCAGCTTCTATACGAAGTTAACAAGTTCAATATCAAGATTTTAAAAATATAATAATTCAGCCGTCACAAAACTATGAAATGATGACATCATGCAACTGACATTCACGCGAACAATTGTGTACTGTGTTCCAAAGGCGAGCATTAAACTATATTTATGCAGAAAAGCGATGTCTGTTGCTGCAGGTTTTGCGAGTTGTGCAGCAACCACGTCTACATTTTCTTTAGCAATTTGTCGCCTTTCCCCCACCCCCAGTGTAGGGTAGCAAACCGGATGCTGTTGTGGTTGACCTCCCTGCCTTTCCTACCCTTGTTTTCTCTTTCTCTCTTTCTTGTCGCCTTTGTAGTGTTAGAAAAATCTGATCTCATTTCACAGCATATCTCAGATGCCCATGCGAAAAGCTGCTGACAGGCTTGAATCAACGAGAGATGATTTATGTGTCGATGTCGCATACTTCTCCGTAAATGTACGTTCACATGCGTATAGGTCAATACAGTCGAACTCCAATTGTACGAAACCTTACTTTAAGGAATTCTCAATTTTAAGAAATAATAAAAATTCCCAAGATTTTCGAATTGGGTACAATGCATTTACCAATTCGATTACACGCATCTACACGCGAATGGACGGAAAATTGCTTACGCAACAAAGTGCCGTTTCCTTGGAGTCATCAAAGACCGTGATTTGTCTTGGACGCCAAATATTTCATAAATGGAAAAGAGGTTGACTGCAATAGTCCATGTATTCAAGTTTGTCGGCGGAAAGTCTTGGAGCGCATCTGTGCAATCGACGCTACAGCTGTACCGTGCATTATTTATGGGTTTCCTATAAGATACAGCCTGCCAGTGCTGGGAAGCACCAATAAAACGAAGCTTCGCACACTACAGAGTATACAAGCCCACGGTTCTACGGACGTGCCTCGGCCTTCCTAAGTGTGCATCCACAACAGCCGCAATCGCCATAGCGCGTGACCACCCTTTAGCAACGTACATTGCAGTCGACGCACTAAGAGTGCACATTCGACATGTCGCAAGGACGCCATTACACCATCTTGCCTGCCTGCCACCAACTAGGCCGCATACGAGTTTCAGCCGTCTAGTCACTCACGGAGCATCGCTGCCATTGAATTACGTCCGAGCAGCATGGCCTTCGCTGCCACTGTGGTCTCTGCATTCACCTTGAGTATGCCTTACCATTCCAGGCACCAAGAAGAAAACACAAATGCCATTAGCAGCATTGAAACAGGCGGTATTATTGCTGTTAGATGAGGACCGCAGTGACCGCTTACATGTTTACGCCGATGGGTCGGTCATGCACTCCAGTTCAGCTGCTGCAGCATTTGTCTCAGCAAAATCTACAGTGAGAAAATTCGGGATATCGCACTTGGTATCAACGACGTCTGTCGAACTTGCAAGTCTGCGTGCAGCAATTCGATCGATTGATCAGGAAACGCACCAGATTCCAAGGCTGCACTCCATAGTTTGCTCTCTGCATTACACCGAGGACACCACGAACTACTTGTCGTAGACACACGTGAAATTTACAATCGGGCAGTTGAGAAAGGACATGACATTGTATTTCAATGGTTGCCAAGTCATTGTGGTATTCTTGAAAACGAGCAAGCAGATGAAGTCGCTCGATCTTCACATACCGGTGTCGATTGTGTCGCTATCCCGCTGTCATAACCGACGCAGCGGGAAAGCTCCATGCCCTAGCTTGCCCGTGAGCTTACGTTGGTCTAGTGGAATTCGGCAGACATTAAAAACCTACTCCTTTGTTCCCTGGATTCTGATTTGAAGCTCCACCTTCCACATGGCTTATTTCGACGGGAGGTAACTCTCATCTGTAGCCTATGGCTTGGAGTAGCGTTTACCAATGCGTACTTTTACCTCATCGGTATGGCCACAAGTCCGTATTGCGAAGTTTAAGGGTGCAAAGAGACGATAGCGCACCTTCTGTGTGATTCTAGTTGCTTCAATGCACAAAGAAATTTCCTCGGCACCACGCTCGACAAGATTGACAACTGTCCCCTTACGAAAGGCAGAATTTTTAGACCCTGGTCCGAGCCGTCGTCGGCACGAATTGCTTAAAAAGGGCTAGTGTGCTTTTTAAAGGTAACGGGACTAATTGAAATACTATATAATGTGCAAATTGATGCGTTTTTCGTTTTTCCCCTTCTTTTGCTTCACTTGTTTTTTTTAATCTTTTCAGCCCTTAGCCCATCCCCCTGTACAGAGTAGTCAACCGGACACTTAATCTGGTTAATATCTCTGCTTTTCACCTCTCTTCACCTCTTTTCAGCTCTTTTCACCCTTTTCATTCCTTCCTTCCAATTCGATCTTACAAAAGAAAATTGACCATCGGTCCCGCTTTTACGAAGCTTCTCCAAAGTAACTTCTCCAAAATGCACAGTGGGTTATGAGAGATACCCTAGTGGAGGACTTTGGATTAATTTTTTTTCGACCTGGGTGGCTTTCACTACACCCAAAGTGCTGTGCATAAGCGTTTTAACATTCGGTGCTCATCAAAACGCGGTCGTTGTGGGTGAGAACTGAACCCACGACCTCTTTCTCAGCAGCACAACACCATAGTCACTGAGTAACCGTGGCACGTTGCATGAAATGCAATACCTATACCACATTCGGTCACACGGAGTTCTGGCATATCTTTGGAATTGGTCCTGCAAAACTTCTCCATACTCGCTCATGCAGAACGGTCACACGAATCACTTTCCACGGAATAAGTCAATTTACAGCGACCTGGTACTCCATCTGACATTATCAACATATTGTAGCTCATATTTCTCCAGAGACACTGTATGCAATTCACCTATGTCTGCTATAGAGCAAATGATGAGGTAAATTTATATGCTTTCTTATTAAAACCTGTAGACGGTAGACAGGGTTACGAAAACGTTCTCGTCAACGTATGCGAGCCCTGAAATAAATGCAACTAAACTATCCCATATTCAAAGCAGGGACACCGCTTTTACTGGGTAAAGTTAAGCTGCAGAAGAATTTCATTTCGCCCTTAATGGAGGCTGATTAAGATACTTGGCGTCGACAGAGAGCAATGCGTATCGACGAAAGTGCCGTTGAGGGTGCCGAGGCCACTACGAACGAGCTGAACAACAGAAATTACTAAAGCATACTAGCTATTTTCAATTGACGTCACACAGGAATACGGTTAAAGCTCACAAGCTTAACCGATGCACAGAACTGTTCTTACGGTACGTAAGTCTCCTCTGTGCTGCGACCTACCAGAAAATCTTTGCACACAGTCATTCGGAAAACTTTTCCTTGCTCCAATAACGGCAGTATAGCCTTCCGCCAGGTTCTAACTCTGAAATGAGATTACTTCAGAACGACACGCAATCAAGTTTTTAGGCTCGTCCGCTGCTGTAACTCCGTCCATTCCAGAAAAAAAAAAAGTGCCGCATTTGCGGCACTATAAACGTGGCATGCGCATAACGGACCTTCCTGTACTTGATCGCAGGCCGAAAAAAAGCATTTCCCTTTTTCTAGCTCACACAAGTGCGTGCCCAGACATAGTTATCCTGCGCTAAGGCCGCGCAGAGACTGGTTAAAACGCTGCTCCAGCGCTGGCAGGACGACCGATTCGCCGGCACGGTTGGGTTGCTTCGCACTATTTTGGCCAGGCTCTGATCGCAGTCGATGTTGCCGAACCGCGTACAATGGTGGAAAAAGTAGACACACAAACGGGCGAAGGCGAACGAAAAGCAGTTGACGAAATGTCGTAAACAGCTAAAGGCTGTACACGCTCTGTGCGTAGATCGATTCAACGATTTTTCCCGAATCGACTAACCGAGTGGGGAAAACTGACGAGGAGGAGTGGCGTTGCAGCAGAAAGCTACAAACCACGCGTCGTCGATCGCACCATAGCGAAAATGACCAACTCGGCAATATACAGGCGGTGTACGGAATGCAGGATGGGTTCCCGCAGGCACACTGTCTTTCATAATTTTTTGCTTAATTTTCTTTATGCTTTTTTTAATTTTTTGCTTAAGACTCGATGTTACAAGCGTTGCAAGGGCACATTAAAGTCTTTCTTGCCTATTTACCACGTTCTTGTTCTTTGGCGTTTCTAAAATGAACGGCGCCATCTTAGATGAACCAACTAGCTCAATGTCGCACCCTGTCGCTAAGAAACGCATTGAGTTCTGCATGACTAATATGACGTAGAAACATGCGACGCCAGTAGCACGTTGAGTTCACTTGAGAATTGCTGCAAAAGCACAGTGAAAGACAATACGCGAAGTCTAGTGTGCTCTTCGAAATTCATTGAATTTGATATAGAATTAGAGCGACTTCAAGCAATCCGGCGACGTGTCGAACGTAGATACCAACGCACGAAGTCAGTGAACGATCCACGGACTGCTAGACGCCTACAAAAGAACATCCAGCGCCGGTTAGATAAACTGGAGTCACAACGCTGGACTGCTTTCTGTGAATCGAGAGACCCTCGTAAGCCCCTATCGCACTTATTGAGGACGGTGCTAGGGCTTAGGACACCACCCTTACAGCGGTCTCCATTCAAGGCTTTGGTCCTCTTCCAACAGCGACCAGATACTGATGTCGCAGAAGACTTCTGTGCCACGTTATCCGGGCAACTCACAGCTTCCAAAAACTTATCACGTTCCATCAGCTTCCCGCCACCACGTGACCCCTACATGGATCTAATATTTTCCACCCACGAACTCAAGGCGGCGTTAGCTTTGTGCAGACGCACGTCTTCACCAGGACCTGAGGGAATTCCTTACAGAGCTCTGAATCATTTGGGTGAGCAGGCGAAGAGTGTTCTGCTTGAAATGTACAATGAATCCTGGCTAATTGGCACACTTTCCACAAGCTGGAAGACTAGTCGCGTAGTTCCGCTACTGAAGCCTGGCAAGTCTCCGTTGGACTTTTTATCGTATCGCCCGATGGCAATGGCGAGCTGTGTGGGCAAAGTGATGGAGAAGATGATCCTCAGACGCCGAGAGTGGCGCTTGGAATACTACAACGTCTATCCAGATGCTATGGCAGGCTTCTGACGTGGCAGCTCGTCGAGCGATAACGTCGTTGACCTGGTTACCTACGTTCAGCTCTAAAAAGGATGTAGACGTCTCTGCTCTTCTTTGTTTTTGGACGTCAAAGGGGCGTACGACAACGTCACACATGAAGCCATCCTCGCCGCTCTCGAAGAGGTAAGCCTCGGTGGTTGGATGTTTAGATGGATACATAGCTATCTCTCTATGCGATCTTCTTAAAGTGTTCTTAGACAACTAACTCTGCTCCTTTTGCACGAGAGGTACGCCGGCCACGTACATATTTATACTGATGGATCGGCAACTCTCCAGTGTTCCTCTGGAGCCGTGGTTTTCCCAGCGAAGGCCACCACCATCAGTTTCAAGACATGTCACCCAACGACACCGATGGCTGCGGAACTTGCAGCTCTTCGCGCTTCACTTCGTATCGTCAGCCAAGAACAACCTAGAGGATGGTCGATATTCAGTGACTCGAAGGCAGCACTGCAGTCTTTGCTATAAGCCCTGTGGCGCGGACCACACGAACAACTGGTATTCAAGATCAGAGAGCTAATCCATATACCTTGACTGAGAAATGACACCACGTGACATTTCATTGGCTTACAAGTCACTGTGGGGTCATAGGGAACGAACACGCCGATAACGCTGCTCGGTCGGCTCTTCAAGGGGACGAAGAGGAGCCGATACCATTATCAAGGACAGATGCCGCTAGAAAACTTCGAATGCTCAGCCGTGATACCACGTTCTCCTTTTGGAAAGCAGGAAGTTTTCAAAGCAACCGGCTGCACAACCTAGACTCCTCTCTACGCCTTTGCATTCCAGCTGGACTCTGCCGTCGAGAAGCTACCCTGTTTTGTCGAATATGGCTAGGGGTGGCCTTCACCAAGTCTTTTGCTTTCCGAATCGGATGGGCCGACGATGCCTCGTGTGATGACTGTGGTAACGAGGAGACTCTTCAACACCTTCTCTGTGACTGTCCTCGCTATAATTTACAGAGACGATCGCTCGCAATCGCGATAGCGCGCTTTGACCGAACACCTGTAACAGAGGAACGTATTTTAAAATGCCGCCGTCACAAGGGGGGGGGGGGGGGGGCGATCGCAGTAGAGGGCGACGAGGGCATTGTTGCAGTTTTGAAAGGCCAAAAAATTGGACAAGCGGCTGTAGCCTGAACAGATGTTTATAGTGCTGCAAGTGCTACTGTGCTGGGCTGTGACAGTATGCGGCGACAGTGACCGACTGTGATTGTATGTCTATGCTCCTTCCTTTCTTTATCTCTACTCTGCTATACTTTACCTGCCCCTCCTCTCTCTCCCCAGCGTAGGGTAGCAAACCGGATCTTCCCCTCTGTTTAACCCCCCTGCCTTTCCTCTCTCTCTCTCTCTCCGTGAGCACCGAGGAGGGCTACACTCCTATACATTACACCTACCGTGGCGTCCGCCAAAGCGGCGTACTGAGCCCTACGTTGCTTAACCTCACGCAGATCGGTCTCCTTGATCACCTTCCAAACAGAGTTAAATTATCAGTGTGTGCGGAAGACATATGCGTTTGAGCGTCTGGTGTGACACGCTTACAGCTGCGCGAAAGGCTCCAGAAAGCTGCCACTCAGACTATACTCTACCTTCGCAATCAAGGCCTGGCGATTTCATCGTATAAATCTGCACTTGTGGCATTTACGCGTCAGCCCATGACGCACTACAGTGTATTAATCAATGGGCAGATGATACCATTTGTACGTTCTTAAAAATTTTGGGTGTCATAATTGACAGACATATCTCACGGAGCCCCCATGTATTGTACATGAACAAGCTGTTGACAAGCATATGTCACCTTCTGAATTTCTTCGCTGGAAAGACCTGAGGTATCTCTAGAAGCGCTATGCTGCAACAATATAGGGAACTTTTTCTCAGCTTTCTGCGGTACAGCATGCCAGCATTGACTAACGTAAGTAAAACAAGCATACGTACTACCCATAGCGTTCAGGCTGAGGCGCTCAGTATTTGTCTAGGTCTTCCTCGAATTGCGTCAATAGCGGCAAATGCTGCAATCGCCAGAGAGAACCTCATCAAGACCCACACCACAGTTGAAGCACTCAGAGTGCACGTAAGGCACTTTGCCCACACTCCTTACCACCATCTACCTTCTCTACCTACGGAGAGACGACGTACCTCGTTCTGCCGAACGATAACCATCTTGCTTCATACCTGCCGTGAGACCTTCGACTTCTCCTTGGTGCCTCATTCAAACAAAGACCACCCTGACAACACCTGGTGTTCGGATAAAAGCAGATATGTAATCGCTGGCTCTTAAACAGCTTACTTTACTCCTATTAAATGAGAAGTACCGGTATTACACCCACATATACACCGACGGCTTCGTCCTGCTGAAGAGCTATACCGTAGCTGTCATCATTCCTGCAAAAGCCACCACTATAAAGTAGAAAACCTCCCACTTGACAACGTCGACGCCAGTAGAAGTCGCAGCGCTTTGAATCACACTACAATTTATCAATGACGAACCAACAAACAAATGGTCGATTTTTGCGACTCGAAGGCTCCACTAAAGTGTTTAATGTGAGCCTTACGGCGCGGTCTGCATGAACAGTTGGCATTTGAAATCACAGAGGCCATACACCACCTGACTGAGAAAGGGGATGAAATAATTTTTCAGTGGCTACCAAGTCACTGTGCTATCATCGGCAATGAACGTTCTGCTCAAGCTGCTCGCTCACCTCATGCAGAAGGCAACCACCTATCGATCCCGCTGTCTAGGACAGATGCTGCAAGGATGTTCCGCCTACTTGTACACCAATGTACTACATCAGAGTGGAATGAACCACATTTTATCTACGCCCGTTTGTACACCCTGGATCCAACCTTAAGCCTCCGACTTCCACCGAGACTTCCCCGAAGAGATGCGAACGTTTTGTGTAGGCTATGGTTGGGTGTCGCGTTTACCAACGCCTACGTGTTTCGCATAGTGATGGCCGACACCGCAGCATGTGGCTAAGCGGCGACGCGGAAACAATTCGTCACGTTCTTTGTCAGTGTCCGCAGTACAGTGTGCATAGACGAAATCGCTTTCCGTCGTGCTGAACCAGTTGGATGACCAGCTTCTATCGGACGAATTTTGAAACATCGATGCGACTTAACATCGCATCAGAAAGCCGGCAAGCGCTACTGCGCTTCTTGAGAACGACCGGCCTGTGTGAACGCCTGTGAGTGGAGCGCCTTTTCTGTTACCTGTTTTCTTTTTCTTTTCTTTCTTTTCCTTTCTTCTTCTTGTTCATTTTTTTCTACTCTCGCTCTTTGTCGTCTTTAAAACCCCTATATCCCCCATCCCAGTGCAACTCGCATCTGGTTAAATTCCCTGCCTTTCCCGTCTTTCTCTCTCTCTTTCTCTCCACAGCAAAAGAGCGAGCTAAATTTTCGGCGCGCGTGCTACTCAACGCCCACAACTTTGCTGGTGGAAAAAAAGACATAAGTTCCGCACACTTTGATGCGTAATCAAGCACGCGTCCTATACAAAGTCGAAGACATATAATACGCAACGCTACGCCGAAAGAAAGCAGTCGAGAAACACACAGTAACGCGGATATTTATAATGTATTTTCGGCCACGCTACTGAATAGAACTCATCGTTGGGTGGCTCCAAAACACCCGCGATAGACACTGTGAAATTCCACCATCCGTATTCATGCGCAATTGCAATGGTTTCGGATGTTTATGCACATCGTGGTAGCCATAGGCAAACCGTAAGCGCCTGGGCCTGAGCACTTTCGAGTGCACGAATGTTAGTTCTGCACGTATTGGTCAGCACTGCCAAGCTGTACCTCAGATACCCGAGAAAGAGCCACTTAGCACGTGCTGGTGCGCGAGTTGGTTATACATGATTACAACGAAGGCGCCAAATAAAACAACGGACGAAGGAAGGTGACACGGGACAACCACATAGGGACAACCACAACACACACGATTGTGGCTTGTTTTATTTGGCGCCTTCGTTGTAACCTAGAAACGGCATACGGTACAGTTGCATCATCCCGTGTACTGAAGTACCCCAGGTTTTCCCGCGAGCCGCGATCGCCAGTGGGAGCCCTGTTCCCCCAGGAATAAACCGCGCAACGATTTCTGCAATAATAAAGTACCTCCTCCTACTCCTCCTCCTCCTCCTCCTCCTCCTCCTCCAAGAAACATGAAAAGATGAGAGATGGCTGTCAGGCGCTTCTTTAGGTAGCCTACATGGGGACTCCAACAGAGGTCGCGGTCGACAATTGCCCCTAGAAACCTGTGCGTCCTTAGATAAGAGATAGTTTGTCCCTCGATAGATATGGCGTACGAAGTCATTGGCTTCCGGCTAAATGCCACCAATGCACATTTATCTGCCCAGCCAAGATTCACATTGTTATGGAAGCGCTCAGAGCACACGTCAGGCACCTTGCTCGCGCCCCTCTCCACCATCTCGCCTCACTGCCAGAAGACCGCCCACGTGCCTCTTTTTGTCAGACGATACTGCCTTATCCTGTATGCCTTCCATCAGATTACACAGCTGAAGCGAGAGTTTTGCTTCCCCCTTGGTGCTTGGCTCAGCCACAAGTTCGACTGGCAGTACCGGGGATTCAAATGAAGGCACAACTCTCATCGCCAGCTCCCAAGCAACTTTCGTTGCTCTTGCTGTACGAACAATACAACGATCATACCAATATATACACTGATGGTTCAACCACCGTGGACGTTTCTGCAGGATCAGTAATTTTTTTCCTGCGAAAGTCACCACCTTGATGTTCAAGACATGGCATCAAACTATATCGACAGCCACGGAGCTTGCTCCTCTTCGTGGCGCACTACGCATAATTCAAGAGGAGCCACCTCAAAAGCGGAGCATTTTAAGCGACTTTAAGGCAGTTCTACATTGATTGCTTTCCGCCTTACGCCTTGGACGCTACGAACAACTAGTGCTACAAATCCGAGAACTCCTTCATCGCCTCGTTGAGCAAGGACACGACGTCACATTTCAGTGGACCCGCCGTGGTTGCTCAGTGGCTATCGTGTTGGGCCGCTGAGCACGAGGTCGCGGGATCGAATCCCCGCCACGGCGGCCGCATTTCTATGGGGGCGAAATGCGAAAACACCTCTTCTCTTGGCCCTGCGGTGTACCACTCTTTCAAAGACTTCGTCATCTGAGGCGTCATCGCTTGAGCAGGAGTACAACACAGTGTCCACGCTGTCAGCTTGACTAGGAGGGAAATTTCTCTTCCTCGGGCCGGTACCTGCCGAAACAGTCACGTCGCGTCGGCATTCTGCCGACTCCACTTCCATTGCCGTGGCAATGGGAGCGGGGTCTCCCAGTAAAACACGGGAAAAAGCCGAAAATACTGCAGCGCGAAGAAACAGCGGTCTCTGCATGAATCACTTCGTCTTCCTCCAAAAGAACGCAAATAGTATACGAAAGAACGCAAAAGGTACGCAAAGCCGTTCGGAGATTCTATTTCTAAAACTTCCCAATATGGTATACTGTATACATGCGTGCATCGCTATATTCTTTCAGCGTCGATTTCACGCACGTGTAAATATTCGTGGCGCGCGATGCTTATGATATCAGGAAGAACAAGAAGACTTTAAAAGTAAATTATTCGCATAACATAGTCCTTAATTACAAGCAATTTACATTAAACACAACACAAAAGGATATGCTTTAGGTCCCTATTAATGGGTAGCAGTTGCGCGGGCGTATGCCTTTTGTCTATTTTTCAGGCTGTGTTTTATATAAAGAGAGAAAAACGATGCATAGAAAGGCAGGCAGGTTAACGAGAGGTAGTTTCCGTTGGTCACCCAGTACGGGGGGAAGGAGTAAGAGTTCGTAAATGAGATGCCTAGCCACAAACAGTACATCATGGTCCTTTACCCTTGTGGTAACTCAGGCGGTAAATGTATCTGTATAATCGCAGACAACGAAGATAAAGGCTACATGGGGAAAACTTTCTCAGTCCCACAAGAAACTCGTACATTCACGGGACATCAATCGTAACCGAGCCTCAGCGTCTGTTCGCGAAAGCGGCATCAAAACAAATTGACCCCTTTCATGTGCAGATCGGGCGGCTTCATCGGCGTGGTCATTTCCGCAGATGTCGCAGTGTTCCGAAAGCAATAAAAATATCATGTCATGTTCCTTGTCATGGCTGCGATGATGTGCCTGTCGAATTTTTGAGGTGTGCTGTATAAACTTGCAGCAATGTAAGTCCCCAATAGCTGCGGAGCACCTCACCAAGGCGGCGGTACGACCTGGAACGGAGCAGAGAGTGCTAAGAAACTCTAGGTCCGAACAGGCCGCCAATAAAAACTGACCCTTTCAACCTTTAACAGCCGAACTCTGTCGAGTGAGGCTAGCTTAGCAGGACTCTTTGAGGAAATATCAGACATTGTTTGGGATATCATCGGCCTTAGTGAGATTAGAAGAACTGGTGAGGCTAAAACATAGTCAATAACGGTCCCGTCCTCTGCTATAGAGGCCTCCCAGATAAGAATCAATACGGGGTGATATTCCTCATCTATAAAGACATAGCGGGCAACATTGACAAATTCTGCAGCATTATTGGGAGGGTAGTAGTAGTAATCAAACTTAAAAAGAGGTATAGATTAAAGGTAGTACAAGCCTACCCTCCAACACCCAGTCACGATGATGAGGAAGTAGATCAGTTTTATGAAAACGTTGAATTAGCGATGAGAAAAGTGCAAACGCAGTATACAGTAGTAATGGAGGACTTCAATGCAAAAGTGGGGAAAAAGCAGGCTGGTGAACAAGCAATTGGCAACTACGGCGTCGATTCTAGGAAGTTATATGAGAGATGCTGGTAAATTCTCAGAAAGGAATAAGCTTCGAAATATCAACACCTTTTTCAGGAAGCGTAGCAACAGAAAGTGGACCTGGAAAAGCCCTAATAGTGAAACAATAAATGAAATTAATTTCATACTTCCTGTCGATCCCAGCATAGTTCAGGATGTAGAAGTGATAGGTAGGGTAAAGTGCATTGATCATAGGCTAGTGAGGGCTAGGATTCACCTCGATTTGAAGACAGAAAGAGTAAAATTGGTCAAGAAGAAGCAGGTCAACCTAGAGGCAGTAAGGGTAAAATCATACGAATTCAGGCTGATACTTGGAAACAAATACGCAGCCTTAGAACCGAGAGATGAAGATGACATAGAGGTAATGAATGAAACCCTAACTAGACTGGCTTCAGAAGCAGCAATTGAAGTGGAAGGCAAGTCACCAAGGAAACCAGTAGGCAAGCTCTCCCAAATGACAAAAAATGAAAGTGTTCAACTGAAGAGATAAGATAGAATTCGCGGAGCTGTCGAAACTGATCAATAAGGCGAAAATAAGTGATATTCGAAATTGTAACGTGAGAAAGACTGAAGAAGCCGTAAAAAATGGACGCAGCCTAAAATAGTGAGAAGGAAGCTTGGCATAGGACAAACCAACATGTATACTCTGAAAGATAAGCAG
Source organism: Dermacentor andersoni (assembly GCF_023375885.2). Lineage (NCBI taxonomy): Eukaryota > Metazoa > Arthropoda > Arachnida > Ixodida > Ixodidae > Dermacentor > Dermacentor andersoni. Next base: position 273,377,242 of record NC_092814.1, read on the forward strand.
GGTAATATCATCACCAATCTCGAAGGTATAGCAAAAGCAGCGGAAAAATTCTATACTGACCTGTACAGTACCCAGAGGAGTCAGAATACCTCCATTAGAAATAGTAATGAACAAGATACAGAACTTGCTCCTATATCTAGCGATGAGGACAGAAGGGCCTTGTAAGACATGAAACGAGGAAGAGCGGCAGGAGAAGATGGAATAACAGGCGATTTAATCAAAGATGAAGGAGACATACTGCTTGGAAAACTGGCGGCTATATATAGGAAGTGTCTATCGACTGCAAAGGTCCCAGAAAACTGGAAGAATGCAAACATTATACTAATCGACAAAAAGGACGACGTTAAAGAATTGAAGTAATATAGGCCCATTAGCTTACTCCCAGTATTATATAAAATATTCACCAAAATATTCTCCAATAAAGTAAGGGCAACGCTGGACTTTAATACACCAAGGGAACAGGCTGGCTTCAGGAAGGGATACTCTACAATAGATCACATCCATGTCATTAATCAGGTAATCGACAAATCCGCAGAGTACAATAAGCCTCTCTATGGTTTTCACAGATTACGAAAAGGTATTTGATTCAGTAGAGATACCAGCAGTCATAGAGCTATTACGTAATCAAGGAGTACAGATAACTTACGTTAATACCTTGAAAAATATCAACAGAGATTCCACAGCTACCTTAATTCTAAACACGAAAAGTAGGAACACACCTATAAAGAAAAGGCTCAGACAGGGAGACACAATCTCTGCAATGCTATTCACTGTGTTGTTTATGTGTTCTCTTCCGCTGTCGCCGTCTTTATTTGCGGTCAATATGATATGTATTCACTGTGTGCTTGGAATAAGTATTCAAGCAATTAAACTGCGAAGGCTTAGGAGTAAGGATCCCCGGCGAATATCTCAGGAACCTTCGGTTTGCCTGTTCTATTCGGCAACACTGCAGACGAGTTACAACAAATCAGTGATGACCTTAACATAGATAATGTAAGAGTGGGGTTAGATTAATATGCAGAAGACAAAGATTATGATGTATAGATTGGCAAGGGAACAAGAGCTCAGGATCGCCAGCCAGCCTCTAGAGTATGTTAAGGGGTACGTTTACCTAGGTCAATTAATGACAGGGAACCATGATCATGAGAAGGAAATTCATAGAAGAATAAAAATGATTTGGATCGCATACGGCAGGCATTGTGAGCTCCTGACTGAAAGCTTACCATTATCATTGAAAAAGAAAGTGTACAATCAGTGCATTTTACCGGTGCTGACATATTGGGCAGAGACTTGGAGATTGGCAAAGAAGCTTGAGACCAAGTTAAGGACCGTGCAAAGAGAGATGGAACGAAGAATGCTAGGCACAACGTTAAGAGACAGAATGGGAGCGGTTTGGATCAGAGAGCAAACGGGCATAGCCGATATTCTAATTGACGTTAAGAGAAAAAATGGAGCTGGACAGGTCATGTAGCACGCAGGTTAGATACCTGTTGGACCATTAGGCTTAAAAAATGGGTACCAAGAGAGGGGAAGCGCAGTCGAGGACGGCAGAAGACTAGGAAATTAGGAAATTCGCGGGTGCTAGTTGGAATCAGTTGGCGCAGAACAGGGGTAATTGGAGATCGCAGGGAGAGGCCTTCGTGCTGCAGTGGACAGAAAATAGGCTGATGGTGATGATGAATTAAAATTCAGTAAGTCAATTTACTAGCCATTCAAGCGTTACTTTAATCACCCAGAGATATCCCTCTCTGGGGGGCAGGGGCGTAGCCAGGGGGGGGGGGGGGAGGGGGGCTTATCGGGCTTGAGCCCCGCCCCCCCCGAAATTTTTTAGTTTTGTCTATGCACCGCCGACCAATGCAACCCCCGGCGCCGGAAATCATTCTGAATTTTGTCTAGAATGTCTTTTTCACTCTCGAAAAGACATTTCACCGCGAACATTGCGAACTCGGGCTGGATTTCGCGGCAACGCCCATGTACCGGGAATCACATAACCCCAATTAGCCCCATACGAGCACAAAGTTTCAAGGGTGTTTTGATGGCGAACGGGCTAGCCGCGGCACCTCGCGGAGGCCGCGAAATCTACGGAGCGCATGGATGTAAATTCCGAAACTTTATGGGTATTTTCAGTTGCGGAATTTTGTGGGTTTAATGCTGTTATAAACATTTGACGCCAAAGGCGCATTGACTTTTCTAAAGCCTTACATCGGAACATACAACGAGACAAGCCAAATCAACACAATATCAGACAAGTTGACAAAGCACGCAGCGAGGTCCGATGAGACGAAGCGTTGTGGTGGTTCATTTGTGCCGTCATGCCACATATAAAAATACCAACATTCTTTTTCACCTAAGCCAAAGCATCCATGTCAAGACACTAAAGCCAGCCAAGGTAACTACGTTCTTTATTATTTTTTCTGCTTTGAGTTTTATTTGCGCGTAACCATTGAGCCTCTTCAATTTTTTTGTTCTCGTTACCCTACCCGCCGGCTGCCAGAGCCAGCCAGAGCGCATACGTTTTTCTCGAGTTGCTCAGACCACCCCGCGGCGCACTTTAGGGCGCGTTCGGTTTGTTCTGGCCGAGTGGATTTTCACCTGGCAGTGTTTTGGACGCTTTCTGGCTAGCACACGAGAAAAAGAAACAATGGTCACTCGCCGCCATCACTGTGGGGACTCGACAGATTGCACCGCGCTCGCTTGAGCGCAACCTGTCCGGAAAGTCTTTTCTCGCCGGTGTAGGATACCGAGCAGTATGCGTATGGTTTTCGGTGGACCAAGCGTCTCACGTTTTCTTCGATATTCCTTCGGTAGCCACATTAGGCGCCCAAAGTAGGCATTGGATTGTGGCCAACATGCTTTCCTTTGTGTATTGTTTTTTTTTTCATTTCAGTGCTCCGGCCCCACAAAAAAGAACTACATTGTTGCGGCGCAGCGAATGGTCTCATGATGAAAGTTCGATTTCATTACTTCTTTTCCGGAAAGTAAAGGCCCATGGGACGGCTCAGTTGCCGGATACTCTTATTATATTATTGCGATAGCAGTTATATGGACACTCCAGGCGCATTCCTGCCGTCGCCGTCGCCCTCCTGTTCCGTATAAAGTCGAAGGGCGATAACATCGCGACGGCACGCCGCATGCAGCATGTGCGAGTGATTGCGTAAGGGCGGGGGGGGGGGGGGGGGGGGAGGGATGGCGTGGTATGGGTGAGCCGACGATGGTGACTCAGTCTTGTGTGGCCTGTCGCGCGCGATACATCTGGGAGAGGGGAGGGAGGGGGTGCTAGGATCTGTGAATGTATGGTTGCACAACATGTTTATTTGCCTTGTTTGATGCATTATATATAGTGACTTTTTCTTAGACACGTATATTTATTGGAGACTTATACGTATACTTAAATATCTTGTTGCGAGCTATTGTGTATACGTGCAGTGAAGTTTCTTTCAAGTGACACTTTCTATTTATTTTATTTACATCATAGTGCAGGCCATGTGGCCCAACCAGGAGGGGCGAGGTATAAAACTTAGGAAATGAAACATTATAGCAAAAAAACAGCAATGTTGCTCAGGAAATCCTAATGAGTCTGAATTGATTCAGGGGAGTTCAGATGACCGAAAGAGATGAGGTTCCATTCTTCTATAGTTAGAGGAAAGAATAAAATTTAAAGAGGTTTGTCCTGGCAACGTCCCCTTTATCACTTTATCAAGCTGTATCTTCGCGTTTGTATATTTAATTGTATCTTCGCATTATAATGTCCGAGGACAAGTCAAGTGAAAGTGAGCCAACCCACCCGCGCAATAATAGTTCGGTTCATTATGTGCGAGGCATGCGCGTAGCACACGGGCATCTCTAATTTACAAAAGTGACACACAGGTTTGAGGATAAAGGTTGTTTAATGCTCTCATACACTGTGGTGAACATGGTTGCGTGACATAATGGACACTCCAAAAGTTGAACAGCGTGGTGTCGTGAGGTTTTTGACACCTGAAGGTGTTTCCTAAAAAGAAAGTAGTTGTCGTATGGCTGCCATGTACGTTGAACATTGCATATTATTGGCCACTGTGAAGCGTTAGAGCAAACGGTTCGAAGAAGGACGTGAAAGTTGTAAAGACGCTCCAAGACCGGGCCAAAGCAATCGTGCAATCACCCCCAACAAAATTGCAAAGGTTCATGAGCTGATGAGACAAAAACGGAGGATAAGCATAGATGAACTTGCAGAGCATGTGAACATCAGTCACGGTTCGGTTCACGCCATCATTCATGAACATCTCGGTTATCGGCTTTTTTGTGCGCAATGAATGCCCAAGATTTTGAACCACCGCCAGAAGACGGAGAAGTTCGGCGTTGCATTGTCTAATCTGATCCGGTATCACAATGAGTGTGACGACTTCTTGTCTGCAATTGCGATTGGGGAGGAACCATGGTGCCACTACTACGAGCCTGACATACGACGGCAAAGTTTACAGCGGGAACATTCGAATTCACCACACCCAAAGAAAGCAAAGGCCGCCATTTCCGACGGAAAGCAGTTGTTGATTTTTTTTCAATCATCAGTGGCCATTACTGATAGAATTTGCTGAATCTTGAGAGGCTATCAATTGTTTCCGATATGGTGAAGCGCCGGAACGGCTGCGTGTCGCAATCAAGAACAAGCGATGTGGAAAATTTAGTAATGGAGTCATCTTACTCCACGACAATGCCCGTGCCCACGTCGCTGATCTGGTTAATACAAGACTGGTAAAGTTCAAGTGGAAAACGATGCAACATCTGCCTTGCAGCTCAGATCTGTTGCCTTGCGACTTCCACATTTTGGGGCAACCGAAAATACAGCTCAAGGGAAGCCGATTCGTGTGGGTCGATGACGTGAAAGAGTCAGTCGTCGACTTTTTGAAGCAGCAACCCAATGAGACGGGAATCACGCGACGGGTTAGTCAATGGGACAAACGTCTAAATGCTCATGGAGACTACTTTTAAATAAAGTACCCCATTTCTCATATATTCGCATTGGCTCACCTTCATTTTACTTGCCCTCGTATATTTTGCAGAACTCCTGCTTTTTATACGTGCTCTCTGTTGCGACTATAATTTCGGTGCAATTACTCACGATACACGACCGGTGACAGCTGCTCCTGCGTAATACATTGGAACAAATGATAGCGTCATTGAGATTTTTCATTGGCCGTTGCACATGAACAACAACGTAAACACGGTTCTTGAATGACAAAGTTTCATTAACGTATTTGTCCTCAACTTGTTCATTTTAGGGCCTTCACATTTTTCATATCAACGGCATGCACTCCTTTGCTGGTTTCGAACTGATATAGTTCTAAAGTTCGGGTGATGTTTTCTTTATTTATTAAATGGAGAAAAAACATGGAAGCATTGATATCAGTTATATCGGGCAAAATTTTTGGCACATACGGGTATATTCTTTTATGAAAAAATACATATTTTACTTGTTTGGACAGTGCGTAGCATTCAAGAATTCGTTTGCAGCATCTTTGGCAATGCCAATTCAATTATTATTCATGTATTTGATCCCTCGACAAATTGTTTAAGAGGAAGCTTTAGCTCGGGCCCAACTCTAACGCGGCTTATCCAAATACATGTAAAACGAAGAAACGCTTTTCTGAGATAACCCTTGGATCGCTTTTAATGAAATTCATTGTATTTGAGAGAGAAAGTGAAATTCTAGTGTCAGTTGGAAGCGGAATTTCGATTTAGGGCCTGAGTTTTGTTTAAAATAGTTCGAAAAATTCCAAAGCTCAAAAAAAAAAATAGAAGCACGACATTTACAACAATATTATGGCTCTGTATCAAGAACAGATATCGCGGTTCTGTAAACGGCCTCTATTATAACAGTCAAAGCGGACAAATTTAGTATGTTCAATTTTTATCTTACATGAATTGGTTACGTTGTGTACAAGGCTTCAGCAAAAGCCGTATTTCTATAATACTATATTTTTTTTAGATTCATGTGTAACATATCAATTTTGTACGCTATAGATGTACTATTAGATGCAACTCACAGAATTATGATATCATTTTTCATTGTTGAGTTAGAGTTCTAAACTTGATAGTTTCGTTTTCTGAAAATTTGCGATTTTGGCCAATTTTTTTATAAAATATTGACAGCGTAAATGAAAGATTCGAAGCCAGCAGTCACTACAATTTAGGTTTTTCTTTTAAATGCAACAAATATCGTCAAGCTTGGTGCAGCGGTTGCCGAGAAAAACGAATTCTCCTTCTACATGTATTTACCAGATGTGAGCCACCCCCGAACGAAATTTCTGGCTACGCCACTGCTGGGGGAATCAAGGGGAGAGGTTGGATACATTGACTCCCTGCTACTACATCTGAGCCATTTGAGCCATTCCAGCCATTTGAGAGTACATTTGAGACATTTGGCTTGTGCGACTGCAATTGCGATGAAGGCAGGAAGAGAGAAAGAAGAAAAACGACGAAAAGAAAGAAAGCTTTCTTTTTTTTGAACTCTTCCTCATCAACACATTGCTCTTCTCCTTTTCACATGACGGAAAAAGAAGCCTAAAATATGCCGTCTTCGCAGTATTTTTACTGCGATCATTAATTATGACGCGCACTTTAACATCTCAGACCGGTAACTAACAGAATCTAAAATGTTGTGGTTTTTGAATCTTAATTTTTCGTGGAGTCCAATGTTTACCGGACCGGTCGTAAACATTACCATCCAACTTCTAATCCCGAGGTAAACAAAGAAAATGCGGAGGAGTTGGCACCTGTACGTAAGAAAATGCAACAATAAAGAAAAAAAACAGTAAGAAACGTTGTACAGTGTCTCAAGACACATTTTCTTGCTTGACCGCAAGACCGTCTCCTGATATCGAAGGTTGCCCATCTCATTTTCTCGTTCAAGAAAGGAAATTATCGAAGAGAGAAACTATCAGTGCTATTTGCGTTTCTTTATAGTTATTTTTTTTTTTTTGCTTCTATGGGAGGTCTCAGACGCAAGCGATGAGCATACAGTAAATAATGGGAAAAGGCGCAACTACTGCGTATTATCGGCAAAGTGCTTTTCGCCATTAGCTAATGACAATAAGGAGCGGGGAAGACGACGAGCGAACGAATTAGATGAAGTGTCGCCGCAGCGCATGCGGCCTCGAGGTTCCGCTAATTTGAGGCTCTTGAGGGAAAAGGAACACAACATTTTCAATCACCTCAGTGCTTCCGTATAGTATACTATATAACCCACTGCCTCATCCACCTTATCGCCGCCCTCAGTATGTTGCTCACTATATAGCAGGAAACCAAATACGGCATCCTAGCCGATTATCCTATGGTATATAGTTTCCTGCCTTGCACTGCCGCCTAATTATCTCTTTTCCCCGGCTTTCGATTACCCATCATAACCAAGATCATCTACTCAGAGCAGGACCACGGGAGCTCGATAAAGAAGGGATGCTGCAGATGATGCGAAGTACGTGGCTAAATATGGAAACGCGGTGTGCGCTGCGCATACGAATGAAGCGAAAAGGTTTTAGTAAGAAAACCGGGATGAAATCATTCAAATAAACAAAAAAGAGCCCTTTTCCAAAACTCGATCGTTTACCCAGAGAAATACGTGGCCACCAGATTTAATCACGGCGGGGATGGATGCTGTCAAGCCTGAAAATCTAGACTGCCTCATGCGGCGGCATTAGCTCAACCAAATTGACCAAGTAAATGGCAGCGAGGGCGTCATATTCACGCTTCAGTCAGCTGAAAGGCTGACGCTTCACGCTATAAAGCGTAGGCTTTAGCCTCTTTCTTTCTTTCTTAATATAGAAACGGGAGAGCAAGCACCATGCGTCATTGGCACATCAAACATCAAACGCCAGCTGTTGCAAGGCCGAAGAAGGAATTTCCAACAGTGCGCTCCTGCCTCCTTATATTCGAAATTCGTAGAAGATGGGTTTAATTTATCGGACGAGTGAATATCAGTCGCACAGAGGAAAATATCTGTGGCGTGTCACGAAAATCGATGGGAATGGAAATCAGCTGCCTTGAGTAGACGTTATACATTAAGCGGAAAAACATCCAAGTAGTGTTCCTGTACTGGAACTATATTTAACTGGGGCGCTCTTTGCAATATTTCCTTCTCTTTCGGCTGAAATTTTCCCACTTGTGTTTACTCTGGGAAGAAAGATGAACTGAAAAATGCCATAACCTTCAGTTCTTGAGTGAAAGTGGGCATATCCGACAATGGGCTTCTGTCGCTTCTCTAGCCGGAAATACCTCTGGCACTGATTGCAGGGCTATTGTTTAGCGTGTAAAAGCTAAAGGAATATTGTCAATGTAGGTTTACGTAGTGCAAATAGAATACAAGCATCTGGCGTTGCCTGAGCATTTTTTGTTTGTAAGAACTACCAGAAACGTGACAGTTCCAGCTGATGCAGCCCTCAGTGGTTGTGTTTTGCATAACGAAATTGAAATTATCAGCAACAAAAGTAGCTAGCCCCTGCTAAGCGATAAATTCGTGAAAACTTAATTAAAAGGGATGTGATATGGATTTAACTTATTGCACAGTTAAATGAGCAGCGCGGACAGCAACGATCCCGTAGCGTTCACTTCACCACGATTCGTACCTATCTTGCCTGGAGACTGAGGACGATGCGATAATACCTTCAGCTGTAGTAGCTTATATACTGCACTAAAACAAACATATAAGTTTTCGACCATATAACAGATTTCACGAGGGATATACAGGGTATTTTATTTAACGTTAGCAAAATTTTTATAGATTGCTAGTGGCATTTATCACAACTCTATTTATTGAACTAGAATACGCGAAGAACTATACATTAATTGCACTGCAAATCAATAAGCATAAATGACTAATTAAGAAAACCTTACTAATTGACTTTGCAACTAAATATTTTAGTACGTATATTGCAACACACGAATTGAAGCCAGTGATTTCACAAGGCACATCCACTTGGAACGCATTTTGAATCTAACACCAGTTTTCAGATAAGCACAGTCAAACTTGCCGTAAAAATGAACAGTTCCACTTATCCAATGCGTTTTGTCGCGAACACTCTGAACGCATATTTTGAAACTGGTTTCATTCTCAGAATTCGTTCCAAATAGATATGACTTTAAATGTCAACGGCTACAATATGAAAATTGCAGTATGGGACGTAAAGTAATTAGTCTAAAATATAATTAGCAATAATGTGTTAATTAGTCAAATTCTTATGCCTTTTATATCTGCCTCTCAGAATAATTTAGCTCAAGAAGTAGAATTGTACTATATGTCAAAGGTGATTCTTAATAGTTCTGTTAACGATAAAATTAAACACCCTGTATATCTGATGACGGTTATCAAGCAAACGACACAAAGCTTCATCGACCGGTCTTCCGCACACAAACATTTCATTGTATTGATGTTTTCCTACATTATAATAGTGTTGCGTGCACAAAGGCAGTTATAAAAGCATCGGGTCATTTTCAGCACCACTCTGCACAAATGACATTACCACGGGTAGCTTGCGTGTATGTAAGGCATTCACTCGCACCTGCAATTCACAGTTCAAGGTATGCATGTTTCATGAAAAATGAAATTGCTCGGAGCCTCACAACTGCTTTTATACGCGTATCAAATGCATTTCCGATAACCGGATTAGTTTTGAGCCATATATGGATGGTTACTGACAAACTAATTATTGTAGCTCTGCGTATGTCATCCCAGAATGGAACCAAAAACAAACTTAAAGCTGCCTCACACAACATCGTCCACCACAGCGGAACATTTTCCCACGTTATCGCTGCAACGATTAATAAATTATGTATGGAAAGCGAGTGAAATGGTAATCGTCTGCGATTGCCAAGCAGCATGATCGCCTCTAGATAATATGAAAAAAAAGGCCACATAATTCAGCGTTTAATGTAAAATGCAATGAAGTAACTCTCAAAAGCAAGCGAAGCGCATCACATAATAATGTCGCAGATATTCATTGCAGTATAATATATGAACACATTGCAGCTCTGAGGCATCACTAAAACATCATAACATCGGGTCTTTCTACATCGAAACACAATTTGAGCCGCACATTAAGGAGGAAATAAGCCGGGAATGCGCATAGACATGGTGGAATCAAAGTTACACACACACACACACACACACACACACACACACACACACACACACACACACACACGCACGCACGCACGCACGAAGCCTCAATTTGCCGCTTTAGGCTTGGTTCACCATCTTTGTACAATATTTGCTGTGTTAATTGTCCGTATTGCACTTGCGGCCACACGGTTCCGAAAGGCGATTCTGAAACGGTTCTGAAAGATGTCGAAAGGGGTCTAATGGCATCAGACGGAAGGCCCCTCATCGTCCACAGGTCTATGGAAAATTCGAGCGTTAATGCATGGCCCTTTAGACACTTCTTGAATGGACACCAAAGGAAAACAATAAACCAATTTTTACTGAAAAAGTGTTCTTTGAAAACTCTGTTGCCGTGAAATGCACGATAATAGGTCGATTATTAAAAGAGAAAATAAAGCTCAAAGTTTCATTTTTTTTTCATTTTGCGCCGTAACCGCAACGCCAGTACGTCACTGAGACATCACTGATTTCAAAGTATTATTGCAATAGCAATTATATGGACACTCCAGGCGCATTTGTGCTGTCGCCGTTGCCGTGATGTTCCGTGTAAAGTCCAAGGGCGATAAAATCATCGCCAGGCGCCCTACGCTGTCTGTGTCAGTGAAAGTGTACGAGGAGAGCCGACGATCGCGGCTCAATCTAGCACATGTGAAAGGAAGCGAAGCAGGGAGGAAGCGCGCCGTCTTCCGTCGCGCGCGAGGCACCCAACGTTGCGAAGCACCGAGGGGAGGGAGGAGGGCGGCGTTCTACTCCGGCTTCAACTGCGCATGTGGCAGCTGCGTGCGGTCGTGCGGCCATATGTTGAGAGCGATCTGCGTTGGGGGCAGTCTAGGTGCGTTGGCGGCACGCAGCTTTGTGCGCGAAGTGTGTTCTGATACCACCTAGATTAGCTAATCTAGGTGGTATTGTGTGTTCTCGGCGCTCAGTTTGCGTTGAAGCGGTAAACTGCACGAAGGTCACTTCGCTCGCTGCTGCTGCCGCGTTTCCTCACGCCAGCGTTTTGAGAGCGAGTGTCCGCGGTCACCGAGCGTGATCTGTTCATATCTGCTGGGCGCGCCAACACCATGCTTGTTAATTTAGTTAACAACAATATGTTTACAAGTTGATACGGCCGATAAAAGTACTATGTATACTTCGTATCCCTGTCTGCTAATTTGATATTGCAATCGATATCAAATTAGCCTTTCGGGCGAACCCACTACCTTCATTTTTAGTTGAGCCGCGTTGGCTCAGTAAAGGTTCGCGCAACTTGCCATATTCAGTCTTTGGCTCCTTTAGAACTCAATGCAGTCGATCTTTGCCGTTACGGGATCAACTAGGACTTAGCAGACGCCGTCAAAATGCATGACGTCACGGTAAGTTGGTGCGTGAGCTTCAAGGCAGCGTCGCCACCAGTATTTTGTGCGTTTCGTTTTTACTGACTTACCAAGTGAATTGTGGCGGTAAGAGTGGTGCTTTTGGTATTCTGTAAGAGCAATTTACTGATACAGAAGAAAACATTTTCCTTTTTAGTTCCCCTTTAAAGTGGTAAATATTGTCGAAAAAGGGTTGTGGTGTAAATGATTCATTGTAAAATGACTTTATGTGCTTAGGTTTTATTCTGATCTAACTCGGTGTGCACGTTTGTGGCTTCCATTCTCTTCATTGCTGGCTTGCGCTATTTTTAAGCACCGACATCTCGGAGCAACAAACAAACAAACAAATAAACAAACAAATAATAAGTAAAAAATAAACGAATAAGTAAATAAATAAATAAATAAATAAATAAAAGGCGGGTACACGAACATGTCCAGGATTTTGGCATATATAAGCGCACGGTGTCTTCGAAGAGTTGCTTAGTTCCAACAACCATCATCTGAACGTGTTGGCCGAAAACACTATACCATGGCATTGCATCGCTTCAGCCATTACACAATGCCTGCGCAGTCACTGCGCAAGAGGTTTCTGTATTTTTCATATGCGAAACTTCCTCAATGAAGCTGGAAACGAAAGGTATGCGACCACAAATCACGAGCAAATAGAAAATTCAATATGACACAGCTTCTGTAGTTCCTCTCAATATTTATGACGTGCAAGGCTGCTTTGGATTTGGTATATCGAACTTCTATATGGTTTTCTGATACACCTACGCTGACGGATTCCAACCAAATCACAAAATTCTTTCTCAGCCGCAAAGACCCGTAGTGCCAAGTCGTGGCATCGTTCTCTACCTGCGGCAAGTTGTTTTTTTTTTTTCATCCACTTTTTGGAGGACGCTTATGCTTGGCCTTTAAAGTGGAACGCGATAGCATTTAAAGATCCCTGACTGCTTCTCACGTTTCCCGGCAACTGCAGCTTATGTAACCGCAATGTTTACCGGGAGACGCTGGTGGGGAACGCTATGCACGAAGGCGAACTTCCTGGTAGAAACGCGGCCTCTTGCATGTGCCGATCCCTGAGGCTGTGCACAGACGGACCAAAAAAATAAAAATAAAACATTATTTTCAGGTTTCTGGTATTGTTTCGGATTTTTAATATTTCAGCCTGAGAAGATTTAACATAAAAGGCATGCGCTGCCGGTGTTTTGTTTCATTACATTTGTTTGTGGGCTGTCGTTCTCAAAATTCCGAGGAATAACTTTGTCAAGAACATAAAACAAGGTACGAACAACTTTAGTGAAAGAATGCATACGGCGGGCATTACCAAATCCTGAGTGGGAGCTTACCACTGTAGTTGAAAAGATAAGTACACAATCATTGCATTGCACAATCATTGCAACGTATGGGGCAGAAACTGGGATGTTAACAAAGCCCCCAAGACACTACCTTAGGGCAGTCCTGATGTGACTGGGAGAGTGTCCGAGCTATGTTCACCAGTTGTAACGTACTGAGTGCGTTTGGTTAGTTAAGCAATAGTACAGTTTATGAAAATGTCAGGTATGCCAATAATTCTAAGTTTGAAGATTAATTTGTCGTGCGGAACCTTATCGAAGGCTTTTCTGAAATCTAAAAAAATTACATCCATTTGGCCATTATTGTCGAGAGATAAAGCAAACGAATGAATCACTGATGCCAATGGCGTTACAGTCGAATAATCCTTTCTGAAACCATGCTGAAGCTCCGTGAGCACATTGCTTTAAGCCAAGAATTCCTTTATATAGTTTGTCACGATGTGCTCCAAGAGCTTGCAGCATTGTGATGTCAGAGAAATGGGACGATAATTTTGTAATCTTAATCGATCCCTCTTTTCAAATATTGGAACAACTCGGGCCACTTTCCATTCATCGGGCAGTTGTGCCGACAGCAGAGAAACAGAAACAAATCTTACAAGGAAGCTGGCAATAAGTTCAGGATAGCGTTTTACAAAGATGTTTGGGATTTCGTCAGGGCCACAAGAAGCTTTGGTTTTCAGGTTTACCAACATGCTGACAATTCGAGCATAAGAAATATAATCCACATCAAATACCTGTTTCACAGGAAGCATAGTAATGCAACCATCTGACACTGCAAAGAAACTTTGAAAGTACTCATTAAAATGCTGTGTTATGTCGTCGTCATTAGTTATTGGTGTGCCCTCAATTATTATCTGTGAAATCGGTTTCTTTTTTTTTCCTTCGTATCGTTCCAGAATTTTGTGGGATCATTTTTAATAAAGTTAGGCAGAGAGTAATTATAATAGTAACTCTTTGCAGCAGTCACCTTCTGTTCCAAAGAGTTCTGCGCCTCCTTTATTTTAACAGGATTCCCATGCTTCCTTTTTAACCTTTTTACCTTGCGTTTAATATGAATAACATCGCATGTCATCCAAGGTGTATGTTTGCGAACTTTCTTATTTTTACCCCCAGCTCCTCTCCAACGTTACCGAAAGCCTGCAGGAAGCTCGCGCAAACTCGGTTCGCAATTCCCTAGCATATCACGAGAAAAACAAACTCATATATGGCAAGAGATTTCTTCCTTCAGAGCTTCAAGTGGGGGACTGCGTTCTATACGAGACACCCTGGCACCCCAACCGCGGTAAACTCAGTGCAGTAATGGAAGGACCATATGCGATTATACGCAAAATATCTGCTGTAAACTACGAGATCGACCGCAGCGTGACCCCATTTGGTCGCCAGACTGACATCGTTTATGTGGGGAGATTAAGGCGATATCATCCGCCTTTACACCTACGATTTTCTAGGGGGGGAACAGCACCAACACGGTGCGGCGCAATAGTGGTGAAGGAGGAAGACGAGGTTTGCAACAAACAGAGCTTCGCACGACCGCCATGCTTCCTGCGTTAGATATATACGTACATATATATATATATATATATATGTATGTATGTAACGCAGGAAACATGGCGGTCGTGCGAAGCTTTGTTTATATATATATATATATATATATATATATATATATATATATATATATATATATATATATATATACACGTGAAATGTCCCGTCCATTGACCTGTTTACGAGCTGTTCACAGCGCCCATTCAACACGCGAGAACAATGAACTAGCCAGCTCAAAAGCACATGGCACGTCTAGGATGTGTCGAAATCAGTCAGAAAAATATATTAACTATCCGGTGCGGATATATCTGCGGCCAGAATGCAATATACCCGGTCCGGAATAAATTTGCGCGTAGCCTTGGGACCTATAGTCACAAAAATTGTATTACGCACGTGTAATATGCACGACTGACCATTTTTGCGCGGGTCCTTTAATTATAATTGATACTAGTTGATGACATTAGTGGCTAGAGCCATGCAGAACGACAGCCAATGAGGTAATCATCTTACTTGAGAGACGCATTCTGAACGCTCGGCCTCATACCTTTAGCCCCGAAAGCGTGCGCGAAAGTGTCGTACTACTTGGGCATGGTTAAAGCCCGCCAGGTGCAAAAATGTCTTGTTAAAACAACCATGCACTTGTGTATGATCGCATCGGCCCCGGCTATTCATTCGGACCGGGTCAATGTTGCACTGTGTATTATAGGTATGTAAGGTGTCACATAAATTAATAAGCAATTTATTGGGGGATTTTAACGCCAAAATGCAACCCAGGCCGCTATAACGTAAAACTATTCCAAAATTTTCTATTCCAATTCTGCTATCAGCCCTCCACGATTGGTCAAAAACTTTTTTCGACCACCCCCACTTCATCTGTCTGTCACGCGACGTCACGAAAACCGCGATAGCTCCCCATCTGATATGATGTGTACACACTGATTATGCATGATTTGACAGAAAAAAGAAAAACAGTTATTTCTGATTCGACCCCTTTTCGCCATTAGCCCTCGGCTATTGGTAAAATGTTTTCGGGCTGCACCCACTTGACCTGCCTGTCACGCGACGTCACAAAACCGCACAAACTCACCGCGTCAAAGTGACGTGTACGCGATAAAGATGCATTAATATGCCCAACAAAACTGAATTTTCTTCAGAATAGCCGCAGGCTGCCCCGTTCCGAAAGGAATAAAAGATGGCTGCCGCCGATCGCTGAGACGCTGGCTACTCGCACCTGCCGGAGAGCATGGGTGTATTTGCGTATAATAAAACTTCTTGCGTGGCCGTGTAACGCTTTCGAGCACTTTCGGCACGTTTACCACCTCTTTCTGCCAACTCTTCTTTGCTAAGGGTCAGTTTTAGCGTCATTCTTAAGCTTCCGTTGCATGCCGCAGTGATTTTCGACCAGCCACCACAAGCTAAGTAAGGGAAAGTCGACCAATCGCAGACGCCGCCACCACCCTCTGCATCCGGTTATCGATTTTCAGTGCCCTGGCTCGGTCCCATCGAATCCCTCTCCACTTGAGCGTGCTCCACGCCTTTCATCAGCCAATTAGATAAGACAAGCCGCTCAGTGTAGGCAATGCTATTCGGGTTTAAAGCAAACAGAACTGACCTCCTATGGACGAGGAGAGTGTTTGATTGGTCTGTACAGACAACCCTGCGGGTGACGGCCCGGTGCTTGCGTCGGTGGTAACGCAAATTTGACGTCAGGAGATTGGAATAGAAACATATTAGAATAGTTTTACGTTATAGGGCCCCAAGTGGCTATAGCATACTCCTCAGTGGAGAGCTTCGGATTGATTTTGACCTCCTAGGGTTCTTTCACGTGCACGCAATGCTCAGTATACGTGCGTTTTCGTATTCGCAATCCTGCTGCCGTGAGTGAGACTAGAACTCGCGACCTCGTGCTCAGCGGCAAAACGCTATAACCGTTGAACCACCGCGCCATGTGAATAAACAAACCCGCTTTTACTTCCTTTCCTATAACTAGAGGGAGCTTCTAGTATTTGGTTAGCCTGTCGTCTGTTCTTTTGAACACTGGGTACCACGCGCCGTTCTGCATACATTACGTAGTAATAGGTTGTGTATACGAGGGGCTAATAACATGGTAGTGTACTCTACCACCTTACAACGGTAGATCCATTTTTATAACAGATACTGCATGGTTTGTTTACACTGACGTCTTACGTCTTCCTTTTTTTTTTTGTAACACTCCGTAAACGACAGTACGTTATACTATGCGAAGTTGCAATTAACAGAAAGGTACTGCGTCATAGGAGTTTTCCGGACGTTTGTTACGGTTGGTCTGCACAACAGGCAGTGAACGTGGTTCATTAACTTCTCTATGGCCGATGCACTATCATCATTATGTACACTTTGTCGTATTCGCAGGCCAAACTGATTACAGGTCCACTCGAATGTTTACAGCAGCGTTCTTTTTCCTTAGAAGGGCATCATAACTAAGACGAGCAGTCTAAGCGCAAGATCGAAACAACGTGCATTACAGTCCAAGAAATGTGCAAGTTGTCATCTTCGCAGGAGCGCGCATTAAATCGTACGCAAGGAAATTAAAAGAATAAGACACTTACTGGATCGCTGGTTCTTGATAAAGTAGAGGTGAAGCCGCTCCTTTAGCGTGTTCTCGTTCACATAGAACTCTACACGAACCCTGGGAAAGGAGAAACAAAGATGCAGATTCCGTCTTAGTGCATAGTTTTATGTGGAAGTAGGATAAACAGCTCCGATTTGAATTGCGAGATAAACGGAAATACAAAAGCACAAACGCACACGCGCGCAAGCGTTGCCAACATCAATGCCTGTCAAAAGTGTTGGATTTGTTTGCCGTAGAGCAACAGAGGTGACGATTGAGCGAAGCTCTTGGGTTTCAGAGACAATGCTCATGTCCACGGGTATTGCACCGTGCCATACCAAGCAGCAGTTCTCAAATTGCAAATGTCTTCAAAGTACGCCTGTCTTACGTCAACGTTCCACTCAAGCGTGTGTCTATGGACAGATGTGACGGAGATTCTACAATGAGGGACATCTCAGCCGTTGCCACAAGCTTTTCCTGCTTGGGAGACGTTCGAGACCTGTTACTTCGCCATCACCTCAATTTTTTCGTATTACTGATGTGAATTTAAAGAATAGGCGGGTGCCTTTAGTGGAGTAATCTACTCCTCGTCGCAGGGCACACACACACACACAAAAAAAGAAAACGTAGAGAAAGTATTAGGCCCAAACAATGAAATCCTCCTTACGTCAGTAAGGAAGCCTTCATTGCTGTGCGGCCCACCTTATGTCACTCTAAAAGCTTCCCTACTAAGGGGCCCTCTGTGAAGGTTTCCTTGGTGCTTCCTCAGCCTAAGGTTCCTTCGAAGCTACCTTCATGCGTGCTTATGCTGCTCCTGGCTCTGAACTAGCGCGTCACCTCACCGCTGGCCCATGAGATGTTTGCTTGCGCATGCGCGTTGTCGCCCGCCTGCGGAGAAGCGCGAACACGATGCCAGTAGGGTTATTAATAGCCAAATTGGGCTACTTTTTATGCGGGTTGGCGTCGAAAATTTTGGGCTGGCTACATGGCTACATTTGGGCTATTTTCGTCTTAAGGACTTCCGAGTCCCGAGGATCACGTCAACACAGACAAAATTCAGGAACGGTGGTTTATGAAAACGCAAAGCTCATCACTGCTAGAAAGATATGTAGGCAATCTCGAAGGCTGTGTTGATAGGTAATGCCGGCAATCGGAGGATGGCGGTACGTCATGGCTGCCATATTTATACGTCATTCCAGCACTACGCTCTTCTCTTTTTACTTTGGTTTCGGCGACATCTGCTGCCGGTTCATGCGTGGTTCAGTAAGTAAAACATTGAGGCTGCCAGCTGTCGAGTACATGTTCCGTGCCGGCTGCCATACAGCAAACTATTATGTAGACTTGCACAACAGCTCAAGTATTCGCACGCACGCCGTGACGCGTCATTTTCGCCTATTGGTCCTTCAATGTTTATCAAGGGCTCCTTGAAGCCTACTGTTTGGTTATCCCGCAAATCCCACAAATCTCGCATAGTTGCAGCGCGCCCTAGACGATAAAGGATTAAATGTTCTGTTTAACCACACAAAAATCCAAATACCATACCACATCGAACAGAATTATTACTTGTTTCCATTTAGTTCTGGTGAGGGAGAGAGTACACCTGTACGAAAATTAAAAAAAATAATAAAGAAATGAGAATGTGAAGCGAAAATTGAGCGAGAATTATTGGTTAACGTAATTAAATAATTAATTAAGTAATTATTGGTTTGCTGAACTACCCAGAACTATATACTCCCTGCAGCGTACCAAGAACGGTACCACGGGCTTTGCGTAAAGTTTACTGCGCTTAAATCAAATCATGGAAGTCCAAAATCAAGAAAAGGGCTGACAGAAGGAATAGCACACTGTGGTATAAAGTTGGTAAACAGGGATAAGGTGCCTCAGAAAGGCTGGCCAACGTTTCGATAGGACTATCGAAACGTTGGCGAGCCTTTCTGAGGCACATTATCCCTGTTTACAAACTTAATTTCAGGGCATGAAATTCAGTGTATCAGAAATGGTACCTTGGAACTTGTGGGGTCAAAAGCAAAATGATGGGATTGAGATATTAGAAAAATGAAGCGTAGTATAATCACCCAGCGTCGTTATAAATACTGTGCACAGGATGAAAACAAACAAACAAACAAACGAACAAACAAACAAACAAACGAACAAACAAAGAAGCAAACAAACTTCTGAAAACTACTGACAGCGCGAAACGACACGAACGACACAGAAAAGATACACGGGCAAGCCCAGTGTCCTCTCTGTGTCATCCGAGTCGCTTCACGCTGTCAGTAGCTTTCAGTATGGTTCACCAACGTGCCCAACGTACCGTCCTTTTGAAACAAACTTCGCAACCAGACAAATGTTTGCACGAGTTTCGCGTTTAGTCAGTGCATGTGGTAAAACTGGGCTCATCCGAAATCATTCGCGAGAAATCATTCGAAAACTATCAGCATGATAGTTTCGAATAGTTGATAGTTTTGATAGCTTGATTCGCGGAAATATCGGGGGCGTTCGCGCAGCAGGGCAGATGCGAACGACAGGCGCAAACATCGCGCGAGAAAACATCAATATCGGCTCATGCAATGCGAAACGGCTTTTTTGTCTATATTCTGGTCGCAATTCTTGGGAAGCAGCCGTGCCGAGGCACATTAAGACGGGCCACAGAATTCAGAGGGGATGAAATACATGCGCCCTGTAAACGTCAACTTCTTTCGTGGGATCGAATCCCAGCCACGGCAGCCGCATTTCGATGGAGGCCAAATGCGAAAACACCCGTGTACTTAGATTTAGTTGCACGTTAAAGAACCTCAGGTGGTCGAAATTTTCGCAGTTCCCCACTATGGCGTGCCTCATAATCAGCTCATGGTTCTGGCACGTAAAACCCCATAATTTAATTTTGAATTTTAACGTCAACTTCTGAAGAAGCGGGTAAGAAGCCCGTCACTGCGGGAAAGGAAAAGAAGAAAAAAAAGGAAAAATTAAAGGGACTTTCTTCAGCAGCTATCCAATTATAAAAAGCAGACTGCATGTTTCGCTACTCGCTGGGCAGATACAGGTGATCGCAACTACTATCTGTGCTCCCCTGAGGCGTTTCTCGGTGACGCACAAGTACCGCGAAGGATCGCGAATTTTTTTGCTCTCAGTAGTGAACGGCCCGTCCCTGACTACACCTGTTCACCTTTACCTAACACTGCGCTAGTTCCATGTTTTGTTTTATATAATGACTTTCTTCTTGTGCCACTATTCTATTAGAGAAGATTGACGATGCTAAGGACTTTTTCGAAGTATAATTCTATGCAGAGACGCTGAGCACGCGCGATATTCTTTCGTCTCACTTTTTATCTCTTATTCGTTAGAAGTAAGGCGTCAGGGTAAGAAGAGCTTTGCGACTTGAACTGCTTGAATAAAGTACCTCTGTAAAAGCATAACAAAGCAGACTTATAGTGAAAGGCACGACGTCATCAAGTCAACGTCATCGATTCGCGACGCTTAAAAGAAGTCACAATTTTGTATTTCGCAACATAACTTTGGAAGAAGAATGTTGCAGCAAAGAAAGAAGGTAGGGAAGTTAAACTGAAAAGCGCCTGGTTGCCTACACTATACGCTGGAGGGAGGGAACAGAAAGATGATAAGAAGAGAGCAAGGAAGGACGAGGTATATGCGTGAACGGGGGCGGACAGCGCCACGCAGAAACCACAAAAGTATATCCACCGCCTTCTGGGCCGACGATCAGCGGCAGCTGTGTTCCAGTAGCGTATGTATACGGGCAATGGATGAGCGCGTCCAGTCATCCCAATTTATTGGATATAGTGGCTGTATTCGTAAATCAATTCGAGGACGTGGCACAATGTCCTCTTCGCAGTTACAGACCTCGCACGACGCATTGTCCGCCATTCTAATTAGTGCGGAATATAAACTTTCGTGAAGGCAACTTCCAACCACAACCAACCCAGAAAAGGTGCCTCGCGTCGGAATAGCGAAAGGTTTAGTTAGGAGTTAGGAGATCGTGCACTCTGGGGTGCTATGCATCTACAGTACGCCACTCGGCTAACTAGAATGCAAGTGCCAGATGGCGAAGCTGCCTCGCCGCGTCTGTCGCATAAAGTGTAATCGGTACGCAGTGGCATCCTTCACGTGATTTATTTAAACGTCCTGACACTCCCGATGCTCGAACAGCGGGAGTATGAGAGTCGTTTAATTAAGTCACGTGAATGTAGGGAGCTTGCATTCCTGCTGAAACATGAGGACGTCCGGACCCTGGGTGAGACAGCTGCAGCCACTCGGGCGTCTTTTGTTTTTGTTTTTTTTTTTCGCTTTGTTCGCTTTTTTTAAAGAGAGAGAGAGAGAGAGAGAGAAATAACTTTGTGAAACGGACAAAGCTAACCGAGACTAAGAACACACAAACCGAGAGCTTTCAGAGCTGCGGGTGATTAGCCTTCTCGTGAAGGGGCTCACTCCGCTATCAAACTTGACGTTGGGCGCGGCTAGGTGCTTTGCACGGTTCTGCCTAGAACAAGTTCTGAACTACAGAAAACAGACAGGCGTGTTTTCTTCGGCGACTCTATACTTATCTTCGTTGCCTGTTTGTTCGTCTGTAATATCATAATGCTTATTTTATAAAGCGAGAGCACCCAACCAGAAGGCGTGCGATGGTGCCGAAACTGCGATCTTTTATTCTTAGTTAATGCTTGTAGAATGTGAACGTACAACGTGGTCGACTTAGTATTTTTCTAACTTTCCTCAATTTCTTGCAGCTTGTCCCATGACATGCTATTAGAAAATGACAAACGAAAGGTTGTAGACACGCTTCCTAAAGGGGCAATGCTAAACAGTGCACCGCAATAGATGTTGCCAACCACACAGTGCTGTCAGTTCGTAATCCCAGCCAGTTCGTAGTCAGTTTGTAATAGTCTCTCAGTTCATAATCGCACGCTCGTCTGTGCATCCTCGTCCCGGCTGTCTTTCTCTGCAGGGAGTTACCGTAGCAGACGGTGAGGATTTGATAGAGGCCCAATGCTTGTCCTGTATGAGCCGTTTTTACTGCGTGACAGACTGAACGTTGTAAAGTGTCTCATGGCGTGTAGGTGGTTCTTTCTTTCTTTCTTTCTTTCTTTTTTTTTTTTTTTTTTATTGAAGTGAATGTTAGGAGAGGTTGGCGCCTTTATGTGGTGGCACCGGCTACTCCTTGTCACTTGGCAGACGAAACAAATTTGCGCAAAAAGGGAGATAGCGACACTAAATATAACACTCAGTAGAACACCGGATCAGTAAAAAATATACAGTCCAACAGTACATGAGTCGCAAAGTTCTGTGCATGAGTTCAGTCCACGTACGCATATATGAAGTCCGATGTTTTGAACAGCCAAAACACACAACAACACTTGTAATACACTTCAAGTACAGGACAGAATTATACGTATTGCGTAAAAGTTGCGATCACCACATAAACCAACTATGCACCACGAACAACGTTTATGTAACTCATTTAGCGTATTCGGATCATCCAATGCTTAATATTTTCCCAAAATGTTGGTCTCCTCTAAAAACTTTTTCAGAGCAAGAAGCGCTCTTTTTTGAAGGCCCGCAGTTGGCCATGGGCCAAGTATCTTTTTCAGAGTGAAAGGTCTTCTGTCTAATATAAACAAATTAGCTTGCAGTACCGCTCTTTGTGTATCGTATTTCGAGCACTCGAGAAGAAGATGATGCACATCTTCGTCTGGATGTCCACAAGAACACTGCGGACTAGAGACACGTTTTATTCTGTACAAGAAGTGTCTCGTAAATGCAGTACCAAGACGCAGCCGGTGTACTAAAGTTTCAAATTTTCTGTTGTCTCTTAGAGTTTCCGGCATTGTTAAGTTTATATATGGGTCTATTGAGTACAACTCCGAGTTCTTAGTTTGCTGGTCAAACCAGGTAGTTTTGCTGAGACGACAAGAAATCTGTCTCAGGATCAGACGGACTTCACTACGCAATAGGGGAAGATTGGTTGTCTCTGCGTTATTGTGCGCTCGATTCGCAGCTGCGTCCGCTGCAGTATTACCAGGAATATTGCAGTGCCCAGGAATCCACTGAAATGCAATTACGTGGTTCATTGCGCTTGCTTTTGTAAGTTCTTTGAGCGTCTCATACAATATCGAAGTGTTCAAAGAATTTTTCTTATTGCTCTGTAGTAATGTGAGAGCGGCTTGCGAATCGCTAAAGATAACCCATTTTTGCGAATGTTTTTCTAAAGTTATGAAACGCAAAGCACACAGGATTGCAAATAGTTCTGCCATGGTGGAAGATGTCTCCCGGGATAATTTAAATGTTTGCTCTAGCGCTAAGTGTGGAATGACGAATGCTGAAGTCGAGGAATTTTTATGACACGAACCATCTGTATAAACGTGGATGTACTGGGGATATAATGAGTAAATTTGGTAGAGTGCCAGTTGCTGTGCGGCTACTATGA
The DNA here is from genome assembly GCF_023375885.2 of Dermacentor andersoni. Lineage (NCBI taxonomy): Eukaryota > Metazoa > Arthropoda > Arachnida > Ixodida > Ixodidae > Dermacentor > Dermacentor andersoni. The sequence goes on from NC_092814.1 coordinate 273,400,655, forward strand.
ACATGTCTCTCTTAGATATAATCCCGTCAACCGATAACTCTATTTCAGGGTATGTTAACATCCAGGGAGGGTAACTAACATCCACTTTGCATAATTCAAATCTTGGTAATAATGTTTTATGTTCTCGAACAACATCGTGAATTTTGCTTTTGTTTCTTTCGGTGAGCGCGAGGTTTAATGGATGCTTCTCGTGTTGGGTTAAGATGCGATAAATATGTCGGCATGTTTCAACCGTTCGTATGACTGGAAATGGGGGGTGACGAGCTTCAGCAATTACTAAAGAACTCGAGGTAGCCTGCGGAACCCCAAGACACACTCGCAGCCCCCTTGCTAGTAAACGTTGAAGACGTTCCTCAGAAGTTTGCGATAAACCATGGAGAATAGGTGCCGAGTAAGCAATTTTTTGTTTTATGAGTGCGTTATGAACTTGTAGTAGCGAAGAGACTGATCCCCCCCACGTTGTGCCTGCGAGTCGCCGAAGTACGTTTATTACTGCATTGGTCTGTTTTTCAATTGCGCGGATGTGTGAAGCCCATGTAAGTTGGCGGTCAAGAATAACTCCAAGAAATTTATGCTCTTTCACAAACATCAAAGCTTGCCCGTTAAGCCTAAGTTGGAAATTAATCAACTGTCGTCTAGTGAAAGGAAGTACGGCTGTCTTTGCGTATGAAAGACTCATGCCTCTTTCTTTTAAAAAGGTGTCGATGCTATCAAGGCCCTCTTGCAGCGTTGTTTGAATGTCTTGTATATTAGAACCAGAGGCCCATATGCAGATGTCATCTGCGTACAGAGAATACCGTAGACCAGACGGGAGCTTTTGTGGCAAGGCTGCCATGACACAATTGAATAAAAACGGACTAAGAACACTGCCCTGCGGAACGCCCTGCGTGATGCTGTGATAATTACTTTCTCCTTCTATTGTTTCCATAAATATTTTTCTATCTTTCAAGAAGTTTGACACCCATCGCAGCGTTCGACCGTGTAGGCCAAGCTCTAACATACCAGCAAGGACGTGTATGTGACTTACAGTGTCGAATGCTCTTTGAATGTCTAAGAATACTGCTATTGTCACATTTCCGCAGCTTCGTTCATGTTCGACGTATGTGGCAATATCTAATACTGCATCCATTGTACAACGATTTTGTCGAAAACCGGTCATGTGGTCGGAAAACACATGTGTGTGTTCACACCACCATTGCAGTCGACTGTCTATCATCTTCTCCATTAGCTTGGAAAAACAGCTTGTGAGACTGACGGGTCGGTAGGAGTCAAGACAAAGTGGAGTCTTTCCTGGTTTTAGCACTGGAATTACCCGAGCTAATTTCCATGAATCCGGTAGAGTCTCTCTTATCCAGATATCATTAAATATCTCCAAAAGAGTCATTCTTCCTACTGGACCTAGGTTCTTTAACATCACATACGTTACACCATCTGGGCCTGCGGTTGTCTTTGTACGGCATGACGAAAGAGCACTTTTCAATTCATTTAAACTAAACTCATAATCAAGTTGTGGATGTTGTGACATAAAGCACGCACGAAGCTTCTGTTCTGCTAGTGTTGTCGAACTCGCAAATTGTAGGCAAGTAAACGGAATTCCTGGTCTGGATATAAGTTGACAAAATTCGTCAGCAACAGATGTTTCCGGAGTGCTTCGAGCTACGGCAAGGGCTCGAAAGGGATGGCTCTGGGTAACTGGACCACCAAAAGATCGGACAACGGACCATATTCTGGGAACTGGAGTAAACGGAGACAACGACGCGCAGTATTCTCGCCATTTTCTTGTGCCTAATTTTTGTAAGCGTCTGCGCGAAGTTGACTGAACTTTCTGTGCTATCTTGTAGTCGTCCAGCTTTCCACTGCGGCGGTAAGCCCGTTCTGCGCGCCTTCTAATTGCTCTTAGGCATTCATATTCGCCGTCGACTGCAGCGTATTCATTTGGAACAATGACTTGCTTTGTGCAGTTCTTGTAGGACTCATACAATGTATTTGCAAAACTTTGAAAGTTCGGATTTTCACCTAATGAATTACTTAAATGGTGCCGAAAACTTTGCCAATTAGTATACTTTGAGTAGCGGCGGGTCCCTTTACTCCGTATGAGGCGATGTTTGACCAGGATCGGAAAATGATCACTACCGTGCGTTTCTATGTCCGTTGACCATTCAACACCATCAAGAAGGTCTTGGGAGCAGAGCGTAACATCTATACAGCTTGAGTAACGAAACCCCCGCAAGAACGTTGGAGAGCTGTCATTTAACACAATCAGATTACTTTTTTCTGCGGCAGACTCTATAATGCTTCCACGGGAATCATTATATTCACTGCCCCAGATGACGTTATGTGCGTTGAAGTCCCCACAAACCAGCACATGTGAGTTTGCGATACCAAACACATTCACCAAGCTGTCTACTGATATTTTGCTAGAACATTGTAGATAAATACTGATCACTGTGACGCTTGTATTTCTAAAAGATATCTTGCATGCTACGAACTCCGGTATGTTTGAATCGCTCGACTGTATTAAATAGGACGGCAGGTCTTTTCTCACGCATAACATCGCTCTACTACTTCCAGCAATGCGCGATGATTTATATATAACATAGTTCGAAAGACGAAAGTCATCTCGTACGCCTGCTTCCTGTATGCATAAAACAGGAAAGTTATGTTGAGCTAGTAGTTTGCGAAAATCAGCTGACTTATTTCGAAGGCTATTAGCATTCCACTGAAATATGAAAACATTGTTATAACGATTATTCATTGTAAGCCTGCAGTGGAGCTGTTGGTGGTTGTGGAAGCACCAACGATTCCTTTCTTCTTTATTGAAATTAATATTAGGAGAGGTCGGCGCCTTTATGGTGGCACCGGCTACTCCTTGTCACTTGGCAAAGGAAACAAATTTGTGTAAAAAGGGAGAATAGCGACACAAAATATGGCACTCAGTAGAACACCGAATACCCTTTCCCTCACTACAAGGTAAACAATTGGGCACCTTTTTCAAGTTAATCTCACTCCTTCTTTCCTATTCCTCCCTTCTCTTGGTGGTCAGGCTTGTAGCCTTTAAATTGGTGTTTGTAGGTGAAGTCTGCCTGATAAAAGTTTGAGTGCTGGCGTGAATGCCGGTGCTATCATATTTCGAAGTTGTTGGCAGTCAATCAGATCAAAGCCACAATCAAGTGTCTTTGTTAATTGTATTACCACTTTTCATCTTATTACTTGTTTAGGATGCCGCGGTGCGAAATACATAAATCACACAATTCTATTCCCATTGCATTACCACAGCAATTTCAGTCTGCGCAATTTCTCGAAAAGATAGGCCTGTTCCAGTTCTGAGAACCGAAGAGACCAGTTAGAATCAGAGTATAGTGTGAAAGAGACAGTAACAGCAATCTATTAGAAAATATTGCGCGATCATTTGATGGCCGCCGCAAGACGTCGGAGACTGTCTTCATGCAGTGACGGAAGCGGAGTCCGCCGTGGCTAAAACAGGCGCTGGTGTTTTTAAACCGTGCACTACGAACGTATTGGTGTAAAAAATACTGTTGTTATCTCTATAGATGCAATAAATAATAATAATAATAATAATAATAATAATAATAATAATAATAATAATAATAATAGAGAGAATAGCGGCGGTCGATAGAGAGCCGCTACCAATACGAGCTGAAGTGAAATCTATCGCCGTTAATCAGAGTGGCAACGCGTAGCAGCCATCGTGGGAAAGAAGAATGAGAAAGGATAGGGGAGAGAAAAAAAATAACGAATGAGACAGCCAAAAGAAAAGGAAGAACAAAGGCACAGTTTGTTTCTGTGCCTCAGTTCTTTGCGTGCTGCCAACAAAAGCCTTTTCCGTGCTTCGATTGAAGTTTCCAGTCGTGCCTGTATCCTTGCTTGAAGCTTTGTTTTCTTGTTCCTTCCAAATTTGGTCGAGAGGTGGTTCTTTCCTAATTTCCGTCCGCGCAAGAGACAATTCCTGCGGGACCTTAATCTTCAGCCGGGGTTTGCGCGCGGGCAGACGGTAAATCCCGTTTGTTTTTTAACATGAACGTGGGCAAGGAGCGGTGCTCTATAAGCCCTCGTAAAAGGTGACGGAGCAGTGGGCACTGTGCCCGCTCAAGATGACTTTCACTCCCGAGTTTTTGCTCTGGCTGTCTAGAACTACTTTCATTTTTGTCTCTTTCAGCATCTACGTATGCGCGCACGAGAACGCCGCTTGAGCGTCGTATACTTCTTTCACGGCGTTCTTGAGTGGAGATATCGAGCGATACTCTCCTTTCCTCCTGGCTAGTCTTAATTATCAGGGGAACCCGTAAGACACATTACATTTCAAAAATTGTAAGTCATGCATGGATTTAGCGTCCGTAATTCTCTACATTACACGCTACGCAATGGTATACTTAGTTTAGGCTTGACAGACGCGCTTACGTGTTCGCAAACTGACCGGATACATTTATCAAGCGCCAGGTTTCGTTCTTGCGTCTTCATCGCTCAAGACGCAAGTCCTATTTTTTGATGAAACGGAGCCTTGTAATAGCAATACAATTGGCGTGATATAATGTCCCAGGGTGGCAAAAAAGGCCTATGAGGGAGGAAGTAGTCGAAGGCTGAATATTTTTACCACCTGGTGTTGTTTCGTGTGCATTTACACTTAAATGCGCCGACTTCCTTACAGACGGCTCCCATTCTAATGTCAACGCTGCGGCCGAGGATCGACTGGTACCCACACGTAGCAGTGCAACGCAGTAGGCACTGAACTGCTGCGACGGATTAACTGTAAAGTAATTTACACCCCTAAATATGAATAACGGTGTAGATGTGCCTATAACACACATCCTAGACCCAAAAAAGGATATGAAGGCGTGAGTTATAGATACATTTACACCATTATTCACCTTTAAGGGTGTAACTTATTTTACATTGATAGCACGATCTTAACACTTGTGTGTAACGTAATTAATCTTCGCTGTCTTAGAAAGAGAAAAGTGTTCATATTCCTTTTATGAAAAGGAGGCATTAAAGTGTCAACACTGCAGTACACAAAAAGAGAACTACGGATCTCTTGTGCAACAAGTAGTACACAGTTTCATTTCGCTGTTCTGATATTCACGAACAAAAAAAAAAGTGGGCACTTAACATCTTGGAGTCATAATTAGGCTAACAATACCCAAGCGCTTTCCACTTCTGTTGTGCAACCATACACAAACATGATTATAGGTAAGCGACAGCGTGTAATCCAAATTGAATCATCCGTTATAATGCGCCTTTAGCAGGATTTTTTTTTTCTTGTCACTTCCAGCTCTGGCGGTGAGTGGGAGACACTCACACAACCACACAATAACACGCAGAAGTTCATTTATTCATTGAACTTTTCTTAAACAGAGACATGACCAATAGTCACTTTATAAGTTGCTCCTATTCCGGATGAGCGACCTTATTTTTTCGCTTTCAGACAAACAACTGGCGATCTTCGTTGGCGCATGGCTGCAAGTTCTGCCACTGCACGACGCCTCGCTCAATCGCGCTTACACACTCTATATCATGAATTTTAACGAAGTACCCGCCAACGTGTATTAGTCATGCAACCTTCTTCCGCCAAGTACTCGCACTCTAACCAGCCAAATAACCAACCCTTCATTTTTACGCTCACTGCGGTTTGCTTACGATTTGTTTGTTTTACAGCGAAGCTGTATACCTCGACCGTCCAAGGAAATTTTAGTGTCGTTGGGGGAAGAAACAAAAACTCCCCCTACATGGGCCGATCCCGGGCCGACCCGCGGCGGAGGTGAAGCAGGTGTTAAGCACTCCCCATATACGTCGGCCGATCCCGAAGATAGTGCAATGCGGGGCCGACCCGCGGCGGAGGTAAAGCAGGCGTTAAGCACTCCCCATACGTGGGCCGATCCCGAAGATAGTGCAATGCGGGGCCGACCCGCGGCGGAGGTGAAGCAGGCGTTAAGCAGTCCCCATACGTGGGCCGATCCCGAAGATGGTGCAATGCCGGGCCAACCCGCGGCGGAGGTTAAGTAGGCGTTACGCACTCCCCATACGTGGGCCGATTCCGAAGATAGTGCAATGCGGGGCCGACCTGCGGCGGAGGTGAAGCAGGCGTTAAGCACTCCCCATACGTGGGCCGATCCCGAAGATGGTGCAATGCCGGGCCAACCCGCGGCGGAGGTTAAGTAGGCGTTACGCACTCCCCATACGTGGGCCGATCCCGAAGATAGTGCAATGCGGGGCCGACCTGCGGCGGAGGTGAAGCAGGCGTTAAGCACTCCCCATACGTGGGCCGATCCCGAAGATAGTGCAATGCGGGGCCGACCTGCGGCGGAGGTGAAGCAGGCGTTAAGCACTCCCCATACGTGGGCCGATCCCGAAGATGGTGCAATGCCGGGCCAACCCGCGGCGGAGGTTAAGTAGGCGTTACGCACTCCCCATACGTGGGCCGATCCCGAAGATAGTGCAATGCGGGGCCGACCTGCGGCGGAGGTGAAGCAGGCGTTAAGCACTCCCCATACGTGGGCCGATCCCGAAGATAGTGCAATGCGGGGCCGACCTGCGGCGGAGGTGAAGCAGGCGTTAAGCACTCCCCATACGTGGGCCGATCCCGAAGATGGTGCAATGCCGGGCCAACCCGCGGCGGAGGTTAAGTAGGCGTTACGCACTCCCCATACGTGGGCCGATCCCGAAGATAGTGCAATGCGGGGCCGACCTGCGGCGGAGGTGAAGCAGGCGTTAAGCACTCCCCATACGTGGGCCGATCCCGAAATTGGTGCAATGCCGGGCCGACCCGCGGCGGAGGTGAAGCAGGCGTTAAGCACTCCCCATACGCGGGCCGATCCCAAATATGGTGCAATGCCGGGCCGAGGCGCGGTGGAGGTGCGGTTCGCCATTAAGGGGCCCACATACACACCTCCGCTTGTCATCCTTCTTCAGAGAGTTGAAGGGCACTGAGATTTTTTTCCCTCCAGTTTCCATGAAGGCGTCCTCTTTTTCCTCTTTTTCCCTCTTTTCCTCTTTTCTCTATCCCTCTTTTTCTCTTTTTCCGAGTAACCTGCTTGCTCTCTCGCCTTTCTATATCTATACTTTGCAGCCTCCACAACTTCAAGGCAAGGAAAGAGGGCCATTGGTCTGCCTCATTCTTCATGATTCCGGTTCTTTGCTGACACGTATGCCGGCCGGAGAAGCTTCGGTTTCTCCTTCCCGTTGGACACCTAGGCCTTACAGGGTTTTTTTGGTTGTCTGTTTATGTGTTTGTTTGTTTGTTTTGTTTTGTTTTCATTTGCTTCGGTAAGCGAGTTCTCCTATAGGGCCCCCAATCTTAGCTCGAGCGACGTTCTGCGGCCGCACGTGGCTTTTGTCGCACGTCCCGCGAGGGCCGTGCATCTCGGAAAACACGACAAGCCGGACGCCGTTCCTCGAGACCAACCGGGGTCTCTCCAAACGCAGTCATTCGCCTTCTTACGGCCCAGGAAGGCCCTACCGTATATATATAGCGGCAATATCTTTCTGCGACGTTCCGCTGTCGCTTTGCTGCTTATTATTGCATGCTGTGCGGCGAAAGCATGTATATAGCAAGACGAGTCCTGTTTGCTTGCAGAAGTTCCTGAGGTATATGTCATGCTTTATTTGCGCACTTTTCGTTCCCGTGTTTGCACTGAGGGAGCGCAGGGTGGAAGTATGGAGGAAAAAGAAGAAAAAGAAGAAAAATAACCAAATCGCCGAACTACTACAAGGTAAACACTATACCAAATAGACAGTAACGCCATACTTTTGGACAGACAGAATGATACCCGCTGCTCGGGGCTATATAATGGGTCGCATAGTATGCGACGTATATAGCACGTGACGTAAAAGACGAGTGCCTGTTTCAATGAACGCCTCCTGCGGGCTATTATACGCTTGTTCTCACCACGTGCGCGTCGTGTTCAGTGCGGGACTTTACATAATGGCTGAGAAACATTAGAAACCGAACGTGGAGTCCTGTGCATAGCAAATGTTCGGACGCAATCAAAAGGGGAGACTGCCTCGTAACCAACTGGCCTTGAATTGAGAGACGCTCAAGTGCAATTGAATTTATTCAGAAAGGAGAAAAAGAAAGAATGCTAAAATATGGACTAAAGTTCTCGGCTCTTTGTTATCGGCGACAATTAAAAAATATACTCAGGAGTCTGTCATTCCGTGGAACATGTCTGGGCCCGTGGGGTCCTTGTTCCCTTATAACTTTACCGCAGTCACTGCTGCAAGAAGCATGCATCGATGCTATTCCACCACTTGTGACGTAGCTGTTAGGGTCGGCCCTTTATTGGACCTGAGAGACACGGCGAAACCCCAACCCACGCTGATGCGTCCACGCAGGCGATGAAGATGAAGGGAACACTTATGCTGATGATAATATACAAATGAGGAAAAAGTGCATAAGCATGCCTACAATATATATATATATATATATATATATATATATATATATATATATATATATATATATATATATATATATATCACTGTATTATTTTAAGGTAATGAAACTTGAAATCATCTGACGAAAGGGGTTAACCGAGGGGCCCGATTTTTCATTAGTCCTATCATAGGAAGCCAACAAACACTGACACCGAGGACAACATAGGGGAAATTACTTGTGCATAACAAATGAAATAAAGAAACTATAAATTAATGGAAATGAAAGTGGATGAAAAAACAACTTGACGCAGGTGGAGAACGATCCCACTACTTTCGCATTTCGTGTGCGATGCTCTACCAATTGAGCAACCGCGGCGCCATTTCCCCATCCACTTTCTTGGGTATTTATGTTTCCTAGTAGAACCCTGGGAGCATTAGCCAGCGCCACCACTCACAGACCTTGGCGGCGGATGTGGAACATCCTTTCTGCCGCAGGCGTCACGAGGACGTGATCTTTTTTGGGTGAAGGCAACCGGTGAAACCAAGAAAGTGGATGGGGAAACGGTGCCACGGTTGCTGAATTGGTAGAGCATCGCACGCGAAATGCGAAGGTTGTGGGATCGTTCCCCACATGCGGCAAGCTGTTTTTTTTCATCCACATTCATTTCCATTTATTTCTCGCTTCTTCATTTCATTTGTTAAGCACAAGTAATTTCCCCTATGTTGTCCTCGGTGTCAGTGTTTGTTGGCTTCCTATGATATGACTTTTAAAATCACGTGTGTCATATAGCGCAAATCTACTCAACGAGCTCGATTATTCTCTGAAATTTAAAATCCATAATTGACTAATTACCAAAATTTCACTAATAAGTTGTTTTAGCTATTTACTTTCGCACAGATATTTCAATACACCATTCAATACATACGTCAGTGATTTCACCAGGCACACCAACATGGAACCAATTATGTTTAGAACGACAGAAAGCTGAGCTAGTTAAAGGATTCATAATGCAAAGACGGTGTAAGGCGTGACGACATGGGCACAAAGGAAGAGAAGTGGACAACGCGAACGCCGACTATCAGCTGAAGGAAGCACTGAGGCGAAAAAAAGAACTAAGACACAAAACTCCACTGTCCACTTCTCTTCTCTTGTGTCTGTGTCTGCACGCTTTATCCTTTTTTTTGCATTATGAACCAATTCTGTACCTAGCACCAGTTCTGAAATAAGCGCTGTCAAATTTGTAGTATAAATGCATTGTCATTCCAATTACTTTTTTCAGAAAATGTCTTTTTATGCATTGAAGATAAAAAAAAAAGTGAGAAACTTGAAGGACGCCTAAGCCTCGTCTTTAGAAATCGAACGAGATAGCATTTAAAGATCCCTGACTGCTTTTCACGCTTCCCGACAAGTGCAGCTTATGTAACCGTAATGTTTACCGGGAAACGCTGGCGGCGAACGCTGTGCAAGAAGGCAAGCTTTCTAGTAGAAAGGAGGCCTCTTGCGTGGGCCGATCCCGGAGGTATTGCACAGCCGCGCCAAACAAATGACATAATTTTCAGGTTTCTGTTACTGTTTCGCAGTTTTAATATTTATGTCTGGTATTTGTTTGTGGTTTGTCATTCTCAAAATTGTGAGGAATTACTTTGTCAGGAATATAAGACAAGGTATGAGCAGCTTTAGTGATAGAATTGTGTGACAATATAATCCGCATATACCACATGTCAATAGCAAGGCGTGGCACTTACATATATCTAAATATACACGGAAGTTTTTTGCTCACAGACAACTCCGCCGACGCCGACGCGGGTGACAACACCGGATTTTCTGCCACACGGGGACCTTAACGCTATCGTGTTAAAATTACTGGGTCACCAATGCATGTTGCGGAAGCATTGGGGGCGCATATCTCGAAACTGGTGTCGTCCTTAGAATTCATTCGTCGTGGGCAGGGCATTTGAACTCACCGGTATCAATTCATACATAATTAGCTTCGAAAATAATTAGGGATGCTGTTAGTCAATTATTGATATTGACTTCTATGCAAATAACGTGCACCTGAAGAGTAATGCCGCTGAAGAAATAAAATTGTGCAACATGCAACACAGGTAAGCTTTAAAATTCTGTCAACAAGAAAAAAAAAACTTGGAGGACGCCTTTAAGAGCGGAACGCGACAGCATTGTCGGGCCCCGTTCGCGTCGCCTTCTCATTCGCTTGCCATGATCTTGAGTCACATAACTACGTAATTACTAACGAGCACGCGCTCCGGCGCTTTATGCCCTAGCGTTGACGTCATCGCTCCTTCTAGCGGCTTCCGCGAGGAGTGCAAGCGTTCCGGTCGTGTCTCAATATCACGCGCACCGGCGTTCCTTTCCTCACGGCACGGTTGCGGTCTCCACCGAGAAGCGAGACGGTTACTTTGCCTTCCCTTTCCTCCAAAATCGAATTTTTGTGCAATACAAACGCACCCGATTGTTCAAATACAGTAAAATATCACAATCGCCATTAATTTCGCATAATTACCTCATTTATAATTAGGGTATTCGTAATTACTCATTTGAACATCAGTACACGGCTCTAACACACTTCATTAAGTTAAAGACAGCAACCCACTCTCTTGGTCCCCCTAGTAACCACACCTATAGCGTCCGCGGCCACTAAAACAGACCTCAAACGGCAGCTGGAAAAGGGGTTTGTGTTTGAGTTTCCGTGTGACAGAATTATGTTTTTCTCGTATATTCAAATTACAATCCGACACTATTGTGTCTGTAGGTTGTGTGTACGTCGTACTTTACAAACTTTCTCACACATTTTACTTTGAGAAATTCAATTAGTTCAGCAAAGCCTCTGCGCCACGCGGAGGGCCTGCGTAGTTCGGGATGCGTACATGGCTCGGGATGACTTTTCTCTAACGGACAACGCCGCAAACGCCGACGCATGATTTTCTACGACACGGGGCCCTTAACGGTTAAAAATAACCCCATATATATTATGTAATGCGCACGCACACTGAGACGCGAGAATTGGCAATTACGGTGAAAAAAGAAAAAGGTTGCTTGAGATATGTTTGTTCCACTCAATTCCTTTCTGTGTACGTTCAGAGTTACGGATTACGAATTACAGCTCAAGAATCTCCGAGGAGCGTTTATTTAAAGCGCAGCGACTGCTTCAATCTAGTGCTGGCGCCGTCCTCGTTGGAATCGATAAAAACCAGAGGTTCGAGAAATGTTGCTGAGACACGTGCACACCATAGCGCATAGCACCAGCGCATAGCTCATCCCAAGCGAAGGGCCCAGCAAACAAAATACAAGCACGACTTACATTGTGCCCGCGTCCCAGCGCATGCGCGTGACGCCCGAGTCCTGCGATTTGGGCACGTAAGCCGCCAAGTGCCCTCGCTGCTTCTGTGCCTGGCGCGACATTTGTGAGGGCGATGACATCTCGGTGCATAATGTGGATGTGCGACGCCTGCCAGCCGATCAGCGAGGCTATAGGCAAGTGCCCGTCGAAATGAGAGCGGAAATGGCAGCCCTACTCTGATGCTACCCAATGCAAACAATAGAAACAGCCGAGGTAGCCGTCATTCGAGCAAATGACGGCATCTGATAACATTATCGGAATCGCAGATTTCCGAGAGCATTCACGCAGCTGGAATCAACAGAGGGGTTCTTGCGAGAAGTAGGGCGGTACAGAATATCGAAGGCGCCATCATCGTGCGGATAAGAGAGGGGGAAAAAGCAACCTCTAGGTTATCTTTGACAGTCGTACTTGAACATGAGGAAAGTTGCTTTTGGTGGCATCTTCGCTCTGCATGTGATTGACCAGAAATTAACTGACAACAGTTGAAGTGAAAGATAAACTACACTTCTGCACGCAATAGCGGACACGTATACCTTTATTGCCTTTAGCGCAGAAGACGATGTAGTTACTTCCACGACATCTCGATGTCAACGCCTCATCGCTAACTCCAAGCTGCAGCGAACCGCATAACCTAATTTTCCTCACCAGGAAACAGTTTTCACAGGCTGCTTTGTCCAGTGCACTTTCCTGACTCAATAAGCTGCTTAAAAAAAGTATGCGTGGCTCTGCTATCGCAAGCACCAGAGAACAGCGGAGCTGGGGGAAGTTAAGGCTTCAGAAAAATCCATGCCGTCTTCCTCTGTGGGGGTTTCGGTTGGGGCGGCGCGCCATTTGAGGCGCCCACCGCAACAGAAGCGATTTGTTGAGACGCTATATGCGTCGGTGTCGTGTGCCAAACGCTGCACCGACGCGACGCGGCAGCAACCGCCGAGCCTTAGCTCTGATGCTTGCTAACTCCAACGCCGAGTACCTGGTAGCTTCTTAAAATCCGCCGAAGCGAGCGCGCGGGTTTTTATCGGAGAGCAATGACGTCACACCACACGTGTCCCTACCGCGCCGCTCCTTCTCCCCCGGTAGGCTCCATTCACCCTCGCCGCGTCGCTATGCTGCGCGATGCAACTTTTATACTCTGCTGTCACTCGCTTTCAGCTTTCTCTCTCCCAGCTCGGCGAAGCTGCGAACGTCAAGAGAAACCCAGCGAAGTTCTAACAGCTCCACTGTAATAATAAAAAAAAAAATTCTTGCTTCTTTTTACCTTCATCCAACTCCCCCACCTATAGCTACAGTTGCTTCACTATACACTTTGGAAGTAACGTGGTCCGAAATATCGTTGCAGTTGACCCATACGCTAAACCATATTATCGGCTTACCGCAGTTCAGCTAATGGTGCGCGTGAGATCAAAGCGGAGTTACTCCTTTGGATATGTTTAAGTGCGCATACAAGTGTGCTGAAACATCGCGCGCCAATAGCATTGCCGTAGCACACAGCCCAGCGAGGAGTATGCATACTATATGCATACTCTGGCACTAAGAAACATAAGAAGCACAAAACAAAGTAGCTTTCCATCGCAAGGAAAGTGTTACAGTAAAGCTGAATATTACCTGAAATGAAGCCTAGCGTTCCTGCAGTAATAAAGTTGTAATTTACGCATAACATTACGGGATTTACGTATAGCTTAAGTCTTAATTTTAGTATAGTTAAAGGTATAACAGAATATTGTAGTTTACAGGCATTACTTGCCGTACTAACACACATTGACACGTAAAATATATTCCATGCTATCTCCAAGGACTGCTAAAACGACCGAAGAAAGAACAAGAAACGGTATGGCGCCGTCATCGTAATTTCACTCCATGGACGTTAGTGCAATTTCGACGAAGCATCCGAGACAGCTACGACATATGACCATATAGCATATACCGCTCGGAACGTACAAAAAAAGAAAACACAAAGAAAAACAAGAAAAAAAACACGAGGCGCCGACCTAGATATCCTATCGTTCTTTGCTCACGCCTTTTAGACGGGGAGCTTTGCTCGCTGTCGCCGACTGTTCGTCGGCGGTGCCCTTGAGAAATTCGTGAAGAGGCAGCCGACTTATTCGAGGGCGTAAACCGTAAATCGTTTGTCATCGTCCTTCTCATCATTCACTCGACTGTTCAGGGCGAAAGGCGGTTATATCGCGGTGCCCTAAAGCATTACTGAAGAATGCTCGTGCGCCTCGGTCCTCATTACGTTGCTCCCCAACCATTCTTTGCCGTTTTCATTGTTTCTGCTGTTTTTGAAAGAGTTTCGGCGACGACAGGGAGGGGTGCGCTGCTCTACTTCTGGTGAGGATTTAACATGCACCGTCAACTTGTGATACACCGCATATCGGGTGGTTCTTTGCCGTGTACGTAATGAATACAACAGCGGACCGATGGCGGCACCTTAAGCTAAGCTAAAGAACATTGTGCTCCCCGAGTTCCTTGATTCATCCCACATCCCCAGCACTGTTGGTGGCTTTTAAGGCAGGGGGTCTCAAAACTCGCATCAAACATCGTGCCGTATGATATATGGCTCGTCGCGTGCCGGAACTGCTGCACTCTGGGCTAAAGGAGAGAGAATTCTAAAGCTTGGCTATATTGAAAAGAAGTCTGAGCACTGAGGAGGGAGAGCGGGCCGCGCGGATTAGCTCTGTGGGCCTCACCTGGCTTGTAGGCCGTGTGGTGAGACGCGAGAGCGTGGTAAATGCGCACAAAATATCAATTTCTTAAATACAACTTATGCGCTTGCAAGTAACAATATAAAATAAAACAGAGTGTGAAAAATACAACTGCTCTGATGCGAGGCTTTCCAGCACTCAGAAGGTGCATCAGTGCGCTCGTGCAGAAGCCCGGCGTTTCTTATTATTTATTTCCGACGAGTCCGCCTGTTAATGAATAGAGAACTCAGTCCGATTGACTCCTTGATGGGGTTCAATTTCCCACAGCAACGCAGCTGCTATAACGACGCTGCAGTGTAGGCATAGCGATTAAGCCGTGAGTGGCTGTCGTTCTTTAACACGCCACCAATGCTCGGCACACTGGCTCCTTCCCATTTCGCCGCCATCGGAATGCGGCCGCCACCGCCAGGGATTAAACCCGTGACCTCGTGCTTAGCAACGCAACATCCTGAATATCCGCTGAGCCACATGTCAAGGCGGCGTTTCGCTTCGGTTTCACTTGGCTTCCATTCGTGACGCAATGTTTTCTGCATCGAAGTTAACAAAGCAAGCGCTGACTGATGCGTCGTGCAAGTTTTGTTGTCAGCACAAAATGGCTGCCTGCGGCTTGCAAAACAACCACCAAAAGAGTGCTCCCAGATGAAGCCTAAGTGGAAGCGGGGTAATAGCTGAATTTATAGCGTCAGCCTCCTGATCAACGTTAACTCTCGAATAAGGCTTATTTAATAACAGCGGAGAGTAAAATTAACTCCAGCTGACTGAAAATTCAGGATTACTGCGTCTTCATGAAGAAATCACAGTTTCGGCGCTTCGCTACCATATTCGCACATGTTAGTTGCTCGTTTATCTCTGACCTGTAGGGGTGGGGGAACCATAAAAAAAAAAAGAAAGAGAGAGCATGCCAGCGTCTGTAAAGGAACAGGTATTCAACGTCTACCGTTTCAATATAGACCAGACGTGGTTACTCTCCTCGTGTTGCTAACTCCGACTTTGTATAAAGAAAAGGAAATGTGGGGAATTGCTCGGCGAGAAGGTATAGAAGAGGAGAGCGAAATGCTTAGTGAACGGACAAAAAGACACCTGCTACGCACATGTCCGGACAGCGCTGTAACAAACATATTTGATTTATTACACCCGGAAGCACAACGAGGCGCAACGGTGAGAGCACTGCAAAGAGAAATAAAAAAGCCGATATACACGTTCGCATTGTCTAACAACCAGGCCAGCACTACGAGGGATATTCAGCACCGGGAACGCAAGAAACACACACACACAAACAGCTAACTCACGAACTCGCGAACACGCAACGCAGACGCGCAAGCTTTGCCAAGCGAAAAGGGCAAGATGGCAAATCCCACTGAGAATTTCCGGGTGCACAAGAATAAATAATAGTGAATGGCCTGAGAAAAAGTAAAGAAGCAACCGACGCTAGGAGAAAAAGAAGGGGAAGAAGAAAAAGAGAAACGCCTCTGAAAAGCTGAATTTATTTGGGTCAATGGGCATGAGAGAAAATGAAACGCGAAAGGCACGATACCTGCGAGCGTGCGCACGCTGATAAAGCCGTTGACGAAGTATAAAGTTAAGGATTACCACCGGTCACCCGCTAGAAGTTTGCACAACACTAATTACTCGCGTCTTCGTCGTTCCTTAGAAAGATTTCAAGAGTGAAATGAGAAAATATGAAAGGTGCGCCTTCAGACGGTGTAAACAGACGGATGCTGTAGCACGGACTAGCAGCTTGGTGCTTCAGTGAAAAATAAATCGGGAAGGAGGAAGGCAGTACCTGTAGTGACGCTCCGTGTAGCCATATCATCGCTTGCGTGAAAGGAAGAACGCGAAACAGCGTGGTCGGTGCAGTGAGAAGAAAAAGAAAAAAAAAAAGAAATAGAGAAATATAACATATAAACAAAAGAGAAAACGCTGGGAAAACACGAAGGATAGGGGACAGTCGCGTCGGTTGCGTAGCGCTGTCGAGGTGACATAGGCGGGGAGGGGAGAGCGTAAACCGAAGAAGCAGCAATGCCGGTTGCCCAGGCAACCACGGAACGTGTGGAGGCGTCAGCCAGACGACGACGAGGGCGACGACAGAGTCGTTACGAGCGAGCCCGCGAAATTAAGGCCGCGCGGAGGGCCCACCCTGCTGGCCAAGGGGCGCACTACTATAACTACTACGCACTGGCGAGAGAAAAGCGCGTGCGCGAGAAAGAGGCGCATCGTATACACGGCTTTCGGCAACACTGCACACACGGAGCGAGAAGATTGCGGTTCATGCCTCCGCTATAGTATAATATGCTCCCTTCTCTGCGCGCTCTTTTTCTTGGCGCACTTCGTTTTGTGCCTGCTTATGTCCCAGCCGTTGAAGATAGCGCACGTGCCTGGCTCTCGGCTTGCTATTACTCACAGTGCTTAGAAAATGAGAGAGAGAGAGAGAGAGAGAGAGAGAGGTGAAGAAAAAAGAAGAGTGACACAGCACGGACATTCGCTTTCTCTCGCAATGTTTACGCTCTCACTCACTCCTTTTTCTATTACGTCTGCGGTCTGCCCTGCGGCACCTCGAATCCACGATTCTTTGTTTTCGCTCTTTTCTTCGATGTCCCAAGATAAAAGCCCGTCTCTTTCTTCCTTCTGTCTTTCGCTCGCGAACTTCGCCCTTTCGGTTGTCTGTCACGTCGCTTCTGCGCTACAGTGCGGAAGGACGTAAAAGGGAGCGACGGCGTGATGGGGGAGGCGGGGGCGGGGGGGGGGGGGGTGGCAGGGCAAAGCGTGACCGCGCGCGAGTGCCTCTTGCCACGCTGTCACTGCGGCGTTTTAAGCTGACAGGCTCTTCCATCGTCGCGCGAGAAAGGTGGAACTGCCTTAAGCATTGCAGTTGCCGTATAATTGTCCCCCAGTACACGTTTCGAAGACAGAAATGAGTCTTTCTTTCTTCGACCCACCATCCATGTTCCGAGTTATCGGTCTCGTGTTAGCTTATGCCGCGGAGTGGCCAATACCGTACTTAGGTCTGAAACTCTGCCTTTTTATCTTGTCCGTGGTGTTACTGCTTTATCTGTCGCAAATATCGACTGGCTGAGACGCAATAGTGACACATATTGCATCTTAATAATCCTGTTCGCAAACAGGCGCAGAACAGAACAGAAAGTCGAATCTGGTCCAATTAACTCACTGATAAATTTGATGCTTATCCGACCGCTTCTGAAGGATTGGTTAGTTATCGTCAAAAAATTCATGCTGAAATATACGCTGCAGAGCCGCTGTCAGCACAGTTGTTAACTAAGACGCCTCTCTCTAATGAATCACAAGAACACTCAATATTAAAATACAGGCGCGTCTAAAAAGAATATAAAGAAAAAATATTATATGAAGGCTCAATGCATCGGTTTAACATGCTCACTGCTTTCCACGTGGGCATGCCATGTACACAGCACTGCATGACATCTGGGAAATTTGCGTGAGCCAGAGCGTTCGAGTTAAATTACTTCGATGCAAAATGACTGATAACGTTTAAGTATATATATAGGCAAAATCATAGACTTTTTGCTACTTCTCGGCAAATAACCGGGTTGGCTTTCAACATACACAAGAAACACGAGCGTTCTCGTCTTCGCGCATTTCTTGCGCTGCTTTTCTTTCCTTCTTTGCCTTAGGCGCTATGGTAGCCCTGTGCCTACGGCGTTTTTCTACTGAGCCCTAGGTAGCGGGTTCGGTTACTCGCAGTGAGGGCCACGTTCCGATGGCGGTAGAATGCAAGAAGGCTCGCGTACCGAGCGTTTGGTGCACGTTGACGAAGATCAGGTGGTCAAAGTTAATGCGGAGCCCTTGATGCCACCACGGGATTGTTCATAGTTTCTGAGTTTCTTTGGAGTGCTAAAGTCAATCAATCAATCAATCAATCAATCAATCAATCAATCAATCAATCAATCAATCAATCAATCAATCAATCAATCAATCAATCAATCAATCAATCAATCAATCAATCTCACCTTCCTTCTCCGAAAGCTAGTTAACAGGCTATCAAAACGTGAATTATGAAATGGACCTCTTGGCTCTCCTCTCATTGATGCCTCCCTCTCACTCCCAAAGCGGTTAATCGTACTAGTCAACATTAGAAAACCGGCACCTCGTTTAGCCTGTTCTTGCGAGCATATTTCTTGCCGTTCTGCTATAAATAAGGCGTCTACTATCTGACTTGCTCTGACCCGATCGATGTTGACCCCCTTTTGAACATATTTCCGTTTCCTTCGTGGCCGTCATCCACCCAGGCTCGCAAGACGATATGTGCCTTTCATCCTATATTTCTTCTGTTCTTCTTAACTTGTCAACAAGGCGCATTTTCATGGTCATAACGCCTCAATATTCCGGTCTCGCAGAATGGATGGCGCTGGATGGTGCTGCAGACAGTGTTCGTGCGCGGGCGGCATGGCTTGCATTCCGCGGCTTGCAGACGAACCACTCTGTCACGCTGACTTCCCTTTTTTCAAGCGAAGCTTTTCTTGCCTATTCTTTCGGCTTTTCTACTACTGCTGCTGGTGCTGCTGCTGTCTTGCATGCAGTGTCGGGAGGTGGTTCAGACCGTGAATATACATGATGGGAGCGTGGCAGAGAGGAAAGGCGACGCGAGAAGCTCGTTTGAATATTTCCACCCAAACACATGTGCACATCGCCCTCTGGAGCTCCCTGGGCGTCGCCACAATATCCTCTTGACTGCTGCAATTATCCCTGACCCCCGAAAAACAATTGTAGAAAATGTAGCGCTTACCTTTCTACAACGTGCAACCGTCCAGAAGGGAGGTGGATATAATGGTAGAGAGGAGGTAGGGAAGAGCAGGCAGAGAATGGGTAGAACCGACGTAGTCGCGAAACGACTGAATGACAGCACTCTTCTCTCACCATTAGCATATATGGGAGAAGGGCGGGAGAGGGAAAAGGCGACCTGACAAGGCGAAGAAACGCTACTACTAGACACGAAAGCTGTTGCGAATAAACTGGATAAATTTAAGTTAAGTACGGTACGGCACGTTTCTGCTATTACTGAAAAATAAACACCATGGAAATTCGTCAAGCGTACAACTGACGCACGGCGTGCAGACTCGAAGCCGCATAAAAGCACCGCAGCGTCTAGGAGACATTGTAGCGCCGTCCCATCTAGGCGTCGCACGTCACTTCAACACTTCTGTGCCCACCATGGTAGCGTTGCGGTTATGGCATTGCTAGAGGTCGCGGGTTCAATTCCGACCGCGGCAGCCACATTTCAACTGTGGCGAAATACAATAACGCTCGTGTACTTAAATTTAGGCGCCCGTAAAAGAACCGCCGGGGGTGAAAATTAATCCGTATTCTGCCACTACGGCGTGCGTCATAATTCGATTGTGGTTTTGGCACGTACAGCCTCATAATTCAATTAAAGTTTAACACTTCTGCCACGATGCGATGTTTTGTCTGAGGGAACGACAATACCAGCCTTTTCAGAGATTTTGAACAATGGCGCACAGCAATGATTCAAGCAAACATGTCTCACTTTGTGTTCTGCGTACTACGCAGACAAACAGCAGTGGTTTGTAACAGGTAACGTTTAACATCAGCTCACCACTCTCGTATTGAACTAAACGTTCAATAAATTAAGCATTCGCCATCAACATCACCGCTACTTATCGTCAATCAAAGCAAACAGTGCAGTAAGCTTCGTTTACATCTATTGCCACAGTGCGTGAGATCCGCATAATTGCTTTTCTTTGTTATTATTTTTTTTAAGGAAACGAAATGGGAGGTTCTACGCAAGAGAAGATGTTTCTCGGGAAATAAAAGAGAGTTAGGCGTTATTGTGCAGACGCAGTGAATGTTCTTTAAGCTTTTCGTTAACGAGGCATAATTTATGCGCATAGTTTACCACGAGAACTTACGACAGCGGCGGGAACATTCAACAGGAGCCGCACTAACTCGCAAGTCAACTATATGAAACCCTGTCAAGAACGATTCGCGAACGCCAAATGTTCAAAGAAGCGCCGTCTCGTGCCACGCACGTCCCGCCGCCTAATGAAGAGCTCAAGCTGTCGGCATTCGGACGCTTGTCTCACTGCGCGAGGGTCGAAATGCGGGGCGAGGACCTGACACGTTGGCGGCCTGAGATTAGCGCATTTGTGCCGCGATGCAAATCATCGTCGGCTGCAAACTAATTCGAGTGTTCGCCGCTGCGGCGCAGACTTCCGCAGACTTCCCCTTTTCTGCAACAAAAGCGGCGTAAGGTCACGGCGGGTATACTGTTTCGGAGTCGTAAAAGGGCAAGCCTCCCTTTGCTTGCAGCTATGTGACTCGTTGCGCTGCCATGGCACCTCTCATGGCTCCTCTTGTGTATCCTTAGCGCAAAGCTCTTGATAACAATGCTGAATAATTTTGTAGTTCTGGCTTCTGTGGCTTCGTGGGGGGCTCTAACGACACAAACACGAAAGAAGGACCGCTAACAGTTGTCATGCGGCAGAATTCAATGAGGACGCATGCAGACCGATAGCTTTAGATAGCGGATCAGGTGAAGAGGTTGAAAGCAAGGGCCTCCTGCTACCCCATTTCACTTAAGCTATATAGGCTTAGGCGCTATGAGTGATGAGACTGACTCGAGAAGATACTGATCAACATGTAAAATAAATAAATAAATAAACAAACAAATAAATAAAAATAAATGTGCAGATCCAAAGAACTTGTTGGAATATATGTGAAGCAAATCTTTAGCGTAGCTGGCACATAAATTATTTGCAACTAACGGCGATGAGTACAATATTATTTACTTTCATTTAGTGCGACGGTTATTCGCATGCAGCGTTTATGTAAATCCACCACAAAGGTCAAGACTTTATTGTCATGTAATTCTTTATGTCTATGCACTACATCACTCACAAGCTATATGCCGAAATGGAAGCATGAAATCAGGTGGATGTTGTTGGGGTTGACGTCTGACACCACGTGTTGAAAGGAATTTCAACCGCCCATCTCACCCTGCCTCGTCGAAATGAGGCGTAACTTCGCCTGCTATTGTGGGCGTCCTGATCCACGTGTAGAAAGAACTTTCTCTCACCCGTCCTTTTACCAGGCCTCGTCGAAATGAAGCGTGACTTTCTAATTCGCCATGACCGTTTCGAGTGTCTACCTGTCTGCCGCAAGCCCCGCAGTGTACAGGCCTCTTTTGTGTGTGTGTGTGCGAGTTTTGAGAGGCCCTTTCCTCGAATTGGATCTAGAAGAGAACTTCCACGAACCCGCAACGCGCAGAAGAGGCGGACAGGCGTCTACAATTCCAGGAGGCGGGACGACTTCTTCCTTTCAGCCGGCTCGGTATAACCAGAGGAGGAGGGGCCCTCTTTCTGTGCCGGTGACGTGACAGCCACGGAAGCAAGGTCCCGGCTACGATTGTAGAGAGCCTATTTAAGGGGCTCGGAAATGTACTTTTAAGGACTTCATGCTCTTCTCATTTTCTTTCATCTACCTTTGAGTAAACCGTGCAAGTTTCGCACAAGCAATCGTCTCGCCCTTGCTTGGTCGCCATGGTCTGCCGGATGCCTGCAGCCCGCCGACAACGCCACGCTACCCACTAAGTAAGGTCGGTCGAGCGTCGATAGGCAGGCGCCGCTACTTCTCGGCAGCAGTACGATGCGCTACCCTGGAGTACGCAACGATGCACAGTGTGAGACGTACACGCAGCGACGTCGCAACAACGAAGGCGATGTATGATGCTTGACGAGGGAAAAATGGTGATGAAAAATGTATGCACGGAAAAGTACGACACGCATCCGGCAACATTTAGGGATTCTGCACCTCTTGTGTCATAGTGGGATGTGTCCATTCCGCAGGATTGGCCAAGAACGGGCACACACCCAGTGACAACTATGCAATGGCTAAATGAAAGAAAATGCAGTAAGCCAAACAATCCGTTAAATATAGTTCGCCATTCCATTGCTAAATTGGTGTGCTTTAAGATGCCTGTGAGCCGACATTACATGTTCAGGTTTTATGTGGGAAGTTATTACTTATTTATTTATTTTTGTTACGCCGTATAAATGTGGGCATACTTGGTCAGCAAAGGTTACGTGATCCACTTAACGTGGGTACATTGATATAACCTTTCTATATACAAGCTGCCCCCCGTAACTTGAGCCAAACACTAAAAATATGCAAGTGCCGCGTAGCCGGACAGAACCAAGATAATTTTGTTTGCCATCGCTTGGAGAAACTCCGATTAATTATTTCAGACAGCCTAATTATATAATTAGTGTTAATTAATTATTCTGCTTCTCAAATATTATAGTTAGATCAAAAGTGTCAATGGAAAAAATTGTAGAGCAACACCAAAAACTCCCGATACAGCTTTCTGTTGCTCAATACATGCTACATAAAAGTGTTTTTCCGAGCGTGAATAGTAAGAATGTCATGTACGTACGGCCTCGAAGACTTCCAACGTTATCCTATTCCCAAAGTCTGGCAAACCATCTAGCCTCAACAACCTAAGGCCCATCTGCCTCACTTCATGCGTAGGCAAGGTGATGGAACACGCCTTCTTAGCACGCATCAACACTCACCTCGAAGGCAACTCTCTCTATCCCCACAGCATGCTGTGTAGGAAAGATAATGGAACGGATGATCCTTGGCCGCCTGGAATGGTACCTTGAATTTTACAAGATTTATCCGCTTTCCATGGCTGGTTTCCGACGTGACCGCTCTTCCATCGACAGTGTAGTTGATCTCGTTTCATATGTCCAGCACGAAAGGTCCCGTAAGCGTTTATCTGCAGCTTTATTCTTAGATGTGAAAGGGGCATATGATAACGTATTACATGAGGCCATTCTCGACGCTCTTGCGACGGTTGGCCTAGGTGGTCGAGTTTTCTTGTGGATTGCAAGTTACCTGTCTGCAAGATCATTCTATGTGTTAACTGACGATGGCCCAACTACGCGACGCTATACCAACAGGGGCGTTCCTCAAGGCGGTGCTCTCAGCCCGACGCTATTCAACCTCGCTCTTGTTGGACTTGCTGAATGCTTGCCAACTACCATCAAGATTTCAACATACGCTGACGACATCTGTGTCTGGACTTCGGCAGTCACACGTCCTCAGATACGTGCGCGACTTCAAAGAGCGGCCACTTTGACAGCGAACTACTTGTGTAAACAGGGTCTCAGCATTTCACCTGAAAAATGCGCACTAGTCGCATTTACTCGGAAACCGATGACGCCTTATGTCATCTCAATCAATGGGCGG
Source organism: Dermacentor andersoni (assembly GCF_023375885.2). Classification (NCBI taxonomy): domain Eukaryota; kingdom Metazoa; phylum Arthropoda; class Arachnida; order Ixodida; family Ixodidae; genus Dermacentor; species Dermacentor andersoni. Next base: position 273,424,347 of record NC_092814.1, read on the forward strand.
ACCATTTCCTATGTCCGAAACCACAGATTCCTTGGCGTCATTATTGACCGAGACCTCTGTTGGAGCCCACACGTGGCCTACATGAAACGGCGCCTGACAGCTACTTCCCAGTTGTTCAAATACTTGACAGGGAAGACGTGGGGGATGTCAGTAGACGCAATGCTTAAACTCTACAGAGCTCTCTTTCTCGGTTTTTTAAGATACAGTCTACCTGTACTGAACAACACCTGCAAGACAAATATTCGTGTTCTGCAGGCAGTACAAGCTCAAGCACTCAGAGTCTGCCTTGGTTTGCCCAGATGTACGTCAACAGAGGCGACTCTTGCGATTGCTCGGGACCATCCAATGCGAACTCACATTACGGTGGAAGCCCTGAGAACGCACATCAGACATTTTGCACGTGCCCCCTATCACCACCTTGCAGCACTACCTTCGGACAGGCACCAATCATCATTCTCTAAAACTATCAACAAGTATAACGACAAACTTCCCTCGGGCTTCACCGCTGCATCTAAACCATCGATACCCCCTTGGTGTCTTATCAGCCCCACAGTACATCTCAGTGTACCAGGAATCGGAAAAAAGTCTGAACTGTCGTCGCCTGTCCTCAAACAACTGTCTCTGCTTCTTCTGCACGAGAGGTACGCGGACAGTGAACACATTTATACTGATGGTTCCACAAACACCCAGTGTTCGTCCGGTGCTGTGGTTGTCCCAGCAAAAGCTATTACCATCAGCTTCAGGACTGACCACCCGACAACGTCGACATCTGCTGAACTAGCTGCTCTTCGCGCTGCACTCCGTTTCGTCAGTCGGGAGCCACCTCGACAATGGTCCATCTTCAGCGACTCAAAGGCAGCCCTACAATCTGTACTATCAGCTCTGCGTCGCGGGCCATTCGAACAGCTCGTATTCGATATTAGATGCCTACTCCATACATCACAGGAGAAAGGACACCACGTGACGTTTCAGTGGCTGCCAAGTCACTGCGGCGTCACTGGAAACGAAGACGCCGATAATACCGCTCGGGCAGCTCTTGAAGACGCACAAGAAGAGGCCATACCGCTTTCACGATCCGACGCAGCTAGCAGACTTCGAGTGCTTGCACAGGAGATGACGCTCTCTTCATGGTGCACACCAAACAGCCAGACCAACCAGAGCAACCGTCAATACCACCTGCCCTCTTTGATGCATCTCTATATGCCAACTGGACTCCGCCGAAGCGAGGCGACTCTGCTTTATCGCTTATGGTTAGGGGTGGCTTTCACGAAATCTTACTCATTCCGCATTGGAATGGCCGACAACGCTCTCTGCAATGCCTGTCTTTGCGAGGAGACGCTGCAACACATTCTGTGCGACTGTCCTGAATATAATGTTCAGCGACAGTCCCTGGCATCCGTTCTCGCGCACCTTGACACTAGACCATTGTCCCTCGACACGATTTTCACATGCCGCCGACAGAAGACATCGCAGGTGAAGGCGACGAAGGGACTACTTCAGTTTTTGAAAGAGACGGGATTGGACAAGCGGCTCTGACAGTGTTATCACGTACAATGCCAGATTGATGGACTCTACCGGACGATGTTTGTGTGCTGTGCTATGTGCTCTCTCTCTCTCTCCCCCTTCCCCATCTTTCATCGCCCCCATCCCTCTCCCATGTGTAGGGTAGCAAGCCGGTTACGCTAAACTGGTTAACCTCCCTGCCTTTCCTTCTCTACTTTTTCCTTCCTTCCTTTTTTTCCTTCCCACAGCATCATTGGATTTCGCCCTCACCTTTCTACTCAAGAAGCTATGTTGCAGCTCAAACATCAAGTGCTAAACGATCGTTCCCGTAACATGAAAGCCATCCTGGGACTCGACCTCACTCAAGCCTTTGACAGCATTTTCCCATGCAGCTATCCTTGACCAGGTCTCCCACCTCCACCTAGGAGAGCGAGCCTACAATTACATCCGTGACTTCCTCTGCAATCGTACGGCCACCCTCTCGGCCGGGGATTTACAATCAGACCAGCAGCAAAGACACCCCGCAAGGTTCAGTTATCTGTCCCATGCTCTTTAACTTAGTCCTGATTGGCCTTGCCCAGCAACTACAACCAGTCGACAATATCAACCATACCATCTATGCCAACGACATTACAATCTGGGCGTACCGAGGCAGTGATGGTCAAGTGGAGTCAGCCCTCCAAACGGCGATTGACACGGTTGAAGCCTATCTCCAAGGAACCGGACTGCGCTGTTCGCCGGCTAAATCGGAGCTTCTTCTCTACAAGTCCATTCAGCGGGGTCGCCCTCCCAAACGCCAATCTGATCACCGGCCCTGTGACGCCATCACCCTACGCCTTCAAGATGGGAGCCCTATCCCATACGTCCCTAGTATCCGGGTCCTTGGTCTCACCATCTCTACCAACGGCTTCAACGCCTTGGCTCTCAACAAGATCTGTGCCCAATCTCAAAACACCCTACGCCTTCTTAAACGTATCTCTAACCAACGAAGGGGACTCAAATAAGAAAGCCTTCTCTGCCTCGTGCAATCCGTTGTCATATGTCACATTACCTACGTGGCTGCGTACCTCAACTGGTCCCGGGCTGAGCAAAACAAGCTCGACACCCTCATACGAGGGGTCTACAAGCAAGCACTTCGCCTCCCGCTTTGCACCAGCACTGAAGTCTTCAACCAACTGGGAGATCACAACACCCTTGCCGAACTCATCGAAGCCCAACAACGCTCTCAGCTTGAACGACTCACCCTTACTGAAACGGGACGCTTTATTCTATCCACGCTGGGCTTCCCCTACCATCAGCAACAGGGCCCCAAACAACTGATCCCGACTGACATCCGTAGCTGGATCTACACAGACCCTATCTCTAGAAACATGCACCCTGAATATAACAGGGCCCGGCGCCAAGCTCGGGCCGGAGCTATCATAAAAGCCCTTGCTCACGTACCTGGCGTCACATTTCTTGATGCAGCCCAATATTCCCCATGGCACACTATTTGTGGCCGTCGCCACACGCGATGGAGTCCTACATCATGCCTCCAGCGTCACTACCCCCACTGCCGAGACGGCTGAAGAAGTGGCCATTGCCCTGGACACTCAGATCCCACCTGTCACACCATCGTGTGTGACTCTCGCTGAGCCATCACTAACTTAAGCAAAGGGCGCATTTCTCCCCAAGCTCTTAGCATCCTCTGCCAGGCACCACACTCTAAAGACAGCGTGATCTCCCTGACATGGGTCCCGGCCTATGCGGGCCCTGTCCACCCACACCTCTCCAATCTCAACGATGTCACCCACTCCATTGCGCGAGGCCTAGTCAACCGCGCCAGAGTCACTGGAGACGAGTTGGACGCCAGGGACAATCTGACCACTTATAACGATCTCGTTAAGGCCTTTTACCTCAGTCGCCGAACCTTCCCCCCATCTCACCCCAAGTTCAGCCGGGCGCAGGCTACCACCCTGCGTCTGCTACAAACAAGCACGCACCCTTAACCCGCTCGCCTCCACCTTATATTCCCAGACGTTTACACTACCCCCAACTCCCGGTGCTGTGGCATTCACCCGACTACGCTTCCGCATATGCTGTGGGAGTGCCCAGCACAGTACACACACATTAACACCACGACCCTCTAGTCAAGGTTGTATGAGGCTCTGCGGAGCTCCGCCCTCGACGACCAAACCTGTGCGACCCAGCACACCCGTGAGGCGGCGGCGAGGCAAGCCCTCGACGTCCCCTCATGGGAGGCTTAGGCCCGGCCATCATAAAGTGCTGGTTGTACAATAAAAGTTTATTCCTCCCCCCCCCCCCCCCCCTCCCCGCGAGCGTGAAAGAGGTCCGCGAATACACGCAAAGTGTCTCGAGCGGCCACTCGCGCGGCAATATTGAGCGTATTCGAGGGCTTATTTGGAGAGACACACGAAGTACAGAAATGACTAATTATGTAGCTTAGACGCCTTATATAGCGGGGAACAACGTCCTCAGTAAAGAGTTCTATCCACAAAACAACAACTGTTATTTATGAAGTTTACTAACCTTCTGCGGCAGATATATGACAGAACTGCCAAGCTTTTGAAACGCCTTTTTCAGAACAACATATGGAACTCGAGGAAAGGTGGGAACGCAGAATAATAAAAGAAGAGTTGGGGCACCGTCCAGGACATTGTTGCTGAATTAAGTTTCGGAAATGAGCTAAATTGAGCAAAGACGGCGAAGGAGAACCCGGAGAAGAAAAGTAGAAAACTGGGCGTTTGTAAAAATGGGCACGTGCAGGCATTTTGATCGCTGCCGTGCTCTGAACAGGATTGTGCCAGACTAAACGAACTTCCTGGAAAGTTGAAACTGTTTAACCTGAGTTTTGCCCTCTTGCCATTTTTCACGGATGATCTCGCTAATACTTTTTACCTTTGGACGTTCGACGTGTCACTGTGCGTGGTGCGCAGAGAGCTTATAAAAGCTGCACCGCAACGAACGCTTTCACAAACGCCGTACGCGAACTCGGAAACGGCGCCTTGGAAGCAGCGCCAGCCCGTGATTTCTAATTAGGCTGTCGGAGTGTCGACGCGCTTAATGAAAATTACCTTGACTGAATGGCAAAGGGAGGGGAACGTAAAAACAGAAAGTATATATATGTGGGGAGCATACAGGCTAACATTATAACGCTCGCAGTGCGTGCATGCAGCGGGTGCGGCCAAGGAGAAATGTGTATAATTGAAGCCGACATGGTCCATATAGCTTCCATCTTTATAAAATTTCACTCTCATGCAATGCGTGCGTATGTGCGTTACTTTTGTTTCCGCGTATGGCTGGAACCAGGGGCTTAAATCGACTCAACGTTTTCCGCACGTCTGATCCTTTTTTACAAAAGCTGTCTCTTTAATCGCAAAATCTTTACCACCTGTGCCGCCCCCGGAATAAAACGGAATCAAAACAAAGAAGCCAATTAACTCTGCGAAGAAAGCTCTTTTTTCGAAGCGATATTTTCAGAGAAGGCTTAGACGCTCGCTTGAATTGTTAGGTGTAGCCAGGAGATGACAGGAAGTAACGGTTTCAGAAGGAAGGATAAAAATCGCAGCGAGGTCGTTGGCAGCGTATTTATTTTAGATCATTCAGGCGCTGAAGTGTATGTGCTTGTATGTGCGTGCATGTGCGTCTGTGTATTTAGGTGCGTTTGTCTTGTTTGTTCTTTTGCAGGGGCGGATCGCACTTCTGTCCCTCCATTTATCTATTTCCTCTTATTTTCTCTGCGACATGCAGGACGAGAAAATTATTAACATGCACTAACTAGCTCCATTTATTGCATTGCTGTATACGCACGAGGCTGAAGATCGCCAGAAACCCGTGTAGGTCTGCATTCAATCAGATGCACAAATTTTGAGGTGGCCGAATTGGTGCACTAATTGGAATAGGAACGCCTCGTATGATGCATTCTACAATGCGTCATAAGACGCAAGGGAAAAATACGTGACTGCAGAAGAAAAAAAATGAATGTAAATGGTTTTCGCCACATGCCTGTCTTTGGTTTTCTCCACAGAGCCATAAAGGTCTTCCATTAGGGCTACAAATGGCTTTAAAATAATGTTGGACGCTGTCCCCAACATGCAAATACATTGAACTTAAATTGGGATATCTTTTTTATTTCGCGCAAATGATTCGGGCTATAAGAGGTGAAATATACTGTTTTCTTGACGTTGCTAAGTACGCCCACATACTGGAAAATATTACGCATGGGTAGTAAGAAAACTGCGGGCGTCGTTTACGATATTACGAGACGTTTATGCTCTCTGAGAGTCCACTCGGCCGTCTCTTGGAGCCTGAAAATGCTGAGCAAAATACGAGAGTGGCCGCAAGAACGCGGTCGCAAGAAACAGCCGCAAGACATCTCGACATGTGCGCTCGTCCAGACATAGTATACATTACCTCTCCCCCAAGAGCAGGTTAGCAAACCAGGTGCAACCCTGGCTAACCTCCCCCTGCCTTCTTGTATTTCACTCTCTCTCTCTTTCTCTTTATTTTATATATATATATATATATATATATATATATATATATATATGTGTGTGTGTGTGTGTGTGTGTGTGTGTGTGTCAGTTTCTTCAAGATCTTCTAGGGAGCTCTAAATCTCGAGATCTCAAGATCTAAAGCTGGAACCACAGAAGAAATGATGGTCCGCAATAAATGAAGTTATGCCAAATCAGAGTTTGACCACGCGTATTTAGCGCCTAAGCTCAATTTAAAGAAATAAAGCATCGAAGGTAAAACCGAAATATCGCGCTTCCGTTGCGACGCAATTCACTTTTCGAATGCGTCAAACAGAAAGTTAAGATGCGCATTCGAGCTTTGTCGGTCAGAAACAACAACTCAGCATTGAGAAGAGAGAGAGACAGAGAGAGAACGAAAGCCCTTTATTAAGAAACTAGAGATTTTGTACCGTGCTGTCAATACATGATCACATATATGCAGCTCTGCGTGGGGAAGGGGATGCACGATTGAAAGACCCTAGGAGACAGATAAGGTACCCCCAGTTACCTCGGCAACTGTGCCTACCAAAGTGAACGAATGAATTAAACGAATTAATGCCACCGTTAGGAGACCTTTTATCGCCTCCTTTCGCGTTTAATGGCTAACATTCATTGCGCAAGGAGAAAAGACTCAAACCTTATTCGAAAGACTATATATATACAGCCGGAGATAATTGATTTTAAAGAGAACCATTATCTATCACGTGAGTTATGGTGCTAATTGGCGACTGTCATTGAGGGGAGAGTGTGGCACTTTGTCTAGTTCTTACATACAGGCAATAAAAAAAAAGTTTGACAGCATCGAAGACTAATGATGCGAGTCGCTCTACGAAGCAACACGCGTTTTGGCCGAGCGTATAAGTAGATCCAACTCGCCCAAAAGTCGGTGCTCTTGAGCGTGTAAGATCTCCCAGTAATGAATTTGACCAAAATAAACGACAAAACGGCTAGACGTTTTTCGATCTGCACGGCGTGTAATTTGCTTTTGGAGTGTAATTTGTAAATTGCATTGAACGAAGGAGTAATCTCACAGCATTGCCTCCTGTCAAAACGACCTTCTCGCTTTGTTTTCCCGCTACCCATTGTCGTCTTGTTTTCACAACCATTTTCCTTCCAGTCTTTCAATGACTATGGCCATGTCCCTATAGACGAGAAACGTTTGTAACTCTAGAAAAATGAAAGAAGAAAGCTCGTTTCACTAACACTTTTCAATATTTCAGAAAAAGCAATTGTCTATTGTGTCTCTGAGTTTTTAACTCGTGGCATGACGGGACCACGGCCATTATTCACGAAAAAAAGTTATTACGCTAGAATTGTTCATAAGAGAAAATATCAGTCATTCCTGATAGTGGACATACTAGCGAAAGCAGCCAGCAATGGCGAAAATGACACAAGCGAAAAGCTCGATGAATTCACGAAGCTTTTTGTTCGTGAGTGCTCCTTTACACTGGCCCGCTACGGTCGCTAATATTATGTTTACCATCAGGATTTTGTGGTATTTGTTATTACGAATAATTTGACCGTAAGTGCCTTTTTGTGAACACGGGCCTTCCTCTTTCTGCGTCTCCAACGATTCTACCCGTCTCATCACCGGAGAGCTAAAATAAAGATAATAAGCAAAACGAGGTTATAAATAAAAGCAGGTTCAAGTAATGCGGATTTGACGCCCCAACTATCCCAACAATAGAAGGACGAGGAAAAATAAAATTCACCAACGATACTCCCTAATGCGAAATTTGAGCGCAGTTCTATGCTTGTTTTTATGTCCCGATATAGTGTGGCAAAGAACTTGAGAGAGAAATGAAGCGAAGTCGGCGATCTGCGGGTCGCATCAGCTTTTAAACACGATTCGTCGCGGATTCCAGTGTAATCGCTGGTGACGCGTGGCTTCCAGAAAGTACTACACAATTCGCGTCGCACATACAATCAGATCACAAAACACTCGCAAACATTACAATCGAAACATGCGCGAACGAGACCAAACCAAGCAAACCAAACAAACGCGAGCGAGAACTAACGCGGGCAGACGATAGTACGAAACGAGCGGTCCGGCTGAGACCAGTTACGAGTACGCATCGAACGGTTGCGCGGGTCCGCATGACACCAGTTTCCCGCACGCATGTCACTGAAGGGGCAGCTCTCATTGATATCCATCGTTCGCGGCTCGCGTACTTTCATATCCCGCTCCGCGTTCGCTCTTTCATCTTTCGCTGTGCTCGTTCGCTCAATTACGCCGCCGACGCCGCCAACCCTCGCCGAAGGAGCGGGCGCCTAAGAGCTGCTCTCTAAAACAAGCAGAATTCTTCTTAAATCAAGAACAGTGAAAGAGACAGGGACAAACTAAGAAAGACGCATACACATTGCTGTACGTCAAGTGCCAGAAAGAAAGACCAAGGCTACAAATTCGACAAATAAGCTCTCGAGCGAATCAGGAAGAACAGCCAGAAAAGAATATTGAATGGGAGAAATGCAAGAATATATATATTAGCTGGCCCGTGACGCCGGCATGGGCAAAGCGAGGCAGGCACGCGACGCTCAGGGGAAGCCGCGGGCGATGATAAAGCAAGTGCTGTGCAGAGCCGGCGTGTCGTAAATCCCTTTTATACGCTGTGCTAACCATGGAATCAACCATATAAGTCAGCGGCACAGGGCCATGTCATGTGTAGAACAGCGAAGTCCTGAGAGAATGAGACCTAGGGAACATAGACGCGTTCTAAAAGCAGAGACCTTGGGCGCGTGCATGCACCTACGACAGCTCTGCGTGGAACGCTCCTGGTGGACTGCGTGTGCTGTTAGAGGCAACGACCATATATATATGCATATATATATATATATATATATATATATATAGAGAGAGAGAGAGAGAGAGAGAGAGTGAGAGAGTGACCAGGAGCCCCAATTGCTCATCCCGGCTAGTGCAAAGACCTCACGGGGCAACCATTATACACGCCGTGCCACTCTCGCTTGTGAAACGAGTGAACGCTTTGTTCGGTTATGTTACTAACGTCCTTTATTTTTTTCTGTGTAGAGAGAGAACAAAATAAGAAAAAGATGAGAAACTTCAGGGCTATATAGGGTGTCGTAGAAGGCGCGTTCCCAAGAAATATGTTAACGCTTGAGGCAGTTTGAATTCCCCTCTTTTTTTTTATTTCCCGTGAATTTCAAGTTTACAGGTTTCATTCAGGACATGGTTCCCGCGCTCTCGGGCCTCTGAAGCCTGCCTCATAGCTTCTTGTTCGTTCTTGGAATCCTGAGCTGTGCACAACGAGTGCTGCCTTGCGTTCGCACGAACAGCGGTCCGTCTCTGTGGCTTTGAGGCATTAGCCTCTTTAACCTCGCCATGTTGTTGGTTACATTTTTATCTTTTGCTTCCTCTTTGCCCAGCATCTAAAGTAGAGCATCTAAAAGTGGAGGTCAAGAAAACGCTTATGGACGTTCCCCTGCAATAACCGCGCTTAGTTCGCTGTACGCAGCTGCCCTTGGCGGTGGAAAGAAACGAAAAATTCAGGTTGCAGCCGCATATTTTTCAAAGCTACAGTGGGCGCGATGTCGATAACGAAGAGGTGAGAGAGAGAGAAAAGCACTAGCGACGCTGCTGACGATAATGCATGCATGACAAGGCGCGTCACTACCATTATTTGATGCTTGTAAATCAAGTGCATTCAACCACAAAGTTGGTTTTAAACTTTGTAGTGGCGCAACATAGAACCCAAGAGGTTTCCCAAATATTTTAGCACGTTGACTTTCCGTTGGCGTCACTTGAGTTATCCCGCAACCATGACTCTCTTCCAAGGTTCAAGCTATATGCACGGGCATGAATTATTGTCCATGAGTGTCAGTTACAGTAAGGTTAAAATTTGCTTTCTCAAACGTAGAACGAATTTTATTTTAAAGGGCCACTCACCAGACCTGTCCATCTTGAGCTGACAAGCGCAGAGCATACAATGCGCGTGGACGATCGTGTTTGCAAAAAATTACATCGCTACATGCCGCGGAAAGGGCTGAAATTTCAATCCGAACACCGTTTTCCATTTCTTTTGCGGCTACCGCGCTCCAAGCCGGACCGTGACGTAGTCGTGTCCCAGCGCCTACGTAGTCGTGTCCGCAGTGTGACGTCGCTCGTGGTGACACGTGACTTCGAGAATTATTCAAGTTATTTGTGTGACCTGTTGCTTGAATTGACGAATTGAAGTTTAGAGAAATAAACAAACACGAAAACGGAATGTCTGCATGGTTTTGTTTTACTTCGCACCGAAGCAAGATAGATGTGCATCTGTTTCGTCTGCTTGTTCCCACGGTCATGCAGTCACGTGCGCAGGTACCGAAACTATGCCATTTTCAACCGTGTTCCATCGCGTGATCATGCTCTGCGAGCCACTTGTTCTGCCTCAGTATTCGTGTAGCACTTAATTATACCGCTAATCATCCGTCCTTGTGCAAAGCGCGCGAAATCGCGCGCTGCGCGAAACGAGGCAACACAACAGTTCGCGCGCAACGCCGTCAGCGGAAATGTGCAGCGCCGCAAAAAAAAAAGTTAGGAGAAAAAAAATGAAGGCGCGGCCCGTGACGTATGCGTTACGCGATCCTCTAGTTCCGGTATGGGAGAACGCAGGGAAGGAATTTCGCTTGCAGAGGCTAGACGGGGCGAGTGGTGAGAGTGTTTGTCTCGCTATGCAGTGGAGCTCGCCTTCTGAAATCATGGGTTCGTGGCCCTGAAATATTTCTATCTCGGCTATTAATAGCCGATTTCAGTATTTTTTTTTTACGGCAGAACGCTCGATAGAGGACACGTAACAACTTCCAGAGTGTAACTGAAATTTGCTATGGGGCCTGGTGAGGGGCCCATAGCAAATTTGAAGCGGAACTTTCCTTGCTCCTTTCTTCGACTCTCCCACTGCTGCAGATGCTCCTGCTGCTGCCGCTGCTGTCTGGCACTATGCGTCTGGGGGTGGTCCAAAGCGTGTGTATACAGGGAAGGAGCGTGGCAGAGAGGCAAGACAACGCGAGAAACTTGTTGGCACCTTTTCACCGCGTCGAATGTGCACATTGCCCTATGGAGCTCCCTGGGTGTCGCCACTATACCCTCTTGACGGTTGTAATTATCCCGGAACTCCCGCAAAACCAGTGCAAAACACTGCAGCGCTTACCTTTCTACAAGGTGCAACTGTCCAGAGTGGAGTGGATATAATAGTAGAGATGAAGGGGCGGGAGGAGGAACAAAATTGGTAGAACCGACGCAGTCGCAAAACGAATGGCTAACAGTCTTGCCACTCTTAGCTCGCAGTTCCGATACAAGCAGGGGATGGGGTGATAGGGAAATAGTGACGTGAGGTCCCGACAACAACTGCGGGCAAACTGGATATATTTAAGTTCAGGCACGGTATGGTACGTTTCTGCTATTTCTGAAAAATAAACACCATGAAAGTTTCTCAAGTGGACAACGTACACAGGCCGTGCAGAAGCACAACCGTAGTAAAGCGCACCGTAGGGTGACACTACGGAAGCGGCCACACGTCAAATCAACACTTCTGTGCCTGCCGCGGTATATTTGTGGCCCTGGCATCGCTCGAGATCGCGGGTTTGATCTCGACCACGGCAGCCGCATTTCGACGGGGGCGAAAGAAAAGAAAAAAGCTTGTGCACGATTTAGGGACACATTGAAGAACAGCACGGTGTCACAATTAACCCTGAATCCACCCCTACGATGGGCCTCATAATCTAATTGTGCTTTTGGTAAGTCCAGCCCCATAAATCATCATCATCACCATCAGCCTGGCTACGCTCAATGCAGGGCCAAGGTCTCTCCCATACTTCTCCAACTACCCCGGTCATGTGCTAATTGTGGCCATGTTGTCCCTGCAAACTTCTTAATCTCAACCGTCCACCTAACTTTCTGCCGCCCCCTGCTACGCTTCCCTTCTCTTGGATTCCAGTCCGTAACCCTTAATGACCACCGGTTACCTTCCCTCTTAATTACATGCCCTGCCCATGCTCATTTCTTTTTCTTGATTTCAACTAAGATGTCATTAACTCGCGTTTGTTCCCTCACCCAATCTGCTTTCTTCTCATCTCCCCCCCCTCCCTTAGCATTACACCTATCATTCTTCTTTTCATAGCTCGTTGCGTCGCCCTCAATTTAAGTAGAAACCTTTTCGTAAGTCTCCAGGTTTCTGCCCCGTAGTACTGGTAAGACTAGCTATTATACACTCTTCGCTTGAGGGATAATGGCAACCTGCTGTTCATGATCTGAGAATGCCTGCCAAACGCACCCCAGCCCATTCTTATTCTTCTGATTATTTTCGTCTCATGATCCGGATCCGCCGTCACTACCTGCCCTAAGTAGATGTATTCCCTTACCACTTCCAGTGCCTCGCTACCTATTGTAAATTGCTGTTCTCTTCCGAGACTGTTAAACATTACTTTAGTTTTCTGCAGATTAATTTTTAGACCCACTCTGCTGCTTTGCCTCTCCAGGTCAGTGAGCATGCATTGCAATTGGTCCCCGGAGTTACTAAGCAAGGCAATATCATCAGCGAATTGCAAGTTAGTAAGGTATTCTCCATTAACTTTTATCCCCAATTCTTCCCAATCCAGGTCTCTGAATACCTCCTGTAAACACGCTGTGAATAACATTGGAGAAATCGTATCTCCCTGCCTGACGCCTTTCTTTACTTGGATTTTGTCAAAATTATTCCGGAATCCTCTACTACGGCATGCCTCATAATCTGATTGTGGTTTTCGCACGTACAGCACCATAATCCAATTCAAGTTTAATACTTCTGCTACGATGCGATGTGCCATATGAAGGAAGGAAAAAGTGGAGAAGGAAGGCAGGGAGGTTAACCAGTTTTGCCTAACCGGTTTGCTACCCTACACATGGGAGGGGGATGGGGGGGGTGAAAGATGGGGAGAAGAGATAGAGGGCACATAACACGGCACACACATCGTTGGTTACAGTCTCACTCTTGTGTGGTACGTGACATCACTGTCACAGTCGCTTGTCCAAGCCCGTATCCTTCATAAACCGAAGTAGTCCCTTCGTCGCCTTCAGCTGCGATGTCTTCAGTCGGCGATATGTGAAAATGGTTGCAACTGACAATGGTCTACTCTCAAGGTGCGCTAGAACGGACGCCATGGACTGTCTCTGAACATTATATTCAGGACAGTCGCACAGAATGTGTTCCAGCGTCTCCTCGCAAAGACAGGCATTGCAGAGAGCGTTGTCGGCCATTCCAATGCGAAACGAGTAAGATTTCGTGAAGGCCACCCCTAGCCATAAGCGATAAAGCAAGGTGGCCTCACTTCGGCGGAGTCCGGTTGGCATACAGAGATGCATCAAGGAGGGCAGGTCGTGTTGATGATCGCTGCGGTTGGTCTGGCTGCTTGGTGTGCACCATAGAGAGAGCGTGATCTCCTGTGCAAGCACTTGAAGTCTGCTGGCTGCGTCGGAACGTGAAAGTGGTATGGCCTCTTCCTGTGTGTCTTCAAGAGCTGTCCGAGCGGCTTTATCGGCGTCTTCATTTCCGATGACGCCGCAGTGACTTGGCAGCCACTGAAACGTCACGTGATGTCCTTTCTCATGTGATGTATGAAGTAGGCATCTAATATCGAATACGAGCTGTTCAGATGGCCCGCGACGCAGAGCTGATAGTACAGATTGTAGGGCTGCCTTTGAGTCGCTGAAAATTGACCATTGTCGAGGTGGTTCCCGATTGACAAAACAAAGTGCAGCTCGAAGAGCAGCTAGTTCCGCAGATGTAGATGTCGTTGGGTGGTCAGTCCTAAAGCTGATGGTAATACCTCTTTCTGGGACGACTGCAGCACCGGACGAACACTGGATGTTTGTGGAACCGTCAGTATAAATATGTGCACTGTCTGCGTACCTCTCGTGCAGAAGAAGCAGAGACAGTTGTTTCAGCACAGGCGACGACAGCTCAGACTTTTTCCCGATTCCTGGCACGTTGAGATGGACTGTGGGGCTGACAAGGCACCAAGGGGGCATCGATGGTTTAGATGCAGCGGTGAAGCCCGAGGGAAGTTTGTCGTTGTACTTGACAATAGTTTTTGAGAATGATGCTTGGTGCCTGTCTGAAGGTAGTGTTGCAAGGTGGTGATAGGGGGCCCGTGCCAAATGTCTGATATGCGTTCTCAGGGTTTCCACCGTGATGTGAGTCTGCATTGGATGGTCCCGAGCAATCGCAATAGTTGCCTCAGTTGACGTGCATCTCGGCAAACCAAGACAAACTCTGAGTGCTTGAGCTTGCGCTGCTTGCAGAACACGAATATTTGTCTTGCAGGTGTTGTTCAGTACAGGTAGACTGTATCTTAAAAAACCGAGAAAGAGAGCTCTGTAGAGTCTCAGCATTGCGTCTACTGACATCCCCCACGTCTTTCCTGTCAGGTATTTAAACAACTGGGAGGTTGCTGTTAGGCGTCGTTTCATGTAAGCCACGTGCGGGCTCCAACAGAGGTCTCGGTCGATAATTACGCCTAGAAATCTGTAGGTTCTGACATAGGAAATGGTCCGCCCGTTGATTGAGATGACATAAGGCGTCATTGGTTTGCGAGTAAACGCCACTAGGGCGCATTTTTCTGGCGATATGCTGAGACCTTGTTCACACAAGTAGCTCGCTGTCAAAGTAGCCGCTCTCTGAAGCCGTGCACGTATCTGAGGACGTGTGACTGCCGAAGTCCAGAGACAGATGTCGTCTGCGTATACTGAAATTTTGGTGGTAGTTGGCAAGTGTTCAGCAAGCCCAATAAGAGCGAGGTTGAATAGCGTCGGGTTGAGAGCACCGCCTTGAGGAACGCCCTTGCTGGTATAGCGTCGCGTAGTTGGGCCATCATCAGTTAATACATAGAATGATCTTGCAGATAGGTAACTTGCAATCCATAAAAATACTCGGCCACCTAGGCCAACCGTCACAAGAGCGTCGAGAATAGCCTCATGCAATACGTTATCGTATGCCCCTTTCACATCTAAGAATAAAGCTGCAGATAAACGTTTACGGGACCTTTCGTGCTGGACATATGAAACGAGATCAACTACATTGTCGATGGAAGAGCGGTCACGTCGGAAACCAGCCATGGAACTCGGATAAATCTTGTAGTGTTCAAGGTACCATTCCAGGCGGCCAAGGATCATCCGTTCCATTATCTTTCCTACACAGCTGGCCAACGCTATCGGGCGGTAAGAGCTGAGCTCTAGTGGGGATTTGCCCTGCTTCAATATTGGCACCAGGCGGCTCACTTTCCATTCGTCAGGAACATTTCCCTCCTGCCATGAGGTGTTGTAGAGACTCAATAGTGCTGTCCGTGCGGATTCTCCGAGATAGCACAAGGCTCGGTATGATATACCATCTGGACCCGGAGATGATGAGCGCCTGCAGAGAGCTAGTGCCGCCTCGAGCTCCTCCATTGTAAAAGGAAGGTCCATGCGGCAATCTCGGGAATGGGGGACATCATCTCGGGCTGGAGGATCTGGGCGTGTCGCTTGGTCTGCCATTCGCACACAAAAGTCTTCTGCGACATCGATGTCTTGCCGCCCTTGGAAAAGCGCGAGTGCCTTGAATGGAAAACGCTGTTCCGGAAGGCAACGCAGACCTTGCACCGTTTTCCAAATGTGAGACAGCGGCTTGCGGGGGTCGAGTGTTTGGCAAAACGTTGCCCAACGTTCCGACGCTAATCTATTCATTCGACGCTGAATCTTCTTTTGTATCCTCCTGGCTGCCCTAAGGTCATGGATTGATCTTGTACGCCGATATCGACGTTCCGCCCGGCGACGAAGTGCGCGAAGTCGCTCTAATTCTATGTCGAAGTCGTTTCGCGTGTGAGAGATCGTCAGTATGCGAGTGGCGTTCCGCATCGTATTTTTAATTGTTTGTTCTAACCCAGAGGGCAGGCCCTCGCTGCAGGCATCTTCCATATCAGATTTGAAGTTGGCCCATTGAATCGTCCGAATGGTATTCCGTGGGCCAGATCTAGACATCAAGCCTTTGATGTTCAGATAGGTGGGAATGTGATCACTCCCATGGGTCTCAATATCTGGAAACCACTTCACATATCTGGCGAGAGAGTTGGAGACAAAAGCAAGGTCGAGGCAGCTGCCGTATGTCACGCCTCGAAGAAAGGTGGGGCTACCATCGTTCAAGAGAGTAAGGCCATAGTTGTAGGCGATGCTTGATAATCTTCGTCCTCTTGCATTTGTCTTTGTACTTCCCCATGCTGGATGGTGTGCATTGAAATCTCCTATGATGACCCATGGAGCGGGGCAAACACTCAAGATATCCGCTAATCTTTTAGTGTCGAAATTGTTGGAAGGCGATATATACACGCCTATGAGAGTAAACAAGAGTTTGTTCTTTTTAACTGTGACGCATATATACTGATTGTCGTCGTGGGGCGCAATCGGTTGCAAAACATAGGTGAGTTCCCGACGAACAAAAATGATGATTTTGCTGCATGCACTATTTGTTGATGACATGAAACATTCGTACCCTGACAGTCTGATTGGTTTCGACAAGTTGGGCTCACAAATGACGATGAGTGGAAACACATTGGTGTACACATACTGACGGAAATCTGAAATTCGTGATTTTAGCCCTCTGGCGTTCCACTGCATGACGGACGCTGCCTTGACTTCTTTTCGGAAGGATGGGGTATGGGTAGCCATCTTTCTAGTTGAGGGATTCAAGCACTGGGCTTAAGGCGTCCAGCACTTTAAGTGCGCTTCGAGCAGACGGTGTCCCCATCTCAACTAAAATCGTTCGGATGGCCTCCATGAGGGAACGTAGCACCGAGATGACTTGATCTGTTTTAGGTGAATCATCAATGGCCGGAGAAGGCTCCGGTGGCGCCGTTACCTTCTGAGGTTCCTTAGCAAGGGAGCGGCTCGGTAGCGTAGGCCATTCCTCTAAAGAAAGAGTCTTATCTGATGCCCTCGTGGAAGTGGTGGGCCCTATCGCGTCGCGACTAAGTGGTACCGTAGTGGAGCGGGTACTATCGCTTCGCTCATGCGCCTTCTTTGAAGACTTACGACGGTGCCGACGTCGACGCCGACGCCGGACTACTTCGGCTGCCTCCCTGTGGGCCGAATTGTCTCTGGCCATTTGCTTCAGAACCGCGCGCTCCCTCTTGATGCGGGGGCAGTCTTTCGACGAGGCTGCGTGAGGGCCGCTACAGTTGGCGCACTTCAGAACTGTGGCACCGCAGGTCACTTCTGCATGAGGTTCAGCGCAACGGGGACACAGAAGCGAGTTCGGACACACGCCCTTTACGTGTCCTAGCCTGAAGCACTGATGGCATTGAAGCGGCTTCTGGATGAATGGTCGAACTGGATGTCGAAAATGTCCGACTTTAACGTGGGAGGGTATGCAATCCCCCTTGAAGATTACTTTTACGCAGCGCGTATTCCCAAGACGGCGCACTTGCGTAATGATCGTGCCCTCGTTTGCCGGCTTGATGAGGCTAGGTAAATCTTCATTGGAAATGGCAATGTCAATGTCGTAAATTACACCGGCTATCGATGTGTCGTCGATCGGGATGAAGGGGCGCATTTTGATTCCGCCAAGCTCCGTGATTTCTTGAAGTGTTCCAAGCGCACTCGCGTTGTACACGTCTATGGCGAGTATATTCTTGCGTGGGTTTATTCTGATGTCTTTAATTTGATCCGGCACCGCACGTTCCAGAAAAATGGATAGGGCTTGCCTGTTCAGCAACCGTAGGTTGCTTGACGGTTCTTCCGGCATAAAGATGATGACGTGTGGCCAGCGCGCAGGCCTTGACTTCATAGTCGTAGTGCTCGCAGGAGGTGACGGCGCTGTGTTGGCGATCTTTCTCTTCGCCCTCTTACTCCGGACGGGTATGAAGCCGTCGTCGGATGAGTCGTCTTCCGACATAGAGTACAGCTCGGTGTCCTCGGTGTCGCTGGGGGAGCCAACTCGCTTCCTTGCGGTTGACAGCCGTGATGACTTCTGGCCAGGAGGGCCTGTGGCATGCTCCGCGTCCATGGTCGCAAGACGGGGAGGTAAGGCACCCCGAAAGGCAAAGAGTTCACCAAAAATGCAGAGAGCACAGAAACAAGCGTTCTGTCAAGAATGTGCCATATGAGGCAATGAGAATGCTCAATATTCTCTGAGGTTATGCAATATAGCGGACAAGAACGCCTCAGGCAAACACCTCCCCCTACGTGTGCTGTGTGCAGCGCAGACAAACAGCAGTGGTGCACACAAGGCAACGGTTAACATCAAATCACCACTCTCGTGTTGCGCTAAACGTTGAAGAAATTAAACATTCGCCGTCAATATCACCGCTAATTATCGTCAATCAAAGCAAACAGTACAGAAAGCTCCGCTTACCCCGATTCCCACAGTGCGTGGGATCTAAATAAGTTTAATTAATTAATTGATTGATTGATTGATTGATTGATTAATTTAGTGTAAGGTTCCTGCTCAACGCTAGGGCCAAGAAACACGTTGCATAGAAGGGCACCAGTTTACCCTTCCCCATGTGGGCTTTTTTAATGTGTATCTAAGTCTATCTGCACGGTCGCTTATTTATTTTGCCGCCAAGGAAGTGCGTCCTCCGGGACTGTGAATCGAGCACGCGACATTGTGTTCAGCAACAAAACTCCTTAGTTACGCGGAAGCACTACACGGCAGCGCATCTGGAAATGGCGGTCGACAGCCGAAAAATCGAACGCTACAGCCCACGTATCACACAGCATGAAGCCGGCCAATCAATGGCTCTATTGGCGTCGCTGTTGGCATGTTGAAATGCGTTCTGCGTAGCTCAACTTATATATATATATATATATATATATATATATATATATATATATATATATATATATATATATATATATATGTATCAGTGGCGTAGCCAGAAATATCGTTCGGGGGGGGGGGGGGGTCTCACGTTGCAGGTGGGCCTCCTCCTTAAGAGGAAACATTAGGTCGGATGCTCGTATCCAAATACATGTAGAAGGAGAATTCGTTTTTCTCGGCAACCACTGCACCAAATTTGACGAGGTTTGTTACATTAAAAAAAAAACCTAAATTCTAGTGACTGTTTGTTTCGAATTTTATATTTAGGTCGTCAATATTTTATTGAAAAGTGGCAAAATTCGGAAATTTTCAGAAAACGAAGCAATTAAGTTTACAACTCTGTAAATCCGCAATGAAAATTGATATCACAATGCTGTGAATTGTACATAATAGTACATCTACAGCGGACAAAATTGATATGTTACACATGAGACTCAAAAAATTAAGTGTTATGGAAATACGGCTTTTGCAGAATCCTTGTACATAACATAACCAATTCACGTAAGATACAAATTGACATATAGAATTTGTCCTCTTTGAATGGTGTAATGGATGCCGTTTACAGAACCGCGATATCTGTTCTTGATGCAGAGCTATTAATTTGTAAACTTCGTGCTCCTATTTTTTTTTTTCGAACTTTGGAATTTTTAAAAATATTTTAAACAGAGTTCAGGCCCTAAATCGAAATTCCGCTTCCAACAGACACTAGAATTTAACTTACTCTCCCAAACGCAACAAATTTCATTAAAAGCTATTCAGGAGTTATCTCAGAAAATCGTTTCTGCGTTTTACATGTATCCGTATAGCCCGCGTCGGAGTTGGGCCCGACCTAGAGCTTCCTCTTAAACAATTTGCCTAGGGATCAAATACACGAATAGTAACTGCATTGCCATTGCCAAAGACACTGCAAACGAATTGTTGAACGCTAAGCACTGTCAATACAAGTAAACTATATATTTTTTCATAAAAGAATAAGCTCGTATGTGCCAAACATTGTGCCCAACATAACTGATGTCAATGCTTCCATGTATTTTGTCTATTTAATAAGTAAAGAATATATAACACGAACTTTAGAACTACATCAGTTCGAAGCCAGCAAAGCAGTGCATGCCGCTGATATGAAAAATGTAAAGGCTACAGGTCTGAGCTGTGTGGCGGATGTTGCAGCGTTTCCCGCTTGAACTTTGCCAGTTTTGTATTAACCACATCAGCGACGTGGGAACGGGCATTGTCGTAGAACAACATGACCCCATTCGTCAATTTTCCACGTAGTTTGTTCTTGATCGCGACACGCAGCCGATCCGGCGTTTCACAATATCGGAATCAATTGATAGTCTCTCAAGATTTAGCAAATTCTATCAGTAATGGCCCCTGACGATCGAAAAATAAAAGTCAACAGCACCTTTCTGGCGGAAATGACTGCCTTTGCTTTCTTTGGGGGAGGTGAATTTGAATGTTTCCATTGTAAGCTTTGCCGTCGTGTATCAGGCTCGTAGTAGTGACATGATGGTTCGTCTCCGATCACAATTGCAGACAAGAAATCGTCACCTTTATTGTGATACTGGATCAGATGAGTAAAGGCAGCGCCGATCTTCTCCTTATTCTGGCGGTGGTTCAAAATCTTGCGCCTCCATTGCGCACACAAGAGCCGATAACCGAGATGTTCATGAATTATGGCGTGAACCAAACCGTGACTGATGTTCACACACTCTGCCAGTTTATCGATGCTTATCCTCCGTTCTTGTCTCATCAGCTCATCAACCTTTGCAATATTGTTAGGGGTGCACGATGGCTTTGGTCCGGTCTGGGATCGTTTTGCAACTTTCACGTCCTTCTTTGAACCGTTTGTTCCAACACTTCACAGTGGCCAATGAAATGCAATGTTCCATGTACACGGCAGCCATACGGCGACTAATTTCTTTTTGGGAAACACCTTCAGCTGTCAAAAACCTGACGGCACCACGCTGCTCAACTTCTGGAGAGTCCATTACGGCACGCAACCACGTTCAACCTAGTGTATGAGAGCATTAAAGAACATTTATCCTCACACCTGCGGGTCACTGTTGTTAATGAGAGATGCCTGTGTGCTACGCGCAGGCCTTGCAGATAATGAACAGAACCATAATTGCGCGGGGTGGGTAGGCTCACTTTAATTTGACTCGCCTACGTACATTAGAATTGCGAGTATACAATGGAACATACAAATGCGAAGATACAGCTTGAAAAAGGGCAAAAAAGTGCCACTGGAAACGAAGGTCACTGCACGTATACACAAAATCTCGCAACAAGACATTGAAACATACGTATAAGTAAGTCTCCAATAAATCTACGTGTCTAAGAAAAAGTAACGGTATATAATGCGTCAAACAAGGCAAATAAACATGTTGCGCAATCACAGATTCACAGAATCCTAGATCCTGCCCCCATTCCATCCACTCCCCCCGATGTATCGCGCGCGACGGAAGGCGGCGTGCTTGCTCCTCACTTTTCTCCCTTGCGCACACAAGACTGAGCCACTATCGTCGGCCCCCCCACCCCCCATACGCTTTCACTCGCACATACACCATGCGGCGCGGGGTCACGATGTTATCGCACTTGGACTTTATGCGGAATATGAGGGCGACGGCGACGGCAGGAATGCGCATAGAGCGTCCATATAATTGCTGTCGCAATAATATAATAAGAGTATCCGGCTGCTGAAGCGTCCCATGGCCCACTACTTTCCACAAAGGAAGTAACAAAATACCACTTTCACCATGCGACAATTCGCTGCACTACCACAACGTCTCAATGTCTCAACAGAGACCTTTGAGGAAATGAATAAATAAAACGCTTCTTTTTTCCTTTTGTGGAGCGGGGGCACCGTAATGAACAAAAAAAAAAACGCAAGGTATGTTGGTCACAATCGAATGCCTACTTTGGGCAACTAATATGGCTATTAAAGGAATATCGAAGAAAACACGAGACGCTTGGTCCTCCAAGAACCATGCGCATACTGCTCGGTATCCTATACCGGCGAGACAAGACTTTCTGGAGAGGTTGCGCTCAAGCGAACGCGCTGCAATCCGTCGAGTCCCCACAGTGATGGTGGCTAGCGACCATTGTTTCTTTTCCTCGTCGGCTAGCTAGATAGCGTCCAAAGCTCTGCCGGGCGAAAATGCACTCGGCCAGAGAAAATAGGACGCCCACCGAAGTGCGCCGCGCGGTGGTCGGGTCAACGCGAGAAAAACGCATGCGCTCTGGCTGGCTCTGGCAGCGCGCGGGTAGGGAAGCGAGAACAAAAAAATTCAAGAGGCTGAATGTGTCCTCGTGATTAAAAGTCAAAGTAGAAAAAATAAATAAGAACGTAGTTGCGTTGGCTGGCTTTAGTCTCATCACTGGATGCTTTGGCGCAGGTGAAAAAAAAATGATATTTTTTTATGTGACATGACGGCACGAATGAACCACCACAACGCTTCGTCTCATCCGGCTTCGCTGCGGGCTCTGTCAACTTGTCTGATAGCGTGTTGATTTGGCTTGTCTCGTTGTATGGCCCGATGTGCGACTTTGGAAAAGTCAATGCACCTTTGGCGTCAAATATTTATGGGAGCATTAAACCTACAAAGTTCCGCGATCGAAAATCTAAAGCACACGTTTGGAAATGTCAATGCACCTTTCACATCTAAAGTTTATGAGAACTTTATGCACCTAAAGTTTCGGAATTGATATCCACGCGCTCCGTAAATTCCATGACAGAGTGTAGATTCCGCGGCCTCCGCGAGATTCCGCGGCGAGCCCGTTCGCCATGAAAACATCCTTGAAACTTTGTGCTCGGATGGGGCTGCTTGCGTTATGTGACTCCCGGTGCATGGGTGTTGCCGCGAAATTCAGCCAGAGTTCGCAATTTTCCCGGTGAAATGGCTTTTCGAGCGTGAAAAACACGCCCTAGACAAAATCCAGAAGGATTTCCGGCGCCGGGGGTTACTTTTGTCGGCGATGCATGGACAGCACGAAAATATTTCGGGTGGGGCTGAAGCCCCATAAGTTCCCCCCCCCCCCCTGGCTACGCCCCTGATATATATATATATATATATATATATATATATATATATATATATGGAAGTTGGCATGTTGAAATGCTTTGCGCGTAGCCCAACAGCGGCGGCAACAGAGCCATTGATTGGCCGGCTTGGCCTATGAGCCAGACGCGAAGGCCTATACTCCCCTAAAGTGAAGGTATACCGACGTATCGTGAATGCCTCCAACGCATGACCGACGTCGTGAATCTGGCTTCGGAATGGTTGACGCCACTCCTAGATTTCAAGATGGTGGCAGTCAGAATACGAGGCTGTAATTGGGTAATTTCGTCGGGGTGTACGAACAGTGATTTCTGAGACCGACTCGAATAGCCCCAGAAACGAAGCGAATCCAATCTCGAATACTTATGGAAAAGTTTGCGAATAACGAAAAGCCATTATTAAAATTAATATAAAACCATGTTCACATCTCGGTATTTTTAAAGCTGAAAAATTTCTTTTATTACGCAGTACCTTATGGAGCGTTGTTGGTTAGAAACAGAAATGGAGCATTAGGAGCAGCCAAGTAGTTTCGTCACATTCACAGGGTTCTTCAGAGAATGTTAATGATCGTTGTGCAGCTTGTACAGTATAGCTACCTAAGTGATGTAGCCTGCTCGACTACGCAAGCTACTGACCCATCCTTCGAGTAACAATATTTTATGTCTATACTATGCCTCTGGGGGGGGGGGGGGGGGGGGATTTACCGTACTTGTGCTCCAATTTTAGGTTTATTTGGAAGCATTTCACGTTTTAAAATATTCCCAAAATATTCGAAAAATATTTGTATTCACGAACAGTAACTATTCGATTCGTTATTCGAAAGTTTCGACTATTCGTACACTCCTAGTAATTTGATTTTCGGGAGAAAACTTTTTAGTAGCAACAAGCTATCAATTCAATGCATGGCGCCTGGGGCGCGAATTCGAACAGAAAAAAAAAAAAAACGTGCATGCACAACATATGTGCACCGTCGGTTTAATACTGAATAAAACAGATGTGCCGCCACAGTAATAACAATTTGACATGAAAAAAAAAAAGTTTGTTTCGAAAATAGAAATTCCATGACGTGTTCTGTGGATTTTTTTTTTTCGGAACTCGGCTAACAGTGGAGTTTGCATAGAGAGACTCACTCAGAGCGCACGCAAACCTAGACATACACTGCCATGTTGGAGGCTCAATTTTCCATAATTTACACACTATCGATGAAACGGGCATGTCCGCATAAAGCGAAGTTCAATTTTGCACGGCGCTAGTGTTTTTGGTAATTTTCAGTGAAAGTAGTAAGCGGCGAATAAGACGACGCATTAGAACGGGCACGACTCGCGGTCTTATCGTCCCTGTTTGAACGTATCCCCTTGCGTGCGCTTGACATTTTCAGTCTAAATTGAAATTTCTTTTCGCCTCATTCATTTAAATCAACAAGGCTGCTTGGAAGACAGGAATGACATGGTACAACTTAAAAAAAAAAGAATAAAAAAATAGACGCCTGAGGTTATCTCAGTAATTGCGAAGCGAACTAGCTAATAAAGGGGTCTTGCAGCGACTAGCATCTAAAAAAAATCAGCACCCTTTCACTTCAGTCTTTAAAAACATTGCCTCTATGGATGCTGGACACGCACGGAGCATTGCTTCTAAAGCTGAGGGTGTACGTCGCAAAAGAACGAGAAGGCTGGATACGCAGGTTTCCGAAGCATGCAGACAACACGGGAAGGCGGCAACAGCCAGAAGGAGTAGAAGAAAGAAATGAAATGCGTAGGGTACGACGACACTCTGCCGCTCGAGAAGAAAGCCAGTGGCGTCCCTCGAGCACGTGCGGGAGCAGTAATAAAAGAGCAGGACGATGCTCCCCTCGGCCCGGAGAGGGCAAATTGGGCTCTTCGTCTGCGAGGAATTACATGGCTCCTTGAATGAAGGGCGCCAAGCTCTCTATAAGGCTAGTCGGCACACACAGATTCCCTTAAAGTTTAAGCGCTTTCACTTCCGATTTTAACTTCGTTGAACTTGGCACACGTTCATCTTCTTGCGTCCAAGAAATTCACCGCTAAAAGTGTCAAAGAAAAAAAAGGCATCGCCTCGGATATTACAATAAGGGGGAAAAAGTGATCATAGGCTTTTCTTCGTATTTTTTTTTTTCTGTGACACGAATGTCAAGGAGATGTTGGGCCCTCGGAGCTCCCCTGGCTACTTCTCGTGTGAGATTGTAAGTGAAGTACATGTAGATACTATAAAAGTGACGTCGCTAATACACACTAACAACACCTACGTACTACACCAACGTTGTGAAGTAGGCACACAGAGAGGCTTAGTTCTGACACTCAAGATATGCGCCTTTAATTGGTCACCTCTGCCACTTTTCTTTTTAGTTGTGTCTGAATGAGGCAGTGAGAGGCAGAGAGCACGAACTGCATTGATTTATGTAGCTACAGCGTTGTACTGGACTCTTTTCTGCTTAGTTCCACCTATAGGAGCAGCTATTCTCTAGCCATGATCACACAAAAAAAGAACTTCTCTGAAAAAAAAAAATACGATATACGAAAAGCACTTCAGAAATGCATATAGTGGCCAAAGGAAGCGCGTTCGCTATTATAAGATACGAAAATACGAAGAACAATGCGCACTTACTGTTATGCCCCAAGTAAGTATACGTGTGTAGCGCAGAGAGTAAAAGCCATTATTATTATTATTTTATTTTCCTGTTTGCTGGCAAAACGCGACGCCACAAAAGAAGCGTTTGGCTTCAACGCCTCGCAAGTGTTCCCCGTGTTCTGTTGCCCTGAAGGCCTGATGCGTCCAGCGTTTCTATTGTTCGCTTAGCTACGTAACGTTAACGCGGGTATTCTCTGTGGGAGCATATAAAGCTACCGTAAATGTATCTCTTTCGCAGTCATTGTATAGGGCACACTCTGTATGAGGCAGTACGCTCACTGTCACAGTATGCTATAGCTAGCTTCACTATACGTAATCTCTCTCTTAACACGATAGCGTTAAGGACGACGTGTTGCGAAAAAAAAAATCTGCTGTCGGTGTCGGACGTCGTTTCGCGAAAAGCCAATCGGAGCCTCAGCCGCGCAGGCTCTCCCCTTGGCACCGAGGCATTACGGAACTAATTGAATTCCTCAAAGTAAAATGTGTAAAAAAAAATAGCAAAGTACGGCCTAAACACAACCGGCAGACATGACAGCGTCGCAGTTTAATTTAAATATATGAGAAAACATAATTCTGTTACGCGGAAACTCAAACGCAAACCCCTTTTCCAGCGTTTCTATGATTTATAGAGCGGCGCGGCCCGCTCGGTTCCTTGCAACGCCACCATCGCGCTTTGCCTCCTCGCATCCGCACGAAACCAGTTTTTTTTTTTTTTTTTTTTTTTTTTTTACGCGTTAATTTGTATTGCGATCATTCATTACGGCGTCGTGTCGTGCGTCATGAGCCTGCTATTGCCTCGTGAGCATGGGGAGCTCTTTAATAAATACAAATGTATTTGTTAGAGCAAGCACGCGCATTTGATGGTATAGTGAAGCCGCGGCTGAAGATCTCAGATTCAAAATTTCCTCAGTGCACTTTACTTGCCGCTGGAGACGTCCAGTGTATATTCACGGCACGTTTAAGGTATACGCATTTGCAAGAACCCGCTAAAGTTGGGTGGAGACGACTTGTCGAGCCGAAGTTCGGTCGTCGGATTCGTGTAAACGCTAGCGTGTCGGGCCAAGCAAGCGTGGTTTGGCCCGAGAGCGAGAGTGAACACGCGGAGGGGGTGGGTTAACTCGCCCAACCGGCTTTGCAAGATGCACGTAAACGCGCTCCGTTCACAAACTTTTAGTAAATAGCCGCGCGATGTTCTTGAGATCAAACGTTAAAAAAATAAATTATGAGGTTTTACGTGCCAAAACCACTTTCTGATTATGACGCACGCCGTAGTGGAGGACTCCGGAAATTTCGACCACCTGGAGTTCTTTAACGTGCACCTAAAATCTAAGTGCACGGGTGGTTTCGCATTTCGCCCCCATCGAGATGCGGCCGCCGTGGCCGGGGTTCGATTTCACGACCTCGTGCTCAGCAGCCCAACACCATAGCCACTGAGCAACCACGGCGGGTTCGAGATCAAACGTCAAAGTAGCGAAGATGCCTTAAGCACAAAGCTGCTAAAGGCTGTAATTTGTATTCCTCGATTCAGACCGTGCTGAACGGAGGATAAATGAGGCAATAGGCATAATAATGAAGCAAGCTACAATAAAGAAACCAAATGGCTTCAAAAACTAAAGAAGGAATAATCTCGAACAAATTCCTAATACCATTTGCCGTTTCTCGCGCCACGATTATCGCAGTTTCTTCGTCTAACATGTTATTTTTCTTGTCAGAAAAAGATAGCAGACATATGTTTCATGTGAATAGATCGAACTATCAGTACTTGTCTAGTCCAGCGCCGAAGAACACAGCACCGTGGGTAGAATTTCTATCGCCGCTTATGCAAACATATCGTAAGCCAGTGGCCCTATAACATGAAACTATTACAATATTTTTTTATTCCAATCTCCTGACGTCAAATTTGCGTAACCGCCGACGCAAGCATCGAGCAGTGACCAGCATGCGTTGCCTGAACAGCCCAACAAAATGCTCTCCTAGTTTATGAGAGGTCACTTTCTTTGGTTTCAAAATGAATAATATTGCCAACGTTGAGCGGTTTTTCGTTTGTAATTGGCTGTCTGGAGGCGAGGAACACGCTCAAGTGGAGAGGGTTTCGATGGGGCCGAGCCAGCTCACTGAAAATAGATAACCGGATGAAGAGGGTGGTGTCGGTGTCTGCGATTGGTCCGTTTTCGCATACTTAGCTTGCGGTGGCTGGTAGAAAATCGCGGTGGCGTGCAACGGAAGGTTCAAAATGCCGTTAAAGCGGATCCTCAGCAGAGTTGGCAGAGTGAGGTCGTATACGTGCCGAAAGTGCTCCAAAAGGTTACCCGGCCGCGCAGAAAAAGATTTATTATACGCAAATAAATCCAAGCTCTCCGGCAGGTGCGAGTAGCCAGTGCCTCAGTGATCGGCGGCAGCCAGCTTTTATTCCTTTCAGAACGGGGCAGCCTCCGGCTACTCAGAAAAAAATTCAGTTTTGTTCGGCATATTAATGCATTTTTAACGCGTACACGTCACTTTGACGCGGTGAGCTTTCACGGTTTTGCGACAACGCGTGACAGGCACGTAAAGTGGGTGCAGCCCGAAAACTTTTGACAAATACGCGAGGGTTAATGGCTAAAAGGTGTCGAATCAGAAATTAAAAAAACATATTTTTTTTTTGGTCCAATGATGCATAATCAGTGTGTACGCGTCATAGGAAATGGGGAGTTATCGCGGTTTTCGTGACGTCGCGAGACAGACAGTCGAACTGAGGGTGACCCAAAAAAGTTTTTGACCAATCGCGGAGGGCCGATTGCAGAATTGGAATAGAAAAGTTTGGAATAAGTTTACGTAATAGCGCCCGAGGGAATAATTTCGTGTGCGAATAAAAAAATAACCAAGTTACATTTACAAGCACTGAGTTACATTACAAGGACTGATTTTTTTCTTTTAACATCAGTCAAATACATTCAGCAGTTCATAACGATTTTAGACAATTGTAGTCTTTAGCTGCTGTCAGAATAGTAGTCGCCTCTTTTATTTCACTCACTTTCTTTACGACATGCCCGCGGAATCATGGTTTTGGAGACCGGTTGCGATCCAACCCAAGGTACGATCGCTCGTACGTAATTCTTTTCAAATTGCTCAAACGCTTCGTGACTTAGGTACACGACTTAGATACTCGCTGTAGCCGAACATACAACACAGAGCTGTGGTCTAGTAAACCCGGCTACATGTCTCAAGGCAAGAACTCAGTGGCAGTCTTTCCGACTATTCCATTCCTCCTCCTGCAACGCAAACCGATGCTAGCCACCAATGGCACATGGAACTTTTTTTGTGCCTACTTTTATATAAAGCGTCGCTCCGAATGCATGTCACGCTTCGCGCCTGGACGGAACAATGACTTCGTAATCCCAGCCTCATCGGCCAAAGCACCTCACATAAAAACACCGACAACGGAAGCGGCAAAAGCCAGGCGCCTTCTCTGGGGTATGCGAGACAGTTTCAGCTGTTCTATTTCTCTTACCTTTTTGCGGCTAATAAGAGAAGAACAGTGCCCGATACTGGGAAAGTTCCGGCTTAGTCCATAACGAAAGCGGCCGGGTCGCGGCAACGGTCTTTCTTCCGGCGGATGTGGCCTTGCATGGTACAGAAACTAATGCGTAAAAAGCACTTTGTCCTGTCGTCTTTCTTGTGTCCGTTGTTTTGCGCTAAACAAAGTAATTATGGATTCACACCAACTAGTCCGCCAACGCATTGTACAGAAACCAAGTCGTAAAGCAATCTACGCCGTCGATAGATTTATTTATTTATTTATTTATTTATTTATTTATTTACTTATTTATTTATTTATTTTTGAGACCTGTTTACGTAGGAAGGTAAGCATCATGCTCCTTGCCCCTTCATTCTGTGTGTCATCACTTGATGTCAGCGTTGCAGAAGCTTCTTGCATTCAGTTAACAGACGTTTTGCGATAGGATTTCTGCGTCCGGATCAGGTAGCCGTTCAAGCAGTGACGGCTGCATCGGAGGCGACTGCAGACGCCCAGCCATAATATACTGCAGCCCGTTGCTGATGCACATGTAACTGTGCATCACATCACACTGCACAGTTATTATTATTATTATTATTATTATTATTATTATTATTATTATTATTATTATTATTATTATTATTATTATTATTATTATTATTATTATCATTCAATGTCCCCACCCTCGCTTCCACTCAAGAATACCGCTCAGGTCGCATTTATAGCTTTTTTGATGTTGTTGTTGTTGCTTTTCAACTACATGCAGGGTCAACAAAATGTGCCCCCCCGTCTTCCACAGGAATATACGTGAGGGCTCTGGAAACGTACTTTTCTCCCTATGAAAAAAAGAAGATTCAACTAAATAAAGCGTGGAAGAACTTCTTTAAAATTTTTTTTCTAGTTCATTCCACATCGAATCAGAATATATTCCGAGCGCTCGTGTATATTTATAGCTGAGGAATGCATAGAACGGGTTCGCGCCTCTGAAGCAAAACCACGCCCTTTTTCATCTCAACCTGCGAAAGTTCGCGAACATTTTCGCGAACAGTCTCGGGAAGTCGTAAACAAAGGAACAGAGAAAGCAGAAAATAAGAAAGAGAAGGCATCAGGCGTGAAGAAAAAAAAAATCTTCAGAAAGAAACGAAAAACAAACAAACAAAATAAATACAGGCGTTTATATTGTATAGCGTAAGCTAGTTCTTATATATTCAGGCGCGAATAGGGTAAGCACCGCGTGCTCGACCGAAAACCACTTCCGCTCGCTTTCCATCGGTATCGTTTTTTTTTTCTTTTCCCTGGCTATAGACAAGCGATCAGCAGGAGTGTGGTTCGGCACAACAGAATTGCTTTTGCTGGGGAAGTATGGGCCTTGGCTATAGGCATAGAAAGTGTAGAAAAGAAAGAAAGACAGAAAGAAAGAAAGAAAGAAAGAAATAGTGAAACAGGAAGAAAGAGAATATTACGGTTGCATCGAGCTCTCCACATAAGGGAAACAGTACCGCGTCTATTCTCAGTTTTGGAGGTAGCAGAAGGAAAGGAAGCTTCACCTAGTCACCTGCAAATGCCGCGAAAAAAGAAGGAAAGAAAGAAAGAAAGAAAGAAAGAAAGGAAAAAGAAACAAACCAAGAAAAACAGTACATATAAAGAGACGTTTACGGGTCGTGTTATTCTTTTTGCTTCTGGTGGTCTGCCGATTTTTCTTTACTCGCCAGACAAATTGGCAAGACGAAAATTCGACTAGGTTCAGAAAAAAAGAAGCATGCAAGAATTGTGCCAAGAGACAATACGATGGAGTATAGGAATGATGTGTTTATATTTGTACTGGTGGAGGGAAGTGCAGCAAGGCGTCAAAACCGTGACTGTGATCGAATGCTTGAATGCGGTCTCGATTTTGGTTGTAGTTTTGTTTTCGAGCCTCTGGGAAGGGCTTTGCACGAAACCAACACGATGTCATGGTTCATTGACAGCGGCAAGTATATATGATGAAATTAACTTTCAGACACATCAGCCAACCTTTCTTGACGCCTCACATGGTTACAAAGTTATTTACCCATCTTATATGATGCGTGACGCAACATTCTAGCGCTAAAAGTGCTCTCTTCTGTTCCAAACCGGCTGCTGTGGAGAGATTGAGGTAGAGAGTGCGCCGACTACTCTATTTCTCTTCCCTCGATGTTAACTCAAATATATAGTTTTGCGAGAATACCTTATCAGTCTAAACTGAGTGCCCATTTGTGCTTTTTTATTCGGTGGCACACCATGCAGCCTTCGTCCCTCGGGGAAGCTGCCGTGCTAACTTGGTACCTTTTCACAGAATTAGGGAAAGAAATGAACCAGGAAGCAACTTTTTCTTCACGCACGATGCCCCAAGCAGAAAGAGCGCAGCGTGAATGCGCGCGAAGTGCGTGCGCTACACACGCCGACAGGCGGAGCTTCGTGTTTTCTGCCTCTTCCTTGCGGTGATATCGTTACTGTCTTTTTTTTTCTATGCTTTTCTCTCTCGCTGCGAGAGATAATATGTAGCGCTGCTTTATGTTTCGTTTTGTCCGTGTGATAAAACGCAGACAGTGCCGTGTCCGGTCTTTTATATTTAGTACTGCTGTAAAAGGAAACAAATGTAGGAAAACAAACAAACAAACAAACAAACAAACAAACAAACAAACAAGAGGAGGCAAGGCGGAATGTACTGCAATAACCAGTGCGACTACCGGCGAATCTTAACACATGCTGAACCGTAAAAATGTATGACTACAAGCTGCGTCGGAATCGTGGTAGAGAAATGTGCACTCCAAGCAACGAAATTGTATAAAACGGCAGGTGACAGAGTGCAGGACCGGTATTTTCGTGAGCTCCAGCTGCCCTGGAACCCGTCACGAGGGCGGTTGTTTTTTTGTCCCATAGGCGCGTTTTCGCCTGCCAGCGCGAACACCCCTTCCTCTTTCATTGGCCGTCGACGATCAGACCCTAGTTGCTGCCGAGAGGCACTACAATTGCGCAATTGCTCAATTCTTGCGAGCACTTTAGGGCCTGGCGGCCTCGTAACTCGTGCGTGGACAGTTCTGAGGCATAGCATGCGGTATATGCGTAAACAATGATCATATTATATACGACGTCCCCGCCTGTTCTTGCAGAGCTCTCGAACGGCACGTTGCGAAGCACGGAAAGCGATATTTTTCCATACTGAAAACAGCACTAAAGGCAAGGACGAGTGAGAAGAGGACGAGGCGAGTCTTAATATATATACCGGGTGTTTTTGCGAAGACTAATGCATTTTTAAACATCACCTGTGGCAAATAGCATAATTCTGATCTTTGCAAACATCACTTACAGCGCGTACACAGACAGAGGGACCAAATGTACGCGCTGTAAGGGATGTTTGCAATGGAATACCAACTAGCCCGTACCAAAACTCTGATCTTTGAGCTGGATTGCTCAAACGGTAGGACATTTGCACGAAAAATCAAACTACATAATGCAGTAATTACCGAAAATTAATTAATTAATAGGGGTGGGCGAATATTCCAAGTTTAGAACACGAATACTAATAGTTAGGGTGTAGCACTCGATTCGTATTCGAAAAGGAACTACCGTATTGATTTACTCGATTCTAAGCACCCCCTTTTTTTTACGATCGTGATGCCCAAAGTGAGGGGGGGTGCTTAGATTCGAAAAATCTAGAATGACCCCTCCCTCTTTTCGCTGCGACATCACGACGAGACGGGTGCGAGAAATAAAATTTTATTTTGCAAACATCCAAAAGAAAAATCGGTGCAGACAGTGAACCCACCGCTTGTGTCGGATGCTCAGTTACTATCACTGCCACTCGAGCTCGTCGCACCGCTTGAACCGCCGCTCTCGGTGTCCCACAGCGTGCCGTCTTTCGTTCCGTCGAAGTGGTTTGTGATCGAGCACTTCTTAAATGATTTGACCACAACCTCCACTTGGACCCGCTTCCAAGCATCCGAAATCCACTTTGCGATGGTTGATGGGGACGCTTTCTGCAGCTTTCGCCGTACAGCCGTACGGTCCGGTTGTACGGCGTACTCGCGCCGCGGACGCCGTGCCACCTCGGGACTCGGACTATCCGACGGCTCCGGCTCGATGACAGAGTGAGCAAGCGCGCTTGGCAGCCTTGGCTACGCGCTCCTCCTAACAAATAGGGCGGTGCTTAGATTCGCATGCAAACTTCTTTCCGAATTTTTTCGCGAAAATAGAGGGGGGTGCTTAGAATCGGGGGCTGCTTAGAATCGCGAAAATACGGTATTCGGTGTTTTCGAAAATTTCAAGCTAACCAAACATTTCGCAAGAATCGACCGTTTAAATTTGCTTACGGTTCTCAGTATGCTACGCAAAGTATTTTTAATTATCAAAAGTGTCACAGCAACAAAATTTTTTAAAGCAATGCAGAAAGAAAATGGGTTTCGCGGCGAAAGCGCACATGACAACCTGCGCTTTTTGATTGTGCGCTGTCATTTTGTGCTCTTGGCAGTCTACCTATGTAGAAGTTTTATATTCTATGTTATAACTATGTGATGTTTTCCTTGCAACTGGCCCTTTTACATCTGTCTACGACGCACAAGTCCATCTGCACCTTTTCTTTCCCCGCGGCTCCTGATATTTGTTTAGCCAATCATCTATTTAGCGCTTTTTGAAAGCTATTCATTCAGCGGCCATTCCTTATTGGAGAAGCCATCGTTTCCTCCATGGTGTTTGGCTCGACCTGCAGTGCACCTCACCGTACCATGAATCAGAAAAAAAATCTGGGCTGTCATCACCTGCTCTGAAAAACTGCTGCAGAAGGGCTTTCTTGTTGGAATACCCCCTGCAGTTCCATTGCGAAAGGCGAAAGCTCTCTTTGGATCTATTCATTATTGCGCTGACCGGACGTACAACCGCCTAACGGAGCCGCTATATGCGCAAGGACTGGGACCGCCGGTCGCCGCACTGGTGGAATACTGAAGTTTAGCTTCCTTCAGTATGGCGGGAACGGTTAGCGGTTGTACGACGGTGGCGGGTGAAGCCAGGCGCGCCTCAATGGCCTCGATGCAATCTGCGACGGCTCCGAGGCCCCTGCTGGGGTCCCCAGGCGCAACCACGTGACATTTCAGTGGCTTCCAAGTGACTGCGGCGTCATAGGTAACGAACATGCCGATAACACTGCTCGGTAGGCTCTTCAAGGTGACGAAGAGGAGTCGATACCGTTATCAAGGACAGATGCCGCTAGAATACTTGCGCCGAAAACAAGAATGCTTCAAAGCAACTGGCTGCACCACATAGACTCTTCTCTCCGCCTT
Organism: Dermacentor andersoni; assembly: GCF_023375885.2. NCBI lineage: Eukaryota > Metazoa > Arthropoda > Arachnida > Ixodida > Ixodidae > Dermacentor > Dermacentor andersoni. Next base: position 273,458,682 of record NC_092814.1, read on the forward strand.
CGCATCCCAGCTGTACTCTGCCGACACGAAACTTGGTCGAATATGGTTAGGAGTTGCCTTTACGAAGTCTTTTGCATTCTGAGTCAGATGGGCCGACGACGCCTCGTTTGATGGCTGTGGTAGTGAGGAGACTCTTCAACACCTTCCCTGTGACTGTCCTCGCTACTATTTACAGAGGCGATCGCCCGCAATCGTGGTAGCGCGCTTTGAACAACGACCTTTAACTGAGGAAATAATTTTATAATGCCGACATCACAAGCCATCGCTGCGGAGCGCGGCGAGGGCACTGTTGCAGTTTTTAAGAACAACAGACTCGGACAAGCAGCTGTAGCCTGAACTGATGTTTCATGATCATCATCATCAGCCTGGCTAATCATGATGTTTATAGTGCTATAAATGCTACTATGCTGTGTGGTGATTGTACGCGCTGACAGTGACCGACTGTGAGTGTGTATCGGTGCTCCCTTTCTCTCTCTCTCTCTCTCTCTCTCTCTCTCTCTCTCTCTCTCTCTCTCTCTCTCTCTCTCTCTCTCTAATTTCCTGTCACTTTGCCTCACCTCCCTCATCCCAGCGCAGGGTAGCAATATAGTGCACGCAGAACAACAACAACAACAACAAAAATTAAAGCGTTGCGTGTCTTCCTCTCGAGGAAGGCGCTCAGCGTTTGGTTTGACATTTCAGCTGTTGTCGCGGGGCAGCGGCGGCCGTATTATTTTACAGTCACGATCGTCAGCGCTTCGTGTATGAAGCTGTGCTTGTTTAGAATGATCAAATCTGGTGTGGGGGCCCTTTAAGCGCGACGGTTACCGCTCTCAGAGATACCGTAGCGGAGGACCCCAAAATCGCGCTACATGAGTGGTATTTTATTGAACTCTTCTGCTAATGCAGCCACCCCCGGGGCCGGGAGTCGAGCTTCTACCTCATGCTCCGCAGCAGAACGCCATGGCCGCTGAGACGTCACCAGCGTGAAAGAAACACTATGCGCTAGAAGCGCGGCATCGGAATGCCAAATAGCTAGACATTACACACAAACTATACTTCGCGTAATTACCTTGTTCATCTATCATGCGTAGCCAGTACGAAACAAGAAGAAGAAGAGAAAAAAATATGCTCTGGGAGCGAATGCTCACGCCAGCGACAGGTAGCGCGGTGCCCCGAACAGCTGGACCCACACACAACGTCCTCGCCGGGCGGCGCGATGCACGCACTGCTGGCAGCGATCGTTTGTTCCGTATACCACAGAGCAGCGACCGCGCGACACATAGCCATTAACGACGACCGTACTGGGTGCACCAAGTGTGAGGACACAGCGCCCACGCTGCGCCCCATATGGAAAGGTGCGCGTCGCATCGTGGCCTCTGCCGAGACACAGCCCCGGAGCGACACAGCCGCAGGAGCGGCACGCCACTGCGGCCGCCGCCGCCATCGCTAAAACCCCTCGTTATTCGGAACAGAGGGGCTTTACGCTAAATGTATGTTGGGGGTGGCGGTGAGTAAGGAGAACCAGGGTGCCATCACCCACGAAACAGCCAGAGCTAACTTGAAATCTCAGGCAGAGTCCCAGCTACGGCATGCCTACTTTTTCGTTTCTGTTTAGCAAGAGGCAAGAAAGAATACTTATAACCACAGTACACGCGTCGGCAACGCAAGCTATTTCTTTCTTTTTTTCGCTTACGAGCATGCAAACAATAAGGCGACCGATCGAATTTATACATAATGTCGCGACAAACTTGGTGACATTCAAGTTGCGCGCCCTTTGTATTGGACACTGTGCACGCCGTACCGTGGTGTTGTTCCGCAACAACAGGCAGCGATCAAATGTGATAAGCTGACTTAAGTGCGAATTTACGCCTTAGATCTCGAGCATGAAGGAGCTGTTAATCGTGTTCTTCGCTGCGGTGCGCTTAGAAGTGCGTTAAAGTAAATAAATATAGGTGCGCCTACCTACAATCAGCAAACATCGCATAAACTCAGACACACACAAACACGTATACAAGCGCACAATCATCAGACGCGCAAAACCATGAGAGCAGCGGCAGTCGGCTAAATTTCGTAAAATGGTACAGAATGCTATGCGTGTAGTGGCAAAACTTTTCGACAATTACCCGCGAATTTTTACTGTATGAACGCGCCGCTGAGGTGGTGAGGAGTACGTACTGATGCCCTTTTTCATTAGGAAAAATAATTATGGGCTTTTACGTGCCAAATCCTCTTTCATCCGAGCGGGTTCGTATTACGGCATGATGGTCAGCACGTTAACTATGATAGATTACGGCCGCGTTTTGTCTGAGGACATTTAGGAGAGAAAAGTAAACGAGAAGTGCACGATGTTAGGTGTGGGGCTCTTATTCGCACTCGTGATTTTCTTCGCACTGCTTTTAAGGAAGAAACAAGAAGGCAGGAAATTCCGCACTCATAAAAACCGGCAACCTCCTCTTCCGAAGCATACCCACCTGAAAGACACGTAAGCATGGCTACGTCGTCGTTAGGCGTGCAAGATAGCTCGGCCTGTTTTCCACCTAAAGTTTCAATTTCCCGCCTGAAAGAAACCAAGATTCATTGCAGCGGGGAAGCTTCGTGCGCTTGCTCGCGAGCTTACTTGCCCCGTCTAGCCTAGCCCAGCCGGAGCCGGAGGATCGCGTGACGAATACGTCATGGGCCCGGCCTTGGTTTGTGTGTGTGTGTGTGTGTGTGTGTGTGTGTGTGTGTGTGTGTGCGTGCGTGCGTGCGTGTGTCTGTGTGTGTGTGCGTGTGTGTGTGTGTGCGTGTGTGTGTGCGTGCGTGCGTGCGTGTGTGTGTGCGTGTGTGTGTGTGTGTGCGTGTGTGTGTGTGTGTGCGTGTGTGTGTGTGCGTGTGTGTGTGTGTGTGTGTGCGCGCGTGCGTGCGTGTGTGTGCGTGTGCGTGTGTGTGTGCGTGTGTGTGTGTGTTTGGTACACATCCGGTAATAGTCTTGCGCTCGAGCTGTTGCGTTTGTCTCGTTTCGCGCAGCGGACAATTTTGCGCGCTCTGCGCGAGAACATCTGATCAGTGCCACATTCACTAGCAATGGGGCAGGAGTGAGAAGGGCATGATCGCGGCGCTGTAACGCGGTAGAAATTGAGGTAGTTTCGTTCTCTGCGAGGGCGACTGCACGACGTGGAAACAAGCAGATGGAACGGAAGTACATCTCTGTTGCTACGATACGAAGTAAAAGAAAAACACGCAGACATTCGGTTTGTACGTTTTATTACTTCTCTAAACTTTAATTAGTCTATCGAAACAACATATTAAACAAATAGCTGATGTTGCCTTGAATAATTCTCGAAGTTAAGCGTCACTATGAGCGACGTCACAGCACTGCCATGTAGGTAGGCGCACTTGTTCGATATACGTACACTCTCCGAGCGGGAGCGCGGCGCCCGCGAGGAGAAGGACAGACGGCGTTTGGTTTGAAATTTAAGCTCTTTCCGCGGTGCCTAGGAATGTAATACTTTGCAGACAGGATCGTCATCACGCATTGTACACACTGCGCTTGTCAGCTCAAAATGGCCAGACCTGGTGAGAGGCCCCTTAAGAATGCCGCGCCCCCTATCGCTCTAAAGTGTACGCGGTTTGTTCGTGCTCGTCTCTCTTTATCTCTATCTCCTCCTTCCGCCCTTTTTCTCTTTTTATCCCTCTACTCATTCTCCCCATGCAGGGTTAACCTCCCTGCCTTTCTTTGCATCCTTTCTCTCTGTCTATCTCTTGGACCCCGCTCCCAGCCGACATCAACGCGAAGTGTTTTAAAAGCGCTAGGGCGCTATAACGTAAAGCTATTCCAAACTTTTCTATTCCAATTCTGCAATCAGCCCTCCGCGATTGGCCAAAAAAACATTTTTGGACCACGCCCACTTCGCCTGTCTGTCATGCGACGCCACGAAAACCGCGACAGCTCCCAATCTGACATAACGTATACACACTGATTATGCATGATTCGACCGAACAAAAGAAAAATAATTATTTCTGATTCGACTCTTTTTTTCGCCATTAACCCTCTGCTATCGGTCAAAAGATTTCAGGCTGCACGCACTTCACCTGTCTGTCACTCGAGGTCACAAAAACTCATTTCGTCAAAGTGACATGAACGCGTTAAAGATGCATCAATATGCCGAACAAAACTGGATTTTTGTTCGGAATAGTCGGAGACTGCTCCGTTCCGAAAGGAATAGAAAATGGCTGTCACCGATCGCTCAGGATCTGGCTACTCGCACCTGTCCGAGAGCATGGGTTTACTTGCGTATAACAAAACTTCTTGCGTGGCCATATAGCGTTATACAGCCCTTTCGGCACGTGTACGACATTGCTGTGCAAGCTACTCTTTGCTGAGGATTCGTTTTAGCTATATTTTTAACTATCCGTTGCACGCCGCCGCGAATTTAGACAAGTCACCGCAAGCTAAGTAAGGGGAAGCGGACAAATCGCAGACGCCGGCACCACCCTCTTCATCCGGTTATCGATTTTCAGTGCACTGGCTCGGCCCCATCGAAACCCTCTCCACTTGAGCGTGCTCCTCGCCTCTTGTCAGCCAATTCGATAAGAAGAACCACTCAATGTAGGCAGTGTTATTCGTTTTGAAAGCAAACAAAAGTGACCTCCTATAAACCAGGAGAGTGTTTGATTGGGCTGTTCAGGCAAAGCTGCGGATCACCGTCCGATGCTTGCGTCGGCGGTTACGTGAATTTGACGTCAGGAGATTGGAATAAAAACATATTGGAATAGCTTTACATTATAGAGCCCCTAAAAAGCAATGGGACTGATCGAAAAACTATAGTGTGTGCGAACTGATGCGATCATTTTTTTTTAAATCTATTTCTGTTTTCTTCTCATTTTTCCTCCCCTTACACCATCCCCGTGTGCAGAGTATAGCCAAGCGGACACTTAATTTCGTCAAACTCTTTGCCTTTCACCCCTTGTTCTCTCTGTCTCTCTCTCGAAGATTCATTGCGCTGTAGCATATATAGGGGAATCGCCGTTATTGTATTCGAGAAATAGCTCGTGAAGATGTTCAGCCGGGCATACAGATTTCAAATTATGATAAGCCGCTTAAGTGAGATAGTAAAAAAGTATAACTACACTAGTTTGGCAAATTAGTTCACTAGTCAGTACACTGATGCATTTTCACAACGTCTTAAAACCTTATGAATGTGTTCACGGACATCATGAACGCCATTAACAGACGCATATTTCGAATGCGCCAGTTGAATGCTGAACTATGTAATAGATAGTCAGAACTGTTGTCAAGTCACTGTTGCGGTGTTTAGTCCAGTTTCCTTCTTTTTGAGTTAATTAATTAATTAATTAATTAATTAATTAATTAATTAATTAATTAATTGGTTAATTGGTCAGTAAATAGTGCGCAGGCAACAGCGTGACAAGGCTGCTGCTAGGAAACCACCAGGTCAGTGTTTAAGCCCGTCCTTCGCATTAATTGCTGTTCTTGAAGCATTATAGGGGTTGAAAGATTCCTTCGGTAACGTTTATCATAATTATTAGGCGCCACTATTTCCACGCAGCGCGCACAGGTACACACAAACACGGAGTCACAAATAGGCAAGTAGAGAAGCCCGACAGCCAACATTGTGTTTAGAGAGCGTCGACGACTTTCAGCTCATAGAAAAAAAGTTGCACCGTATGTCCGTCCTGTCACAAAGCGATAGCGTGCAAATAGTGCTTGGTGCTTTCTTTGTAATGACTTTCGCGGTTATCACCTGCTCATCTTCACCTAAGGTAAATATCAGTCCTCATTACTCCAGCTCTTGACTGATGAGGAAATCATCGTCCACACACTCAGCGGCATTCCGATCGATCGATCGATCAATCGCAAGAAGGGCAAAGATAAGGAAACAAGGATATTTGAAAGACAGAAAAAAAGGACATAGCTTTAACGACCGTGAACACAATGACAAGATACCGGTCGATGAGAAATTTCGAAGAAAATGTTCCTCCTTCATACCGATCCTTGAAGCCTTGACGTCAGAATAAAGCATACGCGACGTACGTCTTATTGCTTCTATAGGATGGAACTTCTTGTGTATGTGCGCGAATTTGGGAGGGGATAATAAATACAAGCGCGTGAAAACCTTACGAGCCGATGTAGAAGATAATTCAAGACAAGAACACATATTTAAACGTTCTTGATTAGGGGAAGCTAGAGGCTGTCAAGAAAGACAGCCTAAGCTCACCGCCTTTTCCAGAGAAAGTACCTTTTACCTTGTAGAAAATCAATCAGAGCACATAAAAGAAGAATGGAGAATATAAGTGCGGCTTAATGGCAGAGAAGTGAACAGACTTGTTCTGAGAACAAATGGAAAAACAAAGAAAAGGGTAGGAATAGGACCTTGTGCCTCCACGTCGGTGCAGGGCCAGAAGAGTGAACGTTCTGTCAGGCTTGTGTTTACTTTCCTGCACAGTTTCTCTCGTGTTTCCCACTTACAACTCAAGCTTTCTCAATAATTTCTAAATCGGTGAAGGAACGAGTTTGTTAGTTTTGTGCTACGAACGTGCGTACAAAGTTTCCGATACCCAGAACGCCTTTCAAGGCCACTCCGCAAGACAGCGCAAAAGCATGTATCGCTGACTTCGAAGCAAGTCTGGAAAGAGTAGGACGTGAGGGAAGGGATGTGTGCAGAAACTACGCGCGCCATAACGAACGCAGTGCCTTGTGCTATAGACAATGCATTGTGGCACCAGTTCTAAGAGACAACAGTTCTCACGAAGGCGGGCAACGTAGTAGGCCTATCTGGGGCAGTGTATAAGTAGCGCAAATATATAGAGTATTACCAATACAGTTCAGACAAACACCTATATTTGCACAGAAATTACCACAACGGAGTGAGACTGTCAAGCAGCAGCTGGCTCGTGCTTTTGAGTTAATTTTAACAGCGCGTCCCGAAGTGTACGAGTTATTCCAGCGAATACTTTCAATTTTTTTTAATTGCCTGAGGCAGATAGCACAATTCCTGTCCATGAGCTAGTCTACTTGAACAGACGGAAATGAACCGGAACTACCTCTGGTTCACCTCCCGGCCTTTCTCTGCATTATCTTATCTCTCTCTCTCTCTCTCTGCAGAAGGAATTGAAATGCATAATCGTCAAATTAACAGAAATCCAAAAATAAATTTTTAAACTGATTACCTAATGGCAATATTGTAATTTACAAATTCTAGTGGGCGAGACTGCAAGGTATATCCACTTGAAAATGATTTTGTGAATGACACCATTTACGAGATAGGCGCCGTCAAAGTTGCGGTAAACATGCACGGTCGTTCCACGTTCTTTCTTAACAAAACGTCGTTTTATGCATTGAAGCACAAAATTAACTGGAACGCCGATGCATTTCCCCGCAAAGTTCGGGAATGAATATCTCGAAACGGGTGTCATACTGAGAATTCGTTCCAAGTGGATCAGCCTTGCGAACTCCCTGCTAGAATTTTTAAATTCCAATATGTGCCCTAAGGTAATTAGGTAACGTTAATTAGGGTATTTTTGTTAATTAGTTTATTATGTATTTCAATTTTTTTTTGCTAGTAATGTCCGCCTCTTCGAGTAGACTAGCTCATGGACTACCATTGTGCTATCTGCCACAGGCAATTTTTAAAAATAGTTGAAAGTGTTCGCTGAAACGCCCGGTATGATCGCTCTTCTCAAATAGCAGTATTCAAGGCATCACGCTATCTACCGGAAGTGTAATCCGTAAGCGTGTCAGCGCCAAGAAATACGCGCGCTATCGGGGTGGCTGAACGAAATTTCGTGCATTTAGGTTTACGAATTTGATTCCGTCGCTACTTTCCTCGCTAATTATTTTCACCAATAGGAAAAACGAAGTGGTTTACGTCTCTGCTTGCATCGTCACAGGAAGTTCGAATACTGTTTGAAATTCTGCTTAGTGCTAGTGAAGTTACCCGCACCACATGAGAGCGGCGCGAGCAAACTGAATTTATAAGGCCCTTAGATAACACATGTTTTATCTAGGGACCATAACTGCACCGAATATTCAAAATTTCTGTGCATAGACTTTAATTCTCCGGTGAGATTTACTTCACAGGTAGGCTCACTACTTGTTAGGTTGCCCGCTTAACCAAACTAAACGAACAGATGGATGTACGGCGGCAATGTGCGTTTGCGTGCGTGCACTGCTCTTGTTATCGCTTTCCATTCGCGTAGCCTTGTATTTTCCAGCCAATAAGTCATATGTGATCTAGATCATAACTCGTCCACCACGCAATAGATCGTCTAATTCAACAGCGCCTCGTCTGGGTCACAGATTTCTATGAAACCACGGCCGACTGATTTCGTTCATATTAATGTAATTTGGAAGTTGACTGCATTCGCCGTGGGCGTATCGTTTGAATAATTCGTCCATGGTCCGAAGCAGTTCACATTGTTGTCTCGTGCATCCTCCCATAAGAAACGCTATCGTCACCGCGCAAAATAGACACAACCACCACTGAGCACCTAGCTAGCGCCTCTCATGAAAAGACGATGGAATGAGTGGAGCGGAGTCGCGATTGTTTTACTTTCCACTACTCAGTAGGCTGCCTATGTGCTGCCTATGTGGCACCGTAACGTAATGAGCACGCGCGCGAAATGATCAATCAATCAATCAATCAATCAATCAATCAATCAATCAATCAATCAATCAATCAATCAATCAATCGCCAGAACACTGCAACTATACAAAATTAAGGCACACAGGCCATGAATGTGCGAGTTCGAAGTTCGGGTTCAAAAGTGTGCCTTTGGATCGGTACGACTATCTTGGACACATACGTGCGAACGATTGCATACTCAAGCAACACGCAGGAAACGCCAGCCCGGCGGAATATATTAATACCAATAAACGACTCTGAAAACATTGCTTCAGTTAAACTATCTGCTTCGGAGCGTTATTCATGTATAGTAGGAGCCGCTGCCACGAATTCAACGAGGCATGCATGCGGCGCTGGCTCAGACGGCTGCATGACGCTTGACGCGATCGTTCGTTTCAAGAATGATCTTTAAAAATGGCTGCGCGGACGTTCTGGATATTGGATTTCCGTAGAAAATTGAAAACAGCGGTAAAGGCACACCAGCTGGAAGCACAGCACTGGATGAAAAGGAATTCGACCGGTGACTCGAGGCGAAAGAGACATATGACTCGTTCCATATTCCTACCTGGATTTTCTTTCGTTTCTTTCTGAACCGTGCCCCCTTTGAGAAATTCCAGCAATATCGTGCAGTCGGGCTACCAGATCGAAGGTAAAACACCTGCAGATTTGTTTACGACAGTGTCTTCTTTTCTTTCTTTTTTTTCCACTCGAACGCAAGATTCCGTTTTGTGAAAAATACTTTAGGCACTGGGCGTTCTTATCAGTGTTTACTGCTGCTCCATATGATGAAAACATCTCGACATCAACGTCGGTATCGGGCCCTGTAATCGCAACAAAGGTTCTTAGTTCACAGCTGTTGACAAGAGTAAATGCCAGTCAAACGTGATGTTGAACATATTAAGGGAGGTGGCTGGCCAATGGGAAAAAGCGCTTACGAACTAAAGGCTTCATAAGTTCGGACCCTGTTCTTTGTATTGTTTACGACTTGGCCACTTTAAAGCCTTCATGCGTTACGTGAAGCGACATTGAGTTGATTATTTTCTGACGCGTGAACTCCACGGATAATAGCGTGACCCCGATTGTGGCAAAATGCTTGCAGCATATTCTGGCATCTGGTTTATGCGGCCTCATACCCCGCAAGAACTTATTTCATGTACGTTGCCACGGGCCCAATCTAATAAACGCCGCGCACCGAAAATGTAATACATAGCGTCCACAAAGCTCGCACGTAAGACGAGCTTACTGCGGGAAGCCGCACGCAAGCTTCGAAGCAAAACAAGGGCTAGTCTGCAGAGGGCGTTCACCCGTTTATCGGCCTGCGCCTTAAATCTTTTGATGCCCGATGGTTTCTCACAATTTTAGAGAGACGTCAAAAGTGCTCTGCGCTCCGCCTGGCCGGCTATGCTGCGGCGGACAAGAAAAGCGGCTACCGGGTCAAATTATGCCCGCTCATTGCGTTCATGTGTGAAGCACTCGACGTGTAGCCGTAAAGCACTGAGCTGTGCTCGACATTGCACACTCAGCCACCATGGCGGGATCATAATGACTGCCTGTCGCTGCGCTCACTCTGCATACCTGGACAGCTCACTAATGGTCAAGTGAACGCTGATGGCGCTTCTCCCATTATTATTATTATTATTATTATTATTATTATTATTATTATTATTATTATTATTATTATTATTATTGTTGTTGTTGTTGTTGTTGTTATATTTTGCGTCATTGTGCGCTGAGAACAAGTTCGTCATAAATGCATCAAAAAGGAAAGTAATGTTCACGCGGAAGACTTAACAGGACTTTATTTCCCTATAGCCTTAAATATGTTCTGCCAAGAGCTGAGGGAACGAAGGACCTTGGAGTGTGCTTCGATAGCTCTCCGAGTTTCTAGCCCCACGCTCAACAGACGAGGCAGCGTGCCCTTCGAACGCTCGGCACAGTATGCCGGGTGACCAGAGACTTCAAACCTGGGTCACTTGTAAATTTATATAAGAGCGTATGCCTTCCAGTTCTTGAGTACGCCTCCATGCTTTGGGGCGGCACTTGTAGGTCAAATTGTAAACTTCTCGAAAATGTGCACAAAAAAAAGTTCACATCTATATTTAAACACTGATTCTGTTAAAAGCCTTCCATCTCCACAGAGGTAACACAGACACTCACGTTACCTACCCTCACCTGTAGACGCAACAAATCGGATGTTATTTTTCTTCACAAATTAATACATGCAAGATTTGGTGATCGCACTTTCTTTCTAATATACGCTTTTACATTCCGCAGCAAAGCACAAAGAAATAGCGCCCCTTTCAGCCTTCACACTTTTGTGTCCCTCTATCTAGAGTGCAAGCGACGTATAACGCCCATTCAGAGTGCCTGGATACCTTCAAGCCTAATTTTAATATTTTCCTCAAATGAGTTGCAGAGGAATTTCAATAACTGAATAAAAACTTTCGTATCTTTCTGTGTTCCGTCATTCTGTAGGCCTTTTTTCTGTTTCTCCAGTATTGCTTTATATTCTCTTCGTGTACACGTATTCACGAAATTATTATTCTTTTTTTATTGTGCGCGCGTGTGTATGTGTGTGTGTGAGCTAGCATTGTTCTTCTTGTGCATTGTTTTACCGAGTGCGCCTGCACCAAGACCCTTGAGGTTGTTCCTGGGCACGTTAATAAACACATTAGATTGATTGATTGATTGATTGATTGATTGATTGATTGATTGATTGATTGATTGATTGATTGATTGATTGATTGATTGATTGATTGATTGATTGATTGATTGATTGATTGATTGATTGTAACAACCTAGAACTGTTGGATTGTCATTGCCATTACTTCGCTCCCGACGTAATCGCGCTGAGCTTCTGCTTCTTTTCAAACTCCTTTCCTCATCTGTCCCGAACTCCTCAGTTATAACATGCTTCGTATTCCGCGCAAGATCACCAGAGACCTTTCCGTGTCCCTAGCTGTCATCAACAACACACAACCGTCCACAGAATACAGTGTCCTTATAACGCTGATTTTCACAATCTTGATATTTTCCATAACTCGCTGTCGTCATTCCTTTCCGAGCTTTGCCTTGTTGTGTCATAGTTTCATGCATTGTTAAACTGCCCTTCTCATCCTTTTCCTTTTGTATTTACATTACGCTTTGTTGTATCTACTCACTTCTTTTCGAAACTGTTTTTTTTATTCATTGCTTTTTAGTGGCACGAGTATCGAGTGACACTCTTGTTTCTTGCGTAGCACATCCGGTTTACCTCCTGAGACGACCGGGGAGGACATTCAAAATAAATGAGAAAAAAAAAAGTACAGTACAAAATTCATGGGTTTCATTAATAGATATGATATCAGAGCATAAGTTTAGTTACAGGTTGAGTTGTCAAAGTGTCTGGAATAATTAGAGTTCATTAGAAATCACTGATTACCGCGCACCAAAGCACAGAATCGCTGACTTATATGTACAGGGTGCTGGCGAACACTTTCAAAAATTTTTAAAGGTTGCCTGTGGCAGATAGCTCAATTCTAGTTTATGAGTCGGTCTGCTCGAAGCGGCGGACACTACTCGCAAGAAAAATGCAAAGTGGATTAATTACCAAGAATTCCCTAATTAACATTTAGCTAATTATCGTATGCCCCATATTGCAATTTACAAATTCTAGCAGTGGACTTTGCAACGCGGATCCATTGGAAGGAATTCTCAGGAAGACACCAGTTTCGAGATATAAAATCCCGAACTTTGCGGAGAAATGCATTGGCGTTACAGCTACTTGTGTGCTTCAGTGCAAGAAACGACGTTTTGTTAACAAATCAACTGGAACGCCAATGCATTTCTCCGCAAAGTTCAGAAATTTATATCTCAAAACTGGTGTCATCTTGAAAATTCGTTCTAAGTGGATCCGCCTTGCGAACTCCACGGGTATAATTCGTAAATTGCTATATGGGCCATAATGTAATTAGTTACAAACTTAATTAGTGCATTTTTATTCATTTTCAATTTTGCATCTCTATTTTATGCAAGTATTGCCGGCCGTTTCATGTAGACCAGCTCATGAAGTAGAATTGTGATATCTGCCACAGGCAACATTTAAAGATTTTTTGGAAATGTTCGCTTAAACACCCTGTATATACCGATGCAGCGCCTTCTGGGCCCGTATTCAGAAGCAGATCTCACGCTGGAGTTGTTCGCTAGAGGAAAATGCCAGCCAATCATGAGGCTGGACATGTTACCGAAGGCGGCCAGCGAGTAGTAAAGATCGCTCAGGAACGATATATTTTGTGAAGTCGCAGCTGTCGAAGAAAGCTAGTACGGATGCTGTCGCAGAGTGTAACTGTAACGTTCCGTCACATTTAATTTATTCCGCGCCAGGAACGCGGCCCGACGGTCACGAACACAGCACCGTAGAAGACCGGCGCGAGAGTCATAAGCGAACGAGCGCGATTCGCAGCGCAGCTAACGAGCGCGGCGCATCACGCAACGCGCACTATAATGCAAGCCCCCCCCCCCCCCGTTCCCCCCTCACCCCCCGGCCACGCGCAGCCCCCGGCGCCTCTCAAATAGCGCCCGCAGTGAGGAGTTGAGCCCGCGGCACACGTATACACAGGCACGTGAAATTTTTTCGCCCATTAGCCGGGAGGCTAGCGCGAAAACAGTCGGCGCGATATCGGGTGTGCAATTTAGACGGGCTGCAGGCGTCGCCATTAAACAGGCTTCACTGTCAGCGCTCCCTGATCCAGGCTTCCTTGCACATCCCCCGCGCGGTGCGGCACGTGCCACGAGGCACATCCTAGCTCACTCCCCTGTGCTCTGCAAGTTGGCACGATGCAACAGGACGACACATCCGGCGCCGATTTCGCCCCCAGCTTAGATTCTTTTAACCTTTTTAACTGTGTACTGTTATTAAGGCAAACTCGTTTGTTAATAGACATAATAAATAAATAAATAAATAAATAAATAAATAAATAAATAAATAAATAAATAAATAATCAGTGCGTTCGGACGTTGACGTGTGGTGGCCAAAGACGACGCAGAATGGAGACGTCGCGTTTGTAGCCGGCGCAAAATTAGCCACTGTGAGTGCGGTGTGAAGGTATTGGATCGAGAGCGAGTCAACGAGCCTGACAAACAATTCGTGCGCGTCCACTTGATCATGCGGAGAGGGAAGGGGAAGGAAGGGGGGCTTAAACGGGTACCCGGCAGATTGCGTGTATACGGCTGGATCATCGCAACACACCGTCTTTTATATAGACATGTTACGTTAGGCGTGTGTTCCGTCATTACTTTCTACCTTCTCCATCGAACCACAGCCTTCACCCCCTGCCTACATTTTTCATACAGAAGTGGAAGTTAAGCTCTTTGGCGATAGGAACTAACGTTCTGCGAGTGATGAACGTCGAAGAATTGATACATATTGAATTGATACTTAAGTTACGTGCGCACGGCGATCCGCACGTAACTCCGACGAACAAGCACTTCAGTTCGGATCGAGTGCGCAAAACGTTCACAAACACGAGGCATCCCGTGTCCTTCTGTGTTATACGAGACTCGAAATGCGCCAATTTCACTACCGCGGCGATACCAAGCGTCCGCCAGTGCTCGTCCGCATTCTGCGCGGTAATTAGTTCGCGCTAAACCTTCCTTTTTTTTTTTTTTTGCAGTGCAACGCAACGTCTCTTCCGAACCGTGGCGAACGTGGTTAAAGCGCGAACACCGCGATTCGATCAAAACCGCATCGGTCCACAGGAACTGAAATGCCCTCATGCGCATAAAAGTGCATCGGCACCCGGAGAAAAATCAGGAATTCATGCCGCACCCTCGGTCTAGGCAGAACGCTGCTATTCCCGGTTTTCAGTTGTTCCCCACGTTTACCGACGCTTTCGTGACGCGCTCGAAACTTCGATCGGAGCCTCCACCAACATTTTACCCGCCCTCTCTTTCTCCTGATGGCTTCATCAGTCAAAGGAGCAGCCGTCGTCGCTGTACATCGCGTTAGAAGGGAGGAGCCGTGGAATTGAAGTGAGGGGGGACTCGTGTTGCAGGGCAGGCCCGCGAGAGCGTGTGCGGAAGCGTAGACGACGTACACGCGAATCCGCTGCGCCTACGTGGCTCGTTTGCGCAGTAGGCGCCGAGAGAGAACCAAACACCGTATCTCAAGTAGGCACCAATTAGGAGTAGTTCGTCTTGTGTTTGCCAGGAGAGAGCCTCTCTTCATGAGTATAGCTGCGCGCAGTAAAAGAGAGCCCCGGTGGCCAAGGGGATCGTGAGAGTGAAGCGCAAAATAGTGAGCATTGAAGATGGCAGATGTATGCGGGTGAGGGCAAAACCTGTGACGCGAACCCGTATGTTCAAAACGGAACGTCGCTGTGGCGACACAAGCGCGCAAAGAGCGGCGGGTCGCCAATGATTAATTAGCGATAACTTTGGACCGCATCTTCTTGTGCCAAATGAGAGCCCATAGTAGGAAAGCCTTCATTTGAGAATGTATTTTACTAGACTCTGCTGCATCGGGCACGAATGCAGGGAGATGTGCAGCACGCGTGCGCACATTACTTGTTCCACTCAAATCTGCACGGTGCAGCCCAGTGGTGCAGCCATGTAACATGGTTCGTGACACTTATGCAGCGTAGCAAGTCGAAGTGCTGCCCTGCGAGCAGCACTTCAATTCATCAATCAGGAAACGCTCCAGCAACAGTTTATTCATACTTGCGATTCTAACGCAGCCCCACCCCCTTTCCTCCCCGCTCTCCCATTCAGAGTTCCCTCTCTGCATTACGTCATAGATCCCACGAATAACTTGTCGCAGACGTAATACAGTGTTTACCATCGGGCAGTTGAGAAAGGCCACGGCATCCTTTCAATGGCTGCCAAGTCACTGCGGTGTCGTATGAGATGACCAAGCAGATGCAGCCACACGATCTGCCCATGACAGAGTTGACTGCGCTGTTATGCCCACGTAAAGCGCAGATGCAGGAGGAAAGCTCTGCGCGCTTGCACGCGAGCTTAACGCTAGCCCAATAGAATGTGGCGGACTTGACAAACTAGCGCCTTTGTTCCCTGAATCCCCACCTAAAGCTCTGCCTTCCGCAGGGCTTACAACATCGTGACGTAACTGTCGTGGTAAACAATCTGTTAGTGTAATATGGAGTAGCATTCACTATTGCCTACTCCTTTTTGATGGGAATGTCCCGAAGGTAACGTTTGTGGATGCAACGAGACTATTTCGCTCCTTCTGTCCTCGCTTCAGCGCACAAAGAAAAGCGCTGTACACCACGCTCAAAAAGCTTGACAACCATGCACTTACAGTCAGTCCTAATTGCTCTAAATGAGCTAGTGTGTGTTTTAAAAGCATCGGGACTGAATGAATAAGTGAAGCCGTTATCAGTAGTCTTCTCGGTGCTCGTGCGGACAGATTTTAGTGATGTCTTATCTTTTTTTCTCGTATTTTCTAGTGTTTATCTTTCTCAAGTGCAGAGTAGTGATCCGGACAGTTAATCTGGCTAACCTATATATCTGCCTTTCATCTCTTATTTTCTCTCTCTCGCAAGTTAGCAGTGCAAGAAATATGTACGCTGGGAAGGCGGGACGCGGGAGGTCTTGATAAGCCGAGCTGCCGCGTCGGGTGCGGCAAAACTGACACTCCTGAATGTGGGCAATGTATGGCGCACGGATACGTGCGATATAGTTTAACTTTTGAACGAAAGTGGAAACAATGTGGCCGTTTGTACGCTTTGCCCTTTCGCAGAAGAGAACAGCAAATGAATAAAGGGCTAGGTGAGCCAATTTATTTAAAACGTACGGAACAGATTATTATGCAAACGAAGAAACATACACTGAGCGCGCACGCTCTCGTAGAGCCGTGCGCTCGGATAACATATATCGGATCGAATCCTTCTGACCATCAGGCATCGTAGCAGCGAAGAAGCGATGGAATAAAAACAGGGTCAACCGGAGAGTCATCGTCGTTCTGGAAACACGGTTGCGTTAAAATCTGCGAGGTATCAATTTACATTCGCTGCTGCAGACTATAACCCCCCGCCTGCACCAACCAACCAAATAATCGCTTATATATAACGTCGCGCCAGTGTGCTTCTTGTTTTAAGCTGCGTGTTGAATGGGGCTTTCTCACTCACTGCGTTTTATGAATGTTGCCATTCAAGAGCTGGCTCTCAAAACGCGAACGAGGGTATGCTATGACTGGAACCTGACAGGATCTCGAACAGCGTGTCCCATTCTCCGTCGTATAATCGTTTTGTTGGAGAGATACACGAGTAGTTGACGGCTCTCGCAACCATGTCCTTTCACTCGCATCATAGCCGGTCTTCCACAAAGAGACAGCTCACCCGCAACGCGACTGAAGAATAGGTTTCGAAGATAACGGGATTTTGTTGTTCTCAAATTCGTTCTTCCATTCTGTGCCCTGAATGTCTTTTATATAGTCTTTCGCTGCCTATTGCGTTCGAAGTTTACTTATATATATTTATACACATTCGGATTGTTATGCCGTTGGATATGTTACTTTATGGGCGAGGTTCTGCGAGAACTCGATTTGTAACCCTGCTATTGCAACATATAAACATTTTATGTGCCTGCTGAAGCGCATATTGCTTACGCCATGAAAAAAATAAAGGAAAGCCAAGCATAAGTTCAAGAGAGGATTACACCTTATGTGAACGCTGAAATTTTCTGTACCCTGAATCGTGGCCAAGAAGGAACTTCGAAATCAAAACAATTCAAGCTAACTTTAACATAGTTCATGGCTTTGGGCAGACGGCGATATATTTATTGCCAACTTTTTTAAAGGATGAGACACCACTTATTACCAAGGCACTATGAACGGTCAAAATGCTTGTCAGAAAGAGCCTTGTAAATTCCTTACTGAAGCAACTCTAAGGTGGCAATGCGCACTTATGATAAAATTTCTAATTTTCCCCAGATGACAGGTTCCTTTATACAAAGAAAAAGAGACATATACATGTATGCATATATAAGGAATAGCGCATGCCGTGTGAAGAACGCAAAATTATAGTTGCAAAATATGTACAAGTTGCTACTCACAAAATCTTCCAGCCAAGAAATACATTTGTGAAGCAGGCAGCATCGGTGAGCGATAAATGATAAGAGCAGAGCGCCGACGAGATGATCATCTCTAACGTTTTTCCGTCACTTGACGTCAGACGCATACGGCTCACACGTAAATAGCGATAAGACAAACGCAAGGGAAGTTACAAAGGCGAACGCGATTGTCGAAGAGGCGGTGACATCTGCTTACGTGTTCATTTCATGCTTCCCTAAAAAAAATATGCAGATCCAGCCCACGTGCTGCAATCTGAGAAGCACCTTGAACTTGACGTCCTGACAGTTTTTAAAGCGCACTTATACCTCAGTGCAACACAAATGGCGCACACTCTTTCTGTATTGGCATTTCTACCTGCCGTTTTGGTTATATATATATATATATATATATATATATATATATATATATATATATATATATATATATATATATATATATATATATATATATATGATCACATATACATATACATATACATATATACATACGTACATATAAGATCACGCAGTGACCAACTTCAAGTCAGTCACTCGGACTCTCACCTCGTAACCCGCGCCGCGCTCGTTATTAACCCTTTTCACGCGATCCCGTGGGTGCAGCCACGTTTGATCACGTGGTTACGCGCCCATTGCTTGCCTCAGCTGCCTCCATTGCCTCTGTGTTGACAATGGATGTACATGACGCCGGTGTGGCTCTGCGAGCCTCTGTTTCGACGGATATTGTAGACGGTAACTAGGTGGACGACACGCGAAGCTTCTACTACAGCTTCAAAGGACACATACGCGCTTTCAGAGCTCATTACGCTTTGTCCAAACAACGCGAGCGGCATATACGGTGCCTGTAATAAAAGCGGGACTAAAGATGTATTCCAAGCTAAACTTCCCGCTTATGAATTCAATCAGTACCAGTATGTATAGCTCTTCGTTCTTTATTTAGCAAATATTTGTATTCAGCGGCTTGTCACGTTTGTGACTCAGTAAATTTCACCGGACGCTCACTACCTGATTGTTTATTTTCTGCCTGATCGTTCGCATGTGTTCTTGCTGGGCATACAGCTTGTAACGTAGATGTTCTGTACGTTGTAATAGCTTGTAGCAAATACGTATTATCGCTAGTCACTCGCTTACTGTGCGGTCCGTTACGAAACGTTCAGCTTCAAATATTAGTGTGCTGTCGTCGCCGTCACCCATGCTTCGGCGCATTCTAATGTGCGCCCGTTAATTTATTCTTGATACGTTGGCGATAGAACGGGCGGAAATTTGAGTGTGAGTTAAGGCGGATGTGTGTAGATAACGTGAGATAAACTTGTTATATGTCAAGAATTGGCACTACTCTTTTTGTCAAAGTAAAACCAGCGGCACTCAATCTTGCAATCTTCCGGGGTTGAAGTCCTTTCCTTGGAGGTTGGCGCTACAACGTTGGCGGATAAGCGAATTTTTTTTTATTCCCGAGGCTGAAGCCGTACATCGCGGTGAGTCGGCAGCACAGGCAGCCCTTATGTAGCGGCGGTCCGTGAACTTGGACACCCAGATTCATTCCATTATTTAGCATGGCAGTCACAATTTTTGCAGCCAACTACTACACACGTCTTCGCTCCACCGCTCCGTATTTTGCAGCATGAATGGAACACGGCGTGTTAGCGAAAACCCAGCTGAATTTCCGACAGCTGATCGCACTGTAGCAGGGCGGAAGAGGTAACGGCTTCGTATTCGTGCGCTTTCGCTGAGGCAACGTGCGGCGCACCGCCCAAAGTTCCATGTCGTTTCTCTAGAGCAAACCGTTGCGCGAAAAGGGTCAATAAAAAGCCCGCATATACGGTCAATTATGCTGCTGTACTTGGAGGCTATATAACTCGATAAATTCAAGTTGTTCCCCAAGGTTCACCGTATAAATGTGGCGATGCCCACTAGCATGCTTCTTCTCTATTCAAGGAGGAGCACTTTAAAGGACACTTTTCGCGTTCATACTCCGAGTTAAATGCGAAATGCAATATGTAGGGCATTATTAGAGAGAGAGAGCACGCAGAAGTTTCAGGGTCCCAGATGCTCATATCTTCTTCGGACTTCTCCTCACCCTGGCCCTCGCACCGATGGAATGGTTTTGCGGAGGTTACAGCAGCAGTGCACTTGCACAAGAGCCTACAGAGCACCCAGCGAAACTCATTATATCACTTGTATGGCAGCGAGCTTTGAATAATGCGTTGCGGTCACAACTGTATGTTAAGCATTCAGTGTGCGAGGTGCATAATTAAGGGCGCTCGTCTCGGAAAGAATTCTCGAAAAGTATAACGAAAAAGGAAGAATAAATAAGGAGGGGCTCCTTCATTCTAGAGTGCTTAATTATTCGAACAGTGGGTCCGTAAAGCTCTAAAAAAAGTGTACCTTTTGTATCGGGAGTCTGCCTCGATACGGAGGGTAGACAGGAACGTTAACCAAATTGAAACCCATTCCGCACGACAGTCGAATTAGTCACGCCGAATAAATTTTACGCGAATTCTCCAGATTATTGCGCAAAGCAAAACTGACAGTCATCGCTCGCTTACTGTAAAAAAAAAAACAAATTTCTTGGCTCTTATTTTTATAGACGCTTCTCAGTGTGAAGAGGTTTTGCTAGAACTGTAAAAGAACCAAAAAATTAAGATGTTGTTTTTGTAGGAAAGCCTAAATCAACGGTAGCAAGAAAAACTGCTCATTGGTTGCAGTATGGAAACAGATCTCTGTTGCCGCAACAAACGAATATTCCAGTGGACGCGGTTACTTTTTTTCTTCTTCCTTTTATTCCTTTTGCTAAACTGTCGCCCCTTGAACAATTCTTTCTCAACAGTACACCTGGTGTAACTTCAAGAGGTATTGCAGAATCAAAATGGATGGGCCGTTGAACCTTTGCGATTGCTATAGTGCGCTGAGCCGTTGTTTATGCCACTGTACAGCGGTGATTGCCAAGATTTGGTATCTTTTTAATTACTGAAAGGATAAAAAAATTTCATTTTATATTGATGACGGCTAGTATATTAATTGCATTAACAACCACTGAAAATATTTGAAAATAAGAAACTGAGCGTGAGAGTGAACGGAGAGTGAACGAGGTTATCATTAATTCAGAGGCACTCTGGAACATTCGTGAAGTGCCTAGGATGCAGCTGCAGATGGCAGACAGCTCCTCTAATGCGCATGCGACAAGGACCTCGTTCCCTCTCAGTTTCTTATTTTCAAATATTTTCACGCAAATTCAGGTTGATACTCAGTGCATTGCGGCACGTTTGTCTGACCGATAAAACAAAAATGTGCTTTTTGCTCAAAGTTCGAACCAGTGATAGCTAGGGCAATATTACTCGCAGCACGGCTCTCAGAATGACCGGGCATCATCATTTGCAGCAAACATTATTAGTAATGAGCGCGGTGTCTTTAAGTGTCGTGTGGAATGGCAGGGGCGGTATTGGGCAGAGGAAATGCTGGGTAACGTGTGCGAATTTCGTGCGCATCAAGACGCACGGCGAGGCTCACATTTCCGCTCTTATGGAGGAGGTTAGCGTACACATAAATTTTAGCTTTTTACAACTCTGCTAAAAGGCGGCCCTCTGGGACATCCACCGTGGGAAAGTCACAGCGGAAAAGAATTGGAGCAGTAGCGTTAAATTGCCCCGGCTATGACGCTCAAAAGCCAGCACAAGAAGATGGCAGCAGAGAGAGCTAGAGAGCAACGCTGTGGTCACTCGGTGCGTAACTGTGGCGTTAAATTGTTCTGCTGTTGTGACGAAGTCGCGGGTTCGATTTACTGGTGCGGCAGCTGCATTCCAATAGAGGAGGAGAGCGAAAAACGCTCGTGTACGTACATTTAGCTGTACGCTAAGGATCCCCAGGTTGTCAAGATTAATCCGGACTCCATCCGCTACACGCCATCCCCCATATCCCTCACGGCATGCATCACTGTGTAGTTTAGGGGACATCAAACCACACAAGCTCATTTTTTCTAACAGAAAAAAAAGAACAAAACAAAAATTAAGAAAGGGAACACATGCACGCAACACGAGTTATAACTGAAGACAAACTAGAAGGCGGAAAAGATACACCGACGATTACGATACTCCCTAATGCGAAATTTGAGCGCAGCTCTATAGATGTTTTCGCGTTACTTTAGCTGGCGCGGACAATCTGTGTCGTGCGAGACATTCATACTTTCATCCATTCATCTTCATCCTTTCATGCATTAAATCATGCCTTTAAGCTTTTTTACATGTATAACTAATTTTACATCATTCATTGCACTACATTTGCCATTTGTGTGTATTGACAGTTCTTTATGGACTATAGGCTTGTATACTGACAATTGCTTTCATTTATTAAATTTTTCTATGTTGTATTTCTTGCGATTGTGTTTGTTTCTTTTACCTAGCTTGCTCATCTTTAATATGTGTTTCCAGTATTATTGCTAACCGAGGGCCCCGTTGCCGTTTTTGACTTTGGGACCCTCGTGTGTATATTGTCCCTTACCCATTTATTATATTTAAAGAATAATAAACTGAAACTGAAGTGTGGCGTGACTGCCTCCCTAATCTGGAGATCGCGAGAGGCAGCGCGTGGGTGACCCGTGTGCGCGATTCACAACAGCCGCCGCTGACAGACCTCCACTCATGCAGCCGCTTTGTTTCCATATGTGGTATCGGTGCACGCGCTCGGTTCATGCCATCGATGAATTGACGACGGCGTGCTACTCTGGCGCCATCTCGTAGCGGTCGTCGCCGCAGAGCCGCCCCCCCCCCCCCCCCCTCCGTCTGGCGCGGCACTTCACGTCTCACGCTTTCGCCACACCCTCCTCCTTCGCTATCCGCGCCTTTCATCCCCCGCTGAGCTCCGCGTTCGCTCTTTCATCCTTCGATATGCACGTTTGCTCAGTTACGCCGAGGGAGGACGCTGACGGACGATTCCGACGCGAAACGTAGGAACGGGCGCCTAAGAGCTGCGCTCTAAAAATTACAAAGACGAAACGTAAAACCTGCGCACGATTAATCGAAACGCCACTGCAGCCATGTCACGTGCGAGTAATCAGAGCGGTTGACGTACGCTATCTCCTCGCTGCGCAGCATGGCAGTAGGCTGACTGGTCCAAACGCGGAACCTGCCGGCAATAATCTGCCGCGCTTGTCGGTAGGTGGCAGCCGTCTTTTGAAGGGTCTGCGGGAAATGGCGGAACTAACGGCCGTGACAGCCCTCAGCCTGTTCTCATCGCATGACCTTGCGTGGGCCATGCCGACAGATGGTGACGAAGATCTAGATTAGGAGCGCTTGCTCTAAACGCAGGTGCGACAGGTTTAATATCCGATGTGCTTCTGTCAACAAGCGCGCTTCTTCATCATTGCGCGTGTACAAAATACCCCAGTCATCTAAATATGAAGTCCACACTCGCTAAAGTGTTCTTATGTAAACTGCTCTTATGTCCTTGCAATCGCACTTGTGAAGGCATTCTTGTCTGTACTTTATTGGCCTCGAGGGCCGCCACTGGAGACACCGGCGTTACTATCGCTATTACGTATAAAGTGACATCTCGTGACTCGCATTCCCGCCTTTGCGCATTTGCCGCCGCCAACGCAGCTCCCTCGCTGGGCGTTTAAGCTTTGATTGTAGGGTTGTCGACAAGGAGTTTGTTTCCCGCTCTTACAGCATGATTTACTGCTTGATGCCTCAGTGCCGGAAGTATTCGACCGAGCCCAGTGTGAATTTTCGCGTCTACCACAAAACGAAGCGTCATATACAGCGAGATGCTTGGCTGATAAAGTCACTGAAAACTAAATAATATGGTGATCGTAAGAGTCGAGCGAACGATGCACACAGGGCTCGTGGCGTGCTCGCTGTATACATCAATCAAAATACCCTGGGCCGAGAAGCATGCGACTTGTGAAAGTGACACGATGGAAGAGCAGGTACAGGAGGCAAAAATATAACCGGTTGAAGTTGCACGTATTATAATAGACCAGTGATAAATCATCGTTCCGCGATAATTCTGGCGAAAGTGGCAAGCCGCACTTCTCGCGACGAATGGTATGAATACTGTTTTTGCAGCAGAAGTGCGTATAACTACTTTTATGAAAGATCAGGCGAACCAATGTGAAAGTATCAGGTTGCTCGCTGGCTAAAAGCCTTTGCTCCCCTACACGTCAGACTGGAATGCACGCGCTAGGTTGTTTTGAAGCCGAGACGCCATACATACAACGCTTCAAACATGCAAACACTGGGAATTAACCATGGCTGAACCGCTGGAGATGCCGAACGCTTCGCAGTCGGTATCAAGTGGTGTCGCTTTGTACGTCACGGATCAATTCTCGCAGATGGTGCCACGGTATGTCCTCGAGGCCAATACGAATGGCCGAAACTTATAGAACCATATTCGCTGTACACCTGGAACTTGAGGAAGCGGAAACGCATTGCATGCATTTAGTATTCTTGTCTCTTCGGCGCACGTCAGGGGCAAGCAAAAAAATAAAATAAATATTGATGATGATGATAATGATTGGAGTTTTTTATTTATAATGATGTAGCCAGAGGGAGCTAAAATATATTATTTCTCTTTAAAAAAATTTTGGCGGGCGCCTGTTACAACAGGGAGTGCACCAGCACCATACGTAACGTAGTACGTATGCCAGGTATGCATAATGCGAAATAACATCAAAATATCTTACTAATTTCATATTTCTTAACGCTGAAGCGATACAGTCAGGTGCAATACACGAAGAAGCTCACGAAAATCACACCAGTAGATAACAGTGATAGGATGCCACCCTGCCACAGTGCAATTTATTTCGCATTGATAAGTTGAAGCTACTTGCAAGGCGGTGTGACTGTAGTCTTTAAGCATGCGATCAACGCTCTACAACTTGAGCGAAGAAGTATCGGCTCACTTTTAACCTTGTTGTTAGTGATGTATTGTGCTCCTCGTACACTGAAGCAATCGAAAGAACATAAAAAACCTCAGTTGAAAGCAAACATTCCATTGAAACGTTCAGCACAAGAACCCTTAATTCCATATGCTGCGTATACTTTCTGCAGAAATGACTTTGAATCGCTATCAGTCCCGTAGGAGTACTACGGAAAAGATATGAGACTAGTAGATGGCCTAGGCAAGCATACGAGAGCGTAGGCAAAGACAGAGAACCTAAATTTGATAAAAATTGCATCCCTACTCGGTGAAGTAGTAAAACAAGCCTATAAATGATGAGCACGTAATTAAGAACGTCAGCGCTCGCTGTCTTCTTTCCTCGCTTAAGCTGCTGATACTTCACAGTATAGCTTTCCTGAGCGCCGTTAGTCCGGCTGCAGTAGGCGCAACGATTTTCTCTTCAGACGTAATCACTAGTTTTTCTTTAATTACGTACTCCTAATTCCGTACAAGGAAAATTAATTCGTCACTATTTTAGCTCGCAGAATGAGCCTTTTGGGGGGTTGCGATGTCAGCGTCAGCAGAAAGGTACCAGGCCAGTGTGCGCAAGACGCCCTTTCTACACATTAGGTCGCGTCACTTTACCCATTACAATTTCACTCTGGTATAAAAATAATTACCTCCGCTTCTTTCTTATCGACTGAGTGGTAGTATATCGCAGAAACTAAGCTAATCAGCCAAAACCTAAAAAAAAAGCTCATAAAAGTGCTGTTTGGTGGCATGAGTATATATGACTGAACTCGGGAAACAATGGCAAAGAACTGAGCGATAAATCTCACTGCTTAGTAATCAAGTTTTCATCGTGACACTTATATCCTAGGAAATAAAATATTTGTTGAAACAACAAAACGTACTTAATGTAATAGCACATGAAGACTTTGTTTCAACAAAGTTGGAACGACTACGCAGAGAATGGCCAATAATAAAAAAAAATCCTTTACGTTATGGCGGCTCCCAGTAGCCCGCTTTTTCGTATGCGCTATCTCTTAATAGGCAATTGTGATAACTACAAAGATTGTTATTGTCTCATAATTGCAAGAATATTCATATTTAGTGGGTATAGAGAAATGATAAAAAGAAAGATTGTGCAGAAAACACAGGCGAATAAGTGTAAGCTTAGTGACAAGATTACGCTTACGTTTATAGAAAGCGTAAGCGAATAGCCGAACGCTTCAAAAACAAAAAGCTATTTCCTTTATTAAAGGAATGATGCGCTTGATGACGTATATTTGTTACGGTGAGGAGATAGGTATATTTAGGCAGTGCTTGTTGTGTCATTGCGTAATACCGTACTGTAATACCTTAACAAGCCTTTAACCACCGCATCTGCAACGGTATAGCGTAGGTGGCGCTTCACACACCAGCCGATTCAACATATGCGTGTTATCTCTAGCGGCGCGAGCGCTGGCGTGAAAGGCAACTGCCATTATTTCTCTCCGGCTGGAGCAATGTCCCGCAGCTGCCGCGAAGGGAGAGAGCGGCGGGAGGAGAGGAGGGCTGCTGTTCCTGCGCGCTGCAGTGGAAACATCAGACTCCCTTTGCATCAGCGCCTTTGTATCGGAAGTGAAAATCCGACCTCCGACCACCAACTACCGACCACGAAAACGGCCGACAGAGACGAAGAAAGCTTTCTGCGTACTGAGCAACAGAAAGCTGTATCGGGAGTTTTTAATGTTGCCCCACAATTTTCTCATTCACACAAAGAGAGGGAGGTTAGCAAGAGTAAAAACCCTGCGGCGGGCTCGCTCCTCCCACAGCCAGTGGTAGCACGAAACTAGGACATACACACACGCACGCACATAGAGGCACACAAATCCTCTCTCTTGTCCTATATACTCTACGATCTCCGCGAATCACTCACCAGGAAATATATTCACCACTGGTAGATATTAAAACAACGACTTAACCGTCATTGTGCCTCTATGGGAGCACAAAAGAGCACCTCTCGACGCTTGTGTGGTTCATAAAGTAAATAAACTTGACGTTCCGACTTCACCAGAGCCCCCTTTTTTTTTACCTTTCTTATTTCGCTGACGTCTCGCGCAACATCGCCGAGAGGACAAGAGGAATGCTCGACCACACGATCGGAATGATTTGTCTTTGACAGAGAACACTACGCTGCAGAAAATACAACGGCCTTGTCTATCGTCTATATACCACGTCGCGCGATGACAATACACCACGTTACAGCGTAAGTAGATGAAGAAATGACTAAGAAGTAGTGTAAGAATGATGCAATTGAAAAGAAGCTTTATAAAAAAAACACGAGAAGAGCGTGATCGGAGGGACTTCCCTGTATTCTTTCTTTCTTTGAGCGTCTCTGCTGCAGCGGGAAGACGACGGCGAACCATTGGTGTCTGTACGGTGTGTCCGTGATTGATTTATTGGGTTCTTCGTCGGAGTGTTCTCCAGCGAAACGTTGTCAGACGGATCAGAACAAGCGCGGACGGCATGCCCCTTCGTTGTAACGCCCTTGGACGAAGGAGCTCCGGCATCTCGATGTCCTTTCGATCAGTTCGCCTTTCAGTCCGTCCATGGAGCGTCTCGCTCTGTCGGTGTCTCGCGTGTAAGTGCCTTGCCAGCATGCCTCTCCTCACCCTTTACCCTTCTTCATCTACCCCTGCGCGCACACCATTGTATTGCGCTCTTGGCGTTTCTACTCTCTCTTTGTCCCGTCTCGTTAAAGGCCGTGTGCAAATGCAGTGTTGCAGACTGCTGTTCGCGAATGGTCGCGTCCACATGCGTCTGCACTAGTCGGAATGATGTCGAGGTTGTGACGCTTCGCAGACTCCGTCTATCTATCTACCGCAAAGCACCAATTCTTCAAGACCCACGAGGGCATTTTCCGTAATTCATGTGCATTCAATTATAACCGTGGCCTCTTACTAAAAAAAAAAAAAACAAACAATCAAGAAAGCCCGAATAAACAAAACAGAAAGTAAGACAGACAGAAAAAAACACACAAGTAAATATGTTTGCATACCTAAAGATGACTCCTACTTTGCATACAAGTCCACCTTTTGCGTCTTGTGGATCTGAAATACAATTCAGCACCTGATACTGGAGTGTCCTGCATTCCCTGCGCAGTGCACGTCGCTATGAAGGACTATCCTCTTCTTGGCCTGCGGTGTACGACTCTCGATGAATGCCTGTATCCCAGTGGCTGCGTATCTTGACGCGACCAGACTCATCGCGCCCTCATTACTTTTATAGAGGAAAATAACACGGCTTCCCTATTGCAGCATTTTACAGCGTAAGCTGTTGAGCTCATTCCGATAGCCGTTTAGGTTGGCGATGGTGTCCGCGGCCGCCGGTGTCCGTCGCAGACGGCGCCACGAATGAAAAAAAAAAATGCCCAGTTCCCGCCGGGACCAAACCCTGTCCTTCTGCGCGGGAATCAGCTACTCTACCACTGCGCCACGCCAGCGCTTGCTACAGCGGAAACATGACCTATACAAGCGTCCTAGCGCGCGTGGAGTCAAGCGATGTAAGACGCGCTGCGTAGTGTCGATACGTGCACACTTTGCATTGCAGTTGGATATTATTGCCCCAGGTGGCACGCCATGTGACAGTTGTATAGGTAGCCGTAGCACTGGCTGGTGGTTAGGGCGTGATCTTTGATACAGAGGCCATCAGAACGCAAACCATACTCGAACATGAAAAGGTTGCTATCGCTCAAGGCACCAACATGCCGGTACATGTTATATAGTGTCGGATTCAATGACATCCATTAAAAATTACCGCACAGGATGTGTTAGTCGCGCAGCCCTGCAAAAACTCTGAGAGCCAGAGGCGACCATCACACTTCTCTGGGTCCCAAGCCACGAAGGAAACCCGGGTAATGAAGCTGCACACCCCCGCTCACACTCCTAACCGCTAGCACATGAACCGGGGTAGGAGCAGCTCGCCCGGGTGGTCATGAAGAGGCCTCAAAAAGCTATGGGGACAGGCTTAGACAACAGCGCCAGGAGTGATGCGCTCATCTACCTCCATGTAACACTCTGGAACGATACCAAGCCGTCGCCATCCGGTGGGCTCAGACACACAGTGTTCTGACTACCCGCACGCTGGCGGCATTCTCAAAGATGACAGCGCGTCCGGTTTCACGCATTGTTGCTTGACGGTGGCAGGGCAGGAGCATATAACGTGGGGGTGCACCCGTAACCCATCCCAGGTGACGTCATGCGATCGGCCCCCTCTATGGAGGTCTGGGAGCGCGTGTTCCGAACTTAAAACCATCTACTCCAAGCCAGGCTGGCAGAGTGGGTGGCGAAAGTTGCGGCCTCATGAGCCCCGACCTAGCCCTCCCTGCGGCCCTGCCCCCCCTCCTCCCCTTTCGGCTACAGTAATGTTGCTATCAGCACCGCCAGCAGTACAAGGTAGATCGAGAAGTTTTCAGGGAGAAAAGATTAAGGAAATGAATACAAAAATGCTAGAATCAATAACATGTATATTAGTACCTGATTAAATCTGGCATGCTAGGTTACTTTTGTCACTGTCCCGTTTCAAAGGGGATGCCAATAAATTATCATCATCATCATCATCATCATCATTAGCATCATATCGTGCCACTTGTCACATGATGTGAGATGCGCGCCGCGTAGCGTCGATACGTGCAAACTTTGCATTGCAGTTGCGTTGTATTCTACTAGGTGTAGCAGTTGCACGTAGCATTTGCATGCTGCATGCAGCTGGACCTGATTAACTCAAGCAGGCTAGGGAATGCCAATAAATGATCATCATCATCAGCAGCAGCATCATATGCCACGTGTCAAGGGATGTGACATGTGCGCCGCGTGGTCCCTATACCAGTGTTTACTCTTCGGTACACGTTACCCATGGCGCCTCCTCGAAAGGTACGAACAGCTACTGAAGAAGCGAATCATAGAGCTACACGCGCGGCTGTAACCAGGCACCGTCGGACTCAACAGACCGCTGTAGAGAGAGCAGCACAAGCCGCAGCTCGCCGTCGACGCCTTGAGGACTGCTCAATTCATTCTCGTGAAAACGACGCAAAGAGACCCCACCGCGAAGACCCTCTAGTGCGTGGTGCCGAAATTGGAGCTCCTATGGAGCCGCATCTCACTGTGGCTGTACTGCGTGTGCCGCTCAGGCCTGTGACTTTTTTTATTTATTGCGATAGCAATTATATGGAAACTCCAGGCGCATTTCTGCCATCGTCGTCATCGTCACCGTCGCCGCAAGGCTGCGTATAAAGTCCAAGGACGATAAAATCGTCGCCCCGCGCCCTATGCTGTATGTGCGAGTGAAAGCCTGCGAGGGTGAATCGGGGATCGCGGCTCAATATTGCGCATTCAAGCGGGGAAAGCGGGGAAGTAGCGCGCCGTCTTCCGTCGGGCGCAAAGCTCCGAGGGGTGGCTACGGAGCTGGGTGGCACATTCTACTCCGGGTCGCTGTCTATGGAAAACCATCTGCGACGGGGACAGAGTCGGCCGAGCGCTGTGCTTTCGCGTCTTAGTGCGAAGGTCAATTCGCTCGCTGCTGCTGCCGCGCTTCCTCATTCCAGCGTTTTGATGTCGATTTTCCGAGGTTGTTGAGTCAGATGTGTTCATGTTTGCTCGTGCGCGCGTGACACCTTGCTTGTTAATTTAGTTAGTATGCCTATGTTTACAAGTTTATACGTCCGGTAAAACGACTATCCTTACTTCGTATAGCTAACCGTCCACTAATCTGCTGTCGCAATCGATGCTTCGCCTTTCGGGTGAAACTTCGACTTCTTTATTTTGGCGACTGACGAGACCTCAGACATCATTCCTTCTATTTCTTGCCATCCTTTAAGTAAAAAAAGTGACCTACAGTCACTTTTTCTGTTCCTACTGCCGTACATTATACTTTGTCACTGATCTATTTAGTCTTCTTTTTTAGTGCAGCTTGTCCGTGTGCGCCGTCCTTATTCGACTCCAAATAACCAACCAGCCCAGAATTTCACATTAGAAAAAGATTGAAAATAAAGACAAAAGTCATTTTCGTCGGGATATCCGGTCTTTGCGTTATATGTAACAAGCATAATGAGCTTTATGAAGCGCAATATCGCAGTGAGACAAAAAATTCCACGCGAGTGTTGTGGACTGCATACGTTTTTCATGAACTGAAAAAAGAAATAAAGAATGACAGACGTTTAACTGCTTGACCCGTCTTTTAATTTGACGTCGGTATAGCCACCAGGGCTTCCGGCGTGATTTTGACGTATGTTACAAATTTGTGTTAGTGCCATCGTCACTTTGACAACCCTGTTAAGGTCATATATTTCCGGAAGGATAAGTGGGAAACATGTTATGCATTTTATATGTGCGAAAATATGACCACAATAGCTTAGACGCCCAATATAATATTCGAAATGCCTGCTAATGAAACTCGGTTTCCCGCCTCTTTGTTCTTAAGCGATAAAATATTTGCTTCGGGCTATCACTGGCTCTATCAGGGGACGCGCATCGAACACTTCATTTTAACGCCAGTTTTCATTTATACATTTGTGTGTGCAACAACGAAATATGTCCCCTGTCGCCGAGAGAAATCCTACAGCCGCTGCCACTGGCAATTTTTCAGTTCCGGATTTCCTAAATGTTTCGATAACCACACGGCAACCCATCTTCCTAAAGCAGCATCGAGTCGCAGTATACTAAGGAATGCTACAAAATCTCTTAAATCAGAGATATAGAGCATACAGGAACGAAGTATGGATCACGCCGTTCATATCATGACTTCAATGCATTCCGTTGCTACGCTAGCGTTTTAAATTAAACTGAGGAATGACTTATTCCTGCCGGAGACGTGTATTTCAGATTTCGGGATGGCCGGCCCTAAAGAAGCTTACACAATTCTTTTAGGTTTAAAATAAACAACGACAACAACACGCGAAACGAGAAACGATCTACAATTCGCTAACGGAGTGCTCAAATATAGAGACTAATATTGAAAAGAAAAGCTTCATCCGAAACGTGCCACGACATTAAACTCTGAAACTCCAAGTGCGTATACGTCGCTTATGCAACACGTATACAACGCATATAGCTCGCCAACGCGTATACGTCGAAGCGACAGAAGCATCCAAGAGGTGAGATAACTTGTCTAGTCTTCTACCCCCTGTGCGCTTTCGTCTTTGTGGTCGGGATTTTATTTTGTCGCAAATTATATTCCGCACGCGAAATAAAGTTCGACAGCAAAACACAGAAGGGGCCTTGCGCGACGTGTGTATACAACAAAGTATTTCTCGGGATGCCTGGTTATATTTTCTCTCTGCTCGACTCCCCCATCAACAGACGAATAAACTGCATGGACGGAAATGACAAGGCAGTAGGGAAGGATCCGCGCAGATATCAAACACGCCTAGTGATCCATTCGCACTTGAATCTTTAATCACAGATCACGGCAGCACGCCACAACACGAGCCACGAAGAGGGTGTCGGCTGGCTCGTGTTTCATTAAACATGCATTCGACGCGCCAATCTGTACGCCTTCCTGTAGCAGAGCTGCTTTCGTGAGTATTTCTTCGGAGCACGTCCTTTCTTTTTCTCCCCGTTTCAGGCGAGCACACGGTGAACGCCAATTAGAAACGACAGCTACGTTCGTTTCTTTAGGGCTTATTTTGTGCGAACCAGTTTCTGGCCTGTCATGACCTAATTTCCAGAGGTGTCCTCTTTCCGGACAAAACAAACAAGTTCGGAGAAAGCGAACCTACGTTGGCGGAGCTCGCCTGCAGGGTCAGGAACGGAGAACGCGGATTCGAAGCGATCTCGTTCTGTTTGGGCTTGAGGGGTCATCGCAGCTACACACGTGGCCTCAATTCTTTCCTTGCACAACGGAGGCTGAGCTTGAACGTTGAAGCCGTACACTGTTGTCGTCTTTCACTTTAAACAGCTCCATTTATTTTCTCCGTAATTATACCCAGCTTTCTTGTCTTCTAGGTAATTTATAATTATTTTGCAAATGAGCACCTATGGAGTTGTTCTGAATATCCACCAACGCCTATCGAGTGATTCTGCAGCCGCACAACAGCGTCTGAAATGAATCACATAAGCTCAATCAATCTTGTCATCCCATATTACATCGGCTACGGAGCAACAAGACCGAACGTTTCATTTTAATACTGTATCACACTACGAGCCACGGGTTAGTGCACACGCGCGCAGGCACAAAACGTGCTTGCGTTCGTGCGCAGACAATGAATTAAATATGTGAGAACGCCCCACAATCATTACTTGGTCACTTATGGCATCTTCAAGGGTGCACTTCTACAGCGAGGCTGTATGCCTCTACCGTTCAAGGAAATTTTCGTGTCGTTGGCGTGGCAAGCAAAAAACTCCCCACACGTGGGTCAATCCCGGAGCTAGTGCAATGCCAGACCGACCTGCGGCGGATGTGAAGCACACGTTAAGCACTCCCCATACGCGGGCCGATCCCGAAGGTAGTGCAAAGAGGGCCAACCCGCGGCGGAGGTGAAGCAGGCGTTAAGCACTCCCCATGCGTGGGCCGATCCCGAAGGCAGTGCAATGCCGGCGCGACGCGTGGTGGAGGTGAAGCAGGCGTTAAGCACTCCCCATATGTGGGCCGATCCCGAAGGCAGTGCAATGCCGGCGCGACGCGCGGTAGAGGTGGAGCAGGCGTTATGCACTCCCCATACGTGGGCCGATCCCGAAGGCAGTGCAATGCCGGCGCGACGCGTGGTGGAGGTGACGCAGGCGTTAAGCAATCCCCATATGTGGGCCGATCGCGTAGGCAGTGCAATGGAGGCGCGACGCGCGGTGGAGGTGAAGCAGGCGTTAAGCACTCCCCATACGTGGAACGATCCCGAAGATAGTGCAATGCCGGGCTGACCCACGGCAGAGGTGCAGTTTGCCATTAAGGGGCGCACATACACAGCTTCACTGGTCATTCTTCTTCACAAAGTGGAAGGGGACTGTTTTTTTTTTGTGTGTGTATGAAAGGCTTCATAAATACAGCACGGCTTTAAAAACAAAGTAGAAAAAAGAAATAATAATAGCGGAAGAAATAATGCAGGCGTTGAAGTTAACAATGCTCGAATATTGCCGCGCTAAGAGGTCAGGATTCTGATTCAGCACACAGCCTTATTTTGCCGCCCAACAAGGAACACACACACAAAAAAGACGGCGAAAGGACGGCTTAAACTGAAGCGATTTTAGCTCTTGCTTCTTTGACAGAAATGGGAAACATCGATATAGATCACTGTGACCCAGAGCTGTGTTTCAGTAGCACGAACATATAAGCAATGCCTGCAGTTTTCCAATGCATTTAGTGCGCCAAAGAGAAAGACGTAATGAGCTCGCCCCCCCCCCCCCCTGCCTCTCCAGAGAACGGGGCTCCGAATTTGCACGCCGACATTTCCGAATCTAAAATTGTAGTCCGAGGCTACGACACATGCCGTGTGCCAAAGCGAATGGAAAGAGTCCGTCTCGATGCAATTTCGCGCTGTGGAATCTATGCGCTATAGTCGTAAAGCAATGCAAGCAACACCCCCTGCTTTTTACGGTCACTTATTTACGACGGTAGCCAGAGGCTGCAACGATTAAGTTTATATCGCGTGATTTCAGTTCATATACCATAGGGTCGTCTGCTCAGTTTCAGTTCTATTGCCTTTTATGCGCGCGAGTAATTCTAGCTGAAGATAGTGGGATGCGGAAGCAGTAAAGGACGCGGCAATCGCCCGTCGGTTTTCCCTAATACATTCAGTGAAGAAATCGCTCTCTAGGGACACGGCCGCTTTACTGCTGCAGGACAGTTTTACGTCTGATTTAGAAAAGCGATGCGCGACGTGAGCAGGTAGCGTCTGCCTAATATTCTGGAACCTTGAATTTCAGTATGCGTACGAAGTTCAAAAAGAAGTTCGAGATGCCTAAGCGAACACGGCCCGTGTCTAGGATGCTGTGTAACACATATCGTGTAGCAAAAAAAAAAAGACCTAACTAAATACAAAATATAGAAAGAACGCTCCTATTTTAGTCATTTTTTTCTTGCCCTAATTATCGTGTTATGCAAGTGTGAGCGAACGCCAGCGCTGCAGTGCCGGTAAGCACCACCAAGGCGTTTGTTGTCAATGAGAAGGTCTCAAGGTCGCCCAACGAGACTCGCCAGAAGAGGATTCGGTTATTAGCGGTACTCTAAAATATCTCTCCCATGAATGCGGATATATATGCATTCATATGCATAGTAAGTATTCAAGCTATTAAACTAGGAAGGCTTAGGAGTAAGAATCAACGGCGAATATCTCAGCAACCTTCAGTTTGCCGATGACATTATTATATTAAGCAACAATGCAGACGAATTACAACAAACGATTGAGGACATCAACAGATAGAGAGTGAGAGTGGGGTTGAAGATTAAAATGCAGAACAGAAAGATAATGATGAATAGCTGGGCAAGGGAACAAGACTTCAAGATCGCCAGTCAGCCTCTAGTCAGCGTCTAGAGTCTGTGAAGGAGTACGTTTACCTAGGTCAATTAATCACAGGGAACCCTGATCATGAGAAGGGAATTCATAGAAGAATAAAAATGGGCTGGATCGCATACGGCAGGCATTGTCAGCTCTTGACTGGAAGCTTACCATTATCATTGAAAAGGAAGGTGTACAATCAGTGCATTTTATGGGTGCTGACATATGGGTCAGAGACTTGGAGGCTGACAAAGAAGCTTGAGAACAAGTTAAGGACCGCGCAAAGAGCGATGGAACGAAGATTCCTAGGCATAACGTTAAGGGACAGAAAGAGAGCGGTTTGGATCAGAGAGCAAACGGGTATAGCCGATATTAAGAGAAATTGACATTAGGAGAAAAAATGGAGCTGAGCAGGTCATGTAATGCGCCGGTTAGATAACCGTTGGACCATTAGGGTTACAGAATGGGTGTCAAGAGAAGGGAAACGCAGTCGAGGACGGTACAAGACAAAGTGGAGCGATGAAATTAGGAAATTCGCGCTCGCTAGTTGGTATCGGTTGGCGCAGGACAGGGGTGATTAGATGGTGGTGGTGGTGGTGGTGGTGATGTTGAAGCAGGCGGGGTTAGCCTGGCATACATAGCCGGCAGACAGGGGTGATTAGAGATCGCAGGGAGAGGCCTTCGTCCTACAGTGGACATAAAACAGGCTGATGATGAGGATGATGCAAAGATCTCTCCCACGAATGCAGATATATATATATATATATATATATATATATATATATATATATATATATATATATTTAAAATCAACGTAAGAAGCCAACACACGGTCTCGAAGGACGGCATAGGGGATAGTGCTGGCAATAAAATTAATGGAAATAAAAGTGGATGAAAAAACAACTCGCCGCAGGTGGGGAACGAACCCAGGTCTTCGCATTACGCGTGCGATGCTCTAACCACCTGACCTACTACGGCGCCATTTTCCCATCCAAGTTCTCGGGTTCTTATGTTAAAAAATTATAAGGTTTTACGTGACAAAACCACTTTCTGATCATGAGGCACGCCGTGGTGGAGGACTCCGGAAATTTCGACCACCTGGGGTTCTTTAACGTGTACCTAAATCTAAGTACACGGGTGTTTTCGCATTGCGCCCCCATCGAATTGCGGCCGCCGTGGCTGCTGTGGCCGTGGGGTTTTCATGTTTATCTCCTAGAACTAAACCGGGGAGTATTAGCCAGTGCCACAACCGACGGCCTCGACGACGGATGCGGAACATCATTTCGGCCGCAGGCGTCACGTGTACGTGATATACAGGGCGTTCCAGCTAACTTTAGCCACAGTTTAATAATATGCAAATGCCAATTAGCTGGACAGAACAAAGGTTAGGTTGTTTGCCGTCGCTAGGAGATACACAATCTAATTTTTCGTTTCGCCTAATTAAATAATTAGTCTTACTTCAATTAAAAACTTCTCGAATACAATAATCTATGAAAAGTGTTAATAAAAAAATTGTGGAGTGACATGAAAAACTGCCGATACAGCTTTATGCTCCTCAATACGTGCTACATAAAACTGTTTTTCCGAGCGTGAAAGAAGCCCGCGAATAAACGCAAAGTGCCTCGAGCTGCCAGTGCCACGGCAAATTGCGGCCCAAGTGAGCCCCATGGCTCACATGGGAAATGAGCTCACAAGAGCTCATTTCCGTTTAAAAAAACAAGGAAAACAAGGTAAATATATTTCTGCCTTTTTGAAACAGTGCAGGCTTCTACTTGGCACTTCAGTCTCACGTGTTTCTCATGCATCAGTTCTCGTGCATCACTTCCCGTCCGAGGGATGCATCGGCGTAGTGTCCCCATTTCTTCCCTAAAATTTTCGCACGCATTTATATTTCGCGACATTTATTTAATCACGAAATTCACCTAATAGTGGGTGAATATAAAGGGTTTTACGCTATCGGGGAAAAATATTATTTCCATAAAATATACTCATTTTCGTTTGTTGAAAGAAAGAGAAAGGAAGAGAAAAGGAAGAAAAAAGAAAACCCAGAAGCTGGAACCTTAGAGATCGAAGCTTCTAGCATTTACAGGTCCTCGCTGAATGCGGAAATTCTTTTCCTATTTATTTCAGAAAGAAACGGACACTGGTATTTCCTGGGCCTGTTCGACGTAGCAAAAAAAATAAATAAAAAAAAGATCACACGAAACACGAAATAAAAAGCATTTTACAAAGATAGTTGATGCCAATAACAAGGATGGCTCATGTGGCCTAAGCTGGGGTGATGGTCAGCGGTGGGGATCATAAAGTAAATAATGGAGCAAAGAAATATATAAAAGAGACACGATTATAACCTTCCCGCAAAGCACAGATCCGCAGGAAGTTGGCCTGATGGGGCGGGGCGGATCTATGCCTAAAGTAATGCCACGTCCTTTGCGCTTCTGCCTTACTATCGCGGGTCCGAAAGTATAAGCGGAGTGTACAGCAACACTTGTGCGGACTTAGCGCGAAAATTCCGCCGCGAAATAACCAGTCCAACAGAGCTGCGATTGCCGCGCGACGTTTAGCAATCGCGCCGAAGCGAAAGTGCCGGAGAAGGGGAAGCATGGGGCTAAGGTGCGCGCGAATCACCCGGAAGCAAAAGCAGGCAAGAGAAATGTCGCCGTGGCTTTCTTTCATCCTCTCAACTTCTCGCTGCCTGTTTCGCAAGCTTTGCTTTGTTCTGCAACAGCGCGCCTCAATCGGCAACAGTCCGTGTAGAGCTTTCCGCGGCGGGCCGTCACGGCGCTTCGCAATAACCTGACGAGAAAAAACGAACGCGAAGTACGAACGCCACATAGGAAACGGAAATAAGGTTCCTAGTGTTTCGCCTTCGGCCGCGCCAGCCTGCTCAGCGCTTGGCAGAAAGAGCGAGCTGCTGGGAAAACAGACGGCCGCCTGTCACCGACCATGCGCGCAGTGGATCTAAACCATCGCATTTCGGGCGAGCTATGGCCTCCGGTACAGCGACGACTCGGATTGGCGCTTTGTTGCTACGATACACGTTATCGAACAGTGATTTCACCCGCGCGCGTAGGAAGCGGTAAACATGGCGATGTGCCTGGTATATATACTGCGTGGGCCCCACGCCCGTTTGGCGGCTGCGATGAATTTCCGTTCCGCCCCTCGAAGCGAGTTTGGGCAACATTTTGTTAATCTAGTTGTTACGCTCAATTGCCTCGAATAGTTAAGGTCTGAGCGAGTGTTGTTGTTGTTGTTGTTGATAATAATAATAATAATAATAATAATAATAATAATAATAATAATAATAATAATAATAATAATAATAATAATAATAATAATAATAATAATAATAATAATATTAATAATAATATTAATAATAATTTTTTGTTTTTTTTTTTTGTTTTTTTTTTTATTGCCACAATATATACAAAATAACACAAGCAGGCCGGTCTAAGCCTCAGTTGGCTTGTAGGACCGTGCCTATGAATGTAATAGACAAAGCAAAAAAATATATATATATGCATAAATTGATGAGAGATGAATAAAAAAAAAGAAAAAAAAATGAAAGGCAAAAAATTGAAAAGAACAAGATAACATTTGGTTATCTACATATAACAAAAGTTATAATAATAATAATAATAATAATAATAATAATAATAATAATAATAATAATAATAATAATAATAATAATAATGTTTATTAACATCCTAGAAATGCAGAACAACAGGAACAGGCTGGTTTAAGCCTCAGTTGGCTTGTAGGACCGTGCCTAGAATACGATACATATGGCGAATGAAATACAGACGTCGATGACACATGGAGAACAAAGAAAATAAATGACAAGAAATGGAAAAGAAGAACAAGACAACATCTAGTTATTCTACTTGAAACAAAAGAAATTGAAGCAGTAAATATTACGATGCCAAAGTGTTCTGGAAGTTAACTAATTTCCCCATAGCTTCTTCAATAATTCTTTCAGCGTGCTTTTAGAAGTCGCGTTAAAGGTTTCAGCGGGTGATTTGTTAAAAATGTCCGGCACAGATGCACAACGTCGGGCCGCACCATACCTTGTAGATGAACGAGGAACTACATAACGGATGTGTTTTCGAAGTTCTCTTGTGGCGATATATCTTTTTTTTTTTTGAAGGCGGATTTCTAATAATGCTTGACCACAACTGTTTCGATGATCAAGGCTTGAAAATTCGGTAGAACAGGTTGACAAAAGATATTTGCAGCTGTTGCTATTTGAGAATTGTAGGCAACATTTTAAAGAATATTTTGTATGATCTAGTCTACCCTGCATCTCCAACGATCCGAACTGAAGCCAAAGACTGTAACTCCGTATCTCAACACACTGCAATACAAGGTATGTACAATCATTTATTTTTACAGACAGGGGCGCAAAACTTTTGATACTAAGCAACATTCAAGCGACTGACCTCAGTTTTGAACAAATAAGTGACAAGTGATGCTGCCAAGATAGGTTACTATCGAAAGCTATTCCAAGATAGTTAACACAATCCACGTATGGAATAGGCACACATTTACAAAAAATGCAGTTCAACTTATGTAAGTAGAGAGGGATTTTAATTACAGTAGCCTTCAGTGGAGCGTGAAAACCTCTGTTGTTTTTTTTTTTTTTTGGGGGGGGGGTGCATTGGGCAACAATTCTATTGTTAGTGACCTGAAGCATTGCACACGTCATTTTGTAACATTTCAGTGGACATTTTATAAGAAATATGTTTTGCCCGTAACACAGTGTTGTTAGCATACTGAAACACTGAACCTTTGGAAATGGCCAAAGGAAAGTCATTCACGAAGATGTTAAACAAAAGTGGTGAAAAAATTGAGCCCTGCGGACTACTAGTATTCAGGCGACAACTTATAACTCAAAACGCTCTTATCATCCGTAGAGACCACTTGAAATCTGTCGCTCAAGTAATTTTCGAGAATTTTGAGAAAGGCCCACGAAATCCCCCCAAAAATATAGTTTACTTAACAAGATTTGATGGTTCAGGGTGTCAAACGCTTTCGCTAGATATAGCAAGAGAGCACACGTGAAATGATTCTGATCGAATGCTGAGAACAGTTCATCTGAAAATTCCTCAAGCAGTGCAATAGTACCACGCCCAGAAACAAAGCCAAGCTGCCGATAAGTCAGGATAGAAAATTTGCTAAGAAAGGAAGACATAGTGTGGAAGAGAATTTTTTCTAATAACTGGTAAGATAGAAATTCGCCGATATATTGCGATCTTTCTTCCCTGACTTCTGTAGGGGTACAACTGCAGTTTTTAAGCATCCTGTAATTTCGTCACCTTCCAAAAACCATTCAGTATATGAAGTATAATGCCTGACAGCGCATTGAAATTGCTTCCGATGATATGTAGTAATATTCCATCATATTCAGGGGCCTTGTTAGGACGGAAACTGAACATAATTTCTTCCAGATCCCCCCCCCCCCCCCCCCCCTCAAAATTCTCGGAAGAAAAGCCGACGCAGATACGGAATGCCCTAACGGCGGAGTGCTTGTATATGGAGAGGCGGCCCTTTGGGACGCTTTAACAAAGTGCCTGTTGAAAGCATCAGCCACTTCTGTGGGAGGTTGTTGAAAAGCACTGAAAATAGACCGGTTATTGTAACTCACTCCTCAGAGATGATTTACGATAGACCAAGTTTTGCTCACATTATTTGAAGATTCTTGGAATTTATTAAAAAAGGTAACGGCGTTTGGCGCCACACAGAAGGGCAACAACACTATTTTTTGCCGACTTGCATTCTAATCGCAGTCTTTGGTTTCTGGGATTTCTGTTGCAGCGTTTCCACAAGTTGTCTCGATACGAAATGGAAGCAAGAATTTCCGTGTTCATCCAGCAGTGACTATATCGGCTATATAGCATATAGCATAAGCGATATAGCATATCGGCTAAGCTATCAGCCGTGTGCAACGCAATTCAAAAATTTTTCATTTGCATACAGAACCTTTCATATACTTTGCCCGAAGAATCGTCTTTGGTTAAGGTTGCCCAGTCAAACGAAACGATAAGGTTATCAAGCTTGGATCGATTAACAGTAGGGACAAGGCATTTACGCTGCCCAGATCCAGTTTCCACCGATGACGTTCCAGACTACATCTCCAATAATAATAATAATAATAATAATAATAATAATAATAATAATAATAATAATAATAATAATAATAATAATAGAGGCATAAAATATGCCCGACCTATGGCTCCTAAAATTCAGTACACTATGTCTATAGACCATGTGGGTTGCGCGCGATACCCAATACGTACACAGCCTATTCATGTATTAACTAACCCTAGGGTCAAAAAATGCAGCATGAAGAGTGAGGTCACAGGCTAATATATTTCCCACCAATTAAATAGAAATATTGCTTCACACTTTCTCCGCAGATTTACAAAAAAAAAAGAAACTTGGATAAATAAAATTCCGTATAAAAACTATGAAGTTGCTATGGACAGCGCGTCTTCAAACATGTGGATGCGTTATACGTGTGTGGCGCGCATAGGTCGATAGGGCGCCTGCATGCCTCCTTTCCCGTCTCCATTTGAAAGCAGCCGCTTCAGCAGTAAATTGATTTCGGTACTGTAGCATATTACTCGTGATATTGTACCATCCCACCAATTAGCACTCGTCTTCGATTACCAGGCCCGGTTGCAGCGGTGTGCCGAATGTAAACGAATCTCTCTCACATGAGCTTGTTAACATGGCGTTACCGCTGCCGTGTCCGGTGTCATCCGCGCATAACCAGCGCGATTCAAAGAGCTCCGGCGCAGCAGCTACATTCTAGATGAGGCGGTAACAATTATCCTAGGGTGGCAGAGCCATGTTGAAGCGCGAGAACGTGTCACTAAAGAAAAGTAAAATCTTTAAATTCATATCTCAATCTTACCAAAGTAGCTCCCGCCGGTCATTTGGATATTGCATTGCACAGCGCACATTTGTGACGAATCATTCATCCTTTTCGTGAAACGAAGTTCCTGCCCACCGTTTCACACGAGGAGGTGGAGGAGGAGAAAAAACGTTTATTGGAAAAAAAAAAAGTATAAGCAGGTGTCTTTCTGCTTGTGCGGGGAGGCGCCCTCAGTCCAGGGCCCCTGCGGCTCTTGCTGTCTCTCAGGCCCACCGCACCAGTTGCTGCTAGTTACGAGGGTCAGCACGGCCTCCCACTGCTCAGGTGTGGCGTTGGGTATTCGCGGGGCTTCCTTTACGTCAGGGCACGCCTACACGAGAAACTTGCCAACAAAATGATATTGTAACGTATGCTCTGCCACATTGTTGTTGCAACGAAGGAGAAGCTTATCTTCAGTGTTCACGCTCATTTCGTTGGTACACGCCCACTTCAGTCCACTTCACTGAATATTCTGCATAAAATGAAAGTAAGTATATAACGTAGTTTACGACGAGAATGAGTAGAGAGGACTGTGCGTGAGCAAAGCAAGAATAGACAAGTGAAAGTTTTGTTAACGTGGATGTGTATACAATTACAGAAGTTCGTTCAGCTTTTCCCAGGATATGGAGCATGTGTGTGAGTTTTAGAGCATGTGCTACAATGTCGACATCTTTCTTTCATTCTTTCTTCTTTTTTTTATTTATATAGCTCGATACGTGTAAAATACTGCGATGACCTCGGCCTTCTGTAGGGAAATTGCAAGAAGAACGATTTCAGTGACATAACAAATTAATATTCGAGAAGAGACCATTACTTCTATAAATTTAACCCTGCCTATTACACCGACAGTAATCTGTTCCAAGGTTCTTTCTCCAACTTTATTCAACCTCGCTAGATTCATTCCCCGGGGTAGGATAAAAGAAGACCCTCTGGTATTCACATTTTGTTTCCAAAGGAATTACAATATCAGCATAGAATACAGCCTGCCCCTGTCTGCGGTACCTTCAGGTTTGATAAAGACTGCTGGTGGCGGCCTGTCAACTGAAATCGTGTCGCCTTTGAACGTCGCTCAGACAGTTGGAGAAGTGTCACTTTCTCCGACCAACTTTAAGGACGATCGAAGCGAGGACAGCTAAAATTGACTCGGTACAGCTTAATCTACGCGGAACCCGAGCTCTCCTTGAAAGGACGGCAAGAGGAATAAGGAAGGATAATGTAACGAACGTAAGTTCGTGCTCAGCTATGTATTGAACAGTTAACTTTCGCTAGTTCCAAGCCCATATCTCACTTTTTCTACTTCCCGACAAACCTGTAATTTCCACCTCCTGATTGCTTATTTTAGCCGGACTAGCATTTTTAAGTTTTCATTCGTTCCAAAACGCATCGAAGAATGGAATGCCATAACTTTCGACTACATTGACTGCATCGCATCACCGGAAGCTTACGGTCGCATAGGTTTATTCTGTGTCAAACTGAGGCGTCTGTTTTGTGCTGTCTTATAGTTTTCTTATTGTTCATTTCCATTGTGCTATGATACGAGTGTTTTACTCTTTTGTATTGTGTTTTTATATTGTTACTTTGACTTTTCTGATTGGCCCACAAGGCCTGCCGAATTTTGTAACTAAAGAAATGTAAAGCAAATAAATAAATGATGCGAGGGAATGCAAAGAATGAACGGATAAAGTAGAAGAAATACAAACTGTCAGACGAGCAATGCACACGACGTAATAGTGTAGCTTGCGTGAAACCCGCGGATGACCATCAAGATGTCTCGTCATTTTCCTTTCCATTCAATAGCTACGCAGTATAGTGAACATGTGCTGTTTTGGCGCGCTGAAACAAGATGTAGCGATGCCCTTTTCCTTGTGCCGGCTGCCAAGTTATTCTTTTGTTATATCGTGAGGCCGAGCCCATCTGACTGTTCACCTCCAGTAGCGATATTTATCTAAGGGCTAAAATAAATAAATAAATAAATAAATAAATAAATAAATAAATAAATAAATAAATAACCTTTTTGTACTCTCTACGCATCCAGCGCATCAATAATTCCTTCTTGTTATTTCTTTAAAGAAAATGAGCCTTCGTACAAAGAACGACGTCCTGATCCCCTCTATCTCAGCCTAGTCTGGGTTTGTCCTTCCTCGATAGCTGCCCTTTATTTCCAGTATCCGTA
The DNA here is from genome assembly GCF_023375885.2 of Dermacentor andersoni. NCBI lineage: Eukaryota > Metazoa > Arthropoda > Arachnida > Ixodida > Ixodidae > Dermacentor > Dermacentor andersoni. The sequence goes on from NC_092814.1 coordinate 273,502,781, forward strand.
ACCCTTCATCTCTTAGGCTAGGGCATTGCTAGTCTCAGTGTTGGCAGTCAACATATTAGGGCAATTACATAAACGTACGCAAAAAAAAAAAAAACAGGGGGGGGGGGGTGTGAGTGAGTTGAATGTCTGAAATATGTTCGTTCATTCTATAAAACAAAAACAAAAAACACTAAGTCGGTGAATAATTTCTTTTTCATGTGCTGAATGAGCTTATGATCTTTGTCACCACTTGGCACACTATGGAAGCCTCTATTTTAATCACGGTGACCTTTATAAATACATAAATTTTCACATTTAGTGGCAGGAGACATACTCGTTTTCATGTTGTGCCTAAATTTCATCAGGCCTAAGTGCAATATCAACCGAGGTAAAGCTTAGAATATATGCTCATAGTAAATTTTGGCTTCATGCATCATGCATTAGTTATTTTAAATAACCTCTGATGCCACAGTAACTTGGGTCTAGTGTTGCAATAAGCATCTTAATTAGAAAATCTAAGTCAAATACGCGTGCATATCTGAACAGCTATGCCACAGCGTCCCGCAGTTGACCAGTGCGCCTCAGGAAAAAAATGGCGAAGCTCCCAAATTAAGCTAGTATATTAAGAAAAGATCCATCTATCTATCTATCTATCTATCTATCTATCTATCTATCTATCTATCTATCTATCTATCTATCTATCTATCTATCTATCTATCTATCTATCTGTCTATCTATCTATCTATCTATCTATCTATCTATCTATCTATCTATCTATCTATCTATCTATGTATCTATGTATCTATGTATCTATCTATGTATCTATCTATCTATCTATCTATCTATCTATCTATCTATCTATCTATCTATCTATCTATCTATCTATCTATCTATCTATCTATCTATCTATCTATCTATCTATCTATCTATCTATCTATCTATCTATCTATCTATCTATCTATCTGTACGTCTATGTGACTTGTCCCAGTGTTAAATGTGTTTCTATAAAGGACAAAAAAGGGATGCTGGTACAGAAATTCGGTGCCAACTACTCCTTGTCTCGTTAAGAAATCGGGTTTTACACATATGCTGCAGTGCACTCCGAGAAATAGCTCTGTTACTCTTGTTATAACGCGTAAATGTAACATACTGTCTGTATGTATATATATATTCTTAGGTTTATAACATTCGCCTCTTATGAAGTATTCGAAACAATACAAGATTAAAAAGAAGCTCTCCATGTCATAGTACTCTTGGAACTTTGCTCATTACTGGAATGTAGAGGCGGAGGTGATGTTCTTGTGTTGACACATGCACTTCCTACATCCATTATTTTTGATCGCAAGGCATTAACTTTGCACGTCACGACTAGTTGTGCCTAAATTAATAGACAGACAGACTAATCAGTACGAGAGCGAGCGGCCACTCATTTAGCAGCCAACGAAGGGTGATAAGCGGCAGCGCAGCATAGCGAATCCTTTCGTTTTCAGGAAGCAATTCTTTCACAATTGACGAAAAAAAGAAAAAGAAAGCAAAACTGTTGAAGTAGTAGACGCATCTAGTAAACGTAGCTGTTTTCTAGTTTTCGATTGAAAAGGTGCAATAAGCCGTCCCCTGCATTATACAGAGCGCTCGGAGAGCCGACCAACATACTGTGGTTTCAAGCGAACAGAAAACTAAGGCGCGCTCGGTGAACGAAGAGGGCGAATAAGAAATTCACGCTGGTCAAAGGGGAGCAAACCCCACGCCGTGGAAGGACTCAATCATTTCAGGGGAAAAGTATACAGTACTTCCGGATTTCTCGATTCTCAGCGTTGGTCATGAATAAACCAGGCTGGAAAAAGAGGGGCGGTTACAAAAATTGGGCGCGTCTGCCTTTTGTTTGGCTCTGAAAGCATAAGTGTTCAGAGAAAAGAAAAACGAAGAAAAATACAACAAATAAAGCCGCGACTGCGCCTACATAATTGCTTTGAAGTTCAGCTTTCAATTTTTGAAAGCGCAAGAGCAGTCACGTATTGTGTGCGCTCGCCATCCTGACAACTGAAGAGAAATGAAACGCGCGTCTTTGTCGTGGTTGGGCCTCGTGACCACTGCGGAATTGCATCTCGGCCCCTTTCGTAAAGCTCAAGCTCGGTCGCTAGCTCGATTTCATGTTCGATTCGTCATTTCTTTCTCCCATTAGAAACCAGCCACAATTGTCCGTATGTAACACGAAGCCTTGTTCAGCGCTCCTCGCCACCACTGACCCTGGTTGATGGGAAGCGAGGGATGGACACAGGTGACCATGCCCGGTGGTCGGCATTCATGGCCACTTGTTTTTACCGGATAGGCCAGCAACTCCGAGGACACTCTAGATGGCGGAGCAATCTTTCCTAAGTGCCCGGAGCATCCTATTCTGCGAAAACAAGATTGCCCCCCCCCCTTCCCCCCATCTGCCCTCAATCTGCCACGAGGCGAAGTGCAGCGCACGCGATTGCATTACACATAGCGAGCTGCTTCGTCCCTTCTAGCGGAGTACAGGATCGTCCCAGCAGCGGACTACATGCGCCTGCGACAAAATTGCTGAACCCGCATAGCAGCCACGGGAAGTTGGAAGTGCCGGATGGGCCGACGCATCTGCGCTTTCCTGTAGGCGAAATAAGAACCAAGCTTGGCAAAGAAACAAGATGCAGCTCGAGATTGGGTGTTCGACGAAACGGTCGAAAGTAAACGCCCTGCTTCACATGCCGCGAGAGACAGTCGGCACGTAGAGTTTAAATACATTATTCACGACGATGTTTTCAAACAACCACGGTATACGGACAAAGAAACATGTCTGTACGTGAAATACGTTTGTCTCGAGAAAGTAAGGTTAGGGCTCAGCGCGCCGTTGATTGTTTACACGAAAGACTTTAATTAGGCCTATGATTACTTTCAAACCAATTCCGGCTGAACCCATTTCACGATGAATGTCGACGTTAAAGCATTAGCAGCGAAATGTAGTTCTTCCTTTCTTTCTTTCTTTCTTTCTTTCTTTTCATTTCGCCTTCATTTATCGCGCCGCCGCATCAGCGCTCGTCACCGCCTCTGCCTCATGCTTACCTTTCAGACAAAATTATTTTCCCAGTTGAAGATGTTGTTTTGTTTTGCCACATATTTTTTGTTTTTGGTTTGTATCTCAAGTCCACAAGTGCATTCCAAAAATTTTGAGCTACATGAGCAGGATCAATTGTTTGCGAACGTAGCCAGCGACAACTTCGACCTATTTTTTAGTAACATGGGGCGCTATAACGTAAAACTATTCCAAACTTTTCTATTCCAATTCTGCTATCAGCCCTACACGATTGGTCAAAAACTTTTTTCGACCACCCCCCCTTCACCTGTCTGTCATGCGACGTCACGAAAACCGCGATAGCTCCCCATCTGATATGATGCGTACATACTAATTATACATGATTTGACAGAAAAAGAAAAACAGTTATTCATGATTCGACCCCTTTTCGCCATTAGTCCTCGGCTATTGGTAAAAAGCTTTCGGGCTGCACCCACTTCACCTGCCTGTCACGCGACGTCACAAAACCGCACAAACTCACCGCGTCAAAGTGACGTGTACGCGATAAAGATGCATTAATATCCCGAACAAAACTGAATTTTTTTCGGAATAGCCGCAGGCTGCCCCGTTCCGTAAGGAATAAAAGATAGCTGCCGCCGATCGCTGAGACGCTGGCTACTCGCACCTGCCGGAGAGCATGGGTGTATTTGCGTATAATAAAACTTCTTGCGTGGCCGTGTAACGTTTTCGAGCACTTTCGGCACGTTTACCACCTCATTCTGCCAACTCTTCTTTGCTGAGGGTCAGTTTTAGCGTCATTCTTAAGCTTCCGTTGCATGCCGCCGCGGTTTTCGACCAGCCACCACAAGCTAAGTAAGGGAAAGCCGACCAATCGCAGACGCCGGCACCACCCTCTTCATCCGGTTATTGATTTTTCAGTGCACTGGCTCTGCCCCAGCGGATCCCTCTCCACTTGAGCGTTCTCCTCGCCTCTTGTCAGCCAATCAGATACGACAAGCCGCTCAGTGTAGGCGATGTTATTCGTTTTTCAAGCGAACAAAAGTGACCTCCTATGAACGAGGAGAGTGTTTGATTGGTCTGTACAGACAACCCTGTGGGTGACCGCCCGGTGCTTGCGTCGGTGGTTACGCAAGTTTGACGTCAGGAGATTGCAATAGAAACACATTGGAATAGTTTTACGTTATAGGGCCCTTGATCGTGCCCACAATAAAATAATAAGTTTACTTTGCCCCGTTAAAGCTACAATAAAATACAATTTACCTTGGGTTCCCCAAGCTAGTTGATGACAAATTGAATTTGTCATCAACTGGTCTACAAGACTAACCAGACATCACCACCCTGAATCTTTAACTACCTATTAAACAAGAACTAACTCTTTTAAATTTTCCCTTTTCCCCCGTACTGTTGAAGAATTGTTGGGATAAGAAAATAGCAGATTGGGTGAGGGAACAAACGCGATTTAATGACATCTTAGTTGAAATCAAGAAAAAGAAATGGGCATGGGCAGGACATATAATGAGGAGGGAAGATAACCGATGGTCATTAAGGGTTACGGACTGGATTCCAAGGGAAAGGAATCGTAGTAGGTAGCGGCAGAAAGTTAGGTGGGCGGATGAGATAAAGAAATTTGCAGGGACAACATGGCCACAATTAGCACATAGCGGGGTAGTTGGAGAAGTATGGGAGATGCCTTTGCCCTACAGTGGGCTGCCCAGGCTGATGATGGTGATGATGATGCCGTTGAAGAATTCAACGCACTACCATTGTCATTGTCAGAGATGTGAGTCCTTTGTTTGTTTTCTTCTGAATGGTTGTATGATTAATTTTGGTTATTTCACCCTCCTGCTTGGGCCCACAGTATTTTGTAATTAAAATAATATAAAACTAAATAAATAAAGAAAAGAAACGCAACTGCAGCGTTGCGGAATGCCATCGCACGAAGGCATTCCAAGTATATTAAAGAAGAAGAACAAGAAGTAAAATACGCTATACGGTGTATACTCCTGCAGAAATGACAAATGTTGCAAAAGTTTATCTTGGCCGTTTACAAAAGGAGAACACGGATGATAGTAACTTCGCAGCATTTAAAACGTTGTTAAAAGAAGAAGAAATGAAGAAACCAAGACAGTTTAAACAGAAGACTATTTGAGCGTGGTCCTGCGATACAGTGCAATTGTCTGGCAAGAATAAAAAATAACGACCGACGCTATGTCGCGGGCGTGCGTGCCATAATTCCTCAGCCGGGCGTATGAAGGAAGCCTTGAGTTTGGTTTTTTCTTTGTGCGAGAGCGTGTTCAGCAATATCTAACAGCTATACGAACTAACAAAGGCTCCGTGTTGCCAAAGCGGAAGGCAGAGCCACGCTTTCTCCAGCCATTTCCGGCAGTGGCGCGGCCAGGACACAGCCTCTGCGGTGACATTATTGTCCCAGAAGCTTTTACGTTACGCGCGTCAGACTCGGGTTTTGCAGGCCATCCATCAAATAGCTGGCCCGAGTTTACCATCTCCGTTTTGAAGAGAAATAACAGTTTTCTTGACGGTCTTGTTATTCTTCTTAGTTCTTTTGCCAGACAGGCAATAACGGCAAGTAATCTGGTCGCCGCGGTTATCAATGATCGTAAAATGGGCTCCCGCAATGAAGGCTTAATGTGACCGCGCTCTGCAGCAGAGCGTGTTCCTTCAATGGTGCGTCGTCGCCATTTGAGTCGAGATTACGAGCATACATGGTAATGACGACACTGTCGCATTCGGACGCCGTGCCTCTCGTCAACTTTTAATGAACTCGGTGTCTCTCGTCGTCGACGAAAAAGTTTAAACTGAGTCGGTGGTACGAAGCCACCATTATGAGCGACGTCGAGCACTGCTGCCATATCGTGGCTATAAGTCTATACCGCAAAGTTCGTGTAGAAGCGCGGTCAGTATACGTGTGCGGGTGAAGAAACATAAAAAAATTCACCCTTCTCCACCCGACTCGTTTCAGTGTCCTCTGCATAACTTGTTCCCTAACTGCGAGCGTAAGTATTGGTGGCCCAGCCACAACACGCCTTCATTGTTTGCGTCGGCACATCGTGTTTGCAACGTGTTTCCTCGGGTAACTCGTTTAGGCTTCCCTCTATGGGGGGAGGGGGGGGGAGGGCAGGGCACTCCCTTCCGGATGCAACTGCGCATGTGGCGGCTGTGCGCGGTCGCGCTGCTGCATGTTGAGAGCGATCTGCGTTGGGGGCAGAGTCTGTCGGTGGCTTGGTACTCGCGTAGCGTAGTGTGGCTCGGCGCTCATTTTGCTTGAAGCGATAGACAGCACGAGTGCCACTTTGCTCGCTGCTGCTATTGTGTTTCCTCACGCCAGTGTTTTGACAGCCAGTTGTCTGCGCTGATCGAGTGAGATGTGTTTATGTTTGCTTGTGCGCGCGTGACACCATGCTGGTTAATTTAGTTAGTAAGCGAGCATTTACAAGTTTATGCCGCCGATAAAAGTACTAGCCTTACTTCGTATTGCTGTCCATTAATTTGCTATCGCAATCGATGCTTCGCCTTTCGGGCGAAGCTGCGACTTTTCTTAGTTTAGCAACTCCTCCTCCCGCGCCGGACGCGACCTGTCCCTGGTAAAACTGCGAAGGCGATGCGGTCGAGCGTTTGTCATGGTTGTTTGAGTTGCGTCTCGCTTTATAGCCGATATTATTTCCGCACTGTGTGTAACTCGTCCCTGTCAGCGCGGATGTTGCCAGTTGTCGAAGCCTTTTGCGCACGATCCAAGTCCTGCGCTCACGAAGACCCTCGAGTACCTGCTACGTACGGGTTACCCAGTGTTGATATCATGCGCACGCCTTCATCTGTAGACGCCCTTTTCTTCGCCTCCTGAGATAAGCTTTACTACTGCTTGCATATCCTGCATCATGGTACAGAAGTTCGCCACAATATCAAGACTTGGTTCATGCCCGTTTACACCATGAGGTACAGAAAATCTCCTATAAATGATACATAATTGCTACCGCCGCCAGACCCGCTTTGTTACTTTAGAAGTGGCCATTTCTTGCTTGAGGAAAGGTTTGGGGGAAATCATGCAACGTTTTTGATATACAACTGCAGGAAGGTGACATAACCAAGTCGCATGAGGCGAGGTCGTCGAAAGTGAACGCAATGAATGGGCGTACATAAGGTGTACAGTTACTTGCTTGTTTCCGAACCTTACAGTGCGCTTTTGTTCCCACCGAAAAGTTCGAAGGTCGCCAAGATAAAGGGAATCGAGAAAGTAGTAGAATCCGGTTGCGTCCTGTCCGGAAAATCTCAGCAAGAGTTCGGACGTACCTGTTCAGTTCAGAACGAGCCAAATTGGACAAAACGAGCTCTGCCCTCCGGCTTTCCTGAAATTCGTGGTCGATGAATTGCAGATCTTTTTCCATTTTGTAGCACTCATGCATTTTTCACAGGAATGAAAAATACCACGAAAATTGCCGTGCGATTAAAGCGCTGCGGCAGCGTAAGAAGGCCAAGTGAGAGAGAGAGAGAGAGAGAGCAAGGACAGGAAAGGCAGGAAGGTAAACAAGACGAGCACCCGGCTTGCTACCCTTCAATTGGGGTGGGGGAAAGGGGAATAGAAATAGGAAAAAAGGGAAAGAGTAAGCACTGAGTGCCTATGGGAGGATTCTCAGGGACGCTATAAACGGGCTCTTAAGCCGGTGCACTTCAAGTATTGGGCTAGTGCACGAATCGCTTTTCGGTGCCAGTGACGGGTATGGCCACCGTCCGAGTATCTTTGACTCGGAGAATGGTCATGAGTCCAGTCGGTTTAAAGAGAGAGAGGCGTTGTACATCGCAGCGAGGGCAGGTACACAATAGGTGCTCGATGGTTTCCTCGCACCCACAGGACTTACACATCGGGCTCTCGATCATGCCCATACGACAAGAACACGCGTTCGTGAACGCCACCCCCAGCTACAAGGGGCACAGCAAGGTTGTTTCGCCGCGGGAAAGGCTAGATGGCAGTTGTAGCCGTAGCGTGGGGTCCAGTTTACGCAAGTGGCAATTGAAGGCACTTGGAACTCCAGAGATCTTGTGGCTTTTAGCGTGCAAGTAGGCGAAGTTCCCTAGCAGCGTCCGACCTCGCCAACGGTGTTGGACGCGTATTTGTGTCTTCGTGGGCAGACCGGGCAGCCTTGTCAGTCAGGTTGTTGCCGACGATGCCACAGTGAGCCGGAAGCCATTAAGAAATAATGTTGTTCCCTCTTGCCAGAGCATGGCGGAGCACTTCTCTGATGACAGATATCATTTGTTCGTAAGTTCTGTGATGTAATGCAGACTTGATACTGTGAAGAGTTGCGTTAGAGTCACAAAATACGACCCATTTCTCTGTTAGCTCTTCGGTGACGTATGCCATAGCGGCATGGAGAGTTGCATGTTCTGCCGACGTAGATGTAGTCGTGTGTGACAATTTGAATCTAACTGTAAGCTGCTTAGCTGGAACGACGAATGCGGCAGTTGAGCTGGTAGGTGCGGTTGAACCATCGGTATCTATATGTATGTGGTCATGATACATCTGGTGCAGTAATAGGGGCGTAGGTTACTTCAGAGCCGGCAATGGATGATTCGTCTTCTTTTGAATTCCGGGAATAGCAATATTCATTTGAGGCTGTCGCACGCACCACAGGGGAGACGAAGGCTTCGCCGCCGGTGTATAAAATGACGGTATGCACTCTTGATGAGCAGTAATAACTCTTGAAAAGGTCACTTGAGGTCTCTCGGCTGGTAGGGAGAACAAGTGATGGTCGGGGATCCTTGACAGATGGAGAATGTGCGCTCTGAGAGAGTCGACAGCTACGTATGTCTGGATTATATGGTCTCCCGTGATGGCAACTGTTGCTGCTGTTGAGGTGCACTGAGGCAGCCCTAAACACGTGCGTAGGGCCTGACCTTGTATGCTCTCCAAAGCGCGAATGTTCGTCTTGCATGTATTCGAAAAAACTTGTAGACTGTAACGTAGGAGTCCGAGAAACAGTATCCTGTACAGCTGCGTCACAGAATGGACTAGTGTACCAAAGTTTTTCCCGCAGAGAAATTTGAAGACCTGAGCAATGGCAACTAACTTCTTCAGATAGACGCAGTGAGGGCTCCACGAGAGGTTGCGATCAATGATGACACCCACAAAGCGATGCGTTTTAACATACGACACAGCTTGTCAATTTATTGAAACAGGCTACAATGGCATTCACGTAAATGACATCGCACGTAAAGCCAACCAATGCGCACATTTCAGTAGACACACTGAGGCCTTGTTCTCGGAGGTAAGACGCCGTCATGGTTGCCGCCTGCTGAAGCCTGGCTCGTGCCTGAGGGCGAGTCACCGCAGGGGCCCAGATGCAAATGTCATCGCCATACATTGAGACACGGACTGTCCGCGATAAGTACTCCGCTAGTCCTACCAGTACAAGGTTGAACAACATGGGGCTCAACACTCCACCCTGCGGCACAGCACAGCAGGTGTAATGTTCCGATCTTGGGCAGTCTTCGATCCGTAAGAAAAAGCACCTCTCGGTTAAATAGCCCCGAATCCATTGATACACCCGGCCAAAAACTCCCACAGCCTCAAGTGAGTTTAGTATGGCCTCATGGCGACGTTGTCGTATGCTCCTTTGATATCTAGAAAAAGGGCCACTGATAGGCGCTTGAGGTTATTTTTATTGTGAACCCAGGTTACAATGTCATTGACGTTGTCGATGGACGAGCGACCTCGACCAAAGCCCGTCATGGCGTCCGGATAGATGTTGAATCACTCTAGGTACCATTCCAAGCGAGCAAGAATCATTCTTTCCATCACTTTGCCGATGCAGCTCGAAAGCACAATCGGACGATATGGTGATAGATCAAGCGGATACTTTTAGGTTTCAGAATGGGGATCATTGTTTAGAAACGGCGCCGTTCTGCCAAGACTCATTGTAGTAGTTGAGCAGCTCACCCCGTGCGTCATATCCAAGGTAGCATACGGCAGCGTACGTGATGCCATATGGTCCTGGTGACGAAGAACGCCTGCAGGTGCCAACACAGCGTCGAGCTCTTCGAGTGAAAATAGCACGTTCATTTATGGTACACCTGCCTCAGGGATGTCATTCAGTGCTGCGTCAGTAATGATGACCACGGAAACAGCAACCTGTGCACAGAACTCTTTAGCCACTTCAATTTGGAGCGGAGTTGGTAGAGGGCCAAAGCAGCAAGGGGCTTCCTTTGATGCAGACATACCGTTCTCCATACGTGCGAGAGCGAATTTCGGGGCTCAAGCGACTGACAGAACGTGTTTTCCCGCGCTTGTCTTCTAATTTATCCATACGACAACGGACTTTCTTTTGTATGCGTCGTGAAGCCCTCAGATCCAAGACCGACATCGTGCGACGATACCTTCTTTCCGACTGTCGGCGTGCCACACTCAGCCTCTCCAGTTCAATGTCCAAGTCTGCTCGACTTGCTGACCTTTTAAGCGAGCAGATGGATGTTTTCAATGCTTCTGCAATTGCATCTTCGATAGTGTGTGAAAGGCTTTCCCGACATGCGTCATCCATATCCTTCTTAGACCTTGACCAATCAACTGTGCGCAAGACAGTACAGGAGCGTTGCTCAACTCCTCTAATGTTCTAATGTAATGTAATCCAGGGGCCATTGTTCATTAGTAATATTTTCTTTAGTCGTTAGCTGGCAAAGTGACCCACTGGGGTGATCTGAAGACTCCAATTAGTGTAAATGACACATCCTTTTTTTTTTTACATGCAGGCAGACATATTGGTTGTCTTCATGAGGCTCTACCACGTTAGCGCCATATGTAAAGTCCATGCGGAGTAGATGATTACTTTCGTGTTCGCACCGCCTGTAGACGAGACGAAAGATTTGTAACCGGACAGTCTGAGTGGAGTTTAGGTATTTGTTTCGCCAGTGACCAGTATGGGAAGCGATTTGTAAAAATGAATTTGCGAAAGTCTGTGCTATACGGGTCCTTAGACCTCTGGCATGCCATTGAAAAATGGACGGACTTATGACTTCATTGCGGAAAGGGACTAATGGTCGAGTCATGATGCTTAAAGGATGCTAGCAAGCACTGGATTTATTGCAGCCAGTATTTGCAGAGCACTTCGAGCTGTTGGTGTTTGCAGCTTGTTCAGTAGGATGCGCATTGTAATAAGTAGCGATTGCAGCATTACAGCCACCTGCCTGTCTTGGTCACACAAATCGCTGACAGTAGACGTCAGGGGTTGTCCAGCAAAAGTTTGCTGTGATTCTGTTGCTGAACGCTGTCGTTTTGGCAGGGCCGGCCAAGATTCGGCAGATGTGGTCTTCTCAGTTGCCTTGTTCTTCATGGTCCCTTCCACAGTGCCTGGCCTGGACGGCACAGCAGGAGGTGGATGGGAGGCCCTTCTCTCCAGCACCGACCAAGACATCCAAACACGGGTCCTGGCACGAGCTGAAGACTCCATCGTGAAGCACAGCCTGGAAGCCTACGTAGCTTAGCCACGCTTATCCCTTACCCCTTCTAATAATAAAGTTGACACTCACTCACTCACTGTTGTAGGAAGTGGCATGCGCGTCGCAGAGGCAACAGCCTTCCTTGAGGAGCGCGGGCGACGGGAACGTTGCTTTCTGATTTTATCGGCGGCTTCGCGATGAGATGAATGATCTCTCGCCATCTCTCTCAAGATGGCTATTTCTTTTTTAATATGTGGGCAATTCTTCGATGAAGCTTCATGTAACCCGCCGCAGTTGGAACACTACATTGCAGTCGCGCCACATTTATCTGCAGCGTGGGGCTCGGCGCAGCGGGGGCTTGCTGCCTGATTTTCGCAGACACTGTTCCCGTGTCCTAGTTTCATGCATTAGCGGCACTGAAGAGGTTTCGTAATGAAAGGCCACACTGCATGTCTGAAGTGTCCCACCTTAACATGCGAGGTTATATATTTACCGTTGAATGCAATCTTCACGCAGCGTGAACTGCCTAGCCGCTTAACATCAACAATGACCTCATCATGTGCTGGCTTCATAAGAATCAGCAAGTCGTTATTAAGGATGGGGACGTCTACGTCGTAGATAACGCAGGTGACTACGTCGGACCCCAGAGGGATGTAAGAGCGCACCTGAATGCCATCGAGGCTCGTTACGCTGCGTAGAGTGGTCATAGCAGCCGCATGCTGGACATCAACCGCTAGTAGATTTTTCGGGTGTTCACTCGAATGTCCGATATTTCGCTTGGCACCAGGGTTTCCAGTGACATCGACACAGATTGCCTGTTAAGTAGCTTCATTTTGACGGTGGGAAGCACGGGCACAAATATGATGGTAGTGGCGTCCGGCCTCTGCTTGTGTCTTACTGTTCGCGTGCTTGACAATGAAGACGTCCTGGTGTTCCTTCTCTTCGCCCTGCGGCTCTGCACAAGCTGGAAGTCGTCATCGGAAGGGTCCTCACTGCTGAGAGAGTAAACATGGGTGTCATCGCTGTCGCTGTCGCTGTGTTGACCGATCCGCTTATTGAAGGTGGCCGCCGCTGACGCCGCCAGCAGACGTGCGGGGTGGTCCACTTACATCACGACCGAGCAAGGAGCGAGGACCAGCGCATGCACATTGATTTTTACAGAAATAAACCGGAGCTAGAAAGAACAGCCATTGACTGCTGTATGCTGGTGACGAGCGCTTTGTTTTATTAAAGATGACATATTTTACATCAGGAATGCTCCTTAACACGTACGCGAATGGTAAAGGTGGGATGGTTTTTTTCTTTCTTCAACGTGAACTTGGTATGCTGTTCAACGAAGAGCTAGCTACTAGACGTGTCGTTGGCGCATGAAGGGTATCTACGTGAAGTTTAAAGAGTCTGAAGCATATTCTGATCGCGTGGTTAACTTTTATAGTATGTCACGACAGGTGAGTACACGAAGGATACCTGGCACATTTGCCAGCCTTCGAATTTCGACAGTAAAATGCACAGCTCCAGTGCTTGGATAGCTAGTTGCTGTCCGAACAGGGCAATATTGTTCGGCGTGTGTGGACATTGATTCTTTTAAGACAAGGTCGTGTTTTGATCAGAAATGAGCTGCTTATAAGCGTGAACACAAGTTTCCAAGATGCTGCATTCGTTGAGGACATTGGTAAACGAAAGTACAGGAGAAATATGCGAACCTGGAGCGCTCCTCAAGCCGTTCTGCCCGTGGATAGCGATGACGTAACGCTTCTGGTGCGTAGTCTATTGAACGGCAATTAATTACAGCTGTACGTGACTGCGCCTCTACATATGCCCAGTTTCAACAGCCATATACGATGGCAAGCTGAGATGTTTATCCGTCGCACAGGGTTCATCCGCGCAGCGTCGAATATCTCTCCCGGAAACGGCTTTCATTTCTCTTAAAAGGAGGACGCTAACAAAGCACGCCGCTTTCATTGGGACTTAACGAGGCACAGCTCGTGTATCTAGCCTCCCATTTGGGTTCTTCGTGTCTAAGGGAATAAATACTTGCGGAACAAGACGGCTCCTTTAATCAGTGAGCGCCACGTAAACGCCGAGCGCCGCGATGAACTACCACAACCGCGCGAGGCTCCAGCAGACGACGCTCGCACACTTGGTGCAAAGGTCGACCGCTAGCGCTGCGGTGGCGGGGACGGCAGCGGGCCGCGCCTGCTTCCCAGGCGAGGAGTTCGGGAAGTGAAGACGCGTCGACAAACATTGCTGCAGCGAGTGTTTAAGAGGGTCTGCTTCCGGCGCGTGACGCAGTCTATAGGAAAATTACACTGCACACGGCGACATAGGAGCGAAAGCAAGTAATAAGACCTTAAATCGGACGAGGGGAGAAAGAAAGCAAACGGATGAAGGGACGGGGCATCGCGCGGAATGTCCCTAAAGGACGCACTGGAGGACGCTCGATTTGCTGCTCCTTTGTCCCTCTCCATGGTGGGAGACAAGTCCCCGTCGCCCTCTTAGGGTAAGCAAGGAAGGTGTCTGCGGATCTGAGCCATGCCATAATTTCCTTTTTCTTCTTTCTGAAGCAAAGAAGCAGTACTATACCACAATTGCGACAGTATAACAGTACATATTACATAACGTTAACCTATTATAACAGTGATCCGTTGCCGGTCTGCCGAACTGGTTTACTTATTACAATTTGTCGCTTCAGCATTTTAACTAGCGATGAGTGATAATCTGAGCGCGTTTCGATGAACCAAATCATGAACCGAAAACATAAAGTTTTATTTGAAAGAAGGTTACGAGAAGTGCCGGCAAAAGTGGCTTTCTTTCCGGTTTGGAAAGGAAAAGCTTTTATGTAGCACGTATAAAGCAATAAAAAGACGGATCGGGAATTTTGCACGATGGCCTACAATTCTGCTCTGATTGAAGAAAAGAGCGCTAAGAAGACGCGGACTAAAAGAAGAACATGTACGATGGACAAGGCGCTACTTCCAACTCAGAGTTGGAAGTAGCGCCTTGTCCATCGTACATGTTCTTCTTTTAGTCCGTGTCTTCTTAGCGCTCTTTTCTTCAAGTATGAAAAACCAACTCGCCCCCATCAAGCTTCTGCTGCTTCAGGTCTGCTCTGATAATATTATTTGAAAATTTCATTTAATAATAATACCTAATTATGTAATTAGGTTAAATACAAAAAAAGATAGTCTGGCTTACTCCAAGCGACTGCAAACAATATTACCTTTGTTCTGTCGAGCTACGTGGCACTCGTACATTTCTAAATGTTGGCAAATGTTACGCGGCACGCCCTACAGTCACCAATATTTCCAATTCAAACCAAATAAATCAATTCACAAGTCGCCAGGCTCCAAGTGGCCACGAGTGGCCCATAGCACGCATACTAAGAAGGGAGGACCAGGTGCCTAAGCGACGCGGCAAGACCCGCACATCTCTCTCGGGGAGCCGTGGAACAAAGCGCACAGGGCCGCTGAGTAGAATTAACGACCGTTGCCATGAGCCCACGTATGGCAGGGGGGGGGCGGCAGTCGTCTATTTGCAGCAGCCGGCGCCGCTTTCGCCGCGCCGTCTTTCTCTCCCCGTAATCGTCTTAAGGCTCACCCAGCAAAGAACTGCCAAGAGGTTGGCCCCAGTTAATTATGAACACGGCCTGTCCCCGCGTGTCTTTAATGCGCGACCTATTCGTAATGGCCGTGGGCGGCAGAAGCGACCGACTTCGAGTCAATATACTATAGTGGATCACTAAACATGAAAGTCGAGATCAAAGAAAAACCTGCATACGCGGAAGTGCACGTGCTGATTCTATATTATGCTAACTTCTATTCGACTGTCTGGATGATAATAATAATAATAATAATAATAATAATAATAATAATTAGTAGTAGTAGTAGTAGTTGTTGTTGTTGTTGTACGTAGCAGTAGCAGCTTGGCCACTTTATAGGGTTTCCACGCTAAACCTAGGCTACGAGGAACATCAGTAAAGGACTCGAGATTACTTTTTGCCACTTGTTTCATCATAGTGTCGAGGAACGTCAGAGGAAGAATCAAATTTCAAGAGATGAAGCAAAGCGGCGATGACCCTTAATTAAACAATTAAATTCTAGCGTTTTACGTGCCAAAACCACGATATGATTACGAGGCACGCCGCATTGGGGGATTCCGGAATAATTTTGGCCACTTGGGGTCCTTTAACCTGCACCCAAATGTAAGTACCCGAGTGTTTTCGCATTTCGCCCCTATCAGAAATGCGGCCGCCGCGCGGTCGATTCCGACCCGCTGCTTCAAGCTCAGCTGCGCAACGCCGGCGAGCGCCATAAACAATGGAGACGGGAGATGAACAAAGGTAGGACGGTGCGAGGAACACACTGCTCGCCTTTGCAGCGGCTCACGACCAGTTTCGCGTGACACTGAGAAACGACGAGTTTGACGAGTTTCTGCATATTTTTTTTCCCCCATTTCACTTCCTAAGCACAAAGCTTAGCTACTGTTCGGCACCCCCTCTACTGATCCGCACTATGGTGCGGGATTTCTTGTAAATTATGTCTCAGACAGGGCTAACAACGCGACAGTCGTCCTGTATACGCAACTTGCCGTAATAAATGAGACCCACCGTCCTGTGACCAACTGCGATATAGATTTAGGCGCGCGTTAAGGAACTCCAGGTGGTCCAAATTTTCGGAGTTCCCCACTACAGCGTGCCTCATAATCAGAAAGTGGTTTTGGCACATAAAACCTCGTAATTTAATTTTAAATTAAACCAACTACGATATGGTCAAAACAAGGTTTACATATTAGTTTCGGTATCAAAGTTCTTTATATCCCATTCCACACTCTGTTTCTTCTACTGAAAATTGTTCTTCCTTGGCTTTTCATTTTTCTTTCAGAATAAATGGAGAGCTCTTTGGCACGCTTGGACGACGGGCCACTTTCTGAAAGCCTTTTAGGTCCATGGCCAAAATACTCCGCGTGCCATGCCATCAAGGCCATTGAGGATTTTGCTGCGAGACAGTAAAAGTGATATACGACTCTAGTAAGTGGCTCTGGTTAATTTTCCTTTTTTTATTCATGCTTTTCTTCATTCAGCAACATCACAATCACTTTGTCCCCTTTCTTTTGTCGCCCCTACCCCAATGACGAATAACAGCCTAGAACACACTGGTTCAGGCGCACCTATGATGTTTTTTCTTATAATAAATCTTTCTCTCGCTCCTTGTTTCTCATTCAGCACACCAAACTTTTGGTCTGTCAGCGCCTAAGTTTTCTTTTCCTTTTTTCCCCTTTTTTTTTTACTGCTCTGGCTACCACATGCTGTTACAGCAGGCTGCGCGCAGACAGAAAAGGCGGCAGCCCTAAACAACGTTGTGAAAATTACGATGCTTCGGTGAGGCATTTTTGTTGTGTCTGTAACCAGTATACTGAAACTGAAGTGGCATAAACGATGTGGCTAGTAAATCGGTGCCAAGGCAGGTCGCCTATTACAGCCGATTGTTTCGCGATATTTGATGACAAGTATACAGTCAATAAATAGTGAAAGAAAATGCAGGGCAAGTTAGCGCGTCTAAGGGCCGGCTGGCTACTCTGTATCGAGATAAGGGTGTAAAAGGATCGAAAGATGAGAGGAAAGACAAGATTACAAAAAAAAAAAAAAAAAAGACGTCCCCTCGTAGGCGCCACTAAGAGCGCAATAACTCGACGTGTATAAGGCTCTGTCCGTATCTCCTCAAGATGCGAAATAACGCGTTTGCAGCTCTATGTTGTGATGAGGATCAGGCACAAAGTCCCTGGGATTCTTTTCTCCTACAAGAGCAAATTTTCGCCGACAAAAGCCGTCGGAGCTATCTTGAGCAGTCAAGTTTTTTTTATGCACATTATGGGCATCACAGCCTAGCGACTATTGCCTTATAGTGGTTAAAAAAATAAAATTATGGGATTTTACGTGCCAAAACCACTTTCTGATTACGAGGCACGCCGTAGTGGAGGACTCCGGAAATTTTGACCACCTGGGGTTCTTTAACGTGCACCTAAATCTAAGTACCACGGGTGTTTTCGCATTCCGCCCCCATCAAAATGCGGCCGCCGTGGCCGGGATTCGATCCCGCGACCTCGTGCTCAGCAGTCTAACACCATAGCCACTAAGCAACCACGGCGGGTCCTTATAGTGGCGAACACTCTAAGTCGTGGGATCAGAGGCCCTTCCCCAGCACCCCTATATTAGTGGGGGCTAAGTGAAAAAAAAAACAGAAAATAAATAAAGAAAATGAAAAAAAAGTCCTCGTCTCCACAAATTTAGGAATGCATTAATTAATTAAACGAGGTTAAAACTAATCTAGAGCCCTCTGCAATGCCGTCTCTCACGGCACGCAATGCAAGATGCTGAGAGCCAGAGCACGCTTGCCTGTCCTGCACATTTCCTCGCGCTCGTGTTGTCTCATATGAAACGAAGTATCCTAACTTTAAATCGTTCCTCACGGCGCACGGTTTGAGTTCTCAGACGCCAAATTCTAACAGCGATTCCTGTTTAATGTCTAGAAAATATTTCCACATGTGCTGTCAGAGAGAGAGAGACAGAGAGAGCCAGCCTCTCCATTTGACTCGCCAAGTAAACCCACCCACGTGTCTTGTAATAAAAAAAAAAAAAACAGATATAGACCAACTAGTGTGAAACAGTGCGAAATGAAAAACTTTCCGGCAAGCTAAGCGGTGCAAGAAATTTACAAAAACGCTTTACGGCCCAGACCATTACCCCATTCTATCTCTGTTAGATCACCCTTAGAGAGAGAGAGAGAGAGAGAGAGAGAGAGAGAGAAGGGAAGACGGAAAGGCAGGGAGGTTAACCAGACTGAGTCCAGTTTGCTACCCTACACGTGGGGAGGGGAATGGGATGACAGGCCATTTACGGAAGCGAAGATCTTGGGAGCCTGGCCTCAGAGTTCATTGGCCCAGAAAGCAGTTCGAGCGCTTTTTCGCTACCTGAGGGCAACAGACTTGAGTGCCCGACTATAGACGTCCTACACCTAAGTTCTCTCTCTCCCTCTTTCACTCCTTCAGATCACCCTTACTTTTGTATCAAAACAACGGCCATAACGAAAACGGGGCAAAGCCAGCGCATCCATGCAATCACACAGCTAGAGCCCATTCTGAAGAAAAACCGCAGATAACTTGTGAAAATGACAGTCATCTGCTGCAGAAGCAATATTTTTATTAATGTTCTCATGCTTGCCTCGTAAAAGAGGCAGTGAAAGCAGTAAAGGCTGGTTCAAGAAGGCAAGAGTCGCTTTAAACCGCCATGAAGGAACCAAAGAGAAAGTAGACGACACGGAGAGAAGGAATACATGTTTTAAATAAGCTGCACCATGAGACACTCATATCACGCGAAGCTGGCTTAAATCCAACGAACTTTAAAAAATAGATGAAGAAGAAGCCGGGAGTGAAAAACGAGAGCACTTTTATCAGTGAAAACTCGGTGTGCTTGCGTGGCCGTGAATCGTCGTCTCGTCAACGTCAACTTGTAAACACTAGCGCCTCACGAAATACAGGCATCTGATACAGCTATGTAGTATAACACGAACTATAACGGGTGGTAGAGACAAGACTGGAAAACTGATTAGCTAGCTAGACAATAGGGAGTCCAGCGCTCTCTTTAGGAACTATTCTTGGACCGTGGTTTTCTCCAGGCACTGCTATAGAAGGGTATTATGTGTTGTGCAGATGTTCTCTCTTTCTTGTTAGCGATACCTTGCTTCAAAGTACTGACAGTGTGTCCCTGTTCGAACCTTTTTTTTTTTTTTGTACTGAGTGTGCGTCCATTTGAACTTTATTTCCATCTATTTTTTTCAACCTCGAGCCTTTAAACTTCGTCTGACATCACCTCATCAACAATTTCTTTTTTTCATTTTTTCCTTGTTGATCAGTACCTTCATTTTTTTATACTCTACATTAATTTTTATACTCTACATTAATTGGACAGACTGACAGTGGAGCATGCGAGGTCTGTGGCACGGAAGAAAACATCGACCACCTGCTGTGCCACTGTCCACGATACACCCCTGAGAGACAAGAACTTGCCAAAGCTTTTCATAAACTGGACAATCGGCCGCTTTCTGTGCAGGTGCTGCTGGAACACCGCCCCTATCGCCCGTCGGCCCATAAAGCGGTGAAGGCACTTTTGTGCTTCTTAAGGACGACGGGCTTGTGCGACCAACTGTGACTATTAATGCAATTTCTGTAAGGCCACACACGTCAGCGAACTCACTGCAATTTCCTTCTTTCCTTCCCTCCTCTCTCTCCTTGTTATCTTTGTTTCCCCCTTTCCCTTTCCCCCGGTGTAGGGTAGCCAACCGGACATGATTCTGGTTAACCTCCCTGCCTTCTTCTTATCTCTTTTCCTCCTCCTCCTTCATGACACATAGCACATTCGGCCAGATACGTTATATAGTGTGGAGTGGCAGGGAGAAATTGCTTAGAAACTCTCCCTTTGATCCCCTATCTAAATCTATTCATCTATATACAATTTTAAGCACATGACGTGTGAAATGTCCTTTACACAGTCCAAATTTTGACATCTGTGGCGATCGGGTGGAGGGGTTGGCAGCTCCGCCTACAGCTACTCAATTTCACTTGTTTGTGAGCATAAGCTACAAATGCAACATCTAGCTGCATGCTACACGTGATTAAACTGGTGAGTGACGCAGCTCAATAACAATCGGTTACAACGGTGGGCCAAATCGTTAATACTAGCGACTGCATGCTGTCGCTCCAGCAGCACGCACATTATTGCTATATATACGCAGCGTCGCGAATTTCACTCTGGCCCATAGTGCATGCTCAGATGGGGAGTCTGTTATAAAGCCAAATGAGAACGCGAATTCTCGGTGCCTCAAAACTTGCATAGAGAGACAGAAATTCGCTTGTTCTCATCGCTGTCGTTGTGATCGATGTTGTTGCTGTCGTTTTTGTTATTTAATAACCGTAAGTAAATGGAAAAGTGTATATATATATATATATATATATATATATACCTATATAGGGACAAAAATTTGGGTGAAGTGGTTGTCCAAGAGGAGTTTGGTTGGCTACCTTGCGTTGGTGAAGGGGAGTGAAAAATGAGCAGAAAGAGGGAAGTTCACAGTATTTACAGTCAACAGCAAAAGTTTACGGCATACGGCTTCCCCTATAAATGTGAATTCCTGGAACGTTAAGACATGACACATCTAATTTAATGAATCACTGTGCAGGTGGCGAAGGCTACTACGTGGTGGAACATTTAATTCGAGGCTGTGTGACCACGCTTCGCCAGAATTCATCTTGTTGGCAGATCCTGCGTACCGTAAGCTTTTGCGGTTGACGGTACGTACGCACACGCAATGAAACGCTCATAGTTCAGTCCATGACAAGCGTTTTGAACTTTCCGACTCGGTTCCGCATCAGAAAGTGGGACGAACAAAAAAAAAAAGTTTGGTATACCGGGCAAATAAAGAACACAAAGGCGACGACACCGTGCTAGATTGGTCGTAAGATAGCGTCTCGATTGGTCGCAAAATATATTAACCCCCGCATCCTGGCAAGAAAGGACAGAAACAAACCCTTTTATCATCCCTTTTTTGTTACTTCAGAGGCACTTTACATATGAGTTGATCTACAATTCCGTGTATCTTTTCTATTGCCTCGTGCCCTCTTCCTGTTCAAGCAGCACCTATAACAGCTACTCGCGCACTCGAGTAGCGTAGCCACATATCTGTATATCATAAGTTTTTCGGTCGATACTGTACAGTCTGTATTATGCACAATCTCTCTTCGGCTCCAGCTTTCTTGCCAATACACTAATGTGCAGGCCCTTCATTCCCTCCCCGTCTACGTCTTTTTCGCACACATTTCCACGCGTTCAGGTGCTTTCGCCAAAGCTGGCCATTTGCCGGCAAAGAGCGACAGACGACTGGTGCTTGGTGGAAGGCATTACGATCAGGCTTCCAGGTCGACGAGATGTGAACGAGGATACCAGATGCGCGCAAAATGAACGGAGGAGAGATGAATTCAAATGCACCAAGTCGTTAGCAGACAAGAAAACAACATCGTAGGAAAAGATTAAGTAAAAATGGGCGACTAACGCGGGTTAGGCGACGTTCCACGACTGAAGTGAAAAAGAAGACAAAGAGAAATTGAGGGAGAAACAGCGACGGCAGTTTGATTGGGAGTGTAAATGATCTGGGGGCGTGCATTGCCTCGCCTCTGCGAAAGGCCCTGCCGGTAAACGTTCACAGAGTTCCAAGTTATTGTAAGACGCCGTTCTCTACGAAAGTAAAAGCAAGGGGACAGACTTTACCGCATGCGAGGGCAGCGGAGGAAAATCCCAGAACCTCTCCCCACCCTTTTCATTTCCACCCTAGCTCCCTTATGTTCTAACGATTACTCCACAGCGCCGCAGCAAACAAAATAACCTAGTAATAAAGTTAAGAAGCTGCGAATGCCCTATCATTGTGAGAAAGCACCTGAACAGACGGATAACACGAAGGACGACATAAAACATCACGAGCCATGAAATGCGCTTGCTGATAAAAAAGGCTGGAGATGAGGCAACATCATGAGTGCTCGGTGATGACGGTAAATTCAGACGAGCCGAATCAAAACGGGGAAAAAACGAAAAGGTGGGGAAGCGACACTCTGCAGGATTTGGAACGAGCGTCTTCATGCCTGCCACAAGAAGAGATTGTAGAAATCCCAATGATGCGCGCGTGGGCGGCTATCTCTGGCCCGCAGGAACGAGAAAGATCTCCTTCTGGACATCAAGCCCATTTTGTGCAAATTCTGCCGTGAGCATCTCTCAAAGCTGCAAAGCGAGAGATAGAGAGGCAGGGCAAAAAGAGTGCTTTTCGGTGGTTACAGATAAGAAACGGCGGCTCGTGATGTCCCTTAGCCCCTCAGACACCACCCTAAATCTACGCGGCAGCGTACAGCGCTGGCGTTGAGGCCGCTACGCTCGACTGCTTCGATAGCATGTCTGCGACGCAAGAGCTGCCGCTCGAATGGGCGCAATTCCTTGCATCCATTTGATGCAATCACTTCGATGATGGACCACATGACCTTGATGTGGCTTTCGGCAAAGGCGACACCGTTTGGCCGCTCACAGAACTTGAAGGGCATCATACAGTTAGAAAATGTTCAGCGCACTCGCAAAACAGCACACCCCACAACGACGAATCCCCTCATGGCTTCTTTCTCTTCGTTGAGCTCATTTGAAGCAGGTCTTCATACAGCACCATAATGCTGGGCACAGATTTTACACATGGAACCAAAATGCATAGGCACACGTCGGCGTAGATGAAATTGACGATAACTTTTCTCAAAACTAACGATGTTTTTTTTAGCAAAGGGCAGCGTTTTCTAAGTTGTGTATTAGCTCCTAACTGGCATAACTTAGAGTTGAAGGCGGCTGCCCAATGTGCACTGTGCGTCGCATTCATTGTGCGAAGTCACTGCACCGCTCGATTTGCCCATGCAATCGTCCATGCAATCTCATCAAGCGCATGTGGTGTAACGCCAGCATAACGCTACACGTCACGGAGCGCGCGTGGGAATTGAAAGGCTTAACGCGTAACTTCATTTGTCATCCGAAAATTCGGCTGGCACGCTATTTATTAGAGAACCTTAAGCAAGGACACACTTCTGCAAAAACACAAAACAAAAGCTTAGCGAAGCTGCGTGTATACAGCTGGAGGAAACGTTTCGGAGTAGCTCGAGCACGATAGAGAGGTAGGAAATGACCCGAGGACTAATCAACCCAGTTCATGTCTCCATATAGACGAGGCTGAAGAATGAAATAAGAAAGAAAGATGGGGAAACACTAATCTCGGCAGCTGTAGAAGACAACAAACACGGCACAAGCGCGGTTGCGAAAACCGCCCTCATAATGGCTGCAGCTCCTGCTGCCACTGAGGCCGATGTAGCGCACGTTTCCCAAGCGCCGGCAGCTTCGCAACTAAGTTCTGTAAACAAGTAGTCAAGACCGACTCGCGCCAAGGCTGCATAATTCCTCGTCCCAAGGTCGCATGGTCACTGGACCCCCTCCTTAGCCACGTAATCCCAGCAATCTCAAGGTCTGCCGAGCGCTTTGCTCCCGCGTTTCGCGGTAATAAGCGGTGGTTTTTGCGGTAAAGCCGAAGACTGATCGCAACCCACTGACGCTGATCGGCTAGGCTCTCACAAAACGGTACGAACATGGCCTCAGTCTAGCGAACGATAAGCAAGTCCCAGAGACGACAACAGACTCGCTTGTCTCTCGTAATGGAGTATATATACCAGAGGGCGTGCAATGGACGATTAAACGGGTCATTATTGGGTATCCGAAACAGGCTCTTGGTCCTCACGGTCTGGTGCATTCTTTCATTCGAATGACTTGTCTAATAAGAGAGAGCTAAGCGACTCTTCTCGATGTTTAACTAATCGGAACGAAACTCTGGTCACCATGGTCCTCGCCTCCGGCCGTCCCCATTTTCGCATGCACATTGCATTTTACAATTTTACTTTAAGGAAAAGCAATTACAAAGTCGCTGCAGTGGTTTTCGTACTGGCCATCTACGTCGCTTGAAAAGTTATATACCGTCAAGGGTATACGATTAGATAGATGAGTATCTAGGGTAGAAACACAGCTGACTGTGGAGGTATGCAGCAGAGGCATTGGCAGAAAAGGAAACCGTACAAAAGTTATGTGTGGCCGAAATATCCCTTGACTTCAGACGCCAGAAGACGAGGCGCAGGTAGTCACATTAGTATATGCTTATATATTATCGATCTTTCCCGCGTATAGATGGGAAAGCCCCGCTGTCCTCGGAGAAGGCGTATTGGTTATGCAGATTACATATACGCCACAAAATCATGCTCTAGGTGCGAAAATGGAAGTTTGATATCAAGCATATGGTGATGTTCGAGAAATATTGTATTACAAAACAAAACACAAATTTGTAATTTTCTGTACGTTATGAAATGTGTTTTGATAACAGGTAGCGGTATGCTTCTGGCGTTATCACACATAAAGGCGCTACTTTGAGCGCTGAACGGCTGGCTAAAAGATATCAGCCAGCACAGCGTGTTCCTTTTCGCCCTCCTTTACTGTTAGCGTGGGGAGAGTGCTTGTTCTGTCAGGTATTACGGGTGTTGCATTCGGTGTATGTGAGTGGAGTGTATGTACGAGGAAAAGTTTACCCATTTTATTTTAAACACGCCTTAAGGGAAAAGCCTTTCCTGTCGATGCACGGCTTTGCTGAGGTAGACGTTAATGCAGAGTACCGCCGCCATGCATCCTCGTGTCGCGGTGGGGCTGCGATTGTTTCAAGCGGTATTAGCTACAAACGTAGACGAGACCTGATTCTTGAGGTGCCCGATTGAAAGGCAGTTTGGATCAACATCGATAGTCCTGACTTCAAACTGTAATACACGAAAAACTGTATTCGCTTGCCTATATCGCTCCCTTAGCTCTTTCCATGAACAACGTTTGCTCTTCTCTCGAACACACGCGGACGAACATAGAAATTTAATTATCATTGGAGACATAAGTATTAACACCATGGATGATACATGCTGAAGCAGTAATCAATGCAAAAATACTTTCCTTGAATAAGGCCTCCATTTATTGGACGAAACAGCTCGCTGCGTTGGTAACTCCTCTGGTTGATTATGCTTTAACGAACCTACTTACTCCTCCTGAGGCTTTTATTGTCCGTGCAGGTGTAACTGACCACTTCATGGTGGCACTTCGGTTTCGACGCAGTAGCTCACCTACTAACCTGCTCACTTTTCTAAATCGGTGTTTGACAAAAAAAAAAAAAAAGAAACACTGTTTATTGAATCGATTGTAAAGATCGACTGGTCACATGCCACTTACTGCACAGATCCGGAATCCGGCCTACAGAAAGTTTTATTCTCTCATATTTGATTCTATATGCTCATGAATTTCTATTCTTCTGCGCCGAAAGGAAAATGTTCCCCGCCCCTCCCTACCTAATCTCTTGGCTAAATTCAGGACTAAACAATCGTTCGCGTAAGAAAGACAACCTTTATATATATATATATATATATATATATATATATATATATATATATATATATATATATATATATATATATATATATAAATGATCATCCATTTAATCTGCCACTGAAATAACGATGCAAGAAAGATAGCCATACAATGACGGTGGTATTAAAAAGAGCAAAAAGGGATTATTATCATTATTAAAAAGCGATTATTATAACATTTCCTATATGAAACCGGGAACAACTCAGGAAAGCAGTGGTGCGCACTAAATTCGTTTCTCAATAAAGATAGCATAGTCAGCAACATTACTGAAATTTCTCACGAGACAAATACATTTCACGTCCCTAATGACATTGATGATGCATTCAGTCGATTTTTTTATAGTCTGCCAACAACGCCCGTTCAACATTGCATTGGTAACACTTGCCGTCTGCCGCACTCTTTTCAGCTTTTTCCGACCACTCCAAGCGAGGTACCCAATACTACAGGGACGTGGATATGCTGCTTCACGTGTTCGAAAAATGATTTTACGCTTACTGCTGCGTTGCTCTTGCTCAAATTTTACTGAAATATATCATATTTTGGAGTCCGCGTCGTTAAGTGTAACGCTTCCCCCCCCCCCCCACCCCCACCCCCCATAGCTAATTACTGACTACTTATTCAATCGTAATTGGGCTGTTTCCGTTTCAGGCGTGTTGTCTCACACCAAAACTATGAGAACATAGGAGTTGCACAAGGATCTATAATAGGACCGCTGTTATTTCTCATCTATATAAATGATCTTCGATAAATGGTCTCCATGCACAGGAACATTGCTTTACTCGGATGGCATCACCATTTTCACTTCCCATAATTTCATTGCCGCCCTGGCGACACAGCTAAACAGTCAACTTCACAGCGTTATTATGTGGTGTAATAAAAATAAGCTACTCGGTCAACCCCTCAAAAACTCAGTTCGTTATCAGCTCACGGTCCAAAAATCGTAGTAGCTTACCTCCGGTATATGTCAATAACTATGCAACATTCCCCTCTGACCAAAGCACATTTCTCGGTGTCGGACTTGACAGTTTTTTTTAGGTTTAATGCTCATAATAATAATAAAAAAAACATTTGGTTTACAAAGCCGACTCATATATTAGCCTCCCTACTCTAGTTACACACTATTATGCGTTCCTTCATAGTCATTTTAACTATTGCGTCGAATAATGAGGTATCACGTACCAAACTTACTAAGGCCCACTACAGCACGTCCATAAACAGACACTCCGTATTATGACGTACAACATTTATCACGCTCACTTTGCTCCACTCTTTCATCTATTGAACATTTTGGCTATTACAAAACTTAATTCCTAAAATCAAAGTATGGTTGCTTATCTCGTAGTACATAACCCGAATAGCCTTCATATTAGAGGAAAAAAATCATGGCAAATTCTGGTGACAAACGTTTCTCCTTACAAAACAATACTTTACTGACAAAAGTACGCACTACTTCCGGACAAAAAACTAAGTTTCGCTGTCGTTAAGGTGTGGAACACTATACCCTTAGGGGCTAAGAATTTGTCTTCATTAATATATTGTAAGCCTGCAGTTCGCTCATTTACGAACAGTTTATAAAGTTGTACGCTTCCTTTTTATCGCTTTCCTAATGACCACCACATCTCATTGTAACTCGTGCGCCCCATGTTGAATGAAATATAGTATGATTATAACAACGACACTGATTATTTCATGTGACTTGCGCTAGCCTTTAAAGCTTTTTTTTTTTTGCTTACGTTTAATATATTCCAGTTCTTAATTCTCTTGTTTCTTTGTTATGTATCCGTCATGTCATGTTATCTTCCCTCCCTCTTGTGTATGAACATTTGTTGTGCATTTTTCAGTTATATGTGAAGTGTACCTGTAAAACAGGTCCTTTAGTAATTTAGGTTTTATAATAGTAGTCGGTTTTGTATAGTCTCACCCAGGTTCTTCTTTCTATTTTTTTTTTTTTACTTCGCGAACATAGAGAGGCTCTTTTACCCGTTCATCTTTTTTCTTCTTTGTTGTTCTTATCGTCGCATGTTCTGTCGTACTACCAGAAAGCGACTGATGTACTTTTTATGTTTCGCAGTTGCTTCTGTTATTTTTTTTTCGTTTTTGATGCACGCTGTTTTTTTTTTTGTAACTTTGTGCAATAAAGTATCATTATTAAGTGTTATAATGCATACTATAACAACAGGGTTCATCGCAGTGTTTACACTAAGGGACCTCTTTCGGTATATTCTATTCCATCTGTAATCGTACAAGTTTATGATCAATAAACTCGAACTCACACAGAAAAGAATAACACGAAAACTGAGTAGTGCGATTGAAAACCTCGCGGACATGTAACGACCACGACGACAAAAATAAAGCGCATTCGTAACTTCAATCTCACGCTGTACCAGGACTAATCTGACTTTGAGAAAACATCGCATCGCAGGACAATTAGGGATACTGTATCGGGGAAATAACGCAAAGATGGAACAACAGTTTATAACGAAAGAGGACACAGCGCTGACTGCCAAAGGCAATTTGTTCGAGAGACTGCAATATATCCACTTATCTACTCATTGAAAGCCAGCGGTCGCGTGGAAGAAATCGTCAGTCGGTATTCTAAGCTGTCCTGTGTCCTTAAGCTCGTTTCCTACTTTAGCACTATTTTTTCGTCATGATATTTACGCAACTAGCTCGCATTTATACTTTGCTGCAATTTAGTTAGACATACCTGAGCATGGCACTATTATGTCACAAGGCGCGACAAAAAGGCGATGCCGAAATGTCTGGGAAAAAAAAAGATCTGCACACGTACAGTGGAATACGGAACTGATTAATTATGACCGAGTACTAAGCCCATTGCTTAAGAGAAATGAGATGTTACCATCTGCACAACCTCTTACTCACAAAAGCTGGTCCCAATTTGGCGCAGCAGGCGAGCTTTCAGAATAACTCATTTTCTGTTTCATGGTACGACACTTTAAAAATTCCGCAACGCAAAGGTTAAGTAAAAGCACCTGTCAGTGTAACATTAAACCGCTTAAAGAATAGATGTTGCACTATCGAATCCACGTCAATATCATTTAGCGATAAAAGCTCCTCCCGGGATTTTCACGACATATTGTTCGTGTGGAGGCAGAATTTTGTTAACAACGATGGCTTTAAACACTTTGTAGTGGTATCGGTGAGGACTAGCGTCCTAGGACTATTTTCCCGGGGCGATCGTTAGGCACTTATAGGACGACCAAGAGAGTTTTTGTATTTGTTCCACACTGTGAAATTACAATAACAAAAAAGATGCCTGACTTTCTTCTCAGAGCCGCAGCTATCATAAACACTGTTCTCGGCTATTCCAGTGCGTATTAAACGAGCATTCTAGAATGTCACATCAAACCGCGGATGACACAGAAGTTCGTGGTACCCCAGGGAAAGGACGCAGCTGCAGGCGAACATTCGTTCAGAGAGAAGAGAGAGAACAAGGGTAGGAAAGGCAGGGAGGTCAACCAGAACACCATCCGGTTTGCTACCCTACACTGGGGGTGGGGGAAAGGGGAATAGAAAGAGGAAGAAAGGAAGAGAGGAAGCACTGAGTACGTGTGGGAGTGACACCATACACAAGGACACTATAAACGGTCTGTTAAGCCCGTGCACTTCAAGTACCGCACTAGTGCACGAATCGCTTTTCGAGCTAGTGACGTTCGTTCAAGTTTTAGGAGAATTACGCACCTCCTCACTTTTAATGGATATCTTCTTTTTTTGCGTTTCTCTTTCTGATATTATTAAATCCCTCCGGCCCCTAACCTGAACACAGGCTAGCCAGCTGGACCCTACACTGGCTAAGCTCGCTGCGTTTCACGTGTGCGTATCGTCCCGGGGTTTCGAGGAGGGAAGTTAGCCCCATCAGTGCAAGAACAGAGAAACCTGCATCACTCTCATACCACCTAGGTGCCTTACCCGGACAACCCATTTCTCATTCCCTGGAAACAAATAGCCCAGAAGGGAAGTATTCTAAAAAAGAACATGACAAAAACGTTTTCAAACAAACAAACAAAGTGCGTTTTCTTCGCTCTCTCTCGCATATGTGTAAGTAGCATCTGTGTCTTGTTACAAGCTCTTTATTTGAGAGGATAACATAAATATTTAGCTAATAACAATAACGATGACCTTAAAATTAATGTACCATGTACAGCGTCGGCAAAACCGCGCTGATGAAATTGTAGCTCCGGAAGCCTATGCAGTGACTAAGCAGAAAGAAGAGAGAGACCCAGCAGACCATTATCGCTCTGTGACTGACTTTCGTTAAAAACAAAATGGAACGGGGGCGCCCAGGGTAATGTTCGGACGAAGAAATGCACCGTAAAAGTCACACGACCCATAGTACCATAGCAGCCCGACCACCATGCTACTATCCTAAGCATTTTATATAAATCCGCCTTCATGTTAAGGCGATGTGCGTGTATATATATATATATATATATATATATATATATATATATATATATATATATATATATATATATATATATATATATATATATATATCGACTTAAAATTTTGTGAGGCATACAGAATCATCGCGGCGCCCAGACTGAAACCGCGGAAGCACCGTGCTGACGGTGCGATACACTTTCCCATTTCCAGCTGGATCCGTGTGCCATTTCGCGCGTACCCATCACATGACGCCCTTCTACCCCGGCCACAAGAACACAAGAAGATGTAGAGGAAAACTGCCCTTCGTATTTTGTATCAGCAGGAATACAGCAGGTAGTGAACCCTGACTCAAATTCATGTTTTGACGAGGGGCAGTATATCAAAGAAATCGGAGGAATATTTGAGCGTATTGCCATCGAAGTTCGTTCTTTTTTTTTTTTTTTGCAAACAAACCCGAGGGAGAAATTCCCGCACACCTACAGACACGCACACACATATAAACACACAGATAGAGACAGCAAATAAGAACTCCAAGTCTCCAACAAAGAAATCGAGGGGGGATGAGGTGACCACTGGATTTTCAGGATGGAGTCACGCTTCAAGATTTTGTGTCATTTGGGCACTGAACTGGCCGTTCTGTTCCCATCTAGGAGCGGGACATTATTCGCGGATCATTTTTCAAAACCTTAATGCACTTCCTTCGCGCCTGGTGATTTAAAATCGTTACGTGTTTACTTGTTTCTTGTTTATTTTCGATCTGAGTTTCCCTGCTTTCCTATGTACATTTCTGCAGCGAAGATTGAAACAACCAACTTGACCAATGAAGGAATAGGTAGATAGGGATGAATTCTTAGTTCGGTGCTTTATTTTTTCCACTAAGCCTATATTTTGCGCTGCCCCGCTCGCTATGTGTTGCTGCTTCCATATCCCGCGCAAATAAGAAAAAAGAAGGAAAAATAAAATAAACGGCTTGAAATGGTGGCACAGCTTCGGAAAAGGCTTTGCGTGAGGTTACTGCATTTTCGTGGGAAATTATGTGACCATAAAGCAGAAAAAAGAAATGATGTGAACGCTGGCAGTCACCTAGCTGGGAGGAACATGATACGAGGAACTGCTATTGGGCATTGAAGAGGCGTGTGGTGAACAGCGGAAGCCCCTACGTTCACTCAGGACTTCGAGGCATGATGAAAGAGACGATCACCTGCAGAGCCAGCCACCTGACCAAGTTTACAGAGGGCGTTTCCGGCGTTGCCTGCGTCGTTCCGCTCAGCTACTGTAAGGAACACATCTGCCAAACTGGCCGATGCATCAATGAAAGGGCACGTCGACGTAGAACTCACATGAAGAACAGCTACGATAGCAACATGGCTGCTGTGGGTGCTTCCCTATATTCCGGCATTCGAGGTTCATTGCTAAAAGCCATTTTAGGACGGAGGAGGAATTGACTAGGCATTTCCACATAAGGGGCGCTATAACGTAAAACTATACCAACCTTTCTATTCCAATTCTGCAATCAGCCCTCCGCGATTGGTCAAAAACGTTTTTGGACCACCCCCACTTCGCCTATTTGTCACGCGACGTCACGTAAACCGCGATAGCTCCCCATCTGATCTGACTTGTACACACTGATTATGCATCATTGTACCAACCGAAAGAAAAATAGTTATTCGATGCCTTTTCGTCATTAGCCTTCGGATACTGGTCAAAAGTTTTCGGGCTGCGCCCACTTCACCTGCCTGTCAGACGACGTCACAAAACAGCGAAAACTCACGGCGTCAAAGTGACGTGTACGCGTTAAGGATGCATTAATATGCCGAACAAAACTGAATTTCCTTCTGAGTAGCCGCAGGCTGCCCCGTTCCGAAAGGAATAAAAGATGGCTGCCGCCGATCGCTGAGGCACTGGCTACTCGCACCTGCCGGAGAGCATGGGTTTATTTGCGTGCAATAAAACTTTTTGAGTGGCCGTGTAACGTTTTGGAGAACTTTCGGCACGTTTACGAATTCATTCTGCCAAATCCTCTTTGCGGATGATTCGTTTTAGCGTCATTCTTAAGCTTCCGTTGCATGCCGCCGCGATTGTTGACGAGCCACCGCAAGCTAAGTAAGAAAGATGACCAATCGCAGACGCCGGCCCCACACTTTTCATCCGGTTATCTATATTCAGTGCACTGGCTCGGCCCCACCGAATACCTCTCCACTTGAGCGTGCTCCTCGCCTCTTGTGAACCAATTAGTTGAGATAAGCCGCTCAGTGTAGGCAACATTATTCGTTTTTAAAACAAACAAAATTGACCTCCTATGAACGAGGAGAGCGTTTGATTGGTTTGTTCAGACAACTCTGCGGGCGACTGCGCGATGCTTGCGTCGGCGGTTACGCAAATTTGACGTCAGGAGATTGGAATAAAAACATATCGGAATAGTTTTACGTTATACGGCCCCAGGCAACGTGGATCGACATATGTCAGCAATATTTCATTCTCTTTACTTAATAAACAGGTGTCGGTTTTGGTAGGGCGTTTGGCCTTGTCGTATATAACGCGCTCATTGTCGAGAGATGCATTTATGTTTCTTTGCTGCTCGTGCGCATAATGTACTGATAGCAATTGCAGTATCAATGCTCGTTTTCCTTAAGGAATACAATCAGTTGGTGGTCTAGCACACGTCCTGTCGATTGTTTCTTTGTCTTTGTTTTTGCGCGCCATATTATAAATGTGAGATAGCCAAATGGTTCATTATATGAAATATGGATGTATGGTACGCTAAAAATTGATAAAAGAAAGAAATAAGGAGGTTTTGGTGATTACTCTGATTTAACTAACTGATGCAGCCGCAGCCTCTTTACGCATAAACAAACGACACGAACATGTTCTCTTTCTTTCTTCGTTTTATATTAGGCACATAAGTTTTTGCAACGGAGTAAGCCCATCAATTCGTCCAAACTGTTATTCGATAACAAAGAAAATCTACAATTTCTGAACTCTCGCGCAGCACTTGTAAATAATTGTCTAAAGCTGGGTGTACAAAGTGCAGCCAGTACTTATAGCATAGGCTTGGTTTCGTTACACCAATTGGCTTGCAGGGTTAGGTTAGAAGCCAGCCGAAATGAGCGCCGCCTTCTACAACATTTCTGCCACTGAGAAAACACAGTCCCCAAACTGCTCACCCTTGTTGGCTATCGCATTAACCAGTCGGGATGCCGCCATAAAACGGTTGTACTGACGGTAACCATGTTGAAAACACACGTGAGCAGTCCATGTTGTAGATTGATAATTACAAGAACAAAGACAGAATGTGGTATGTCAATCTAATAAAAAAGAATGTTCTCTTAAAGACTATAAAAATAGGAAGAGAAGACACTGATCTTTGTATTCGATCGGCTCAGCTCTAATACTAATGCGACCACCCAAGAAAATGCGGTGTCTATGGAGAACGCCAAAAAAAAACAAAAACTAAACAAAATCGTCAAAACGAGAAAAAAAGATAAGGAGAACGGCCAAGATCTCATTTTTGTTTGTTAACTTTTGTTTTTGTTAGCTGAGGGTTGAGGCCGCATAAATCACAACGTTCCCATCGTCGTGCGCCATGCACCATCAAGTAAGTCTCTCCTCGTTCCGTTTCTTTATCAGGCACGTAGTGCGGACAGCGGAAAATGTATTTGAAAGTGAACACACAGGATTCGAATCTCACGGCGCACTTGAGAATCGTGAGAGTCGAATTCACGAACGTGTTTTCCATCTGAACGCTGACGGTCGCATGCACACAATAGACGCAGCTACATGCATCCAGTGTCTTATTCATGATGACGCCCGATAGCAGACGGGATTAGCATTCAGGCTGAATGTCTGCACAAAAGAAGCACGCGCGAACCGAAGAAGGTAAAGAGCACTGCCAAGCCTGGTACTATTTCTTTAATGGAACTGATAAGCCACCGAGAGCAGAGAACTTGTTGCTGCGATCCGAGCTACACCTGCCAGAAGGCTCACAACCTCATCCCGAGTTCGCCCGTACTCCGAGTATCGCAAAAGAGCGCGGAACGTGATAATTTGGTTTTGTCAAAGCAAGCGGAAAACGCAACCGACATCAGCAGATAAACATCGTAAACCGACAACATAAGTGAAACGCCCACCGAAAATGAATTTGTGACCTGGGGCTTGCTAATTTTCCAGGCGAGGAGAGAAGGGGAAAAAAATCGATACGTAAAAGTGGCGACGTTATGGAGAGCTCGTTTCGTACAGAACTGGCCAACTACCATGGGCGAGCATGTCTGGAACGCAAGCTTAGCGACGGCGAACTGGCTGAGACGCCGAAGTTCGATGCTGCAGCGCCCTTGAGGCCGTTTCTACCTGCATGACTCTCCAAGGACCACTTTGGTGCCCCAGTTTCCGCTTCGTACGGCGATACTTATTGATCGCGGCGGCAAGGCGCAATCACTTCCGTTCCACCTTTGCGCTCGTCTTTTTCCTGTGGGCTGCCTCTCTTGCAACGTGCGTTCCACTGATGTTCACACACTTCGTGCAGGCTAAACACAGAGAAATGTTGCGCATGCACTTTGCTTGCTTTCGCTCACGGGAGGGAGAAAGAGAGGTCTTGCTCGAGTTGCACTTATCATTCGTACCTTACGGTATCATTCGGCTAGCCTCTGACGAAGAAAAGCAAGCGCGAGACGCCTTTTGCCTTCCCCCTGCGGCTCTCACCAGTGCTTCTTCTCTGTTCTTATCTTTTGGGCTTTGCTTTCACTGTTGACCGATACCTCAACGTCAGCAACTGCCTCTGCGGAAACGTGACGTTTCAAAGCTGTTTTAATTTAATTGTGGGGTTTTACGTGCCAAAACCACTTTCTGATTATGAGGCACGCCGTAGTGGGGGACTCCGGAAATTTCGACCACCAGGGGTTCTTTAACGTGCACCTAAATCTAAGTACACGGGTGTTTTCGCATTTCGCCCCCATCGAAATACGGCCGCCATGGCCGGGATTCGATCCCGCGACCTCGTGCTTAGCAGCCTAACACCATAGCCACTGAGCAACCACGGCGGGTTGTTAAAGCTGTTTCGTGATACGGGTCAACGCGAAAACGCTTAAAGCGTGGGTCACTCCTAACGAGGAAACGATGTAATAGACAGGACGGACAGGGGGTAGTTGTAGCTTAACAACGTCAGTGCTTTATGCTGGTGAAATAAAGGTAGAATCGTTTAGCACTGGTGTGCTAAACAAATCTGTAGGTAAAGAATATCACGGAAGATCCCTGCGTTTTTTCGCAGAGAGACCGGTGTATATAGAGTGAGCGTACATGATGTGTCCCTCTGCCTCCCTGCCTATTTCCCTTTTTCTCTCTCTCAGGCGCGCACGCACAGTAGTCACTAGATTTATACACCGGTATTTACCGGAAACCCAGTTTAGCTTAGGGCCGGACCTCACTCTTAAACACGTCTACTGTTATTGCATCGCCATAATCGACATTGCCTCGGACAACTTTTGGGATTTCGACGCATATTCTTATGTAATGCTCTTTCGAGAATTAAATACATGCTTTGCGTGCCGCTTTAGGCATATGGGACCGCAGAGTGTTCACGACAAAAATAAAAATATTGGCGCCATGGACTCAACCGTCATTTGCAAAGAAAGCCACCAGAGATCTGCTGCACGTTTTAAAGACGACTGGGCTCAGCGACCGCCTTTGAATACGCGTGCATCACTTGTCATTCCTAGTCCTTATCCTTTACTTTTTTATGCTTTCTTCCCGCTTCCCCTCTACCAGCTTGCACTTGGCAAGCAGTTGCAACCTGGTTACCCTCCTGCTTTTCCTTTTTTCTCTCTCTCTCTTTCTGTGAATCGATGTAACACTGGGTGATTACGGTAGACCCATGCTTTAAAGAAGTTCCTTCAAGGAACTTCTTTGGTGCTCGAGGCCCATTTGGTGCTCGAGGCCCATAGAAATGGCACTGAAGCATATATCATAGTTCCACATTGTACATGTTCGCAAATTATGCCACCTGAATATTTTTAGACGACAGATGATGTGCACGTTTGGCACAAACAAAACGGCATAACTACTTTGTTCTGTTCTACTTAAAAGCGACAAAGAAAATAGAAACATCAATTTTACGCAAGCAAGAAGGAAGGGGCCTTGATGTACCAGTCATGACGGGGCCATATGAAGACGCAAAACAAACGAAAAAATATAAACAATACCGAATTGTACTCTCAAAGCTCTGACAAAATTTCGCGTAGACGAGTGCGCGAGGCCGCTGACATAAGCGTCCTTTGCCACAGAACACGTCTTGTCATCCATTCCTACAGATTTAATTTCTGCGAAAGAATGCATTCAAATTGTGTACCTGCACATAAATCACAACAGCGACGAAAAGAACCAGCGGAAAAAAATATAAAAAACGGTATAGATTGAAATTCAGCAAAGGTTCCGATACCTTCTGAAAAAAAAAAAGGAAACAGCAACAAAAAAGAGAGAGAAGGTTTATTGCGCAAAGAAGGCGCAAGCCCGACCAATGCGCAGATGGACGAGCGCATGCAAAGACACAAAGAAGCACCTACGCAAACACAAGGGACGCCGGAAGATGTTGTAGACGGTTCGCCACCGCATGCTTCTTTATCCCCTTGTACGCTTCTCTCCAGGCCGGCACGGGCATCTTGGCATCGGCCCGCGCTTTTTCTTCGTTCTCTGGCAGCATCAGAAGAGGGCAAGAGCGAACCGCAGGGCCTTTTCTTTGTGGAGGGAGCAGGGAACAAAGCCGCTCAGTTACTTATTCAAACGGCAAGCATCCTCGACGAAGCAGAGGAACCGATCCTCAGCGGTAAAGCGAAGAGTGTGTGCCACGTCAGAGAAAAGCGCCGCCGCCGCCGGCTGCAGCAGCAGCACGAAGCTGCCAGACGAAGAAGACACAGCGACAGATACAGGGCGGCACAGAGGCCAGATTCTCGGCGCGTATCTCAACAGGGCAGCACCGCTAGCACTGCGTGCACGCGCTGAGGTGGGAATTTGCGCCTTACAAAGGTGTCGTGGTATGCCTGTCGACATCTATGCACCCACATTTCTACCGCGTACATGTCGGAAGCAAACATTCTAGACTATAGGCAGCCCGTGCTTTCTCCGATGCGTTAAAACGTTAAAGCAAATTAAGAAGAAACTAGAAAAAGAAAAAAAAAACAGACAAAGACTGCAAACCCATGTTGTAATTTATGCTAAAGGAACCTTTGCTGAAACATTATATTTAAGTGCTATGCAAGGAGACACGTGATGTTTGTGATTGTATTTGATATGCAAGTACGGCGCAACGAAAGTTAATTTTCTTCTCTCATCCCACAAGTTCTGTATCGTTGGGCTTTGCGGTGACGGGAATACTTGCTTTTCGCAACGAGTTTCGCAGCACAGCCAATGAGTAGCTGCCTGGCAAGACGCTTCATCCCTTTGAACATGATCTTCGGCCCAATGACGCAGGTACAAATGCCACACTGCTACAACCGGACGTCGGCGTTATTGAATTGCTCACGAGTTACAGCATTCCTGCCGCAGGCCGCGTCTTCGTTACTCAACCGACTCACCCGCGCCGTCATTGTGGAACGCGACCGACGATAAGTGTTTGCTTTAAAAAGAAAATACGTCAGGTTAGTTGTGCCACATAAGGCGATGCTGCGACAGAGTGGTTCGTTTCTAGAGTGGTTGATGATCATATCCTGCCTCGGCCATGATGTATGGATGAAGCTGGTGGCAGCTTGCAATTCGGTGCCTTATTTCTACTGCCAATGTTCGCAAACCTCGTGCATACTAGTGATCTATCTTGTATGACTTTGTAAC
The DNA here is from genome assembly GCF_023375885.2 of Dermacentor andersoni. Taxonomy (NCBI): domain Eukaryota; kingdom Metazoa; phylum Arthropoda; class Arachnida; order Ixodida; family Ixodidae; genus Dermacentor; species Dermacentor andersoni. The sequence continues at coordinate 273,540,538 of NC_092814.1, forward strand.
ATAAACTTGAAGGAGCTCCTTGTGGTGGCGCCGGCTACTTCTGCTCGCACACTGTGTGGATAAGCGGGATATGGGGAAAAGAGGCTCCAACAGTGGACTCGCACACGTATAATATTCTTACAGTTTCCTTTTCAGTTGCCATCCATGTAGTGGAGTCGCCCTGCTGCGACCCGAAAGAACTTGCGCAGCTGCGGACGATAAAAGGCCCCGGTACTTTTAGCGAGGCCCCGTTGCGCTGTGGATAGCACCGCATGTGCATCTGTGCACTAGGGAAGTAGCACCATCGGAGCATTAACTACCGTATCAGAACTCAAAACAAGAAAGCGAAAATATCGAGACGTGTATAAAAACTACTGGCGAGGGGCGGGCGGATCTTGAAGGTATCGTCAGCGTATTGACAAGTATACATGCATGGATAGACGGATGCTATGAGCGTCCCCTTTGAAACAGGATGGTGGGTTGCACTACCAAAATTTTCTTATTTTGCCTGATGCCCTACCAACTTTTAAAGAAGAAAGCAAAAAAAAAATCCCGCATCAAACTTTTTGAACCACTATTGTGAACTTTGTTTTTGTGCGCCTCCGTTGTTTGTGGTCTCCCTACTTTTCTGCCACCAAACCTCCAATCTCCTTTTTCTAATCTCTACTGCGGACATGTTTACTTTCACGCTGCTATTCCTGAACTCAGGGGACCCTAGGAGACCAGCGCAGCCTAAACCGACAGCTGGATAGAAGCTTCACATTCTGATAAAACATGTTCCATCGTTTCTCTAGCTTTACCGCAGCAAGCACATGCTGCACAGTACAGTTCTTGTTTGTATAAGCGCTGTAGCGGTCAGTTCCAGCACAGTTTAAATAAAGGAGGCATGCAGCGCATTACGATGCAGCCGACCAAGGACATTTACCACCTCTAAAATGCGGTCCTCTTTCTTTTCACACAGCAAATGGAGATGTTCTTCTCGAGTTCATTTTCCTGATGAGGAGAGACCAGCGTATCGATGACTTCTACAGGCTGAGAAAAGTGCACTAGTGTTGCACAATACTTCAGCTGTCTCATATGGAGTTTTTGCTCGTTTATTCGATTACATATTTTACGCTGTGTTCAGGCATTTGTATATGCCGGGGATTGGTGGTGCCGAAAAGTGTGGCAGAAAAATCTTCGCGGGTTCATGGGCGTTTGCGTGGATACAACACCACCGTGCGAAGAACACATTCACTATTTCGCCTTCATGGACTAGTCGTGAAACTTAATATCTTAAATGTCACCCTAATTCTGCATGTTTTGATTGTAAAGCACCAAGCAGAACGCGTTATTCTCGAAAGGAACACGTTTTACTTTTATTATTGACGTACTTCTTAGGAAGGTAAACGCGGGCGCGAAATACACTACATAACCCAAATTATCGACATCAGTTTCAGAGAGTACGTATCAGAACCATAACGTATGAGTCGTACGAATGAGCAGAGGTGCTGAATAAATGATGAGACTCTAGAGCACCTTCTGTGTCACTGCCCATCCTTTGAAGCTCAACGACGTGCTCTACAAGCTAAACTCAGCCTGTTATATCACAGAGCGCTCCCGGAGGAAAAGACCCTCGGACCGTGGCCTATGCTTTCTTGCATGCAAAAGGCCACAAAGGAATTTCTGCACTTCTTGAAGGCTGCTAGACTGTACGATCACTTGCGACAGTGGAAATTCATCTTCGAATGTGTTTACGATGATTGACTCTTTAATAATTTTCTTCTCTTTCATTCTTATCTATTCTTCTCCGCTCCCCAGGTCCACGGTAGCCAACCGGGTATGTCGTTGGTTAACCTCCCTACCTTTCTTCCCTTTAGCCCTTTCCCCAGCACAGGGTAGCCAGCCGGTATTTACACTGACTAACCTCCCTGTCTTTCCTTGCCTTTTGTCTCTCTCTCTCTCTCCCTACATTTCCATCTTCGTTTCTTTCTTTCTCTCTGAACAAATCTTGGTAATGGTCGCCATGTGAGCACTCTATATATATGGATACCTCGAACAGCCGTTAATCACCGTTGTTGATTCCATCGCATGCATCAGGACCAAACGTAAGTGAACAGAGCCGTTCACAGGCTACGTTGGTGCACGAATAGAGCCAGCAGGCTAATCAAGGCGAAAAGTGTAATGGAAGCCTGTCCATGACAAGTTGCGCCCCATACAATTAAAATACATGTTCTGGAAGTCCAGCTGCCGCATTTTAAGGACTAGTTTCCGCGAACACTTGTGAACGTGGGAAACCGTGCGTTGTTTTAGTGACTTTCCTTTAGTGTTTATCTCGTTAGCTATTTCGCTGCATGGTATGTGTTTCTACTAATAACGTCAGCGCATTTGCGCGGCGAAGTATCCGGTGCTAGGCTACGCGTCGGTACACGCAAAGGAATATTTCTATTTGTATGCCTAATATAAATGGTGCAACATCCGTCCATCAGATACGTTTAATATTCAATCTAGCGTACTTGAGAGGTCGATATAAAGCGGTCTGAACGTGCGCTTATCGCTTGCATCATGTCCATAATGGCTCCTGCATGCAGTAACTATACAAGCCGTGGTTCATTTGGCGCTTGAGGTTGCGGACCTCTGCACATCTCTGCAGTTGGCGTATACTGTTTCAGCGCGTACTCTACCTGTTCATCGTCACTGAACTTTCAAGAACAATGTGTCTAGCGTGCCTGTGATAATTAGCTAGCCTGGGCGCCGAATGCGAACAACTTCATAAGGAGCCCACCTAAATTAATCCAGCCGTGCATTGGCCTTCCTCGGCCGACGTGAAGGCCCAATTGATGTACGTGTCGTGCTACGCTAAGCAATTAGTTTTTCAGAAACGAGTTTCTTAGGTAAGATGCTTATTCAAACTTGGATAAACTTTTCCTTGTAGAGTTAGGTATTTACCCTCACGCAGTAAACTTACGTAGCTGGTTTGACGATAACACACATCCGAAGAAAACACCATTCAATGTTCCTCTCTATAACCTCCACTAAAAGTAGTTAGTGCCCATAAAAGGACGGGTGTATGGTAACGCTTTGTAATAGCGCGCGCATGCAAATAGTAATAGAAAAGAATCTCACAGCGTGCATTCCTCTCACATTGACGCCGCACGTTACGAAACGGCCGACTGACGGATTCAGTGATGGCAATTAACGCCACGAAGCCGCAGCAGGCCTTTGAGAAACGCTGTACAGTATAGGGTTGTGGCTTAATTTCGACCACCTGTAGTTCCTTAGTGCACACCTAAATACTAGTCACGCGCTTATTTACACTTCGCCGCCATCGGAAACGCTCCCATCTCCCACATGGCAGCGTCCGGCGATGTGAGCGCTTCGCATTAACGCACTTCGAGCAACTGAGAGCGCCGTTGGGGAACCCACGGTTGCCCGTGCTTTCAGGCAGGTCCGCTTTGAGTGCCGGTGGCCACTTTCGGCGTCGTCGCTGAATCCACTTTTCTCGGCGATTGACCGGAGTGTCACCACCCGGTAAGATGCCGGTTCATCGTATGTTGCGCTAAAAAAGCAGCAGCGCAGAGAGCGTCAGGCACTTGACAGGCTGAAAGGAAAGGGAGGCACACAATGCGCTTCGTCGCGCTCTTTAATGCGTCTTCTCAGGAATGGAGTCACAAATGAGACGAAGGGGAAGACCGCGACGGACAACGAAGGAGTCTCGGAGTGAGTATCTGTTTACAGTGGCTGGGCGGAAATGTCCACTGATTGTTAGCGCAAGGCCTATACTTCGAGTCTGCCGGCTCACAAAAAAATATCCATCGCCGCAGGCACCGGGTTCTAGCTGTTCGAGAATCTATATCTGAACAAGAAAATTGAAACAGAATTATCAGGTTTAGCGCGAGGTATGAATTCACGGGATATGAGATGTTTTGTGCTTCATTGCGTAAAACGACGTTTTGTTAAGAAAGTACGTGGAACGACCGTGCACATTTACCGCAAGTTTGACGCCGGATATGTCGACACAAAATTAATTTCAAGTGGGTATGCCTTGCAGCCTCACCCATTAGAATATTTAAATTGCAATGTGTGCAATAATTAAGTAGTTATAAACTTAATTAGCAAAGTGAAGTGATATAGTGAAATAATATATATAGTTCTTTAACGTTTACAGATTTAAAAAATATCGCCTGTCACATCACACTTTTAGACAATACTTGCACTGCAAATCAAAATGAATAAGTTATTAATTAGCTAAATTTTCCTAACAAACCTTTCAGTTAATTACTTTAGCGCACATATCGATATACACCAATTATAATCATAATCCCATGGCACTTTTGCTTAGAATGAATTTTGAAACGAACACCAGTTTTGAGATAAACTCTGTCAAATTTGCGATAAAAGCGCACTCTTGTTCAACTACCTTTCTTTTTTTTAGACGCTTAAGGATTGCAGCTCAAAAATTATTGGAACACGAATGCACTTCGTCGGAAACTTTCGAAGCGCAAATTTTTAAACTGCTGTCACCTTGGGAATTTGTTCCATATGATATGACTTTCGATGACACCGGCTGCAATTCGTAAATTGCAATAAGTGCACATGGCGTAAATTAATTTAAGAGTAATTAACTAAACTTAGTTAGTACATGTTTATTTTTATTCCTGGTGAAAATAATGTCTGCCCCTTAGAGTAATCTAGCTCAAGAAGTACCATTCTGCTACATGCCGCGGGTGAATATTAAAAATCCCGTTCAAGGGTAAAAAAGAATGCCCAATTTACAGAAAAAGAAAGAAGGGGACTGACGTACAATGAAAAAGGTTTGCTTAACAAACACACGCTTCGGCCGTGGGCCCGGCCTTCGTCTGAGCACACTATAGTAATACAGAAAATGTAAGTATGCTAGAGCAATATCTTGAATTGGGGGGGGGGGGGGGGGGGGCTAGTTGGTCAAACATATCGAAAACACTTGGCAGCGCTAGAGAAGGGAACGAAACGCGTACAACAACACGGGATTCGACAATGCTATAAGTTCCCAACAACGCTAAAACAACGCCAATTTACAGAAAGAGAAAGAAGGGGACTGACGTACAATGAAAAAGGTTTGCTTAACAAACACACGCTGCGGCCGTGGGCCCGGCCTTCGTCTGAGCACACTATAGTAATACAGGAAATCTAAGTATGCTAGAGCCATATCTTGAATTGGGGGGGGGGGGGGCTAGTTGGTCAAACATATCGAAAACACTTGGCAGCGCTAGAGAAGGGAACGAAACGCGTACAACAACACGGGATTCGACAATGCTATAAGTTCCAAACAACGCTAAAACAACGCCAATTTACAGAAAGAGAAAGAAGGGGACTGACGTACAATGAAAAAGGTTTGCTTAACAAACACACGCTTCGGCCGTGGGCCCGGCCTTCGTCTGAGCACACTATAGTAATACAGAAAATGTAAGTATGCTAGAGCAATATCTTGAATTGGGGGGGGGGGGGGGGGGGGGGGCTAGTTGGTCAAACATATCGAAAACACTTGGCAGCGCTAGAGAAGGGAACGAAACGCGTACAACAACACGGGATTCGACAATGCTATAAGTTCCCAACAACGCTAAAACAACGCCAATTTACAGAAAGAGAAAGAAGGGGACTGACGTACAATGAAAAAGGTTTGCTTAACAAACACACGCTGCGGCCGTGGGCCCGGCCTTCGTCTGAGCACACTATAGTAATACAGGAAATCTAAGTATGCTAGAGCCATATCTTGAATTGGGGGGGGGGGGGGGGGGGGGGCTAGTTGGTCAAACATATCGAAAACACTTGGCAGCGCTAGAGAAGGGAACGAAACGCGTACAACAACACGGGATTCGACAATGCTATAAGTTCCAAACAACGCTAAAACAACGCCAATTTACAGAAAGAGAAAGAAGGGGACTGACGTACAATGAAAAAGGTTTGCTTAACAAACACACGCTTCGGCCGTGGGCCCGGCCTTCGTCTGAGCACACTATAGTAATACAGGAAATCTAAGTATGCTAGAGCCATATCTTGAATTGGGGGGGGGGGAGCTAGTTGGTCAAACATATCGAAAACACTTGGCAGCGCTAGAGAAGGGAACGAAACGCGTACAACAACACGGGCTTCGACAATGCTATAAGTTCCAAACAACGCTAAAACAACGCCAATTTACAGAAAGAGAAAGAAGGGGACTGACGTACAATGAAAAAGGTTTGCTTAACAAACACACGCTTCGGCCGTGGGCCCGGCCTTCGTCTGAGCACACTATAGTAATACAGGAAATCTAAGTATGCTAGAGCCATATCTTGAATTGGGGGGGGGGGGGGGGGGGGGGGGCTAGTTGGTCAAACATATCGAAAACACTTGGCAGCGCTAGAGAAGGGAACGAAACGCGTACAACAACACGGGATTCGACAATGCTATAAGTTCCCAACAACGCTAAAACAACGCCAATTTACAGAAAGAGAAAGAAGGGGACTGACGTACAATGAAAAAGGTTTGCTTAACAAACACACGCTGCGGCCGTGGGCCCGGCCTTCGTCTGAGCACACTATAGTAATACAGGAAATCTAAGTATGCTAGAGCCATATCTTGAATTGGGGGGGGGGGGGGGGGGGCTAGTTGGTCAAACATATCGAAAACACTTGGCAGCGCTAGAGAAGGGAACGAAACGCGTACAACAACACGGGATTCGACAATGCTATAAGTTCCAAACAACGCTAAAACAACGCCAATTTACAGAAAGAGAAAGAAGGGGACTGACGTACAATGAAAAAGGTTTGCTTAACAAACACACGCTTCGGCCGTGGGCCCGGCCTTCGTCTGAGCACACTATAGTAATACAGGAAATCTAAGTATGCTAGAGCCATATCTTGAATTGGGGGGGGGGGGAGCTAGTTGGTCAAACATATCGAAAACACTTGGCAGCGCTAGAGAAGGGAACGAAACGCGTACAACAACACGGGCTTCGACAATGCTATAAGTTCCCAACAACGCTAAAACAACGCCAATTTACAGAAAGAGAAAGAAGGGGACTGACGTACAATGAAAAAGGTTTGCTTAACAAACACACGCTGCGGCCGTGGGCCCGGCCTTCGTCTGAGCACACTATAGTAATACAGGAAATCTAAGTATGCTAGAGCCATATCTTGAATTGGGGGGGGGGGGGGGGGGGGGCTAGTTGGTCAAACATATCGAAAACACTTGGCAGCGCTAGAGAAGGGAACGAAACGCGTACAACAACACGGGATTCGACAATGCTATAAGTTCCAAACAACGCTAAAACAACGCCAATTTACAGAAAGAGAAAGAAGGGGACTGACGTACAATGAAAAAGGTTTGCTTAACAAACACACGCTTCGGCCGTGGGCCCGGCCTTCGTCTGAGCACACTATAGTAATACAGAAAATGTAAGTATGCTAGAGCAATATCTTGAATTGGGGGGGGGGGGGGGGGGGGGGCTAGTTGGTCAAACATATCGAAAACACTTGGCAGCGCTAGAGAAGGGAACGAAACGCGTACAACAACACGGGATTCGACAATGCTATAAGTTCCCAACAACGCTAAAACAACGCCAATTTACAGAAAGAGAAAGAAGGGGACTGACGTACAATGAAAAAGGTTTGCTTAACAAACACACGCTGCGGCCGTGGGCCCGGCCTTCGTCTGAGCACACTATAGTAATACAGGAAATCTAAGTATGCTAGAGCCATATCTTGAATTGGGGGGGGGGGGGGGGGGGCTAGTTGGTCAAACATATCGAAAACACTTGGCAGCGCTAGAGAAGGGAACGAAACGCGTACAACAACACGGGATTCGACAATGCTATAAGTTCCAAACAACGCTAAAACAACGCCAATTTACAGAAAGAGAAAGAAGGGGACTGACGTACAATGAAAAAGGTTTGCTTAACAAACACACGCTTCGGCCGTGGGCCCGGCCTTCGTCTGAGCACACTATAGTAATACAGGAAATCTAAGTATGCTAGAGCCATATCTTGAATTGGGGGGGGGGGGAGCTAGTTGGTCAAACATATCGAAAACACTTGGCAGCGCTAGAGAAGGGAACGAAACGCGTACAACAACACGGGCTTCGACAATGCTATAAGTTCCAAACAACGCTAAAACAACGCCAATTTACAGAAAGAGAAAGAAGGGGACTGACGTACAATGAAAAAGGTTTGCTTAACAAACACACGCTTCGGCCGTGGGCCCGGCCTTCGTCTGAGCACACTATAGTAATACAGGAAATCTAAGTATGCTAGAGCCATATCTTGAATTGGGGGGGGGGGGGGGAGCTAGTTGGTCAAACATATCGAAAACACTTGGCAGCGCTAGAGAAGGGAACGAAACGCGTACAACAACACGGGATTCGACAATGCTATAAGTTCCAAACAACGCTAAAACAACGCCAATTTACAGAAAGAGAAAGAAGGGGACTGACGTACAATGAAAAAGGTTTGCTTAACAAACACACGCTTCGGCCGTGGGCCCGGCCTTCGTCTGAGCACACTATAGTAATACAGGAAATCTAAGTATGCTAGAGCCATATCTTGAATTGGGGGGGGGGGGGGGAGCTAGTTGGTCAAACATATCGAAAACACTTGGCAGCGCTAGAGAAGGGAACGAAACGCGTACAACAACACGGGCTTCGACAATGCTATAAGTTCCAAACAACGCTAAAACAACGCCAATTTACAGAAAAAGAAAGAAGGGGACTGACGTACAATGAAAAAGGTTTGCTTAACAAACACACGCTGCGGCCGTGGGCCCGGCCTTCGTCTGAGCACACTATAGTAATACAGGAAATCTAAGTATGCTAGAGCCATATCTTGAATTGGGGGGGGGGGGGGGGGGAGCTAGTTGGTCAAACATATCGAAAACACTTGGCAGCGCTAGAGAAGGGAACGAAACGCGTACAACAACACGGGATTCGACAATGCTATAAGTTCCAAACAACGCTAAAACAACGCCAATTTACAGAAAAAGAAAGAAGGGGACTGACGTACAATGAAAAAGGTTTGCTTAACAAACACACGCTTCGGCCGTGGGCCCGGCCTTCGTCTGAGCACACTATAGTAATACAGGAAATCTAAGTATGCTAGAGCCATATCTTGAATTGGGGGGGGGGGAGCTAGTTGGTCAAACATATCGAAAAGACTTGGCAGCGCTAGAGAAGGGAACGAAACGCGTACAACAACACGGGATTCGACAATGCTATAAGTTCCAAACAACGCTAAAACAACGCCAATTTACAGAAAAAGAAAGAAGGGGACTGACGTACAATGAAAAAGGTTTGCTTAACAAACACACGCTTCGGCCGTGGGCCCGGCCTTCGTCTGAGCACACTATAGTAATACAGGAAATCTAAGTATGCTAGAGCCATATCTTGAATTGGGGGGGGGGGAGCTAGTTGGTCAAACATATCGAAAAGACTTGGCAGCGCTAGAGAAGGGAACGAAACGCGTACAACAACACGGGCTTCGACAATGCTATAAGTTCCAAACAACGCTAAAACAACGCCAATTTACAGAAAAAGAAAGAAGGGGACTGACGTACAATGAAAAAGGTTTGCTTAACAAACACACGCTTCGGCCGTGGGCCCGGCCTTCGTCTGAGCACACTATAGTAATACAGGAAATCTAAGTATGCTAGAGCCATATCTTGAATTGGGGGGGGGGGGGGGAGCTAGTTGGTCAAACATATCGAAAACACTTGGCAGCGCTAGAGAAGGGAACGAAACGCGTACAACAACACGGGATTCGACAATGCTATAAGTTCCAAACAACGCTAAAACAACGCCAATTTACAGAAAGAGAAAGAAGGGGACTGACGTACAATGAAAAAGGTTTGCTTAACAAACACACGCTTCGGCCGTGGGCCCGGCCTTCGTCTGAGCACACTATAGTAATACAGGAAATCTAAGTATGCTAGAGCCATATCTTGAATTGGGGGGGGGGGGGGGGAGCTGGTTGGTCAAACATATCGAAAAGACTTGGCAGCGCTAGAGAAGGGAACGAAACGCGTACAACAACACGGGCTTCGACAATGCTATAAGTTCCAAACAACGCTAAAACAACGCCAATTTACAGAAAAAGAAAGAAGGGGACTGACGTACAATGAAAAAGGTTTGCTTAACAAACACACGCTGCGGCCGTGGGCCCGGCCTTCGTCTGAGCACACTATAGTAATACAGGAAATCTAAGTATGCTAGAGCCATATCTTGAATTGGGGGGGGGGGGGGGGGGGGAGCTAGTTGGTCAAACATATCGAAAACACTTGGCAGCGCTAGAGAAGGGAACGAAACGCGTACAACAACACGGGATTCGACAATGCTATAAGTTCCAAACAACGCTAAAACAACGCCAATTTACAGAAAAAGAAAGAAGGGGACTGACGTACAATGAAAAAGGTTTGGTTAACAAACACACGCTGCGGCCGTGGGCCCGGCCTTCGTCTGAGCACACTATAGTAATACAGGAAATCTAAGTATGCTAGAGCCATATCTTGAATTGGGGGGGGGGGGGGGGGGAGCTAGTTGGTCAAACATATCGAAAACACTTGGCAGCGCTAGAGAAGGGAACGAAACGCGTACAACAACACGGGATTCGACAATGCTATAAGTTCCAAACAACGCTAAAACAACGCCAATTTACAGAAAAAGAAAGAAGGGGACTGACGTACAATGAAAAAGGTTTGCTTAACAAACACACGCTGCGGCCGTGGGCCCGGCCTTCGTCTGAGCACACTATAGTAATACAGGAAATCTAAGTATGCTAGAGCCATATCTTGAATTGGGGGAGGGGGGGGGGGAGCTAGTTGGTCAAACATATCGAAAACACTTGGCAGCGCTAGAGAAGGGAACGAAACGCGTACAACAACACGGGCTTCGACAATGCTATAAGTTCCAAACAACGCTAAATGGACGAAACAAACATGGGAACGCGAGTAGCGAGAACGTCCCGTCGACTATGGTCTGGCTTCTCTGGCCGAAAGCGCCGCTCCCGCGTCTCGCTGTGAGCCGAGACAACAGCGCATTTATGCTATACGCACGGTGTTTTTTTTTTTTTTTTTCCAATCCCGTTTTCGATTTCCGGTTTCGTTTCCGCAGCACGATTGCGATTACTTTCGTTATTGTCGAAATGGATTGATCGCTGCTTCGTTCCGCTACATCGCAGGACCGCTGTACTAATTCCACGTGATACAGATGGCGTGCAACCTCGTATTCCCCTCCCCCTAAACGCACCTGCACGCACGCACTTTTTGTCCGTCGCTTTCTCCTGCCCGGTCTCCGTGATGAACACAGCCCGATGATGACATATAGGCACCTTTTCACTGCTTTCCAAATCCTGTCGATGTCCCTGTGCCGCACACCACCGCCACGGGAGACGAAATACTCAAGTACCGGGGCCCCGCTGACACGCACTCAGCGCAATGTTTACACTCCGGCGCTGCCCCGAGATTCTCCGGAGAGGCGTAAGACCACGCATCTCCTGAAATTTTCGGCACTCTACATGTCGCTTACAGACTGGTGTCACGTGGAGACAAAGGGAATAAAAGACACCGTTTTAGTTCTAATTGATTACTTAAAAATTGTGTCCAGCATTCAGGCAGATTTCCCGAAGAAGCGGACGTAACCTGCACGATAAATTCTGATGTCCAGGCGGCTAATCAGGAAGAGTTGCTGATTAAAAATTTCAAATATTCTCTTTGAGGCACGCATTGAAATTGCGAACCTTAAGCTTAGCAGTGGTAAAAGTCACGTCCACTCGCCAGAAATCCTGACAAGCGTTATATTTCGAGACATCCGTCATTAAGATGTACTACGAAATAGAATGATGTTCCACTAAATGTTTTCCATGGCCTAGTTAGAAGGGTTAAATGGTGACTAACTGGAGACTATGGAATCTATGAGCCTACGGCTACTACATTACACTTCTATACGCGTGTAAGACGGACTTGCAACAGAAAGTGGCTATGTCCATTTTTTGCGCTACTTTCTTGCGCTACCTTTTATTTATTTATTTATTTATTTATTATTTATTATTACCTCAAAGGCCCCAACGTGGGGTATTACATGAGGGATGGGTGGCCACTTCAGTGGAATATGGACTCAATGGCAGCCTTGAAATGATGTGGATTGGAGTGGTGCACGGCGTCGGCGGGAAGGTCATTCCAGTCCCGGGCAGTCTTCACAAAGAAAGAATGTAGGTGCGCAGTGGTCCGGGCAGGCGAAGGATACACAGATTTTTCATGACATAATCGGCAAGACTGACGGTGTGCTGGAATGATGGCTGAAGCACTAGGAGCAGAATGATAAAATTTGTGATAAAGACACAGTCTGAAGACATGACGCCTTATATCTAGATTGGAAATTAGTACGAGAAATAGATTGGAAATAGTACGAGAATAGCGTTCCAGCTAACAGTTTCCCAAAAGGCTCTCTCTAGCAGTTCGAGACAGTCTTTCGGCAGCCACATCACGCCTTCGCCGTCCACTCAGCGAATGAAGTGTAGCGTCTAGGGCCTCTATTATTAGCAGTGCTTCCCTGATGAAAAGTGGGAAGGGAGGGCAAGAACAAAAGACGAGAACGACGGTTCGAACATTCATATTTGTTAAAGGAGTTTCTTCCTTTCGTTCCCCCCTTTGTTCAGGCCACCCCAACTAAGGCGCGTGGGACGGCGCTTGTTTTCACATCTGCCCAAGAATTGGGACACACTGGTGTATGATGACCCCGAGGGGAGTCATTAATCGAATCTTGTGTCAATATTTGTGGAACAGCGCCAGATTGTATGAGTGCCTGCGTCCATCCGCGTCTCATTATATCTATCTCCTGTAATGCGGGAGGTTTTTTCTTTCTTTCAGCGTTTCTCAAAACTGGCCTCTATAATTTCAACAGGCGTATAGACCGGTATCGAGAAAAAAAAAACAGGGACACCAAGCAGAAATTTTTGTATAAAAACGCAATTATGGCAATTAATGGTGCTGACTCACATTATAGAACAGTCTAAATGAACCTATCGAAAATGCAGCTACTTTCCCAAGAAATGCGTATTATCAGACACAAAAAAGAAAGTATAACTCTTGCAATGCCCCCCCCCGCTGTGGTTCAATCTGGCATCTACGGTCGATGCCGCCCCATTTATACGTAACTGCCCACCAGGTTCATCCTTGCTGCTTATCTGCATCTAGTGTGGGCTACTGGTACTAAAGAATCATTGCACAATTTAGCAATATTGCAAAAAAAAAAAAGATACATTTCTTTGTATTACGAGTCTACAGTAAAATGCACATACGTCCGACTTATTTATCAAATTTATTGTTTTAAACATTACAACCTTATGCTAGTGTCACATTTTAACAACCTTTAGGTCCGAATTAATTCACAATAGCCCCCCCCCCCCCTACCCACCATAGCAAATTCTACTCTTAATCCCTCCTCACGCTAAACAAAACACACCGACCATTGGCACATCACAAACATGAACCAATTATATAGATTGAAAATACAACATTATTGTTTCCCTAGCGTGTTAAATAAGTAAAAAAATTTCTTGAAAGTTTACGGGCATTATCGAAGAATTATATTGTCAATATGGTATGGTGAATAAGGGAATAAAAACAGAGCGAAAGACAGGACCAAAGTAGAGACGACGCACACAGCGCTAACATCCACTTTTTATTGCATTTTCTTTTGCAATGTATACGAACCCGTATGCGCACAAAGGTACAAAAATATATATTCGACATGCCACTGTTATCTGCAGTTTACATTTGATAAGTAGCGAATTTCGCTGCAATGTAAGGGTACACAGAGGGCACGCTTACACATGAATCACCACGTTCGTGTATTAGGGAAGCTTCACATACGGATGCACCTACCGCCTGGGTTACCACGACGTGAGCAGACCATGCTGTACCGTCTGTGGCTAGGCGTTGCATTTACGAACTCGTATACTTTCCTTATTGGAATGGCCAACAGCCCCCCGTGCGCCACATGCAACATCGATGAGATGCTCGCACATATTATCTGTGTCTGCCCGCGATATGGTGCCCAGAGACAAGTGCTGTGGCAGAGTACTGAACCAGTTGGACAATCGTCCACTATCAGAACTGAAAGCTTTAGGTCAGCACTCCCACAGAACATCCACGCTGAAGGCCTTACTCGTGTTATTAAGGTTCCTGCGGTCGGCAGGGTTTCACGATAGACTGTGAGAACGCCGCCCCCTACCGCTCTGTAGTGTACGCGGTTTGTTCGTGCTCGTCTCTATTTCTCTCCATCTCCCCAGGCCTCCCGCTCTCTTTCTCTTTTTAGCCCCCTTCACTCTTCCCCCCGTGCAGGGTAGCCAACCAGAACTGCCTCTGGTTAACCTCCCTGCCTTTCTATGCATCTTTCTCTCTCTCTCTCTCTCTCTCTCTCTCTTCACGTATTTCACAACCACGTTGTTCTCGGTAGCATCCCAGGAGCGGACATTTCTTAAGATATGGCGTGCAGTCACAGTTTCTGCAGTGATCTGCCAGGAGACTTGCGACTGAGCCCATGAGCGAGTATGCGCGTTCACGGAAACGATGATTAATACATCGCCCAGTTTGCTCTATGTAGCAGTGCCCACATGAAAACGGTATCTTATATTCGAATTTACATGCGCAGTTTATGAGTAATTGTGCATTTTTATTATCACATTCCAGCATTTTGCAATTATCTTTGTTCGATTTACTGCAAAGAGCGGAAAGTTTAATGCGTGCAGTGAATACAACTTTTATTCCAATTTTCATGCAATATTCTTTAACCTATAGGAAACGTCATGCATTTATGGAATCGAAGCAACACTGTGATATAAATTGTTTGGATGTTCTCATTCACACTACCTATTTGCCGTCTCATAAAGTCTAACAGCCGTTCCGCTATGGAGGTTAACAACGGTGTCGGGTAGCCAGCGTTCTGTAGTCGCTGCACTTGGTGTAGAAAGCTACTTGTCATTTGATGATGACATGGCCAGTTTTGATGAGTGACATGGCCTTTGAGACAGGATTGAGCGATGCTTCCCTTAAAGAGTTTTGAAAGAGCGTACGATTAAGATAAGATGCTTTTGCAGGAGCGAGATTCATAACGCCAGCACACGTGGTCCAACCGAAATTTCAATTGCACGTCCAAGAACCGCAACATATTGTCAGATATTAGCTCAGATGTCAGTACTAAACGCATCATCTCAAAACGAAATACATGAAAGATATCATCTACAGATAACTGTTTCTCAGTTTGGCTATTTCGGTGAAAAACTAGGAAGTAATCAACAAAGCGGAACACTTTAACTGCCCTTGTCTTTTGGAGGCTAGCCATAAGGCACGTACCTGTCATATCACGCTAATAAATCATCGCTGAGTACCGGTGCTAGACATGATTTAATGCAAATGCCTTCGTGTTGAATGTAAAAAGTACCCTTATAGCTGACGAAAGTTGGGGTGAAGGTAAAAACTAAGCAATTCAAGAAACCTGTCTACATGAATGCCGCACGTGTTTTGAAAATTTGTCCCCCTAAACCGTTCCATGCACTTGCTAACTTCATCGCTTACGAGCTCATGCGGCAAAGAATAATATAGGTCCTTAACGTCTACTGAGAAGGCGCTTACTCGCTCTGAGCACTAAGGCCGGAGGTACTCCGTAACGGCTGCTGGGCTTCCTTAGCAACTTCAGCAGCTTTCTACGCCAAGAGCTGCGGCTACAGAATGCTGGCTATCCGACACTGTTGTTAACTTCCATAGCGGAACCGTTGTTAGCCATTATGAGACGGTAAAAAGATAGTGAAGAACGATCCAAACAACGTATATTCTAGTATGGCGGCGATTCCATACGTACATGACGTTTTCCGTAGGTTAAAAGAGATTGCAGAAAAAGTCAGAATACAAAATGTATTGGAAATTGTATTAAGTTCCGGGGTTTTACGTGCCAAAGCCACGACTTGATTATAAGGCATGCCGTAGTGGGGGACTCCGGATTAATTATTGACCACCTGGGTTTCATTAATATGCAGTTGCATTCCCTGGACGCCCTAAACTTTCCGCTCTTTGTGAAAGAGTGAACGAAGACTATTAAAAAAAAGCGCGAACGTGACAAGAAACATGCACGATTATTGTTACGGCTTTCCATTTCAGATACTGTTTTCAAGCGGGCGCTGCTACATAGGGCAGACAGGCCGATGTATTACTGATCCTTTACTAGAAAGAGAGAGAGAGAGAGATGTAGAAGAAAGGCAGAGAGGTTAACCAGATATTAGTCTTCGGTTTGCTACCCTACACTGGGATTGGGAGATAGAGGTTAGAAAGAGGAGAGAGAGGAAAGGGTTCAAATAATGCACACGCAGAGAACGCGCATACTCGCTAAGGGGCTCATTCGCAAGTCACCTGGCAGATAACTGCAGAAACTGTGGGTGCACGCCATATCTTTAAAAAAATGTACGCTCCTGGGACGCCACCCAGAACAACGTGCTTGTGAAATACGCGAAGCTTTCCTAATACGCGAACATCGCGATTCATGTGCAAGCGCGCCCTCTGTATCCTTACACTGAACTGAAATGCACTACTTGTCAAACGTATGATAAACTGCAGACAAGCGAAGCATGTCAGATATATATTTTTTGTACCTTTCTGCGCATAGGGATTTCCTATACATTGCAAGTTAAAATGCAATAAAGAGTGTTTGTCAGTCAGCGCTGTCAGTCAGTACGTCGTCTATATTTTGGTCCTGTCCTTCGCGCTGTTTTTATTCCCGTGGTCATGAATCAGCCAGCTCAATTTGGCACGCTCCGGTATCTTGGATGCTTTTTCCCGTACCTTGTCACGTAATCATTGTGCGAATTATATAGTTTAATAAGGCTATTACTTTGAATTGTTCTGTATCACCTGTTTTCGTTGCTGCCTTTGTAACTAGGGCGTGGCGGGATTAGTCAAGCTCCTGAAATGAAGCTTTTTCCTGCTATCCTCGACATTTATTTACATTCTGTTCTTTACTGATGTACGGATTTGGAGAAATAAACCAAATCTCGAAATCTCAAAGTTAGTGCGCAAAGAAAAAAAAAATCAAGAGGTATTGTGCAGCCTGCCCATGGACTGCGAAGGACACCGGTGTTTTCTTTACGCTTAATCGCTTCATAATGTTCGTTGCTCTGGTCTTCAAACATATGCACCGGTTGTTTCAGGGAGGATTTTAAGTGACACACACCAACAGAGAACACAATACAAGAGACAAGATCAAGGCATTATACGCGGTGCGGGCGTCAGGATCTCTAAGATAATCACTGAATAAAGGTAGAATTAGCTAATACGCACTAATTAACGTTTTCATTACAACATAAGCGGTCACGTAATTGCGAAACTGACATAAGCTAGGACGCAAAACACGCACCATTCGCTGGGAAAACGGTTGCAGGCACCAGATCCGATAAATATGTCCTCTATATATGATGGGTGTTTCATGTAACTTGAAACATGGTTTTTCTTTCTTTTTTTAAATAAAGAGTGGCACATTTTTAGGCAATTGAGATTAGTGGCGCACTGCTCGTAGTCGTCATGAGTTACTCTGATTATTTTTACCCCTTTCCCCAGCACAGGGTAGCCAGCCGGTTCTTACACTGGCTAACCTCCCTGTCCTTCCTCCCCTTTGTCTCCGCCCCCTGAATATTTTTTAAAACACGATCACATAGCTAACTATAGTCGGGTACAACTTTAGGAAGCAGCGGCATATGTCCCTCAAAGGCAGATGCACACGAGCCTCCTCCAATGCGCAATGCACTTTAGACTGACGTCATGAGCCGGAAACCGGTCACCCCGCCAACGACATGGCAGCCCGCGCTTCGAACTTGGCCGAGTCGCATCAGCGGGACTATTTCTTTAGTCGCCGAGGCAATCGGCTGCCGTGCTTCGGTCATCTGGGCGGGGCCTCTCCTGCCTTCTTAAGTTGTACCCGACTTTATTTAAGCTCAGTTACGCAAAGTCGCAAATATTCGTTTTAGATCACTACTTCCTATGGGAAATGTTGTACAGCATACTCAGGAGCACACAATAATTTGTCTCTAATCCGTTGTCTTTTACGTTTACGTTTTTACGTTTTCCTGTTCCAGGCTACGTAGAAAAGCCTGCAAAATGTGGAATAAATGAAATCATGTCATCTGAGAATATATATATATATATATATATATATATATATATATATATATATATATATATATATATATATATATATATAGAACGAAGTGTGAGTGAGCAAGAAGGTGAGGCAAACAGATTAAATAGGCTTGTGCACTTTGGAGTTAAATATCGCGTAATTCGGTGGATCCTTTCGGCTCTTCCATATTTTTGTTCGTCTGTTTTTTGTTCGGCGTCGCGTCTTCTTCACGACCTTGAGGGGTTGCTCAGGAATCGCCACGATAACGTGCTCGTTCTCCCCCCCCCCATTCCCCCACATTCTCTGCGGTAGAAGCGCGCGCAACCAGCCACTCGAGACACAGACTGCCCGTTCCCGAAGCACGTTTGTCCCTCGCACTCGCAACGAGAACTGTGCCTATTCGGGAGATCATTAATCGTCCGCGTCGTCTAGAGCTCCTAGGCGCGAACATTAGGAAGGAAGCTTACAGAGCGAATATTTTTCAGAATTACGGGGCCCATCGCAAATATTGAAAGATGGACGTATGTAGTGTTAGTGCTGCACTTCGTTACCCAACTTCGCCTGACCGATCGTACTTCCAAAAACGCAAAAAAAAAAAACGATATTTGAGCGAGAGAAACGTGGAATGTAAAGCCGCGCACGGGGTGCGGCTCTCACAGGGGAGCAATTAGGCCAGGGTACTCTCAAAGAAGAATAACTTTGGTTTAATGCGCTCGTACGACGTAGACTCTTCTGCGTGCAAAGTTATGGCGGTATATGAGTTTCCGATTGATAAGAAGCTATCGCAGTTTCTTTTCTTTTTGTGGCCTTCTTTCAATTACATAAACTTGAAGATGTCGGCATTTTGTACTGACCGGAGACGGCGGGCAGTGGGATAGTGATATCTACATAGGTGGGTATAAGCAGCTGGCGTGCGCAGAAGATGCAGAGGCAGCTAGGAACTCGAGGCGAGAGGGGAGTGAGACGAAAGCGAAGGACACCCCGTGGAATGCACCGAAGCTAGAATGTGCAGAAAATGTTGCGGAACAGCTGGGAAGAGAACATTGGGGGCGTGGCACTGGATGACGAGAAGCGGTGGTAAGCACATTTACGTGGCGTTCGAGGCTATCACTCCCCGTATACCCTCGCACCATCGCGCAGTTCTGAACTCGATGGAACGGGCAGAAGAGACGATGGACACGTGAGCGTCGAGACAAAGTGGGGAGTAGGGGGCAGGAATAACGGGGCGGGTGCTCAGCAGGGGCTGGAACTCTGCACGTAAACACACGCACGCACGCATGCACGCATAGGCATGGCCAGGTAGAGAAATATCATGGTGCTACAGAGCAACCAGAGCTAGTATTGGTTGCCAGGATCTCCAGAGTAAACATGAAGCCGAAAGAATAAAACGCCCTTTTAAGGAGCGTTTCAAAGGGCCTGCGCTTCAGAGACGCAATAACGAAAAGAAGCCTTTTCTTTTTAAGCTTTCGTGCTAGATACATTACATTTGAATATCATTCCAACTGACTGACGTTAGCGGACGCCTAAAACGCCCACCTGATAAGAACAGTTGTTCAACGGTAGCAGCAAGAACGCAAATATTAGTGATTTCCTGTCAAGCTTCTACCATTTTAAAAGTGGCCATCTAGCATATACAGAAAGTGCCCATGAAGTACCTTGAAAGAGCGCTCAGCGGGGAACGTGTCTTCTGAGGCGCTCCTTCCTACGCCATTCTTGTTTTGCGCATGGCTGTTTCGCCATAAAAAATTACGTTTTGTATTAACAGAATCCATGCTTCCTAGTCAGCCTTCTGGTGAGAAGCCTACCAACCTATGGAAGTTTCCGCCAGCTTTCACGGATTCGGAACGATGCCAATGCCTTTCCCTAACGAGAAATGCCCTCACGCAGTCGCAAAGTATACGTCCGCCTCGCCTAGGAACTTCTCTGCAGGATTGCCACGTATAAAGTTCAAGGGCGATAAAATCGTCGTCTCGCGCCGTATGCTGTATGTGCGAGTGAAAGCGTACGAGGGTGAGCCGGCGAACGCGGCTCAATCTCGCGTGTGCGAGCGAGGTAGGCGGGCCGGAAGCCCTCTCCTGTCGCGCGCAAGGCACGGGGGTGAGGCGAGGGATGCTCTTCTCCGGCGGCTGCTGCTTGAAAGCGATGTGCGAGGTGGCCAAAGTGTGTGCCCGCGCGGGCCTCATCTTCAATGTGATCTGCGATGTTTGTAGAGTGCACGTAGTGCCGGTAGCTTCGTATGTGCTGTGCTTTCGATGTTTCGCTCCCGTTAAAGCGATAGATGCACGAAGTTCAATTCGCTGCCGGGATTCCTCGCTCCAGCATTTTGTCAGCGAGTTTCCGCGGTCATCGAGCGAGATGCGTTCATGTTTACCTGTGCGCGCGTGCCACCGTATTTGTTAATTTAGTTGAAACACGTTGCGGGCTAGTTGGTTTGAATCCATGATAGAATGCGTAAGCGCGACTGAACGAGGACGTAGAAAGAAGCAGACACACAGAGACACATAACAGACACACGCTGTCTCTCTCTGTCTGTTGCTTTCTACGTTCTCGTTCAGTAGCGCTTACACATTATATCATCGTTAATTTAGTAAGTGAATGTTTACAAGTTTATACGGCCGGTAAAACTACTATCCTTACTTCGTATATTTATCTACTAATCTGCTATCGCAATCGATGCTTCGCCTTCCGGGAGAAGCTGTGACATTTTTCTTTGTTTTTTTTATGACAGTTTAAAAGGCCCGCGCGGGGGACAGACCTTTTGTGCAGCGCAAGACATTCTCAGTCACGGAAGAGCTGTTGTCTGTGCGGCCAAACTGGCAAATGCAGCTCAGTATCACAGGTTTTTTCAATACGTGTTAGATGTACAAAAGGGCGGACTCGACGATGATAATGGTATAGTATTGTGTGGTCTATATGGTTTAGAAACACGTAGAAAATATATATAGAGTAAAGGTGCTTTTTCAAGTAATTCAAGGTAAATAAAAATTGGATCGGTACATATACCGCAAGCTCCAGGCAAAATAAATCCGCAAATTAACCCCGACTAGGTCATATTGGGCTACAGAGATGCCAGGGCCACATTCCGCTGCTCCTGATTTCAGGATACGATTGAAATGTGGAATGAACTTGCAAACGCAGTTGCTGTACTGAAAGGCGTCGGTGAATTTGAACGTGCTGTGGAAGTGTATACTTAGGTAAATATGGTAATGTGCCGATAGATTTGCATAATTTCGCTTTGTCTTCCCTGCTATGACGCTTAGTCAAAGGCAAGCAAAGCCAAGACAGGGAGGTGAACCAGAGAATATTTCAGGTTGCCTACCCTGTACCGTGTAGCCGGCCCAGTAAACCAAAGGGGTGCGAGAGATGAGAGAAAAGGAAGAAACGAAAAATAAAGCACTACAGGTATATAACTGTCTCCGTGGGCACTGTCACAAAGTCTGCGAAGGCGCCGCATTGTCATACTCGGTGTCAACGTCCCACTAACACATTCAATGTCACAGAGTGCACAGTCGCAACTTGTGACACAGACTAAGTATGCAACTAAAATAAATTACGGCGCAGGTGAAGCAAGGCATAAACGCTTCCCCACCTCTCAGAAAAAAAGTCGAGCTCGGATAACACGTAACAAGGGCGAATCAAGTAATTGACACAGCTAACCTAAAATAGTAATGAAATGACCCCGCAATGGCGGTTCGTCTCTTCTCTCTGCTGGTCACGGCAATCCATGCCAGTGACCTGGCCATAAACTAGTAGAAATGCACCATGACCATCGCTCCATGCGTCAATAACCGCGGAAATAGAAAAGCGAAATAGGCTAAAGGTACACCCAGTAAGCGTCCTCTAGGAAGAAGCTATCGCAACGTCTTTGTCGCTATTCGTTTAGCCCGCAAGGTTTGGCTGCCAGAGATTTACTACAGTGTTAGCCCCATCGGCAGCATAAAAATTCATGGAGGACCTGTCGTGACCCCCGAAAAGCCGTTTCGTTTCACCTAGCTAATATTTTGTCTTTTTTTTTTCTCATAATTGTGTCCGAAAAGGAAGTCAACGAAAGGGAAAAAACTATATAGTATATACAACGCGCAAATTTCGATGGCATTTCCATTCTGCTGAGCCCAGGGAACTCCACTTCGTGTCCACATAGAATGCGCCCAGAACGAGCAGCAGCAAAAACGAAAGAAACGAAAGCTCGCAACGCCGGAGAGCACGCTTGTTCCGCTTCGCGCGTCAGCGACCTGGCTAATACATCCCGCAGGGCTTTCGTATTCGCCGCATCGTACAACGATGCAATCGATAAAGGCTGCTGGATGTACCCAACTCTCGCTGCTTTGGATACGGTCTCGTCAGTTACCCCTTGAGGCGTGACATTAAACAATTATAAGCGTGAACGCAGAGAAGAGTCTCGCATACAGGTGACAAGACGCCATTTCGTGCTGGCGCTTTTTCTTACTTCTTTCTTTCGTTTTCTTTTCTTTTTTTTTCATCTGAGGAGCGACCATGCTAGAAAAGTCCTTACTGTTATGTTATTGCTAAACGAGGTACCGACGAGAAGTTAAGGTAGAAAATATACAAGACTTTCAGACTTTTTTTCTTGTGAGTGGTGGCTGAAAAACCGAAACTTGAAAATACCGGTGTGCTTGTGCAATGACTCTGCGACGTGTACCTACCGCATTCTATGATAGTACCAAGTAGATGGCGGCTACGAGTGCAAACGCACCGAGTAACGTAAAGCTTTTTCGTTTTCTTGTTTCCATTACTCTGTTCTCCCCAGTCATAACCAGATCAAATTCAATATGTACACTTTAGAAATACAGCCAATACTTCAGCGGTGAATACTAAACGTAACAATAAAGCATTTGCAATTTTGCGTTTCAGAAGGGTCACCGTTTGTTGTCGCTCCCTCAGAGTCGCTGTGACATACGTCTCAACCACTATTGAATGCCAAATTTTCAACAGAACCTCCTCATAAGCAGGCACCAAGCTTTTCTTCATCGTGTTTGCCAGTGAACAGGTGTATGTTAAGGTCACTTTGATATAGATATTTACCACAATATAAAACCCTAACTATTGACGGTTTTCGCATTTCCCTTCTTGAACAGTGCGTCCTTGAACAGGCCCTCCTATTTTTATTGTTTATAAGCCCCGCTATTGACGGTCGTCTGTATTATGTAGTCGGCCGTGCAGGTCAGTCGTGCCTCGCACAAGACGGCCATGCCTGACCACCTCCTGCGCAACATCGTTCCGAGGCTCAAACAAAACAAACAAAAACAAGGAAGGCGCGAAACTGGGCGGCATTACTTGAATCAACCTGTATAGGGCGTTTCTGCTAATTAGCCTAGCCGTTAAGAAAAAAAAAAGAAAAAGAAATGGAAGAAACATGGGACAAAATACGATTTTAAGACCTACCATGTTAGGTTGTGAGACCTCTGACGACCGAAAATCGTATCTTGCCTCGTGTTTTTGTTTACCTTCTTTTTTCGTTAAGCCACTTGGCTGAGGTTAGCTGAGACACACGGTATAGCTTCTGCTAGGAAAAAAAAAAAAAAAGAACGCAGTAGTGATCGCACGTGGTGACGACAGTTGATGTTTCTTGTGCCGTACATTTCCTCGTGTCTAACCAAGGACCAAACAAAATAAAGGGATCTTTTACCAGAAAAAAAAAAAAAAGGAAGGCGGGCAACGGAAGAAAGAGCTGCCAAGTATCAAGGACGCGGCGCAGTGCATCGCGAGATAACGACATACTCGTCCGAGTGCGCCTTAACACGCGAGAGTGTGTGGAAACCAGCAGTGAGTACACACACACGTGAAAGAGCAGCTGCTCGCCAGGTCTCGCACCTGGAGGATGGCGGGGAGGCCGGGCACGCGGCGCCTGAACAAGCAAAACGGGAATGCGCAGCTCCCCGAGGCGATGCGACAGACCGACGCTCCTGGCGCTACGCCACGCGCCGCTGCCGCCCACAGTGCCACACAAAGCGACGGGACAGCCGCCGCGCACGTTGCTCTTATGGCCCCAGCCGTGACTCCAGCGTGTACGACCCGACGGATGCTTGTCTGGCGCGCACTCCACAACGCAGGCTGGGAACTCGCGCGCTGCGTTACGCACTGTTGTGCCCCGCCAAAGCTCGGGCGGCCGCAACGCTGCTTCTGAGTGCACGAGCGCGCACGCATCAGACGGCGACATCGCCCGACCGTGCACGCTCCGTTTCACACTTGGCGGACCGCGCAGCGGAACGCACTTTTTCGCCTTGCCTGCGTGTTGGCACGTTCCACTGTGGTATAAGCCTGAGCGCCCTGCTCGGGTATCTTTTTTTTTCTTCATATATTTAAGTTATCCGTAGTTACGTTAGTTATTTGCAGGCTGTTGCCTCGGCTTCAACAGGGGTAATGAAAAAAAAATTGCTCTCCGTGAGGTTCTTGGTTGTATCTCACCATCGTGTCTCGGCTCATGGAATGCGTTTGAACAGCGTGCACGGCATTGCTCTGGCAGCTCACTGCGCACGCGCAGTGCGATGCAATTTCTTGGGCGCCCTCACTACATGCACTGCCTATGGCGCATGTAAAAACAAAAAAGAACGAGCAAAACCGAATTCCACACGCTCAATGCTGTGACACGTACTCGCCTATAGTGGTCGTAGTACGGGCACCAAGCGGGCGGAAAGCTAATGGCATAAAACCACTGCGGACCATAGCATGCGTGAAATGTTGCGCGTTGCGGCAGCACTGGGGTTGTCGCAACAGCAAAAGGGGTGCAAGAGCATAAAATACCCTAACTTTATTTCGTCGGAGTACCATCCTTACACACCTCGCTGATTCTTGCGGGTGCGGGACGAAACTATACAAATCGCATTTTGTTTTACTCACTGCCCTTCCTTCGACGGCCAACGAGATTATCTGCGTGCTCTTCTCTGCTGCTTACATGACAGACCATTCTCGGAAGCAAAGATCCCGGGACCTAGGTCGGAGACCTATTTATGCATAAGGTATTCAAACACAAATGGGTTCCTAAAGGCAACTGAACTGTGCCAGTATACTTTTACGCAAGTGAATATTCATCCGAGGGTGTGCGCGCACTGACTCTCCTTCTTACATTTGTTTCCCCTTTTCTCCTATCCCTACCTATAGGGCAGCCAACAGGGCCTCAATCTTTGTTAACTTGCCTGCCTTTACTCCTGCTCCTTTCATTCATTCATTCATTCATTTCAGGATTTATTTTTTTATAAAGAGAAGAGTACAAATGCCTTCTTCTCGCCCTCGTTCTACTCTTCTGCGTATATGTAGAAAGCTAGCAGCTTTCGTTAGTAACGGCTGCTGTCGGGCTCGGGGGTGCATGGCTAGAAATGGTGTTAGGCGCCAAATCAGACACGGGCAAAGAATAGACATGGACAGGTGCACAGTCGCAACCGATTTTTATTTTTCCCGATGCTTGCTTCATAGACTGATACTTCATATACTGTATACTTCATATTACAGAAATGGGACAGGCTCGCATTTGCCATATCGTGGTAAGGTGTGCACGTGTGAACCTCTGCTGGTAAACGCATGCGTACGACGGGAAAGTAGAGATAGGTGACAGGGGAACAAGCAGAGGGTTTGTATATTATAAAATTTGGAGACTAGTATATCAGCGTTCCGTCGTTATCTTCTTACGCGATTGAGTTTAGTTTTCTTGCTGATAGGATGTGATTAAGGCTGGTATCATTATCGTGTAAACTCATTTGTTTATGTTCTTGTGCGCATGCCTGAGGGTGTATGAAGCGAAGCATCGGGAAAAATAAAAATCAATTGCGAGTGCGAGACCTGTTCGTGTCTACAGTCTCTTGTACGTGCCTTATTTGGCGCATAAAATCATTTCTAGCGGCTTTTTTTTAGTTTACTGCATGCGTATACTACTGACTTGTTACGTGAAAGAAAATCTACAGCCCCATCCAAGCTTTACTGAAGTTGGAACTACTGCACTATCTACGTATGACTGTGTGAGTGCAATTCAAATAAACGAACTCAGTCGCTATGAATGAGCGTGTAATTCCGTAGCTCGCAGATTCGTCGCTTCCTAAGATGCACGTGGCGCAAGCAGCACAGAGAGATTTAATGGCCTTGTTAGCGCAAGTGATCAAACTTGTGAACCCGGGGGAGCTTACCGGCGGGATTACTGTAACCTGCTGTACCATCCAACGTGGGCGAGCTACAGAGAACGCTACGATGGCGCAACCTAATGTCAAACGCTATTCCGTGCCGTGAATTGTACTTTTCATAATGGTCGCTTTCGTGAGTCGCCGCCTACCAAGCGTAACTTGTATGTCCGCGGTGCTCGTGGCACTTCGCCAAGTCGTATTCTCGTCCCTGGGAGAGCGACTACTGACGAGACGTCACGATTAGTCGGTACACCATTATTCGAAGTCAGACCACACATCGAACATCTGCTTTCGGGTTATGCTGCCCCACAGGACACAGGAGAGAAATTCACCGCAGCAGGTGGCGCCACCACCTACGAATAGTGGATGTCCTCAACGCCTCATCTCCCTCTTGACACACAGAAACGTCGTCTGCTATATTTATGGAAATTCGCCACAGATACCAACCTCAGCGAACTGACCTGACGTTAGAAACCTACAGTGCAACCGCCTCCACAACGCCGCCCAACGACCCCCATACTATATTCAGGCCATAGAGCCATCGCTTTCGCAAGCTGTACGGCTCGCAACTGAGATAGTGGCAATTCATTTCAACTTGAAATTATTCGAGCGAGCTGGAAAATTCGAAATGGGCTAAGACGAATGCGACAGTTTACATACGACTGAACTGGCGCTATAGAGCCTCTTGTAGGAAACACTTTTGGCAGCAATGATTTGGTTTGGGCGAGTTGATTCATCTTGACTGTTTTCATAAAAACGCGCTAAAGACGAAGACGACACATACGACAGGACTGGCGCTTATCGTATGTGTTCATTTCGTCTTCGTCTTTAGCGCGTTTTTATGAATACCGTCAAGATGAACCAACTCGCCCAAACCAATGTATTGTTGCAAGAATGCGACGCGACATTTGTTGGAACCTAGAAGGGAGAAAATTAAATTAAATTATGGGGTTTTACGTGCCAAGACCATGAGGCACGCCGTAGTGGGGGACTCCAGAAATTTGGACCACCTGGGGTTCTTTAACGTGCACCTAAATCTAAGTACACGGATGTTTTCGCACTTCGCCCCCATGGAGATTCGGCCGCCAGGAGATAACGCCCGAAAATCGTGGAACGAGAAGACAGGAGCATCAGGATGCATAAGGCAGGATAAAATGAAGTGCAGAGAAACGAGCTGCGCCAGGCAGAAAAAAAAAGCGAGGAAGGTGGCGTAAACATGTCCAGCTGCTGGAATCGAGCTGCGAGACTGCTGGTTTACGAGAACAAATGGTAAGTAGGGGAAGGGGTGTCTGTTGCCGGGGGACTGTAAGAGTCGTGAAGAGCGCTTGCTGCAAAACCTGCTTCCTGGATGGGTCGATAAAAAGCTTGAAATAGCCGGCACGTGGTACTAGAGCGCCGTCGCATAGCGCTGAATAAAGCCACGAGCGAAAGGAAACTGCGTCAGTAAGCATATTTACATACCGTGTAAGCGCCGAAAGTCCGAAGACTGCTTTACAGGGCTGCGCTCCGCGAAAACTCTAACCTAATTTTCCGAGTACGCTGGGTTTGCATTTGCTCTTCTTCTTTTTTTTTAACTGTAGATTTCTTTCAGGCAATGCACAATGCTGAAATTGCGCACTGACTACATGCTGCAGAATAGCATTAACGAAAAAGAGCCACTCCCCCCCCCCCCCCCCCTCCCCCACCCTCTTTCCAAATGTAGCGAGAAATACACCTTTCCTATTTTTCAAGTGGACTTCCCTGCATTTGTACTTTTTCCAAGCTAATGGCAACATTTGTCATGGTTAAAATGTGGACAAAGCGTTAACTGAGAATGTGGATAAAGTGGTAACTGAGGAAAAAGCGCCACTTATACCATATTCCATGTCATAAGACAAGCAAACTCTGCTCGTACCACCCGACTGAAAAAAGTGACTAGGCCGAAATTAGCGTAGCAAACTGCCCGGCGGGATAGCTAACTTTGATATTAAGAAAATGGTCCGTTCCTGGTGCCGCAGTCATGTGCAATTAACTTGAAGGATTAGCATTAAGTCGAGAGAGAAAATGTTTAAGCCATGGTTAGAAGAATAATTTATATAAAATGTCTGACGTGCTTCCGAGAGCTTTCTTAGTAGATAAACATATCAGTATGCATCTTTCTCATCTCTGTGAAGATAGCTTCGTCAAGCTGCCTAACAGCACTTTCTTTCTCTCGCTTCTCATATTCTGAACAGTGCACGAAATAAACTATACTATATCCAATTCCATCAAAATGGGGTATTAGCATATCCTGATTTTCGTTGTAGGCATGTCGACTACACTCTAAAAAATTCCACACTTAATCTCGCGCTATAATGTAAGTTTAACCGTGACGCGCATGTAAGTCAGTAAATGAGCATGTAAGTTTCAAGCACCACGTGACCGAAAAAAAGGTGTGACATTCCTTCATGTAAGCGTGAGGGCAAGACTGCTGGCCATGGTGGCTCTGTCTTGCGGGAGCGGGAGCAAGCCGCGTACGCGCGAGAAACGCACATCACGCGCTCAACATCCCGCGGAGCGCTCGCGCGGGAGCTCTCCATCACGCTTATAAACATCCCAATAAGAGATCTGTGATATATCACGTGGTCTTCGCGGAGCGTGGACGTGGGAGAACAACGCTCCGCGTCTTCTCACTGCCCTGCCAGGAATGTGAAACTTTTTTTGGGTAGGCTGAAGGAGGTCGTGGCGTGTTGAAGGCTGTGCTCGGCCATTTTCGGTGTGGATTTTCCGGCAGACTGCCACGAGTGACGTTCGTTCATTCCATCACAGAGCTTCCGGTCTAATTGTCAGAGTTGGTGTGTATCGCCATGTTCACTTCTGCAGGCATTCATGGCGTACAACGCGGGTGGTGCATGCATACATTGTGCACTGTGCCGAGTTTACGAGAGTTTACGAGAGAGAATCCACCGCGGTCTGACGGCTCCAGAGCAGCATTTCCATATGGATAATGGATATGTTGCGGCCCCTCGCCTGCTATTTATGGACGATTAAAATATACAGGTAAGAACAATAGTTATTGTTCGCCTTTATTAATAGCGGCTAACTGCCAATTTGTGATGATTTCCGGTATGTGGTCGTATGATGTGTGACGCAAAATTTGCCGTAATGGTACATTTATTGGAAAGCGCGAACCTTTATCGCGAGCAGTAGCGTTGATCGAAATAGAGGCAAGCGAGCGTCGTGCTTTTTTAACAAGTTTTAACATCGGGCTGTTGATTTCCTCTGAATTGTTCAGTTCATTGTGCTGAAGTACAATTCCCACGATTTCTGTTGTTTTTATTTTATATTTGCCAGCTCACCGTTCTCTCTGTGCCCGCTGCCATTTCTCCTCGGGAAAGGGTGGCGAGCTGGGAGTTGCCACTCCGCATTTTGCACCGTGCTTCTTCTCATTATTTAGAACTCCGTTAGTGGTGCATCAATGTGGTATGCCGTGTAGTTGCCGCGTATGCCGCTCATAGTATGCCGGTGCCTATAAAGTGAAAATTCATAATTTTGTGACCTATTTGTCGACTGACAGTAACCAGCATCTCCGACGCGCTGCTTGCGAAGTTGTAACCACACGGGCTACTTAATTTGCAACCTGAATTGCACTCTGTATTAGGATATATATCTTGTGTAGCTCCGCATATTTTACATTTTGGGCTTTAAAGAGAGGAATGGTGACTGTGTTCAATGAACATGAATATATTCTGCCCGTTGCAGCTCTTGATTTCCAGCTGCAAACCCATCTATGCCTGCAGTGAGAGTTGACGTGTGATAAGTTCATGTAGAATGTCATTCTTGTCGAAATTTTTATCTCCATTGGGTTGGGAATTAAGCGTAACTACGTTTTTCTAGCTCATGTTTTCTTAGGTATTAAAAGCTTTTATCGAAAGCGTTGCCCAGTTGTGTTCAAGTTTTTAAATTTTATTTTTTGAAGAGCATGATGGAATAAAATCAGTTACAGCTATGTGTCTCACCTAAATGCGTTTTGCACATTGTTCTTTTGTTTTTCAGGTCATATTTGAAAACTAATAACGGTTTGGATGTAGGATTGATGAAAATAATCAAAAATGGAAAAAGTTCCTTCTGATCTTCTCAAAAATACTGAAATTTTCGGAGCCTGAATACGTCGCTTTAGAAGTGTGCCTGCGACCCAGGCTTGCAATGCATGCGCTCATTACTGCGGTCATTTGACCATATTTCCTCTATCGCCTGCTTATAAAAACTTCCAAACCGCAATATTTTAAGAGTAGTCATTAGGAGAAATGTCAGAAGAAGTGCAATCAGTGTTAAAGCAGTGAAAAAGCAAGCGGTCTTCATTACCACATTTAGTCTAAAAGAAACGTGTTTTCACCTCTAAAGTATTATACTTTGGGTATTAGGACATCTTTTTTTTTTTTTCAGATCGCGCTAAGTGACCTTATAAGACCACGCATTGTCTGAGGGGAAACAAGGCTCCTCATCTGCGGTTGTGAGCAGGAAAGCATTGAGAACAGCGACGAGACATCCCTAGAAAAGGCAGTAGTGATGTGCCTATGCCTTTATGGTATGTAATATATAACATATCCGGCGGCATATGGCCAATTTTCGTGCAACCAACTTAAAGCCAAGAACAAGCAAAGAAATATCATCGACGCAAACAAGATTAAAGGATTTGTTCACTGTGTTGCACATTTAAGCCAAACTCATATAAAGACTTGAGCTTTGTCAGTGATCTTAAAACGCTTTAAGTCCGTAAGTTTTGTTTTTAGCATCAACGTTTCATTCTATCATATTTTCTGGGAATGAATATTATGAATAAAAGATTTACCCCAGGAAGAAATATGTGTCTAACACTTTTTTTGCTGCCTAGAATACTCGTCTTTCTCAGAGAAAGAGGCCAGTGAAAAATAATTTGATCAGGTTGTTTGTGCCAACAATGAGAGACAGAGTGCAATAGCACGATGATTTTAATGCGCGAAATTCTGTCCTGACGTCCCTATCCTACACAGGGCTTGCTATCTTCGAACGCGCGGTGCCACAGAGCTTGGTTGAAGGACATTCGTTCTTTTGTGCAAGAAGACACCGGCGGGCTTATTTACGTTTTACATTCCTTGGCGTCATTGAAATGTGCGAGGGCTTTGCAAAGCCCCTTCTTAGTGGATTAGTTACAGTGTCAGCGGCGGAAGCGTCTTGCGCCATCTCTCTGCAGCATACTCATCTTCTACTTCACCGGCATGCTGTCACGGTCACATCGTCTTGGTTCGTCACAGTCTGCGCCGTCGAAGCAGAAGTTAAAAGAAGAGGACTGCGAAGAGCTTGATGAGCACCGTGTTGGTGAGCAAAGCTCGCTTCAGAGAAGCGACCCAAGCGCCCACGCCGATATGGGCCGGTGCTTCTTCGTTGCTTTCAACGCATGCAGAGAAGGGTCGAGCGGGAACTGGGAATGCTCCTCACTCCATCACTCTTGCCCCCTCGGGAACCCTCTGTAAGCGTGGAGATTGGTCACGCCATAATAAGAGTGGGAACAGGGGTACTTATCACGCCTGCTAAGCGTGAAGAGGGGTTACTGATCACCCCTAGCAGGCGTGATCGGTAAGCGTGGAGAAATATCACGATCAGATTAAGCGTGTAAAAAAACTGTAAACGCACGCTTAGATAAGCGTGGATTTTTTTACAGCGTATCCTTGAAGTGAGGCTGTATGAAGGGAATGTGTATCGTTTGCATTTACACAACCGTGATAGGTGAGAACAGAACCTATAGGGACAGGCTACTTGGCAGACATTTATACCAGCCGTTCGCCCAGTCTTTTTACGGAGAAAATTGGATTACTGCTGGCAAATTACTTGGTTGCACGCTATATACGAGGTGTGACACAAGAAAACCAGACTGGTCCAATAACTTATTGTACTTACTGAATCAGTTCTCTGTGACATTATCACCTTCAAAGTAGTCCCCTTCAGAATCCACACACTTCTGCATTCGGCGCTGCCATTGCTGGTAACAGTTCTGGAACGAGGTTTTCGGAAGGCCCTTCAGGAGATTCTCCGTTTTTGCCTGAACCTCTTCAACTGAGGAAAAATGGGTTCCCTTTAAGCAAGATTTAACTTTAGGAAGGAAAACAAAGTCGCATGGAGCCAAATCAGGTGAATAAGGAGGATGTCCCATCACAGTAATGTTTTTGTTGGTCAGAAACTGTTTGACAGATAGGGCCGTGTGAGCGGGTGCATTGTCCTGGTGCAACAGCCATCCATCACTCCACAACTGTGACCTCTTTTTCCTAATTTTTTCACGAAGTCTTTTTAGTACATCAATATAGTAGTGTTTATTAACAGTTTGACCACTGGGAACCCACTCAATCATTACAATTCCATTAATGTTGAAGAAGACAATTCACATTGCCTTGAAGTTTGATTTTGACATGCATGCTTTTTTGGGTCTTGGGGATCCTGGAGACTTCCACTGCATTGACTGGCACTTACCTTCTGGGTCATAGGTAAAAATACATGTCTCATCACATGTTACAACAGATTCCAACAAATTTGGCTCGTTAGCAATGCATTCTAACATGTCCACACACGTCTTTACGGCACAATTTTTGGTCAACAGACAAAACTTTTGGAACAATCTTCGCACAATTCTTCCTCATGTGTAATTCGTCCGTTAATATGCGTCGAATAGCTTCCATATCCAAGTGAACCAACTCCGCCACTGCACGAACAGTTAATCTTTGGTCACCACTGATCACATCACGAACTTTGGCAATGTTTTGGTCTGTAATCGCTGACCTTGGGCGCCCAGCACGTTGATCATCTTCCCCACTGTCCCTTCCCCCTGAAAACCGCTTGTGCCATTCAAACACACGTGCACGAGACAAAGTTACATCTCCATAAGCCTCGGTTATTATTTGAAATGTTTTCGTGGCTGATTTCTTAAGTTCTACAAGAACCTTGATGTTGATTCGCTGTTCGCATTTTACATCAGACATTTTTCCGGCAGAATGCAGTTGCACATGTGCACTCAATGACGCAGCACTCCCAACTGGCGTGATCGGTTCCGTCGAAACTGGGCGCATGAATAGAGGATGTGTGTGGGATTACGTCAGCAAAACAGTTGTTGCCAACTCCACTCTTATTTCAAGCTACACACTTAGTCTCGTTTCTTTTGTGTCACACCTCGTATGCAGCTGCGTCCGTATGTAGCAGGCCCGTTATTTTCTTTTTCTGTAGCTGTAGAACGCAGGAACAGGAAGTAACCTAGTCCGGTGGAGTTCCTACTATTTTCAGGAATATTAAACTAAATAGAGCATGCTTGCACTAGGGAGGTCTGCTTTATTCCGACAAATGATGTTTCACAAGATAGGGCTTGCGTCTATAAAGCACTACAAAAATGTTCACGCCGGTCTACGCATTGTATTTGCCTTTTGTGCGCACCACTTCAGGGAATCTGAACCCGCCCTTCGTTTATGAAGAACAAAACTGAAAGACTTCTCGAAACATTCCTTCTATTTCGCCTCATAAGAAGCTCCGTGACCTTGCTCCATCTTCGCCGAGCGAACAGCGCTCGAAGTATACGACGCGTTCAAGTGTAAGAGCCTGGTCCCCACACGCACTATCTTTTCTTTTCCCGCAATGCAAATACATGCGTGAGACGGGAGCGCGAGAGGCAAGTTCTGGCGATGTACACTAAGCTGTCTATTTTCCCTTTATTTGCCGCGCTGACAACGCAATCGCTCGCTGTCCCAGCTGACAAATCACGCACGCTATAGACTTGAGCGGCGCAGCCTGCTGACGCGGCTGTCCGTCCCCTCCTTTTACCTCGCGCAACAGGAAGCGTGCCGAGTCTGCGTTTTTTTCCTGCGGCCCCCACGGTGTAGACACCCTCGTCCCGACGTCCCTCTGCCTCTCGATCTTGGGGAGCGCTGCGCGTCAAAACTGTTGTCCTTTGCCCCCTTGAGCAGGTGCCCTCAGCGCTGTTTAACTGTTTCGTTCCGCGCCGTTCTGGTGCCGTTACTTTCTGTGCTGGTGTCGCGGTGTAAACGTTACACATTTACTACACCAGTCATGACAGCGCTTTTACGACCACGTCATTAAACGTTGACGTTTCTAGTACGTGCAAGCGAGATTTACACGGAAGTTAAGGTAAGCGGGCCTAAAGAAGGTACGCCAGTTTGCCCGTCATTAAAAATAAGACCCACGCGCGCAGGGGGATACGCGATGATTCGTGTTATGAGGAGCGCCTCGCTGCTATGTTGCTATGCATTTGCCGACGCTGTCACTGCGAAAGGGCGCAATCGAGCGAAAAATGTGTCGCGTCTCTCGGGCCATGTGTGTGTGTGATGGGCCTTAGCCTCGTTCACTCCAGGGAACGAAGCGTTGGGAGGGGTTGGAGGGCGAAACCTATTAGCAAGCACGTCGTCCAGCAAGGCAATATGCCCTGTGGGGAAGCCTTGATAGATCTTTTTTTTTTTTCTTGACTGGAAAACATCAAAACCCGAATTGCAATTGGACTCCGCGCTTTGGACTCCATCTCGCACGTCACCGCAATATGACTCAACGTCCCGCGGTTTCATTGTATCGCGAGTGTGTATTAAAAATTAAAAATGAAATTAACTTCAGAAGTTTTTACGTGCAGCAGCCACAATCTGATTATGGGAAACGTCGTAGTGGGGTGACGCTGGAATAATTTTGGCCACGCGGGGCTCTCTAACGTGCACCAAATGCACGGTATGTACGAGCGTCTTTGCATTCTGCTCCCATCGAAATGCTGTCGCAGAGCTCGGGATTCGATCTTGCGACTAGGCTACCGCGGCCAGTCGCCAGTGTGATTTCGGTACATTTTCTAGGCAACTATAGAAAGAATCAATCTGAAATATTGGCGACAGTTCCTCCATGGTAGGCGACTGTTCAGCGGCCGAATTCCCGAAACTTTCCTTCGACGCAATAACCGTCGCCCGACAGGAGAGGAGTTGATGGGTTTCCTGTTTAACTGTTTTCTTTTTATTGTCATAGCAGCTTATATAAACGAGAAGAAAGTGGTCTTAATTTGCCTGGACATGCACCGCCCGCCAGCTGCTTAGTGAATTCATCAAATAGGCACTTCACTTCTGTTTTTCATCCTTGTCCGTTTACACAAATGCTACCCCAACTGCCCCCTATAAAATGAAACAGGAAACTTTGAAAGAAAGAGTTTCAGATAAGATAATGCCTTTGAAATCTCTTCTGCACTTTTATAATCCTAATGCTGCTATTCTTCCATACAATTCTAAATCCACCGAGACATGCTATAATGCCTGATGCTGAAAAAACGAGACATGAAACATCAGTATTTTTAGATGGAGAGGCAGCACGACATTTACGTACTATAGTGACGCGTCGAACAAGAAACGCGAAGAAGGAAGCAAGTCCAAATTAAAATAAGAAACGCACGCACCGACAACAAAACGAAATAGAACACGAACAACGCTATCTGCGCGAAGTAGCGTGAAAAATGCGCATTTGCATCCACTCTGACGAATGCCCCCCCCTGCACTCCCCCCCGTCTGAAACCAGGATTTTTATAATCCAATCACACTGGCTTGATGTGTCAACAAAAGCACCTCTTTCTCTTTATCTCTCTCTCTCTCTGTGATACTCCTAATTCTACGCTGGAACGATGGCATAATTCTGTGCGCGCATTTTTGCGCCGCATACCACCGACTCCGAAAGGGGATTTCACGAACAAATCGCCGCCGAAAAGCCTCTCAGGTGTTTTGCTTTTCTCTAGCTGCTGCTCGCGCTTTGACGAGTGAATTCCGGCGGGGCTGCTAAGCGTTTGCGCAGGCCCCTGCAACTGAGGTCCCGAGTTCGTTGTCGTGTTCGTGACATTAAGCAATCATTGTTCACACAAAGTGCCCAGGCGAGCTTTCCAGCCTCTCTTACCCCCCTCCATCAGTACAGCGTGGCATCTTACCATCTACGTTACTCGGTAGAAAAGATATTAATAACAATAAATAAACAAATAATAAAATAAGAATAAGCACAAGCGGCTGTATTCTAAAAAATAACAATTGGCTATGGCCACTGGCTTAGCACATGCAATGCATTGTCAAAGAAAAAAAAAAAAAACTGAGCCTGGATGTTTTGGCAAACGTATGCAGCTCGGCACTGCATGATGAGGTTTAATGGCGGGCATTCAAAGAACATGTTTTAAAAGCAGACGAATATTACATTTTCCGGGACGTCTGATCAACACGATGTGCTTCTTTGTCTGGGCAGCGCATAGCCAGTGATCTTATTAAAACAAATGCTACAGAAATTGTGCGAATTCTCTACTAATGCCTACGCATTCTTTGGCTCGGCTGCTACTTCGCTTTTGCTTACTAATTTAGCTACCTCATGCATGTCTACTCATCGCTACCAATCGTCTACTATTACACTATTATAACGATTAGATATGTTAACTTGATGAATTAGGCATTTATTTTGCAGATATGTCGCATAAACTGAGCCGAAACGCCGTCACAACCGGTTTCTTTTGGCTACACCACAGCCTTTTCTTTCTTTCTTTTCTTTCCTTTTTTTTGTTACTACGGTGATGCGGCGATGGCAAGGTCACCAGTTTTTCTTCTGACGCTGCAAATGAACTACTATTACACTATTACAATGATTACATATGTTAACGTCTTTATTTTCCTTTTTTGTTACGACTTCGACGCGGTGACCGGTGACATAAGTAGTCTTTCTTTTTTTGTTATTCTAACACTGCCAAAAATGTACTATTACACTATTATAAAGATTTCATGTGTTAACTTGACCGTTTCTGTTTATTTTGCAGATATGAGGAGTCACTGGACGAGCAAGTTTTTCTGGGGTACTCGCCGAAGAATGCTTATGTATTAAATACATATGGCCCATATCCGCATGTCATATCCCACGGGGTCTGCACAAAACCCATATCTATCGGATCGCTAATATGAGGCACACATGTGTTTTTTTTTTCTTTTTTCGAAACAGGGAGGGCACTGAGAAGCACCATGATGTTTTTAACGCGGCGCGAGACTTTATAGCAACTACGGAGATAGGTGTGACAAACGGCAACTATATCTGAAAAAAAAGAAAGGAATGTCGATATCATGTTTATCCGCTCATTCCCAAGGCGAAAAAAAATTCACGGTTCGAATTAAAATTTCAGATATATGCGTAGTCATGCACATCTTCAGCGGCCGTCGATAAATCGATAAGCTCGAGGCACCCGTGCTACGAGTCCCGACGTCGCGCTCGCTAGTAAAGATGTCACGGATTGCACGTGGTCAAGCTAAGAAAATAAGTTTAGGCCAAAGATGTGCTCCACAAATAAGGAATTGGCGGCAA
This sequence comes from Dermacentor andersoni, assembly GCF_023375885.2. Classification (NCBI taxonomy): domain Eukaryota; kingdom Metazoa; phylum Arthropoda; class Arachnida; order Ixodida; family Ixodidae; genus Dermacentor; species Dermacentor andersoni. The sequence continues at coordinate 273,578,121 of NC_092814.1, forward strand.
CAAAAAACCACTGGTCATATCCACCGTATTGCCCTTATTTGTATGGAAGAAAACGAGACAAAATTTAGTCATGGCAGCGTGTATTCAGAATACTAATCCTGTTATGTTTGACTCTCCCTTCAGAGTTCCGAGTCTCTCGTAGTCTGTGCACCCCCACCCCTCCTCCTCCGCTCCTCCTTCCCCCCACCGACCACCTGACTTTTTTCTAACACGCTTTCGTTGTCCTGCTTGGCGCTTCTCTGGCTTCTGTTTTCCTTGATATATATATATATATATATATATATATATATATATATATATATAGAGAGAGAGAGAGAGAGAAAGAGAGAGAGAGAGACTTCAGCATGCGTGGAATGGCGACAGCATAATAAATATCAGAATGCTATATCACGTTAGGTTACGCATGGCTGGTTAATATATAGCTATAGTATACCACGAAGGCCAACTTCCAGCCAGTTGGAAAGAAACATTTCTGCAGCGCTTTGAAGTGGGGCGACATTATTTTTCGAAGGTGTAGGTTATGCGTTTCAGCGCGCCGTATTCAAATTGCAATGGAAGATAAGGGAGAGAAATTGGACGCCTGAAAGGAAAATCAAATCGGGCACAGCAATATTTCAGTCCGTTTCCTGCTTCTAGAGATCACAGCATGCGGAAATGATCTTTAAGTTCATTCCTATATGAAGACGCCGGTGTTAGAAAGGTTTATTAGGATGCTATAGTTACGTTCATTGTGCATCGAAAAAAAGCACATCACATCAACGACTTCCTCCCGAGGCGTTAAATCAATCAATCAATCAATCAATCAATCAATCAAGCAATCAATCATTCGAGCGATGCTTATTATTATTATTTTTAACTTGTGCTGTGAAGAACCGCTGCCTCTTCCCCTGTACACGACGCGCCACTGCTATCAGTATTTCGAAGACACACGGTGGGGAGATGAGAAATAGAACGGAACGGCACCGAGCTTCCAATGCTGCAGATGTAAGAAACAAAGTCGCAAGTCGAGCCAGAATTTCCGAAGGATTAAACGAAACGACTTGCTGGTGTATCGTAATTCAAGGAAGAAGTAAGACCATTACTAAATTGACAGCTAGGGCAAAAAAAAATTAAAAAAGAAAAGCAAAAATAAAACACAAGAGAAAACACTAAGCAGCAGCTCGCATCGACTTCAGATGAAGACGAGCGTTTTATTCCTCGTTTACTTCTTCTTTTGTGTGTGCCATGTGACTAGAAAATCCGCAGAATTGAGCGTCATAGCAGAGAAATCTGTTATAAAGGCTGCGGTTATTTAACACAAAGCAACTTGTCGTTCTCTAGTGCCCGGGTTCTCAGGCGATTGCACGGTACTCACCATCTGCGCATTTTAATTAGAGCAACTAGTTTCGTCTATGCTTTCCGTGGCGTCATAGTCTGTTGGCTTCACATGGTTCTGACTAAACACAAATCAGGCCCCTTAGTTCCCATGTGTTCCTTCACACACACACACACACACACACACACACACACACACACACACACACACACACACACACACACACACACACACACACACACACACACACACACACACACACACACACACACACACACACACACACACACACACACACACACACACACACACATATATATATATATATATTGTAATGACAATATGTAATGACACCTGGGCTACACTTTCTCTCTCTCTTGCTCTCAACGTTTGCTGCCAATATGGACACTCGCTCTTTCTCCTCCCGTCGCTCCAAAGCAGATGGTCGCGGTGTCGACTTATTGCGTGTAACAACGAGTGCTCTAGCTTAATAATTTCCCGTTCAAGCTGCGTTTGTGCATGATAAGACCTCAGGCGGACTACTAGATGCCCTTTTAATACTGCACTTTCTCTGGCCTTCTTAAAAAAAAAAGAAAAAAGAAACGCAACACTCCGCTCTTGGTTTCAAGAGATCGCACGAGCTGTGCGCCGTGCAAATACATGTACTTGCTCGTCACCAGCACCATTCAACATACCGTTCGTTGCCAACGAAGTTTCCATTCGCTGAAGTCGTTTTACGCGTGTGAAAAAAAAAGCTAATTGTGTGGTTCCGAAACTTCATAGTGGGTCCTGAGGAATGTCTGTTAATGTAGTGGCGGGAGAAGGGGGAGGAGGGGTCGCCAGAATAACTTAGACCACATGGGGTACTTTGACGTGTTACCTAAATGAAAGTGCACGAAGGTTTTGCATAACGACCCTATCGGAATGCGTCTGGCACGACCATGAATCAAACCCACGACCTCGTGCTCAACGGCAGTGCGCCATAGCCACTTTGACAACGCGGCAGTACAGAACGCGTATGTGGCCGAAGTTCAGCGCCTGCGGCCGACTGTATTATTTTTTACATGTCCACTGACGACCTCACAACAGTCTTCGCATCATTGTTAAAGGAAGAAACGTAAATACAAAGCGGTCAGTACAGGCCCGGCCCCCTCCCCGTAATTAAGCGGCATACCCCCTCTCCCCGCCCACGTCACCACTCCTCACACATATTCCTAAAGCTCCGCCAAATCAAAGTTGAGACTTCACAGCTATTAGGCGGTCAACATTTTGCTGCCCTTTTCGCTCCTTTTGGATGGCGGTAGTTATCGGCATCTCCTGGGGTGTGAAGGCCGGTTTTCTCATCGATCTGGTGCCCGCGCGATTAACTCGAGATGACTTCAGTTGTCACCATCTATTCAACAATCACGCGCATCGCTGTTGCTTCGTTAGTTCAACCTTCTTTGTTTAGGCTGATCGAGGGACCAGCAAAGGGATTCGGTTCGTAGCCAGCTGGTCTGTATGCTCGTGGAACGAGTTGCAGCCGGAGAAAACGCCAGTTGCGTTTAACTTTTTCTTTTGCTTGATAATTTCCTCGAGTTACGGCTCGCCGCGACGCTGGCAGATCTTCGGAATCCCGCGATATGAGTTAGGTAAGGTGGAAAATAAAACAATGCGAAACAACGCCCATAATCAGACCCTGCAACAACCGTCAAGCCCATAAGCAATATTACTGTCACCCCTTACATCTTCTGGCTTTTCCCTAATTGTACAGTACTTTTCGTGCAAAATTGGCAACTGGAAACAACAGCCGCAAGGAGTTGAGAAATTAAGCGATCTACTAAGGGAGAGAGCCAAGGCAACAGCCAAACAGGAAGGAAAAACGAAAATTAAGAACTTTAACCGTTGTTTGTGAGAATATTTATGGATCAACATCTTTTTACTTCAAAAGGAAGTAGAGGAAACGCTGCCGGAAGCGGAGAATAATTCCGTGTGTCTGGAATGACGCTTCTACAGTTATCAGTCGAGCCGCCTGACCTAGCCACTCCTCTGCTGTGCTGATGTGGGTGTTTTTCTAACCTTCCGTGGTGGGCACAGTACGTGTAGAACCGCGGCGCCCTGCGCTCTACGCGGTTGTACGGGACTGGCGGCGGCGCATCGTTACGCAACTTCCCGAATAACAACACGAGTTGGTTTTGGCACTTAAATTGGTAGAGCAGTGCAGGAGAGATCCAAAAGAACTGTGATTGTGCCGCAAATATATATTTCTCTATAATTCTTCGAAAGCTAATTCAAGAAACGCTACTATAGTCGGATACAACTTACGTCCGCAGTAAAGCCCCGCTCACGCCCTCATAACCGCCAGCCACTGTGCCTCCGCGAGGCTGCAAATAATTCGTACGTCAAACTTTTCCTGTTACCCAAATAAGGCGGCAACTACAAAAATAAAATTATTAGCGCGTAATTTTATACGTTTTCCCTCGCCTATCATAGTGGAATGACGAAAGCCTAATTCTTTATTGAGCTGAAATAAAGGGCTTGCTTCGCTGCAGCTATTTATTGTCAAGTTTCACTTCAGTTGGAAGTGAAGTTTCATGAGTAAAACGGGTTCAGCAGTGAAATGAACTGTACCGCAGACTTTTGAAGAGTGATATGCTCAGACTCCATACACTTTGTACATGTTTGTTGCACACCTCCTTGCTTCCGCCGATGAAAAGGCACTTCAAGAACAGCAGACGCTGCGGAGGTATCAAGTACGAAGCCATTTTCAAACGGCCGCATGACGGCGATTTTGTTTGCTTCTGTGATTGGCTGGCAGAGTAATACAACCCCGCGCTGTTTTTTAAGTTGTATTCTACTATAGTAATCTTTTACGCTTCATTTCTGCGTGAGTCCATGTCACGTGGTTTCTTATTCACCAAGTAAAGCACAATGAGTGAGTGAGTAAAGTAAGGTGCATCACACAGGCGTGCCTGTGACATGCACCTTCTTCGTTTCTCTTATGCGCGTTTACGCGTCTTTATGGCGAATGGTGGGCGTTATTCACGTTTGTACTAGTAAAGGTACCCCCCCCCCCCACCTCATTTCCTTATTTGCATAGATAAGTTACCTTGGGTTGGGCTCCACCCGAAAAAAAGTCCGTAAACATAGCCTCGAAGTAATCGTGATGACGGACATTATTCCGAAAAAGAAAATGTTATCCGGTAGGCTGCGTAGGAGACCCAGCCGCAGTGGGGTACGTGAAACGTTTTCTGTCTGCTGCCGATGGTGTGTGGACATTGGGGTACAGAAATGACGTAACCAAATGCACATGTGGCATTTATTCACCCAGTACAAGGCTTACACGCTTAAGTTATGGTACGGATAGTGTGGGTCCTACAGTCTAACCTTGCAATCATGCTCGCTTCCTATTAGTAGAGAGCCCGTCGTGGTCAAAGGTGATGGGCGCGAATTGGCATCTCTCTATTTTGCTGCTCGAGTCTCTTCTCGCCCTTTCTGGACCCTACTTGTTGAACGCGGAGGGTGCCATAAGTGAGGAACCGTAAAATTTCTGCAACAAATTGCACATGTGTAAGCCTTATGACTCCTGATGAGCACCGGTTTGAGTATGATGGATTATACCTCCTATGACTGGAGTGAGCTATCTCAAACGTGAGCTACCGCTCGGATCGGCAAACGCATATCATGCCTCTCTGAACGCCGAGCGAGAGGCTAAATTTAGCTTAGATTGCTTCATGCGACGCGCGACAGCGGCACTAGCACCATCTGTGCAGGCGCCTCATGCATGATCGAGTAATGGCATCTCTCCTCTATTCAACGGTACCAAACTAAGGCGCGTGGGTATACTGCGGTCGCAAAGATATAAGCGATAATAGTATAACATTATTCCGTGACATGCGATTTTATGCTATGCTGGCGAAACTTAAAGACGTTTCACGTGAAAAGAGAAAAGAAATTCTTAAATTAGATTAAAGAACATATTGAACTCGCATCGCCTCCATGCATGCACACGTTCATATGCACAGAATGCTCGTGTGGACGTGCAACGTTGCACAAGTCGGAACGGTGGCCAAAATCGAATTAAACATGCGCAGCCACCACTTTATTAGTGGTTGCATTTAGAGAAGGAAAAACTATAAAGAAAAGCCAATCATGTTGCCGTATTTCGGTGGCAAATTTGTACAATAGTTCCAGCAGCGCGGATTTACGAACCAGAAATGCAATCTGAATAATAGCGAAAACATCGTTTTGTATAAATGCGGGAGATGAGGTCATGTTTCAATTACGAAGGAAGAGAGGGAGAGAACTAAGCAGACATTGCAGCTGCGATGTGCAGTATATTGAGAACTGAACCCGTTAGCTACTCACCACGGACGCAGGGAGAGCACAGGGCTCTGCAATCGCTGCGTTTCGCTCTCCCAAAGACAGTCTATACGCGAATCACGCCGGCCACTCTAAGCAACGTTGCTCCTCAATGTGCGCTGACGAAAGAGGAAACTGACCACTAGGTACGCTCGCGTCGACACACTGTGTCGCAGAGATTGCGTGATTCACGCACCGAAGAGCCCCACAATGTTCTCCAGCGCGACAGACACGCACCGGGTCCCCGTGCAAATTGGTCGCCTGTCGGACAAAACTCCCCGCGCTGTCAGCGCGCAAAGGCACGCGCGACTGACGGCCCAGCGCGGTTGGTCCCGACAGGATCGGACGGTCCTGGGAGTCCAAGAAGGAGCCTTGTACGGTAGTCGAGCACGGAATTATTTCGTTGCCGTCTTTTTTTACCTAATTATTAAGCCGACGTCATTGCGTGCCCATGGGAAATTATGTAGATACAATGCTGCTGGTGGTTGCGGATTGTAACAACACGGGGGCGATCGATGCCGGCAATCACTCCGCATGAGCGTGTCTTGCAGTGTCTTCGGGGTATATTACCACACGTCCCGTGAACCTGTCTCCCTTGGGAATGCAAGAACCCGTGAAGCTTCCTTGCGGGTTATAATTATGCCCTTCTGAAAACACGAGGCGTACGCATGCGGAAGGTCTAATTCCTTCTCTAAGCTATCAAGGAAAGCGCCACTATTATGACAGTAGCTTGGGCAGAACCGCGATGCGGAAGCTTTACGTATACCGCTACAAGAAAGCACATGCAGCTAGCGGCCATGCGCGCCCATCTGCTGGCACTCTTTCGTTCAAGGGTCGCTAGAGCCCAAGCACGTAATTAAAATGTCGTTACTAAAGAGAACGAAAGGAAGTAAAGAACTCTCAGCAAACTTATGCTAGCTTGCAGAATCAGTGATCACAGACCAGCAAAGGCGCCACAGTTCGCCGCCAAGGAGAATCATCATGTCATTGTAACGCACCGCGCAGTATGGACACTACTTTATTTCTATTGGTAATTGCAATTAGCGAGATTTGGTGATTTATCGTGACTTGCATAATTAGCTCAAATCTGTAAAATTTGCTCTGTCCTCGGTGTTCCTCGGTGTCTAGCAAAGCATCTAGCGCTTAGCGTCTTCGGTGTTCGTACGAAGCTTGATCGGGATCCGAGTGATAGTTTATTTGAAATAGTGCGAACGTTCTGCAGTCGCACATTTCTTTGTACAACATTTCCTGCGCACGCTTTTCACGCTCGTGAAAGGTGATTCTAGTAACTCCAAATGCTTTCGAGTTCTATTCTTTCCAGCTTTCCCGCGCGTGTAAAGTTGTTTTCCTAAATCCACACAACGTGATCCGAATTCAGTGACGTTCAGCCAAATTTTTTCGAGGGTATCAAAGCGTATATTGTGTCATACCATATAGCGTGGTTCTGCGGAATGACCCAAGTATGTGAATGTGAGAGATCTATAAAGTGTAAACATAGCGCCAGAACGCATATATGACTGGGAAAATTAAGGTACTTTATAATGCTCAGTTTTTTTTACAAGAATGTTTCCAGTGCGTAATCACTAGCTAGAGTAGCCTTCTTGTCAAGCAACCATAGCGAGATGTCTTCCTTGCATATTTCAGATAATTTCTTTATATTTCCACTCAGCAGCGGGGCAGAGAAGTAATGTCTCTGGCCTTTTCATTGTATTGCAGACCAATCGCTTTGTCAGGTTACCTTCGTCTGATTGCTTCAATCCACTGGATATATATATATATATAGCTACGGTCTAAGCCGCAGGCAGGGAGGCAGAGCCGAACGCTGGACAGTATATTTCTTAGCAGTGATCACATTCCAACTGAATGTGAGAGCCCATATCCTAACTAAATGTAACGATTGCGGGGTACTCACTATCCGGGAAGAAAGCAACGGACTCGAGAGCAGCCATATGTGGAGACGCGCACGTTAATTCTCACCACCAGGGGTTTCTTCGGCGTTCATGTACTGCTCGGTTCACGGGTGTTATTTCATCCCACTTGAACTAAACAAGCATCACAGTCGTATCTCTCGGAGCCGATAAAGTCTACAGGGAATCTGGCGGGTGCCATTCACAGCAAACAGCCAGCAACAGTCTCCTTTCTCAACAGCCCCACAAATGGAGCGGAATTGCGCTGCACGTCAGAACGCTCTAAAGTGACCACACCAGGACAGCATTACGAACCGAGTTCCGTAGCGTTTCACCAGCACTGCATCAAAAAAAATAATAATAAATAAACAGCGCTAGGCAACGGTAAATTATGTGTGCAGCGTACATACAGTAATACCACGCTATTCGGCCGTGGAAATATGGCACACGTCGATTTATGTGAAGTTGCAACGAAAGTTGCGCTATACATAAACGCAGAATCGGGGAAAAATAATACGCGGTGGGTGGCTGTAGCAAAAAAATTTCCACAAGAGTGCGACGATGAACGAGGCAGAGACTGCGCATATGTGTGAGCCCGACATCCGGGCTCTGATTAAGTACAGGAGCAGCCCACCGCACTATAGTCCCGCGCTCACCCGTTCAGGCCACAGAGGGGTGGCCTGAACGCCGTTCAAAACAAGTGACTTTGACAGCAAGTCGTCGCAGCAGGCTTACAGCGCGAGGGCCCTTTGATCAATTATGCGGGCGCACTTTCGCCCTAATCGGTTCGCCTAAGCGACCTAGCGTCGGAGGCCGTTAGGAATGCCGCGATCAAGCTCGTAATACCGCGCCGCTAGTGGCACGCTCCTTGTTCGAATTATTTCTTCTTTAAGGCCCGTCTCAGGTGCAAGAGTTGATGAGAGTCATGCGCGACCTTCGGCGGCATACACACGCACAAAAAAAAAGTTAAGAAGAAAAGAAACCATGTAAAGTAAGGGCGTCCTTTTAATTTCGCCCACAGTCGAATTGGAGGTTCATATCGTACCGCCTTACGGCGATCCCGCGGACGACGAGGGCTACAAAGTTAATTGCGTACCATTTTGAGGCTGAAATTCAATTCAGCTGAATATGTTGACACGCCACATAGGCTGCATGCGGAAACTGCGCTCGGAAATGCGGGCCCGTCTCCCACGCAGCGTTCGCCTTTAAGGACGCGGAATCGAATTACGCGATACTCCGTGGAAGAGAGACTCGTGTTCTTGAGCTGCTTAAGAATGATGTTTTCAATTTCTCCTATTTTGGCCGAAGGTAAGAAATTGGCATTGTGGAATTTCTTTACTTTGCCCCCTCCCCCCTCCACCCTACTTTCTTTATATATAATGACAGGAAAAAATGAGGCGCCAGCTACTGTACTCATCTAATAAAATTATGGTGTTTCACAAATATGCTGCTATGCATTCTTACACATAACTCTAATGCTCTTCTTGTAAGATTCCTTTAAAATGCGGAATACCTGTGGCGAACAATTCGAATAGGCTTTATGACGCATAATTTGCTTTTCCGTCGTTCCACCATTTGTAATAATAATAATAATAATAATAATAATAATAATAATAATAATAATAATAATAATAATAATAATCTTTATTACAAATAATCAAATTGTACATATAATTTTGCTAGGTCTGCCGAAGCCTTCTGTGGGCTTGTATGGTAGAATCCTGGCAGTCAGGGCAATGCATTATGTACCTTATTACAGACAAACCAAATGTCAAAAAAAAAAAAAAAATTAGAAAAAACGTATCACAGGTTTTTCAGGTAAACATGCCCAGTAAACAACACTTAATGTTCAAATAAAAACACGTAGCACTCAACAACCATGAAAATTGAGTAAACAAAGCACAATATGTAAACAAACTTGCAACCTATCGAGAACGAAAAAACAAAAAAAAAAAAAAACAAATCGTGAAAACAGCGGAAACAGTCTGACATTCATTTCGGTTAAGATCACACTACAACAACAGAGACTTTATACATGTGAAATCTATTCTATCATTGCCTTGAGGGCCTTTTTTAATCCCGACAAAGTTGTCTGATCCAGTACAGCACTGGGAAGGTTATTAAACAGGTGGGGGATATAGTACCTTCTTTGTCCTTTTCCATAACGAGTTCTTGTCCGAGGAACTACATATCTGGGATGACTACGCAAAGCAACACTTTTATGGACAGGTTCTCGGAAAGTATTGCTCCAGAAATAACGCATCACAATTGTTGAACGAAACAGAGACTCGAAATCGGGCATTTCTAAATCTCGAAATAAGTTATCTGTGGTTTGGTTGTACGCGACACTTTTTAGTATGCTTTTTAATAGGTTGTCAATTTTATGTTTCCAAAATCCGCTGCAATTAAAAAAACAGGGAATGCCGTACCTTATATGCGAGTAGCCTAAAGCATGCACTATCACTTTTTTAATCTTGGTAGGTGCATAACTCCTTATACGGTAAAGGACACATGCAACATTACGTAATCGCGCACAAACTTGAGCCATTTGAATATTCCATGATAATTCAGTCTCAAAGTATACTCCAAGGTACTTGACACTATCCGCATATTGTACTGGGGCACAAACACAGTCTAAGCAATCAGAACCGTCGGTTAAATTGCGCTGTCGCTCCGCCTCCCGTAGAGCGCCGCGCGCTGCTGCTGACGCTGACATGCGAGCGGAGACCGGAAACTGCGGCGTAGTGACGTCGGCAGTGGTGTTCTGTTCCTTCGCAGTCTCCGCGACCATGCCTGATCATGCTTGTTTCTGCGTGCGTGCTGTCATAATCTGCTTCGCTCGACCCTGCATTCCTTTGTTTGTATGTAGAGTGGTAGTTGACTTGCGCAGCATCAATTGAAGTGGTGGGCCGATCATGCCGGCGTTCTGTGCAGCCTGCGGTTGCACGAACACAAGCGGCCGCGACGATGTTCCGATGTTCCATTACTTCCCGCAAGACAAGAAGCTTTCAGCTAAGTGGGAGGCTGCTGTGAATCGAAAGAATTTCAAGCGCTCAAGAACAACAGTGTGCTCTAACCACTTCCGTGACGACAATTACTACCAGAGTTTATCAATAGTGCGTGAATGAGTGAGAGTACGACTTGCTGCTAACAGGCTTTCTAAACGCAGCGCGAGAAGGTCGGGGCAACGAACACACGAAGACGGGACGTGTGCGGGCGGACGGATGGTAAGTGGTCCTGGAAGACCTTATAAATACACGAACTCATCCAGACCTGGATTTTCATGTACTGCTAGCTCCTTCGTGTTAGCACGCTGAACGGAAGGTGCCTAATTATCTCCCACCCTTGACGCAGGTTTCGTTGCAAACCGCCGTTAATTTTCTATTCGCACGTGTGTTGTGAAACAGCCTACATGCAACTACCATAACGCAGTGCAAGTGTAAACCTTGCATGTGTTTGAAAGCCGGCCCACGCCAGGACGCTGCGCTCCCCCTTCTCTCGCGCACAGAGAGAAACCGGCCGTCTCAAGTAGCCGACGGAATTCGCCGCCTTTATGGCTCCGGTTACGAGTAGCGTGCGGATGGCGCGCTGATGAAGGTCACTACACGTGCTACAAGGGCCGGAAAACTTTTTCCGCATGCAAACCGTCTGTGTAGATTGCCGACAGCTTTGGAGCAGCGCACAAATGCCGACAATGGCATCCCCGCTTACGTTACACGAGGAGGCATGCAGGAACATAACAGTACAGTTGTTTGACCCTAAATGAGCTCACTGGATCGCTGAATGCAGCTTTGCAAAAAACATACTCACCAAAGAACATTTCTCACACGAGGACATGCTAACACTTCGCTTTTGTTTACGTCTAAAGCACTGTTTGCTACCTGCATGTTTTGCTTCTTTGAGAGGCCGGCTCCTCGCAATCGGCTCGTACATGTAGGGAGCAACACCGAACTCCTCAGAGAAACGCAAGCTCTCGAAATTTACCATTACCGTCTCAGCAAAACAACAGCGCCAAACCACCTTGCACCGTGCTTCATTTCTAGTGGCAGCGGTCGCTCCGGACGAACACCATTGTTGACGTCACGAGACGACCGACCAATCACAGGCGGAAACGAGGCGCACGAGCTGCCCCGAGTCTGCTGCTGCACTTTTCGTCAAAATAAAATTTGTTTGCGCTTTCTTTCGCTCAATTTCGATGTGATATTCGTATTCGGAGGGTTGAAGACCATTACGTAAAGCTATTCACTCATTTTTCCTGGAAAACCGTTCAGCTTCCCTTTAAGATAGTAACTGGGACGCCAATGCATTTCTCCGCAAAGTCCCCGAATTAATATCGCGAAACTGCTGTCATCTTGAGAATTCGTTCCAAGTGGATCCACCTTGCGAACTCCACGGCTAGAATTTGTAACTCGCAATATCGCATAATGCAAATAGTTAAAAACATAATTGAAAAATTTTCAATAACTATAATATTAAGCATTTCAGCTTCTTGTGCGAGTAATGTCCGCCTCTTCGAGTAGACAACCTTATGGACTAAAATTGTGCTATCTGTCACAAGCAAGCTTTAAGAAATTCTTTAAAGTGTTCGCTGAAACACCCTGTATTTTATATATAGAGAACAACTTTATACGCATATACACTCGAACGGTGAACATAAACGAGGCGACATGCCGGATGCATTGCGCGCACCTCGATAAGTATCCCCCTGCTTCGTGCGACCTGTCATCAAATAGAATACGACGAACTTACTGTATATGACGCTCTTCAAATGCGCCCGACTTCTCTAATACGCCACGAGTATCTGCACGCTCTACGCTGCGCGATCGATTTCGCCAAGTGAAGCGTCTTTTCCACATGTTGTGCACGTCGCCGGCCATGCGGCTGGCGCTCGAAGAATCTATGTGAAACGTGTGCGATGGCAACACCACTCGAGTCGCGCAATCCCGTTCTAGTGCATATACGTGTTAGTGCTCGCATAAGCCCGTGTGCACGCACGCGTGTGAGCACTCGTGCGTGAGCGGCGCTTGCGCACGCTCACCAGTTGATAAATATGAGCCTGTCACATGACATCGCGTATGAGTGCTGCGTTCCCGTATACTTTTCGGCTAAGCACCGCTGCTATTGACGCTCTTTAGTTTACAGAGTACTTTTTATTTTAGCTCGGACTGGTTTTCAGTGCACATCTTAAACTTATACGGTAAACATCGTGACTCCGTGACATACGCTTTTGAGGCGTGAAAGAAAAGAGAGAGAGAGAGAGAAAGTAAGAAAGAAAAATGCGTGAGCGTGCACTTCGGAGCAAGCAGAAAGACCTTATTGCGGCTGAAGCGTCAGCTATTCCTGGATTGTTTAAACAAAGACTTTCTTTATTGCAGGCCGCGCCTTTCGGCTCAGAAAAGTAAAGAAACTGCAGCCGCAAAGTGAGTGCAGAAATGAGGCACTTTGAGTTGTCACTCTCAATCGAGCTCCATGGTCAAAACGGCGTTGCGCCGCTTGGCTTGCATCTCACTTTCTGTTCGAAGAACCGGAATATAAGAAATCCGTCCATGGACCGCTGAGGTTAGGCTGCAGCGCTAGAGCTGTATTGCTTTGGAGAGCAAACTTTATGAGGTATATTCCGTAATAGCCGTACACGAAAACAAATAAAAGTAAGCAAAAAAATATTATTTCCTTCCTCCGTGTTGACGATCGCGAAACTTTGGAGTGCATTTAATAATGAGCTCCTGGCGGGAAAAAGTGAACTGTTGTTATCAAAAATGTTGTTATCCTGTTTCACGTCCGATGGTAAAGAGTGTCCGTGAGCGGCGCGCAAGGTCTCCAAAGCGGTGTTTCAAACCATCGTTAGCGGGCTAACGATGCCCAATGGGCGTGCTATGGAAAGAGTTAATTCGTGCTTGATAGCAGGGACACCACGTATACAGGAGCTAATAAATTAGATTTTCATAGAAACGACCGTATTTTCTTCGATGATTGAGACTAGAATTAAAGCGCAAAGAAAAAAAAGAGCGCACGAAAAGAAAGAAAGAAAGAGACAAGAGAAAAGAAATAAAGCGCCAAGCGCTAACGATAGAACCATAAAAAGACCGCTGCGGCTGCCAGCTGTTTTGTCACATTTATTACGCACTTGCGCACAATGCAAGCATGAAGTACGTAGCGGGATTTAAGCTTCTTCAACACGGTACAGCTTACGCAAATGACCCTGTGGTTTAAAAAAAAAAGAAGAGGAAAACAAGCAGTTTAGAAGAACGCTCGTGATCCCTTTCTTGCTTTTTATTTTCAATGAGTAAGCATTCTTTGTCGAGTACCCCAGCAAGATCTGTCCGTGGTGCGACGCCTTACATTTGCAAAATAAATGCTGAATTTCTCAAGTTAACACATGTAATCATTATATTAGTGTAATAGTAGATCATTGGTAGCGTTAGTGAAAAAAATAAAAAGAATAACAAAAAATCTGGTTACGTCTCCGTCGCCGCGTCTATCTCGTAGCAAAAAATGAAAGTAAAAAGTTAACACATGTAATCGAGATAATAATGCAATGGTAGATGATTGATAGCATTAGAAAAAAAACGAGAAAAAGAATTGGTCACGTCACCGTCACGCGTTAAGATCATAAAAAAAAAAAAATAGCATAAGAAAAGTTGCGGTGTGGCAAAAAAAAAAATGGTTGTGACGACGTTCCGGCTCAGTTGATACGATATATCTGCAAAACAAATGCATAACTGCTTAACTTAACACATGTAATTGTTATATTAGTGTAATAGTATATGATTGGTAGCGATGGGTAGACATGCATAAGCTAGCTATATACATATGCAAAAGCGAAGTAGCAGCCGAGCCAAAGAATGCTTAGGCATTAGTAGAGAATTCGGAATTTCCATTGGCATCTTTTAGCACAACACCGCAGATGGAGTGCGTGAGCACGTTTTATGGCTGTAGGCGAATTGCTGACGCAAGCAGAGCGCCATGGAAAATATATGGTCTTCGTTTTGAATACACCGACAAATGCGACAAGCGCATAAGCACATGCGCCGGGCATTTCAGCCGATAGAAGCAAACGGCCAGTTTGAATTTTAGTGAACGTCATTGCATAAGCCGCTGTCGTCTGCGCATGAAAGATGTACGGCCCACGGCGGTCGGTGCGCATGGCTGTCACGCATAAAACATTTTCGCAGGGTGAGCGAAGCGATCGCATTTGAATTTCGATCTACAAACCTTCGTTTACCCTTGTAGGTCGGTATGGAGCGGTTCGATCGCACGAGTGAATCCTATAGGAAACGAAGCGCCGACATGACCGCGAAACACAATTTATTCTATTGGCAAAGCTCTTCAGAAGAAGGCTATGGAGTCGATGTGTCGAGAAAGGCAGCAAAAAAGAAGTGTTTTGGCGTGGTATAAATAAGAAAAAGTAAAAAAAAAACCCAGCACGCTTTGTTTACGTATGACTGTTACACAGGCATGCTACACCAATACTAATTGAAGAAGCATCGAACTACACAAATTTACAGCAGCAAGTTGGGAATACGTTTTGTAGCCCTTACGGGCTCATTGACCCCTACTAAGTAGCATACTTGCTACTTGGTCACTACTATAGGAGATGACCCAATATCACTGTGCAAGTCAAGTTGTGAAGAGAGGAGGATAAGAGCCCATACGGGTTCTTTAGTTACTGGGATAGTTAAATTATGACACCCGATCAGTCAAACCTTCGTTGGTCCCGTCGGGTGCCAGACGACAGCGCCTGAGCGAGTTGTGTTGAAGAAGTGAAACGCTTTGCTATGTCTACGCTGAAGCCAACAATATGGGAGAAGTGCAATATGAAAGCGCAGTAATTTGTGGAGATCTAACAGCCCACTGTCACCTCGGAGTACCGCACTTGTGAGGTACATATGCACGATGTATACGTTGTTCTCACCAACGTTGTCTTCCTTACCAAAACTCGTTATACTACCGCATGTATATTTCTATTGTGCGCAGGGTTTTATGGAACCTCCGAGTGGTTTATGAGTGATCTTCGCCTAGGAAACTCGGGACGTTCTTTATTGAAAATAAGGGATTGACTGAATGGTTGCATGAGTGATTCGCTTGATGCTTTAACTGAGGAGAAAAAAAGAAAGTCATGTCGTTTAGCCGCGCTGGTCATCACATTTGCCGCCCTCCGACCCTATTTATTTATTTATTTATTTATTTATTTATTTACCTGACTACCCTCAAGGTCACAAAACGTTACAGAGGGGGCGGGTTACATTGCAATGAAATAGTATAAAACAAAACAGAAAAAGAAAGATTACATCCAAATATACATCCTAATATAGGTCATTATATACATGAAATAGTGGAACAAATACTCAGATAGTAGAATAAACAAAAAAATGCAACAAAGAAAGATAAAAACATCTAACTATATCTATACATATTACAGAATAATATGTAATACAGAATCATTATTCGTAAGGCCTTTTCTTCTTCCCGAGTACATATGCCCCTCTTTTCGCATCCTTTTCAATATTCTTCGTGAAACACATTTCCAGTTCATTTATTTCAATTGGCATATCATCCTAGAGCACGGTACTACAAGTGGTAACATCAAATTTTTAGCCGATTTCCTGTAAATTATCCTTATCATGGTCTCTTCTATTAATACTATATAACGAGACTGATTTGGCCGGGCGATCCTTCCTCTGACACATTTTAGAAATTGAAAAAATAAGGTAAAGAAAAGCAGGGTGGTGAAACAGAAATGACTTGCGTTGACTGAAATGTTATAACAATAGGAACAGCAGTGTTATTCAAAGTATGAAATACTGATAGCAATAGCTCCTGAAACTTTACGTGCGGCGTGAACTGCTGTAAGCCTTATGTGCATCGTTCTTAAACGGACGTCGAGCTTTAGATGGCCGGCACATAGGGTACGGACATGGTAATTTTTGGGTGTGTGCTTTCGGTTCTGCCCTAGTTCGTGCAGCGACTGTGTCTACATGTTGAAAAACAGTCGTCGAACTACCACGCAGCAGCTCGTTCACTGTGCCAAAGCTGCAGTTGCTAACTCTGTAGCATCTCCCGATACAGTGCAACATTGCTCTACCGCCAACGGTTTACAGTGGCATTTACGAACGCGTATTCTTACCGTATTGTAATGGCCGATACACCAATGTGCGACTCTCGTGGATCTGAAGAAATCACCGAACGCCTGTCGTGCAACTTCCCTCGATACGACGTGCAGTGTATTCCTCTACGCACCGCCATTATCACCGCCGGACTGCAAAGCAGACAGAAATACTTGGACCGGGGCCACAACCGTCGCTGAGGCGGAAAGCTATCCGTGCGCAGTGTTTGAATGGTGCCAGTCTCAGTGACCCTTTGTAGCCCTCGTTTGCACCTCCCGTGCTGCGCGCAGTGCTCACTCTACTGCTCTGTTGCCATTCCTACTTTCCCTAGTTCCCCATGTAGGGTAGCAAACAGGACGCTCCTTAAGTTTCCTCCCCTTGCTTTTCCCCCTCCCTCTATTTGCGCACCATCAATGTTGCATGTGTTCTGTGAAATTTCGTTATTAAAAAAGTATTTCTGCAGTAAATGTGAGAAGCGCGAAGAACGTGCAACATTCACAACGCATTTCATTTGATTCTACAGAAAACCGTAAATTTGTATAGCGGCAGGCTTCTTTTTTTCTTTGAACAGACGATGACATCTCAGAGTTTTCGGAAAAACACGACGCCGACAACAACGTTAATCCCGTATACCAAAAGAGGGATATAGTTATAAAAAAAAAGTAAGAAAACAAAAGGTGAATAGGAAGAACGTAAAGCGCACAGAAAAATGTTAGACACAACCATAAAGCGTACGGTTCGGGATTATTTAACACACAGGGAGGCTACTGCTATGCTTAGGCGGCGACGGTATCGCCTTCGAAGGGCGCAACCAAAAGCCGCGCCAAGGGACACGGCGTCGTCCACCAAAGCGGCTGTTGCATCAATGCGCAGCGCCACCCTGAAAGATAATGTGAAAACTGAGAAAAGGGCAAGGCTCGATCATCCTGAAGCGTGGCCCGCACTTCCAAGCGCACAACCTGCCACGAAAACACCTCGAATACCACCGCCATCCACACCCTCACCAACCGCTGTTGCGACGACATCTGATGAACGCCAGATTATAATAATGTTGCGATCACTGATGTATGATATGCGTGTTCTACTCAGCAACATGAAAACCGCGTCGGTGAAGAGCGCGCTGCAGGTGCTGGAACTGGACTCAAGGTGTCCAGCATCGTTTAAATGAACTTCGCAGGTAAAGATGTATTTAACTATGAAGGAGAGCAAGGTCGCTTTCACAATTTTGGGAGCCTAGTTATCACCATCAAGTCGTCTAAACTGCGAGCGCATGCGAGAAATATTGACGACTCCACAGCCGTGGGCGATCACTAGGAATTTCAATCCCCGCGATTATTTCTGGGGAAGCTCTAAGGTTAACTCGAGGGGCAGGTTTCTGTCTATTGCCTTTGAACGACAACTTTTTTGTTAAACGATGGAAGCCCCACCTATCTGCGATAGATAGATAGATTAGATAGATTAGATAGATAGATAGATAGATAGATAGATAGATAGATAGATAGATAGATAGATAGATAGATAGATAGATAGATAGATAGATAGATAGATAGATAGATAGATAGATAGATAGATAGATAGATAGATAGATAGATAGATAGATAGATAGATAGATAGATAGATAGATAGATAGATAGATAGATAGATAGATAGATAGATAGATAGATAGATAGATAGATAGATAGATAGATAGATAGATAGATAGATAGATAGATAGATAGATAGATAGATAGATAGATAGATAGATAGATAGATAGATAGATAGATAGATAGATAGATAGATAGATAGATAGATAGATAGATAGATAGATAGATAGATAGATAGATAGATAGATAGATAGATAGATAGATAGATAGATAGATAGATAGATAGATAGATAGATAGATAGATAGATAGATAGATAGATAGATAGATAGATAGATAGATAGATACAAAAGAAAGACAAGGAGGTTAACCAGGAATTATCTCTGGTTGGCTACTCTGTACCGGGGGAGGGGCAAAGGGATGCGATAGGTAAGAGAGAAAAGAATTTAAAAAAAAGACACACACACGCACACGCACACACACACACACACACACACACACACACATAATACAGAACTGTTTCTGTGGGCACTGTCACGCAGTCTACGAAGGCGTCCCTAGTATTACGCAGTGTCACCGTCCAATCCTATGTCACACAGTATACAGTCGCAATTTGTCACAAAGTCCCGCGTCTTTTAAGTAACGCAGCAGCACCTTCATAGCGGATTGCGCTGATGTTCGCGTAGGCCAATTTCCAAGGATGTTGTTTTCCGCTGTTGGGCGCTTGTCCAGTTGGTCTAGCGTTGCTGCTCTTTGCGGGTTGAAACGAGGGCACTCACAAAAGTGTGCGATTGTTTCGTTGCACCCGCAGAAGTCACAAAGTGGGCGGTTGGCCACTCCGATAAGAAAGGAGTACGCATTCGAAGATGCTTCTCCAAGCCATAGACGGACTAGAAGGGTGCAGTTATGTGGTGGAAGGTCGGGTGGAATACGGAGCTGTAAATTGGGGTCCAGGGTATGTATCTGCGAGGAACACCGTATAGTAGCTGCCTAGACCTTCACTTTGTTTCGCACTCCTTTAACAGAAGGGTTCAATGGCTCTAGCACTTGGAAGCGCAGGGAAGTGACCCCCATCCCGAATTATCTGATGACTGAGGAGCTGACTAGCTCCAAGTTGTCCGGAGCCATCCAATGCATCGACTGGCCGAAGTTGAAATAAATCCTTGAAGACCGCTGTCGAGATGACTTACCATCCACCCTAGGGGACGCAAGAAAGGTGTCTTGCAGGTTGCTACCCATTCGATTTTGAAGAGCTCTGCACGCACCTACTTCTACTTTGAGCTAGAGCAACTTCGCGCACTTCGCCGCCGATCGGAACGGAGAGTTAGACGCAAAAAGTTCAATAATGATTTGATATTTCCCAGACGCACGCAGAAGAATATGCCGCGTCGTATGAATAAGCTGGCTTCACAACGATGGGTGTCATTTTGCGAGTCTCAGGATGCCCCAAAGCCTTTGTCTTTTATATGGAGAAATGTTCATGGCCTCCGTGCAACCCTTGGACAGTGCCACCCATTGAATTCCCTGGATCTTGCAGATAGATTTAAGCCGCAGAATCCTTCTGTAGGAGGATTGCCGGTGAAGCAAGTTCCTCTGGAAAGCAGACTCCCGACCACTCACCCTTTCTACGGGATCCCCGTATAGAGTGACCTTTTTCTCTGGACGAACAAGAAGCTGCGCTTGCTTTATGCTGTCGTTCCTCAGCACCAGGACCAGATGGAATTACACAGCGCGCTTTGCGCAACTTTGGTGAATGAGCTTGAAAAACACTTCTGCTGCCGTACAATGACTCCTGGAAGACTGGCGCGGTTCCCCAGGAATGGATGTCAAGTCGCCTAATTTCGC
The DNA here is from genome assembly GCF_023375885.2 of Dermacentor andersoni. NCBI lineage: Eukaryota > Metazoa > Arthropoda > Arachnida > Ixodida > Ixodidae > Dermacentor > Dermacentor andersoni. The sequence continues at coordinate 273,598,215 of NC_092814.1, forward strand.
TCCTCAAAATTGGCAAGTCGCCTTTGGAAATTGCGCCATACCCTCCGATCGCACTTGCTAATTGTGTAGGAAAAGTAATGGAACGGATGGTTCTAAAGCATCTAGAGTGGTACCTAGAGCACTAAGCAATTTATCCAGAAAAGATGACAGAATTTCAGGCGCGGCTGCTCATCTATAGACAACGTTATCCTCTTGGTAACGTACGTCGAATACCAGAAGGCCTGTAAACGCTTGTATTCTGCCTTGTTTCTAGACGTCAAAGGGTCATACGATAGTGTCACCCGCGAAGCTATCTTTAAAGCGCTAGAAGTAATAGGACTTGGCGGCAAGATATATCTCTGGGTTCGTAGCTGCCTACAGATCAGATCATTCTACATGCTTTCCGGGGATGGCTCGACATCAAAGTATTAGAGTAGCCCCGGAGCCCCTGAGGGCGGTGTACTAACTCGAACGCTTCTTAATTTGGCTCTCATTGGACTAATCGAGAAACTACCAAGAACGGTTGGACTCTCTATCTTCGCCAACATTTGTATCTGGACGTCGGGGGTGACACAGCTTCAGCTTCGCGCTCAGCTTCACAAGGCGGCCTCATTGACATCCTTCGTAACCTTCGTAACCAAGGACTGGAGGTCACGTGGGAAAAGTGCGCAGTGAAGGCGTTTACTCGGAAGCCAATGTCTGCATGCGGCACATCAATGAACGGACAAGTGATATCACCGAGCAGATGTTACAGGTTCTTGGGGGTTGTGATTGACAGAGACCTGCCCTGGACTCCTCACGTGAACCATGTGAAAAGCGACTGATCTCTATTTGTCATCTGTTAAGGTTCGTTGCAGGAAAGAACTGGGGGGTGTCCACACAATCTATGTTACAGCTGTACAGGGTGTTGTTTGTTGGGTTCTTTCGGTACAGCCTACCTGTTATATCTAAAACCTGCAAAACCAATTTGCGTGCAATTCACAGCACTCAAGCCCAAGCTCTGAGAATATGCCTTGGCTTACCACAGAGTGCGTCAACGGCTGAAACAATTGCCATTGCTCAAGATTACTCAATCACGACGCACATCTCCGTCGAGACAATGCGTGCACATGTCAGGCACATTGCCCGTACCCCTTGCGACCACCTCGCCGCACTGACCTTGGAAAGACCCCGCACGTCATAAAGCACAACTGTCAGTGCATATTGTGCCTCGCTTGCATCGGGGCACACACCTGCGGCCAGGTCGGTGTCCTCCCCATGGTGTTTGTGCCATCCTGAAGTACATCTCAGAATTCCAGGACTTCAGAAACAGTCAGATCTACCATCGTTTGCACTAAAGCAATTGAGGTTACTCATGTTGTACGAGAGGTACAGTAACCAGTTCTGGCGGTGCTGTGTTTATGCCGACGAGAGGAATAACACTGCTATTCAAGACGTCACATATCACGACGCCCAAGGCTGCAGAACTCACGGCTTTGCGTAGTGCTCTTCAATTTATTGACACAGAGAGTCCTGGTACATGGGTCGTGTTTTCCCACTCGAGACCGGCTTTACACAGCATGCAGTCAGTTCTCCGACGTGACGCTCACGAACAGCTAACATACGAGATTGTCAAACTTCACCACGACGTCAAACAGAGAGGCCACGATATTATTTTCCAGTGGCTACCTGGCTATTACGGGATCAGTGGAAATGCTCAAGCAGACAAAGCTGACCGAGAGGCACATCAAGAGCAACACAGCGTACTCATTCCTCTTTCCAGGACATGCGCTGCCTGGCAGTGCATGTTGCACTACCTGGCACGCAAGCTCGCTTTAACAGAGTGGAACACTCCAAATATAAGGCGCACCAGGTTGCACGCTTCGCTCCAGCTCCCACCTCCACCCGGGCTGCACCTATGTGAGCGATCGCTTCTATACCGGCTGTGCTTGCGATGGCCTTCAGGAAGGCGTGCACTACTTTGAGTGGAATGACCGAAAGTGCTGCGTCTGACTTCTGCGGCGGCAAAGAGAACATCGAACATTTATTGTGCCACTGTCATCGATTTCAGTCGGAAAGACAAACATTATTTATCGCATTGCGACGGCTGGACGATCAGCCGTTGTCCGTGCAGGTGGTACTTAAAGACCGTCCCCATCGCTCGTCAGCCCACAAAGCTGTAAAGGTACTTTTTTCTTCCTCGAGGGCGACTGGCCTATCTGAACGCCTTTGACTTGCTCAGGCCCTCCGCGTGCGTGTGCGAGCTCTCAGCGGCTTTCTTGCTCCTCCCCTACCTCTCTCTATCTCATCTTTCTATTCCCACTTTTCTATCCCCCAATGTAGGATAGCCAACCAGAAGCATTTCTGGTTAACATCCCTGCCTTCTCTCTTTCTTTCTCCTCCTTTCCGTAGCTGAATAGTTCACATTAGATGTCTTACATAAGCGTTATTTTTCAGATGTCAATAAAATTCCAAATGTAGACCAATAAACCATACATCTAGTTGAATGTTTTTTAATTACCAGACCATATTTTAATTACGGAAAGAGAACTTTAGCTTTTTGTGCGCCATTTATTTTTTGTATGTTAACTGTGGACTCCACACTAAGTACATTGAAACAATTACGCTTTACTTAATGTCGTGTATTACAGCAAGCTAGTAACACAAATATGTCCCTTGCCTTCAACACTACATAATTCTCTATTACATAATTTTTACGTATATTCTCACCATGTTAAATTTGTTTTTTCGTCTTAGCTCTTTCTTCCTTGCCTTTTTTTTCTTTATTCTCTTAATGACACGTCTGACAAGATTGAGAGGTCTTAAAGCTTATGTATTGTGCCTTTACGAAATTTTGTATCGTCCAGCGAGGCACACAAGCACTTGTGCTTATGCTAGCTGATTATTACTTGGTACAAATGGTATGGGAAACAGTAAACTTGAAACTTCATTTAAATAACCACTTCACTTAAGCTTACATCTACATAGGGTCCAACATGTGCGTTGGATTCGCATATATATATTTTTTTCTCTCTGCTGACCACTCATTCTTTCAATAATACGATACATCCTTAGAAGAGAAAGTGTTTTTCCTAGCATAACACGATTACGTTTCCTGAGGCTCTGTCAACGAGCTGGTAGATGATATTTCTTGAACTTTCGATCCTCCTGGCAGTATTCCAGATTTCTCGTTATTCACATCTCCCGTTTCCACAACCCTTCTGATCGAGATCTTTGCCTTTTTTCACTGCTTACGACACCTCAGTTCCTTACGAAACCTATCTCTAGATGAGTGTTGTTCATCTGTGATAGGGTGGTTCGGGACTGCATCAAATATTTGCCGAGGCCTGAATGGGACCATCTCGCAGGCCTATAATGGAACGGCCATTGCTTAGTTTTCTTGAGGTTCTTGCTTTGAACTTGATGTTGTAATACAAGTGGCAACGCCAACGCTTTATGTCCGGCGTCACGTCTATCTTCCAACTTGCGACTATACTTGAGACCGCAGACACTTCCATTACGAATTTTTTTGCGTCTCCACTTTAAAGCAGCAGACAGCAAAGTCGCCTGCACATAATTCCGCTGGTCCGTACTCGAGAAAACTTTGACAAAGTTTCAATAAAAATGGAGCTGTTGAAAACTGAACGACACGTCTTTAAACCGCAAGTTGGTTCACATAAAGGTGTTTTATAAAGCACTTGACGGCCACTCTTGCGAGGCTAGGTCTCTCTAGAGCCAGAAGCTTTCTCTTTATCCTGCTTCATTTAAAAATAGAAAGAAAGAATGTGTCTGGAGAACAGGTCGGAATCGTGAGTGATGCCGGAACTATTCTTACTAGCTTAGCTACGAACGAAAGTTAGGCCTCAAGCAAAAGCAAACAAAAGATAATATTGAAATAAAATATAAATAGAAGTTGTAATGCGCTAACGCACATTTGTCAGAAAGTTCTAATTTATTAGGTCTTCCATTGTGCCGGACTTTCGAGCAGTAATAAATATTTTGCGCTTGGAACACATCTCAAACAAACGAGTGAGAAGAGCACTCAATAATTCTATTCGCTTGCCAGAAGACCGAAAGCGACGCATTTTCTTAGTTACTAATTGGTTTCTGCTTAAAAAATTGAGCACAAGCAGGCCTGATAATAATAACTGGTGAGCTATTAGCTTCTAGAAATAGTGTGATGAAGTTCATGTGAACACAAGAAACATCGACTCTCGCATGCAGGTTTCGAAAAGTAAAGCCTTACGCAGAACTATACCTTAAAGTTGAGGGGCACTTTTTGCATTACTTTTTTTGCCCATTTTATTTTGCGCAACGCGTCTAGCAGTAGCATTCTAGTTTTCCGCTTTCAAATTTCTGAACAGAAAAACAAAAACAAAACAAATGTGCCTCTTCCGTTTTGATCACCCATGCCAAGTTCAGTACTTGAAATTACAGTGACGCATTACCACTGTAGATATCTTTACCAGCAAAGGGCCCGTGCAAAAAAATGAAGTAAATATTTAATTCTTTTTTAGAATAAAATGTAAGTGCCCACGCGCTTTATGAACGGCTGACGTAGGCGAAACACGTGTAAAGGCATTCAGAACGAGAACCTTAGGCCTTGCACAACTGTTCCTACTGAACATGATTAAGTAGGAATCAACGGCTTATCGGTTCGAAAAACTTTGTGCGAAGAGTCGAAGACTGGTATCCCGATAATCAAAGTTTCACTGAGCAATGTTTTCCGTGTTATCATGAAGATTAGCATTTTTGTGAGACCATTATAAATATAGCTGCTATGCACTGCATACCATTTTCGTGTTTTCAAGCACATACCAATGCCATACGCGAAAGTGCTCGGAACCTTGACCTATTGAAGTGTCCAGTGCAAGCAGACGTTCTGTGCTGCCAAGAATTAATGAGTCGAAATCGCTACAGCGCGCACTCTGCAACCACGGGTTTCATGTAACGCGCCCCAACCATTGCCTACAGTACCGGGGCTCTACAAGAGGATCAGTAATAAACTGTAATTTTCATTACTGCAAAGAAGAAACTGCGTGTATAGCGTGCGACATTTTATCGTTATGTGACCGTTTGTTAGAGATAGACATCGAGAAAGGCAAGGAGGCCTACGGGAGTCATACTTCCTTATCTCTAAACTTTCACAATTTTGTTTTCTTTCTTTCATGAGTATTTAGGCGACGACAACAACAACCCTCGTCGTTCCGTGGGATATGTGAAGGTCTGTAAATATCTTGAATTCATTTTTTAGAAGAATCAGCTGCAACGAGCAAGTTTGTTTCTGAGACCCGACAACGTTCACACTCTGCCGATGGTTCTTGAGTCATTCTACTGCTCAGATACATATTGTCCTTCCGCACTGGAAGCATTTGATGAAGAATACAGCGGCCGCGACAACTGTCGCGCACCCGTCACGTGCATTCAGGGTGCGGTCAGAAACCGCGGTGCTTCAGTGGCCGATGAAACACCGCGGCTGCAGGCGGCAGCCCTAGAGCAGATGAAATTCGGCGCTTACCTTTCCTCAGAACGTGCGATGGCCCTTAATCCCACGCCATCTTGGGACATGCTGCGATCCACAGTGCCCATGATCTCCGGTGGTCACAGCTTCTCGCACTCAAGATAAACCAAAACAAAGTGGTCCCCGACGACGATCAGTTCGTAAACAGGAACGACAAGCTGCGGACAAAGCTCAACTATTTTTTTAGGCTTTAACTAAGACGCTCTGCAGCGACACCTACGTCGATGGTCGCTTGTGAACCAGTGTTCTTGCTTACAGTGAAAGAGAAGGAACGAATAACGCGGCGCTGCCTGAAGTTCTTGTTTCACGAGGCAGACGGAAATGATAAGATCACCAAGCGGGTGCGAAGACGGAGGTAATGAACAGGCTATATCAGAGCAGACGAGCAGCTGACTCTGCAGACTTCCGAAAAATTTAGGAGTCGGCCAGACGGAGGATGCGCCTTGAACGCGTTAAGCTGCTTCCGAGGCAGGGGCTGGCTTGATCGAAGTCGTGACGACGGACGAGCCGTGAGCAGGTGTTACGAAAGAAAGAGGCTGCAAAACAAGAACAAAGTGCCGGTAGCACTACCTTTTATCACTCGTCCGACCGAGTTAGCATGTCGATGGAGACGCACACGAGAAAAGTGACGTCGGATGCGCGCACGGAGAGAGTCGCTCGAGAGGCGCTGTACTGAAAAAGAAAATGATACGTAGAGGTATGCAAACGTGTGAATGTATAGAGACGCGCGTGTGTGAATGGTCCCTGTAGTGAAGGGGGCGTCGGACACCTGACAAGCGGGGCCGCGCGCGAGCGAAGCCGGCACCCCGGCGGACCCGGGTTGAGTGCGAGACGCGGACTGGCACCCGGAACGACGGCAGAAGCGCTGCCTCGTGTCCTCCTTTCTTTCTTTTTCTCTCCCCCTCCGGCTTTCATGTTAGCGCCTCCTATTCCCCCCTCTCACGCCCTCTTGCCATTCGGAGCCCGGACCCGGGCTTCTCGGGCGCGCGCGCGCTGTGGGCCCAGGAGTGGAAGTGCGCTCCCTCTCGCTTACCTCCCCCCTCTCAGATACCACCACCCTCTCCGTACTCTAACGTTGATGCGAGCAGGGCGCGCCTAGCGACGCGCGCCGGAAAGCGTCCTGGAACCCGCATCCGCCCGCATTCTGCAAAACTTCTGCCGGCACGCTGCCGGTGGGCACTAATAGATCCCTACTTACTACGTTTCCGCTGTACGACGTGCACTCAACGCGGCGGCAGCCCCACCCACCGCATTGGCGAGGCACTCGAATGCGGCAAAGTGCTAAGTAGTACAGAACCGTTACTGGCAAGCGCACAGCAAAGAATTGCAGCTGTCGGTGGTGCAAGGTTTACTGACGCACACTTATCTACCGATTCATTCAAAAGATCTGAAATCTGTTGACGCCTACCGCGTCAGTAGAGGCACACGGAAGGAAGACCCCTCTAGTTCCGAGTCTATAGCAATGTAATAGAGGCTCAGAATAGATTATTAAAGGGGCCCTCAACCAACCCTCGGGTTTGGTGAAAAAACACAGTGGTGCAAAAACACAGATAGCATGCGCTGCTGTGAACAACGTAGACAAATTTTGTAGTCGCGCGCGGCACGTGGATCTCACAAGCGAAGCGCCAAGTCATCTTTCTCACAAACGCTCTCTTTTTTCCTAACTCTTTTATGGACGCTTTATTTCGTAATATAGCAGATTCCCATACGCAGCTGCTATTGACCAATAGCTGGCGTCAATCAAGAAGGATGCATCAGAGCGCGTTTTCCTACTGTTACTGTGTATATTTGTTGACGCATTTCCATAAACAGGCTGAAGCAAGCGAAAATCTGCTTTGCGATTTTGATAATAATTACGTACTTCCCGAAGTATAGCCGACTATCTTCTGCTCACGCTTGGCCGCGGACGCCCGCGTAGGAATTAAACTTTGGCCCCCCTGCTTATCGGTGTCCCTGCCATCGGGTCTCGCTAATTTCGACTAGTTATAAACACTCAACTAGCACCGAACCACGCGAAACGTAAGGTCAGACCACGCGCACGCTTGCCGCGGCGCGCGCTCACTCCTGGCCGCTGCTGGTTAGACGCCTTGGCAAACTTCGCTTCGTATTGGTCTACTGAAATGGTCAAGTTGGATGTGGCTACTGTCCGTCGGTCAAGCTGATGCAGTACAAAGCCAGCCCGCACCAGGTGGCACAGCCAGAATGGAGCATATGAGCGTGAGCGCACATTCTAGCGCCGTCGTGCGCAAAGCAAACCCTACAGTTGCATGTAGCTGCGGTCTGCTACGTAGCGCAGATACCGTGGCCACCGCGCGGGGCCGCGACGAGTCCACTGGCTGAGTGCACTGCGGCTCGCTGAGGACAACCATGTTTGGCAGGTTTGGCGCGTCGTAGGCGCCAAAATCGAAAATAGTGGCGCCTACGCGTGAAGATCCAAATTCCAATTTGAACTGCGCGTCATGGTGACGTTGAGTAGCCGGAGCGTTGTGGGTACACCGCGCTCCGCCGTAGCCTTCGCAGTGCAAATCATTGAAGAAGGAGCGGAAGCATCGCGAACGCTTTGTTGCCAATATTTACGCTTCTGCTGAACGCACTAAAAAACTTTTTGCAGCAAAGTATTTCTGAAATAGTCTGATTTAACTGCAAGTACATTTCTGGACTTCTATAAAAAGTGGTTCAGGGCCCCTTTAAGTATTCTGTCGGAACGGAAACCAAAACACGTGTTATAGGTCGCCCAAGGTGCGCCCTTTGCAACTGTAGCTTGTTCGTCCTTACTCTACTGTATTCATCTGCTCGTTCGATCATAGTTCGCGTTTGTGTGCGGCCATACTCCACGATATTTCATTTGATCATCCGCTGGCGATTCGACACGCACTTGAAAATACGCTTCCATTTGGCTTTTTCTTGTTCCACCTACACATAGCAGTGAGCTTGGATAAAACAGGTAGACAGTACATCCAGTTATAGGCATGCATCTTCTTAGAAGTATGCGTAGAAGAACAAAATGGAGTGAGAGAGAGGCCTTCAGCACTTGAAGAGGGGTCTTCAAGAGAAAGGAAAGTTTTCGGCTTTTGTGGCGCACACAAGCCCGTATTCACAAAACGTCCCTACGCTTGAATTGTTCGTATAAGAGCAGATACAACAATCGCGATGTCGGGCACTTTATTAGCCTAAGCTGCTAGCCAATGCAGAAATAGCCTTTACGAACGATAAAATGTGTGAACTCTGCCGGTCTATTCGTCCATAGTACTAATGAGCACGAATAGAGAGCGACATAACGGATCCGTATCATTGGAACTTACTGAACAACTACGATTTCTACGTTCAATTTCTCTATATACAATTCCGTTTTGAGTTTAGGAGGGGCGTCGAAGTAGGATCAATCACTTCAACGATTCTGGAAAATACTGTCGCAGCAGTGCATAAGCTGGCAGATGGGACACGTATATCAAGCTGGAGCTAACTGAATGCGCCGGCTTGGAAACCCAAATTGTTTGGGAAATTTAACACGTCCATGTAAAGGCCGTATTTGTGACGATTCACGACATGAACATCAATCGATTCGAGCAACACACCTCTCTCTAGGAAATGTGTATAAAACTCTGTATGCGAATGCCTTACGGCACAATCACGTTGCATAGCGCCGCATCACGCAGTCTAAAATATTTCGTTTGCCTTAATTTAGCAAACGTCGTCAATAAAGAACTCTAGAATAAAGTCAATTAATGTAAAAGAGGGTCTATTATTTGGGCAATAATTTTCTGAAAAATTCCGGTGAACTGTTGGCTCTCTTCTATTGCAGCAGGCCTTCCTCAGAAACCCCAAGTCCAGCACTAAATGCACATGCGTAAAATGCAAATCTTGCAGACAACTATAGTTGAAGCGTCAAGACTTTCGTACCATGTAGCACAAAGAAAGCCTTGCACCAAAATGATATGTGAGGCATTAAGGGGTTCCCGCCATATATGTTTTAGGTGGAGCATCTTCATTATTGTGCTAGTCTCGCAAGTAAAACTAGATGGTCAAACCAATGAGCATCTATCTGCATTATTCCACAATTGCGACATATGCTTTAACTTAAACAGATAAATGTTATAGTTTAGTGAATTTCATCATTGGGGCTAATCGCTGAAGGTCTGTCGTCCACTGCAACAAATGATTGTTTTGTAGAAAAACAACTTCTTCATTTATAGCACACTTCTTTTAAGAAATACTAAGTCTTTAAAACACCCGCTGTGCGTGTGTGTCTCTGGGTGCGCAAGTGGGTATGTATGTATGTATGTATGTATGTATGTATGTATGTATGTATGTATGTATGTATGTATGTATGTATGTATGTATGTATGTATGTATGTATGTATGTATGTATGTATGTATGTATGTATGTATGTATGTATGTATGTATGTATGTATGTATGTATGTATGTATGTATGTATGTATGTATGTATGTATGTATGTATGTATGTACGCGCGTGCGTGGAAGACTAAAGTTTATTTCAGAACCAACCATTGGCACCGAAACAGCTGTGTTGTGATATACAAGTAGACGGGTACGCTGTGATCACCTTCAAAAGGAAGCAATGAGAGCCAATTCCACGGCGAGAAACATGAGTAGCGGAGACCACCCCACCAGGCAACGCATACTTAAAGCAAGCTATTCCTCGGGCGATGGACCCCTGGCAGCCAACCCCCGGGCACCAACAGCAATAACCTTTGGACAAATAAAGTTCATTCCTATCCGTTCCTATCCAAAACCAGCGGTCTACGCTAGAGTACACAAACACACTTGTGAACGCGCCACCCTCACAGTCTAGGCAAGTGTGACAGGGATCGATTGTTCAGTTGTACATGCGATCGATTCCTGGTCAGGGCCACTATTTACAAGTATGCTATTACGATAAACTGAGCACGTTCCATCCAATTGTGGTTTTAGATATACAAGGTGTTTCAGCGAACATTTTCAAAATTTTGCAAAGCTGCCTGAGGCACATAGCTCAATTCTAGTTCATGAGGAGACCTACTCGAAGCGGCGGAAACTACTTGCACAAAAAATTGAAATGCATAATCGACTCATTAACAAAAAATCGCTAATTACCTATTTAACTATTTATCTTGTAGCCCATATTGCAATTTACAAATCCTAGCCGTAGAGTTTGCAAGGCGGATCCACTTGGCACGAATTCTCAGGAATGCACCAGTTTCGATATATAAATTCTCGAACTTTGCGGAGAAATGCATTGGCGTTCCAGTTACTTGTGTGCTTCAGTGCATGAAACGACGTTTTGTTAACAAATTAAGTGGAACGCCATTGCATTTCTCCGCAAAGCTCGGGAATATATATCACGAAACTGCTCGCGTCCTGAGAATTCATTCAAGTGGATCCGCATTGCGAAGTCCACTGCTGCAATTTGTAAATGGCAATATGGGTCATAAGTCAATTAGGTGCAAAGTTAATTAGTGATTTTTTTATTAATTAGTCCATTTTGCATCTCAATATCTTGTGCAAGTATTGTCCGCCGCTTCGAGTAGACCAGCTCACAAACTGGAATTGTGATACGTGCCACAGGCAACTTTTAAAGGTTTTTTTAAAGTGTTCGCTGAAACACCCGGTATAAATAACGGAGGTGGTGGGCCCGTGCTAAATAGTCCTTACGAACAAACGCCTTTGTGAATTCACCCCCTCATAATTACTTGACCCAAGTCCTTAACAAGTTTTCTGTTTTGCCATCATTTCTTTATACTGAGAGCCACATTTATATCTCCCGCTTTGGCTTTGCTTCCCACCTTTCCGTGAGAGCGTGATAGAGAGCACGGTGGCGCCGAAAGAATGCGTTTCGCTGAAAATCATCTGCTTTTTGCTGCGCAGTTCTGCCTCCTGCGCACTGCATATTGCCTGGGGCACACTGTGGTCACTGCGGCTAGGTACGAGCACGGCGATCTCAACTGCCATCGAGCTGCTGATCAGCTTTTGATGCCACTCATAAGACCACCGCATCATACAATGACAACAAGCGCAGAAGGCTGCACGCAGCTTTTACAAGTAGCGACACCATGCGGGACGAGTATAAAGGGCCACCCTTTGGAATACACGAGCACTGGCCACGGTGCCCCCGAAAGAATGCGATTCGCTGAAAATCCTCTGCTTTTTGCTGTGCAGGTGAGAAAATATTACGGCAAGTGCTGCCATTCAAGCGATCCTTTTCTGCTAGTGCTGCCGTGCCGATGGCTGTGTTGCTTGCTTGTTTTTTGTCTCCGGAAGTTACTGCTTTTACGAGGGGACATTGAAAAAAAAATTATGGGGTTTTGCGTGCCAAAACCACTTTCTGATTATGAGGCACGCCGCAGTGGAGGACTCCGGAAATTTCGACCACCTGGGGTTCTTTTACGTGCACCTAAATCTAAGTACACGGGTGTTTTCGCATCTCGTTCCCATCGAAATGCGGCCGCCGTGGCCGGGATTCGATCCCGCGACCTCGTGCTCAGCAGCCCAACACCATAGCCACTGAGCAACCACGGCGGGTAGAGGACATTGAAGCTAACCCCGGTCCCGACAATGCTCAAATATTAAAGCATGTTAAGGAAATCGCACCTGATATTAAGGATATCAAAGAAAACCGCCTGGTAGAAATTGAAAAAAAAAAGGTAGACGCTTTATCGAAACTTCTAGACAAAGTCACTTTGCGTCAAGATCGGCTTTCACATATTAACAAAGTTGTTCTGACGCTTGAAAAGAAAATAGACCAATTAGAGAACCACAGTAAAAGACCTAATTTGATTATTTTTAGGCTAACAGAACCAGAGGGTGAACACGGCGAATCACTGGAAACAGCCGTAAGTAAAGGTATCTTTCAAGAACTTCTTGACCTGAACCCGATAGCTATTGAACGAATACATAGACTAGCTCGACCATCCACAAATAAGAAATGACCAATTATCCTAAGATTGATCAATACTAGAGAAATAGCGTTAATCTTTAAACAATGCCACAAGCTGAAGAACACTGCTATATCAGTAAGTGAAGACTATTCGCGAAAGGTTCGAGAAGTTAGGAGGAAGCTGTGGGCAAGTATGAAAGAAAACCGCAAGAAGGGGGACAAGGTTTCCTTGGCCTTTGACAAATTTTACATCAATAGCATACGTTATATTCGGAGCGATGAAAAAAATGAAAGAATTCCTGTTAAAAAAACGACGCAGAGAAACCGCACCGTCCATTGACCCGTCGTCAGGCGCAAGCGCATAAATAGGCACTAAAATCGACGATGTTCAAGACAATGTTTCAGATCTTTCATGTTAAAAAATTTTTGAACCTCCCTTCCACGCAAATCCAGTTTCAGCTAAGGATAAACGCCTTCGTATCGTGAATTTCAATGGACGTAGCGTGGTGAACAAGACCGATTTCCTGGAAATTCACTCGCTGCAACACGATCCGCACATCGCGGTCATAATGGAAACCGTTAACCATATAACAAATTAACTTGTCTTTCCACCCCATTACAAAGTTTTTCGTAAGAACAGAATGCGCAGAGGCGGAGGTGTAGCCGTTCTAGTTAAAGATCAGATAGGAGCTACGCTTGTCGGTGATACTCCCGACCTGGAGTGCATATGCCTTAGGTTATCGTGCTGGGGTCATTGATATGTGTTGTACGCATGTTACAGACCACCTGACGCTACACCAGGTTGCTTGATTAAACTTCAAGAGCCCATATCTCACTACCAAAACAAGAAAATTTTTTTTATCGACGATCTTCACTTGCCTTGTCAATTGGGAGCTCCTCCAGGCAAACAATAAGGCTGATGTAAACGCTAACATCATTTTTGACATTATGCTAACATATGATCTAATCCAAGTGGTTAATGAACCCACGGTTATACAAGGGTCATCATGTTCTATATTCGATGTTATATTTTTGAACCCATATTCTTTTCTGAGCATAACGTGACAATCGAAGATGGTTTATCTGATCATTACCTTGTTGCGATTTTCTTGCCATTGTCAAGACTACATCTCTTAAAATTGCCAAAACCAAATCTTTTAAAGATTACTCCAGAGTTGATGACGCCAGCGTCATTGGCTACATGGAAACCTGCCTTACGGGTTTTGCAGGTAGCGGTGGTGATGTGTGTACACTATGGACAGGCTTTACTACAATGTGCAGAAATTACATAGATACATTCTTACCTACTAAAACTAAGAAAGTCAATAATAGTACGCCTTGGATGACGCGTGGTATAGTACAACTAAAGCGCAAAATCAAATGGAATAAAAATAAGCATCCACGCACGGTCGTTATCACTCAACTACAAAAAAAGCTGTGCGGCGCATGTGAGTCAAAAGATTTATATTTTACCACAACATTGCCTAACTTTATAAAGAAAGCGCTGGAGAAGGTTTGGGGTTACCTAGGCGATAGCAAGAGAGCTGTCAGGGAAATTGCAATTGATGGAACCATTGTTAACGACTTGAATGCCATCGCAGAACATTTTAACAATTACTTTCATAGCGTATTCTCCTGCGCAAGTTCAGGCCCGTCTTTAAGCTCTGCAGTGTTTGAACAGCATGAGGCAAATTCTATCTCTTACCGTGGCATTGTGTCTATGTTACTCAATTTAAAAACCAAAACAAATCCTGGTCCCGACATAGTTTCCGAATGTGTTTCTTAGGCGATACGCCGAAAGTGTTGCCAAGTTGTTAGTTCTATTATTATTCAGAGCATCTTTGTTATGTGCGAAGGTGCCTAAAAATTGGAAGATGGCTGGAGTTGTTCCGGTCTTCAGAAAGGATATCGATTATTGCTCAGAAATTACCACCCCATATCACTGACATCATACCGCTGCAAAATTTTCGAGCACATAAACAGAACTCGCATTAATTAATTCTTACAAGATAAATGAATACTAACATGTGCTCAACATGGCTTCAGAAAGGGCTGTTCCACTGTCACGCAATTAGTAATAGTAATCGATTAAATTGCCAGAGCTTTGGATGCTAACGGTCAAGTTGGTGCTGTGTTTCTGAACTTCAGTAAAGATGTAGATAGGTTATTCACTAAAAACTAATTTTAAAATGAAAAAACGTTAACCTTCCACAGATCACGATTACTTGGCTTACAGAGTATCTGGATAAACGCCAACAGTACGTTTCAGTTGATGATCACAACTCGGGATATCTACCAGTCACTTCAGGTGTTTCCCCGGGTAGTGCCCTGGGTCGATTGCTCTTTCTGTTGTATATTAATGACATTGTTACCGTCGTCAAATCTGGAACACAAATACGATTGTTTTCACATGACTGCGTTGTATTTCGTACTGTTAAGTCAGCGGAACATAATAATCATCATCATAATCATAATCATCATCATCAGCCTGGTTACGCCCACTGCAGAGCAAAGGCCTCTCCCATACTTCTCCAACTACCCTGGTCATGTACTAATTGTGGCCATGTCGTCCTTGCAAACTTCTCATCCGCCCACCTAACTTTCTGCCGCCCCCTGCTACGCTTCCCTTCCCTTGGAATCCAGTCCGTAACCATTAATGACCATCGGTGATCTTCTCTTCTCTATACACGCCCTGCCAATGCCCATTTCTTTTTCTTGATTTCAACTAAGATGTCATTAACTCACGTTTGTTCCCTCACCCAATCTGCTCTTTTCTTATCCCTTAATGTTACACCTATCATTCTTCTTTCCATAGCTCGTTGCGACGTCCTGAATTTAAGTACGGAACATCGCAGGGGACTTAACTCTAGCTTGAATAATGTATTTTTGTGGTGCAAAGAACGCGGCATGGGCTTCAAACACAGATAAAAGTGTCTCTCTTCGCATAACGTATAAAAAGAACCCCATGGAGTACGCGTATCAAGTGGGATCTGTTCCATTAAAGCATGTTAAGAGTTACAAGCATCTTGGCGTAACTTTCAGTAAGAATTTTTCATGGAACTTTCACATTGACAACACATGTATTTCTGCCTTCCGCAAGCTAACTCATCTGCGACACAAACTTAGAAATGCCCCCTCAGACGTTAAGTTGCTCACTTGCCTAACCTATATCCGACCAAAACTTGAATATGCTTGCGTCGCATGGGATCCCTATACTAAAGTCAATATTAGCAAACTCGAGAGAATACAGAGAAAGTCTGTTCGTTTTATTTATTCCAAATTCAAAAGTTTGGACTTGCCGTCAGAGTCGATGTTGACCAACGACATTGCTTCGCTTGAACAAAGAAGACAAAAATACCGGCTAGATTTTTTATATAATTTACCTACCACAACTTGGCTCGGGACCCTTCAGTATATGTAAGCTCTCTTTCCACAAGAAATACATGACACCATCGTCCTGATACACGCACTTAAAGCTGTCTATGATTGGACAGACAGCTTAAAGTTCTCCTTCTTTCGACGGACTATTTTCGAATGGAATTCTCTGCCTGCACCATACAACATGCGACTGTCTTTTTTGAATATGTACATTCCTTTTGACCTTAGTATTTCCGTTGCACTTGGGAGTGTGTCTGCATAAATTTGTTCTCTTTGCGTTGAATGATCACGGCAAGTCCTCGTCTCTCAAACACCCGTGCCTTTGGTGTGCAACGCTGAACTGCCTATTGTTACTGATATGCCTTTTTTTTTTTTAGTTTACATCGCTCTGTTCCTCCCCCTTCTGCTTTCCGTAATCGACCGGGAAGAATGGATTGATTAAAGCTTCGTGTTTTGATATTTTCATGAATTGTTTTGTGAGCAATATGTCATATAAAAGTGTATGTTTTTTTTCTGTATGTATATGAATATATCTATGCATCTTTGTATTTTTATGTCTAGCCTTGCAGTTAATTAAGTGTGCCCGTCCTGCAAGGACCACAATGTAGCATGTGCTAAATAAAATAAAATAAATAAATAACAGGAGCATAAATGTACTTTTGCAGAGTACCCCGTATTCACGAAGGGGGAAAACGTTGTTTGATAAAAAACTCACAGCAAGAATTTCGATTTTAATTGAATACAGCACACGCCACGTTGACGTCGCATTTTACAAAGCCCCCGTTAAGTGACCCTTACCCTCTTGCAAAAACTTACGACATTTCACTTCCTCTTCAGTCAAAAAGAAAGAAAGAAAGCACGTCTATAAACCGGATTATAATATCACTGACTCAAGTCTACGACGCACCATGATACATTTTTCTCAATCAAATTGCTCTTATTGTCTCTATTTTCCACCCACACGGCCGTATATCTATGCCCAAAGACCTGCTCAGATAAACCAGCTTCCGAAACCAGCCACCTCAATTTTCCTTAAGCGAATCATTAAGGAGAAATAGTCGCTTTTAAGGTACCCCCTTTCCCCCCCTCCCCCCCCCCCCAAAATAAAGGCGCCATTGCTGAGTTTTGCAGCAATCTTGTCCAAAAAGAAAACGCTAACAAAGTCCCATAAAGTCTACTTAAAATCAGTACTGATTTAGACAACGACGGCGCTGATCTTGCTTTTCTGTACAATGACTATTCATCGAATTTGTCCTATACTCCCACACCCCACCCTGCCCATCTCTGAGTTAAGCTGTCTACTACACTTACCAGGACGATGCCGCTTGTAGTGGCGTCTGGGGTCCTAAACACCGTTTTTTCCTCCGCTCCTATATTAGTATACCACCGGTGGATAAATGATTCGCTTCAGCAACTGTCCTTGGGCACTATCGAAATAAGAACTCGCAGCTGTGTTCTTGCACACCTACGTAGATGTGCTTGCGCTTCGCACAGCGTGTATCCCGAGGCTAATTCGCTTAGGACGAACTTAGAATCAAGAAAGAAGTTCGGCCATCATTTGGGTTCGCCATAGGCAGGCGTGATAGTGGTTGTACACACAACTGTCGAAACAACTTAACCGGTCTTTCCTCTCTCACGACAGGAGATGAGGATCCCCATTTCGTTAGCCGTTCTTCGCATGCAAATAGGGAGCTCGCCGCCATAGATCTTCATTTACTATCGTCCCTGCGGGAGTAGTTGGCGCCGTAGGCATCGATGCTCAGTGTATTAAGCAAAACCGCGCAGGATTGCGGGCTCCGCAACGCGTGTCAGCTAATAGGAAGCTGAGTTCCGGAAACAGTTCGCTCGTTGACTGATTTGTGATAGGGCGCCGCTCGCCAATGGTGACATTGATCTACGAAAGCAGCGAGCAATCACGGCGCTTTTACGTGCAGCCGACTTTGCGAATACATTCGGCTCCTGCATACAGCAGAAGCAGCAGCTGAGCTACTCACGGCTCTGCGTAACCGTAGTGGGATGGCTAAGTATGGACAGCTGGGCTAGTTGGTTATGATTAGCATTATGAAACATCGTTCCAGCGCACATTTGGACAAGGACGAGGAGAGAAAGACAACACGAACGCCGGACTTCAACTGAATTTTATTCATGGAAAACAGGGCTTTATGTACACAGGGGGAGGGGGTGGGGGACTGCTAGTGCGCAGTAGTCCGCAGTAGTCCAGTAGCTAG
Organism: Dermacentor andersoni; assembly: GCF_023375885.2. Taxonomy (NCBI): domain Eukaryota; kingdom Metazoa; phylum Arthropoda; class Arachnida; order Ixodida; family Ixodidae; genus Dermacentor; species Dermacentor andersoni. Next base: position 273,616,176 of record NC_092814.1, read on the forward strand.
TACTGCTACTGCTAGTACGTATGCTGCCAAAGGAGCTGGTTCCAGTGACTCACAATTTCTTTTCTTAAAGGATGAGATCCTATAGGGTTGGGAACACCGACAGGTCAACGTAGGGACGCCTATTCGCGAGCTAGATAGGAAAAGGACAATACCACGGAGAATGAGCACGGCTAACAAGAAACGGCGTAAATCACGGGACTTAATGTCAGCCTGCAAACGTTTAAATACAAAAAACAGGCATATCAATTAGCGCTAGAATGGAGGAGCATACGAGGAAACGATAATGAACGAAGCACCAGACCTGACTTACGGATTCTATACAGTCTATCTGCAATGTAAAAAAAAGAAAATAACCGAGAGAGGGATATATAGAGAGAGAAAAAGAAGAGAATGTTTTCATTACAAAGTTGGAGGGACTATATTTTCCTGTGAATCAAGGCCTTATTAGGCATTGTAATACAAAAGAAAGCACAGTGCCATTAGGCACTTTCTTTAAGGAGATTAACCAACGCCAGTGCTTAATCCGCCAGGGCATGGGTGGCCACATGCACCTATCCTAACACGTGTATGTGTGTATGTCTGCGTGTGCGTGCGTGCGTGTCACCCACCCCTCTTCCCTAGCCGCAACTATCTACCGAACTGCCCTAGAATGGAAGGACTGGGGACGCGGCGGAACTTTTTCTACCAGCTCGCCGTCAGCTGCAGCGCCACGTATCGGTATTCCGCCGCTTAGATCACTGGTCACTAGTGCTATTCTTTCCCCTTGTCATTATACTTCGGCATTTCAAGCTGAACTTTAACGCCAACTATTACTGTTTTTACTTGGACAACCTTTCACAAGATGGACCTTTAAGTGCTAAATTAAGGGTGAATAAAGTCATCGAGAGCGTTAGTAATCAAAAACATTGTTTAGTTTGTCCATTTGTTTCCTCCCTACGCTACTGTCGAAGCTTACTAGAATCAGGATTCACACGAAAGAACAAAGAGTAGGTCAGAAGAAACACATATTGTACTCGCACCTTCGCTTAGGTCTGTGCGTCACTTAAAGCAGCAGCTGCGTGAAACCAGACGCTATCGAACGATTTGCTCCTGTACACGAGTGCAGAAACACGATAACATCACTAGACGACCACGGTGAAATCACCTGATCTCTTCTTGCTCTCAGCGCGTTAAAGGACACGAGAGTCCCCAGACTGAGCATGTATTCCATTTACTGAGAAACCTTCGCAGTTCTCAATCGCCAGACCCATTTTATATCGAAAAAAAAAGGAATATCACGCAGGAGAGCCATATGTGAGACAAAGTGGCACCGCCGGCTGTGTAATAGACGTGAAATAGAGAGCGCGTATCTAACTGGTCGTTACAGTTTCTGGCTATTGTTGTATCCGAGCAAGTGGCCAGCGGCTGAGCTAGGATCTTCTGAAGCTTTTCTCAGGTTTATATTAGCTAGAAGGCGCTAGGCGACTCGGTTATTTTTTAGACAGACGACTTCGAACGTGACGTCTTGTGCAATACCCGTATCTTATTTGCCCCTCTCTCTCAGTGCAGAAATGAAAGCATGACAATAAATCTACATGGTCTTACAGGGTAAACACCATAGGCTTACTGGGGTACGAAGTTAAGAGGGGGCTCAACCTACCTGCCCTTGTATACTAACTTAGCGCCTTTACGGCAACCTAAGAATTGCATATATTGTTGTTTTTTTATTCAAGGCACCACTTACTGCGTGTAAGCGGTGCCTTGAATGGCAGTGCCTTGAATGCCTTGAAGTTCTCCAAAAGGACGGAGCGGGCTCGGCCACCCTACAAAAGCTTCAAAGTACCATCACTCAAGTCACACACGTGATGAAACGAGTGGCGAGCAAACGACGCGGGCTCAAGGAAGAAGACGTCGTAAAACTAACACAAGCCCTAGCTACCAGCCGCATCATGTACGGCACCCCGTATTTGGGACTGAACAAGGCGGAAAAGAAGTTGAACATTCTCATCCGCCTGGCACATAAAGTTGCATTGGGGCCCCCGGCAAAAACATCAATTGAGAAGCTACTCCAACTGGATGTTCACAATACCTGGGCGGGGTTAGCGGAAGCTCACAGAATCAACCAAATCGAGCGACTCAAACTAACGGAACCTGGTAGAGCCACCGTGCGCCGACTTGAATACAGAGAAGGGCTGGATCGATGCAATCAACACAAACGCATAACTTTTCAACTCGGAGAGCGTATTATAGTTTCTAATATACCCAGAAACATGCGCAGGTGTATCACAAGAGCATACGAGAGGCAAGAATCAGAGCCTTCAAGAAGGCATACGAGAAACATGCCGCAACAAGGTACGTTGACGCCGCCCAATAGCTGAGCAAGACGGCGCACGCGGTGAGCATCACAGACAGAACCGGAAAATAGATTAGTGCAGCAATATTCCTTCTGAGCGACCCCGACTCGGCAGAAGAGGCAGCGATTGCCCTCGCTACAAGAACCTGTCAGGGGAAAAATAACAATTTTTACAGACTCACAAGGAGCATGCAGAAATATTCAGAAAGGCCGTATCTCCACAGTGGCACTTAACATATTACTCAAGCTGCCCAACCCACAAGACATTCATATCGTGCGGACGCCTGGACAAGGCTCTTTTGCGCGGAACATAGCAGCTGATGCTGCAGCACGAGGTCGTACCAACCGGGCATACCTGAGAGGCGATCATACTCCGACGCCCATCTCAAAACGATGCAGAGACATTTTAGAACAATGCAGATTACACAGAAGAAAATACCCACCACCTCATCCCAGGCTTCGTAGTGAGGAAGCCGTACACCAACGACGACTCCGAACAAGTTCTTTCCCACAAGCCACATTATTATATAAGATACATCCCACACTATACCAATACAACTTTCAGTTCTGCGGAAAACCTAATACACTCTATCATATGGTTTAGCACTGCAATGGTGTCACGGAGGTGCCAGAAAACAAAGCGCCACCTGAAGAGCAGTGGGAGGACCTGCTGACCACCGTTGACCCGGAGGACCAGAGACGACTGGTAGGCCGCGCAAGGCGGACAGCCGAGGGCCATGGTATTCTGGGCTAAGGAAACCACTCACCTCAGGGCGACATGTAGAAAATCACCAGTTATATATATTTTTAAAATAAAGTTTATTTCATGAAGGAATCGCTTAACAGCAGTGTAATAAAAGTGAGATTTATTATTGCGTTGCTCCGACGCCTCCAGCGTCGCGCTTCCTGCGGCGCCAGGTCCGATGCCCCATCTCTTGCAACTCCCGAGACGTGGCTGCATATTTATTTCTACCTTGCTGCCACACTTCCATGCTTATGCTAAACTGCGAGAACACAGAGCTTCGTGGGAAATTCATACGGGTCCCTCAAAAACAGAGCTTTGCAGATGAAGTGAAATTTTTTCCCTACTCCAGGACGAATCTTTATTCTATTGTCGAAGCCTAATTTCCGAGAAGCTTGCGTGGGTTTTCTTTCTTGCTTCGTGCCACTTTCAAGTGGACCTGTCCATTCTTCACCTTTCATTAGATTTCATCCACTTTGCAGCCTTCTGAAAAAGTCATTTTGTTGACTCGCATTTGTAAGTGAATTGGCCTTACCGCGGCTCGTGTGCTCTGTTGTCTACTGCGCAGCTTGTTCGTTATCTATATTAGAAGAGATAGGCAACAGCTGTGAGTCTGCTGCTGACAAAAAAATATGCTTGGGCAGGCGAGAAAACCACGGAAGGAGACGATAAATATTAAGTTAACTTCATTAGTTCTAAGCAGACTGCATGCAATTACGCTACTTTATTCGTAAAATTGAGCGCTTGCACTGGAGCCACTAAGCGTATTTATTGGTGGTTCTCCTGAATACGTTTCCGAGTTACCAGAGTCATAGTATGTAAACAGGTTATCTCGATCAGCATAAGTTGTGGAGCAGTCGAGCCGGCTCCCGATCGCGCTACGGGGTAAGTCCACCACCAGCACATAACGCGTCTACAGTAAAAGTCTGTACTGTTCTGACATTTGAAACATGCATATCACACCGTCAGAGGGGCTACGGCCAACTGCCATAGGGATAAGACGGAAAGGTTCTGAAATGAAAATTTACCACATCTCTAAAACTCCAAGTCCCGCCTCCCACGCGATTTTGGCGTCTTCCGTGTGCCAGTGCTCTAGGATATTGGCAGACTGTTGCCGATGGGCGCAGTATCTTTAAATAAAGAATGGAAAGATATACAACGACTCAGATATGAGGTGCACCAATAGCATGGAAAGGTGCAACTAACTTTTGGCGCGTCGTGCTCAGGGATCACTAGACTAGCTTTCCGCGGAGCGGGCACAGGTCGTAACTCATAATTATCGCGTAAGTATGTATAGAAAGCAGACCTAATATGCTATGTAACTCTTCGAAGTACATCAATTCAGGGAGGATTACTTGAGCTGACTTACATGTCACAACGACGTCTGCAAAAAAAAGGCAATTAACGCATTAAACGGCTTCATGATCTGGACTCGCATTTACCATATTTGTAACATTTATCTCCGCGAGTTTTTGACTGCTTTCACAGGAGAATTTCGTTACTATAATGGATGGGAGGGCCTTCAAGCTTCGATAACAAAGATATAGTTAAATATTTTTTCCCTGTAAAGCGTGCTCCGCCCTACTAGTCGCCTCATGTAGGAGAAGCACACATTTTTACCGTAATGGACAATAATATACTTATATATATTTAGCTTATTTTCTGTCCATGTTGTATTTACTAATTTCATTTACAAATCTGGGACTAGTTCCAGAGAATATTGACACTCCTCTCGTTTACAAAAAGGAGCTAGTGATGGGAATGCGCAGGATAAACCATGGTCCGTCTACGTACATTTATTTTCTCACGCGTTTAGCACCTTAAAGAAATCCTTCTTGACATGCTATATATTCCCTATCGAGTTTCTGTAGCTTTCCAAGAACCTAATTTACTAAACCTGTTCAATTAAATTTTCATGTTTCGAGCTAGTTCGTACTTCCATACAGGAAGTCACCTGGCTCATGAGGCGACTTTGGTTTTCCGTACCCGGAAGCCCCTAAAAACTAAGCGTCTTCTTTTTCTCCTGGATGGACAAACTTCGACCAGGAATTCCAAAGCCGTTCGCACGCGCAACAATGATTCACAACAACGGGGGCACCGACCCGCAACAGCAGCAACGGAAATGCCTTCTGCGAACCCGGTCCCCGATTTCCTGACCTGTGATGCTTAACGCTAGTGTACTACATTCTCCTGCGCCACGAGACGCTCCACGTGCCCACCATAGACGCTGCGCCGTCGCAGCGGAGCGCTAATGACGCGCTCCCATTCGCCGTAATCACAACTCAAGCGCCGCGTGAATGGGGAGGGTGAGCGGACGGATGAGCGGCAGCCGTCGCTGCTGGCGGCGGATCCAGCCGGCATTCCGTCTGTCGGATTACCGATCTCGCGGGCGTGCGCGGGGGCGTCCGCCTGGGCGGGTTCATTATTCACGAAGCAACTTGCAATGCCGCCAGCGCTCGCTAATGCCGCAGGCGATTTCGACTATGCGGAGAGCGTGCGCGTGCCTTCCTGCTGCCGCAGGGATGGACGGACGTCGCCTTCCTGCGGGCCTTTCGTGTCGGGCGCGGCCGCGTGATTCCGATGTGGCCGCCGCGTTTTGTGCTCGTGACACCGGCGTAATGCATACGTGTGCGCTCCTCCAGCGTTTGCCACGTCGCGCGTCAGCCCTTTCTCGGGCGTCCTAGGCAGCACGTTTTTTATTACGTGATATCTAGGAGATCTTGGCCCCATTGGGCGGTGCTGGCCTCTCATATTCAAATAGAACGAACATATAATAAATATGGAATAACAAACCGACTCTGAACACGCGCTCAGTATCTACAAAGTGGGTCGTCAGCTTTCCCGCCCAAGTGCAGCGTGGTGTCCTCGCCCCTCAATGCTATTTTTCTGCGCAACCTCTATGAGTCAGGAGTATGAGCTGACTCCAGTGCTCTTACGTATAACGCGTAGCTGCGGTGCAGCTGCCGTGTGTTCTCTACAGGGCTGTGTGTGTGTGTATGTCGTTACTACACTGACGAAAATGCGCGCATGCTTTTGCAAATAAATGGCCGGTAAAGCAAAACAGCGGTCGTTTCCTTAATACAAACATATGTAAAAGGATTCGACGACCCTCCACGGTGGCTTAGCGGCTATGGTGTTGTGCTGCTAAGCATGAGGTCACGGAATCAAATCCCGGCCGCGGCGGCCACATTTCGACGGGGGTGAAATGCCAGAACCCCCGCCTATCGTTCAATGGGGGCGCTTTGAAGATACCCTGATGGTCAAAATTAATGCGGGGTACCTCACTACGGCATGCCTCATAATCGAAACGTGCTTTTGGTACGTAAAACTCCAGAATTCATTCAAGCATTAGACGATAATGTAAAGAAAAAAATTCGCTTTGTACACATGTAGAATACCAGTCGTACCTTGGGTCATAAGTCGTTTTGCATTTAGCATTTGTTTTTCAGCTCAATAGCTACATTGAAGGGGTTACTAAATCTCCGAAATGCACTGAATTTTTTTATGCGGTTTCAAACGGCCTTTCCCAAGAAGGCCTCTCAACCACTACTTCCGCGCTATTCGTTCACTGATTGCTCCGCTTATAGCAGTTCGCTTTCCGGTCCTGTGCTTCCATCAGCTTCCTCCAACATCGAGTTACAGATCCAGTAGCTTTTGTAGCTGCTTGTCGTCGCCTGCGCTTTGAGCAGGTCGAGTGTTTTCGAGCAATTGTGGCTTTCCTCAATAAAAGCAGACATTTTAGATAAACCGAACAAGACAAGAGGACCTATAACTTCGTTTCTCCACTCTCATTTTGAAAATTTACCGTTTTTTTCTTTCCTATAATCACCCGCGGCCTTTGGCGCCGTGCAATGTTGATAGTTGACTGCAATGCTAGAACCTCAGTGGCCGACGGGAACCAGCCACTGTGAGGGCAGTCTTCTTGGTCTTTGCGTCACCTTTAAATATAATAAAAACTAACAATGTCGCTTGCGCTTACATTTTCTCATTATAAATAAAAGTGCGTGCGTGTGCGTGTGCGCGTGTGTGTGTGTGTGTGTGTGTGTGTGTGTGCGTGCGTGCGTGCGTGCGTGCGTGCGCGTGCGTGTGCGTGTGCGTGTGCGTGTGTGTGTGTGTGTGTGTGTGTGTGTGTGTGTGTGTGTGTGTGTGCGCGCGTGCGTGCGTGTGTGTGTGTGTGTGTGTGTGTGTGTGTGTGTGTGTGTGTGTGTGTGTGTGTGTGTGTGTGTGTGTGTGTGTGTGTGTGTGTGTGTGTGTGTGTGTGTGTGTGTGTGTGTGTGTGTGTGTGTGTGTGTGTGTGTGTGTGTGTGTGTGTGTGTGTGTGTGTGTGTGTGTGTGTGTGTGTGTGTGTGTGTGTGTGTGTGTGTGTGTGTGTGTGTGTGTGTGTGTGTGTGTGTGTGTGTGTGTGTGTGTGTGTGTGTGTGTGTGTGTGTGTGTGTGTGTGTGTGTGTGTGTGTGTGTGTGTGTGTGTGTGTGTGTGTGTGTGTGTGTGTGTGTGTGTGTGTGTGTGTGTGTGTGTGTGTGTGTGTGTGTGTGTGTGTGTGTGTGTGTGTGTGTGTGTGTGTGTGTGTGTGTGTGTGTGTGTGTGTGTGTGTGTGTGTGTGTGTGTGTGTGTGTGTGTGTGTGTGTGTGTGTGTGTGTGTGTGTGTGTGTGTGTGTGTGTGTGTGTGTGTGTGTGTGTGTGTGTGTGTGTGTGTGTGTGTGTGTGTGTGTGTGTGTGTGTGTGTGTGTGTGTGTGTGTGTGTGTGTGTGTGTGTGTGTGTGTGTGTGTGTGTGTGTGTGTGTGTGTGTGTGTGTGTGTGTGTGTGTGTGTGTGTGTGTGTGTGTGTGTGTGTGTGTGTGTGTGTGTGTGTGTGTGTGTGTGTGTGTGTGTGTGTGTGTGTGTGTGTGTGTGTGTGTGTGTGTGTGTGTGTGTGTGTGTGTGTGTGTGTTAATTGAGAAGCCTCAAGAATGTATACGTCACACACAGGGAGATTATATTGCAGCACAGGGCCGCAGTATTCATTTTAGGATTGCACATTTATTTTACAACAGCGAATGTTTCATGGGTTCTTTACTTGCTTTGAAATGATTCTAGAGTATCTTTTACATTTCTTTTTCATTCGTCGCCTTGTAAGAGTAAAAATAAAATTTCGCCTTTGAAGTTGCAACCGCAAAAGTGATATCAAGATTCAGACGACAGAGGCGCCCGTATTTCAAGCCTGCTGGGTTCAATAAGCCGCGCTTTAATTTGCGTAAAAAAAAGTAAATCACCCTTGCTTCAAGCTTGCATAAACTTAAACTGAGATGTACCTTCCCGCATAGCCATTACTGAGAATGTAAATGCTCGAGTTAGTCCCGGAGCCACCTCAGAGGGCTGTGGTGGACGCCGTAGTGGTTGGCTCGAAATTTATTTTTGACCAGCTGGGGTAATTCCTTTACGTGCACCCAAGGCACTGCATACGAGCGTTTTTGCATTTCTCCACCCGTTGGAATGCGGCTATCGAGGCCGGTTCTCGAAGCCGCGACGTCGGCGGAGTATCAGACAGGCATTACTGATCTACCCAATTTGAGTACGCTTCCGGAATGTACTATTTAAGTAAAAAATCGTGAAATGTTGCGTGCCATTCATCTACATAGTCACCAATATTGTGGGCTCAATAAAAGAAAAGTGAACAAAGTAGATTATATGAACCCTATTCGTACAAGAAGCTATACATGACACGGTAAGTACGCTCCTTATCGTCACGCATTTCTCACACTAAAAGCGCTATTGACTCACTAACTAAACTAAGCGGGAAGGGTTGCAATTAGCTCAGAAACACACACACACACACACACACACACACACACACACACACACACACACACACACACACACACACACACACACACACACACACACACACACACACACACACACACACACACACACACACACACACACACACACACACACACACACACACACACACAAGAAAGTGCAGAGCTACCTGAACTGGCTTCTTTCCTCCGGCACAAAAATGTCTTTTCGGAACCTGGTTTAGGCCGATAAACTGTTGCTAATTACTACTGATAATTACCTAGCGCTTCCGATCTTTTTCTTCTTTTTATCCTTATATACTACTCATTACTCTATCGCGCGCCTTTCCACAGCGGCTCCATCACAGTTTTATTTTCTTTCTTTTTTTCGAGAACTCGTCCTAAATTGCCCCCCATTGACTTCATCCTACATTTATTCGGTAATGTGCTTTCTATATATACATTCTCCCGTTTTTTTTACTTCGCAAAGTATTATTACGCGTTCTTTCTTTCTTTCTTTCTTTCTTTCTTTCTTTCTTTCTTTCTTTCTTTCTTTCTTTCTTTCTCTGCTATTTCGTCGGCGCGAGCCGAATGGAACTTGTTCGCAGGTAGCAGGAGCTCGAGCAAATGAAACCGAAACGAGTTTGCAAGGCGCGCGAACGGCAAGAATTCGTTGGGAAGCATATAAGAAGGAAACGGTCGAAGGAAATGGAAGTCGCCTACACGGACGGGCATTAATGCTTGGCGCCCGCGCGCTCATCGGTAGCCCACCAGGCGGCAGCAATGAGCCAACCTTTCATATTTTCGCCGGGCACAAAGGACCGCCGCCCGTGTGAAGGTGCGCGCGTGACGCGGGAACCACGCGGCCCCCGATAAGCGTGCTCCGGTGGCTCGATTGAGTCGCGGTCGATGCAGCGGGACTTTCTCCGGCTGCCGCGGGGCTTGCGCTCTCCCCCCCTCGCCACTCGAATCTTTGTTTCTCCCTTTTATTTCTCTGCTTCTTCCATCTTCGGTTATGTGTTTCCCCTTACCCACGATTACAGCCCAGCGAACTTCTTTTGTGCCCGCTCCAACGAATCAGCGGCCGGCTCATTTTCTGTTGGTGTACTATCTGTTGTACGTAGCCTCGACCCCTTTCTTTCCCAAATCCCTTTCCGACCTTGCCCTTGGTTCGTCGCTCCTTCACACGACCGAGAAAACGGAAAGAATGGCACACCTTATTAGAAGAGGACCCTGTGCGGTCGCGCGCGACAGCTCCCGTGCGCGGTTATCAGCGTTCACGCTCACCGAACGGAGCCAGTCGCTAATTTCTAAGAATGAAGTAATAATAACAATAAAGAAAAAAGAGACGAAATTGTCGGAAAGAGGCTGGGTGAATAAAGGCGAGACGAATAGGCAAAGCTAGAACGAGAAAGAAACGACAACAAAGAAAGCAGTCGGATCCATACGTGATTGGCCACCACCTTTTGCCGCGGCGTGTCAGGAAGAAAGACAGAAGATCCATTGTGATGGTTGCGCGCGGAAGTGATTCGCTGGTCAGGCGGCTGACCGGTGGACGACACGCAGAGACATCACAACCGCACAACGAATGAAATAGGAAAAAGCGATATCACTGTGCGAGTCACAGGCACCACACGATTCCCATTGATTTCCAATATTTCGTTACCATTCCCTTTTTTTCTTAATTGGCTAAAAATTTAGGATAGCCAGTCCTTTCAGTGACCAATCTTTTCATATGTCGCAGCTATTTGTGACACTAAAGAAGAAGAAGCATATGAAGAAGAAGAAATTGTTTTTAATTGCTCATTCTATCAACGTGGCTTCATTTCATCGTAGCGGGACGCCTACTGGACTAGAACTCATATATCTGCAATCAGCTTTTCCGTAGTTACTTTCTTAATAATTCACCTTATTATGTTGCTACAGAATGCAGGAAGCTGCCTATAGATATGCGTTCTTGATTCGCATAACTAAATTGGCGTGGGTGAGGCCATAGTCAGACAGAACCAAGTTCAAGAGATACGCCCAGATGTCAAGCTTAACCATACCTCGTTGTCAATGTTGCCCCGATTTGCCCACAAGCTGCTCGTAATAGCCCTCACGTCGTGTCAACATTTGACGGTATCGCCGTGGGTGGTGGCCGCAGTGCGCGGGCATCACCCGCGGATCTGCCAGCTACTAACTTCCCCACCAGAAAAGGGACGCCGTCGCGGGCGGCATTTACGCGGTAGCGGCGGTGAAAACACTTCGTGCCCAGACGCTCTTAGGGATACGGCTGCACTCTCGAGAGGAACGATCAAGTTGCACGCGGCGTCGCCCACGCCAGGAAGACGCCGTGAAAAGTAGCTGCTCAACTCACAGTCGCTTCGTCCTTCAAAAGTTGATGCCGGGCGCAAGGATGCGGGCGGATCTGTGACAAGCAGAGTCGCAAGCACTTTTTGCTGCGTCCGTGCATGTGCCAGCAACAGCGGTCTGTTGATTGCGGCAAAAGCTCAGTAGAATGCCTAAAATGCAATTTGAGTGTTCATCTGTCAGCCGCTGTAATTTTTCCCAACGTATACGGTTTTCCTGGACGGTTTTAGACAGGAAAGTTTGAGTGAGCACCACTATTTCTGATTATTAAATATAGCTTGTAGAGCTCACAGTAGCGCTGTCACACATAAGTAGTTGTGCAAGATCAACAATGAGCATTCTATAGATCCAATTTCAGTGGCTACATTTTATCAATAGCTGTAGCTCACGTGTTTCAATTGAGGAACCGAAGCTGCGGCCAGTCTTCTAGGCATGTCTATGGAGCAGGAAGTACGACACTAGCGCAAATATCCATATATTCGTCCTGAAAATCTGGCACGAAATACACTAACGCTCCACATAATGTCATTTCCCACATTGTTTTAAGGAAGGAATTTCGGGAAAATAAATTGAACGCCAGCGTGTGCGGCGGTGGCGTAGAGGTAGAACACCCGCCTCGCGTGCAAGAGGTCCGTGGTTCGAATCCCGGTGCCGCGCAATTTTCCACCGGATTAAAAAAAAAATCCGCGTGTTGGTAAAATTGCATAAACAGGCCTGGAGTGTGGCCTGATCCCGGTGACCAGAACCGGTAACGCACTCCCTCACCAGAGCAGGATTGGCCACCCTGGTGCAGTACTTGGCCACAGCCTCCTATATGAACACAACAATCAAACCCCGGCCCTCAGTCCCCAGCAGCTGCGAAGCAACTGACAACGGCGGCGGTCAGACCTGCGACGCTGCAGAGGGTGCTAAGAATCCCTGGCTCCGGACAGGCTGCCATTGGAATATGAACCTGGCAACGTTTAACGCTAGAACGTCATCTAGTGAGGCGAGTCTAGCAGTGCTATTGGAGGAATTAGAGGGCAGTAAATGGGATATAATAGGGCTCAGTGAAGTTAGGAGGCCAAAAGAAGCATATACAGTGCTAAAAAGCGGGCATGTACTGTGTTACCGGGGCTTAGCGGAGAGACGAGAACTAGGAGTCGGATTCCTGATTAATAAGAACATAGCTGGTAACATACAGGAATTCTATAGCATTAACGAGAGGGTGGCGGCAGGTCTTGTGAAACTTAATAAGAGGTACAAAATGAAGGTTATACAGGTCTACGCCCCTACATCCAGTCATGATGACCAGGAAGTCGACAGCTTCTATGAAGACGTGGAATCGGCGATGGGTAAAGTCAAAACAAGATACAGTATACTGATGGGCGACCTCAATGCCAAGGTAGGCAAGAAGCAGGCTGGAGACAAGGCAGTGGGGGAATATGGCATAGGCACTAGTAATAGCAGGGGAGAGTTATTAATACAGTTTGCGGAACAGAACAATATGCGGATAATGCATACCTTCTTCCGCAAGCGAGAGAGCCGGAAGTGGACGTGAAGGAGCCCGAACGGCGAGACTAGAAGTGAAGTAGACCTCATACTCTGCGCTAACCCTGGCATCATACAAGATGTGGACGTGCTCAGCAAGGTGCGCTGCAGTGACCATAGGATGGTAAGAACTCGAATTAGCCTAGACCTGAGGAGGGAACGGAAGCAACTGGTACATAAGAAGTCGATCAATGAGTTAGCGGTAAGAGGGAAAATAGAGAAATTCCACATCAAGCTACAGAACAGGTATTCTGCTTTGACTCAGTAAGAGGACCTTAGTATTGAAGCAATGAACGACAATCTTGTGGGCATCATTAAGGAGTGTGCAATAGAAGTCGGTGGCAACTCCGTTAGACAGGATACCAGTAAGCTATCGCAGGAGACGAAAGATCTGATCAGGAAACGCCAATGTATGAAAGCCTCTAACCCTACAGCTAGAATAGAACTGGCAGAACTTTCGAAGTTAATCAACAAGCGTAAGACAGCTGACATAAGGAAGCATAATATGGATAGAATTGAACATGCTCTCAGGAACGGAGGAAGCCTAAAAGCAGTGAAGAAGAAACTAGGAATTGGCAAGAATCAGATGTATGCGTTAAGAGACAAAGCCGGCACTATCATTACTAATATGGATGAGATAGTTCAAGTGGCTGAGGAGTTCTATAGAGATTTATACAGTACCAGTGGCACCCACGACGATAATGGAAGAGAGAATAGTCTAGAGGAATTCGAAATCCCACAGGTAACACCGGAAGAAGTAAAGAAAGCCTTGGGAGCTATGCAAAGGGCGAAGGCAGCTGGGGAGGATCAGGTAACAGCAGATTTCTTGAAGGATGGTGGGCAGATTGTTCTAGAGAAACTGGCCACCCTGTATACGCAATGCCTCAGGACTTCGAGCGTACCGGAATCTTGGAAAAACGCTAACATAATCCTAATCCATAAGGAAGGGGACGCCAAAGACTTGAAAAATTATAGACCGATTAGTTTACTGTCCGTTGCCTACAAAGTCTTTACTAAGGTAATTGCAAATAGAATCAGGAACACCTTAGACTTCCATCAACCAAAGGACCAGGCAGGATTCCGTAAAGGCTACTCAACAATAGACCATATTCAAACTATCAATCAGGTGATAGAAAAATGTGCGGAATACAACCAACCTTTATATATAGCTTTCATTGATTACGAGAAAGCGTTTGATTCTGTCGAAACCTCAGCAGTCATGGAGGCATTGCGGAATCAGGGTGTAGACGAGCCGTATGTAAAAATACTATATCTATAGCGGCTCCACAGCCACCGTAGTCCTCGATAAAGAAACCAACAAAATCCCAATAAAGAAAGGCGTCAGGCAGGGAGATACGATCTCTCCGATGCTATTCACAGCGTGTTTACAGGAGGTATTCAGAGACCTAGATTGGGAAGAATTGGGGATAAGAGTTAATGGAGAATACCTTAGTAACTTGCGATTCGCTGATATTGCCTTGCTTAGTAACTCAGGGGACCAACTGCAATGCATGCTCACTGACCTGGAGAGGCAAAGCCGCAGGGTGGGTCCAAAAATTAATCTGCAGAAAACTAAAGTAATGTTTAACAGTCTCGGAAGGGAACAGCAGTTTACAATAGGTAGTGAGGCACTGGAAGTGGTAAGGGAATACATCTACTTAGGACAGGTAGTGACTGCGGATCCGGATCATGGGACTGAAATAATCAGAAGAATAAGAATGGGCTGGGGTGCGTTTGGCAGGCATTCTCAGATCATGAACAGCAGGTTGCCATTATCCCTCAAGAGAAAAGTTTATAACAGCTGTGTCTTACCAGTACTCACGTACGGGGCAGAAACCTGGAGGCTTACGAAAAGGGTTCTACTTAAATTGAGGACGACGCAACGAGCTATGGAAAGAAGAATGATAGGTGTAACGTTAAGGGATAAGAAAAGAGCAGATTGGGTGAGGGAACAAACGCGTGTTAATGATATCTTTGTTGAAATCAAGAAAAAGAAATGGGCATGGACAGGACACGTAATGAGGAGGGAAGATAACCGATGGTCATTAAGAGTTACGGAATGGATTCCAAGGGAAGGAAAGCGTAGCAGAGAGCGGCAGAAAGTTAGGTGGGCGGATGAGATTAAGAAATTTGCAGGGACAAGATGGCCACAATTAGTACATGACCGGGGTAGTTGGAGAAGTATGGGAGAGGCCTTTGCCCTGCAGTGGGCATAACCAGGCTGAAGATGATAAAGATGAAGATGATGTGTACCTTCGCAGCGTTGGAGACGCATATCTCGAGATTACCACTAATTGCAGCGTGAACAAAGCGCACAGGCCTTAAGCACTCACCAGCTTAAATTCCCCATTTGTGTGCGCAAGAATGTTAATAATTACACCATAATTAACAAGCATGTGTGAGTTAAAAAATTCATATGCGATGATCGCATGGTTTCTGTTGCACGCCACTGCTCTGAACCTCGTACCCACTACTCTGAACTCGAATCCCGCATATTTTATGACATTGATTATTGAAACAACCAGTTGGCCCACTTTACACCGTTATACGTTCTCATTATCTTTCTGGAGTACATGTGCAATGTATCAAATACTGTGACGTCCTTGCAGCACGTGTTGAAGAGTTTCATAGAGTTAGATGTGTGTCGCTACTAGCAGTATTCCGTCCCGATCTTTGAGAAAACGGACATCTCGTGCGAAGTCCATTCGCTTTTAATCAGGAGCCGCACCTCTGAAAGCAATTTTCATAGCTAATTTTTTTCCCTCTCGTACTCTTATCATTAATAAAGTTCTTTGTCTGTCTCTCGTACTCTTATCGCGTATTTGAAAGGGTAAATGAATCTCGAAATCAAGATGGGGATAAGGGCCTTGACTCTAAAGCATTTTGCGTGCAGCAGCAGCGAATGTACTGACAGACGTGCAAATGGGCCCTTACATAAACGAATATCCCGGAAAATGGTAAAGTACAGCCGTCTGCAAGGTTTCTTACCGAGCGTAATTTTAATGTGAAATCCCCGAAAGCACAGTATGATCCAGTTTTGAAGCGGACAACTATAGCTGGTTTAGTAGTGAATGCATTAAAGACGTGACGGCGCCTAGCAGCCTCACGCTGAAGACAGGTCAGAAATGCTTCCTACGTGAACGATTGCCACCATCATCCGTCCTGGTGGCGTAGTGGCTACTGCGTTGCGCTGTCAGCCCGAGGGCGCGGGATCGAAACCCGGCGCGCGCCGGCCGCATTTCGATGGGGGCGAAACGCAAAAACGTCCGTGCACCGTGCATTGGGTGCATGTTAGAGAACCGCACGTGGTCGAAATTAACCTGTAGTGCCCCACGACGGCGTGCGTCAATAATTATATCGTGGTTCTGACACGCAAAACCCAAGAATTTTTTTCCTGCCAGAGACTTGGGAGGCCATATTTGCAGCACGTTCCAAAAGGACGCGCTCTGCGTGTGCTCCGACCAGCAATCGTGTCGTCTAGCAACTGGAACACACCTTTTCTGTATATATGTATATCAGTTTTTCCCTTTGGCTTCTGTAGTGAATATTATTTTTTTTTTCCTGTGCTTGCCGCCAGGCGATCGGGGAGAATTTCAGCCAAGGAGAGCAGAGCGACCCATCGTGCAGCACGGGAAGGAGTTTAGATAGATGCCATTTTAAAGACCGCAGACCAATAAATAATGAACAGCTAATAATCGCTGCCATTTTTTTTAAACACATCCATCTGGGAGCTAGTCTATGCGGAAGTTCCTGTTCATGGTTGGTAGGAGCATACGCAGAGCGCGCCCTGTTTAAACGCACTGCAGAGAGTGCCTCCCTGGGAATGATAGTTAGTACTCCATCGATTTGTCTAAACTTCGTCCTTCTGCCTTTAAACGTCTTCGTGACTTTGCAAACTGATCATTCTTCAACAAAGTACCGCGTTATAAAATAAACATAAATAAATCAATTGAATTGTCGCACGGTCGGATTCGAACAGAGGATCTCCAGCCGAGAAACCCGATATTGAAACCATTACGCCATGTTCCAATGTGTCGGCAAGCGGCATACAACACCCTTAAGAATTTCCCGCGGGCAAGCTGGCGCGTTCAGGCGTTTTCTGCGTCTGGCCACCTCGACAGGCGGAACCACTGCAATTTGTAGCTGTTATGCATGTTTGCAGAGTCTTAGTGCCTTCTGCATTTAGAAAAGTATACATCGATTTGATATTTAGGCCAATACAGGCAGATAAAGCATAGTAAACAAAGACACAAGAACGTTTGGAGCTGCAAGCACGGATATTATCGACGAATCGTTGCCACGGTGGGTGAACGATCGCAACGCCAGAGTTCCCTCTAGCAAGTTTTGTAGGAAACCCTATGGTTGCAGGTGAATGGAGCCGCATCATATACATTATGCACGACGCTTCTTTGTGCATAGCTTTCGATTGGGCGGTCTGGTCGTTAAATAACAACACGATGACACTGCACAAATTATACACATATACCAAGCATAAGAACGTTAGGCCTAACGCCAGAACACTCACCAAGTCACCGCAACACGCGTTCATATAGAACGGCTTTCATTTACTTGTTTTCTTTGTTTTGGCAGTCGCAGGTTCTAGTGACCAGAGCTTCCAGAAACTAGTCCGAAAGTTCTATGTACTGTCGGGCCAAAATAAGATGCGGCCACAAGAAGAAATAATAAAGAAACATATACATATGCAATCATTATTATTAATGATAACCTATAATGTACGTGTTTCTGCACTGTTATAAGTTTTACGCTTCCACGTGCCTTCGGCATCAGCGCCGCTAATTCTCGAACGCTATGTAGACGTGTTTACCAGCCGGCTACATCGCGATGCCGAGCCGCGCTTTCAAGCAGTCACGAGTGTCAGGTGTCCAGATTGCATTACACACGTTCGCATTTCATTCTGGCCGCATAGTAAAACAGGTATGCGTGAATAATGTTTTGTCGATACCCTTGGTTACATGCCTCAGTTACATGCCTCCAAGACGTTTGCGTGATTTCCTAGCCCAAGCTTTCTTTGCTGCATTGACTTACGTACGTTTAACATGCGTTCATTAATGTAACACATGGGTCATTGCACACGTTTATTTTGCATTTGTGACACTATATGGCAAAAGTAAGCAATGAAAGAGCATCCATGTTTATTTGTGTCTTGCGCGATTTATAGTTTAGAGGGACACTAAACAGAAAAATTATCTCTCCCGTATTAGTAAATCACCCTTCTACAATAACCGAAACGCCAACTCTTACCGCGAGAGCAACCTTGGTGAGCCAGAAAAGGAGCACAAAGAAGAGACGAGTGGCGACGCCGCCGTCAAGTTCTCACACCAGCTTGCCGTGACGTCATCGATTTTGACGCCGTTTTCTAGGGCTTGGTTAATTGTTTATCGTTAAAGGTGGACTACGTTGCGTTTTAAAGAGGCGCAAGATTGAGAATTGCACGTTTTGATAATTTTTGCTGAGCCCCAACGTCAGGCCCAAATAAAAAAAAAGAAAAGGTATACTTTAAAATTCGTTACGCAACACTGACGTACCGGCGCCGGGAATTCGTAATTAAAAATAAATAAATTAAACTTCCACGTTTATTTTCTCTTCCAATAATCAACTTATTATCGCGCAATTACCGAAAATAAGAGTTTTCGAACAATACTTTATCTGCCTAAACTGATCTAATGTTTGACTTGCGTTTAGTTCACGTGCCATGGCTTGTCTAGTAGCCGGGCCACGACGCATACCTTGCATAGCGCACGCATTGCGAGAAATGAGGGGCCCAATTCACGAAGATCCTTTTATCGTATAACAGGTTTGTGACTGGCTGACAGCTTTTGCATTTCATATCTCGAACATCAAGATCGACTGGTAGCTGCTCTTATAGATAGTTTGCGTACGTTTGCAAATAATTTATTGTGAGCAAACTTTTTGTGAGTTGTTACGAGTGCAGAAGTCTAGGCGCGACTAAGGCGATGCTTGTATTCTGTGGCAAACAGATGGCTTAACACACAGTTATAGTCTTTCCTTTTTTCTTTTTCTTCCTTTACTTAGGGCTCACCACGCGTCAATGTAAGCCAAAACATGTACTGTCGGCGCAGCAGACTGTAAAAGAGAAAGGCAACACTTATCTAACACAGAAACACGAGCATCCATAACTAAACATTTGTCTTCGGCACGAAAGGAAATTATACGGTACGGTGCGCCAAAAATTTTACAAAAGACCAACATAAGCGAGGGTAGGCGCGGTCACTTTAAGCATGCTTGGGCCCTACATGGATGAAAGAACAGCTGGAAACACTCAAAGAGTCGCGGGCCACAGAAAATTTCCACATCGTCCGCGTATGTATCATATACATATACATACGATGTCTCGCGAAGGGCCGTATATCAGATTATGCTGCACGAAAATCAAACGGTAGAGTGCGGCGCAAATACTGTACGCATCAGGGCCAACGCGCTGTTTACGTGCTCCGGCGTGTTAGTGCGCATGACTTAGATTAAGTTTTTGGGGGCACTAACTCAGGTTCTTGAAATGGCCTGCTAGCAGCAGACGTGGTGCAGGGGAGTAGGAAGAAGGAGAGGGGACGTGTTGCTCGAGACTTGTTCGTTAAACGTGGTGTGAAATGGCCGAGTCAGTGCGGGCGCCGCTTTAGCCGACACGTTCGTGAAATGTTCGCAAGCTTATAACAGCAGAACTTGCGAAATCGCGAGGGACGACGACAGCACGTAATAAATGGGCGCGTGGATTAGGACGATATTGTTGCCTCCCCGTCGCGCTGGCGGCCGCGGAAAACGCGCCCGCCTAGCGGGAAGAACGCGGAGATATGCACCACTGCGCCTTGATTTGTGTGCGACAGCTTCGTAAACTTTTAAGCTACACTTTTATAGGTTAGCGGCAAACCTATCAAAAGCAGCCTCATAATTTATCAGCTATGGCTCTCATTTTCTCGCGTTTACTGTGCCCATTCACGCATCGAAGCAATGCATGTCGAAAAGGCCCAAATTTGTGTCCACTATGCCTTGCATAAAACATTACGCATTCAGCTAGCACATTTCCGAATCCGTTAATTTCCTTAGGCCACCTGCTAAGTGCCGCTGCTCGGCTTCGATTGAGCATGCGTCAGAACTACGAGTGACAGGAGCCATCGGCTTGTTCCAGCAGCACTTTTCGTCATGTAGTATGCGTGAAATTGGTATAGGTATTAAGCGAGGTTCATTTCATTAAGCCTCCCCCTACAGCTGCCATTTCCATAGCTTACTGGCCCTTCGTGCATAGAGTTTCTAAATAAATACCCTAGAGGGAAATGCGGCGCTAGTATCTACGGGGGCTTTCATGAGCGTTGCCTCAACCTACATGGGAATGATGGGAAGTACAGGCTTCGGATTGACTTCGATCTTTAGACTAGTGACATTTGCTTACGGAGCAGTAAAGGAACCTACACTCAAATATTATCGCGTAAAATCTAATTTTATTTCTGAAGTAGCTTACATAATGTACAACGTGTTACATAAACTTTGTATGACTTTGAGATTGAAGCACGGTTGTCTATGCTTTATCAATATGGCACACCAGGGTATGCATTCTTGTGCGATTCTGTTCCTGATTCAACGCAAGAGACTAATTATTTGTTTATTTTTACGACAGCAATAACAACCGCGCATGTACTTATATAAAAATACTCATCAAGTATTTATGGAAATAAAAATGTTGTATTGTGAGAAAGTGTTGCGCCCTTGAGAGGAATGCTACAAGAGTCGTGTGCTATACAACCCCTGCTCGCTGCAAACGCGAGATTTTTCTCGCAGACGACAGGCACTTGCGAACTCTTTCATTCTTTTGAAAGGCTGCATCGGCTGTCACGATTGCTGAGTGTCTAGGTACTTTTAAGCACATCTGCTGCAGTGCTAACTAGGACGCTTGTGGCCTCCTACGAGTATGCTTCATTATATATTATATTGATGTACCGCTTCCGAAGCGTTATGGCGTGGCTTTGCACTTTCCCATTTTGCGACACTAGACTACAGCCAGGAAGCAACAACCTTTCCTACCCAAGTAAGTTTGTGTTCTCAAAGTCCTAAAACACGAACTTCAATGAGCACACAAACGAGCAATGCATAATGAAGCCCTCAATAAAATTTGATTGTCAAGCCACTAGAAGTACAACTGTCTATATCTTGTATCAGTAGTACCTTCTTTTTCGTATTCGGAAGTTTCATAAAGCACGTAACGCTACAGCGCCAACCTAACTCACTTAACAATTAAACCAAGGTCCAAACGCTCGAAACATGTTCTTTCAACGTTTACGATGCCGTCACTTTCTCGTCAGAGATTCAACACCACAAAGCGACACAAACATCGTCCCAGCCACTGGCCCAGCGCACTATCGCCACTTTGAGCAACAGAACAAAGGCAGAGAGCTTTGTGTTGCCGTGTCCCACTGCAGGTTATAGCAATTGCTCTTGAACCGAAACCAAAACTGCCAAAAAAATACTTGTAGACTAGTTCGCCAGTCAACAGAATGACAATCCGTAGCCTGTACTTCCCATCATTCCCATGATGGTTAAACAATCGCAGCGCCAGATTTCCCTCTAGTTATAGCAACAAACGCGGGTAAACGACGTCTTAGTTGAAATCAAGAAAAAGAAATGGGCATGGGCCGGACATGTAATGAGGAGGGAAGATAACCGATGGTCACTAAGAGTTACGGACTGGATTCCAAGGGAAGGGAAGCGTAGCAGGGGGCGGCAGAAAGTTAGGTGGGCGGATGACATTAAGACGTTTGCAGGGACAACATGGCCACAATTAGTACATGACCGGGGTAGTTGGAGAAGTATGGGAGAGGCCTTTGCCCTGCAGTGGGCGTAACTAGGCTGATGATGATGATGATGATGATGATGATGATGATGGTGATGATGATGATGATACTAATGTGAAACTCTATGCCCTCGTGTGATGGAATTTTACGTGACCTCTAGTGAGCACTCTTTACGTTTGATGGTTTCTTACGTTTCTCCCCCCCCCCCCCCAGCCCCCCTAAATGCGGTGTCATTCAGACAATTACTGGCAAAACCTTTGAGGTGTAATGAAGCTATTTGCATCACTTCAGGCATTCGGAATGCTTAAATGCTTCATTTTCTGAGGGACTTGGAACTTCTGCGACGGAGGGACCATTATACCGACATACTTCGCACTAGTGCTAAATGGCTTCTACATTATAATTCGAGCCGACCTGCCAGTTCCATCAATATGGTGGCTTCGGAAGGGAACCTCAAGCTTTCTTAAGGGGCTTCGCCTAACGGATCCTTTACGCCCGTACGAACGATGCTTTCCTCGTTCAGGTATCAAATGATTCTCATCATCATTGATTCTCATCGTCATTGATTCTCATTATGATCATCACCAGCCTATTTCTTTTATGTCCACTGCAGGACGAAGGCTTCTTCCAGCGATCTCCAATTATCTTCGTCTTGCACCAACCAGTTCCATCATATGCCATGCAAATTTCCTAATTTCATCACACCCTCTAAACGTCTGCCGTCTTCGACTGCATTTCCCATACATTGGCATCCCCCCATCTGCCCCGGTTATCTCCCCTGCTCATTACATGTCTTGCCCAACTCCATTTCTTCCGTTTATTCTAAACTAGAAAATCGATTACGGCGTCTGCTCTCTAATTCATACCTCCGTGCTACCGTCTCTTAGCGCTACGCCTGCCGTTTTCTTTTTTTCTCTCCATCACTTGTTGAGCGGTCGTTAGCTTCTTCCCAAGCTTCTTTGTTAACCGCCTAGTTTGAGCACCGTAGGTTAGCATTCTTCGTTCGTTTATCGATACCGTCAGTCCAAGAGTCGTTACATATTGGTAAGGCGCCGTTCCTGATTTGAGAATGCTTTACCATAACCTGACCTGACATATGCTCTCTAATCCATTTTTATGCGTCTAGAAATTTCCTTCTCATGATTCAACTTTCGCGTGACTACTTGGACATGCAAATAATGCTGACTGTTGCGTGTCTTTACTCATGAGACTTTTATCCATGTGTTGTGCGTGTGCCTCCGGTATGAGACTGAGTGGAGCGCACTTCTAGTGAGTGTGCATTCCGAGTAAGCTCATCTAGGACCGTGGGAAGATGCGGCGAATGAACTACATGTAGGAAAACTGTGTTAGACTTTTTACGTCAAGCCGGTCTGTACGGATGGCTGTAATTTACTGATGCGAAATCTGTCATTGATTACTAAACGAGTTCAGCTTTTTGCAGCCATAATATTTGCGGATAGTCCACATATATACAGTTTTATCATTTTATGTGCACACATATTGCATTGTGTGTGTAGATAGTGTATTTGAATTCATATAGTTGGTGTCTTCGTGTGAAGTTGCGCGTAGGGGGAGGGGTTAGGGACACTGATCAAGTACGTTATTGGACAGTAGGTGTTTATCTTATTGTATGATTACATCATAGCTCTTCATCATCTTCTACTTTGCTGTGGTTTCTACTTCCCCTTTACCGCAGCGTGGAGTAGCAGGTTGGAAGTACGTGCCTCCAACCAACGCTTCTCCGCTTTTCTGTTCTTTAACTTTACTTCTCTCTTTTGGCATAGATAATTGTTCTGCATAGTTTCAAGAATCTGAGCACCAATTACTTTTCCTTGCGAGGCTAATAAAGTTACCCGACTTTTTTCGCACGTCAACTCTCTAACCTACTCTCAATCGTTTGTTGTAAGTACACTTAAGCGTCGATGAAAAGGACAATGTCACCTGCCAACCGCCAGGTTGATTAAATATTCGCTGTTTATTACTACGCATATTCCTTCCTAATCAAGCATGTTTAATACTTCTGCCGAGCGTGCCACTGATTAACGTTCGATAAATTGTGTTTCATTGCCTGACATCCTCCTTAACCGGTATTTTCCCATTTTTCGTGCGAAGAATAGCGGCACGTGTGGAATCTCTGCTGATATTGCTTATGGTATTCCGTATGCTTCCTCTACTGCTTGACTACGCAAGGCTTTCATGATTGTCAGTATCTCTATGCTGAACCAAACGCATTTGCATAATTTACAAAGGCCACATAGAAGGGTTCGCCAGAAATTGTTGAACATGGGTTAAACAGGTTGCAGCCACGGTCTCGAATTGATATCTAAATCCCAGTGATCAAGTAAAGACAGCTAACATTATGTGCCCCTAGAGGAGTCGTAAATTAAACCCGGAACCTTTCTTTTGCCACGTTGTAGTGACGGTGAAGAAACCAAGCACGGTCAAACGAAGAGCCGAGAATTAAAAAAAAAATGATAGCAGCGACCTCAGTCGTCGGTCTTCAAAATCGGATCCACGGGTCAAGCGCGTCCGCTGTTTATGCATGAATCACAAATCACAAATCTATGTAGTCATGTAAGGAGCGGCCACTGTCAAAAATAAAACAATGTACGCGTCATAGTAATGCGAGACCGACCGTCCGCCAACTGAGCCTATTAAAAGGAGGAGTGTCGTAAGCGCTTAGCGACTGAAATAAAAAAAAATGAAAAAAAGAAAGACATGGGTCAGCGGGGAGGAAACGGAATATCGCCGCTTCCCGCTTCTTCCCACCACATTGCTGATAAGCCCAAATGCGTCAGCAAGAAGTTGGAGCAGTAGAAGCTTCGAAATGGAGCGGCGCATTTCGAAAGCAAAAGATGGAAGGGACAACGGAGCCGGGTAGGAAGAGCAAGACACGATTAATTTAGCACTGAGGCTCCGCAGTCATTACGAAGGAGGTGACAGTGGTGACGAACATACGAGAAAGCGTGCCACACCAACAGCGGACGAAACAGGAGGTTACGGCGCATCTCATAGCTGCGAACGTCTTCGCCGTGAGAAACAACCAGTGCCTGCGAGATACGTGAAGCTGCGGTGTCTAATGCTTACATCAAGATCACATTCATCTCCTGAGAACAAGGTCGCGCGTTTAGTCCTCACAGCGGTGGCCACATCTTTACGGGGGCAAAGTGCGAAAACGCTCGGGTACTTAGACTTAGGTGCACGTTAAAGAACCCCAGGTGGTCAAAATTAATCCGTAGTCTAACACTACGGCGTGTCTCATAATCAGATCGTGGTCGTAAAACGTCAAACCCCAGAACATAATTTTAATATTTAAAGATCGCAGGCTCAATTCATGAAGCTTTTCGTTCCTAACAATGCTCTTTGCCCTTGGCTGGTCCGCTTCGCTAATAATCTGTCCTACATCAGAATTGGCTGGAACTTGCTCTGACGGGCAAATTTAGCACAAGCACTTTTTATGAACACGGGCCCACGTTCTTACGCCGATATCTTGCTGTAGCAGAATCAGTGTGCGGCACAATCATATGGTTTATTGTTCATCAATACGCTTGTGCACGCGTACAGGTACGTATTGTCTGCTTTCAAAAAGTAAAATGTAATTGGGAGTGAGCGCTTGTCCTCGATTACGTTCTGGTCGTCCTTGTAAATTGTTCCACTGCAATTTTCATCATAGATCACCGAACGATCCTGGTCACATACTTTGCTGAAGAAGAAAGGGCACGGTTTAGACGAATCTATTGCTAAATTATATATATATATATCGTGTCTCAACTATCATGCACCATTCGCAACTATTCGCGGGCTTCTTTCATGCTCGAAAAAACACTTTTGTTTAACATGCGTTCAGCAACGAAAACTTGTATCGTGAGTTTTTCATGTTGCTCTACACTATTCTCATTCATATCTTTTATGTAATTATAATATTCGAGAAGTTAATCACCAATTAATACAAAATTAATCAATCAATTAATAAGGTATACCGATGTGATTAGTCGGAATGCAAAAAAATATTCCGAGTATCTCCAAGCAACGGCAAACATAATTACCTTGGTTCTGTCCAGCTACGTGGCATTTCCATATTTGTAAAACGTGGTGCATGATAGTTGGGACACCATATATATATATATATATATATATATATATATATATATATATATATATATATATATATATATCGACCTTGCGCTAGAATTTTTTATAACACCAAATTCAAGCCCATCCTTATGCTAGACATATTATCAGCGAAGATGACTAGCCAATGGCGAACAGCACTTACGGAAGAAAAGCTTTTCGAATTCGGTCCAAGGGTTCGTTTTCACAAAAAGCTCTTACGCTAGATCTCTTCGTAAAGGGAACTTCCAGTCGATTCTGATGATGGGCATATTATTAGCGAAGGCGACATGCCAGTTTCAAAAAAACATTTACGAACGAAAAGCCTTGTGAATTCGGCTCCGGATCTTTTGCCGATCCACTAGCTTCGCGTTCATTAGTTTATTAGTCATCAATGACGATGGCTTTCATAGACCGCCAGGGACCATGGCTGCATGCTTCGGGGGAGCAAAAAAGCTATCCACGCACTAGCGCAGCTCTTGAAGTTCAACGTGCCTGAGTGACCACTTATAGTCCTCTCGTTCAGCTTCCGCCATGCGCGCACTCTATCCCTCTTTTTCTCTTTCCATTCTCCCCCTCTTCCTTACCCCCTGTGTAGGGTAGAAAACCGGACGCTCGTCTCGTAGACCTCCCTGCCCTCTCCTCTCCTTGCTTTCTTTCTTTCTCTCTCTAGAACAGTGAGGCAAAACAAAGCAATGATAAGAATGACAAAACAACACACCAAATTTGATGGACGGCGCACTCCCACTCTCAGGCACTGTCAGTACCTTTTGCGGCTAAAAGGACATACTTTCTCAGTCTGCAGTCACCTCGCTGTGGACATGTTGTTGCACGCCTGTGTACGAATGGGAGGCTCGTCTCACGGCCAGCTGTCACCCGTCGTGACCCGGTCTTCTTTCCGGACAGCTCAGCAAAGGAAGTTTGACGCATGACAGTGGGACGAAACTGGCCAGTGCAATCGGCTGCATGACGCTTGTACACGGCCCACAGGCGCCGATCTATATATGTGCTTCACTGGAGCTGCTGCTGGCACGTGTAGAGGTGTCGCCAGCCGCTGACGCACCGCGTCATCGGTGATTAATGGCTCCCGAGGCGCCCGCGCTTCGGCAATCCGGCGGAAGAGAAGCTGATTCATATCTGTGATGCCAGATCGGAAAGTATGCGTTCAGTACAAATGGAAATGATAAGCGAATGTCCCGAATCTCGTAGTGTTTCCCTTCGTAATGAATTGGACTCGCTGGAATCTATCGAAAAGCTTTGGTTAAAAAAAAAAAAGATGCAATAAAAGAACAAAGCAAAACTAAAAACAATAACATGATATTACAAAAAATTCAACCTTATATGCAAGAGTGATGGGGATTGTTTGAATCTCTTCAATGAAAATATACGCTCAAAATTGATGACTCAGGGGTAGTTGCGCTCCTTCAATAATTATTCCTATATAAGGCATAATATAATATATATTAGCCATTATATAAGACAGGTGTATATATATTTCGAAATTGCAAATGAAACGCCAAATTCACACACTGTTCCTCTAATTCAGCCGACAATGTTTTTCTCACAGCTGCTGTTTGTTCTGAAGACATTCCGCGATGCTCGCTCAACCGAACGGCGCCAGGGACGGCTTTATCTTGACTGCAACGGTTAAGGCTGTGCGGCTGTCGCTGACGTGAAGGACGAAGGAGAGAACAACAAGGACCTATCGAGAGCCGGTCCAAGGCCAAGCTATAGCAGGGAAAGAGTGACGTGACTGACACGTGGCGGCCTAAGTCAAGGTCTATACGACTAATGGAGATCCTGGTTACACCGAACAAACAATTAAAGGCCACGGTGTATTGACCAAGGACTGCGCAAACATCCCCTAAGGAAGCAAGGTCACTGAGCTCTAAGCCACGTAATCACGACTGATCGATTGATGGCGTGCAACGTTCGAGCCCCGCACGGGCCGTTTATTCTGACCGGGCCCTGCACGAGCACGAAAGTGCCACGCGCTGGCCCGACCCGCTGGTTTCAAACCTGGCGCTATAACGTAAAACTATTCCAATATATTTTTATTCCATCTCCTGACGTCAAATTTGCTTAACCGCCGACGCAACCATCGGGCGGTGACCCACAGGGTTTTCTGAACAGACCAATCAAAAGCTCTCCTCCTTTATAGGGGGTCACTTTTGTTTGCTTTAAGAAAGAATAACTTTGTTTGCACTGAGCGGCTTGTCTTATCTAATTGCCTGACAAGAGGCGAGGAGCACGCTCGAGTGGAGAGGGATTCGATGGGGCCGAGATAGTGCACTGAAAATCGATGGCCGAATGAAGAGGGTGGTGCCGGCGTCTGCGATTGGTCCGCTTTCCCTTACTTACCTTGCGGTGGCTCGTCGAAAATCGCGGTGGCATGAAACGGAAGGTTAAGAAGGCCGCTGAAACGGATCCTCAGCAAAGAAGGTTTGGCAGATCGTGGTTATAAACGTGCTCAAAGTGCTCGATAACGTTACACGGCCACGCAAAAAGTTTTATTATACGCAAATAAAAAAAAATTATGGGGTTTTACGTGCCAAAACCACTTTCTGATTATGAGGCACGCCCTAGTGGAGGGCTCCGGAAATTTCGACCACCTGGGGTTCTTTAACGTGCACCTAAATCTAAGTACACGGGTGTTTTCGCCCCCATCGAAATGCGGCCGCCGTGGCCGGGATTCGATCCCGCGACCTCGTGCTCAGCAGCCTAACACCATAGCCACTGAGCAACCACGGCGGGTTACGCAAATAAACCCATGCTCTCCGGCAGATGCGAGTAGCCAGTGCCTGAGCTATCGGTGGCAGCCATCTTTTATTCCTTTTGAAACGGGGCAGCCTGCGGCTATTCAGAAAAACAATCCAGTTTTGTTCGGCATATTAATGCATCTTTAACTCGTACACGTCACTTTGACACGGTGAGTTTTCGCGGTTTTGTCACGTCGCGTGACAGGCAGGTGAAGTGGGTGCAGCCCGAAAACTTTTTCCCAATAGCCGAGGGCTAATGGCGAAAAGGCGTCGAATCAGAAATAACTACGTTTCTTTTGTTCGGTCCAATCATGCATAATCAATGTGTACGCATCATATCAGACGGAGAGTTATGGCGGTTTTCGTGACGTTGCTTGACAGACAGGCGAAGTGGGGGTGGTTCGAAAAAGTTTTTGACCAATAGCGGAAGGCTGATTTTACAATTGTAATAGAAAAGTTTGGAATAGCTTTACGTTATAGCGCCCAAATTCTGCAATCAGCCCGGTTAATCCGGTTATCGATTTTCAGTGCACTGACTCGGCCCTATCGAATCCCTCTCCACTTGAGCGTACTCCTCGCCTCTTGTTAACCAATTAGATAAGACAAGCCGCTCACTGTAGGAAATGTTATTCCTTTTTAAAGAAAACGAAAGTAACCTCCTATGAACGAGGAGAGCGTTTCATTGGTCTGTTCTGACGACCCTGCGGGTGGCCGCCCAGTGCTTGCGCCGGTGGTTACGCAAATTTGACGTCAGGAGATTGGAATAAAAACATATTGGAATAGCTTTACGTTATAGGGCCCCTGGCCCGTACCCGGCCTTAACCGACCCGGCCCAGTCTGGTTCGGTCCGTTAGCCCTTGAATAATTCAGGACTAACTAGCCGAACCAGGCCGAAGAAATAGTTAAATTCTTGGTTACTACAAAGTTACCAGCCACACACACAGTATTATATAGAGACAGGCCTGACTGTGTCAAGATTTTCACTGGCGTTGTTGCTGACAAATGAACGGACAAAACAGAAAGAAAAATTATACATTCGGGTCACTAAACTCGTGAGTTTGCGCTTGATGTGAACGGCTGTACAACAGTTATCAAATGGTTATACTGCAAGTTATAGCGAAGGTATAGGTGACTACTCATGTACGTACCACTAACCACTTGAACTGAATATTCTTTTTCAAAGAACCACTGCGACGTACAATGCTGGAACTCGAGCCAATAATGCTACCGGGAAAGTTATAGCTTCATAAATTGTATATTTATTTGTGACACCGCAAGTGTGACGCTTATGTGCAACTCCAATTCACATGGAACAAGTAAATCTTTTTTTGCTTTATACTGCTTCTAATTCTAATGATGGCCACCTTTCACTCAGCAATTTATATAGGTACCCTGTTTCGTAATATGAGTGAACTTGTACTCTCTCCCTTTTTGTTTCAGCAGTAGAGTGTTAAGCATATCGATGTTACAGCACAGTGACTTTGAAAATGCGGCTGTGTTGGGCTGCTAAGCAGAAGGTCGCGGGATCTAATCCCGGTCACGGCGGCAGCATTTCGATGGGGGCGAAATGCGAAGACACCCGTGTACTTAGATTTAGGTGCACGTTAAAGAACCCCATGTGGTCCAAATCTCCGGAGTCCCTCACTACGGCGTGCCTAATAATCAGATGGTGGTTCTGGCGCGTAAGACCCTATAATTTAAAATGCAGCGCGCAGCTTGATGTTGTGGTGTCGCCAACACGAACAGTGGCAGTGCAATCCTTCGCCTGGTCCTTCTTTAAAGTGAAGCTGCTAGTAACTAGTTGGTCGGGGTTTTGAGTCGGCTCGTGCTTATCCAAAAAGAGTACCACCGCCTAGCTACCGCGACCACTCACACAGACCTCAAATGGCGGCTGGAAAGGGCTTTGTCTTTGAGTTGTCGCGTAACATAATTGTTTTTCTCGTATATTATTTGAAAATTCAATTAGTTCAATTAAGCACTTGCGCTTGGCGGAGAGCCTAGAAGAATGACGATGTACGCTTCACTTTCGCCCACGTGCGCGCGCGCGAGACGTACGAGTGCGCACAATGTATCTGTCCTCGATGCGTGGGCGCTGTGCCCGTTGCATCTGTCGCACAGGTTGTGCTGCGACCATAATCGAAATTATGGCAAACACTGTTAAAAAACAGCATCGCCTCCTAGCGGCCGCGACCTCTCAGGCAGACTTCAAACAGCAGCGCGGAATACATCAACAGTATACAGTATATGAAAAATCAACCCAGGCACAGGCAAAACAGATATCGAAAGCTTCCCGAAAAAACACTTTGCCTGGGTTAAACAGGAAAAGACACACGGGTTGTACGAGGCGTGGTGTCTTCGAATCGTGCCCTCGGACAGTTTTAATGGTGTGTATTTAGTCGTTTATAAAACAGTACTTTGTATAAAATTATGAGCTTACGAAGCCGGTTGTAGCTAGAAGGACAAAGTCTAGGCAAATATATGTGTTAACAATCACTCCTATGGCAACTGACAAAATATTGCGTCGGAGGTTCGTGCGCCCACAAGTAGGTGACGGTAAGCGTGCAGAAGTTCTAAAACCCCTTAAACTTCGTAAAATAGTGCCACGCTTTGAAGAATGCCGCCTCCTCCTCGCGCGCTCTGGCCGAGGCCGACGCCGCGTCGCTATTGGCCTAATAGCATCACGTGGGCCCTCGCGCCGTGCATCAGCGCCATTTTTGCTCGAGAAGCGTCTACGCAGTATCGAGGAGCGCATGTTGGCGCCGTTGCTACGCGTGAGCAGTGTAGGCGCGGCCACGGTCGAGGAGTGAGCGCGAAAGAGAGGAGAAACGAGGAGGAGTGAAGGCGGAGGAGGAGAGTGTCGCTACTTTACGAAGTTCAAGGGGCTTTAAGAAGTTCCTGTATTAACAGGAATTCACTTATTCAAGCTTAGATGGCCGTACGGGTCTTTTGGGACGCGATACGTAAGGATGAATGGAACAGAGCAGAAAATGACCCCGCGAATCTAGCAAAGGAATGCTATGGATTAAAAGGAAAATTTCCACAAGGCTCAATATTGTGAGGGAACGCGATGCCAAACACGTAGTCGCTTTTGCAGCGATTGCGAAAATCTAGGTCGCTTTTCCGTTTACAAACGCTGCACTGCACACAGGGATGATAGCGCAGGTAACATATTTAACAGGGAGAGGCGGGCTAGTTGGTGGTCGATATTGGAATGCATTATGTAACCGCGCAACGACAACGGGATCCGCGCTTGTCCTGTGTGCTTCCTTCTTCGTCCGCTGTCGCTTGCGCGGTTACATAATGCATTCCAATAGCGTAGTTATAACCGCGCTACCCGTATGCAGCAACACAAATGCAGTAGGAGTAAATCTGAACAACGAAGCAACAGAGGCCACGGAGGCTGGCAAATTCAATGACCACTGAAGTAGCATTGATCCTGACGAATGGGTTCCGTGCGCTAAAGTGCCGCAGCGTATGCAAAACACGCCAAAGGTGGCGCCGCAACGCCAGAAGTTCTACGCGGGATCAGCAGTGGCCGCGAGAGAGGAGAATCGGTGCCTTCCTCAAACCACAACAAACGGAGCACTCCATGCTTTCGAGAATTTTTGGGACCGCGCCGTTCTTTAGATTCCGCTGTCTATGAAAAACAAAAACAAATTCAAAGCAGAAAGGCGAGACATTTTGCCCAAATAACCTACAGAGCTCGACGTAAAGCTGGACTTACTGCCTAAACGTGTTTACTGCACTTTCACTGGGATGCGCCCAGCATTCGTTAGGGAAAGATATGCAGAGAGGTCTGAAGTACCTTGAGATCTGTGCTTCTAAGGTGAAGCACAAAAAAAAAAGAAGATCCACCATGTATGCGCCCTCATCACCACTAGGAAAACCGCCGAAGCCGACATTTCGAGCACCAGATCAAATATATTAAAGATACATAAAGATACGTTAAAGCTTCTTACACTTATGATACTATCATAAACGCATTCCATGACGGCAGGCTTTGGCGAATGAACTAGGGGACCCTGACAAGAGACGAGAAAGACACAAGTGAAGCAAAAACGTTCAACTGAATTTTTATTGCCGAGCAGGGTGCAATTTTTTGCAAAGACGAGGTATAGCGTGCATGTGGTTGGTACCAAGAAAACAGCAAAGAGACTCTAAGGAAACAAGTCAGTTGTAAGAATGCCGATACGTGCGGCACGTACCAAGAAACCTTCTACATGAAACACGGGCTGAAAAGTGTTAGTTTGCAGCCACAGGCATGACGATGGATAACCTAGCTTTTTTTTTTTTTGTATTACCTCTACTGGTGCAGTACTGAGGCATTTGATTTTCAGGTGATTAATCTCCCGTGCTTCAATAATTTATCCTGCTGTTTGTTTCGGGGGCTCGACAACCACTAACCTGAATGCGTCTTTAAAAACATTTATACTATACTCAGAAAAATAATCAATATATCAGTTTTGCACAACTGCATAGAAAGCAATTCACAAAAGATGTGGATGAAATGATGATCTGTTTGCTGCAATGGGTGCCGATCTTTTGCACGCTCTGTCGGCGCCTTGAACGCCGCTCACGCTACTGGCAATAAAAACACATCGTAGTCAGGTGCACCCCATGCAGCGAACGTGCCGCAGTTAATGCCCCACACATTTCGTGGCACTGCCTCGCACAGTGCTGAGTTGCGGGCGTTATGGCGCGTGATGCGCCATAACACTTTCGAGGAGAGCACGTCGCCCATGCAGCGGAGACAGGTACGCAGCAGAAGCTTATTAGTCTTCCTTTCGGACTTTGTTTAAGAAGGGGACTTCCCTATCCATTTCTGACTGATCGCTCGTTCTCAACATCCCCAATTTCCCTATCCCTTTTTACTACATATGACAGCAATGAAGACTGGAATGCCAGCAAGGTGCTTCGCGTGAAGTAAACCGCTTGTGATTTCTATACGCCAATACCTCCGGCGCGCACAATTGTGTTCGTTCCTGAGACGCCCGCAGACAATCTGAACCGCACCAATAGACAGGGAATTACTGTTCATATTGGAACGCATCGTTCCAGGCGAGATAAGGGACGTCAGAATTAGTAATCGCAAGAACGTACTCGCTATCGACGTGAGTAACTGAAGCGCGCCGTGGGTCCGTTGAAGAAGATTTCGCCAGTTGGACATCAAAGCAGACTAGCGTATTCAACAGAGCCGTGAAATCATTGCAGATGTGGCTTACAACATTGGTTAGTTCATCTGCCACAATTACCTTCTTATTTACGATCGACACGAGGCGAGATAATATTTCCATATTGAAAGCTCGTCATATTTGGCAGTTCGAGTTGTGGCGTGAAACACTTCTTTAAAGGTGCGTGCATGTGACAACATGTGGAGGTTGAAACCCAAGCAAATAAAGGCGCTTGCGTCTCGAAAGCCATTTGCCCTTCAGAAACCTCTTTTCGCCCTCCCTTCCCACGTTCCTCTCCCCCGTCTTCACTCAAGTTCGGGAGAACTGCAACACTCGTCCTTGGCCGCGCCACGGTGCACGAGACATGCAGGCATAAGCAACGACCTAGAAACGGTGAAACGACAGCGACAGTAGTGTTTTCGGCAGCCCGCGGAACAGCCCTGGCAATTGCAACCTGACTTCATCCTTGTGAAAAGAAGATTTCATAATGCACGAAGAAACACAAATGCAAGCACGTATATGTTCACGCAAGCAAGCTCGCTTGCGTCGGCCAAACGTCGGCAAACATGGCGGTGCCTTCATGAAATGTTAAGTGAGCATGACTACCAATGCGGAAAATAAAAACGATGGCCACCTGGCCATTCAGTGTAAGGATCGTTCACGCAAACCAAAATTGGGCGCGTGTTCAATCGTAGACCAGAGCGAGCATAAAATTACGGGAGAAGTCAGTGAAGGTGTCCATTGTGCCTCCGCCATACCTCTATATGACAAGCAAATTGGTTTCATCAAATGTTCAGGGGTGCTATAACGTAAAGCTATTGCAAACTTTTATATTCCGATTCTGCAACCAGCCCTCAGCGATTGGTCAAAAGCTTTTGTGGACCACCCCCACTTCGCCTGTCTATCACGCGCCGTCACGAAAACGGCGATAGCTCGCCATTTGATATGACGTGTACACACTGATTATGCATGATTGGACCGAACAAAAGAAAAGAAAGGTGTTTCTGGTTCGACGCCTTTTCGCCATTAACCCTCGGGTATTGGTAAAAAATTTTCGGGCTGCACTCACTTCACCTGCCTGTCACGCGACGTCACAAAACCGCGAAAACTCACCGGGTCAATGTGACGTGTACGCGTTAGAGATGCAGTAATATGCCGAACGAAACAGAATTTTTTCTTAATAGCCGCAGGCTGCCCCGTTCTGAAAGGAATAAAAGATGGCTGCCGCCGATCGCTCAGGCACTGGCTACTCGCACCTGCCGAAGAGCATGGGTTTATTTGCGTACAATAAACCTTTTTGCGTGGCCTGTAACGTTTTGAAGCCCTTTCGGCACGTTTACAATCTCGCTCTGCCAACTCTTGTTTGCTGAGGATCCGTTTTAGCGGCATTCTTAACCTTCCGTTGCATGCCGCCGCGATTTTCGACCAGCGACCTCAAGCCAAGTAAGTGAAAGCGGACCAATCGCAGACGCTGGCACCACCCTCTGCATCCGGTGATCGATTTTCAGTGCCCTGGCTCGGCCCCATCGAAATCCTCTCCACTTTTTGTTGTTACCGACCATTGTATATGTAACGACTGCTCCCCCGCCCCTTATGTAATGCCCTAAGCCAAGGGCCTTTAAGGGTAAATAAATGATGATGATGATGATGACTTGAGCGTGCTCCATGCCTATTGTCAGCCAATTAGATAAGACAAGCCGCTTACTGTAGGCGATGCTATTCGATTTTAAAGCAAACAGAAGTGACCTCCTATAAACGAGGAGAGCGTTTGATTGGTATGTCCAGACTACCCTGCGGATCACCACCCGATGCTTGCGTCGGCGGTTACGCAAACTTGACGTCAAGAGTTTGGAATAAAACATGTTGGAATAGTTTTACGTTATAGGGCCCCAGGGCACTGCAAGCAGCGCATGGTATATGCAACTGTGTCAGTCTGTTTTCTTTTTCGTAATAAGTTACCTGTAAGTAGTGCTTCGTGTGCCCGCATCTTTTTCTTCTGTATTGGCCCGTTAGTGCGAAGAAACATTCAAACATGACTATGCAGTATACAATACAATATATGCACTACTCATGTCAAATTCTTCAATAGTGCGCAAGATCGTAATCTGGAGCCGAATTCACAGAGCTTTTCGTTCGTAAGTGCTTTTTGCCATTGGCCTTTGCTAATGATATGTCCAGCATTAGGTTTGGCTGAAACTTTCCATTAGGAAAAATTCTAGAGTAAGAGTTTTTTGTGAATACGGACCCCGTTTCTACTAAGATCTTGTAGGAATTTCCGGCAGCTAAGGAAACCTGTTGTACTTATTCCTTTCACAAAATGTTACCCTGCACATAGCTCTTCACTATGCCCTGGTACTTCACTCGCAAGGGCGCTTACGATGGCGCTTGACTATGCAAAAAAAAAAAAGAAAGCAGGGATGAAATTGAAGTAGGACCGGATCCGTTACAGGCATGGGTATAACTACACATTGCCGACACCTAAGCTTTAAGAAAGGGAGAAACGATTAAGGAGACGTAGACAAAATGCTAGACTGATAAATCTCTAAAGATTACTTGATTAGCTCAAGTAGGCTAGGTGACTATCTTTCACCGCACCTTTTCGAATGGGATGCCGATAAGCCATCATCATTAATAGAAAAAGCGCGCAGGCTGAGCAACGAGAGGTCACAGGTGGCTGCAGGACGAACGTGGCGCACGGGAAACAGTCGCCGCGGTTGGCCGAAGGAAGGCTTGGCGGTTGATTTGCATATGCCGTGACGGTGTGGTGCCACTTCTTACAATGTTCACGTAAATATTCACTCTGTCTGATTCCGAATGGCATTTGATTTTGCTATCAAAATAATAGTCTCGCTTTACGTTTGCTTTATCTCCGGAATCCACGTGCCTAATAGGCAGAACCCGTATTAAAAAGCTCGTACGTGAATTAGGTCCCAGTTCAATACAATGCGGGCAGAGCGTGGGACGCAAGATTACACAACGCTTCAGCGCTGCTTTCAAATTAATAATATCGCCTGGTGCAGCCGGCCGAATTTGGCATTTGGTCGAGTCCGAGGCGCCGTTCCTGCGA
Source organism: Dermacentor andersoni (assembly GCF_023375885.2). Lineage (NCBI taxonomy): Eukaryota > Metazoa > Arthropoda > Arachnida > Ixodida > Ixodidae > Dermacentor > Dermacentor andersoni. The sequence goes on from NC_092814.1 coordinate 273,652,836, forward strand.
TCGTACATAATCCGAAACAATGCTGTTAACCGCCGCGTTCCGAACCTTGTGCGAACACCGCAAGCTTCCCTGCGTACTTTGAGTTTGTTGCTCGGTAAGTGTATCCTTCAGAAAACAGTTTCGCAACGCCGTTCTCAATTTGGTCCACTTGAGCGGAAACGATATTTATACTTAGCCGCATATTCCTTCCAGTGTCACTACCGCCGGAGGCTTCATTTGCATAGAGAGGAAGTTGGTCAAAGAAGCTTGTTACCACTAAATTTAATTAGCGTAGAAAAACGTTGCTCGCTATCTCTCTCTAACTGGGCGCCGTATAGCGGAGCCATGATGGGTGACCAGCAAGCTCGTCGCAAGAAATTACGCGCAACCTTTATTTCTTTGCTCTCCTTTCTTTTTTTCTCTCGAGAGTTTTAAAGTGTGCTTTCGAATGAAGCAAACGCTAACGGATAATTAGTTTCCGAGGGCGCCTAACCTGAAGACACCGGGGCGCGCTGCTAACAAGCGTAAGGATAGAGAAAAAAAAACAAGAAAGAAACATTCCGTTTGAAGCGCGGACTCGGCACCTCATATGCAAACGATTTTCCTCACGCGGCGTACAGTATAATAAGCACGCGCCAACGAGTTCTCGCGCCATGTGCACGCGAAGGAGAGGATGTTGTTCCGCTCCCGAGGGCGACGGAATTTTCGCGAAGGCAGCACCGCGAATTCTTGCGTTTCCGGATTGCGTCGTCGTTGGTGCTGCTGCGATTGTCTTCGTCGTCATCGATCGCGTGTTTTTCACTTCACATTTCTTCCGGGAATCTTCCTCCTCTTTGGATTTCACAGCTCCTCAATCGATACTACGTCATTCTTCCCACAAGCCCTGGGTCTACTGGCCGTGTTCGTAGTGACATGCGGCGTCCTGATACTGGTCGTCGTTCCAGATACGTAGCGTCTTTATCGCGACCGCACACACTACTCTTTGTAGCCAATTATTTGTGAGGTACGAATTTAGCGCTACACTCCGCTGAATTATGCAACACGTTTAAACTTATAACGAATACCACTGTGTGTATGGATTACACTGAGGGATATCTTATAACCCTGCACGTCATAATAATGATGATGACGATGTTTGCTCCAAAAATGGCATAAAGCCATTGTGAGCGATCTGACCAAGCCGGGTGCTATTCTGATAAGAAAACACAAATCAATATATGAACTAAACCAATAACGAATTTAACAACAAAATTGTGATGCAGTAGTGACTCTTACATAAACAAGCATTGATAAAAAAGAACCAATAATAATAATAATAATAATAATAATAATAATCAATCGATCAAATATTTATCGTAGTGCCTAGGAACACCTATGATGCACTTAAACGCACAACAAATTGTACAGACAAGACATATGTGGTAGACAAAACAATGGGAGATGGAGAAACAAATTGGTAAACACAAAACGAGGAGGCGAGTGTAAAAGGGAGCCAATAATAGAACATGATTATCTACACTTCTACAAAACACAGGAGATGAACCCTGAAATATGGCCTTATGTTATATACTGTTACATAAACACTAGAGCACGTGAGAAAAAAGAACAACGTGTGCGACAGTACAAATGTGGTACGTACTCATTTAGCAAGTGACGCGAGCATAAATGAGCGAAGGTTAGTTTTGAAGCTAAGAAATGGCTGTGGTGCTGTCAGACCTGTTGGTAATGTCTTCCAGACATGCGATGTGGCATGCGAGAATAAATGATCCATAATTAGTGCGAGATTTGGAACTGTTAGCGTTTGCGAGGTGACATTGTAATGGGTATGTGGTATTTTGATAATTAATTTTAACCAAAGGACATAGTATAATGTTGTGCATGATTCTGTAGAGCAAAACGAGAACGTGGTAATGAACGCAATGTTTCACGGGTAGTGTATTAAGTAATTGGTACACAAATTTGATTGAGTCCGATCTTTTTAGGAAAAAAAAAATAGCTCGAAGCGCTTTATCTTGTGATGCAATAATTGATAATAAAATGGTGGGGTACGTGAGTCCGTATATGGTAATAGCATACATAAAATTCGAATGTATAAAACTGATATAAAGAGTACGGAGTGTGTTGAAAGTAAAATTTTACGCAGTTCATACAGTACTGGGATTTTCTTACAGCGGGTGTTCAAAATTAAGGTTTATCGTCTTCTTAAATTTAGGCACTGGGAGGCACGCGAAGACCACCTGTGCAAACAAGTTATGCGGCCAGGGAAGCATAAAGTGAGATTATAATTATCGCTGTCAACAGCCCAATTAGCTAAAATTGAATAATTAACTTTTTGATGACTGCAGTAAGCGGATATGTTTGTGCTGAAGAGTTAGAAGCAGTCGTGTATCTACACTGCATTAGTTGGAAGAATTATTCTAGCGTGCCTGAGCTCCGAGATATCCGACTCCGAATTGTCGCTCACATGATTACGCATGCAAGAGAGGGAGGATGGGCGCAAAGCTCCTCCCTAACTTGACGCGGCTGTTGCGTGCGGCGTTTAGTCTGACAACAGGGCGGAGGCATAGGCAAAGATGATAACTGTTCCACTTCCCCCCTCGGCTGCCGAAATCAAGATATGACAGCGCGGTGTGCCGTGCAGTTGCTGTTCTTGATTTCAATAAAACTTACAAAACTTGGAAATCAGCAGTCACATTATTTGCGTAGCCTAGGCAAGGACGATGCCCGCTTGTCTAGTCACCATTACGCACGCGCGCTTCCATCCTGCTTCTCAGGTCGCGCCATTATATCGGGGCACGGCAGCTGCCGCCATCGCTACAGGCTGCGCGGCCGCCGTGCTACGACAGCGGTTCCGAGTTCTTCGATTTCTCATTTCGCCAGCCGAGAGGGGAAGGGGGACAGTTATCCTTTCTGCCAATGCCTCCACCCAATAATAATAATAATAATAATAATAATAATAATAATAATAATAATAATAATAATAATAATAATAATAATAATAATAATTTTCTCTTCTTTTTTTATTCCCAAATTCGTGCAAGCTCTCCTGCACAGCTATGAGGGTTTACGTATTTACACTTGTAGCCTTCTTAAGGCCCGGCTCTATTCGTTCTCTTCTGGGCACTGTCCGTCGGCGAACACCCGGAGGAGACTACTTTGAATCTCGGATTTGCGAGCGCCATTGTCACCGGATTTTGGAGTCCTACGCGTGCGTTTGGTGTCCACATCCCTTCTTCCATCGGCTCTCCAATTCTTGTATGCAAATCACTGCTAAAAAGCGATATATAATACAGTTCTCATGTCCTTTGGTCTCCCATTTTTTATGGATATATAGCAAGATTTCTGCGGAACTTTTCATTTTGAGCAGTATATCTATCAAAGCTTTGCAGCGTCTCTTTTTCTTTGTTCAGGCTGTCGCTACCTGAGGGCACTAAATTCACTTTTTCAGTGAAAAGGAGTCAAACATTTCCTTTATGCCAAGAGGGAGAGAGGGAGAAAAGAAGTCGTTCTGCCACCGACAGGATCAATTCCGAATAGGCCGCCACTAAGGAATGAACGCTTCTTCGTCCACAGAAATCGCGGTGCCAGTTGGGAATGGCATGTAGCCCTAGGGTTTAGCAAAAAGTATTATAGCTAAGACTACAAGAACGAAATCTGGCGCTACGCCAGGTATGATTGAGCTGCGCCAAGGTTTTTTTTTTTTTTTTAATGCCTGTGGCAGATAGTAAAATTCTAACCCTTGAGCTAAATTACGTGATGAGGCAGTCATTACTTCTGCGAGGCATCAAAATGGTTAGTTACTAATTAACATGATTGCGCTAATAACGCTTTTAATTAACTATTGTACAGCGCATACTCCAACTTACGAATTGTAGCCGGTGAGTTCTCAAGGCGTCTTCGCTTGGAGCGAATTCTCGGGGAAACACCGGTTTTGAGATACTAATTGCCAAAGTGTCCGACGACATACACTGGCACTCCAGTTACTTTTGTGCGTCAATGCATAAAACAGCAGTTTCTTACCCGCATTTTTACCGCAAGTTTGATGGTGCATATCTCAAAACCAGTGCCATCCTCAGAATTTATTCCAAGTCGATATGCCTTGCAAACTCACTAACTACAATTCGTAGATTGCAATATCTGTAAATTGATTAGTCAGAAAAGTTAATTAGTCATGTATAGTTAATTACTTCATTTCTCGTTTCATTACTCGTGCAAGTAATGTCTGCAGGCCGAGTAATTTAGTTCAAGGGTTATAATTGTGTTATGTGTGACATGCGATTTTAAAAAAAAATTTTGTGCAGCAAGAAAAAGAAAAGAAAGAACACCTTATATGGAGTCGACGAGGACAGCTATAGGGGCTTGTTGGTACGGTAAGTTATCCTATATGGTGTTTGCATGCGGCCATCTTTTTCATCTTTTTTTCATAGAAATGAAAATCAAATAAATAGATAAATTGGCGACGGCTACTCCTTTTTACCGTAACAGTAATATTGGGAATAAAAAATATTGTAAAGTAAGAAGCAACGCCACTAGATTCGGAAAGAGTAGAGCGAAGTTAGATCAGGGAGTAAATGAAGTTCGCGTACAGTCATAGACACACCGGACGCACAGATACAAAAGATGAGGACACCTTGCACCACACACAATACTGTACAATCTACTGTGACCATTACACTGGTCACTCTACAGCCAACACTATACTATACGAAGGCGTATAGTGAATTCCGACCGCATACACGAGGCCGTGGTGCCGTCCAACATGAACAGGCATGGAGATGCGGCAGATGCGCAGATACACACTTCCGTCATTAGTTATGTCTGCGATATTTGTCTAACATGTGTAGAATACTCGTTTCTGTGCGCCGTGAGTGATGAAGCCCGAATTTGGCTGTTGTGTCTGTGTGCTATGTGTTATGCTATCGTGCGGACGTCGGTTTCGCTGTTCAGCCAGCATGACAATTATGGGCTGAGTGCAGGGTTTTGCCTACACTTTGCCTTTCTATCTTCGAATGACCTTGCCGGGACCTTCACATTAACCATCCCCAAGTTAATTTTTCATCGCAACTTTGTTGTATGCCAAAAGTTATTCGCATATAGTTTCGAAATTCTACGATTCGATCATCTTCGGAATATTACGAATACAATTAACCATTTAGATTGTAGAAAAAATGAACCTTTATGTACAGCGAGTGTCACTGGAAAGCGTCGCAGTTTGTTTAAACGCTCAAGTTACATAACAAAATCAATAAGCTATGGGCGTAAAGCACCCAACTGCTTAACTTAACCACGTCAACCACGGCGCAGGCTAACACTCCGAGTGCTAATGTTGCACGCATGCACAAATAGCAAAGATAGTGGGCGGGAGGATGGCTGCCCCAGTAGTTTAATGGTAAAAACCAGGGCCAGTATCGACAAAAAGTTATTGCGCTAGAATTTTTCGTATGAGCAGGGGCCCTATTGGCAACTCCAGAATCGGTGACTTGTGCTGGAAACACTGTCCCAATAAACAAGGATGGCTAGAACATCCAGGTTCATGGCGGTTTTGTCGCTTGATACTGTGCTCGCGTTTTTTTTTTTTTTTTTTTGGGGGGGGGGGGGGGAGGGGCATCGAGTCGAGGTTTTTCGTGGAAGCCGAAGGGGTCCTTGCTTCCGATCACCTTATGTAGATCTGTCTCAAGTATTTCAGCGACGAAATCGCTGAAATAGGTGCGCTGTCCATGCAAACGTCTGGCCTGCCCAGCGAGCCACATCGGATTTTTTTAAAGACAGAGAGCCTTTCAAACGAGCCGGGGCTTAAAGAAAAGGAAGTGTTTGTGCTTAGCAAGCATCTCCGAAAGGCGCAAGCACTTGTTAGCGGCGTTAATCCACTGCTACAGGTACAACACGACTGTTTTCGACCTACAGAGGCAACTCCGCCCTGCGACTCGTGTTGCAGTTAATCACATATCACATTTCACAATGTACAGGCAGTAACGCTGTCGTGCTTTCAGAAGCTAAATAAGCATATTCTGCACTGATAGAACGAGGCTAAATACTGTAAGTTTAGCTGGTCACAATGCCATTGGATAAAAAACAATGAGCATTCCGTTTGCGAGTCGGGGTGCACCTTCTTTTTATAGTTAGCTAATACCTGTGATAAGATGGTCTGCGTCCGAAGACTGACGCTTGCTCATGCTCGCAGTACTCACTGTTCAAGGCAGGCCCTTGGTTTAGGAACACAGCAGACGCCTTCCACACACAGAAATTCTCAAACCCAGTAAAACGTGAGAAGTTAATAACAACCAATCGGGCCAAGTTGAGTTTCTTCCAACATGTTTCCAAAATTTAGCGAAGTCTTTCTTTTGGCAAAGTCAGCTGTATTAGTGTAAATGCATGACTTGGAAACGAACTGAACCAGTTGTAATGAAATTAAGCTGTGTGCAAAGCGTCAGAAAGCAAGCTAGCGGTGCTGTGCGCAGGTCAAACGCTCCGAAGCTGGAAAACGAGCGCTGTTTGCGGATGCCTCTAAATTTCAGGCGAGCTAATAAGCTGACAACTCCCCGCGTTGAATGAGAAAACAGCATATTCCGCTTGCACCGCTACACTAAAGCCTGCTATGAAAACGATGTCGCCTCGCGGCATAATATGTGTCATGATCAACATTCGAACTTCCGAGGTATAGTTATCATTCCGGCTGCCGTGCATTTAGACAAAAGTACATTAACGATAATATTCCTGCTGCTTAACACTACTGATGCGGCAGAAAACTATAAGCGAACAAAACCAAATTATGCTTAAGCGTACATCACTATAATTTATCAAAGCTCCTGTCTGAAAAAGTGCACTCCACGATTTGAAACGTCAGCAAGATAGCTAAAATAAATGAAAAGAAGGCAACTGTCTACTAACCGGCAAAAAAGACCACATCCCGAGACAAGATTTTCGAAAAAAATGGTATTGTATAAGTGGCCTTTTCCCAATTCGGAAGTTCCTTACCCATGTGGCTCTCCGATGCGCGCCGTCTGCTGCTTTCTAGAAACTGCGAAATCATACATTGCTGTCTTTCCACCGCGACGACATGCATAATAGCATAGAACAAGTATTCCAACATCCGCCTTTTTTTTAATTTTCGGACTCGTGCACGGCTGTATCACGACGATTTGAGAATTACGCCTCTTCTAGGCTCTGGTGATCAGCAGAGTAACGTATAGCCTGCCGTATTGCTACCACTCGCTAAACAAATGCGACCAAGAACAAGTCGATGCCATCATCAGAGGCGCGTACAAAACGGCCCTGGGTCTCCCTGTCATCACCTCAAACGAGAAATTAGCGGCCCTCGGAATCCCCGACACCTTCGCTGAGCTGTCGGGCGCGGTTATGGCTTCGCAAAAAGCCAGACTACAGAACACGGCGGCGGGCAGAGCCATCCTCCACCGGACCGGAACGGCAACGGAGCTCCGTTCCCTCAATGGGCAACGATCACTCCCACCTGAGGTCAGAGGCAAGATCAAGGCGAACCCCATACCGAAGCACATGAGTCATGAACCCCCTGAAGGACGACGCAAGGCTCGCGTCGACAGACAGCGCCGACAATTCAAGGGTGACCCGTACGTAACGTACCTGGACGTGGCGTCGTACGCTATAGGGGGCCTCTTCGCAGTAGCCGCCGTGAAAGGGAGAGACAACTCCTTGACCCTCGCGGCCTCCATCAGGGCGGAGACCCCAGCTGCGGCTGAGACCAAAGCCGCGGCGCTAGTAATAAAGCAAGAAGAAAGGGTAGGCAGGGAAGTTCATGTCGTTACCGACTGGCAACAGGCCTGCCGTAACTTTACTAACGGACGAACACCGCTGCTGGCGGCTCAGATTCTAGGCCCGAGGCTGCAAGAATCCCATCAAATGACGCGGACGCCGGGCCACGCGGGTCTGGAGGGGAACGAAAGGGTGAACGACTTAGCTCGAGCACTAATCAACTGAGCGGGGCAAAACCAATCGTTTCATAAATCCTCACCCTTTACCTTCGTGCCCTTGCCATCCAATTACTGCGACCGACTCGACATCCAGCGGTTCAAGAGCAGCATTTATCCTCCCCCTCACAGAAAGCTCAGCATTGAAGAGGCAGTAGCTCTCAGATTTATTCAGAGCAACACATTCCCAAACCTACACAGATACAGCAAAATGTTCCCACACACATATCGCGGCATCTGCCCCTGGTGCGGCGACACACGCCCTACGCTCTTTCACATCTCGTTGGGGTGCGGGGGCAAACCTCAACACTTAAAGCACGTTATTTGAGCGGTGGAAGGTACAGCTGACCGGCGATACCCTAGTGGGACAAGAAGCTCTCGTCCAGCAAGTACGTCGAGCAGCCATGACCAGTGGATTCCTGGAATGAGGACACCACCCACTCGACCTCAAGAGCAACGACCTCGATGGTCCAACTGAATGCTCTCTCTCTCTCTCTCTCTCTAGGTATCAAGCATTTACTTGGAGTCGCGAATAATGTAAACTATTCCAATCTGTTTTATACCAATCTCCTGACGTTAACTTTACATAACCATCGAAGCAAGCATCGGACGGTGACCCGCAGCGCTGTTTGAAAAGCCCAATCGAACGCTCTTCTCGTTAAAAGGAGGTCACTTTTGTTTCGTTTCAAAGCGAATGGCATATGCCTACCTTCAAAGGCTTTCATCTACTCATCTACTCGGCTGACAAGAGGCGAGGAACACGCAGAAGTGTAGAGGGCTTCGCTGGAGCCGAGCTAGCAGAAGTAGATAACCGGATGAGGAGGGTGCTGTCGACGTCTGCGATTGGCCAGCTTCCCCTTAGCTTGGGGTGGCTCCTCAGCGAAAAACGGATCCTCAGCGAAGAAGAGTTGGCAGAGCGATGTCGTATACGTATAGAAAGAGCTCTACAACGGTATACTGCAGAGCAAAAATGTTTATTGCGCCAAAACAAATCCGTTCTCTTCGGCAGCTCCGAGTAGCCAGTGCCAGAGTGATCGGCGAGCAGCGATCTTCCATTCTTTTGGAACGGGCAGTCTCGACTATTCCAAAAAAAAAAAACTCGCTTTCGTTTGGTAATATTGTTGCATCTTTAATGCGTAAACACCACTCTGACGTGGTGAGCTTTCGGGGTTTTGTGAAGTCGCGTGACAGACAGGCGAAGTGAACGCAGCCCGAAAACCTTCGACCAATGGCGGACGGCTAAAGCGAAAAATGCGAAAAATTGGAAATAATAATTTTTCTTTTGTGTGGTTTAATCATGCATAATCTGTGTGTACACGTCATAGCAGATGGGGAGTTCTCGCAGTTTTCATGACGTTGCGTGACAGACAGGCGAAGGTGGGCCGAAAAAGTTTTGACGGATCGTGGAGGGTGACTGCAGAATTGGAGTGGAAACATTTGGAACAGCTTTATGTTATAGCGCACCAAGTATCGTCCAATCCTGATGTTGGACGTATCTAAGGCAGCCGGTCAATGGCAAGCAGCACTTACGAACGGAAAGCTCTGTGAACTCGGCCCCGCACGCTTAATGCAGATGTTGTCTATTCGCCCACTTTTATTTCCCTTGCCGTTATAATTTCCATATTGCAATTAAAGATAACATTTTATTTACCACATACTTTCTCTGGCTTCAGTGCCTGTTTGCTTCATATTGTTGTAACTGATGTGCTGCCAGACAGCCACAATTATTCCAGAACCTCTGGGTTAAGGGTACAGTCCCAAATAAGAGAAATTAGAATCGGCATGTAACGAAACTATGACAGCCTGTAAGAAGATGTCAACACCGCCACCGCTGTCAGGACACTTGTGAACTGAGAACAGTTTCTGGCGAATTTGCCGAGCCGGCATTCTGCTCGTTGCGACATCTTTTATCTTTCTTTAGCGGCTCTTATTAGCAGAATAGGAAAATGTTACGAGTTGTCACTCACTGTTACTATATCGGTATACTTTTCTTCAAGCTGACATACAGAGCGAAACCAAACTTGCTTCTTTGCCTGTAATAATCTCTAAATACGATTCGAGAGAAATTACGAACAATATAATCATTCGTTGAAGGCATCGCACCAGCCTTTGTATGTTGTTGTTTTTTTCATTGTTCAGGCATTCTGTACTCTATTGTATATATATGAAACGTGTCTTGAGCCTCCTTGACTCCGAGATTTTTATCCTTAGACGGAGTTAACCACCTACTTATGGCTACACTCTCGAAGCAACAAGATTCACGCCAAGCTCCATCTAGTTGGAGAAGGGCGTGACATCTAGTGTGGAACAATACCTGTAACATAAAAAAACACCCGAGAACAATGCGTCTCAGACACGACATTTCCCAACCGCCTGCTACAACAGCTTCTTGCCAGAATATCCCTCTAATTGACTTCTCTTCTGCAAAATAGTACATCTAATTCTAAATACGGACAATGTAAACCTATTATTTCCCGCCGCCCTTTAATATGGAGTTGTCACCTTTATGTGCTCAGCGGAGGCGTTTAGAGCAGATTGCAAAAGTTTGAAAGATTTTTTTACGTAAGGTTTTCGTCCTTCGCATATTGAGATGAAGAAACTTAAGCGAATGCACGGACGCACGTACGCAAAGACAAGCCACCAAGTGCTTGGACGTGTCGTACAATAACTGAAAAGCGAAAGTTATTGAAACAGTCAAGCTTCTTCGGATGTCATCCACATACTCACAGGTATAATCTCAGGATTAAGCTATTGCACATTTTTGTTTTAAACAAAATAAATAAATACCAAAGAAAAATAGGAATGAACACCATAGCCTTTTTATGGCAAGCTAAGCGCTGTTCCCTGTTTCGTGGAGCTCGTCGTCTGCCAAAACAAAACATTTACTGTGCGTCATAGCAGAAATGTTCGTTTAATGCCGAGTTTTCTCGTTGTGGAGGAACGAAAGCAGCAATCTTATTTTTAAAGCAAAGCTCGATGTTCATGTACACATCTGTGCGATTCTCGCTACTACGGTTGAGTAAACAAACTGAGGGCAACGTTGGGGTATACTCGCTGGGGCCACTCTTTGGAAAATTGGTCATGCAAACAAACAGCGGAGCTTAAGGGGGCAAGCGAGCCGGCTATTCGCGTACGCAACTCACATCAAGGGCGCCCCGCACCGCTTGCATTCAGGAATGCTAATTGCGCCACCGCGCCATCCATCGTCGGTGGGGGATTACCGTGTGCCTCGACTCAGTCCCCTCCACCCGCCCAGCAGCGAGCCCTCTCCGTGCGGCTGCTCTTCCTATGTGCGTGACTCGACAAACTTTCTTCAAACGCTAGCGAGGCATGCTGCAGTATAGAAGCGTAAAATGCGGCCGGCCAGGCGCGCTTTTCATGGCATCGGCCGTATCAGAGTTTGAGGGAAGCGAGTGCGCTGCTTCTCGCGGCAAAGCGATAGTGTTAAGACATTGCGCCGTGCTCCGTTTCGACCACGTCCTCGTCCATCCCGCCAATCCTTTTTCCTAAGCCCATCTTAAGTCCTGCTTGGCGGACTCTGACGCTGAAAATGACTCGTAAGACTCGCTCAGTAGTAAGTTAAGAGGGCTTTTAGTATAGCAAGGTTCGCGATCCGTTGCAATGAGGGGCCGGACAGACTGGCCGGGTCGTCTGCGCATGCGTAGTGACTCCTCACGCGAGCGAATGTCAGTAGCGCGGCACTTTGGGTTTCAGTGATGTCATACCATTAGGGTTGAGCGCTTACGCTCCGTTTCTTTATTTTAAATATTTGACGTACTTTTCCGGCGTCTCTACGAGTTCTGCGAGAAACAATGCCCACTAAATATCACTTTGCATCAACGACAACGCTCCAGGTACCGAGAAAGGAAAGAACAGGTATTGAGAAAGAAAAGGAAAGGGGTCGAGTTTTGTTTGTCCCAACAATAACAGATTGCATGACCTTATCGAAAGAAGCTTCAGTAATGCGCGCCAGGTTTAATACACCATGCAGAACACGCGACGTCTCGAAACGCAGCTTATAGTGGTGATTCGCTGGTCTATAGCCGGATATCTACTTATAGTATCAGTTTAAAGTTTACAAAACGAGTTATTTTCCGATATTTTGGGGTGGCATATACAAGCCTTGATAGCCCATGCACAAAATTAATAAACAATTTGTTCCTATGCGAACCGATAAAAGAGCTTAGCTGAAGCCAACAACTAGCTCCATAGCAATGTTTTTCAGATACCGGGACCGCTGTAACCAATCCTCTTGGAAACGTTACTGCTGATGCGGAAGCGCTGCCAGCACGCAAGGGAAGCGCAACGTGCGGCCTCCTACATTCATATTAAGTCAGGCCTTGTCTTGAAGTCTCACCTACTCGCACTACAGGGACATTGTTCCACTTCTATTCGAGCACTTTCTTCCCCTTTCTTTATTTAGTAGCATTCGCATTGGTAAGGAGCAGTCGGCTCCATTCACTTCTGGCAACATCTCCTTATGTTTCACTTGTCGATAAAGAAACAAAAAAGCGCCGTGTTGCAATAGAACAGAATAAACAATACATCCTTAAAATAATCTGGAGACAAATTAACAGTTTCTCTCTTTAGTGCGAAAGCACTACTTGGTCCATTGGGCGTTTTGCGGGTGTCGGGCGGTGGTGGTAAATTTAATGGTAGGAACGCTAAAATGTACTTATAGTATGTATAAGATCGATGTAGAGTATAGAAAAATGCCATAATGTATGGCAGGTGGTTATGTAGACATTTCCAGGTATAGTAAACCAAGAGAGTTGAAGAGACGATTCCGAATGCGTTTGTCCGTAGGCGGATTCGAACCCAGGCCATCCCTAGGAAGCTTTGCAATGAGAGCCACAGATGTTAGCTCTACTCCACACCAGAAGGTGTTATTGGCGAGACGAAGGAGCGCCTAGTTGGCGCGGCGCGCCTAGTGGTTCGTGACGTCATGGGACAGGGCCCGCCACTTGTATATATAGAAGGACGCGCACGTTGGTTTGTCTTCATTGCGTGTTACAAAATGGATCCAGGAGCATCTACCTCGGCGACGCCTACACAAGGAAACAGAAGTGAATCTTAATAGTTTCCTGATGTAGTCCCCCTATGTGTTCCCTATAGCGTTCTATCAGTAGCCCCCGTAAGTGTTGCGGGCTCCCCAATTCTTTTTCTTTATGCTTGTAAGAACTGGCTGTCATTGGCAGATGCAGTCGTTGTTATATGTTCACCATCAGTATCACAGAGAATGTTGTGTCGAACCAGAAGTAGGATTTACTATACACGAAGTCGAAAAGCCAAGTTTGCTTTCTCAGGGATCACGTAACGGCAGATGGCAAGCAGTGCACGTTTAGTTAACTCAGCAAGACGGGTAGTTATCTCGTAATGTTCAGCTTTTCGAAAACAGCCTCGACTGCCGCTTGTCCTTAGGAATAATGACTTTCTTAACCTAATAATATATCCTTGCTTGAAACAGGTTATCTGGACTCGTAAGCTGACTTGCTAAACTAGGACAACAATTGTTGGACAACAGTTTCTTCAAAAGCTTGATCACCATTGACGAAGGATTCGTAGTCATAATTTTCAACACGTTATCCTGCATTAGTGTGACAGCATTTGGACTGTTTCTCGCATTTATCACTGGAGGGATGGATTCAGAGTGCACTTAAGACACGTGAAAACGTAATCTGGGAGAGTAAATTCACAAAAGCGATTGAAAATAAAATTATATTTTAAAAACATCCACGCGCAACACCAAACTATCAGTTTCGTCCAACGCACATGAACGCCCCCGTGTACAGGGCAAACAGAATATATCGGGTCTTTCACGCCGTAGTTAAAGGCGTGATGATGCAAGGCCGCGATAATGTAACGATTTTATTCCGATGTTAATTCTTGCTAACTTTCATCAGTGGTACGAGCGGTGCTCCGAATACTTTATCACAGGGATCATACGGCAATGAACAGTGGAAGATAAGAATGGGACGAGATAAACCAAAATCAGAGGAGGTGAGGGGAAAAGAAAGAAAGAAGGCAGAGATGCTAACCAGAAGAGCGCCTTGTCGGATACCCTACGCTGGGGTAAAGAGAACAGGGGAGCAGAAAAATTTGAGAGATGGCAAGGAAAGATGTGGCGAGCATTTGCATGCGCGCGGACGGCGCCACGCAGTCAAAGGTGCTCGTATGTGCCAGTTTTCCTCAAGAAGCCCAAAAGTGCTTCACTGTCTTGTGGGCCGACGAGCCTTTGAGATTCAAATCGAGAACAGTGGCCCAATAAATTCTCCATGTTCTCTTCGCAGCCGCAAGTCATTCCCATTTAGATGTAAAGGAATCCTTACTTTATACAAGCCCCGAATTCTAATGACAGATTAGGAGAGCTTCCGCAGCAAATTTTTGTGCTCCTTTTTGGGAGCATGTCTGTTCCAGCGGCCCCTCGGGAGCAGATCTTAAGCCGAGATATGCCTGCAGAGCAGTCTAGAACTCTCGATTTGAGACTGGAAGTCTGTGTGACGTAGTTCCTTCAGCCGCCGTCTACGGGGAACGTTCGTATATCAGGCGTACAAAACCTTAAGCAAGGCCTTCGATGTTGGGCTGCAGCATTGAGTAATGAATCGCAGCTGATGTAGCTTTTTTGTCTTGAGAAAGTTACGAGTCGGAAAGCACGCCTCTGGGGTGTCGGCTGCCATTACGTTGCTGGCTTAGTACTTACAGGATTGTTATTCTATCATACGTACAGAGAAAACCATGTAGTAGTTTCTTTCCTCACACATCCTTGGTCGCCATTAGGTCTCTACTTAGTTTGTGTAATATTAATTTGGCGCACTGCATTTCAAGCGCAAATGAAAAAAGTAATGAACACGCTGAAACGAGCACCTTACAGAGGAAAGAAAAGGATGACGCCATGCTACACAACATGACAGATATCAATAACACAGTTTTATTTCCAACTCTGGTGCACTCAGACTCCAGTTGTTTGTCCTCGCTATATATGCATTTCCGTTTTGTCTTGTTTTGGTGTTTTTCTACAGTAAATGTGTTAAATCATGTGCCAGCCCTCTGTAACACCCATCGGCTTGGCCGCTTTCGACGCAGCGACCTGATAGGTCTCCCTTGCATATTTCATGTAAAGCTATGGTCATGCCTTAACTATTTGTTTTCACAATACTTATACATTCACCGCTACGAAGTACTTTAAAAGAAATCACTAGCGATATTGGAACTGTTTGATATTCAACAATCAATCGAAGCCAGGCCCTCCACAGTAAGGCAACACGATGACCGCTTCGGCCAACGACAAGCGCTATACTGTGTGCTGCTATGACAAAAAAAAAAAAAATGACGAGTTTAACGAAAAAAAGAAGAAAACGACAGAAACACAACTGAAGCGAAGCGCCGAGCGGCAAAAAATCCGTCATGGTATTTCCTAGTGGCACCATAACGTCGGACATTGTTGATAGTGCTTCCCTAGGAAACACGTGCGAGAGACTATATTTTGATGCGAAATAATAGCATTCAAACAATTCAAATTACAGGCAGAGCACTCGTCGAAGCAAAACTGAAAAAAGGCGTGGCGAGTGGACTAGAATTTTACGATCACAAAAAAAAAAAAACAAAAAAAAAAGAACTTGCACACACTAGCGGCGGCACGAAAGAGCGCGAGCAATATCGGTCACATAGCAGCTTGAAAACATGCTGGTCGCGCTCCACGTGACAACCATGCGCGCGCTATCGGTTACAGGCGCTGCTGACAGCCTGGCTCCGAGCTCGGAGTCAGCCAAGACAGAGGGCCACTGCGTGCCGCATTGGACCGAGCTGCTCGGAAGAGCGAGATTACACGAGATTCCGGCGGGAGACGCGCTATGCCATAGTTGTGATGGACGTGCTATTCACTCATCGAGATTGGGTGGGCGCGCGACGACACCCGTCTCTTATAGCTCGCGGTTTCAGACAGCGCGCGAGAAAAGCGGGAAACAGCGAGGCGACACTGCGGCAACGCACCTTGCCACGCTGTGGGCGTCCGAGAGTTTCTTCATCGCGCTGATCCTTGGAGAGGCAATGCCCGAGGGACGACCACGGAGGAGGTGGCGGCGGCCAGGACGCGCAGCTTGCGAAGACAGCAGCCGACGAACGACGACACTTTGGAGAACACGACGACGAGGACGAGCCGCGCGAGCACGCCGCCTACACGGCCCGGGAGCTGGCGAGAACCCGGCCGTCCTCCGAGGCCGCCCTGTCTGCTCGCTCAACTTTGGCAGCCGCCGAAAAAAAATAAAGGAAGCTGAAAAAAAAGTGGGAAGCGTAGCATGCGCCAGCACAGACGCCCAAGTGACTTGCGCGAACGGGAGGGAGGGGAATTGCGGAGGAAAAGTGCACTGCCAGCGCGGGATAGCCTGAGGGAGGAGGGGGGAGCGGGAGCGCTACCGAAAATTCGGCAGAATGGAGCTTCGTTCCTCTCACCCGCCGCCTGGTCCTAACATCCAGAAACACGTCGATACCGCAGCGGGATCCGTGCCTGTGGCGCCAACCGTCGTACGAGGCCGAAAGCAGCGCCGCCAAGGAAATTTTCTTTTTTTACCCCCCCCCCCCCCCCCCGATTGCGTCAGTGCTGTGACAGTTTACACGGTTTCGTTGCGTGGTTGTAGAGTGAACGATGTGAGTTGGTGTATATTTTTACCGAGTCGGTCCGGCGCTCCGCCATGACGTTTACTGCGTCACGTGATCCACTTGAGACAGAAACAAAGATGCATAAAAGAAGGCCAAGGACGCTCCAACGCCGGTGCCCATTCGTAACTGTGTCATCGACCGGCTCAAGGCTTTGGCGCGGAAGGCATCCTCGTTTACGGGCGTCTCGTCTTATATATATATATATATATATATATATATATATATATATATATATATATAGTGTTGCCGAAATGAAATTATATAGACTGATATAGATCCCGTCGAGCGCTCTTGATTCCTATTTTTTATAAATTCAGTGAGCGTTTTCTCTGTTCTTCTGTTCTTATCCGAAGGATTCGATAGTTTCAGTTCTCGCTTTGAGATTTCCTGATTATTTGTTTTCTCATAACTATTTTATTCCCATGTTTCCGTATAATGCGGGTTTGCTTCATCTTCAAAAAAGTACACAATACTTCAAGTGGGCATTACGGGCGCAGCCCACACTCTGCTTCTTTTCATCAGCGAGAAATTGATGCACTAGCAAACGATGTAAGGATGCGGCCTTTCTGTCAGAGACACAAGCGAGGGCGATGTCGGCGGGGCATGGGGTATGCGTAGCGTCGGTGAACTAACCCTAACACGACATTGCGCCTTTTTCGTTTCCATTACAAACGTAAGCGAAGGCCATGCTTCCGGGAGCAATGCATAGGCGGCGCGGCCACTTTTCTTTCCCCAATACCCACCATATGGGGTCTGTTACAACGGCTGCGTCGATTAAGCAATGCAGCACAGATTGCAACGCAACTGTCCGACAGCGGCTGTACTGATAATGAAACAAAGTGTATGCGCCTAAAATGTATCGACAAACGCAGGGAAAATCGTGGCGTGTTAACATCGGTAAGATGAGATGCTCAAATGTTTTGTCAAATGAACATAAAATTATTAATGTATAACAAATAGAGCTACAGGCTTCAAACTGCAGTTCATCTATAATTATAACGCAGGTGACTTTTGCTTTGATTCTTATTCGTTAAAAGGCATGTTCTCTGCACGATTAATCTTAGTAATATTCATTAGAACTTCAATGTTGGAGAGTTTCTAATAATTGTCTGCACATTCGTTATGATTATTATTTTATGGCTGTGTCATACTGCACTCCAATGTTGATTGTTAGCGATGAAAACACGGTCTTTGAAAGTGAACTTTGCGTATGCCTTTCATTAGGTGTATCGTTTGTCGCAACTCAAGTTGTTTAATCCTATATACCATGCGTTTTGCGCAAGAGCACTCTCGCTGCAGTCGGTCACCATAATAGCAGGCAGTTTAAGGGCATATACTGTTGGTGTTAGGAGGCCACAAAAAAGAATTAAAAAAAAAAGAGAAACAGCTTGGCATGATACGTATGCACAGTTGCGCAAGTCTGCGTTAGCTTTTAACTCTAAGTTAGTGAGACAGTGTGTGACACTGTAAAGCCGTGTAGCATGCGTGAAGAGTCCGGCGCGCGTCAAGAAGACTTGCTTCACGATGAATGGGCCATTATTCCAGTATTGAATCACGCTCGCAGCAAGCAAAGCGTGCGAGAAGGTTTAAATGTTTCTCGTCTTTACTCGACGGCGAATTCTTGCGAAAGCTCGTCACTTTGTTCATTTTTTTTTATTATTGTACATTTCAAGCTTCTCTTAGCCGGTCGCCAAGCACTGACACTGTCAAGATGAGCGCCACATAAATGCCGCATTTGTTGTTTCGACCGTTTGACTGCTTCCGTTAGCGCTTGTTTCGGGATCGGAACCAGGTGGCTCAACCAGGGCAACCTGCCTCCGTATTTGTCGCGCAGGTTTCGTCATTTGCAGACGCTGACTGCAAGAGTGAATACAGATGGAGAGTTTTAGACAAGGTTTTACATTATTATCCTCTTCACAAGGTAATAGCGACGTAGTTTTGACGGCTGTTTCTTGATTTCGCTTCCTGGGCTGCATTTCTTTTTTTTTTATAACGTAATGTGCGTGTAAACATTTCATATGCACTACACTACTCTACATTGAAGCACAAGAAATGTTCCCCATCATGCAAAGACAGCTACAGACGATCTGATTCAAGCGCTGGAACCGAGCTCTCCGTTGACTAACACCATTCAGTTACCTGCGAAGGTCTGTGACATCTTGCAAGCCCCTCTTTTACGTCTAAGCAAGCCTTACATTTTCGCGCGTTGTCACTGTCAGGTGCAATAGATTAGGTTACAGTAGCAGGGGAATTTTGAGCACTCCTTGCACGGCCAAGTTCTGTTGCCAACACGTAATAATTTGAGGATTCATTCGGACTAACTGTAATTGTGGTTGAAAATGGGCAACAGTAAGACTCCACAGATTTCGACATAGATTTGCTGTTAGAGAAGCTCGCAAGTGGTTTTTCCGCTGCGAAGGAAGGAACAGCTCCAGGCCCGGATGGGGTGACTTATGCGGCCTAATAAAAGTTTTGTGTTTGGAACAAAATCTAGAGAAGTAGAAAGACGCTAACCTCATGAAATATATTAAAAACGGACCCTGTGTTGAAGCCAGGAAAGAAGCTCTTGAATCATTCCCGCCAACATGCCTCAAAAGCTTCATCTTAACAATAATTGGAAAATGGCCAGTGAACGTGTGCTGTAGAGGAACGAAGCCCACGGTTTGTTTCACCAAAACTTGCCTCTCCGATGGAAAGTCAGTGGTGCTGCCTTTTACTATGAAGAGGCTTAAAAGAGTTCAAGTTATGCCTCAAAAACATCCTTCGGACATTGTCAAAAACCATCGTTTTCTTGCAGTAGCCCTGAATAGGTGCATTTCGTGGACAATACAGTTAGAACTGATGGAGACGAAAGTAAACAACGTGGTACGTGTTTTGCGCATTTAGCGGGTGTACGATAGGGGAGATATACAGAAACGTTGTTCATACTCCATATGACTTTGGTACAGTCAGTACGCGGGTACTCGTTACCAGAATACTGCAAGGAAAATCTCATTCGAAAGAGAAGAAGATGCGCTTGATAAATGGCAAGGAGCTATCGTGTAGGCCTTGTTGTACCGAAGGCGAAGTCAAAGTACAGTAGCTGTGGCAGAGGCAAGATAGTCACCTATTACCGTGCTACAACCACTAGAAGCTTATGGCCACATCCCTAGGCATCACAACTGGCATCCTCTATCGACAACGCTACCTTCAAGAAGTGGGTCTCATGTGCTTGTTCGGTTACGAAGACGACAGGCAAGCATTCCCGGATATAAACGTTGCAAGGATCGCCAGCTACGACGGATTCACCCGCAGCCACAAATGTAGGTAGAAGTCGAAGATATTAAGAAGAAATGCGAAGTTCCTCCCTCGGTGGCAGTCCAGCTTGTTTTGATGGAACTTCACGAGAAACATGCAAGAATAAAACAGATACGTATACGTATAGGTTCTGTATTCAGCATATCTCAGCGTGCGCTATTGTAAGTCCAGCCTCGGGTGAACAGCTTCAATTTAAGATCTCTCGCTTGAAATCATACATTACATCTGAGTTATGTACCATACTGGCAACAACGAAGTTCATTGCCCAATGTGACGCATCTGAGAACTGGATGGTTCGTTCGAACTTGAAGTCGTCGCTAGAGCTCCTGAGTAATATCCACGCCACGGCATCACACAGTGAAATTATTGTTTCAGTTGCGTAATATGTGCTCAGCAAGGCATCTTGCGGACATTATGCATTTCAATTTGTGCCAAGCCACATTGGATAATTCAGGAACCACCGGTCTCACTAAATGGCAAAACTGGCTCATGAACAAGGTGAAATGTGCGTTATAACTATCTTCGCTCATGGCGTAAAACACATTATGAAGAAACTCTATGCGTAATGGCCTTTGACAACGTGGTTCGATAACGTAGTGAAAAGATCGCTTCTTCGTGCAGTGGACCCTGAAGTAAAAGTTCAATTTTCTTTCAACTTACCGAGAGATGTAGAAACTTCGTTTCATCAACTTACGCTAGGTAGGAGCTTCAGGACCCACTGATCATACATAAAATAGCACGAGCTGAATGGGCATCATGTGCCGTTAACTTATCTGCTTTATGCCTAGCAAAGGCAAGAAGTGCGTATCAAGTTTAAAGCAACGGGGAGTCGTGCACTCATTAAGGGACCATTGTTGGACTGTGGCCTTCTCCAGACACTACAAAGAGGGCATTAGGTGATGTGCGAAATTTTTTAGTGGCACGCACATCGAGTGACACTCTTATATCTTGCGCAGCACTTTCGGTTCACCTCCTGAGACGACCGGGGACGAAATTCAAAATCCACCAGAAAAAAAAAAGAAAGACACAGTACAGTACAATATCGATGGGCGTCATATAGATGTGATATCCGAGCATAATTTTAGTTACAAGTTGAGTTACTGAAGTGCCTGTAATAATTAGAATTAATTGGAAATCACTAATAACCGCACACCAAAGCACAGAATCGTAAACTTTAGAGACCCGTCACGTGAGCAAGACTTTCGCGAAATTCCTGGAAACACGGAAGTAGAAAGCGGAAGTAATGACGTCACTAATGGCGAGTAGAGGGCAATGTAGAGGGCAGTATAACCCTACTGAAGGCAACCCGCCGTGGTGGCCTAGTGGCTTTGGCGTTGCGTTGCCATGCCCGCGGGCGCGGAGACAAATCCAGGCCGCGGCGGCCACATTGCGATGGGGGCGAAATGCAAAAAACACTAGTGCACCATGCATTTGGTGTACGTTAAAGAACCCTAGGTAGTCAAAATTAATTCGGAGTCCCTCGCAACCATGTGCCCCATAATCGTATCGCGGTTCTGGCACGTAAAACCGCAGATTTTGATTAAAGAAACTACCGAGGACGTTACAGGCAAATATGTCGTTCAGTAAGTTTTCTCTTCGGTCTGAAATCGGTGCTTAGTTTTGTTTTTCACATAACACTTCTTGGAAACATTGTTGTGCCAAAAAAGTCAAATTCGCAGTTCTAAGAACGTATTGAAAGTACAAGCTCATCAGGCATTGTGCTCCCTTCTTGTACAACGTGCTAGTGCTGGGTTTAAGCTCTGACTTAACACTCTCATTATTAGGACGGTGACCAAGTGTAGTTACCTGCAGTGAGCTGCAGCCAGCATATTTTGAACGTCTGCAACCCGATCGCAGAAATTCTTTCAGGGCTTCGCCTTTAAAATTCAAGCATGTCGATACCGTCTGTTTCAATGCAGCAAGTATGCGATGCGTTCTGGAACATATGAATTGTATGTGCCTCTCCTCTGGATCCCATCGTGTGGCTGGGCACGCTACAAACTGTGCACAAGAATTCAGACAACACTTATTTTCGTCGCGGAGCTTTAGTTTAGCAGATATTTGAATAGTTTGGACATACACTAATGGATGAAGACCAAGCTCAGTGCAACGAAGAAGGCAGGAAATCGCATAATAAGAGGTGTGGGATCCTACGTTCACTGTAAGCAAGGTTTGATGAAAGTATAGATGAGTTCCCTATATATGAGAATAACAGTACAAGCATGGCGTTGTCCAAGTTGCGACTGAGCATAGCCGTCTTCATCACCAAGATGTTCCTAAAGAACACAGAAAGCTGGGCAAAAAACGTTCGTGTTTCATCGATGGGCCCCGTAATGATTTATTCTGCAAGTCAGGAAAATATGCGCAGTATAAAAATCGTTACCGTTACATCAAGCAATGTGCGTCGGGCACATGTTGACTTCTGGATGCCTCGGTGACGGTGTAGAATTACGAAACATGAACTTTCGCATTTCACCCGAGCCATAGCATTCAGAGTAAACAATATACATATGTGCCAATACTCGAGTGCTAGTGATGTCGATATGCTAGAGTCGCATATGCGGCACGTTTTCTCGTGTCTCCGTGTTGCCCTTCCATTCGTGACACTTTATATGTTACAGTTCCCGAGCGTTCTTAAGGATGTTTGAAAATTGTTGCAGCATCGAAGATGAATCCCAAAAAAAGAAAGACAAAATAACCGAGGCCACCGAGGTACACGAGGTTGAAAGTTCACCACAGTAGATGATTTGCAACAGATTTAACATGCAGCTGCAAAAAAAAAAAAAAAAAAAAATCACGGCAAAACGGTGATCAATATGACATCACGCTGTTAAGAAGGCGAACCACGTACGCGACGACAAATAAACTCTGCTTTTATGCAGAGTCTTCAAACCTATAGGAAACAATTCGGATGAGCTCAAGTACCCGCCACCCCCCAAGTGCAGACAGTTCTTTGAAGTGCAGGAGTTTTTGGAAGCTCAGTGTATGCGTTGGCACGTCCGGTAAACTCAAAACGAGCAAAAATGAAAAAAAAAAGGCTTAAAAAAAAGAGCGCTGCCCTTTCTCAGAAGCAGCGAGACGGTCGAGAACCAAACTGTGCCGCCTGTAGTGTCAAGTTTGGATGCCGGGGTGCGAACCGGTCGTCTTAAACGCAGAGTTGGAGTGGTCAGCTTGCTCAAAATAGCCCCGTTCGAAAACAAATAGAGTGAGTTACGACGGCTCACTCAGTCATGCAAGCACGCTTTCAGCCTGAGGAGCAAGTAGTGAGGAGGGCTTTGCTTTTCCCGAGCACATGCAGGATGTGTATAATTAGCAGAGTGCGGAGGGCCAATGAACAACGGAAGGGGCGCGCTACATTGTATCAATATAAAAACGTAATTGCAGCTTGCTGGCAAATAGCTGTCTCATTCAGCCTGTTCTCCCCTTCAGTTACGACTCATTCGTTTCTTTAAAACCGTTTAGGCTCGTAATTACAAGTAACGGTAATAAATGTTTTCATTACTCCGTAGAAAACCTGTCAGCCGCTGATAGGAAATGGCAATAAACAGCGCTTCGTTTTAATAGCAAGCATTATTGGCCTCTTACAGCGACCTTTCAGCCAGTAGCTTAGTATCTGGGTGTCTGTCATGCGCTGTGCGGCGCGCCTGTAGGCAGTAGGCCCTGGCTGTCTAACACGTCATCGCCGTCATTTAGTCGTTGTCGCGCCGTCGACTTGTCGCTTTCATCACACTCACAACTGCACGCCATCTGGTAACACTTTGCGGAACGCGAAACGAAACTGATAGCCAACTACCAGCAAAATGCTTCGCATAACATTGATTGCTACCAATGCGTGTACGCCACACATTTTTTAAAAATAATCTTTTAAAGAATATTGACAGTGCGCTGGTTAGCTTTGTCTGAAGGACAAATCAAAGCACCTACACAATTATAGGCTACAAATTAGGTCATGCGTTTTGGGCTGTTTGTGGTCAAAAGTGTGAGCGCACTTCCGAAGGAATATAACCATATCGATTTCCACGTGCTTGACCAAATGGCCAAATGCGATTCGTATGTTTCATTATCAGGCTCCAAGCCATATCCCAACAAATGAAGGAGATACCACACTATGGGGGAATTGATGTTATGCGAAGCGTTTTCCTCGTAGCTGACTACCCAGCATCGTTTGGCATTGCACAAAGCGTTACTAGGTGGAGCCATGTGCCTGACGCGAGCGTGTGACGCCGATGGCCTGATTTCTGCTCCGGCCGTTCGACGCGAGTTTACGAAGTACACATTGTGGGGTTCTACATAGGTACTGGACGAGTGTAAGCGATAGAAAACGGGATTGTGACATCATCAGCGACAACGTGTTATGGAATCGTATGTACCAATGGCTGTGTCATGTGGTGTATGTTAAAACGACGATGGCATTAGTGCTCCGGCGATGAAACGTTAAAATCTGTTCGACCTGAGTCGATTATTAAGGTGGTACAGCGTCGCACAGTTTCTACGTAGCCTTGGTAGCTACGAGAGTAGTGCTGGGGCCTGTAGGCCCATGCTCGAGCTGTTGCAGTCTAGGATAGCGTCTCAAAGCCCGAGCAATCGCAAGGAAAGGACACGCACGCGCCAAAGGTCTCAAAGAACGAGTCGGCTTTGGCACGAGAGAATCATGCGTGCGATTGTGGTCTAATGTAATAAACAAACAAATAAATCGATCGTTGCCTAATGGTTAGAGCATTCAGCTGCATTGCTCGAAGATACAGGTTTGATTCGACTGTCTGCAATGCATTTCTTCTTACTACAGAGGTCCGAAGCTTAGTGCGCCAGATAATACCTACCTACTTCCAGCAAGGTGCCTGGAATGAGGCAAAGAATGCTTAGCATTAAATATATATGTTAAGAGGGGAACAGGAAAGCAGTATCTGCACTGTACATATTATATTGTTACGCATGAAGAAAACGAAGACCGGTGAACGTGCTTTTGCGGACCCGAATGGGGAAGGAAGAAGAGA
Source organism: Dermacentor andersoni (assembly GCF_023375885.2). Classification (NCBI taxonomy): domain Eukaryota; kingdom Metazoa; phylum Arthropoda; class Arachnida; order Ixodida; family Ixodidae; genus Dermacentor; species Dermacentor andersoni. The sequence goes on from NC_092814.1 coordinate 273,677,704, forward strand.
ACGACGCTCAGTTGATCAACCAGCTGACCGCTCTTGCGCTCACCTTCGCGACTTAAGTAAATGGTCCCCCTTCATCCCTAAGGGTTATAAACGGTCTCCTTCACGCGTAACAAAGTTCCTCTCGTCGCAGACGAAGCCCGCCGGTAGAGTCAATCCATTTGTGGTGATGTGAACAATTTCAAGCGGGCGACATGGACCACTTGTGTCTTGGCCGCTCTTCTACCACTCGCGGTGAGGCGAGCTATGTTATACGTGACTTCGGTGACTCTGTTAATAATAACATACGGTCCATCGTAGGTGGCCAAAAGCTTTTGGCATAATCCGCGTTTCCGTACTGGAGTCCACAGCCAGACTAAATCACCAGGGCGATAGGGTACCGGACGGTGACGAATGTCGTAGCGTGCTTTTGATCTGTCCTGCGATGCCAAAGTGCGCAAACGAGCAATACGACGAGCTTCTTCGGCAAGGCAGATAGTCTCGGCGACAGTGGGATTTTCATGACTACAGAAAGGGAGAACAGTGTCGATTGTGTACCGGGGTGGCCGTGCGTACAGCAGGAAGAAAGGGCTATAGCCGGTAGTCTCGTGCTTGGCAGTGTTGAACGCGTACGTGATAAAAGGCAGTACGTCATCCCAGTTCTTGTGCTCGGATGAAACATACACAGATAGCATGTTTACAATTGTTCGGTTGGTACGCTCCGCAAGCCCATTCGTTTGTGGATGGTATGGTGTCGAGTGACGCAAGTGGGAATCACATAAACGAAGCAACTCCTCTACGACGTCCGCTGTGAATTGTCGTCCACGGTCGCTAATGATCACGCGGGGCGGATCATGTCGCAGGATCACATATTGCAGCAGGAATGTTGAAACGTCAGTGGCAGTTGCGGAGGGCACTACCGCCGTCTCGCAGTAGCGTGTGAGGTAGTCGACGCAAACAATTATCCAACGGTTTCCCTTGGCTGATTTTCGAAATGGGCCTACGAAGTCAATGCCCACTTGTTGGAAAGGCGTGCTTGGAGGCGGGATCGGCGGCAGGAGACCTGCTGGAGCAGTAGATGGCCGTTTGTGGCGCTGACACTGCAGGCAGCTGGCCACATACGTCTCAACAGACTGTCGCATTCCAGGCCAATAAAAGCGTTCCTGAATCCGGTAGAGCGTCCTCGCCGAACCTAGATGGCCAGACGTAGGGTCGTCGTGTATAGCACTCAGAATCGCTGTGCGAAGGCTCTCCGGTACCACTAGGAGAAAACGTGCGCCAGTGCTGGAAAAGTTCTTATAGAGGAGTCCATCACGTACACAGAAATGGTTTGCTGTCGTCGAGGCGGTCGTAGCGGTGAAGAGCAGTGTTAATTTATCGTCTTTTCGCTGTTCGGTTTTGAAGCAGTCGAAGTCTGGAAATCGCGGCGACACAGAAGCCACGAGGTGATCGAAGTCGTCGGCGTCACAGTCTGTAGTGCTAAGTGGCATACGCGAGAGGCAGTCCGCATCAGCGTGTCGTCAACCACTCTTATAAGAGACGGTGAAGCTGTATTCTTGCAGTCGGAGCGCCCAGCGCGCAAGGCGGCCACAAGGGTTACGAAGATTGACAAGCCAACACAATGAGTGGTGGTCGGTGACCACTGTAAAGGGACGTCCATACAGGTAAGAACGAAACCGCTGAACCGCAAATATTACCGCGAGGCATTCTTGTTCCGTGACAGTGTAATTCTGCTCGGGTCTACTTAATGAGCGGCTTGCATATGCGATCACGTGTTCACGGTCACCGTAGCGTTGAACTAGGACGGCACCAATACCTATGCCACTGGTATGGAGTTCCGTCAGAGCTGAAGGACTGAAGTGCTGAAGAACCGGTCGTGACGTCAGCAGAAACTTCAACTGACGAAAAGAAGAGTCGCACTCCGGAGTCCACTCAAAGGGGTAGTCCTTTCGTAGCAGGCATGTCAGCGGATACGCAACGTCGGCGAATTTAGGAATAAATCGGCGGAAATAGGAACAAAGCCCCAGAAAACTACGGAGCTCCTTGACAGAGCGCGGCGCACTGAACGCTTCAACGGCTGCTGTTTTCTGGGGATCAGGTCGGATGCCATCCTTGTCGACGAGGTGCCCAAGCACAAGGGTTTGGCGGTCTCCGAAGTGGCATTTCTTAGAGTTTAAAACTAGACCAGCGTTTCTGATGCAGTTCAGGACAATATCCAGACGCGAGTTGTGTTCGCTGAAGGTGCGGCCAAAGATGACGACGTCGTCGAGGTAGCACATGCAGATGTTCCACTTCAGGCCGCGCAATACAGTGTCCATAAATCTCTCGAAAGTTGCCGGAGCGTTGCACAATCCAAATGGCATCACATTAAACTCGAAGAGCCCGTCAGGGGTTACAAAGGCAGTTTTCTCCTTGTCGTCAGGATGCATCGGAATTTGCCAATAGCCGGATCGTAAATCTACTGAGGAAAAGTAAGAGGCGGAATGAAGGCAGTCTATTGCGTCATCAATACGTGGGAGTGGGTACACGTCCTTTTTTGTTACAGCATTTAAACGGCGATAGTCGACGCAAAATCTCCAAGATCCATCTTTTTTTTTTTTTTTAACAAGAATCACTGGAGCTGCCCACGGACTTGCTGACTCTTGTACGACTCCCTTTTTCATCAGTTTGTGCACTTGTTCGTTGATAATCTGGCGCTCTGATGGTGAAACACGATATGGCTTTTGTCTAATCGGATTTGCCGAACCCGTGTTGATGGTATGGCGCGTTCGAGACGCAGGGATTGCAGGTATTTTGTCCTTCTGCGCAAAGTCGAATACCGAAACGTGCTTCGAAAGCACACCCACTAACGTACGGCGTTCACTCGTGCTGAGCGATTTATTTACCATCGACAAAAGGGCCGTTTCCGAACTGTGGCCATCAGGTTCTTCCGGCACATCTGTAAGTTCAGCCACTGATAACGAGGCGTGTTCCCTGGCGAAGGCTAATTTCATGCCGTCTGATAGTATAACGGGCTCCTTAGAACAGTTTACGGTCCATAAGCCAGAGCGTCCGCCTTTGATTGACACCAGACAATGTGGCACCAACACATTCTTCGATATATGTTGTGCATGTCTCACCTGGTAGCCGCGCCCATTGCGACAGTGTCTGCGCCGCACGCTTCTTTTTGGCGACTGAGTCCCCAAAACACGCCTTTAACTCGTCAACAAAATGCTCCCACGTCGTAAGCGCGTCCTCGTGGTTCTCATACCACACGAGGGCGGTATCGGTCAGGGACAACACCAAATTGGTGAGCTGAGCGGTTGCATCCCACCCGTTGGATTTGCTCACTCGCTTGTAGTGGACGAGCCACTCGTCGGCATCTTCCCCCGCTTTGCCTCCGAAGGTGGGTGGAACTCGGTAGTATGGCAGTGGACTGCTAGGCGCTGGCCTCGGAGTGGCTCCTTCTTCTGGCATCTCGAAGACGGTCACGGCTGATGGCGGGAGGCCGGCAAGTCGACGGCTTCGACGAAGCTGCGGCAGTGGTGGTTCCGTTGTGAGCGGTACCCAGCACCTCCACCACTTTGTTACGCGTGAAGGAGACCGTTTATAACCCTTAGGGATGAAGGGGGACCATTTATTTAAGTCGCGAAGGTGAGCGCAAGAGCGGTCAGCTGGTTGATGAACTGAGCGTCGTTCTCTTCTTCCTTCCCCACTCGGGTCCGGAAGCACGTTCACCGGTCTTCGTTTTCTTCATGCGTAACATTATGTAGAAGGAAAGAGTGTGCTGCTGCTTAACTATATTCCAACCTTAGCTCAATATTTCTGCGTAAAAATCTGTTCCAGACCCTACTGCGTTTTGTTGTCCCGTTATAAAAAAAATCTGTATGAATGAAACATGTACTTTTTTGTAAAAAAAAATACAAAATTCCTCATGTAATGATATCTCGAATATAATACAGGCGTCCGGTCGAACTCAGTAAAATAAGGGGGCAAGAAATTTTATCCACGTACATACGACCAAGATGCGACCAAAACAATATAAAACCGAGAAACACTTAAATATCGAGAAACTGTGAAACCTAATGCCTGAGACGGAATCCAATAAAACATGTACGAGTAAAATCAGCAAATGCCACCTCGCTGAATCACAACCCTAAATAAGTGAAGGAGGTCATAGAACGACGACGCAAAGTGGAATGGCACGCAAATCCTTCAGTGAGCCACATTGCCGCGAAATATGCACGACACACGCCGCAACTACCTGCAGCTGTAGACCGACAGGTAAGAGAATAACACGACATCTGCTGGCCCTCGCCTACGATGCATGTCCTTCTCACGCTACTGGCACATAATCTTGTGACTCCAACAACGTTGTTATAGTTGCGCATGTGTCGCACGTTGTCTTTGCCGGCACCCTGGTAAACAGGTGGGAGCTCTGGGTGGGCCCGAATATAACGATCGTCGGAGTGACGGAAGGCACATGTAGAGCTAATCCAGTTTCAAGCTTTTCTTTTGTTAACTCTTTTGAACTTGGTGTCCCTTAGTCTTGGAAGAAAGAGGCCCGCATAATTCAATACCAGCCCTAATCTTTCGTAGGAGCCATTTCTGGGCTTTGTATAGTGCATCGTATCCGTGGACACTTTATTTATTTATTTATTTATTTATTTATTTATTTATTTATTTATTACGGTACTGCAACGTTTCGCAGATATCCTTGGCCTCTCCACAACGTTAAACTATTGCATGCATGAAAGCATGACGTGACGCGAAATGATTCGTTGAAGAAATTACGGAGTTCACTGATTCTTTCCAGCTTCTACACAGCGAGACAGAGGGAGAAGAAAACCCAGAGAAAACGAATGCAGGCTAACCATAAAAAAAGTCAGGTTTGCTAGCGCGCACAGCGGAAAAGGGAAAATAGATTTGAAGAAATAAGAAGGGAGCAGGATGAGTAGCAATACGGAAATGGGCGCACAGAGTTACGAGACGGCACACGTCGCTATCACACACTACCTCGCCGGCCCGTAGACCGCAGGAGAGGCAGGTACTGTGCACCGCGTTAAAAGTGCTGAATAGGTGGCCACTGTCAGAGCAAAAGAAAGAGGGACAATGCTCACAATTGACACATGCGCTGAAGGCAGCCAGAGCGCTACTTGGCTTCTATACAGCTTTCTTATGCAGCTTCTATGGAACAAGAACAGAAATGTTATTGACATATTATTTCATTGTTTTTTTTTTTTTTATTCATGTTTGCGTAAACGTTTGCGCATAAGCCACTGTATTTTCATGTGGCGCGAAACACGATGCCGTTCAGTGTAGCTAATCTAGCTCCCTCCACCATTTCCACAAGGAAGGGAACAATTACCACGAGTCACCGCACGATGATCCTTAATCAAACGAAATGCGTCGTAGAACGTAAAAATGCGAAGAACAAGATGTCAGTAGGCTAAATCCGCTCGCAGTTGTGTTCTTGAAGGTGCCATGACCACGTGATGCATGAATGGTACCGACATATGCACGTTGTCCGCCCGCGTCAAAACAATCTACGTAAACAGCCACAGCAGCGTCACCTTGTGTAAGGTGGCTTCCGAGTGTAAGGTGGCTTCCGGAACGCGCTCGTCGTTGAGGAACATGTTGAGGAAGAACAGTGCGCCGCCATGTCGGAGGCCATTTTCTGAGAGAACAGAGACGCCGTTTCCTGAAGCCGAGTGCGCCGCCTCATCTGGTGGCGAAATAACGCACCGGTGGGCTCGCATCGATCGAAAAAGCTCATTCGCAGTTCCACAGATGGCGCGACGCGAAGCGCGTCCATCATGCCTCTTAGCGGCACGCTCTCGCCACTTCATTATTAAAATTTTAGTCCACGCGTTTTCAGACGGCTCAACACTTGAAGCAAAGCGAAGTTACGGGGAATGTTTGAACAGCTGTGAGCCAAACTTTTCGCTCTCGTCATTCCCGCATGCGAACGAACTGCGAACGCACTGAGTCTGCAAGCCCAGTTTGTTTCGTTTTATAAACAATTTCTTTTTCCATCTTTGCGCCCCATTTGCTTTCTCGGCCTTGTTCGGTAGTTCTGCAGCGGCGGAGGGTATAAATATGCGCACGGCTGCCCTCCTTACGGTGTGTTTGCTCGCAGGAGCGCGCCTCTGCAGCGGGAGCTTTGAACATGCGCTTTATTTAACCACCCGCAGTAAGGGCGTTCCTATTCTTCGCGCTTACACAATGCCGCTGAATTGAAAAGAAGAAAAAAGACGCAGCAATGCTTTCACAGCCTTCTTGTGAAATGGTGACTCCCTTCAATGCTGTAGAATTATTTGCAACCCATTTAGAACTTTATTTGCAACCCATTTTCCCCTAGCGCAGTGCATTGGAGCAAACCGGAAACACAACTACCTGCATTTCCTCTTTTTTCATTTTGACCTCTTCACCACCTGCACGAAGCGCGAAGAGACGTGATGCTCACGCGAGCCAGAGATGGGGCGCTATGTAGGTTCAGTAAAGCACTTGCCTGTAGATAATAAAAACTCTTTGAGCGAGGTCGACACGTCAACTATGAGCGAGCTTGTTTACCTGGCGGTCCAGCGAATTTTGTGAATATCCACATGTTTCCTAGTTTTACTTGGCAGAATAAATATGTGCCAGAAAACAGGTGCACTGCACGACTTGCGACTTTCTAGTTTGTGTTGTGGAAACCACATGTTAACGACTCAGTGGCAACTCGGCAGGAGAGAGAGAGAGTAAAACATCTTTATTAATAATATTTGAATGGCGAGAGCAGTGTGGGAGGAACCCTCAGTCCAGGGTCCCTAAGATGATTCCGGCGATGTTTCGAGCCCGTTGTATCACAGCTCGGAGGACCTCGGGAGGTCCGTCGCGGAGGGCATCGTCCCACAGCTCTTTGTTGCGTAGGGGGTAAAGGAGAGTTGGCAAGGGAGGAAAGAGGTTTGCAGTGCACTCAATCGTGACGTGGAAGATTGTGCGCGAGCTGCCACAGCCAGGGCAACGATTTGCATAACAGTGTGGGTAGAATTTGTTGAGAGAGACAATATTTGGAAAAGTTGCGGTTTGTAACTGGCGTAATGCCACTGTTTCCTCCCGCGAGAAGGACGGCGGTGGTGCGGCGTGGGTGCGACGAATGCGTGTATAATGACGGAGTATGTCTTTGTAACGGAGCAAGGGATCCCCCCACTCTGAACTAGTCGCCTCACCACGCCGAGTCGCCCGGAGGGAAATTTCTCGGGCAACCGCATGTGCGCGTTCGTTACCCGGCAGTGAGGTATGACCAGGGGTCCAGAGTAAGTGGATGCAGGGAGGTGTGGTTGGTGTATTTTGCGGGATCTATTTGAGAATTTGGTGCGCCGCTCTCGGGATGCCATGTCCTGATAGGAACGCCCGACATGCCTGTTGCGAGTCCGTCAATATATACACTTCCTCAGGAACACGGGTGGCGTATCGAATTGCAAGAGCAACACCGAGAATTTCTCCGTAAGCGGCATTTGTTGCGCGCATTGCAGCAGAGTCTCTCAGGGATTCGGTGTCATTCAAAACTACCGAGGTATAGCCCTCTTGAGTGCGTGATGTGTCCGTGTATAAAGTATGTGTTTCCGGGATGTTTGCAAGCATGCGGCCAACGTATCGTACACGGGCTTTGCGCCGCCCTTTGTCATGCTCGGGGTGCATATTACGTGGCAATGGATGAATACTTAGTGCTTGGCGTATTGCTGACAACAAGATCGTTAGACGGGTTTCAGACTCAAGGGGTGGGACAGAGTATCCTAGCCGTGTGAGAAGATGGCGGCCAGTAGGAGTGAGTAGGAGGCGCTGGCGATGGCTGACCCAATGTGCCTCTAGCAGCTCGCCTAGTGTGTTATGTGTCCCTAAGTTAAGGAGACGGCGTGTGGAAGTATAATTCGGGAGGCCATGGGCCAGCTTCGTCGCTTTGCGAATCATTGCGTCTATGCGAAGTTGTTGCGCTTGGGTCAACCGCTGAAATGGGAGATGGTATGTAAGGCGGCTGATCACGCATGCCTCCACCAAGCGCAGCAGGTCCTCTTCTCGAAGGCCCGAGCGCCTGTTGGAGACCCTCCGGATCATGGCCGGAATTTGCTCAATCTGTCTGGATAGAAGGGAAACAGTGTAGTTTGACCTGCCATCCGCTTGGACGTGTAGGCCGAGGATACGAGCACGATTAACCTGTGGTATCGGTGTGCCATCCACGTGCACACTGATAGGGGGAGTAGAGAAACGGCTCCGGGGACGCATGATTATGAGCTCCGACTTTTCTGGAGCACATATTAAGCCGCATTTTCTCGCGTACTCGGAAACTGTATCGACTGCTTGCTGCAGTCGGTCCCGGATGGCTCCGTCGGAACCCCGTGTCGACCAGATAGTAATGTCCGCATAAATAGCGTGGGCGACATCAGGGATCTGGTCGAGTAGCCGGGGGAGCCCTGCGAGCGCGATATTGAATAGAGTAGGGGAAAGAACTGAGCCCTGGGGTGTCCCACGTCCTACAAGGCGAATCGTACCGGATCGATGCGGTCCCATTCCTACGGTGGCTGTGCGATCTCGAAGAAATGCGCGGATATAGTTGTACATACGAATTCCACAGTGTGACTGTGCAACATTGCGAAGACTGAGGTCATGTTCAACGTTATCGAATGCCCCTTTTAGGTCTAAGGCGATGAGTGCTCTCGTTTGGACGGACGACGGAGGTCCTATGACTTCCTCCCGCAATTGTAAAAGCACATCTTTGGCAGACAGATTAGCCCGACATCCGAATTGAGAGTTAGAAAAGAATAATTTTATAGAGGAAGGGCTGCAGACGCCAGCTTACCAATGCAGGATGTTAGAGAGATGGGTCGTAAGTTTTCAACCTTAACAGGCTTGCCCGGTTTGGGGATCAGTGTGGTGTCGGCGTGTCGCCATGCTTGGGGAAGCATGCCCTTGCGCCAGCAATCATTGAAGATATGGGTGAGGTGGTTAATATCCGCGTCACTGAGGTTACGAAGGGTGGCGAATCGGATGTGGTCGGCTCCCGGTGCCGTGTTGCGGTGTAGGTCTTGTAGGACCACCAGCACCACGTCAGATGTGATGTCTGCATCGAGCAATTCGTTCGTCTCGCCTACATAAGGATAGTCAGGGTACTGCGGCGGTGGGCCTGTGGGTATGAAATGCTTGTCTAGCTCTCTGAGGAGTGTCGAGACATCGTCCCTGTACTCGTGCATTAGGATGTGCAGCTGTTGAAATGTTTTTCCGTTTGTTGTAGTGGGATCTGTGAGTGAGCGAAGAATCGACCATGTTTTTGCTGTGCTCAATGTGCCTGGGAGGCGATCGCAAAATCCTCGCCAGTTATTCCATGTAAGGATCTCTGCATACTCCTGAGATTCCCGTGTAATTTGATCTATACGTTTCCTAAGTTTGCGGTTGAGGCGTTGTCGTTTCCATCGTCGTGTCAACCTTCTGCGGGCGTTCCGAAGATGAAGTAAATGTGGGTCTATGTCTGGTGTCTCGGTTGTGGTGCGCAGTGTGCTCGTGGTGGCCTCTAGATCTTGTGCGAGAGGGAGTACCCTTGGTGCTCAGGTGGGTCCTGGCGACGTTCCCTGAATTTCGTCCAATCCGTTATACGCACATTTCGCTCGGGCCTGCGCGCACCCCGTAATGACAAGGTGGTCGCCACAATGTAGTGGTCACTACCAAGGTGCTCCTCTAAAGGCCCGTGCGCAACGACTGGGCCACTATTGCGCACGAAGGTAAGGTCAGGGCAGGTGTCACGAGATACGCTGTTGCCTATCTGAGTGGGGTGCTCTGGGTCGGTGAGCAGTGTGTATCTCATGTTACAGATGGCATTCCATAAGCGGGTCCCTTTAGCCTGCGATTTAACGTAACCTCATGCAGTATGCGGAGCGTTAAAGTCGCCGGCCACCACACAAACTCGTCCAAACCTACTAAATTCTGTTCGTAGGTGCTGAAAAGAGTGCGTTCGCGAACGGGGGGAACTGTATGCATTGAGTATAAACAGACTCTCGCTGCGTATACCTTGCGTAATTATTTCCAATATTTGGTGAGGAATGTCAATGTTAGTGGTATGCATGCGACATGTAACATGTTTCGAAACTAAGGCTCCCACAAGAGGAGAGACACCCGAGAGCGTGCTGTAGCCGGATAAAGAAGGGGTGCAATTGACTTCCTGTGAGAGGATGACATCGGGAGGGTTCGTGGATGTGGCGATATACTGCTGTAGGGAACCTCGTTTTCGGCGGAATCCCCTACAATTCCACTGCCACACCACTAGTTGCTCCGCGTTACGCGGCGCCATCATCATCGCGAGAGGAAGCAAGCGGTTGTGCATAGGGATGCGGGCGCCGGGTGCCCACATTTGAAGGTTGCGGCCGAGAGCCTTGGTCGGAAAGCGCGCTTTCGTTGTTACCGCTAAGCTCAGGAACTTGCATGCGTGCGAAAGTACACTCTATACATGATTTCACTTGCTCCGTAATCCCTATTTGAAGGGCCTCCATTTGGCGTTCTATCCTGTCCAGAGCCGCCTGCATACTGGTGCTCATGTCTGCCACCAGCGCGTCCATTTGTTTTTGCAGGCGCTCACAGCGCGCCTCCATGTCACGACGTAGGCGGGATATTTCTATTAGAGGATCGGGATTTGATAACGAATTGGTAATAAGGGAAGGGGTAGGGAGAGATTTACGGGGCGGAGCGAGCTGTGGGGGACCCTCTGCCCGACCTACCTCCCGAGGCGCCTCCATTGCTGTTTTCTTCTCCGGGGTCCGCTGCACCCCTGAAGGGACCAGGGCCACCTTGGCTGGGGCGTTGGTCTGCAGGGCCTTCTTGTAGGGTTGTTGGGAAGATGGGGAAGGAGGGCGCCTCTCTGGCAGGCGCACCGATGCCTCGCGGGATCGGGACCGAGACTTGGAGCGGGTCTGGAACTTGCGACGGGATCTCGAACGGGTCTCCGACCGGACTTGTCTGGTCTCCTTCATTGGGGCGCGCGACGTTCGGGTCTCCGCCGTATCTGTGGCAGTGATCGGGTCGCTGGAGGGTTGGAGTTCACGCTGCTCTTTCTCGAGAGCTTTCCGCACCCAAGCTTTGTTCAGTGACTGCCTAGCACGCCGCGGGCAGTTTAGATCCGCTGTAGGGTGGGTCCCGTCAAAGGATCTGCAGTGTGGGGTGCACGGATGTGACGGGGTGGGGTTGTGAGTCCCGCACGTCGCGCAAATGACCACGTGCGGCGTAGGACAGTAATCAGCCCAGTGGCCAGCTTGTGACATATCTTGCAGACCAGTTGGCGGGGTCGATGGGGGTAGCAGCGGAGTTCTGCACCATAGAAACGCACGTAGCGAGGCACTTTAAGTCCTTCAAATGTTACCAACGCAACGTTGGTTTCACCCATCATTCGTGCTTGAAGTATTTCAATTCCAGGAGCCAAAAGCTCATCCACTAGCTTGGAAGACGGTGTACGGGCAAAAGACCAGGAACAATTCCCTTGCATGAGTTGTCTGGGGCCGCAAAATATGTGGTGATGGGATAGACCCGCTGACCACGGTTCAGCTCCCTCACCTTGTACAATGCGTCGGCTACGTGTGAATGGGGTGTGCTGATGATTTCCAAGTTCTGCTGAGGTCGCAGTCGGAATATGATGTCCTGACGATCGTCGGTGGTCAAGCCGGCTGCACTCCATAGAGCACTGGCGAGTTCTGGGCGCGTCCACTTATCGAGGCAGAGTCCTCCGTGAGGCCGCAGAATTATCTCTTCATCGTGCAAAGGAAGTTGAGGCAGGTTCTGATTCCGACTGCGCTTGCGTACGGTAGGCTGGGAGGCGCCCGGAATGCCCAAGATGTTCTCGAAGGGTTGCGTCTTAGCGTGCGTTTGACGGATGCGTCGCTTATGTATGACTGTCTTCCAACAGCCACTTGTGTCGTCGTCAGTTTTGTTGTCGTAAATGTTCAGGGTAGCATCTTCCTCCATCCTTTCCCCGGTCGGAGTATCTACCTCTCGTTGTTGGGAGGGAAAATTGGCGACGATGGGATCGGCGGCCACTCCGCGGGTATCCACCTCGGGCGTCTTCGTTGTTGTCGAGGAACGCGCGGCGGCGTTCTCCGTCGCCGATTGCGTGTTCTGCTCGTTGGAAAATGACGTTGCGGTAGATAAATGCTCCATCGAAACAGAGCGGTGAATTGGCCGAAGGCCCTTTGCGCGCCCGTTTGGAACATGGGCCTCAGAAGAGCTGGTCGCTTGGCGCTCTTAGTTCATGGTGTAGAAAACACACCAAGGCAGCTATGGCCCCGGCAGGGGCAGCCGCGTTGGAACTGCTTCAGAGCTGTAGAGGCGCGGGGAGCGGCAAAAAGTCCCGCAAAAAAAAGGCGGTCGGTGGGAAACGGCGAGAAAGCCGCTTCCCATATGACTCCCGGCGAAAGTGGCCCGGGCAAGGGCGGTCAAGGGCGGTCGGTGAAGGTCGCGTAGTCTCGGTGGTTGCGGAGCGCGCCGACGACACGTCCGTTCACTTCGGCCGACTCTCGGCAGGAGCTTTCTTGCTTGCCTCCACTCGGATCAAACGAGATCGGCGCCTGTAAAGCTGGCTTCCTTAAACAAAGAAGTGTAAAAGAAGCAGCCGCCTTAACTGGGAGCTGCTACTCGTTGCGAAAGAGTGCCGAGAAGTTTCTTGAAATAAAAAAGTGACGCTGACACGCTGCGCCATGCTAACTTAACTTCCTCAAAATGCTTCAATTATAAAAGTAGGAGGGCTGCGACTTCAAATTGGGCATCTAAAGCTGTTCCGTGTCCCGTACATTAATTACTTTGATTACTATGGACATTTTTTAGTCTCAACATGAGAGTGCGCAAGTGTTTCCACTGTCTTCCCCCTCTTTACGTATGTTCTTCTTAGCTGAAATTCTTCGCCTTCGTTTAGTCTTGGACGAGCTGCATGAACTAATGAACTAACTCTGCCTAGAGGCTCTTATTTTAGCAGATCACATATATCTCGCTGTCATTGCGCGCGCGCGCGCGCGTGTGTGTGTGTGTGTGTGTGTGTGTGTGTGTGTGTGTGTGTGTGTGTGTGTGTGTGTGTGTGTGTGTGTGTGTGTGTGTGTGTGTGTGTGTGTGTGTGTGTGTGTGTGTGTGTGTGTGTGTGTGTGTGTGTGTGTGTGCGTGTGCGTGTGCGTGCTTGCGTTCGTGCGCGCTTGTCTACTGAAACTAGTAACCTACGAGGGAACAAAAATATTGAAGCCTGCACTGAGCCTCGTATCTTAGAATCTCCGTAAGGGTGACTTGTTGTGACAGCATTGCTGACGCTTATTATAGGCACATAGAAGGAGGATATTGAAGACCATTTTCTAAATAAAAACACCATGCGCACAAAAAATGGGGGAGGGGAGAAAAAAGAAGTCGGAAGGGGAAGTCGCCGTTTTATCGCGGCGGCTGAAGTAAGTAGCACATCTCTGTGCTACAATCAAGCTACAAACGTATCTTCCATGACCCGGTATCCATTAGAAACACAACTCGTGCGTGCCTTGTTACGATGCAGCACACGATCACAGGCTGCAGCGTTTGCACGTCAGTCTATCTGCCCCCTTCTGTGATGGGCATTTCACTACACTGAAAGGAATGAGAAAAGGGTGCCGTAGAAACTCCCCACAATGTGCCCCGCTGGCAAATCGAATGCTTTTTCATGCTTTCCTGTAGCAGGTATGAAAGGGCGACTCCAAAGGCTATTTTTAGGTGCGGTTATGGACGAAATTTCAAACATATTGTACCAAAAATCACGCATGCAGGTAGTGTAATTTTCCTACAAATCAGTTTTAAGTGCACGCTTGCCCACTCGCGACGACCCACGCCTTTAAAGGGAACACTTCTACTAGCTACCCTGTTCTTTCCTTTTGCGATGGAAGCACTGAAGCAGAACCAGTAGTGCCGAACAACGTGTTGAGGACTCTTATTGCCTGGAGGGGCTGTAATAAACTGGCCTAAACGCTTCGGTAGCAAGAATTTCTTCAAAAAGCAACCCTTTTTTATTTATTTTGTTGCGTCAAGAAGAGTCTTGTGGCATAATAGTGTTTATTTTTTTTTTTTGTAGTTCAGCCCTATAACCTACAGTGTAGCTACTGGTGCCCCTGTTCCCGATGCGTTCATGCTCTAACGCCACCACTGACGACAGGAAAGGCAGCCCGTCTGGCTGCCTTGTCCAGTTTCGATTTAAACGTGATGCTTCTTTCATGCTCTTTAAAATTATTTCAGGGCCTTTATACCATACAGACTATATTAAGCATGACAGGAGGTGCTGATAAATCTAAAAGAGCCACTCTAAAAGAGCCACCCAATGGAAACATCGCCGAAGTTTCGCTTTAAGGTACGGTAAGAAGGGGTTTGGACGAACTTCGGTAAAATAATCAGCAGCGTGGCCAAACAACGAATAAAAAAAAATTATGCAGACCCCACGCACTGTGGGAATCGATGTAAGCGAAGCTTTCTGTGCTGCTTCCTTTGACTGACGATAATTAGCGGTGATGTTGACGACGAATGTTTAATTTCTTCAGCGTTCAGTCCAGCATGAGAGTGGTGACTTGATGTTAAACGTTACCTTGCGTGCACCACTGCTGTTTGTCTGTTTAGCACACCGAACACACAGGAAGATGTGTTTGCTTGAGGCATTGTTGTGCGCCATATTTCATAACTTCTGACACATTCTACGCGGTGCAAAGGTCAAATGAGTTTCTCGCGTCTCCTTTCTTCTATGCCACGCTCCTGCGATGTATATACACATTCTGAACCACCCCCTATGCTGCATGCAAGGCGGCGGCGGCGGCGGCGGCGCTGCTGCTGCTGCCTGCTGCTGCTGCTGCAGCAGCAGCAGCGGGAAAGTCGAAGAGGCAAAGAAAGCTTCGCTTTAAAAAGCAAATACGAACGTGTGATTGGACAATGGTGGAAGATACAGAGGTGTGTCGAGTCGCCTATCTTGCAATGAATTTAGCGCATCGAACTATGGACGCACAGAAACGTACACCTGTTACGTGTAGCCGCCAAGTTTTTCATCATGCTTTGCCTCTAATCGGTTCTTCGCTTCCTCAAGCCTTTGTAATTCGGTCACTCCCCTTTCTTTGTTCACTAGTTGTCAGCACTAAATGTACGGGCTGCCGTGCGTATAGGAAGTAAAGTGAAGGAACTAAAAATTACCAGATGCGAGAATGAACGGTGCTTGTGGGCCAGTTGGTTCATGCCAAGGTGGCAAAACGCGATGGCCTTTGGCAAAATGTGCGTCATCGAAGCGCATTTGTCACTTGTTATCTGTAGCTTGGAGACACTGTGACATGCCTATTGACACACTTCAGAGCCCACGGATGTTATTGGTGCTCTGAGAGGGCGGAGACGGCGCGCTGCGCGGCAACTGCAAGCGCGAGTGCTACATTCTGGCACCATCTGTGCGTTACTCTACAAAGCTATAATCGGCTAGACGTTGTTGAGCCGTCTCATCGTGGAAGCTGGCGCTCCTGCCCGTCTTGCTCCGTTGTGCAAACGGAATTAATGAATTCGCCTTACGCGAACTTTTTTTTTTTTGAGCGACAAAGGGAAATGATTTGCCACGATTCGTTAACGCTTACCCAGCATCTTAGGTCCAATGCCCCGGCCCTTCAAAACCGCGGCGGGTTTTGGATTTACTGTTCAAATACCTGTCAGGAATTGGTCTAATCGGAAAGCTTTCAAGATTCAACATTTCGTATAGAAAAGCCTAAGTCTACCCGCCATCTCACCTGTAAGTATTAGTATCAGATCCACTTGCTCATTTCATATTTATTTGTATTCTTTTTT
This sequence comes from Dermacentor andersoni, assembly GCF_023375885.2. Taxonomy (NCBI): domain Eukaryota; kingdom Metazoa; phylum Arthropoda; class Arachnida; order Ixodida; family Ixodidae; genus Dermacentor; species Dermacentor andersoni. The sequence goes on from NC_092814.1 coordinate 273,693,478, forward strand.
CACTCTCCTCTGGAATGTTTTGATCCCATTCCCCATCCCTGTTCAGACTAGCATGCCTGCAAAGGTCTATTTTTCTAGTAGAGGGCCTGCCTCTCTCTCTCTCTCTCTCTCTCTTTATGCGTTATTAAAAACTTGGGTGTGCGATCACCAAAGCACTCACTCGACGCGTGCTCGCGCTGTTCATGGCACAGATAGGTTTATATGTAAGTTTCTACGTGACTTTATTACTATGTTCTGGAAACTTGCAATGTGTAATCATTTTTACGCGGTTTGGGAATGAGTCTTTTTTTTAAGGAAATAAAAACAGTCACTTCACCATACGTATAACCACTTCTACATTGAAATCCATTCAGTAATTTGTTTTTCAGCCTTTCTGTCCTCTGGAAAATGTAAGATTATCTATAGTAGTACAAATATTGAGTCATCGCATGTGTTTGGATGAATACTTCCCCCTGTATTCTAGAAGGTTCCGCCGCTCAGCCTTCCATCTCGACTCGATGGAGATTATGATGACGATTATGTTTATTGGCAACTCCCCCGTTGAAACGGGGCGCAGAGAAATAATTCCCTAGCCTGCTCGATTTATTTAGGTTCTGTTACATCTCTCGCTCTCTAGCATATTGCCTATCGAATTTCGATCTTAACATATCCCACATCTCATTAAAGCTTGTTTCTCTCTCTCTCTCTCTCTCTCTCGATGTTTACTTTTGTTTTTAAAACCTCTATCAGTATACTATACCATTATATAAACTTGCAATGACTGCGGTTCTATCAATCTCTTTCGTGCATTTTTTCCATCAATACTCATATCATCTCTTACTTATCTCGATTGCTGAGCCGTTAATCCTTCCATTTTCGATAAATCCCAGTGCTTCTGGAAGTCGGGACACCGTCTACGGTGTCTACGGGTCTCTTTGGTTTAATATCTTGGTATTCCATTGCGATATGCCGAGTCGTTTCCTTTATTTCTTTTTCTTTTGTTTTTCAGCACACACATGTCTCATCCTGTGGTGCATATTTGCTCTGGTATGTTTTTAGAGGAAGAGGATGTCAGCGCTACCCCTAGACAGAAGTAATCACTGCTCGTCATTGCCGCTTCACGGCATTTCTACAGAAGCGTAGCACCATTTGCCATCGAGTGGCGGCGCTGAGCTCAGCTCAGCTTTCTTTTCTTCCTTTTTAACCGAGGTAGGACATTAGGCAGTATAATAGCAAGAGCTTGGTGGCGTGAGTCCGTCCGTCCATCCGTCCGTCCGTCCGTCCGTCCGTCCGTCCGTCCGTCCGTCCGTCCGTCCGTCCATCCATCCATCCATCCATCCATCCATCCATCCATCCATCCATCCATCCATCCATCCATCCATCCATCCATCCATCCATCCATCCATCCATAAATCCATTGAGTGGAGGACGAGCTTCGCGTGGAGGATCATTTGAAAATACAGGGGTTCAACCGCAAGAGAGATAGAGTGATCACAACAGCGGTGCATGCGAGGCGTTTTCTATCTTCTCGAATAGATTCAACTTTGCGATTTCTGTGATTGGACATTAAGAGAAAACAGTGTTTCAGGATCCATTTCAAGTTCTCGCACGCTATAGATGCTCCTCATTCATACCCGCAATTTCTGCCCCCTACTGGCGCTGCAAACGAAGTTCCGCTACCCGGCACTTCGCAACGTTTCTCGAGTTTGTTCATAATACGCAAAGGTAACTAGAACAACAGCGAAACAAGAAATTCTTGATTATAACTTCAAAGCTACGTACACAGTTATGTATAACTGGTCCATGTCAGTATAACTTTCTGAGATCTTAACCCCAGCTTCGAAGCTCTAAGTATGTACGTTTCGCATGTATGCTTTAAGTGCACCGTAAAATTTGAAATGCGTTTTCTGTTATGTTTGGCAGAGGATACACCGTTACAGACACGTTGAAATTTAACCGTCATTCTCAGCACGGCTTTGGCCTCCACGAATACGCGACTCCGGGAAGCTGTTCTTTCTGATTTGCCTCAGGCTATGCGCCAAACTTCTGTTCAAGTTCTGTTGTATGTTTTATGAGCAGCGGCTGTGCGGCAACTGACAGCCGCTAGACGTACGCAGAGATTTCAGATCAAAGTTCCAGCGGCACGTGTAAGATTAAAGGCACCGTATAAAAGGGCGCCCGACAGATGAAGGATCCGCCTAGGTACGCAGTCGGCCACGCATTACGGCACATGCACAAGCTGGCATTACGGGGAACGGAAATGGGTGCGTGGAAAAGCGGACATCAAAGTCGAGGAATGGCGGAACCTGCGCAGTGACTTTGCCGTTGGTTACCCGATGGCTCATCGGTTAATATTTTTACAGCGAAGCTGTATACGGCTAGGGTCCCATGTATTTTTAGTGTCCGTGCGTCAACATTAAAAAAGGTGAGCGGGGGCCGATCCCGGAGATAGTCAAACACCGGGCCGACCCGCGGCGGAAGTGAAGCAGGCTTCAAGCACTACTCCCCTAATAATAATAATAAATAATAATCAAAAGAAATTAAATAAATAAATAAATCAAGATGCGTTGTTTCAAGTCGATGGGCATACTGGAATCGTTTGTGAACGGCACATGGACTCACGAGCAGGAGGCGTTGCCATATAAGCAAAGGACAAAATCTATGTACAACCATGCACCCTTGACTCGTAATAGGACAATGGCACCGAAAAAGGGGATGTCCGTGCCGTACAAAAGAAAGACGGAATTGTGATATGCACTGTGTATCTATCTCCACGCACACCCAAGTGTGATACTGAGAAGTTCATGACCACGCACTTTGCATGGGTTAGCTCTGATTATACTACACCTGTGATCATCGTTGGAGACTTCAAAACCAGACAAGTGGTTCACCGACTGTGTACTAGAAGAGTTTGGTTTGAAGTGCCATCCAAATCCAAGTCACTCAACCACTCAACAAACGTCCTGTATAGATTTAACTTTGTCCAAAGAACTGTCTAAGGTTGTAACCGAACCAATCAGTGTGTATCACAGTAATTACAAAACTGCCGTCACTACCATTACCAAATTATAAAAATAAATACATGTACCCTTGTCTAACCCTGTGTGATGTGCTACAGCTTCGCTGGCCATCCACCTTCTCAGAGTGGAATGGCTCCTCAATTTTTTGACCACATGTGCTTTATTCTCTATCGTTCACCATTGGCGCATTTTGGTTAAGTATTGGGTTTTCGCTATTAATTCGCTTGTTTATAACATGCATGTGTCAGAAGCTACACATGCATTCATCATTCATCACAATAAACAAAAACACACGTTAAACCTTGCTATAACCTTGCTTGTTATACGCAGTAAGAACCTTGCTGCAGCAAGGTTTTTACGTATATACATAAATACGGCTGCAGTTCCCGTGGCCTCCGCAGGGCGCTCGGAAGGTGTCCTCGCCGCCACATCACAAAAATATGTATGCACATCTATGAGACGCAGTAGTGAAGGGCTCCGGATGAAATTTCAAAACAATGACTTTCTTAATGTGCGCGCAAAGCTCGTTATTACGAGCGCGGTTGCTTCCTTCCCACCTAAAAAGTTGACGCCCCCAAGCCGCGAATCGAATCTGCAAACTCATACTCAACGGCACAAGGACTTAGACCCATAATATGTACAAAATTGCCACCGATGGCCCCGGAACTCACAATTAATTACGTGTTATTCTAAACGCCTGATCGATGAGTTTGCAACTAAAGAAAATATGAAATCGCATAATGGCAACCACGTGGCTCCACTAAATCTATGATATACGTGATTAAAATACATACGGCGTGCCGTGACACAAACTTAGAGCGTACCATTTTACTCTGAAGAGACCGGCATGATTTGCCTGAGCCCGATTGTATTAAGATGAGTGGTACGAGTTCGGCGTGAGAATGAGTAAACTGTACGGCTTGTATATTCGATAACTGAGGTGGTAAGGCTAAGTGCAGGCTCGGGCATGGCATTTGAAATACAATATAAGATTAGGGAAGAAAGAGAGTGGGAGAAAAGACACGCACACACGCACGCACCCACATAGAGAGAGAGAGAGAGAGAGAGAGACTGAGAGGCACCTCACTTGCTCGAGAAATCTCTATCCAACTCCCAATTCACTACCTCCACCATCAATACCTTAACCTCAGTTTCTGTTTATTAAAAATTCAACACATAATAGGTGATTACAAAATTCGTACAGGCGAGAACCCCCAAATCAAAGAAGTTACTTGCCGCTATTAAGCCAAAATTGGAAGTGAATGTGCTTCTTCTGTACAGAAAAAGAAAGAAAGAAAGAAAGAAAGAAAGAAAGAAAGAAAGAAAGAAAGAAAGAAAGAAAGAAAGAAAGAATGCATAAACAAGGCAATATTAAGAAAAATCAGAACACTTCAGCTATATTTAAGGCTCTGAACTCATCTACAGCGATAGAAGCATCCTCTGATCGTGGACTCTGCCAAATTATCAAAGTGATTTATCTTCTTGCGATACGGTAAAACGTTGCTTTATCGGCTACGCTTTACAGCTTGCTGTGGCCTCAGAAATACGTGCACAGACGCCACCATTTCCAGAGTCTGCGTGGCGCGCAATAACCCGCGCAAGTTGCCAAAATGAAAGTTGCGCGACAACTCAGTGGTTACTGCTTCTGCCTCCCAAATGCGCAATGCCACAGGGACACGGGTCCGTTTCCTAAAGCGATGGCGAGCAAAGTTTCCTTTTTCCTTTCCATGTTGTGAGGATGAAGATGAGCAAGTGGCCTGACGACGAAGAGCGGATAGTGACGACGGTGTAACCCAAAGGGCCACACGGGCGGATTCAGCAAAGCCGTTTTCCAGCTCTTAACTGCTGTCGCAGTAAAAGAAAAAAAAAGAGATAAAGAAAAAAGCGGAGAAGTAGGCAGGAACGCATGTGGTCGCAATTTAGGCAGCGACGTGCACGCAAGATTGCCGTCTCTCTGCGAATCGTTCGTGAACAAAGTAAAATGCACGTAGCCATTTCGGGGGAAAACCTAAAATAGTTGTATCGAAAGTGATGGCTGAACGAGTTTGCCTGCGTGCAGAAGTGCCCGAGAGCTCATCGGTAGATTACATCAATCCGTCAAGTATAAAAGTAATGGGACACGAGACCAGCCCAGAATGCTTCTAAGATTGCATGTTTTTTTTTTTATTGTCCTGTGCCCCTATAGCTATGCTACTAATGACTGAAGCAGAAGAGCGCAGATGGACGGATAAGTGTAACGAAGCGCTCGGCTTAACGGACGACGAGTGCCCATGCAGCTAAGCACCAACAGGAGCAGGAGAATACAAAGTTTCTGATCATTATTTCGTATTTTTCTGTTCGAATGACACAGAAGGAATGCACGTCGGCTTTGACTGGTTAATTCCTTCCAACGTTTCACTTGGAAAGACTGCATGTGCGTGCGCGTGTGCTCACTGCGATCGGCTTACGTGAGCGTATTCACACACACACACACACACACACACACACACACACACACACACACACACACACACACACACACACACACACACACACACACACACACACACACACACACACACACACACACACACACACACACACACACACAAAAAAAAAAAAAAACAATAGTAAGAAGGAACACTCTTGCATTTCAATCACACCGAATAAACGATGACGACCGGCTCATCCGCCATCTAATCCTTGCAGAAGCGCAGCAGTTGGGGAACGAAAGGAAATAAATAAATAAAAAAATTCGAGGTTGTACGTGCCGAAAGGCTCTGTTCTTTCGCTACACTTTTGCGTGATGCATATAAATTCACACCATGCTCCACCCATAAGCACTGTTAATATAGGAAGGGTCAATTAAAAACAAAATGACGACACTTTATATCAGATCTTTTAGGGGCTGTTGTCAGGCCCCAGTTGCCCTGTATATCCGAGTTTATTCTTTGAGACGAGTTTATGCAAAGACGTTGGATCGCACGCGTAATGCGAAAACGTAGGATCGTTCCCCACCTGCGGCAAGTTGTTTTTTCATCCACTTTCATTTCCATTCATTTATGATTGCTTTTCTTCAATTAGTAAACACAAGTAATTTCCCCAATATCGTCCTTCGTGTCTTTGTTTGTTGGCTTCTTATGATATGATTTATATATATATATATATATATATATATATATATATATATATATATATATATATATATATATATATTCAATATAAACAATCAAACAATACACTGGAGTCAAGAATTGGGCACCGCAACCCGCGAAGAATCGACATAAAAATTTGCAGGAAACAACAGCCGGAAACATTACAACTGGGTTTGACGGTGGTTATTTTAATTCCACTGCTTTAATAAAAAGTAAAAAGTTGATGTGGTAAGACTTTAGCGTCGCTTCTCTAAAGTCGCTGCCTAACTCGAATCATTGGTGCGACGATGCTACAGGTAGACGTATGAAATAGCTGCTGTAGAGTTCTTCTACGATACGTGCAGGAACGGATGCTGCGCGTCTTCAGGAGAAGGTTATCTCAGTCAACCGCGCGCTCCAGTGAGTTTGACGCTAAATATTATATTGAGCTTGTTACTATATAGTGTACGGGGCTTTCCGCCATGTCAGAGGTTTATTGTAGTGACGTCACCTGACCTGGTTATTTAGCCCCCTTTTTTATTCGCTTTTACTTAAAGGTACTCTTCGCGTGCACTTAAGGAACTCGTTGGCGGGACTCGAAAATTTCGTGCAAGGCATTGCAGTGCAAGGAGATGGCAGTGCTGACTTTGTCATCTACTTGCATTGTAACCTCGTCCATTCCGACAGCCCACGTATAGGCGATGTACGTTACGCGACCTTAGCCGTTGTCGCCTTCATGTTGACGCTTAGTTTTGTTTATTGAACGTGGCAGCTTGCCCACCAAAACTTGAACTTTTTGTGTCCTTGTTTATCTACAAGTATAGTTTGAACAAGAGAGGAGCGGAAACGTCGTTCCTTATGTCTTCATACGCGAAAGTAAAAAAACAAAACAGCTATCAATTAAAATTAATTTCAAGCGCACTGTACACACCTTCGCTGAGTGAAAAGCCGAGCGACGCTTATGGAATCGCTGTCGTGCCTGTCTTTCGCTTGGCAGCGACACAACATACGAACGACGGCTGCAGGTGACGCGAGGAGGCAGCACCGGGCAGCGGCATACGCTTGGACGTGTGCTTCAGCGCTTTTTGATAGCAAATGTGTCGCAACGGCGGGCTCGAACTTTCCCCTCCAATTTGTCGTGAATATGCTAACTACTGCCGACAGTTGCGCAGGATTTGTTCAAATTTTGCCTCAGGTTGTACAAGATGCACAGGCAAAGGGCACGAGAAACACCCTGAGGTGCGCCAACCGAGAAGACGTGCTCCACAACAGCACACGAAGTAAACCAGTCGGTGTCTTAGTGCCATTGGCTATATAGTCGCTCAAAGTGCTTCCGGGCGACGAGGGACGGATCCTAAAATTCCATCACCCAACGATCGACCGACTATAACAGGTGGTCTGGGGAGGTATTCTGTAAGAGTACACCTAGTGGACATGTCCATTTGATCTGCTTTTGAAGTTCTGATTGGCTGTGGCGCCTAGCTGCTGTGTACGCGTAGCCCAGCCGAGCCAATCAGAACTTCAGTAGCAGACGAAATGGACATGCCCACTAGGTGTGCCCTTACAGAATACCTCCCCTGGTCACGCGACAACTCATCTTGTCGCTCGTCACCGTCGCATAGTCATGTCGAGTGCAGAATCGCTTAAATGGTGTTCCAGCTTAACACTGAGCGCAAAAGAAAAAAGAGCTGTAAGAAATCTACACAACACTACGCTTGTTGCTAAGTATATATATATATATATATATATATATATATATATATACTTAGCAACAAGCGAGGTGTTGCGTAGATTGTTGTGTTGTGTAGAAATAATTTACGTCTCGCACGAAAATGTTTGCTGCAGCTCAGTTTTGAAATCTACGAATCTTACCCTTACAACGCAGCCTGCGAAGGTTCCGTGCCATGTGGATACCCTTCATGGCTATAGCGGATGTGAAATTCCGGGAACATACCTGCAAGGGACAGAAAAACAAATACATTAGGGAGACATGAATCTTCATTGTGTGACTGTAGGGTGCAAACCTAAATATATTACGAGTTGTAGAAAGAAGAAAAAATAAAACAATGCAGATTTTTTATGTGAAAGTTAAGTTCTACACGTACTGCGCGAATCAAATCAAATCTACTAATGTATCAAAATAATATTCACATGTGACGCACATGTTGGAATCTATGTGTAGCGACGCTTAATCAAATGCTATACAGCTCAGTGGGATGCGTGCAATGGCGTTGATTTTCATCCTATGCAACGCGTGATTTCATGCAATATTAATGTTTATGTACCAGATAGGTAACAACATTAATCTCATGCAATTTTTATGCAATACACCATTCAAAAGCTAGAGGGAAAGAGAGAGAGGGAAGAGGAAGGGAAGAGGAGAAAGTACAGAAAGGCCCTAGAAGAAGAGGGGCAGAAGAAAGTGAAAAAGATAATAAAGACTAAAAGAAAAGAACTACGCTAGAATTTAGCACTGCTAACTCTCTAAGGAAGTGATAATGCGCATACGTAGCAAGCTTCTCTCGTGCCAAAATCGCTCTTTGAAACGTCTGGCGCGTTCGTCATGCACCAATTTCTCGTATTCGTCATCCCTTGCGACAGCTAGCTTTTTGAGAGGCTGTGTTGGCCGATCCCGAAGTATGTGCGGTCCAATATCTTGCGTACGTAGAAAGTGAGTGAGGTCCACCTATAATAATATCACGTTAAATTAGCAACGCCACTCGATATTTCGATTCGCCTTTGGCTAACTTAACTGCTAGTCACCTGAGTCCGCCGTGTGATCTTGATAAGAGCTAGCAGCTCTTATGGAGATGTATATTTAAAGTCCGAATGAAAGTTACAATTTTCAAAGGGAGGAAGTTTATTCAAGGTAAAAAACAAGAAATCGAGCGATTGACGTTGCATTGATGGTGAGTGCCAGGAGCCTAACATGCACCTAAACGTCTAAAGGGATTGGCAGTTTGTAGCCATAATTTTCTTGTACGTATATGGCCCTTTCTTCACTGTTCACTGCACGCTATACAGTCTAGTAGACTGTTTCTACGTATTCCACATAGTCACAATCGTTTCAACAGGGTCTTGTAATTTGGCCAAAACACTAGGGTACGGGGGCGACATTAAGTCGTAGCCAATGGTAGAGTGTGTTTGAACCCAGGGTAGTCGTGGTCTAGAGTCTTGACCGAAGTTCAAGGTCAATATAGTAAAGAAACTCATAGCGCCCGAGTTAGGAAGACGAAAGTTCCTTAAGAAGACACCGCTCTGCCGATGCGGATGCATCAGTCTTTTTGGAAATTATATCGTGAGCTTCTGTGCTTGTTCAAAAGCTATGCCAAAATGCAAAAATCGCATCAGGCGAATGCATAGTGTGAGACTTCAAAGCAGCGATGTTATGAGGAAGAAGGCGACGTGTGATGCTTGTTGAGTGAATCGAGAAGTACATGTTGCTGGGCTAGTCGGTTCATATAGCTGAGTAGACCGAAGAATGGTGATCTCATCACAACCTCTCATGCACAGAGGAGTTCGACACATTTCTAGCTACATTTAAAGGTCCTCTACCCCTTGTGTCGCAGTAGCACGTGTACATTGTGGAGGAAGGCGAGGAAATAACTTTTATTTCAGTGAAAGAATATTCTTCAACACGCAATGTACGCAACACTATACTCACATAAAAGGCTACACTGTGACGAGTACGCGTTACAGAAGTGCCGCATGACTAGTGCCGAATTTACCAGGATGATCTACAATTTTCTCGTTGACGCTTTTGCTATCGTATAATATTTAATGAAGTTCATTAATTAATCCTAACTAATTATGTAGTAAGGCGAAATACAAAAATGAGTCTGACTTGCTCCTACCGACGGCAAGCAATACTATCTTGGTTCTGCCCAGCTACGTGGCAATTGCGTATTTTTAATCTTTGGCGCAAATTACGCGGGGTTCACATGATATATAAATCGATAAAGTGTTTAAGGTGGTAGGCCACTAAAAGAAGTTTTTTTTAAAAAGGAGCTAGGGTTTATATAAGCTTTTCTTCAGAATAAGCATGGTTTATTTACCTTACCCAGCTGTTTAGAGAGCAAAATATTGTTTATTTAGTTTTTGGCCGGTAATGTTTGTCAAAAAATGGGCTAAAAGTGGTAGTCACGCCAGCCGTGATAACTTACTAATGAAAGGCTTAATTGAGTAAAACTTTGGAATTTGTGTAGCGAAATGTTGGGGCTTTGCAGTGAACCAGGATAAATATTGTACAATAAATATTAATGAGGTATTGTTCAAAAAAATAAAAACAAAATGGCAATTTTTATTAAACCTCTTTGCAAAATGAGCTCTGAATTCAAACAAACGTATTGCGTCATTTTCATTTATTCTGGTTCATTGCGCAGGCATATATGCTGTATATGAGCATATAAAATTTCAGTTCAAAATACACACCCAGAAAAAGGTTATAAAAGTTTCCGTCACATGAGCTGGAGAAAAATCTTGCTTTGAGAAAAACGTAAACAAAGTTTTCAGACCTAGCGAAACATGTGCAAAACACGACATAGAGACCTAAAATGCACCAGTTTCATAGCTGGGTCCCTCGCGAGATGCATTAGAGTCTCCTTTAGCTCGTGTAGCTTCTCGTCTTTTCTTCTTGGCCTGTTTTGTCTCGTCAGTTGACTTGCGCTGAGCATTCTGGATGCGCTGCTGATCTCTGGCGATGAGAGCTATTGCCTTGTAGTATTCTGGTTCGATGCCAGCCTTCCTGAAGACTTCCAGGGCGCTAACACTGTCATTATTAAAGTGTGCCACAGCGTCATTCAAGGCAAACAATAGTGTAGGCAAGGTTACGTAGACCTCCTTGGGAGCCCGCTGACACATGAGATAATTGAAGCATTCATTTGAATTTTGTGCCTTTCCATGCAGACACTTCATCAGAAGTTCATCCGAACACAAATCATTGTACAATGCTTTCACTTTGTTAAGCACGTCGATTGGAAGCCCTCCTTTGTGCACATACTTCCCTGGGCCGACTGCTTGCGCAAACTTGCGCTTCCTTGTTCTGCGTGCTCTGAATTTCGTCATGCTGGTCCGAATGTGATCTAGATGGTCTGAACACACTGCCATAGTTGCACTAGCACTTGGGAAATTCGCGACACGAAGCCTGACGTAGCCACCAAGGTAAAGAAAACAGATATTCTACGAGCAATGCGACGAGTGTCGTTCGCCCCCCTTGTGGCCGATTCTGGAGTTAAATATAATGAGAAACGCAAAACTATGTTTTACGACATCAATTAAGCTTTCAATCATAATAAGATTTAGAAAGTATTTTGAATAATAATAATACAGAAGAAAAAACGCTTACTTTCTGAACCCATGCAATGTGGTTTTGGTTTCGGTTTTGGAAGACGAGGGCGTGGCATGGAAAACGTACTGTAACTCTGGAACTAAAGACGATAGGAGAATAGTTTTTGTTGCTACATATTCTTGAACGTTTGGGCATACAGAAACCACCAAAAGCAACAAATCGATCTCCTGCAAAAAAATTGACTTTTTATGTGGCCTACCGACTTAAAGATAACCAGTAGTTACCCAAATCTTGCTAAATAAATTTGTGATTACCCACTTTAGGGCGCATGTTGTAATATCGGAATTGAAGTAGACGTGAAGTCATGCCTGCTGAGCAGAAATCCAAGCACTAGCACAACTTTCGAGACATGAGACCTTAAATTGTGCTAAGAAATGCATAGGTGTTCCTGTTAAGATCAGAAGGGTTCTGAGCTGGGCTGGTTGATTTACGTTTATTATGGAGAAACAGGGCAGACGCCGCGACGGATGAAACAGACAACACAATCAGCGCATTGTGATGTCTGTTTCACCCGTCCCATCGCCTGCGCTCGCTCGCCGTAATTGCTGTTAGCAATTTCCCAAAAGCGCGCCTCAAAGTATTTGTAGACGATCTTAACTGGAATACTGAGACACTTCTCACCAGATTTTCGGGGCGGATATCTCTAAAGTGGTGCTAGCCTTCTGGTAAGCAGGCATGACTTGACTACTCTGTGGCTTCAATTTAGCAACTGCAACATTTGGCCTTAAGTAAGAAATTACAAATGCATTTAAGACAGTCCAGGTATTTAGGGAAGTCATCGTGGAAAATTTTCTTGCTGCCACTATCCGCCTAACTACGTAGCCTGTATGAAAATATCAAAGGGGTCCAGATTATGACAGTTGCTTTTTTTAAATAAAGTGGCCCACGCAGAACGAAACACGTAATATATATATATATATATATATATATATATATATTCAAACACAACATGGAACGAGCTTTGGGTGTAGAGGCAAAACTTGTTCAATGACACTCATCATACGAACAAAAAATTCACCGACGATTACGATACTTTCTAATGCGAAATTTGAGCGCAGCTCTAAATGTGCTTTCATTTCGCGATATATTGGCTAGCGCGGACAATCTGTATCGTGCGGCACGTTGCAAACGAGCGAAGTGTAGCGCGACTGTCTCGCTAATCACGATATCGCGAGAGGCTGCACGTGGGTGACGCGGAGGCGCGGTTCACGGCAGCCGCCGCAGACAGGCCTCCGCTCATGCAGCGCTTTGTTTCCATATATGGCATCGGTGGCGTCATCGGTGAACAGACGACGCGCGCTACTCTGGCGCTTTCTCGGAGCGATGGCCGCCGCAGAAAGCCCTATACGCACTAGCGGTGGATGGATGGATGGATGGATGGATGGATGTTGTGAGCGTCCCCTTTGGAACGGGGCGCTGGGTTGCGCCACCAAGCTCTTGCTATTATACTGCCTAATGTCCTACCTAGGTTGAACAATGAAAAAAGAAAAAAAAAAAACCCTATGAACTACCACGCCCAAATTTTTTGATCCCCTATATTGCGAACTGTGCTTTTGTACGTCTCCGTCTTTTGTCGTTTCCCTACTTTTCTTCCACCAATCCTCCAATCGCCTCTTACTAATGCCTATTGCGGACATGTTTGCTTTACCACTGCTCCCGCTGAATGCCTAAATCGACCGCTGCGTAGACGTCTTCACATTCTAATAAAACATGCTCCATAGTTTCCCTAGCTTTACCGCAGCAAGCAAATGCTTCTTCTTCTTTCTTATATCTCGCTTTATAGGTGCGTGCTCTAAGGCATCCCGATCTCGCTTCGAAAAGTAATGAGCTTCCCTTTGAGTTATCATAAATGGTTTCTTTCCTGATTTCGTTTTTTTCCTCTTAAGTAGTTACTCATGGCAGGTGTCTTTTCCATTGCCGCCACCCATGAGATTATTTCAACCTCTCTGACTTTCCGCTTGACCTTCTTTGTTGCTGTGTTGCACACCCTACAGGCCGCATACTTGCTGGTAAGCTTCCTAGTTATTTTCCTCCACTGTGAATCAATGTTTTTCCTGTACAGATACCTGAACACTCTCCCAGCCCGTTAACTTTCTTCCATATTCCTCAGCCGTTCTTCATACCCAATTTTACTGCGAGCTTCCCTCACTAGTCCTGCCCATATCACCCTGCACAGCTTCATTTGTAGTCTTCCCGCGAGCGCCCAATGCGAGCCGACCCACTGACCTTTGGTTTCCGTCGAGTCCTGATTGCACCCCTGATTTAAAGCAAACAACCGCATTTCCAAAAGTAAGTCCTGGAACCATTACACCTTTCCACATACCTCGGAGGACCTCGTACTTATTGTATCCCCATAGCGCTCTGTGCTTCATTATGGCTGAATTTCTCTTCCCTTTTACTGTTATGGTTTTTTCCTGTGTTTCCATATATCTATTGCCTTCGTTTATCCATATACCAAGGTATTTATATTCTGTTACCCGAGGTATTTCCTGGCCCTGTATCTCCACTGTCTCTTCACTGTTTTCATTGAATACCATAACACCTGATTTTCTAACGCCAAATTTCAAACCTAAATTGTTGCCTTCCTGTCGACAGATATTATCCAGACGTTGCAAATCACTTTGCTTGTTAGCTAGCAACACAATATCGTCCGCATAAAATAAACCTGAGAGTTTCTGCTCTACTACTGTACCCGCCTGTTTGTATGAGAGATTAAACCCGATATTACTTCTTTCTAGCGCCTCTCCATCCTCACCATGTACATCATAAACAGCAGCAGGGATAAAGGGCACCCCTGGCTCAGTCCCTTGTTGTTATGAGCTTTCTCCTTGAACTTTCTATGAACTTTCTCATGCGGTAAAACGCGTGCGGCGCACCACTGCCGTTAAAACGGTGCTGCGGCAGTGCCGGCACACTAACTGGCGCCGAGTCACTGCGGCAGTCACGTGACAACATGAAAATCTCGCCTCGTCTCTGTAAGTGCGAGATGTAGCGCGATTTTTCCTTCGTCTGCTGACAGGTCGGCTCTGTGTTTACATTGCTCAGAGACAAGTGCTGTGCAGAGTACTGGACCAGTTGGACAATCGTCCACTATCAGAACTGAATGCTTTAGGTCAGTACTCCCACAGAACATCCACGCTAAAGGCCTTACTCGCGTTATTAACGTTCCTACGGTCTGCGGGCTTCACGATAGACTAAGAACGCCGTCCCCTGCCGCTCTGTAGTGTACGGGGTTTGGTCGTGCTCATCTCTATTTCTTTCCATCTCCCCCTTCCGCTCTCTTTCTCTTTTTATCCCCCCTTCACCCTTCCCCCCGTGCAGGGTAGCCAACCGGAACTGCCTCTGGTTAACCTCCTTGCCTTTCTATGCATCCTTTTCTCTCTCTCTCTCTCTCTCTTCGCCCTTCGTTCTTAACACGAGTCATGTCCTGTCTTATGAAGATAACGATGCCGCTGCCACTGATCATAATCATCTTGGTGCGATCTCTTCTGTGCTGCGTCGCCACGTTCCAAAGTCAAGGAGAATGAGGTATTGGGTGTCGCCTGCGCGTCCTTGTATTTGGAGTACGTCTTGTACAGAATCGGATATGGCACACTGTAACCAAAAACCTTTCCATTATGACGTCCCGGTTTAGACTCATCATGGTAAAAAAAAAACAATCTCAAACTATGACAATAGAAACAAGTGCGAACATGAGCAAATCAAGCAAACCAAACAAGCGCGAGCGAGAGCTGACGTGAGCAGACGATAGTAGGAATTTAGTCCTGCTGAGGTCAGATATCAGTACGTATCGAGTGGTCGGGTGGGTCTGCATGAGACCAGCTTCCAGCGCGCACGTCACTGAAGGGGCCTCTTTCATTGATCTCCGTCTTTCGCGGCTCGCGTCTTTCAATTGCCGCTCCGCGTTCGCTTTTTCATCCTTCACCCTTCGGTTACGCCGAGGCTGACGCCGACGCTCGGCGCAGGAACGGGCACATAAGAGCTGCACTCTAAAAACTCAACACAACAAAGCACAGGGTGACAAAGTGAAATGCCAAATCGTTCGCTAACAAATTTTACGTTAAATGAAAGATAGAAAGAGAACCATATATCTTCAAAGTGACAATAACAGCCCACAATATCCATAATAATGCCGGTTGAGTAGGCGGCTCTGCATATCATAGTCTTCTGTCTACAATGCTCTCGTAACTTGCAATTGAAATTGAAATTTAAGTTTATTCAAAATAGGAAAGTACACAGGAAATGTTGTACAGGACATCTGAATCCCTAGCTCAAGGCTAGTTGGGATCCATGCTAGTTATTATTCACAATCTTAACATCAATACGAAGAAGTATAAATAAATCATATATATATATAAACATTCATTTAAAACACAAGGCAGGGTACGTGTATTAGCTACGAGAAACCCACAGAAAGGAATTTGTATTTAGTAAATTATACACTGCAAGTGAAAAAGGTAAACATGTGTACACCATCCAGATGAAAACTATGCAGATAATAGTAATGAGTGATAATGGGCTTTCACTGATAGTGAAAAAAATTTTGCTCGTTTTACTTCCGATGGTCAGCTGTTCCATAGGAGTGCTCCAGTGTTGCTTAACCTTCGCCTTCCATATACATTATGCATTTTTGGCAAGAGAAAATTTCCCTTAAGTGCGCTGCGTGTATTGCTTCTGGAATGTAAAAAATTTGATACACTCAAAGGACAGTTAGTGGTTATGCTGTTATGAGTATGCAATATAGTTTTAAGATTCAGTAATAAATTAAAAGGCAGTATATTTAAACTTTGAAACAGCGGCATTGATTTAGCATTGTAATCCGAAAAAGTCATATATGGTGTCGGGCTGCTGAGCACGAGGTCGCGGGATCGAATCCCGGCCACGGCGGCCGCATTTCGATGGGGGCGAAATGCGAAAACACCCGTGTACTTAGATTTACGTGCACGTTAAAGAACCCCAGGTGGTCAAAATTTCCGGAGTCCTCCACTACGGCGTGCCTCATAATCAGGAAGTGGTTTTGGCACATAAAACCCCATAATTTAATTTTTTTTAAAGTCATAAATCGCAAGGCCCTTTTCTGAAGAAGTGCAATAGGTTCAACATACGAAACGTACGTATTACCCCAAGATGCAATACAGTAGGATAGATGGCTATGGAATATGCTAAAGTAAATTGTTCTCAGAGTGGCAGGGTCGAAGTAATAGCGGCATTTATACAGCATAAAACAAGCCTTGCTCAATTTTTTACGCAGCAATGCAATGTGAGGCTTCCAATGAAGATGCTCGTCTAGTGTGACACCCAAGTATAGAATTGAACTCACCCGCTCAAGTATATTATGGTTTAGAGAAAGCGAATGACAGTCTCTTAGTGGTGCTTTCCACGAAGAAGTAAAGAGAATATATTTAGTTTTCTTGATATTCAGAGTTAGCTTATTTGACGTGAACCACTGGTTAACACTCCGAAGTTCATTATTAGCCACTTGAAATGTTTTGTCCAAGGAGTCTAGCGCACAAAGTAGAACAGTGTCATCTGCATACATCACAGCAGAGAAGTTTTCTAAGGTATCAGGAAGATCGTTTACAAATAAAGAAAAAAAAATTGGCCCTAGTACTGAGCCTTGTGGGACCCCTGTAACAATGTCAGAAACTTCGGATTTGGTATCTGCAATGGAAACTAGTTCTTTTCTGTTATTGAGATAGCTGCGGAAAAATTGAAGAGTTAGACCTCGGAAACAATAGCATTCTAACTTATTTAGCAGTATGTCATGATACACAGTGTCAAACGCTTTTCTCATGTCTAGAAATATGCCTAGGACACTTTTGTTGTTGTTCAAGTTAAAATTTATTTAGTCAGACAGAGCTAATACTGCTGTGCTTGTCGATCTTTTAGCTCGAAAACCATGCTGGCAATAAGATAAAATGGATTCACGTTCAAGAAATGAAGTGATTCATTGGGCGATAAGTTTTTCAAAGACGGTGTTTAAGCAACTTAAGACAGACATAGGACGGTAGTTCTCTAATAAGTTATGGTCCCCATTTTTGTAAATTGGAATAACCTTAGCGATCTTTAGTAAATCTGGATAGGTAGCAGTATAGAAAGAGGCATGCACAGGCGTTCTAATGGCATGCACAGAATATCAATACAATGCTTTAAGGCCACTGTGGATATTCCATCGTGACCAGCCGAATGTTTGAATGGCATGCCGTTAACTAAGGACGCTATCTCCTCCGCTGTAATGTCCACAAAACCAAATGAGTTTGTCGTCCTTTCTGGGTAAGTAATGGATGAAAGAAGAGGTACATTATTAGATATTGCGTGACCAATCATACAGAAGTACGAGTTGAACGACGAGACTAAGGATTGCATAGATATTCCTAAGATTTTCAAGTCTGGCATTGTATATTCGGTAACCGATGGCTTAATTACCGAGTTGATAATGCGCCATGTAGCCTTTGAATTACCACAATTACGGACTAATAAATTTGTGTAATACTCTCTTTTACGAATACGTATAGCGCTAGTTACTACATTTAGAGCTATCCGAAATTTTTCTTCATAATATTTGTTACCCCTGTGTGACTTTACTTTAGTGTGCCAAAAGTCTTTATCTTTAATTAATTTTAGCAGTCCTTTCGTCATCCAGGGACAGATAGGAGTGCTATAATATCTTTTTTCTAAGGTGCTTGACGATTGCGCTAATGCATCACACAACGCTTTGCTGAAACTATCAAATTGCTGATTTGAATTTTTCTGCGCATCTATAGCTAAACAGCAAAGGCATTCACGTAATGCTGGATAGTTAACTCGATGAGACTGACTTTCCCTACTAGCAGGCTAAGCAAAATGACATGAAAACCAGGTCAGAGGGAGAGGAGAATTCGCAAAATTCTACAGTGAAAACAGGGTAAAGCCGACGACGCAGAAACTGCACAAGTGATTTTAATGGAGCCAATGTCAGACTTGTCACTGACAATAACCGGAATTCTTGAAAGGCGGCTTTTAGTTTGGCGCTGTCAAGGTGATAGCACTGACTCTTGATAGTGCATGGGTAAGTAAAAAGGAGGGTCATTGTTTATTTGCTTGCCATCTCGCTTGACGGGCGGGATCAAACGTCGTTTCACCGGCGTGTTACAAGGCAAAGATCGGCAATGTCTGCTGGCCCATATCTCCAACCCCCCTTGTCGTTTCCTGAAGTATGACTTCATTACGTTAGTTAAGACACGTAGACCTACCATGAGGTCAAATTACCTTTGCAAGAGGCTTCCATTGGATTGTAATAGATCCACACACTGTGTTCCTATGCAGCACTCTGAAGAGGGTAAACACAGAAACTGACTATGGAATTGACTGCCGTATGGACATCGCAGCCGATACGCTGATGTCAACAAGAACATGCCTCTCATCCCGCCCCGCGTACCAGAGCGTAACAACCTCTTATCGGAAGTCCGCATTACCTTCCAATTGCAGCTTCACGACCAGGAATTATAATATAAAATGCTAAGAACTTTTATCTAGACTGTGAAAAAAACTTAGTGAGGCCAAGCGATTTGACTATCAGGCAAGGTTTTCTCTCCTATTCAGGATTCACCCACTTTTGCACTTCAGAGTATACCAAAGCACTGATCGAACATTTAACGCACTGATACATCGATTCCGCCTGGACGCGGCCTACAATGCCACGTCCAGGCGCAGTCGATGTATGGATGATGTATGAATGATGCATGAGTAATGTATGAGTCAACATCTTGAATCAAGATGTCCGCTGTTTTCACCCACTGTAACGCCACGGATGCGTCGTTAGGACATGTGCTCATCGATTGTCCACAGTACTAGCAGCAGTGAGAATCCATGCGCAGCTACTAACAGCAGCGAGAGTCCATGCGCATTGAAAGGTATCTTTATAGCGCAACAAAACAAAGACACAAGAAGAAGAAACGAGGACGAAGACAAGCGTCGTTTCTTCTTCTTGTGTCTTTGTTTGTTGCGCTATACAGATACCTTTCAATGATGACCGACCAACAAGCCCATATCGCCACCCTCGTCCATGCGCAGTCGCTTCAACTGCAGCTAGATAGGCATCTTGCATCTGTGAACAAGGCTCTTGGTTCCCGCTCGTGCCAAAGCAAACGAAGACACGCTATCGCAGCTCTTTGTCACTTGCTGATAGAAAATTATCCTATGCAGTCTCGTTTGAAGATGATCCATTGTGAGTTCGCTGGGTATCTGACTTCGTAGAAGCTTATGTGAACTTGCACTAATTTTGTATGTATGTGCTTTACTGTTCGCTGTGTGCAAGGTTATTTTTTTGATACCGTGATTCTACAGATAATGGCTGTTCCGGTAACGCATACTGTGACTGGACATTCGCATGTTGCTGATACAGCGCGCTCTGACTATGCCTATTGCACAGAGCCTCTCGCCCAGACGACGTTAACCAAGCCGTTGTAAAGAACTACTACAATATACGAGTTTGAGACGTACGGTGTTCGATCATCAGCCCTCCTGCGCCACCAGGGTAACTTGTTGTGTACTAATTGCCTCGGTAATTAGGGAAAATTAATTATTTAGCTTTAGAAAGATTACTAAAGGCGTGATTTCTGATGGGAAAGCTACTATTGCGTCTCAAAAGATTAGTCACTCGTTCTCAGCGCCTTATGCCATGCGTGAGTATTTTTTCAGCGCTTTAGTCGTAGTTGCGTGAAATACGAAAATTGCCGCATGATTATGCGTCTACGCGCCGCTGCACCAGCGGCCCCAGAAGTGATTCGAAGGAACTAACTCCGCTCATAGCTTGGCTCGGCAACCGCGCCTGGAAGCAACAAGCTGTGCGTGTTGCAAGTGTCCGCGTTGCCAGCTTAACCTGATTCCTCGTCTGCGTGTGCACGTTGGCGCCTGTTACAGGCGGGTGGTGAGAAGCGAGCGGACAACTTGAAAGAAAGAAAGGCGTTTCACAAGAGGTTGCGCAAAATGTTCGTTAGCGGGAGATGCAACGCTAACGCTACGCTGCAGAGCGCGCCACAAACTGGCATTTTAGAACAGTACAGAACTAAGGAGAACGCTAGCAAAAATGTATACCGTTGCGGCGCCAGCTAGATGTAGAAGTTCACAAAGTAAAAGTAAACCAAATGCACACCAAATGTCAATTTATTCCAATGTTTTATCCCCATTACCAGCAGGCACCCTTCAAGGTGGTAAACGGGGGCACCGATTTTGCTGTTCCCCGAATGATGACGATTACCATGCATGTTGTGGCGACCTCTATACTAAATAATAAGTACAAGCACACATCGCAGGTGTGCCTTCGGGGGAAGCACGCATGGCTTGCCGCACGCGCTGCCAAATCTCGGAGGCCAATGTATGGCTAGTACAATCTCTCGTTAACCTATACACCGGCAAAAATTGAGAACGGATCACAGTAACAGCACCCAACTGACACGAATACATTTCGCCCGAAGCGTCATGACAGACATCTGAAGCAAATGCAACCACCAGTTCGGAATGAATGTGCCAAGCACTACAGGACAACTACATTGTAGATCCGAAGCGGGAGGCCTACCCTCCGACGGTCGCCATGATCCTCAGCGCATGTGTCCTTAGATGCGGCGCTACGGGGGATGTGAGAGGGGGGGAGGGGGGAGCGCTTCATCCAGCAAAAGCGCACGCGTGCGTATATGAACAATTCAATATAAAAAGTAACATTCCAGGAACCTTCCTAAATGAAGGCGTAAGCTTGAGACTTATATCAGACGCGCCATTTGAACCCAGACGCGTGGAATCCTTTCCTTGAGTTAAAAAAAAAAGTAAAAGAAGATTCTTTCTGTATAAGGCCGGATGAAGGGCGCTTTCAAAGTACACTTGCTTTCTCTATCCACTCATAATTCTGGGGTTTTACGTGCCAAAACCACGACTTGATAACGAGGCATGCCGTAGTGGAGGACACCAGATTAATTTGGGCCACCAGAGGATCTTTAACGTTCACCCAATTCGCGGGACACGGGTATTTTTGCTTTTCGCCCCCATCGAAATGCGGCCGCCGCGGCCGCAATTTGATCGCGCGACCTCGCGCTTAGCAGCGCAACACCATAGCCGCTGAGTCACCGCGGTGGGTGCCGTCTGTCCATACTTCGAGGTAAGGAGGTATGAAGGACTCCTCTCATGAGGTTATGGAAAATGGCCCAAGGAAATGAAGGCTTTGGAATTTGGTCCATAGGCTTGCTTTTTCTCTCTTTCTCTCTAAAATAATGGAGGGCAAGGTAGTCAATTATGCTGGAGGAACTGCTGTTCACCATTATCATCTACAATTTCGATAGTTGTAGTCTCCCGAAATAGCGCGTTTACTTTGTTTTTGCAGATGCAATAGGAGTAAAATTACTCGTTACATGGTTAATAGAATGCCTGCAATTCAAATTAAATGCGCAACCAGCCGTTACTACCTCGAACAGGGCTGTCAATGCTACCTTTGTTCTTAGAGCATAGGGATGTCATGCGTAAGGACTTCAGAGCTATGGTATTCAGCCTGAATGTATGAACAGATTTGTGCATCGACACCGTGGCAAGAACAAAAACAATGCATGTTTACAGAGCCAGTTGCACGAATATTTATCAGCATAGATATCTTGTAGTGAAGCAGTCCTCAATTATTCCACTGGTAAAGACGGAATCACTCCGTGCGCAACTCCTAAAGTTTCGAACAGCTTTGCAAGTCCGAGTCTTCGAAACGCAGGAGCGTGACAGTATGACAATAAACGATACCTTATATAACATTAAAAAGATCATTTTGGCAATAACAATATTGTTAAAAGCCAGGAATCGTGGAAACAAACAAGCAATCAATTCTTCGTATGATCTTTGCTAATTTTCTTTTATTTTTCTTTGTGTAGCGGTGGACTTGTGGCTCTTTCCCTGCACGCGTGGCGCCCTAATAATGACGTCCACCACATGTCGAGCCGTGGGGACGTCTTTCAAGTGGGCTGGGGTCGAGAAAGGTATACCCGTCCCCTGACTGCAGATGGCGGAAGGTCGACTGCTCAGTGCCCAGAGCGATTTCCTCCTAGTATGGGAAGCCTTTCAATGCACGTCTCTTGAGCAGCCTCGTCGAAAGGAACACCGCCCCGAGCAAATTCGTGGTGTTTACCCGCTCCGTGTTTTCCTTTCATCTGCCGCCGCACGGAAGCAGGAAGCCAAGCAGGATAAGCTGCAGCCTTCCAAGAACAAGGAGGCGCCACCCACTCGCTGACTTGTGAGCTGGCGCAAAACATGGTATCCCAGTTCTTCATTTACCGGAACCTCCGGCGGAAGTTCCGAAGAGGGTGAACATGCGTCACAAGAGTCGGCTTTAGTACACGTACAGGAATTCCAACGACATGCATGACCCAGCTTGATTCAACTGATCCGGCTTAAAAATGAGCTTGCTTAGCCTAATCCGCAGCGGGCGCAATAAATAAATAAATAAATAAATAAATAAATAAATAAATAAATAAATAAATAACAAAAGAACAAAAAGGAAACAAATAAATATACGTGTTTTCATTTCGCGATATATTGGCTGGCGCGGACAACCTTTCTCGTGCGGCACGTTCCAAACGGAAAGAAGTGCGGCGCGGCTTCCTCGCTAATCGGGAGATCGCGAGAGGCAGCATTTGGGGGACACGTGGGTGCCATTCACAGCAGCCACCACAGACAGATCTCCGCTCATGCAGCGTTTTGTTTCCATATATGTATGGTATGATGACCAGTCATGATGACCAGGAAGTCGAAAGCTTCTATGAAGACGTGGAATCGGCGATGGATAAAGTCAAAACAAAATACGCTATACTAATGGGCGACTTCAATGCCAGGGTAGGCAAGAAGCAGGCTGGAGACAAGTCAGTGGGGGAATATGGCATAGGCTCTAGGAATAGAGGGGGAGAGTTATTAGTAGAGTTTGCAGAACAGAATAATATGCGGATAATGAATACCTTCTTCCGCAAGCGGGATAGCCGAAAGTGGACGTGGAGGAGCCCGAATGGCGAAACTAGAAATGAAATAGACTTAATGCTCTGCGCTAACCATGGCATCATACAAGATGTGGACGTGCTCGGCAAGGTGCGCTGCAGCGACCATAGGATGGTAAGAACTCGAATTAGCCTAGACTTGAGGAGGGAACGGAAGAAACTAGTACATAAGAAGCAGATCAATGAGTGTGCGGTAAGAGGGAAAATAGAGGAATTCCGGATCAAGCTACAGAATAGGTATTCGGCTTTAACTGAGGAAGATAACCTTAGTGCTGAAGCAATGAACGACAATCTTATGGGCATCATTAAGGAGTGTGCAATAGAAGCCGGTGGTAACTCCGTTAGACAGGATACCAGTACGCTATCGCAGGAGACGAAAGATCTGATCATGAAACGCCAATGTATGAAAGCCTCTAACCCTACCGCTAGAATAGAACTGGCAGAACTTTCCAAGTTAATCAACAAGCGTAAGTCAGCTGACTTAAGGAAGTATAATATGGATAGAATTGAGCATGCTCTCAGGAACGGGGGAAGCCTAAAAGCAGTGAAGAAGAAACTAGGAATAGGCAAGAATCAGATGTATGCGTTAAGAGACAAAGCCGGCAATATCATTACTAATATGGATGAGATAGTTCAAGTGGCTGAGGAGTTCTATAGAGATTTATACAGTACCAGTGGTACCCATGACAATAATGGAAGAGAGAATGGTCTAGAGAAATTTGAAATCCCACAAGTAATGCCGGAAGAAGTAAAGAAAGCCTTGGGAGCTCTGCAAAGGGGGAAGGCAGCTGGGGAGGATCAGGTAACAGCAAATTTGTTGAAGGATGGTGGGCAGATTGTTCTAGAAAAACTGGCCACCCTGTATACGCAATTCCTCATGACCTCGAGCGTACCGGAATCTGGGAAGAACACTAACATAATCCTAATCCATAAGAAAGGGGACGCCAAAGACTTGAAAAATTATAGACCCATCAGCTTACTGTCCGTTGCCTGCAAAGTATTTACTAATGTAATCGCAAATAGAACCAGGAACACCTTAGACTTCTGTCGACCAAAGGACCAGGCAGGATTTCGGAAAGGCAGCTCAACAATAGACCATATTCACACTATCCCTCAGGTGATATAGAAATGTGCGGAATATAACCAACCCTTATATATAGCTTTCATTGATTACGAGAAAGCGTTTGATTATGTCGAAACCTCAGCAGTCATGCAGGCACTACAGAATCAGGATGGAGACGAGGCGTATGTAAAAATAATGAAAGATTTCTATAGCAGCTCCACAGACACTGTAGTCCTCCATAAAGAAAGCATGAAAACCCCAATAAAGAAAGGCGTCAGGCAGGGAGATACGAGCTCTCTAATGCTAATCACAGCGTGTTTACAATAGGTATTCAGAGACCTGAATTGGGAAGAATTGGGGAAAAGAGTTCATGGAGAATACCTTAGTAACTTGCGATTCGCTGTTGATATTGCCTTGCTTAGTAACTCAGGGGACCAACTGCAATGCATGCTCACTGACCTGGAGAGGCAACGCAGAAGGGTCGGTCTAAAAATTAATCTACAGAAAACTAAAGTAATGTTTAACAGTCTCGGAAGAGAACAGCAGTTTACGATAGGTAGCGAGGCACTGGAAGTGGTAACGGAATACATCTACTTAGGGCAGGTAGTGACCGCGATCCAGATCATGAGACTGAAATAATCAGAAGAATAAGAATGGGCTGGGGTGCGTTTGGCAGGCATTCTCAGATCATGAACAGCAGGTTGCCATTATCCCTCAAGAGAAAAGTGTATAACAGCTGTGTCTTACCAGCACTCACGTACGGGGAAGAAACCTGGAGGCTTACGAAAAGGGTTCTACTTAAATTGAGGGCGACGCAACGAGCTGTGGAAAGAAGAACGATGGGTGTAACGTTAAGGGATAAGAAAAGAGCAGACTGGTTGAGGGAACAAACGGGAGTTAATGACATCTTAGCTGAAATAAAAAAAGAGATATGGGCATGAGCAGGACATGTAATGAGAAGGGAAGATAACCGATGGTAATTAAAGGTTACGGACTGGATTCCAAGGGAAGGGAAGCGTAGCAGGGGCTGGCAGAAAGTTAGGTGGGCGGATGAGATTAAAAAGTTTGCAAGGACAACATGGCCACAATTAGTACATGACCGGGGTAGTTGGAGAGGTATGGGAGAGGCCTTTGCCCTGCAGAGGGCGTAACCAGGCTGATGATGATGATGATGATGATGATGATGATGATGATGATGATGATGATGATGATGATGATGATGTATGGTATCGGTGGCGTCATTGGTGAACAGACGACGCGCGCTATCCTGACGCCATATTTGAGCGATCGTCGCCGCAGAGCCCATCTTGCGCGGCACTACGCTGTTCTTCTCACGCTTTCGCCATACCCTCGATCCTGCGCTTTCCGCCTCATGGTTCAAATAAATTCAATACGTCAAATAAACCATACGTGACCGAACCCTACAAGAGGAAAAGAAACGCGTCATGAAATGACACATGCACAAAAGATCGTCAAAAGCGCAATATTTCTACAACCTCTTTGGGCATAGGTATTCCTTAAAGCATAATTAAATGAGTTCAAAAGAAATCGTCGAGTTTATAGTGCAGAGTGCGAATTCACAGCCATTGTCAGTTACGCTCGTGCGGCAAGACTTGCAAGCCAGGAAGCAACACCCGCTCCCCAAGGAAAGAAAAAAAAAAGAAAAAGAACAGACGTTGAATTGCATCTCCTTGTGTGTAATTATCACGGGTAAGCCGAGATTCAGCAATGACGAGTACCGCGAGGAGCATCCCTCTGGGAAAAGTGTTTCGATCTCGACATAACAGAAACAGCGCGAGAATGGGAGAAAAGCAACCAATATGGGAGGTATACACGAAGCAGCCCGCTGACATAAGACAAATACCGGCTAGTGTTGACAAAAACGGCATCGAAGATTGCGCAAATGTTGTCTTTGCAAGGTGCGCAAACTAATCTGTCATCCTTCCCATGGCCCGCAAAACTTGTTTTGCTAAACTCAAGCAAGCGTTATTCGCGGAATGTTCGCGCTTGCAGAGTTTGCGCGCTTTCGCATGCACAAGAATTCTTGGTGCGATGACTTTTTTTGTCGCTCTCTAGAAGAAGCAATGCAACCGAGAGAACATTCTTTCAGTCATATTAACAGCAACGAACTTCGCGGGTAAATTATGTTTGTTCATACCGCAATATGTAATTGCGGTGTCGGTTTGACTTTCATTGGCGGTTTACTTCGATCCCACCATTGCAGTGACAGCGGCATATATATTCAATCAAAAAAGACGTTGTAATCAGCAGTTATCGTACAAAAGTTTGTGCGAGGCGTACATGAAACACTGGCACAGGAAAAGTTGACGTCACGTTATTATATTACTGCCAAGGCCTTTAATGAAGTACGGCCAGTTGTGGGCACAGCGGGACTGACCCCAAGTCGGTGCTATCCGCTGCGTGATTTATAACGGTGCACTCAACCGGATTTGTGCGACTATGTTCAATTGAAGACGTGTTATTAGGAGACGTATACATACCATCGGCGTCAAACATTTCAGGGCGCGGCTCCCATCTGCTTAAAATATCTGGGGTGCGATCTTGTACGCGTTCGAAAATAGAACGGAGGCGGTTCGTTCCACCGAGCCAAATACGATTCGTCAATTCGAACCATGCCGAACGCCATGACGTCAATTGTGACGTGATATCTGCTGTCAATCATTCCGTGTCGTCTGCTATCGGACAAACGGAACGGAACATACCGCCTATTTCGTGACGTAAAGAACGAACCGCCTCCGTTCTATTTTGGAACGCGTACAAGATCGCACCCCAGTTGCACCAAAGCCTGGGCAATCGGCTTGGAATATAGAATTTCAACCTTGCAACCAGCAGTGTTTTGTACTAGGTGCGGTCAGCCAGACCGGTTTATTGGTAAAGAAAGTTCAAGACTAAACAGCGCTGTGAACCAGTACACGCAAACGTTTCGCACCAAACGCACATATAGTGTACGGGAATACTGAAATATAGTTACGGCACCGAAAAAAAATATTTTTTTAATTTCTCATCTTCATCTTGCTTGTACTCATCTTCCCTTGCATGTATTGACATCGTCTTGAGGAGGGAATGCAGGTATATGTTGTTTAAATTTCAGCTATTTCTAAACTGATTCTGCGTTTTGTCAGCAAGAAGGCGGTAAAGTAGCGTGGCATATGGTAAGCAAATACAATGGACGATATTCCCAGATCAACGTTCAACGTAGCTTTTAGCTGGATCATACCGCCAACATAGCCAGATCAAAGGCAAGCAACGTAAAAAAGTTAAGGCAACGCACCCTATGCGCCCGCCAGCCGAATTGTTTTCGAAGAACAGCCCACAACCAGCACGTCGAGTTTTATTCTGTTTTGGGCTGTTCTCACGACAACTTGAGGGAAAAAGCGCGCCGTTTCGGCACTGCCAATTCGAAGCAGAGAAAATTTTCAGGGCGACCGTTGCAAAACAGAGAAAAGGGAATGCGCCAGTAATATCTCTGTACGCGGTTGCCCGGTATCAAAAGCTCGAACAGGCTGTATGGTCTAACTCAGCTCTCCGATATAGCAAAAGGAAGAAATAAGACCAAACTTCCGTGACCATTGACCGCCTTTTCCTGTTACTATTATACGCTGATATTAAGTACTGTTTTCACCCAGGCTGGGAAATAAACACTGCATATAAAGGGACTCTCAGCAGGCTTGTAAATTTTGGGTAAGTAAGCCCGGAGCATACATAGGTTATGCTGTGGCCATTGTGCCTGCAAAATAATAAACCTATATGTACGCCGCAAGAAAAGAGCTAAAAATTCGAACATTAGCCCGTAAGTGCAGCCGGTGTCTTCGCCAGAACATAAACAACGTCACAAGTCTCCCTTCCTCGTCCTGGCGCCCGCATGCAACGTCAGGGGCCAGGAAGCGGCGCAGCTCACAAATAGTCAGCAACAACGCGACGAACATGGACTTCCCATAAAACGCAGAGCGGTGCAACGCTGCGTCGGGAAATACGTCGCACTGCAGTAATTCAAAGTAAAAAGAACGACGACGGGACATGAGACAGGGCTCGTAACACGTGAAGGCTCTGAAGAAAGACGAGGAGGCAGTGGAGGAAAATCACTTACGGACGCTGGTCGAGGCAGCGGGCACGAGTCTCTGCTCGGTAGAGGGTAGCCCGCCTCGTCACACTGCCGGCTATAGCAACATTTCATTTGCTTCTACCTCCGCTATGCTATACTAATTTTTTTCCCCAAGAATTCTCGCGGTAAGACGCGCACTGGGGTGGTGCTTTGTAACTTTCAGCGCGTAACAAATACTTGCCATGGGGCCCGGTGAGGGGCCATTCAATACCGGATATGATTGAAAGTATTTGGTCAGGCAGGCAAAATAAATAGTACCCGCGCAACGCCCACGCTCGTCGCTATACACACGTACGACACTCGGAGATATGAGAACGCTGCCACGACGGCAGACGCTGTAGCTATTTATAGTCGTGTGTGCACACTAGCGTGGTTGTGGTCCCACGGTTGGAAAGTGAGTGCTCCCCGTCATGGTGCTCACGAACGTGTCGCCAACGCAGAGCTCGTGGGTGGAGATGAGGCGAACACTAGCGCACACCAATGATCCTTGTAATGATCGATTGGATTTCTTGCTGACCCGCTAAGTAGCAGTGATCCATTTGTAGACACTGTGTCGTATGTCGTTTCCTAATTTTGCCTTTGTAGCAATAAATATTGACACTCTAGTACTGCCTTGCGCAAACAACTAAATTTAGCCTGTATTCCAACTGCATAAAGGTTCACGCCGGTGCTCTTCCTCCTCAGAAAAAAAAAAAGAAATAACTTATTGTGCTCGAAGGGTAAAGAAAAGATTGATGTTAACCTGTCCATAAACCTCTTAGCAAAGTTTAATTCCGCCTATGAGCAGGCCGCAGTGAAACATTGGCATAGCGGTTGTTCAATGTCTTCGTGTCGGTGTATGCACGCATGTCCGATCTTATACTGAAGTCGCAGGCTATGACTCAGCAGATGTTGTCGTCAACGATAAAATCCTTAGTCCACTTGTCCAGTCTATCAGAAACGTGGAATTATCACGTCGGATCACTACGAATCACTCGCCGACTCACGGGGTAAAGGTCTCTGTAACGAGTGAGTAGCGTGCACAATTCTTGAGGAGAAACGAGAAATCTGCTGCACTCTCGAAGCACGAGGAGTTTGTACTTTCGGCTTTACAAATATCTCTCTTGGGTGGTGCCGCCTGATCTGATGCTGCTTATAGTGCTGTAGTAATCGGGCATCTACTCGAGGTATACTCGTGCCAAGGGTTCCGATACACTCGGTAAAACGTTTGTAACTGTGGCCACATATCATAACACGACAATTGCGTTGTATTTTTTTTCGGAATATCAGATCCCAAATATGAGTACCACTTATAGACTGAGGACAATTGTCGTGAGCTGTAGACATCTAAACGATGCACAATCTCCAAGCACACTCGCTATGAAAACGGATTCTTGAAAATCGGTATACGTCCGTGGCGTTGGATAACCGCACCAATGCAGTTAATCTCATATGTAAGCCGGAGTATGAAGGATTGGGCATTTTCGGCCACGTGCTGTGCATGGTGGCTGAGGCTTAAAAGAGACAGAAACGAAGAGGGAAGTGCTGGGACGTTAAACAAGGACGTGCGCGGTTGGCTACGCAACGCTTGGGGAAGGAGAAACCCCTTGCTGCCGTATGGCATGCTACACTGCCGGCATCTAAAGTGCCCTTGTTGTCATCGATATTGGCCATTTACTCTAATTGCATGCAGAAAAAAAATTGTAGTTATCGATTGTGTACGGTGCACCAAGGTATACCTGTCCGGCCCCGACGTTTCTCACCCCCTTCCGCCGTGCACCCTTCGCAGGCGTTTCTGTCTGGCTGGCAGCGTGCGAACGCTCTCTCGTGCCCAGGGGCACGCGCAGTAAATTTAGTTAGCCACACAGTGTCTCACTGGCGCACACCCGACCTGTAGCCTTACGCGTGCAATTCTGCCCTAGGGACGAGCCCAGAGGCTGGGGAAAAGTACCAATTGTGTTAGGGAGCCCGCCTGCTCTCTTTTAGTTGCTCCGCTCCGCTGATCCCCGCTTCTCGCTTATCGTGGATAGGTCTATCCAGGAGGGGGGGGAAATGCGAGCGGTGACGCAAAACTAAATGTTGCTTGCCCTTACTTTGGATAATGCCTAGTCTGGTCTGGTTGCAATGAAGTGACAGGGACTAACCCACATTCTCTTGTCATTCTGGCGGAGAGCATTGCGTCTAAATGCTACAAGTCGTGTGCTTGAATTATAAGCCATACAAACTTCACTTGCATTATCCATGTCTGCTATTCGGTCAACAACACGTTTTTATCGGTGCAGCGGGAGTCTGCGTAATCTAATTCTCATGGTGCTTGAAAGGTGTGAAAGCTGTAAACTACGCCTGCGTTCTGATGGGCGCCTGATAGTATGTGCTCGAGATTATTTTCTCAACTTAGAATTCTATAAAGAACGCCTCGATATCAGTACACCAGAATTTCCCCCCTCATTCGCAATGTGCATGTGTGCACGAATCGCTGCATTTCTATCTTTATATTTATTTAAATTTATTTCTTCTTCTTTTTATACTTTCAATGGGCTTAGGCAAAATAGAATAGCCATTGTCGCTATAATGTAACTGAATCTCCAGCAGCATATTTAACTGAAAAAAAATGCGTATGTGTGCGTGGTGTGCGAGTGTGCGTGTATTTGTCATAGAGACATGAAAAGCGCCATTGAAAATGTTGCAACAGCATCAATGATGTGATACGCGCTCCACATCTCGGCTGGGACAGCTTGTGTAGAATTGGCAGAACATAAAATGTTATATGTTTGTTGTGTGTTTAGAAAGAGGAATGTTCTGATGTAATAAGCTACTTCAAGAATAGGTGACAGCCTGGAATGCCCCCACGATATAGCGAATACTAAGATGGCATGCACAGCGAACGCACACATATAACATACAGTCAGCATAAAGACACATGGACGCACATAGACGTTAACCCTATTTACAGAGTTTTGTTCAGATCTGTAGCCCTCAGAAAGGGCAAAAGCGTCTTCATAGTGCACGACGCGAAGGCAATTCTTCTCTCTGGCTGATTATTAACGTTTGTTTTGAAGGTATACCGTATTTACTCGCGTATAACCCGCCCCTGCGTATAACCCGCATCCCTAACTTTGAACTTCACAAAAAAAAAAAAAAAACTCGCGTATAACCCGCACATTTACATGAAAAAAAAAAAAAAAAAGAGCGCTAGAAAGGTAAAACTGCAGACTCAGTGATCATTTCGTTTTCAGAACATTTATTCAAACGACCACCACCACGTCACTGGTTATCCGATTCTCAATCGTCGCCGCTCTCACTGCTGCCATCCGAGGCTTCATCGCCACTCTCAAAGACGTAGTCGTCCTCGGAACCTTCCAAGCTGTTACTGATGGCACATTTGTAAAGCTTTCACGCACCAAGTCGGCCGGTATCGCTTTTCACGCATCCAAGATCCACTGGCACAGCAATGGAATATCGGGCCTTCGCACGTGTCCCGTCGCTGTGAGGGCGTAAAGGCCGTCGGCCATCCACTGGACATACAGGCGCTTCACGTGTGCCTTGAACGGTTTGCTCAGGCACACGTCGAGTGGCTATAGCATGGACGTCATGCCACCAGGTATCATAACGAGGTCGGTGCCGGTCTCGGCGAGGCGAGCCTTCACCGCATCAGTGCAGTGGCCTCGGAAGGAATCCAGTACGAGCATCGACCGGCGTGCCAGCAAGGCACCTGGTCTTCGTTCCCAGATTACTCGAAGCCAGTCACCGACTAGGCCACTGTTCATACAGGAATTTTTCTTCCGCACGTACCCGCCGTGGTTGCTCAGTGGCTATGGTGTTGGGCTGCCGAGCATGAGGTCGCGGGATCGAATCCCGGCCACGGCGGCCGCATTTTTATGGGGCGAAAACACCCGTGTACTTAGATTTAGGTGCACGTTAAAGAACCCCAGGTGGTCGAAATTTCCGGAGTCCTCCACTACGGCGTGCCTCATAATCTGAAAGTGGTTTCGGCACGTAAAACCCCGTAATTTTTTTTTTCTTTCGTACGCACAACAATTCCTGGGGGCAGTGGGGTGCTAGGTAGCGTCTTGCGTCTGAAAATGACATACGGGCGCAGTTTCGTGCCGCCAGCCAAAGCACATGACATGAATGTGCAGCGCAGCTTAGCATTTCCGGAGGTCAGCACGCTGACGGATTTGGAACTCTACTTTTCCATGGTCATGTCCATCGGTATCTCAAAGTACACAAGTGTCTGATCAGCATTTCCCCGCTGAGACAGCAAATAGCTGTGCTCCTTCCGAAGTGCGATGACATATCGGTGAAAGTTCAACAATTATGCCTCGTAGGCATCAGGAAGCCGCTGGCACATGGTTGTTCGTCGCCGCATAGAAAATCCATGTCTTCGCATGAAGCGCTCAAGCCATCCACGGCTTGCACGAAACTCGCGTGGAATGTTCATTTCCCGGGCCAACTTCAGGGCTTCCATTTGCACCATCTCAGTCGAAACAGCATGGCCACGACTTCTCTGCTCCTGAATGAACTTGGCAAGCTGCGTCTCGAGGGGAGGAAGGGGGGGGGGGGGGGGTTACGCGCGCCAGTCTTCGCAGGCAACGCTTGCCCGCTTGTTTCAAGATTCTCTTTTTTCTTTCTCCAGTGGCGAATGCACGACTCGTCGACGTCATGCTGCCTCGCAGCAGCTCTGTTGACGATTTCTTCGGCAGTGGCTATAATCTTTAGCTTCTCTTTCGCTGTGAAAGATTGCCGCCGAGTCGCACTCATGACGCCAAAACAAAGCAGGCAAACAGTGCAAACTGGGGAGTAGTACACGAAACAGCGCCTGACACTAGGCTCAACAACGCTGGCTGAAAAAAACGTGGCCAATGGCGTGGGCAAGAATAAACGGACTATGAATGTGGATTTGGCTGTGCCTTTCGTTGGCCTCTCATCGGCTTGACAAGCGTCGATGACGATGGGGATGGCGGACTACACGGGGGAGGCCGCCGCGGATTGCCGAGAAGCCGACCCCCCACCCTTCCCCCAAAGAAAAAATTCGCAGATAACCCGCACCCCCACTTTTTAAACGCGTTTTCTCTTCAAATTTTGGAGCGGGTTATACGCGAATAAATACGGTATATACACATGGCAAAAAAAGGGAAAGCGAGGAGCAGGCTGGCAACTGCCACCGGAAGGGGCACAACGCCTGCCCACTCTTCAGAAAGGAAGAGGAGACAGAAACATGAAAATGGAAGATGGGAAGTAGTGGAAGAAATAGGAAAGGAAAAGAAAGATGACAAATCTTAAAGAATAAAGCAGAACACACACAGTACAGGTCACGCAAAGCACAGGCCTGACGCAGTAGGACCTGTCACTGCAGGTCACGCTGTTAAAAAGCGTTAAAATAGAACAGTGTATAAGGTATTTTCATTTGAAAAATAGAAATAGGCTACACACCTGAACCTAAATTAGTTACGTCTAGTAAAGTAAGGAGATCGCGATGACCCTCATCACGTCCAGACGCACAACCATTGGCGTACAAACATTCGTCGAGTGTCGTACACCGCAGGCCAAGGAGATGATAGTCACTCACTAAAGACGTGTGTACACTGAAGGCGGGACACTCCAATATCAGGTGCTGAAGGGTCTCGCAGCAACCGCAAGACGTATACGATGGACTGGCCACGCGTCCTTGCCTGTATAAATGTTCGCCCACGTTCACACAGTCAACCCTCAGCTTGAGTAGTTGCGCTCTTGCGCGACGAGCCAAGCCTCGACCGCGAACACAGGGCGGGAACGTTCCATTTACGACGCGCTGGTCTGGATGCTGCTTGAGCAGGTGGCGACGAATCAGCAAACGAGCGTCATCAAGCTTCCACAAAATTTCAGGGCAGACGCAGTCGCTATGAGCGTAAGTTGAAGCCAGGCGATCAGCCTCTTCATTTCCGGCGATCCTTGCGTGTGATCGGTATCCATTTTATCCATTGCCCTTATATCGCTGCCCAATGTATCCATTGGGCAACAAGAGATACACCATTTGATGCAATTTTGTTGGCAGAGTCAGTAATGCTACGCACAACTGGACAATCAATTTGACTGCGTTGTATTCTGCTAATAGCAACGCGGGAGTTCGTAAAGACGACAATCTTCGATGCGAATAACTCCTCTTGTACATATTTCAGTGTAACATCATTCGCTGCTAGCTCCGCAGCTGTTAACGAGGCTGGATGGCTTATATAAAATACACATCGTACTTGAGTCGAAGGTCAGAATACTTCGAGATAATATGGAAATCTTTAAAACGTGTACGACTGAGTCAATTGGGATATTGCCGCAACAGGCGTAACTGATCGATAGCAGCATTTCCAGAAATGCCAGCAATGTTCATACATAATGTCGCAATTTTCCGCATGCGGGAAAACGGGCGGGCGGTAAATCAGTCGATCAAGGAGCGATTGAGCATTCAATGGGCGGTGCAGACGCTTAGTCTGATATAGAACTCTCTGGTCTACCTGAAGCCTCAAGGTATAACTGATGCGCTTCAGTGAGTAATGCAACAGATTGCGTCTCACAATGTAATCCAAGCATTAGTCGAAGGGCAACGCGACGATCTCGTTTCAGTAGGGCCATCAAGTTAATTGGCACATTCAGAGAGAGAGAGAGAAAGGCAAAGGAAAGACAGGGAGGTTAACCAGAGATTATCTCCGGTTGGCTACCCTGTACTGGGGGAGGGGCAAGGGGATGCAATAGGTGACAGAGAGAAGGATAAAAAAAAGAAAAGAAAAACCTAAGCATACACACGCACGTATACACGAACTGTTTCTGTAGGCACTGTCAGGCAGCCCGCTTGGCGTTCCTAGTCTTACGCAGTGTCACCGTGCAGTCCTGCGTCCCATACTTTGCAGTCACAATTTGTACGACACCGCCTTTGCGCAGAGGCGGTGTCGTACCCTATGAAGGCACATTCAGGACTCGTAACGCATACATCATGCCTGAGAGTACAGAGGACTGCTACACCTGCAGAGCCGTTACTTAGTCGCAGTAGGCTCCTCTCGCAGTCAAGGCGGTCACATACTTGAAGAGGGATTGCGATTTGTGTCGTACAAATTTAACTGCAGGATGTCGAGATGCGATCATCCACAATTATGCCTAAATGATACCGAGACCTGTGATAACCAGAATATTGCGGAAGCGTTCAACGAGCTCTTTGCTTCGGTATTTCTACGCGGTACTGAAGACGATAGTCTAGAATTTTCAGGTTCTGGCTGCGAACTTACGGACCTTTTTGTTTCCGAAGAAGGTATTCTTTCGTCCCTATTAAACATAGACATAAAGAAATCTCTTGGTCCTGATGACATATCAAATAATTTTCTTTTTAGGTACGCGGAGTGGTGCGCAATGTATCTGTTTAAAATATTTAACGAAAGTCTAAAGCAAGGTGTCCTTCCTAACGATTGGAAAGCAGCAAAGATAATTCCCATTCATACGTCCGGAGATAAACTCAGTATTACTAATTACAGACCCGTCTCGCTTCTCTGCACCGCTGCTAAGGTGATGGAGCACTTCGTTTTTAAGCACTTGAGCAACTTTCTGGAAAACAATAGTTTCTTCTCGGAAAAACAGCATGGATTTCGGCGTGGCCTATCTACAGTTACTCAGCTTCTGCATATTACCAATGAAATCATGGCAGCGCTGGACCGCGGCGGGCAAATAGATGTGCTTTTTCTTGATTTTCAGAAAGCATTTGACCGTGTTTGTCAAAGAAGACCAAAACTGAAGCTACAATGTGCGCTGAAAAATGAACAAATTCTTCGCTGGCTTGACTCTTACTTAACTAATCGAACACAATATGTCCGAATAGGAAACTCGATTTCTTCACCTGCTCCCGTACTTTCCGGTGTACCGCAAGGTTCAGTACTTGGTCCTCTTCTCTTTTTGATTTATCTGAATGATTTGTCCTTTGATTCCCAGGTACGATGCCGGTTCTTCGCTGATAATTGCATTGTGTGCCACAACGTTCAATCACTCCATGATCAGACTGCTATACAGGATTACCTTAATGCAATCGATAATTGGTGTCAGTCCTGGCGTATGAACTTAAATGCCTCAAAATGTACTCAAATGATGATTACAAGAATGAAAGCACCATCAATTTGTACATATAAAATCAATAATGTAGCAATTAAGACGGTTGACAAATTTAAGTATCTGGGTGTAGTCATTGACTCAAATTAACCTGGAACGCTCATGTCCAATACGTCATTTCGGCGTCGCTAAGGAAGCTACGGCTAATTAAATACCGGCTCAAACATTGCACTAGTAGGACTAAACTCGCTGCCTACACGACACTCATTAGACCATTGCTTGAATAAGCCGATGCTGTGTGGGATCCCCACACAAAGACCGCTGTCAACAACATTGAAAGCGTGCAAAAGAAAGCTCTTAGATTTGTTTATAATTTTTATAGTAGACGAGTCTTGATCACTGATCTCACAACACGGTCCGGCCTCCCATCGCTAGAATTTCGGCGCAGGCTGCATCGCGTACAAGCTTTGTTTAATATCGTTAATAAACAAACAAAAATGGATCCCGACATCTACATCAATTTTAATACAACAAGAGAAACCAGACGCAAGCACAGAAAAACGATTGTGATGCCACAGACTAAAGCTACTGCTTACCGCTACTCGTTTTTCCCTCGAACTATAGCAGAGTGGAATGCTCTACCGTAAGAAGTCGCTTGTATGTCCTCGATCGATTCCTTTGTGTCTGCCGTGAAATCTTTGCAATGAAGCGTGTTAGGTTTAGAATCACCAATTTCCTATTTTTGTAACTTTGTAGACGCAATAGTCTGTATTTTTAAGCGTTTTTTTCATGGTTCCTTGTAACTCATGTTTTTGTTAATTTGACTTGCAGTGCCGACTTTGTACTCACTCGCTCCTGCCTGGACTCCCAAGAGGCAGTTGGCAGTATCTAATGAATAAAATAAATAAAAAAGTAAAATAAATAACCTTGCTGTCCCACCCAGCTTATCGGAGTCTCGTCAAGGTACACTCAGTTCATTGTTCGACGAGGGCCTTCTTTAAGATGACATGCTATTGCAGCCGTCTTGGCAGCTGATATCTGCAGACCAACTTCACCCAAGTACTCTAAGAGTGTGAAGAATGTTACGCACTTCAAGACACGAGTTACTGTGAAGAATCTGCACTACCTTCATAGACTGTGTCTGAGAATGTCTTAGATAATGCAAAAGGAAAGTTTCTGGTAATGCGACTACTTCAATCTTATCATGAGAAGCCAACAAACAAAGACATCAAGGATAACATAGGGGAAATTACTTGTACTTACTAATTGAAGTAAAGAAATGATAAATTAATGGCAATGAAACTGGACGAAAAAGCACCTTGCAGAAGGTGGGGAGCGATCCCACGTCTTCGCATTATGCGTGCGATGCTCTAACCAATTGAGCTACCGCGGCGCCGTTTCCCCCTCCACGTTCTTGGGTATTTATGTTTTACTTCTACAACTAACCTAGGGAGTGTTAGCCACTGCCACCACTCGCAAACCTTGGTGACGGATGTGGAACGTCCTTTCTGCCGCAGGAGTCACGAGTACGTGATCTTTTTGGGTGAAGGCAACTGGTCAATAAAGCGCACATGCTACCTGACGGCATCAATGTTGTCAGATTCGAGACTTTCTTTTAAATCATTTCTTCTCCCCTTCGCCCTTCCCCAGTGCAGGGTAACAAACTGGATATCTATCTTCCGGTTAACCTCCCAGCCTTTCTCATATCTTTTATCCTTCTTTCTATCTTATCTTTCTATTCCCTCTTTCCCGTTCCCCAGAATACGGTATCCAACCAGACGCATTTCTGGTTAACAATCCTGCGTTCTCTCTTTATTTCTTCCACCTCCCCTTTATCTCTCTCGCTCACTCGCTATGCAAGATAAAAAGGTGTCCACGTGTCCCGTTGCAAGCCTGACGACGAGCACCGTCTTTCATTGAACCACCCTATCCTACATCCCGGAACCGGGCTTCCGCGATCGTATGAACGCCATGCCCTTGCGAGATTTCTACCGGCCATGTCAACGTTTCACTTCTTTCGGGACATGACAGCTGCCCTTTAATTACTCCAGCCGACGACGAGAAGTGTCTCGCGTGTATTTTTAGCGCGCATATTGCCGCGGTCCCATCCTCCTTCGAGCCTAGGTGGAGGGGAAACTGCGGAGTAGGTGGTGTGGAAGGTATCTCACACCTTCTTCCCTTCAGCTATGGTCTTCCCCAGCGAAATGCCCCCAGCAAAGTGGATTAAGACCAACTGACCGATGCCGCCTAGTCGCTGCATGGCCCCCCGAAGCGACGTCTCTGTGCGTAGCAGAGAAGAGCCGAGCCGAGGTACAAGGCGATATCGTAAAAAGGGCCGCACGGCCTTTGTTTTCACTGCGATGACGGAACCCTGCGCTTTGAGTACGGTGGGCTTAGGGCAGGTTCGCGGAAAGAATAAAAGAAACGCGTGTCAGTCGGAAAGGTTGAAGGTTTAATTGCTGGCTTCCTCCGACGCCTCCATCTGCGCCACGTAAAATGACGCAGTGTTTAAAGAGGCGCGTCAAACGCCTCACTTCAAATTGAATACGAGTGCGGCAGTCGTCGTACCGTGTTAGGGGAACCACTTTCGAGCCGCCAGGTGTCAATGCGCGCAGCCTTCCAGGTAAACTCGCTTCACGCATATTGAAATTTCTTGTTGCGCCAGTGCGGACGGTAACGATAAAATGAACAAAGAGTACTGCTCGTTCAATTACAAGAAACAGCAACCAAAGAAAAAACAAAGAAAGGAATGTGTTTGAACGAACAATGCAGTGAATTGCGCGTACACGGGGTTCCACTCTTCATGCTCTATACTTTGAAAAAGTAGGATAAGCTTGCACGAACGTTGTTGCTTAGTCGGCTTCACTCGTGTTACGTAAGGCTCATCGTGCCCGCGTGCTGCGTTATTTGCGAATACCAAGGACGTATATTTCTTAAACTAAGATCTTGTTGTCTTGTTCTCTCTCTTTCTTTTTTCTTTTTTTTTTCCTTTTTGCATGTAACCGCTTTGCGCATTACAGACTGAAGATAAGTCTCGCACAGCATTCTCCTTAAATAAGTCAGCGGAAACTGCTTCTTCATATTGTGTTCGGGGCCCGTCTTTTTTTAACTCTTCATTTCACTTTCCCTTCCTATCTTATCATACGTCGCACTTAGTGCCGGACCACAAGGACAGCGCAGACGCAGCGGCGTTCGGATCGCGGAAGGAGGGCGAAA
Organism: Dermacentor andersoni; assembly: GCF_023375885.2. Classification (NCBI taxonomy): domain Eukaryota; kingdom Metazoa; phylum Arthropoda; class Arachnida; order Ixodida; family Ixodidae; genus Dermacentor; species Dermacentor andersoni. The sequence goes on from NC_092814.1 coordinate 273,733,372, forward strand.
ACAATGGAAAAATCACATGCATTGTAGCAAAATACAGCGCTTGACATGCTTTATTCCGCACAGTGAATGAGCAAAAATAAATTAATAGAAGAAACACAAATCTCAGACTTTCTGTCACAATGTTTTCTAGGAAGATTTACACTGAAAACCCTTGGACCAGTGGATACGACCTGAATCATACGTGCAATATAGAATCGTTTCAGGCTTATTCCAGAAATAATTACGTACCGGAAGAAAAATGACAGTTTGAGCAGGTTTTCGTCGTTGGTGCATTTACCGAACTTGGTCTGCGCAAAGCGCACTCCTTCTGTCAACATTTCTATGCAACGCGCAGGCAGCATTGAATGTCGTGTGTACAGCATAGACGGCGAAAGAAAAGTTAGTTTCTTCGGTTCGACATTCTTAACAGCACTGTTTAGGGGAAAAAAAAAGAAAAGGTATGGGAACGAGAAAAGTTTCGTAATGTACGGCTTCGGGAGAGAACAAACGAAAACAATTAAGAGACCCGGTGTTGGACAATTGAATTAAAAACGGGAGTTCCAAGATCGCTCTCGCGCGCACCTAAAAAGTCAACCCTGCAGCTGCAGAAGACCGCTGTCTTGAGAAAGCTTCGTGCTATGCAAAACGGAGTCTTGTGAAATTGCTAATATGGTTACCGTTGACCTTTTCCTTCGCAATGGAGTCGGCCAATTTTCTTAGAAACGTCATGGCGGCTCCCGCCATCGGCTCTCAACTCCGCCCCTGTAGCGCACGAAAAAGCAGTCGAGAGGATTTTTTTTTTCACTGGGAATCAGCCTGTGCCCGTGCTGTTCCTTTTTTATATCACTCGCTTTTTGCTTAATCACGGAATATCTCCTTATATCATATCAATAAAAGAAAGGAAGCAGTCGAGCGTCCAATTCGTTACTGCGAGTGTGCCAAGTAACGTCCGCACTGGTAGCACAAATGATCTCCCCGATTTACTTCTCAAGGTGCACGAACAAAATCAACATTCACGCTATTTTATTTTCACAGCAAATATACGGACGCTCCAGTCGCATTCACGCGGCCGGGTGAGGATTGAAAAGTTTCCAGAGACGCGCAGTGCGTTTTGCTGCAAAAACGACACAGCGAAGTGGACGCATCGACACGTTCCGCTCAATGGGCTCGGTGCCAGGGCAGCGCTCTGCCCTGCGCTGCTGGCATAAGCGTTGCGCGCAGGCAGCCGACCAGCGTTCCGGCTGAGCTGCTGTGTGTATGAACTGGTATGAGTGGAACAGACAGTAAACGTCAAGCTAACGTTATCTAATCTTTAACCGGGCGCTGACAGACGCTGACAGTTTCCCGTCGGCGTCACCTCGAGCATTATCGAGGTGCGCCGCGTCTGCAACGTCACTGGCGGCGCTCATCGCCATGCCAGCGTTGTGCGCCGCCTGGTTGGCGCTAGGGCGCTGTTTCTGCTGCCCCCCCCCCCCTCCCCCCCCCCCCAGGAGTTGTTTTGCGTGCTGCGTCGTGCCAACATGTCGCATCCGCGTATTTAGTTGGAACATTTGTCCAAGCAAGTCAAGCGCATCGCTAAACCTTGTCATCGCTGTCAATGCTTCGTCGTTCGGCGAAACTGCCACCAGATTACCTCACGAAAGGTCGAAAGTCACCATTGTCTGGTGGCGTCGGAAAGCCTATGGAACAGTATCCCTACCGCATTTCTTGGAGTACAGTCGGCAGAGTATACATGCACGAATGTTCAATTTCTACGGTACGTGAATTCTACAGTAAAGGTGCACACTGCGCAGACATTTTGTTTCGAAAATCAATCGCTATACGCCTGAACATCGGCCCTGCTAGTGGGTCCCATATTTAAATATACCCCTCATGTATATCTTGCACGAAACGAAAAAGCGCGGAAATGATAATCGGCAGCTGACTGCCGCAACTATCGCGCGGTTCTTTGCTGATAAGTAAATGCCAAGACAATGCATATCTCGTTCATTCCTTGAAGGAAATTAGTGTTCGCTTCTATTGACGTAGCGAGCCTTGCGTGACTTAACATCAAAGCTCTCATTAGCAAGTTACCTTACAGGTGATATGTGGCGTCAAATGTTATTCCGAATGTTGAGAGATAGTTCCTTTGAAAACGACGTCGCGCGAAGCTCCGTTCTATTTCAGAGTGATCCAAAAATACAATTCAATATTTTAGTAGCGGTCAGTCGTTCTGTCGAAACACCAATACGCAGATTGCGTCTAGGCATTGAGTACACAAAATGTATCTTATATTGAATAGGTCGAGCCAAAAGTGCGATGCCTCAAGAGAATCAGGAGATATTAGCACCTCTTGTTGCACTGCAGTATTAATGCTCCCCATCGAAAGAAACAAAGAGATAAATTGCTCGCTATGGACAATAAGGATCTCTGAGAAAAAAATATTGGGGCTATATCCAATAGTTGAACTGAAAAAGCGTGCAGTTAGAACATCAAAATAATTTTTCGGAGTGCCAATAATTGCGGAGAATTAGTAGAGCGATCTAACGTGTTTTCCATGAAAAATATTTTGCGGAAATATCCCTGTGCTGCAGTTTAATGTTTCTGGGATGTGTTAGTTGATCTTGATGTTGTTACAACCTGTGGTGTTACCTTGCATATATTGTATTGCAGACTGTGCTTCATTGAAACACAAATGAACTGAAAGGAACTGCTCTGTAATCTTGATTGACATTACTTGCTCTGCAAATTCTGTGCGCTGTGACGTACAATGTGCTAACTTGAAATTGGTTTGAACTGTGAGTTAGCACGTTCCGACCTTTATTTCAATTTTATCTCAATATTCTATCACGTTTGTTTGTTTGTTTGCTTGCTTGTTTGCCCGTTTGTTTGTTTTCGTGACCTCAACCTCCCATATAAATGGACTTCTTTAAAAATAACAAGCACATCTAAGCAATTCTTATGAGTTGTGAGTGCCAAAGCGTTAAAGTGCAATTGAACGTCGCTGAGCGGTCTTTGAAGTTATGAACGCCTCGCGGCCAAGCGCGCACGTTGAGGCGCTTGGCCAACGCCGCCTAGATAGCAGCTAGGCGCGTTTTGATTTGGTTTTACCGAGGCGCAGTTGAAACGCAGGCGAGACCTTGCGCGGCCAAGAAACGGGTGGATAACACAGGCTTCCGAGAGCGAGGGCGACGCGGTGTCGCGGCAAAGCCCTCTCCCCTTCACGCAATACCTGGCGCGATATCGTCGCAGCAAGTTTTCCCTTTCACCCATCCTGCTGCGTCGAGGCGTGCTCGTGACGTGGCGTCGCAGCCAATGGGAATTCAGATGCCGTTTTTAGCTTTTCCTGACGACAGACGCTGGCTTTTTCGCTCAATGGACCATTTGATGCTTTCGCACACACACACAAAAAGCATGTTCAGGAGTAAATCTGCAAGAACAAAGTCATCAGAATTTACAAACCAAAGTTAGAACCTGCCAATCATAAATTGCGTATTGGAGACTTCGGATGAATCTTAACCGTTTGGGATTCTTTGTGCGTTGAATGTTCGACACACGGCCGTTTTGATGAGTGCGGCGGCCGCCGTCATGGAATGCGGCCGCCGCATCCGGGAATAGAATCTTTTGCCGCGTAATTAAAATTAAATTATGGGCTTTTACGGGCCAAGAACATGATCTCATTATGAGGCACGCCTTAGTGGGCGACTCCGTAAATTTCGGCCACCTGTGGTTCTTTAACGTGCAGCTAAATCTAGGCCCTCAGACTTCTTGGGGGCAAGGCAATCACGCACCACTTCATTTATTGGTTTCCCGCAGATCAGGGTCAGATAAAGGGTGCTCCTCCCAACCTCAACGAGTCGGCCCACGGGGCTGCGCGTAAACTTGCTCAGTGCGCTACGCTCGACCAATCGGAAGCCGACTCCCCAGAGAACAGGGACAGGCCCTCTACCTACAATCAGATTGAAACACTACTAAACACTACTATCTCAGCCGTAGAACCTACTTCGTTCCTCATCCGCGGGTCAATAGAGCTCAAGCATTAATGCTCCGTCTACTACAATCGAATACGTATCCCAGTCCGTCACTCTTACATAAAATTGATCTGGATACTTACACCAATGGTTGCCGCGATTGTGGAGAAATAGCCACGCTAGAACACATGCTCTGGCGGTGTGCCCGGTCACGCTCTATCATCGATAACAGCTCGACCAGATGGGAGGCGATTCCCCGCAGCCCTCTTCTGGCTGACCAACTCTGGGCTGTCCAGCAGGCCCACGATGCGGCCAAGAGGCTCGGCCTCCCGGTTCCCACGTGGGAACGGCCCGCTTCGTGAAGACTCACGATCTGCAGGACTTCAATAAAGTTTTACCATACCATACCATACCATACCATACCATACCATACCTAAATCTAAGTACACGGGTGTTTTCGCATTTCGGCCCGATGGAAATGCGGCCGCCGAGGCCGGGATTCGATCCTGTGACCTCGTGCGTAGCAGCCCAATGCCATAGCCACTAATCAACCACGGCGGGTCTTTTGCCCCTTAATGACCTTGGTGACTCATCGCGCTCTCAGGAGACGAGTCCTTTTCCTCATTCCTTCCGGGAAGCGAATGTGTGCCTGGGCTATTAATCTATTTCTAAGGAGGATTCGTATCTTGAATTCCGCAGAACACCTTTCACCCACGCAAAGTAGTCAGAGGGGACCCTGCAAACTCCCAAAGCAGACCGCTTCTTAGTGAGATGTCGTCAATATGGAATTTTTTCTTCTTTTTTTGCATGGGAAAGTAACCTGACAACCAACACCACTCTTGCTACTCCGCAAGGTTGGGACAGGCAGCCAAAGATTTCGAAGGTATAAGGCCATACCGGCCCACTGTTAACGAGAGAAAATCAAGACAGTCGCGGAGAGAGACAGACAGCCCCGTTGGCCCCAGCTGTCGGCTCGCTCGCTGTTATTTGTGGAAGTGCGGATCCAGAGCTTGTTGGTACGGCTTCAGGGTGGAAAAAATATAAGGTAGCGCCAAGAACGGGTCAACCAACGCGGTAGCCCAGAGGCGATATCATCATCATCATCATCATGATTTTTATTTTCACCACTGGATACAAGGTGAAAAAGGGAGAGTCAGAAAGAAAGCCGAAATTTCTTTGGCTTGACAAAGCTCCGGTCTCCCAGACAGGCACGGTAGCGGCTGGTGTAGCAATACAATCACGCATAAAGTGTGGATATAACAGTATTTTAAACACAAATACATGTAGATACTTTCATGTTATAGAAACTAGTTATAATATAGTTGTGTAAAGTAACTCCCAGTATAGAATTACAATCTATTATCTTCCATATTATTATTTAACACAGACTCAATCTAACATATCATAAGAATGCAAAAGCAACATATATATATATATATATATATATATATATATATATACATAAGTATAACAAATTTCATAGAAGTGTACAATAAACACAAGTTACCACCAGCAAACGTTCCTTCTTTTTTAGAAAATTTTTTTACATACTTGCAAATACATATGTGCATCTATGTTAAAAAAATAGAAAGAGTAAATCTGCATGTAGGCTACTGCTTTCGCGACAGACACCCCGGCAACGTAGCTCAGGGCGTCATCACATCCTTGAATTTTAAAAACGCGAAGACGCCCTTTGCAGTATCCAGTTTACAACGCAAACACTGCCACGTGGTCCGGGCACAATCACTGCAGCGGAAACCTGGATTCTAGGAATATTAGTTACAAGTTTTTTTTTTAATTATGGGGTTTTACGTGCCAAAACCACTTTCTGATTATGAGGCACGCCGTAGTGGAGGACTCCGGAAATTTCGACCACCTGGGGTTCTTTAACGTGCACCTAAATCTAAGTCTAATCTAAATCTAACTCTAATCTTGGTTACAGAGGCACTAAAGTGCCTCTGTAACCAAGTTAATTTTGGGAGAGGCACATTAGTGCCTCTGTATTGAACGTGGTTCAACCCAATTTTCGAATTGGCAAAGTCAATTTTGTGGGTGGGCCACCTACTTTTTGGGGGTGGGCCAAGTAACTTTTGGGATTTGGCGAGGTCGGTTTTGAACGTGGGTCAACTCAATTTTCGAATTGGGCAAAGCAAATTTGTTGGATGTGGGCCACGGCGTCCGTCCGACGCCGTGGCTGTTCATCGTGGGATTTGGCAGTGCGAGCCGCAGCAGGTACAGCGCCGGGAGCGTGACGCCACCACTTGGTCGCGTGAATTTGGGGCTCCCTGATGTTAACGGCGGACGCTCGCCGGAATATTCCGCTGCATGGGCCATATAATGATTTCGCATTACAATATATATATATATATATATATATATATATATATATATATAACTCTCAAGATGCGTAGAGTGCAGACGGCGAGTTCTGTTCGTTATTGGTAGGCTTTTATGCTACATCGAATGCAACGATATATATTATTTTCACGAACAGGTACGCAAAATACGCTTACTGCAGCGAACACCATTATAGCCCTTGCGACGATGCAATGCCCATTGGCCCTGCCCAGCAACTTTAGCACTGCATGACTGCAAATTCTATTGGGTCGCATGATTCTATTGGTCGCACCATGAAAAGGAAATTCACAGAAGAATAAAAATGGGTTGGATCGCATACGGCAGACATCGGGAGCTCCTGAATGGGAGCTTACCGTTATCATTGAAAAGGAAAGTATACAATCAGTGCATTTTACCGGTGCTGACATACGGCGCAGAGACTTGGAGGCTGACAAAGAAGCTTGAGAACAAGTTAAGGACCGCGCAAAGAGCGATGGAACGAAGAATGCTAGGCATAACTTTAAGAGACAGAAAGAGAGCAGTTTGGATCAGAGAGCAAACGGGCATAGACGATATTCTAATAGACACTAACAGAAAAAAAATGGCGCTGGGCAGGTCATGTAATGCGCAGACTAGATAACCGTTGGACCATTAGGGTAACAGAATGGCTACCAAGAGAAGGGAAGCGCAGTAGAGGACGACAGAAGACTAGATGGAGTGACGAAATTAGGAAATTTGCGGGTGCAAGTTGGAATCGTTTGGCGCAGGACAGGGGCAATCGGAGATCGCAGGGAGAGGCCTTCGTCCTGCAGTGGACATGAGTAGGATGATGATGATGATGATAATGATGATGATGATTCTTTCTATTGCATTTTGGTGTATTTCTCGCCGTTGAATAAAGCCGATGGTGGCTGTAGTATTACCAAGGTCGATCCAAATTGGTCACGAAGTTTGGGGTGAAAAGCTATTCAGAACAAATTGTCACCGACATCACCAAGGGTGGTTATGGGAGCAGCGATTGAAGCGCGACTATGTTTGGAGAGGACTAACATTGGGAAATAAAAAAGGGTTTTTAATTGAAGCGAAACACAGTTAGATTATTTCAACGAAAATAAAATTCCAAATCAATTCTATATATGCGTGACGAGTACAGAAAAAACACATCTTTTATTTTATCATTATCAATAAATACCTTTTTTTCCCGCGCCCACTTGCAATGCATCTCTTGCAGTGTGCAGAAAGGCGCACTCGTGAAGTTCACCTATTACAATACGCACCCCTCACACGTTGTGCTGTTTTGCTTGTCGACGTTTGTGTGAATTTGGTGATGTGTTTCTTGACCGGTTCAGTCAAAAGTGGTGAGTTACGACCGCCAGATAATTGTTTACTTTAGTTGTTCTCGTGCGACTGCGCAGGCCGACGGGCTTGGCGTCCGGCGATAGGATCAGCCCTCTACACCTAAAGCTTTCGGCGGACTCCGAAAAAAACATTTTCTGTGGAGAGACGCGATTTCGACACCCCTACGGCGGACCTTTTCCCGCACCGCCGAATGGCGGAGCATTTGAACACACAGCCCTAATGGCAGGCCACCAAAACAAGTTTCGTGCCTTTGCGAACAAGATGTCGTCACTTGAGTTTTCAACAGATATTTCTTCCGCCGGAAGTGTTCCCTCGTCACACAAATGGCGCTATGCCCGATGAACCGCTAAAATTACTGGAACCGCCGATGAACCACCACGTTTTGAACGTATGGGCTTCTATGGAAGCTTCGCTACCAGGTGTATTTACTTCGGTACTAATGCGTTCGCATGTACGATAAAAAAATTAAAAAAACGTAGGAGGCAACAACGTATAAATATGAACGAAAGAGGAAGATGTAGGAATGGCTGTCACACCCTCCCATGGTTCATCAAGTGTTCTTGATACGATTTCCCTGCTTATGCAGCGAAACTACCTATGGCTCTTTTGTGTTACATGGTACTCTGTAGCAAGCTATGTACAGCGTGCTTTATGTTACATCGCGCGTGCACGTGTGAAGTTTCGCATAATCTTAGCTACGTTGAACTAACGAGCCGTTTTAGGGCAGCAACTGTACACGTGTAGCTAAGCGCCGATATTGTGACCTTTATATGGCTGCGTGGCATTTGCTGTTCTTGAACGTATCACAACAGCGCATGTTCCGATCTCTTACTTTCGTTAGTAGTGACTATCCTAGATAGAAAAGCGCACGTGGCAAAGAAGGTGGTTTATCGAGGCCTTTCAGTTTTGCTAGCTGAAAAATTTAAAGTATTAGGGAATAATCTCCTCGACAACAAGAGCGAGCGCGTGCGATTGCACGAGCAAAAACAACCACTTGGAGTTCACATTTCTGATGCCTGCACTTTACGGCTGTGTCAGCGTTCCATTTTTGCCCCGTCTTCTGCTATGTGCCATATTTTACAGTGGCCAGAAGTTCAGGTCTCTTAAGTGGTTTACAACTCGTCCGGGCCTGTCGTAAAACTGTTTTCTATAGGTTTTCTTTAAAATAAAGTCTCACCAGTTCGGCACACGGACCACAGTTCATCACATGCGCTGTTGCTAAGCTCTGTTCTTTCTTTTACAAGTCTTGCGCGTCATTAAAATTTGTTCACTCAATATTAATTGCGTGCTACGGTTTTTGTTCTACAGCTGACCTGTAGTCAGTAAACGTGGCATAGGTAGCATGAGCGTAGCAACTTTTAAGTAGCGATAAAGGCAGGAGGACCTGCCGCGTGAACTTATTTCCTCCATGCCGAGCAATACATTCGGCCCGAAGAGTGGCTGCAATAATGACCCTATGAAACTCTACAATTGAAGCCTTGTCATTATCACTAAGTCTGAATTAGCATAAACTTCATGGAATTATACACATTATTCTAGAAGAATATGCTGGGAATGCACGAACATAGGCCCTTCTCCGGCACTTTCGAATACCAATGCCCCACAAGCTCCATAAAAAGAGCATAAATGCTTGATACCTTAAGGTTTGATGTCATTCACGGGGGTACCACCCGCTCATACCTTATAGCATTAAAACGTAATGTCGTTTGAGGCTTATTGCGTTCTCACAACTCATTCCGGCTGTAGAATGCATACTCTCGCTCCAAATATTAGCTGTTAGGCGTCATTTGAAAGATACACTACTGAAGTAAGCTAAAATAGTGATACATAAAAGAAGCCTAATAATACTTTAGTGGTCATTTCTTGAACTTTTGCGCGCTAAATATATTTGATATTAGGATTCTCAAGCAAACTGGAGTTATTGTCATCGCGTCGTTTGATGTCAATAATAGTGTGCGTGTAGCAGCAAACTAGTATAAAATGGCATTAAGAAACTTAAGCGGCTAGACACTTAATATCATTAAATTCGCACGTGTGGCACGGTTATAGGCTTAAATTTGACCCCATTTTTATGAACAAGAAAAACTTGAGGTAAAATACAAAATGTTGCAGTGAACATGAACTAAAATGCAGTTTCCGTTCCTAACGCGCAGGCAATTCGCGGTTGTTGCGTTAAATATGAGTAAAAAAGGAAGCTTACGACTTCACAAAAAGTAAGAGACAAAAGAGTGTGCCAGAATATGCGTAATCAGCCAGGTGAGAACATGTAACTTTCCAACGTGTACCACATTAGAGGCTGTGACATCATTTTATTAGTGTAATGTTTTTCATTTACTAATTTTGGCTGTAAAACACAGAAAGCAATAGGATATTTTCTACCTAACCTTGTCAACAGAAACTTGTTTACAACACAGGAGGGGCCAAACTCCCGAATCTTTTCGTTCGTAGGTGCTGTCTGCAACTGAACGGCTGCCTTCGCTCATGAATTTCCACCATCACAATTTGTTGGAAGCTGCTCTTACGAATAGCAGCATCTTAAAAACTACATTGTATATACAGAACGAGAAACTTACGAATGACATGTGTAAAAATTGCACTGTGCAAAGTGAAACATAAAGTAAAGAAAATAAATAAATATTTAAAATTAAGCTCGTGAGTGTTCCCATTGGCTCCCAAACCCGGTAATTCACTGCATAGTATTAGCAGCCGGAGAATTCAAGATCAGGAGTCAAATCTACAAAGCTTTTCATTCGTATGTGCTCTTCGCCGTTGACCGGTCGCGCCTAAGCTCATGTGTGCGGCATTAGGACTAGCTGGAATTTTCTCTTACGGACAATTCTATCGTAAGAGCACATTGTGAATACGGGGCCCTGCAATGAACTGGCTGGCCCACGATCCACCGCCACAACCTGCTATCCCCGCGCCAACCCTCCCCCTCATTGTTCAATTAATGTGCAGGTCAGGTAATTACTTTTGAAAAGCAGAGTCTACTTAAGTGAGGGCCAGGAGCATGTACGTACCGAGCATCAGGGCCCTCTGTCATCCGGAATGCAACTTCTTTTTTTTTTACTCGTGGGATGGTACCTGTTGAACTAAATTTCCCCGTCGATCAATGGGCAGGACAATGACGATCAGTTTCATATATGAAACTGGTAATGCTTCTCTGAAAACGGAGAATTGCTTTCCAGTGAAACTATGAAATAGTGTATGTTCTACATATGTCGTGGGCTGTCTCGTTGAGACCGCCAGGTACTCCCTGTCGGTCTCTGCGTGGGCGACGCCTACTGCGCGCTGACGTGCGTCCTGCAAGACCTTTATTAAAGTTTGTCCACCCGCCGTGGTTGCTCAGTGGCTATGGTGTTGGGCTGCTGAGCACGAGGTCGCGGGATCGAATCCCGGCCACGGCGGCCGCATTTCGATGGGGGCGAAATGCGAAAACACCCGTGTACTTAGATTTAGGTGCACGTTAAAGAACCCCAGGTGGTCGAAATTTCCGGAGTCCTCCACTACGGCGTGCCTCATAATCAGAAAGTGGTTTTGGCACGTAAAACCCCATAATTTAATTAAAGTTTGTCCAATCCAATCTACATGTGTCGAAATTCCAGTGCAAATCTTAAGTTGTGTTAGCACTGTATAAAGATGTATATGCCAACGTTTTCAATGACAACTGACTGCTTTATGACCGATTTGTGCTGTTTCATTACACTTATTGCTTGTATACTTAGCTAAGTGCAGTATGACTCCTCCTATGTAGGTTTATGGAGCATGGACTTGTATTTCCAGAACTTCTCGTACGTAAGCACGAATGACCATTGTAGTTGCGATTGTCTCGTTATTATGTCAATCCCTTTCACGACTGGCGGACACTCAAACACTGGCCAAAGAGGCAGCACTCTTATAAGTTGTGCGAATACGAGCCCGTGTCTTTCGACAATGTCCTCCGTTGCCGAAGAGAATTGTGGGCTAACCACGTGGCTGTTCACATATTATACAAGACCATGTGTCCCATCGTCGTTAGAATCAGTTGTTCGAACGGGGCCGCATTATGTAACCATTCTTCTCATTTTGTATTCTTTTTTTGGCCTTCGTCCTTTCTCACAGGAAGCCAGACCCGCCTACTACTGTATGAACTGGCTGCTCGGAGAGACAGTTAACAAGAAATGAATAGAATGTAAGGGAAAAAAATCCTTACGAAGTACGGCCCCCCCACTATGCAGCAAACTAAACATAAATAAAATGAAGTTGAAGCTACGCCACTGATGAACTATTCCGAGCGTGAGACTCGTTTGATTACTTTTCTTGTCTTCGACTCCACCAGACAGAGAACGACGTTCGTTTGTGCTGATCACAACTTGGGACGGCGCTGACAAGGTAGCAATAAAATAAATTAAGGAAAGAGACAATTGCCTGAACAGCAACGTGCACAAGGAGGTTACTCCTTGTTTTCGCGATCACGCACTAAACAAAACAAAACAAAGATACTAGAAAACCAAAGCGCTGAAATATGAGTCGGGTGCCAGGAATTTTTATTGACGCAAAGTCCTCTCTGCTGATAACGCCAGAGAACACGCCCATGCATGGTCTGTAAACGTGCACCTGGATATTGTAGACTTGTATAATCAGTCGTGAAGCATTTTACTGTCCGAAGTGAAGTTCGTGTTCCTATATTGACTAAAGATTAAGAGGTAGAGCCCCGAATAAGTAAAATATCTCCTTTTTGTTATACAATTCCCTGCATCAATATGTGCGCGCGAATACGTTTGATGGGTTGTTTCTGTTTTCTGTTCTTTAATGATTATATGCCAATGGAGCCGTTGTGTGAAGTGAGGCCCTTATGGCGAGATGCCTTACGTGCCTAGCCGACACGCCAATCCTTTAACATTTGCAGCTCTGCACGCCGCGAGGGCGTCTCGTATACTGACTTGAACAGGCATCAAGGGACACAGCGTTAAGTCGGTAACGCGGACCAACGTTGCCTTGCTCACCGATTGCGACCGTTGCAAAACTATATAATGGGAGAAATTCGAGCGCAACTACATCGCACTGCTATATTGGCCCTTGTTGCGCAAGTACAAATTACACAGCACCTGCTGCAACAAGTGTCCGCAGACTGGCTTGCTCACGGCATGTCTGCTGCACGCGTTCATGCATGGATGAAAAAAAGAAAACGCTCAATCTTTAGTTTACGATTAATAGAGCTTGTGATCGCCATGCAGGATCGTCGAACTGCCAGTGCCTGAATCCAAGACTCCAACTGCTACTGACGTGGCCAATGGAATACTTCTTACACTAGCTCTTTTGCAACGCACAGCCAACGCACACGCGCACACTTAAAAAATAAAAGAGAAGAAAAAGAAGTAGAAATGGAAAACAAATTAAGTGGATCTGTTGCAACAGCTGTAGAAGGTAGCTAAAAGAAGAGGCACATAAAACTACATCGACAGAGAATAAAATAATACTAATACATAAATGGGGTGGTTAAGTCTAGGGTTTGACGAAAACTCGTCTGGCGAGGAAATAACATGGCTGAATAAACGTACACTCGCCAACTGAAAAAATTCAAAACACGGATTGACGTTTCGGCGCCCAATACGGGTGCCTTGTTCACAATGAGCGAATGCATGGTGGTCTTTATTATATATGCGTCGGAAGACGTAATGCGCTTGCGTATAACTCAGGGAGGGGTCCCCGTGTCCGGTTTATCGTGTTAGTAGTAGATTGTATGCAGAATGATTCAAGGAGCAATCGGGATGATAATTTTTTCTCTCTTTCGATGATAGAAGCCGAATTCCAGTTAATACTGTGTCCAGTTTTTTCGTGGTGCTCTGCCAGGGCGCTGGAGACCGTGTGTCCTTTGGCTACATCATTGCGATGCTGCTGTAGCCTTCTTTTAAAGTTCCCCGTCTCGCCTACGTAGCACGCATGGCAGTCCTGGCAAGGAATTTTGTAGATGACGCCCGGAAATTTTTCTTTTTCGAGGCGGTCTTTCACTCGGACGAGTTGTTGTTTTAGCTTGCTTGAAGGGACGTGGCAGATTTGTACATCATAATCTCTGAAAATTCTTGATAATGACTCGCTCACGCCTCGTGCATAGGGGAGAGACGCCCGTTTTCCTGTTCTCATCGGCCTTACAGGGGGTTCAGCTGCACGCTTTTTTTCAGTCTTTATAATCTGGCCGGGGTAGCCATTGCTGACCAAATCCTGCGTCACTCTCTTCAACTCAGCTCTGCGTGCGTCAGTAGTCGAGCATAATCGGAATGCACGGGTGAACAATGTGGAGGCAACAGATCGTTTTTGTCCAAGGGGGTGGGCCGAATCAAAGTGGAGATATTTCCCTGTGTGTGTAGGCTTTCGGTAAACACTCGTGGAAAGGCCGGATGCAGTGCGCATGACTTCAACGTCAAGGAAGGCCAAGCGACCATTAACTTCTTCTTCAACGGTGAATTCTATTGTGCTTTGGAAAGAGTTCAGGTGCTGCAGAAAAGGTACGACGTCTTGGCGGCGGATAATAGAAAAACAGTCGTCGACATACCGCAGGAACAATTTTGGGGTGGGCTGAAACGTCGTGAGGGCTTTATCTTCGAGGGCTTCCAAAGCAATGTTGGCACATGACACTGACACCGATGCTCCCATTGCCGTTCCAAAGACCTGCCTGTAGAATGATCCATTAAATGAAAAATATGTGTTGCGCAAGCAAAAATCCAAGAGGCTGCACACGTCGTCGACTTCGAATGGAGTGCGCAAAGGCAGAGATGTGTCGTTTTGTAATGCTGTTCGGCAGCAGTCAACAGCATAATCCACAGGTATGCGTGTGAACATAGACTTGACGTCAAAGGAAACCATGACGTCTTCGCTCCCTAAAGTCACGTTCCTGACCTTGTCGACAAAATCAGCGGAGTCCTTTACGTATGTCGGCGTTCGTCCAACGAGGGGTCGGAGCACACCATGAAGATAGGTAGAGAGACGGTGCAACGGAGAGCGAGTGTAGTCTACTATAGGCCGCAGCGGGACATTAGGTTTGTGAACCTTAGGCAGGCCGTATATTGCAGGAGCTGAGCCGTTGTGGCACAGCAGCTGGTTATACAGATGCTTCTTTTCGGGAGGCACAAACTTGAAAACGTCAGTCAGTAGCTGCTGAAGTTCTGACTCGGTCTTTTTTGTGGGGTCCCGGTTGACCTTTGAATACGTGGTCAGGTCCTGGAGATGTTCCGTCATCTTTGAAACGTAGTCATCCCGATTCATGACAACCGCGGCATTCCCCTTGTCCGCAGGCAAGATGACAATGACTTTGTTATTTTGCAGTCGTTTCATGGCTACTTTATCGAGGTGGCTGATACTTGAGGTCCTAGCATTACGAAGCTTCGTAAGAGCGCCAACAGCGCGGGTACGTGCTTCGTTTTGCAGAGACGGCTCGACATGGCGTACTGCCTCCTCAACTGCACAAGCCATTTTTCGCATACTTGGCGTGGTACCAATGTTGAAATTCAGGCCGCGGTTTAGTAGATGAAGCTCTGCGGTATCAAGGTCGTGCGACGACAAGTTGCAAACACCAGCTTGGTTGTCAGGGGCCGGACGTTTGTCCAGCAGAGACGAAAACTTCTTTTCCTGGCACCTTTCTCTTTTCTGTCGAGTCGCCATAGCTGCCCCGTTAGAGTAGAGTAAAATCTCGTGGAATTCCGTGGGAACGGTGCGCTCAAGCGTGCGTTGGCTAAAGAAAACATCGTTCTCCAAGCGCTTTATGGTAGCCTTCGTTTCAAGGATACGTGCTTGTAAAAGGAGCTTCTCGCACCGTGAGATAGCATGCTTTCCAAACGGCGTACGAACCAAGACGGGTAGGTGAAGCGACTTCGGGATGATGCTGTGGGCTTTACAGCGCAGGTTGAATTGCAGGTGGCATTGAAAAGATGCCAACTTCGACTTGAGGGACGCAAACTGTCGAATCTTCGTTACGGCGGACCGTCCATGCTTTTCGCGAAGGGCAATGAAGTCTAGGGTTTGACGAAAACTCGTCTGGCGAGGAAATAACATGGCTGAATAAACGTACACTCGCCAACTGAAAAAATTCAAAACACGGATTGACGTTTCGGCGCCCAATACGGGTGCCTTGTTCACAATGAGCGAATGCATGGTGGTCTTTATTATATATGCGTCGGAAGACGTAATGCGCTTGCGTATAACTCAGGGAGGGGTCCCCGTGTCCGGTTTATCGTGTTAATAGTAGATTGTATGCAGAATGATTCAAGGAGCAATCGGGATGATAATTTTTTCTCTCTTTCGATGATAGAAGCCGAATTCCAGTTAATACTGTGTCCAGTTTTTTCGTGGTGCTCTGCCAGGGCGCTGGAGACCGTGTGTCCTTTGGCTACATCATTGCGATGCTGCTGTAGCCTTCTTTTAAAGTTCCCCGTCTCGCCTACGTAGCACGCATGGCAGTCCTGGCAAGGAATTTTGTAGATGACGCCCGGAAATTTTTCTTTTTCGAGGCGGTCTTTCACTCGGACGAGTTGTTGTTTTAGCTTGCTTGAAGGGACGTGGCAGATTTGTACATCATAATCTCTGAAAATTCTTGATAATGACTCGCTCACGCCTCGTGCATAGGGGAGAGACGCCCGTCATGGTTTCCTTTGACGTCAAGTCTATGTTCACACGCATACCTGTGGATTATGCTGTTGACTGCTGCCGAACAGCATTACAAAACGACACATCTCTGCCTTTGCGCACTCCATTCGAAGTCGACGACGTGTGCAGCCTCTTGGATTTTTGCTTGCGCAACACATATTTTTCATTTAATGGATCATTCTACAGGCAGGTCTTTGGAACGGCAATGGGAGCATCGGTGTCAGTGTCATGTGCCAACATTGCTTTGGAAGCCCTCGAAGATAAAGCCCTCACGACGTTTCAGCCCACCCCAAAATTGTTCCTGCGGTATGTCGACGACTGTTTTTCTATTATCCGCCGCCAAGACGTCGTACCTTTTCTGCAGCACCTGAACTCTTTCCAAAGCACAATAGAATTCACCGTTGAAGAAGAAGTTAATGGTCGCTTGGCCTTCCTTGACGTTGAAGTCATGCGCACTGCATCCGGCCTTTCCACGAGTGTTTACCGAAAGCCTACACACACAGGGAAATATCTCCACTTTGATTCGGCCCACCCCCTTGGACAAAAACGATCTGTTGCCTCCACATTGTTCACCCGTGCATTCCGATTATGCTCGACTACTGACGCACGCAGAGCTGAGTTGAAGAGAGTGACGCAGGATTTGGTCAGCAATGGCTACCCCGGCCAGATTATAAAGACTGAAAAAAAGCGTGCAGCTGAACCCCCTGTAAGGCCGATGAGAACAGGAAAACGGGCGTCTCTCCCCTATGCACGAGGCGTGAGCGAGTCATTATCAAGAATTTTCAGAGATTATGATGTACAAATCTGCCACGTCCCTTCAAGCAAGCTAAAACAACAACTCGTCCGAGTGAAAGACCGCCTCGAAAAAGAAAAATTTCCGGGCGTCATCTACAAAATTCCTTGCCAGGACTGCCATGCGTGCTACGTAGGCGAGACGGGGAACTTTAAAAGAAGGCTACAGCAGCATCGCAATGATGTAGCCAAAGGACACACGGTCTCCAGCGCCCTGGCAGAGCACCACGAAAAAACTGGACACAGTATTAACTGGAATTCGGCTTCTATCATCGAAAGAGAGAAAAAATTATCATCCCGATTGCTCCTTGAATCATTCTGCATACAATCTACTACTAACACGATAAACCGGACACGGGGACCCCTCCCTGAGTTATACGCAAGCGCATTACGTCTTCCGACGCATATATAATAACGACCACCATGCATTCGCTCATTGTGAACAAGGCACCCGTATTGGGCGCCGAAACGTCAATCCGTGTTTTGAATTTTTTCAGTTGGCGAGTGTACGTTTATTCAGCCAAATTGGGTGGTTATGCGGGAAATTGCGCAACTGAGTCTTTTGATAAGGTGCGCTCAGAGCTTCCGCGGCGAGCGCCGTCTTATAAGCGTTTCAAAGATTGGCGATACGGAAAAGTAAATGCAATTGGAGAGACAAGCATGGAGACATCGGGTGCAGGCTTGCGACTGTCAGAAGCAGAGGCTACGCGCCGAAATCAAGCATTATTTACACAAAATGTGAAGAGACTGCAGCTGACAGGTTGCCGGCACAGGCTAGCCTCTATGCCCAATTTATACATGAAAATTGGCTTTGTATTCTGCGAGCATGTAGCTCACTAGAGCAAAGCCGTTCTTGAAGGCACTGTAGGGTGCCGCATTTTGTAAGCGTTCTTTTGAGCAACCTTATTCGAAACGAGCGTTGTAAGGGTGATTTTATCCACTTAGGTACAGTTGAGGAAAGCACTTGCTAATATTTCTTTCACTGCAGTCTTTCAGTTAATCATGTTGTTTCCAGAATAAAACTCTAGGTGCGAATAAGCGCTCTTGCCGCCGTCTTCTATAGCTCATTGCCCGTGTGTATATAGCTGCCTATGTTTTTAATCGAAGAGGCAATGTAGAAGTAGTTTTTGCCAGTAAGAATAAATAAATAAATAAATAAGTAAATAAATAAAGATCAATAGTTGGGCGGAGGTAATGTAAAGATACTATTCAACTTCTTTTCCTTTTTGCGCTTCATCAGTGGTCTGAGCAGCGTTCCGCCTGCGCTATCAGCAGGATTGGTTTGTCTTGAGCGATGTGTGATCGGAAAAGAATAACATCGTGCGAAGGGAATCCTTACGTTACACTGACGCTAAGGCCTTTTACCTAGTCTGATACAGAAGGTAAAGGCAAGTAGGACGAAAAAGTTCCCATGCAAGGTCTCCAGATTCATAGCACTCCGTGCTCTAATTAGCGTGGTATGAGTAGGGTTGCCAACAGTCTCGAATTTACTGGGACAATCCTGACTTTTGAGTAAACGTCCCGAGTCCCGACTTGACCCAGTCGGGACGGCCAAATGTCCTGACTTTTGCTATTTTTTTATGCTGAATAACAATGAATACACCAAATTTCCTTTTTATAATGCATGTCAGCTCACTTGCACATTCTTCACTCTTGTGTTCTGTTACATTGCCATAAACATAAAGACGGTTTCGTTTTTTGCTGCGGTCTTATATTTGTGTTGTTGGCCCTCACCGTTCGCAATACCTCACTCTGTATGGATAGCTGTGTCAGCCAGGCAAGTACTGCACATCTCTTGTTGTAAATCGCGACATGGTAGGTTTGAAAAACAAAAATTATACAACTCCATTTGTACGTATATATACTGGCGCTTCCTGATACTTATAGGGTCGACCCTTGCTAGCTGCCCCCACACCCCGACTTCGTCCAATAAAGAGTTGGTAACTCTAAGTATGATGTTTGCCAACCCTATTGGGCTTTTCTTGCGCCTAGAGCTCTTCTGATAACAGGTGTTCCTGACCGTAGGCCAGCGGTTTCTAACAGCGTCTAACGCATTGTCCCTGTGTAATAGTTGAGCAGCGATACGGACGCCTATCAAGGATAGATCATATTCACACTATCAATCAGGTGATAGAGAAATGTGCGGAATATAACCAACCCATATATATAGCTTTCATTGATTATGAGAAAGCGTTTGATTCTGTCGAAACCTCAGCAGTCATGGAGGCATTAAGGAATCAGGGTGTAGACGAGCCGTATGTAAAAATACTGAAAAATATCTATAGCGGCTCCACAGCCACCGTAGTCCTCCATAAAGAAAGCAACAAAATCCCAATAAAGAAAGGCGTCAGGCAGGGAGATACGATCTCTCCAATGCTATTCACAGCGTGTTTACAGGAGGTATTCAGAGACCTGGATTGGGAAGAATTGGGGATAAAAATTAATGGAGAATACCTTAGTAACTTGCGATTCGCTGATGATATTGCCTTGCTTAGTAACTCAGGGGACCAATTGCAATGCATGCTCACTGACCTGGAGAGGCAAAGCAGAAGAGTGGGTCTAAAAATTAATCTGCAGAAAACTAAAGTAATGTTTAACAGTCTCGGGAGAGAACAGCAATTTACAATAGGCAGCGAGGCACTGGAAGTCGTAAGGGAATACATCTACTTAGGGCAGGTAGTGACGGCGGATCCGGATCATGAGACGGAAATAATCAGAAGAATAAGAATGGGCTGGGGTGCGTTTGGCAGGCATTCTCAGATCATGAACAGCAGGTTGCCATTATCCCTCAAGAGAAAAGTGTATAATAGCTGTGTCTTACCAGTACTCACCTACGGGGCAGAAACCTGGAGGCTTACGAAAAAGGTTCTACTCAAATTGAGGACGACGCAACGAGCTATGGAAAGAAGAATGATAGGTGTAACGTTAAGGGATAAGAAAAGAGCAGATTGGGTGAGGGAACAAACGCGAGTTAATGACATCTTAGTTGAAATCAAGAAAAAGAAATGGGCATGGGCAGGACATGTAATGAGGAGGGAAGATAACCGATGGTCATTAAGGGTTACGGACTGGATCCCAAGGGAAGGGAAGCGTAGCAGGGGGCGGCAGAAAGTTAGGTGGGCGGATGAGATTAAGAAGTTTGCAGGGACGGCATGGCCGCAATTAGTACATGACCGGGGTTGTTGGAGAAGTATGGGAGAGGCCTTTGCCCTGCAGTGGGCGTAACCAGGCTGATGATGATGATGATGATGATGATCAAGGAGCACCTTAACTAACGTACTTTTAAAGCATCACGCACTTTCTGTACTCACTCTGCACCTCAGTCAACAATCTGGCCCACACGAAAAAGAAAAGGGAGACAGGATATGAAGCGATTGTAGAGTAGAAGGAATGAAAGAAACCAGACGTTTCGTAGCTCTATAGCGTGTCAGCCCCGCCTATACAGGTTATATGGCCGAGATGTTTAGTGACCAAAACGTAGGTGGTGCCGTATTACTTTGGCCTTTCTCCTGTTTACGTGTCATTAGTCATTCTTCGGCATTGATAACTTAGCGAGAACCTTACTAAATTTAGGAAGATTTTACAGCTAAGCTGTTAAGGGGACTTCCAGGACCGTTTTTAAAGCTTTGGCAAGTTCTTGTCTCTCTGGAGTGTCTCTTGTCTCTCTGGAATGTCTCTTGTGTCTCTGGAGCAGGTGCTGCTGGTACACCGCCCCCATCGCCCGTCGGCCCATAAAGCGGTGAAGGCGCTTTTGTGCTTCTTAAGGACGACGGGCTTGTGCGACCATCTGTGACTTTTAATGCAATTTCTGTTGGACCACACACGTCAGCGAATTCACCGCAATTACCTTCTTTCCTTCCCTCCTCTCTCTCTCCCTGTTTTCTTTGTTTCCCCTTTCCCATTCCCCCGGTGTAGGGTAGCCAACCGGACGTTATTCTGGTTAACCTCCCTGCCTTCTACTTATCTCTTTCCTCCCTTCCTCCAGGACCGTTTTCCTGCGACTGCGGTGAAGGCTGACGGCGCCCGGCGACACGCTCGGCCTCAAATGCCAGTCAAAAAAGAGAAAATAAGAGACCCGAATTACCTCTGAAATATAATTATCAACAGTCACAGAAGAAAGGTGACCTCGCGTATGCTATACAGGGTGTCTCAACTATCATGCACCAAGATTTAAAAATATGCAATGCCATGTAGCTGGACAGAACTAAGGTAATGTTGTTTGCCATCGCTTGGTGATATTAATTTTTTTTGCGCTAAGACTAATCGCATAATTAATCTTAATTAATTAATAAAAGTTAATTAATCACCTTCTCATGTATTATAATTCGAATAAAAGTGTCACTGAGAACATTGTAGAGCGACATGGAAAACTTCCGATACAGCTTTCTGTTGCTCGATACGTGCTACATAAAAGTGTTTTTCCGAGCTTGAAAGAAGCCCGCGAATACACGCAATGTGCCTCGAGCGGCCAGGCGCGCGGCAATTTCGCTCTACAATTTTCACGCTGACACTTCGAATTTAACTATAATATTTGAGAAATTGATTAATTAATCAATACTAATTATCACATTCGGCGGAATGAAAAATGATTTGAGTATCTCCAAGCGACGGCCAATAATATTACGTTGTTTCTGTCCAGCTACGTGGCCTTTGCATATTTTTAAATCTTGCTGCATGATAGTTGGGACACCCTGCGTGCATCACTACAACAGAAAACGTTTTAGCCGGTGTTTATCTTAGCTAATATTTCACTTTTGTTTCTCACATCTCGTTTCACTAAGGGCTCCACTTATGAGGTTAGCTATGGGAGGGGCCCAAGTGAACAAACATTTTGCGCGTGTGACGTCGGACCTTCTAGCTAAGATTTGGGCGGATATGCCAAACATCTCGGGGCACTCGTGTTCCCGCGCTCGAGATCAGCGTCTACGGCTCTGCCGAGGATCCTGCCTGATGCCAGTCTAGGGGGCCTCCGTTCATCATCGCCGGCTCTTCCGGTGGGGGTCCTGCGAGGATGGCGTCGAGACCTCTGGGTGGGGATGCTGCACATAGCTCGAACAGCTCAGGGGTTCAATTCACAACACTCTTCTTTCGTAAGTGATCTTCGCCATTGGCGTACCGCCCTCGACAATAATACACCCAGCAACAGGACTGGCTGAAATCATAGCTTACGAACGATTCTATATCGTAAGAGCTTTTTGTGAATACGGACCCAGAACCTTAACAGTGTTTTTCTTTACCCCCACCTTTGCTTCAGCTGGTACGTGTCCTCGTCTGTGGTACTTTTCTTCAGGACACAAGCACTGGCCTGACCCTGTATATCGCCTCAAGTTCACTTATTTGTGTAAGTTTATGCGCACGCGTGCATTTGTTGTCAGTATTTATTGCCTTTTCTTCGTGTTCATCGATCTTCCACTGCAGACATTCATAGATAGCGCACTGGGCGCGTAGCTATACAGCCCTGACACCTCTCCCGTTCTGATTAACTTTCTTCCTGCCACGCCGTAGAACTCAATCAATTTGATCGATTGTGTGCGACGCGATGCCAAACATTGACGTCGGCGATATTCGCCGAGCAGTGCCATATATCGCAGAGCTTGAAGGCTATTTTCACATCTTAGGTATTGTTTATCGTTTTCAGGCTGTTTAGGACGCTTTCCGAGGCCACAAGAAATGTCCGCTGGCGGGCGCCTTTGTTTTTAAAACTGGTGTCTGTGGAGCCCGCGTCATGCTTTATGACACCAACGTCACCAGTCGTGCGCTTCCGCAACACTGACCGTGCTTCTAATAGGCCAAGCATCAGCGAACACCGAGCCACGTAAACCGATTTTCAGGACTATTACGCTTGCACCAACAACTGCTGAGTCTCAGTCAGCGACGCACGCTGAAGGGTGCGAAAGCTTTTGCATTTCATGCGATCGCCGTTCTGTTGCGCGGTCGGGGCGCTGGAGAACGGCCTTCTGTAGCACCGAGGGCTTGCATACACGATGCGCACGAGGCTGTATTGCTTGAGAATCGCTAACATGTAGCAGTTTGAAGAATGCAACCATTTCGTGTCGCCCCTGGTATTTTTAAACCGGGTTCCTCTGCCTGGTTTGGAAGCAAGTGCCGGGCTAATGTAAAAACATTTATTCCATTCATTTTCCTTTTCGGCGCTATTTCCACTTGTCCAAGCGAAGCGGGTCTCCCCCTGCGTTGTTGCAGTATCCGCCGGTCATCAGCGTTGAATGATAAGAAAAGAACAGATTCGAGCGAGAGGAATCGTTACATCACACCTGCCCAGCGCACTTACCAGTCCATCGCGACACCAGTAAAGGGACCATATAGGCCGACTTCACAACAATATTTGTTCATATAGGAACTCTTTGTGATTGGCTAGCCACGTTCAATAATGATAGTTTCGCGCACGATTAGCCAGTGCCTGTATTTACGAACCGACAAAGCGTACGAACTGCTTTGTGAATACAGGCCCAGCTTCCTAAGGCCCAATTCTTATGTACCACGAATTGGAATATAATTTTTAAAAAAGGTAGCACACTGATGCATTTAACTGGGGGAACAGGAGGAAATGTTGGATGCATGTGCTTCTACTCCATATCACTTCTATATCGGCTGTAGCCTATATCAGTGATAAAAATTACTCGAAAAAAATAACAAGAAAGCTTGTTTCTTGTGACAGAATGCAGCAAGATTAGTAAAAATGATGACTAAGAAAGCAGAATCTGACTAATGCTATAAAGGCTAAAATGAAAAAAAAAGGAATTGAGCAGTTTGACTACTGTCGCCATTTGCATTTTTAGAGAAATTAGAATAGCAACGTAAGTCCAGCTCGTGAGGAGCAACTGCATACGCGTTTGATATTGATTGCTTGCTTGATGTTGAGCCCCTGCAATTACAAAACTTGGGTTTACTGCTTTGCGCATGCAGAAATACGGAATGGAAAAGTATACGCAAGATCGAAGTGGTTGCGTCTGTATTGGTCGAATCTGCACGTAATAACCAGTATTGCGCCTGTCAGTGAGCTGTCGCCGCAATCATGCTCCGTTCCCGCACCCACTGCCCTACGAAAACAAGCCTAGAACCTCGCATCATGACATCAAGACATTTTGCTATGAGGGAATGTTGATTTCAATTCCCAGCTCCTTCAGCTATGTCTGCCGAGGATCCTCTGGTAAAAACTTACCAAATTTGGTTATATGTATGAAGTTATCCACAGCTCTTTTAGTTCGCTAAAGATCTGCTATAGGAGCATTTATATTGCCCTGAAAGCTTCACAGCAGTTAAATGAACTAGAAATTCTATGTAATAATTTACATTGCTTTAATAGCACTAATAATTATCGATAGTAATAGAAAAGCTGCTAAACAATTCGCTTAGCACGATGGATGGATGAATGGACGGACGGACGGACGGACGCACGGATGGATGGATGGATGGATGGATGGATTGATGGATGGATGGACAGACGAACGGACGGACGGACGCACGGATGGACGGACGGACGGACGGACGGACGGACGGACGGACGGACGGGTGGATGGATGGATGGATGGATGGATGGATGGATGGATGGATGGATGGATGGATGGATGGATGGATGGATGGATGGATGGATGGATGGATGGATGTAATTTTATTGTACGTCCGGCAAGGTTTAACGCGACCCAGGCTCAGGCCTCCCATGGGGGAACGACAAGGCTCTGCCTCAACGCCGCCTCACGGGCTTGCTCGACTGCCCACGTCTGGATTCCGAGGTCTGAGCTGCGAGGTCAGAAGTGTAGCTCCACACCCTCTAAAATGGCAGATTTGGCTTTGACTATATTGCCCCGTGAATTTTACTCACTCTCACCGCATGGCTATGTTATCACGCTTCTATAGTGTAGCGCGAGAACGCGCTCGGGATATTAGATCACACACGATTCTAGAACGTATAGTAGTTCAAGAAAGACGGGCTCGGCGTTTAGCCATTCGCAGGCTCGCTAACAGATGATTGTGGCACATTAGGGCCACAATCATCTGTTAGAAGGCTTTACTCCCATTTAGAAGGCTTTCCTTCCGTTTGAGTCAAGCCATTCTAAGTTGGTAAAAAGAAGTATAGCCACTTTATGTTTCCGGTGTGCGCTACAGAAAAGCTGTTGTCACGTCTTCCAGGAAAGCCTTGACTGTCAAATTCCGAGGATAACTACAGCGGGTTTTCCTGCACAGGTGCTTAAGGCGGTAGCTGAGAGCTTACGTGTAAAGCTTAAAAGATAAAGCAAAGGCGACCGAAAATATGACACAAACAAGGAAGCAAGAAAACCTCATGTAATGCCTCATATCTGTAAAGTGTCGCACAATATCAAGAAAGTCGCTGGGCGACATGGTGTGCAATTAATGTTTTCCGCTCCGTGTAAGCTGTAAGGAGTGTGCACGTGCATTAAAAATGCTGGAAGGAAGAAGGAAGCCTGCAAATCGAAGCATGTGAACAAATACGTTAAGTGCGCGACACATGTTATCTACCAAACCCCATTGAAGTGTTTCAATTTTTTGAAAATGTGACGATTCTTGGCACGGGCAGAACAAAAACCGAAAGAGAAATGCTTGAGACATTTTGTATCAGTACACAAGAGGAAGGAAAATGGATCAATGTTCCTTCTGTCTGTCTGAGCGATAAAGAGATAGCTTTTCTAAAAGGCTGAATTTAAAGATGTGGTAGTTAGGTCAAAATGGTGTGTTCATCAATTTAAATACTTTGTACCTTGCTAAGAGAATTTCGCATGCGTCGGCGGCATGATGTTCGAGGGTTGGCCTGTGTTTTCAAGTATGTCAGTCACTAGTACAGCGTTGTGGTGTCTCTTCATTCTGTCATGTTTGCGCCCCAATTTTTTTCGCTGGTTTTCTCAAGTGTCACCATGAACCAACTGGCCCAGAAAGCAGCACTTCTACAGTACAGGACAGTATATTTATCGGCTGTATAAATTGGTAAACATTCGCTTATTAACTTAATTAACAAGCACGGTGTCGCGCGCGCGCACAGGTGAACATGAACACATTTCGCTCGATGACCGCGGAAACTCCCTGTCAAAACGCTGGAGCGAGGAAGCGCGGCAGCAGCAGCGAGCGCATTGGCCTTCGTACTGCGTCTCCCTTGAGCGCGAACAAAGGATCGAAAGCACAGCGCATACGAAGCTACCAGCCCTCGGCGCACTGTGTACGCATCGCTGATCTCTTTGATGATGAGGAACACGCACCGCGCCGTAGGTCCGCCGGAGTAAAACTAAGGTCTCTTAGATCTTAAGTAAAAACTCTAAAGGTAAAGATCTTAAGTAAAACGCCCCGCCCCTCGTACCTGCCCTCCCCCCGGTGCCTCTCGCGCTACGCAAAACGGTGCGCTTCCTCCCCCTTTACCTCTTCTGCGCGCGCGAGATTGAGCCTCAATCGTCGGCTGACCCTCGCAAGGTTTCACTCGCACACACAGCGTAATGCGTGCGCGGACGGTGTAATCACCCTTGGACTTCATACAGAACATCACGGCGACGCCAATGCCGACGGTAAAATGTGTCTGGAGTGTCCGTATAGTTGCTATCGCAATAAAAACCGGAAGCAGATGCTATATAACATAAGGTTCGTACATCATTATTACACATTTTTCTTGTTCTTAATAACACCTGTAGTAATGGTAAGGTACGTTAAAATGACAAAGCCAGCAAGCTCGTTGCACTTAGTGGTAACTTAGTGGCTATAGCATTGTGCTGCTAATGCCGAGGTCGGAGGTTCGATCCTGACTACGGCCGTCGCATTTCGATGGGGGCGTAGTGTGAAAACGCTCGTGTACCACGCGCATTTGGTGGACGGTAAAGAAACCGAGGTTGTCAAAGTTAATCCGTAGTCCCACACTACGACGTGCCCCGTAATCAGATCGTGGGTTCGGCACGTCAATTGGCATCATTTAACTAAATTTTACTAAAGCTCGCTGCACAACAGAGAATCGACATCGCCAAAACTCGCATCATGCGCTAAGTGTCTCTTGAGTGTGCAGTTTTCCATAATGCGCTCTCTGGGTCACGCGCAGTACGAGAAACACGACACACACCATCTCAATAAGTCAACATCCTTCTTCACAGCAAAAAGCACAGCACGGTTGCAACTCCTTGGGGTGGTGGGAGTGCCACGTATCGCACATTATAGCCGTCATTTATAAACATACCAATTGAAGCAGAGAGCAAGCAAAGTGTTTCGCGCAGATACCGAACGTTGGGTATTGCACATGTCGAACGAAGAGTCAACGATGATATACTCAGGAAGGTGACACAGCAAAGTTAATTTGCATCTTTACAGCCATGGTACGTCGTAGCGATCAATAGCAATATTCCGTGCCATCACACGGAATATTGGACCACAGATTGAATGGACCGGTTTGTTGCATTTGGTAATAAACTTCCACGTCGATTGCGCGTCTCTCTAACAGACTAGTATAACCTCAGTAGCGGTGCAAAGATTAGGCAAATAAATAAATCAGTTACTAACTTTTTTACTAACCTTTTTTTTATAGGGAATCTACGGTATTCTTAGAGCCGCTAACGTGTGCCCTGCCGAAACACGTCATAGCCCTTAAGCCGCTGTTATTTAGGAAGCTCGCATAGATATCAGAAGACAGCCGGATTAGACATAGCCTAGTACAGTCTGCACTGGTACTCAGCGCTCAACCTAATTGGCACTATAGCAGCCAAAATAGAAAGCAATTGGCGCTAAGAATAACTCTAATTAGTTGACCCAAAACCCGGGCAGAACCATCAACTCCCACCAGCTCCAAAAGTTGCCCGTGGTCGTCACGACAGAAGCAAACATGTCGAACGGGATGCAAGAGCGTAATGTCAAAGGCGGAAGTTTTATATAGCTATGAGTGAGTGTATAAAAGGTGCCATAAATTGACACGTTCGTTATTTCGTATTAGCGGCTGTGACCTTTCCCCACGCGTAGGGGAAATCAACTTTGTTGATACCGAAGTTTCGTATCGGCGAAGGAGTCGATCGCTCGGTGCCCGCATTGCCTGTGGTCTCTCTTTTTTGTATAGCGAGAACGAGACTGTTCTGCCTGCTAATCAGATTAAGCCAGCAGCTTACGATAAAGGACACGAGACGGGCAAAAGAACGCAGATTAATCCTTATTGCTGACGCAGCACGTCTGTGGCGGCAGCAGTCGTTGTGCGGAGCTTGTTTTTCTTTCTTTTTTTTTTTCAGGAGTAGCCGAGTAATTACACCCGGACGATGACTAGCCATTTCAGTTCCTTGTCTTTCATGTACAAAATAACGTGCACTGCTTGAATTTCAAACAAAAATAATTAGGAATCCTCGATTATTACCTCAGTGCCGGCTAGGCACTGAGGTAATAGCGCTTTTGTCAGTAACAGTTGTGAAAAAATGATTTCGGAGAGTTGTAAGCCATCGCGACTTGGTCGACTCGCCGTTAGAATTATGCTTGCGTTGCACTTAGGCGTGACACTATTCTTCGGGCATTTTCAAATGATTCCACATGTTCTAGCAAAGACGACATATTAAATAGCCAGGCAACGGGCAGTTGGTAAATTTGGTCTCATTTTGATTACTGCAATACCAAGCGGTCACAAAAAATGTCGCAGAGTCGCTGGCCTGTTCATAAGCTTGCATGGAGTGGGGGTTTGCTGGCAGGTATGACAACGAAACAGACGTATCTAAGCCGTGATACGAACACCGGGCAATTGAGCTAAGTGAGAACGAGGGCACCAGACACGATATGTCACTTATTTACTTCTAAACGTCCAAGTAATGTGAATGAAAGGACTATTTTACAGCTATCAGACTGACGCGTTGTGTGGTTTACGATCATGCGATATGGTCATGCAGGGCTTAACGTGTATCGTCACACTGCCTGCATTTTAAAGGCACAAAGAAGCAAAACATCTGTTATAAGACGACCAAGTTTTCGACAGGTTGGAATGACAGTTTTATAACCATTACACCTTTCCACCAACGTAACTCGCTCTATAAATGTTAAGTATTTGTATGTCGCACGTAAAGAATTTCGTGGGACTGGTGACAAATTACCAGCGCCAGGGAAAGACGAGAACGTATGTATAGAAAGCGAAAGGACGTCTGTGACACATCAGCTTCAACGAATCTCTAAACCGAGGCTCTCTTCAAAAAAAAAGAGAGAAAATAAACAATAATTATTGTAGTAAGCGATTCGATCTTAAACCGGCAATCTGTGACTGTTATTTGTAAATTACATAAAAAGAAGCAGAAGGTGCTGCCAGCAAGTGATAAAAATTAAAAAACAAAAGAAATGGCAACGATCGAGAGGACGAAGTACACAGTTGTACCATTTTTACAGCGCCTCTGTACGCAACTATAAAAACGCAGAATAACAAAGGGAAACATTTTCCAAACGTGTAAAGTTTTTTACGTAATGCTATATGTAAGTAATATTATGCGAAGAGCCAGTCAGGATATTCAGGATCGCCAGTCAACCCTAGAATTTGTACAAGAAAACGCTTACCTAGGTAAATGACTCACAGTCGACCCTGTTCATGAGAATAATACTTACAGAAGAATAAAAAGGGGTTGGAGCGCATACAGCAGGCATTACCACCCGCCGTGGTTGTTCAGTGGCTATGGTGTTGGGCTGCTGAGCACGAGGTCGCGGGATCGAATCCCGCCCACGGCGGTCGCATTTCGATGGGGGCGCAATGCGAAAACACCCGTGTACTTAGATTTAGGTGCACGTTAAAGAACCCCAGGTGGTCGAAATTTCCGGAGTCCTCCACTACGGCGTGCCTCATAATCAGAAAATGGTTTTGGCACGTTAAACCCCATATTTTTTTTTTTTTACAGCAGGCATTACCAAACCCTAACTGGAAGCTTACCGCTGTCTTTGAAAAGAAGCGTACAATCATTGCATTCTACCGGTGCAAAGCTATGGGGTAGAAACTTGGAGGTTAACAAAGGTGATCGAGAACAAGTTAAGGACCGCGCAAAGAGCGATGGAACGAAAACTGTTAGGCGTAACGTTAATAGACAGGAAGAGAGTGGTGTGGATCAGAGGGCAAACGAGGATAGCCGATATTTTAGCTGACAGTATGAGCGAAAATGGAGCTAGGCAGCGCATGTAATACTCAAGCAAAACTCTTGCTTGGGCTAGTTGGTTCATGCTTGAATTAGTAAAGGCAAGGCGCAGAAGACGAGGACTCAAGAAGAAGAACACAAACGACAGGACCGGCGCCTTCTGTCGCCGGTCCTGTCGTTTGTGTTCTTCTTCTTGAGTTCTGGTCTTCTGCGCCTTGCCTTTACTAATTCAAACATGTAATACGTAGGGTAGATAACCGGTGGACCATTACAGTGACAGAATGGGTGCCAAGGGAAGGGACGCGCAATCAAGGACGGCAGAAAATTAGGTGGAGTGATGAAATCAGGAAATTTGTAGGTACAAATTGGAATCACCTAGCGCAAGACAGAGGTGATTCGATATCACTGGGAGAGGCTGTCGTCCGGTAATAGACATAAAGATATACTATTGCTGCTGCTGCTGCTCATTCTGGTGATGATGATGATGACTACGATGATGATGATGTTAAGAGCATAGCCGTCACCCTTATAAGGTACATAAATATCTTTATTTTGCAAGAACGTTGATACAGTAGCGCTATTTTCCATCGCAAACACAAGCACGCACCGACTAAACATCCCGTTGCCTTGTTTTGTCTAATCGGCCGTCTCGCAGTTGTACTTGGAAATAGCCCTACCATATCAATTGAATAAAAATAAAGAATTTCAAGCACCAGTTCTCCACCAGTTCTCCACCGGGGTTCACACACACACACACACGCACACACACACACACACACACACACACACACACACACACACACACACACACACACACACACACACACACACACACACACACACACACACACGCACGCACGCACGCACGCACGCACGCACGCACGCACACACACACACATTCACACTAAACTCGCGCGTAAAAACAATGTGAAAAAACGGGGAAAACATACCTCTCCACCCTGCAAACGGATGAGTGTCTGGCGCGCATGTCTTGCTGCCATGCACATTCGAAAAGATTGAAGAGCGAAGTTACGGTGGAAGGAAGCTAAAATGATGTAAAACTGTTCGCAAGAAGCGCAGAAACGAACATTCGCTGAAGAAGAAGCGCGTGCGTGCGTGCGTGCGTGCGTGCGTGCGTGCGTGCGTGCGTGCGTGCGTGCGTGCGTGCGTG
The DNA here is from genome assembly GCF_023375885.2 of Dermacentor andersoni. NCBI lineage: Eukaryota > Metazoa > Arthropoda > Arachnida > Ixodida > Ixodidae > Dermacentor > Dermacentor andersoni. Next base: position 273,764,655 of record NC_092814.1, read on the forward strand.
CGTGCGCGCGAGTGCGCATGTGTGTGTGAGAGAGCCCGAAACAAGGAGGTAAATTTAAAGAGCACTGAAAGAACGTTGCAAAACTCCTAACGCCTAACCTGCTCCGTCTTCGTAGTGGTGCTGTGGACGGGCCGCGATTACGTATTTGAGAATTCGCCTAAGCGCATCGATGCCCTGTTTGCTTCCTGCGCTTTCATCGTCATTATCGTTTATTAACGCTGTAGTCTTTTTCTAATTGCTGCGCGCTTATCAGTATACGTTTCTAAGGATTTGAGGAGCAAGGTGATGTCTCGAAAATCCTTTTTGAGGATAACGTTAAGCTGCCGGTCACGATTTAGTAATACCTACTGTATGTGCCGCAACCCCATATTATTCTGCAAATTTTCTTTCTCTGAATTTGGGTCCCCTATTACTAACCGGTCTCGACAAATGGACATTTCTAGATAGCTTTAGTGATTTTAGTGCTCTTAAACAATGTTCCACTGGTTGCAATACCTTAAATAAATCGTTTCTCCATTAGGCTGGAGTCGCAGTTGTGTATTTTATTATTACATATTTTTTTCTTGCGATACATATGTGACCATCTCATCCTCAGAAAACGAGATACAGCCTATCGGTACTATTGGGAATTCATTTCAGACTTGAAACGAAACTCAGTCTGTGGTAGCGAGGGTTTGTCCACTAAATGGTACTACGTTTCAAAAACAAAGTAGCTTCCGTCTATTAGTTTTATATCTTTACGACCGCATAACTTGAACCACATTGATAATGACCTCTTTATTCGTATTGACGGAGTAACGAGGTCTCACATCACATGTTTGAAAACGGAACACGGTTGCACGCAACATAGGAATGTAAATTTACAGGATGTCCCAGCTAACTTTAGCCGGAGTTTAAAAATATGCAAATGTCACGTAGCTGAATAGAACAAAGTTAATGTTGTTTGCTGTCGTTTGGAGATACTCAAATTATTTTTTCATTCCGCCTAACTAGATAACTAGTCTTAATTGATTAACTTCTGAAATATTATAATTAGATTAAAAGAGTCGATGAGTCGCATTCGCATATTTTTAAACTCTGGCTAAAGTTAGCTGCAGGGGACACCCTGTATACAACATACAATATAAAAAAAAATTCGACTTGGAAATTCTTGTTTCACGAGTATTGGAGTTAAATGCATTGTATTTTATGAGTTCCTTTGATTGTGATGATTGCAAGGTATTGAGTGCAATACTATTTTCAACTAAACTATTTGGAATAAAGTTTACTGCATTATTCTGCTTCACGGCTCAGCTATCACAGCATTCGCAGGTTAAGTCCTCAAAAAATGGCACCCGCACTCCCCCTCTGCGGAGACGGAATGCAAAAAACGCTTGTGCATTGAGACTTACGTGCACGCTCAAGAACCCCAGGTGGCTGAAATAAACGCGATTTTCAGAACTATGAAACTACCACTAGCTAAACAGAAGCTGCGGCACCTTCAGGACTACTTTACGAATATGAAAAGCACAAGTGCCCGGAGATGCGAAGTCAGTGTTCGAAGCAAACCTATTTGGACAAGAGTTATGTATTACCGGAAGGCAAATTACGGTGTACATAATAACCTACGCAAAAGGATCCTACGCTTATCCTCGAGAGCGCGTATAATCTACAAGGAAGCTGGACCCTTGCACAGGAAATCACTTGCCCCCACCTTTCAAGTTCTTAGAGGTGAAGCTCCATACCCATCGAGATACATAAGGAGATAGGAAGGGAAATATTGCCATCCACCCAACAGCTGCAACAATATGTTGCAGCGGTGAACTCAAGTCAGAAAATACCCCGGTATCTCTGTTCTGCAGTAAAAACAAAACAAAGACTATTTTTATCTATACATCAGTCACCTTCATCTGAAGTAGAAAGCACTGCATGCACGTGCCTGGACCCGACATTTTTTTATTTCTTTAAGCTCTCCCTCCCCCCTCGCTCTCTCTCTCTCCTTTCAATTTATATGACCCACTGTGCTTCACCGCGCGCTCTGACAGGTGTTTCTTGGGTCTCTTGGTATATTTATCTTCTATTTTAAAACACTGTAACACTGGGTGAAATAGCTATAGTAACAAACGCAGAGGGCAACAACGCTTTCCTTTACCAATGCTTTTACTCACATCTCTTATCAGTTGCTTTTTTAGTTTTTTACTAGAGCTATAACACCCGCACGGGAAGACAAATTGACGCACCCCGAGCGAATGCTTCTGTTGCGACTTCGTTGCGGACGGGAAATACGCAGCCGACGCGCAGTTCGCGCCAGCTCTATTTCGGGCTATCGCCGCTTTCTTCAGCGCAGTTGCTATACGGTAGCAGCGCCGTCAAATCAAGCGTGTCTCGTAGCCAATAACCGCGTCGCCACACTCTCTCTTTGTTTGTCTATAGTATGCCGCTGCAGTAGTGCGCCGCGCGCAGCCCGTCCACTCGCGGTCGAACAGGCGAACAGTTTCGGTGCGGTGCCGGCCGCGTCACGCTGCCTGCCGGGCTGTCTGGCCTAGTCGGTATGGCGTCGAGGCAGTTTACCAGCGCCGACAGTGCTGCATACATAACTAATTGCGGATGATAATTAGACAAGCTGGCACATTGGCAAGCGCTACAGAAACAACGAAGAGCGCCGTAAGCGCGAGGATGGAGTGTCGGTGAGGTGGGTTGAGGAGGAGAACGAAGAAAGAAGAAGAGGCCACGCGGATTCCCGGGTGTATTGCCCGCCCTAATAGCGCTATGCGTACTGCTCATGATTATTCACGAGGCGAGCTCAGATTTGGTCGGCGCGGTTACGCGTGAGCTCGCTCCTTCTAACTCGCAGCGCTGTTTTCCCGTCTTTTTCATTGCAGCTGCGCGCTTTCTAGCACGCGACGTAGCAGGAGAAGACTTTCGTGCGTTTCTATTTTTTTTTTTTTTTTTTGTGTGTGTGGCTGTGTGTTTTCTCATTCCTTGCGGCGAATATGGTGCACGCCTTGCTGTCTCACACCCTGCCCACTCTTGATTCCACCCCCCAACACCCGACGTGGGAACCGCTGCTGGGGAACCGCTTTCTTTAGCACTCGCACGCGCGCTGCTGCCTGCCCCGCTGGTCTCGGCAATGCTATAGTGGTGATCATTGTTTACCTGGCGGACAGTCCCTGATTGTTTGAATAGAGAGCGCATCCGCGAAAACTTCTTTCTTGCCACGTTTACGGGGACAAAAAAATTGTGCGGTGGCAATTTTGTTTTGTTTTTGTTCTTGGCTTGTTTCAGGGGTCAACTCGCGCAAGCAGTGAATGCAGCCGGTGCTAACGTGGACTACTTTGGGAATGAGAATACGATTTGCCACAGGGTAAAAATTAGCTCCCAGCGCCAGTCCTTGGGTGCGTCTGCTTGATAGTTTTTCGCCGAGGCTGGGTTACACGTTCTCAACATTTGAACCTTCCTCGGTTTACACCCAAGTGCAAAGACTTTCGCGCGCTCTACCCCGCTTTCACCTCCCCCCCCCCCCCTCCCCGTCCATGAGTCCACAAAGTCAGCCGCAAACCAAACACTCAAAGCAAGCGTAATAGTGCCGCGTTCTTGGGTTTATAAATGTGCAGAAAGGAAAATACAGTCGTTTGTTTATTATAGCAGCACATATTAATCTTTCCGCGACTACTTAACTTGAACACACTGTTGGCCATCTTTTCCGTCTTTATATACGCGATGTAGAGTCCGACAAAACGGAAAATTGTGCAGCTATCTTTCTATCTCTAGTGGTAAAGCACTGAACGCGCCATCTGTACATGGTGTGCTTGACTCAGACAGGTGTTCCCGTTGTTCCTTTTTTTCTTTTGCCCTTCCCTCCCTCCCTCTCAATATGAGACGCATAAATCTAAACGACAAGAATGAGCACTCCACGTCCTTATGCAATAAAAAAAAAACGTACATACATTCCCTCAAGCTTTCCCTGTATGTAGTGACTGTGGGTTTTTTTTTTTTTTGGGGGGGGGGGGGGGGCACTTACCGTGCTCGGCTAATATGCTCGTTTACCCTGAATCAACTTTAAAAGGACCCTCACAACGATTTTCCACGGTAACAAAAAAGGCCACGGGCACGTACATGAAATAAAATAAATAACATTATATAACATGGCGTAGCATAACATAACAGATAAATAAATTTATACCTGTTAGTGTGCGACATGGGGTTTAGCGTCTTATAGGCATAAATTTCGCGAATACGGAGAAGCATCGGTAATTTGTCCCACTCTTTGGCCCACTCATCAGGTCATTATACATTTCTCGTCAACTCTCTGTTTTTTGTAACGTTTATTTACACTTTGAATATAACGTCTCACTATGTCCTTGGTTGACGTCCTCCATATTCTTGAAGCTTTTACAGCGAAGCTCTATATATACCACCCGGCGGTAGTCGATGTCCATCCGTCTACGCATCGCGTCTACACGAAAAAATTTTGTCTCCACTTTCTCGCGAATGCTCTGTAGCTCTCAATCTAATGTAGGTATCTTGGAAAAAAATACACTGAAATTGGCTGCTAAGACGACTCTGTCATTATGCCAAATTTCATTTACTTGTATTAACTATTTAGTTCACAGTGAAGCTGTAAACTTTACAGAATCTCCGTCTGGTGTCAATACATGAGCGTCTACGAAGGGATTAGGATTACAGAAAACTGCCATAACTCTTGTTTTATTGAAACTATCCAGAAACACATTCTATGACAATTAGCAGCTAAGACGACTCTAACATTCCGCCGAGTTTTATCTAATCTTAGTAATTACGTAGTTCACAGTGAAGTTGTAGATATTGTGACACGCTGACGAAGATGTCAGGTTGGTCGGAAGAAGACGACGCTCTGGACTTCGCGCGCTGTCTACCATCTTGTCAGCCGCTACGATTATTGTAAATATCCTGTAAATATAGGTCTGACTGTTTTTAACCCCGTAACATTTTTGGTGGAGGTTGCGGGATCATTATCAATATTGTGGAGAGGGAGAGGGGATAAGTCATGAGGGGAAGGTAGAGAGGTTAACCAGGCTAAGCTCGGTAGGCTACTCTGCACTGTGGAAGCGGGAAAGGAGATTGAAAGAGGAGAAGAGAGCAAGAACCTCACAGTCTCCACTGTTACGCACACAAGCGTGCACCACTGAGTCAATCACAGGCGGTGATACAGGACGGTGCATTTCAAGAAACGCACCAGCGCCTTTGTGGCCTTGCACATAGCAGACGTTCGAGGAAACGGGCCCAGGATCTTCTCTTTGAAAGGACGGTCGTCTAAGTGCTCCAAAGCTGTACGAAGGGCACTCCTCTCGTCTTCGTATGTACGGTAGTCACACATGATACGTTTGGTCGTTCCTTCGACACGGCATCTGCTGCAGTTGAAGCTGTCAGCCATTCCAATTAGGGATGAGTAAGCGTTTGTGTAAGAAACACCTACTCGCAGTGGCACAGTAGCGTTTCTTCCTGTCGCTTATAATCAGGTAAAAGATGCAATGTCATATGTGGGTTCATGGCATATAGTAATAATATGGGCAAGACTGCAGAGGTGGCGCGCTGCATCCGTTCTCGACAATGATATCGAGGTGCTTTGTATCATGTATATAATGTATCATGTGCCTCACGGGCAGCTTTGTCAGCACTTTCATTGCCGATAATGTTGCAATGCTCAGGTAGCCACTAGAATAGAATGTCGTGGTCTCCGTCCAACGCTTGATGGTAGGGTAATCGTATCTCTGCTACCAATTATTCATGTAAATATTGTGGAATTCCCGTCCGCCATGCGGCTATACTTGCACACGTCGCTACTTCATAAAGGAATAAGAATAAATTAATCCACAGTCAAAACATATATTCGTTGTCTATCGATGTCCTTCGATTATATATATATATATATGCGTCGAATGAGGTAAAATACACGACAGCTTCGCTGCTCGTCGTTCACCGAGTGGAAGGGCTGAGGAATTTTTTTTCCCTTTCTTTCTTAAGCTGTTTGGCTCCATGCTTTAATCTATAGAGGCTACGTCAGTTTTTTTCACGTGTTTGCTTAACCAAGTACTACCTGCTGCCAGTGTGCACTCCTTCGTAGTAGTGCAGGGCGGCAAGCTGCCATATGGGACCCGCTCTGTATGATCCGTGTTTTATCCTTTATACATATAAAGTAGAAAGCAAGTACTTGTACAACTACAATGTCGCACAAATTTCTATTTTCATCCCTTTCAAGAAAGGAGGGAGAAAAAATTGTAGGACTCTTAAGCATCGCCTTCAGGAGTGGAACACGATAGCATTCGAATATCCCTGACTGCTATCCCTGCCAGTCCAGACGTATTCCCGGCAACTGCAGCGTATGTAACCGTAATGTTTACCGGGAAACTCTGGCGGCGAACGTTATGCCCGAAGGCTGGCTTTCTGGTAGAAACGCGGCCTCTTGCGTGGGCCGCGATGCGGCGGAGGCGAGCGCCAGCTGGAGATGTTGCAAGGAACCGGGCGCGCCGCTCCGTTGCCTCCAAGATATTCGCGCGCCGGCGCGCGCAAACGGCGGACGCCGTGGCCGGTCTATGCGTGGGAGAAACGCTGGAAAGGGGTTTGTTTGAGCTTTTTCGTAACAGAATTACGTTTTCTCGTATATTCAAATTACAATCTGACGTTATCATGTCTATAGGTTATGTGTAAGCCGTACTTTATGATTTTTCTACGCATTTTAGCTTAAGAAATTCAATTAGTTTACTAACTTCCTTGCCCCACATGGGCCTAGGTATGTGCGGTTCGAAAGTCTTTCTGCTGAAACGGCGTCTCACGTGGGACGCCAGATTTTCTGCGACACGGGGTTAAAAATGAAGACAGCTCTACCGCCGCATAACCCGCAATGTTGGCTGAAGCATCAGCAAGCGCCCCGAATCCTATGAACAAAAATAACATGAAAAAGTTGTTCCTTCCTCGCCGTAAGGTTTTCCATTTTCGCGCCCTTGTGGCTTAGCAAAAAAGAAAAATCAATTGGGCGATTTCGGTTTCCACTAACATGATGTGTGGCCGTTTGGTCCGCACCATGACGCAAAAAATACCAAAAGATAAAGGTAAAACGATGTATTAGGAAAGAAGAATTGGGATAAAAATATCCGTGACGGGTTTTATTGCGTTCCTGTTTACACCACTCGCCTCCAGGGATAATAAAGGTGAGTCTCAAGATATCTGGTCGCTTCGAAGAACGGAAATGCGGCTTGATATTAAAGTGCTGGCACTGGACGTCTTCTTTCTTCCTGGCTCTCTCTAACTTTTTGTTCATTCGTTTACAAGCCTTCGCTTGAACGGCAACCCCTTCGCAAGATCAAGGAAGCGCACACACTTCCGTGTTCGACAAACCCACCATCTAACGCTATACGGCTGCCAGGAACAAGGAACATTTTATAGCCGTGGAATTCATTTTTTCTTGCGCCAAGGGCTGTAAGACGCAATGCATGAGGACGAAACGAACAATAGATTGCGTCTTACAGTACTTAGCGCAAGAAAAATGAATACACGCCAACTAGCCCAATTCACAGCTCTTCTGTATAGCCGTGGAAAAGCTGGCGCCAGGCAGACGCAGTGGCACCGACGCTGGCGCGCTGCCCTTCCGTCGTAACTGGCAATAAGGAATTATCTGCCTTGTTGCAAATGGGGAAACACAGGGTGCTTTCCCGCCTGTCAGTTGTGGTGCTTTGGACCCCGCGATGCCCATATGTTAGCCCATTCCTTTAAGGTTAGTTGCATCTTTAAAAAATAGAATGAAAAATATAAATGTTCGTGTTCCGTTGCGCTACAATGGACTCGAAACATATCAACCAACTCGCTCAAGAAGTTTTATAACACCCATAAAGTATGAGTATTGGCGCACGCATATACTTAAAGAAAAGACAGAACTGCAGGGAAAAAAAATAAAAAACAGTGCAAAGCTCCGAAAAGAATAATGATAATAAAATGAATGATGAATAATAAAATACCGATATCATTAAAATAAACGTTATAAAGAATCAGCATTCTGTAGAAGCTTGAGTGATGGTGATGACAGGCGGGAACATGGAAAGGCCTATGTTCTCTGGTGACTTTGCGCGGAGTACGAAACTTTATACAAATGAGGAGTTCGGAGCAGGTGAGGATACCGTGAAGGAGTTTGAAAAGAAACAGAATGTCAGAGCGATTACGTTCGCAGCGAAGTAAAGGTACTGACAATTGTCCAACAATGCTAGAACGAGGTCCAGTGTCCATGTTAGCAAAGCGGTGATGATATATGCTTAGAAACTTTTTACTAGACCCGATTTCTAATGTCACGCTTCTACCTAGAAATGCCAGTCCAGACGTATTCGAGTTAAGGAAGACAGATTGTTGTGTACAACTTGCGAAACAGTGTAGCAGAACTGAAATTCCTTGATAGTCTGCATATGGACCCAAGAGCGTGCATACTCCTCATGACAACGAGTTTAGTGTGAGCAGAAAGGTGTAAGGTTGTATAAAAAAATCATGAGCCATTCCACTCTGTGAAGGCGGTTGACCAGCAAAGCCGTTTAGCACACGACACCGAGGTCACACATAATTTTGAACAAAGGTACGAACTCATTTATTGTCTTGATGGGTGGTTATTATTTCGCTCGCAACTTAACATGCACTTACGCTGCTGGGTGGTCTGTTGGGCGGGATCAATGTGGCATCGCAAGGGATGTGTCTACAACACGGAACGCGTACACCACTCCCTTTTCGGCACCGACACATCCACGTTGAATATCACTGACAACGACAATAGGAGTTGTTAGAAATGGCCTACCGAGATGCGTACCTGCAAGTTTTCTCAACCAGCTGCAGCTGCGAGCGTTGCGAGTTTCCCCGACGAGAACCATGGAAGCCTACCACAATTGCTACGTTGACTCATTTCGTAGGCACCTCGAGGTACCGCTTCAACACCCCCTCGGCGCCGTTATGACTGAACGCGATCGGCGGACCAACTATTGTTACTTAACCCGCCACCGCCGACCTGGTCTGCTGTGAGCAAGGGAGTTACCGAAGGAATGTATCTGACGGCAATGTCGCACGCGCCTTTCAAGAAGCAAGACAATGGAGAACCGGGGGCCACGCGACGGAGGTCAGCTTGGGGAATAAGAGGCGCCTCCTTTGGTCAAGACGTAAGCCCCGAGTTCTACGAAGCTCGTCTGGCCTCGGGGGGGGGGGGGGGGGGGCACTGAATGCTGTGCGTGCGTGTGTGTGTAAGCCCTCCCGCTCAAACAAAGGCGGCTCGGTTGCGATGACTGGAACGTTTTTCCCTCACCTAGGGATCTAGGGAGCACGGAGTGCTTATAAGCAGCTGTTTTTCGCTGCTAGGGTGTGCTCGTCAGCGTGCTCGTCATCGTGCTCGTGAGCGTGCTCGTAAGCTGTGTGCTGTATGCTCGTCTTGCGTGCTCCATTTGGGAGCCACGCTAGACTGTCTAATGTATCTGTTGTTTAAAATGTAAATACTGTAAATAAATCCTGCTCGCCTAGTCCTGTCTTCCCAAGTTCCTCCCTACGTCCAACAACTCTTACAGGGTCGTGTCATAGCAGCTAATTAACGCAAAGTGAGTATCCATGAACCTTACAGGACTATGAGTCATTGCATTTTTTTGCTTGCGTACGTATGAGCCATTGCTCACGGGGTTATGACTCATTGATGATGACATTTTTCGACATGCTGTTCTGTATGTTGTACGTGTGATCAGAAAAAAAATTTAAGCACTGTTCGCTTCACTTTACCGAATTCTTATGGGGCTACGAGATATTGCATCTTTTGCTTAATTACGGGAGTATGAATGCTTACGGGGGTATGGTGATGATAGTTTTTGTTCACGGAGAACAAAAATGCACGGCACCCTAGCCATATCCAGCTTCGCTGTAAAAGTACACCGAAATCATTGATCTCACAGACCTTACACCATGGTATACAGGTTCTACAGAATAAGAAAACGAAATGATTGATGTTTTGCGTGTGAAAGTCGTGACTTTGGTTTTAGCAACATTCAAGCTGACGTTGTTAGCTTTGCACCATTTATAAAAACAAGACAAGTCGGACTGCAGAATGCGACAATAATCAACAGTATGAATTTCCCTAAAACTCTTGATGTCATCGGCATATGGAAGAAACAAAGAATTCCGAATAGCGGAAAGAACGTCATTAAAAAAAATTGTCTCCAATCCCCGCTGTGGAGGTGGTTGGCCAGTGAAGCTGTGGTATCGCCTGATCCGATAGACCAATGTGACGTAGCCTTGAACGACTGAACCATGAACGAAATGAAATTATTGACACCAAGACAATTAAATGCACTTCGTCGCTTGGCGCTTGCGCTGAGCCTCTTCGGCACGAATCAGCGGGTCCTTACGAGCTTGAGTGCGACGCCGTTGTGCATATTGACTTTGTTGTTACCTTCGTCGCTCTTCCTATTCGCGCTGCTTTTCAACCGTCCTAACTGTGCGTGGCTTGCTTTGGGCAGGAACCGCGGCCTCCTGGCTAACCTGAGCTCGGCACCGTTGTGCATATCGACTTTGCTGTTCCCGTCACCGCTCATCGCGTTCACGCTGCTCTTCGGGAGTCCTAACTATGCGCGACTTTCCCATAGAGCTATCAAAGACAAATGAAATCAGTTCCTAGGCAGGTTCTTCTTTTACATATGAAATTGTAGTAATGAAACTCCCTTCTTTGTATGCTGCAGCTGCCGCTTCCCGGCAACTGCAGCTTATGCAAGCGTAATCTTTACCGGGAAACGCATGCAGCGAACTGTGCGTCCTTAGTATTGTTCGAACGCACCTTATCATTTATAATGTGGCTCTGACACTCGTTTTGTGCTTTTCTTTACTGAAAATACTGGGGTGTATCTTGCATGCGTAATTCCAAATGGAGATAGGCAGTTTTCGCTTCGATTCGTGGAATGCTTTTCTGTCGACTGTTCTGTCGACGGAGATGAAGAAATCCCGGGATTTGAGTCATATAAAGGTTCGCTGTCCAAAAAAAAAGAAAGAAAGGAGTGGTCCTATAATGCTCGTCCTTGAGCGACGCCGCAAGCTGCCATGTAAAAAGAAGACATTTGGCCATTGAAGTTAATATAACATGATCTATCAACAAGATAACTGCACAAGAGATTGACAATCGACGAGTCCATACCATAGTCCGTAAGCTTGATCAGAAACATTGAGTGGCTGACTACACTACACTTCGCTGGGGTCATGGTAAATGGTGTCAACTTGCCCCCTTTGAAGTAGCGGCGCGGAGATCAGTGTCATAAAACTTGCGAGATTTGTGATAGTGCAGCGACTGGTGAGAAATGCACGCTGATTCGGAATTAATGAGTTCTTCACAGAAAAAAAAATATGTTGAAAAAAGCAACCTCAAAAACCTTAGACGAGGCACAGAGGAGAGAAAGTGGGCGATTATTCGAGGCATCGGCTTTAAAGCCACACTTAAATACAGAAAAAAAAACACAAGCAGTTTCACACATGTGAGGGGAAGTGGCACTATTCAAAGAGTTATTAAATACAGATGTCAATACTGAGGCAAATATACTGCTGTAAACATTTAGAATTGCGAAGGGGATGCCATCAGGGCGGCATAATAGGGAAGGCTTCAAGCGTTTAAGGCATTCGCTGACGAGCTTGTCATCAAACCGAACAGCACCAGATCTAGCAACCGTCATCTGCTGCGAATTGGCACCAGCGTTGGAGCCTGAAGCTTTATAGTTTAAGCATGACAAAATGGCAGCAGAACATTCCGCGACTGGTTAGACTTCTCCGCTGGAGTCGAAACAAGCGAGAACCCTCTTCACCTTTACTAGGAGTGCTTGCGGATATACTTCCAAAATTTTGCCGGCCGATTCGAGGCGCTCTTTTCGAAGAAAGCAATATATGAGTCGTCATCCCGCTTATAGAGACATTTGCAGAGTCTGAAAACAAGCGGAACTCTTCTTTCCAGTCATAAGGCACAGGAGTTGTGGATTTTTGGTGCTGCGCGATCTTTATACCTTAGGGGAGTTATAAGTTCATATGAGATCCAGTGGCGATATATTTAGAGAATTTAGGTCTGTTCTGGGGAATGTACTTACGCATACTGCTCAATTTAAGCTCCATAAACTGATCTACTTGGCCATCAACATTGGTTTTGTCTATAACCAGTGACCAATCGGTGGTGGACAAGAAATTATATAAACCAACGTAATCATCAGCCTTGAAAGCAAAGCGAGACGATTCATTTATGCCACTGTAGGAACTCTGCCTCAGGCCTGACACAGAGGCAGTTATATCTTTAGTCACGGGTGAAACTTATCGGAACGAACAAGGGAAATGTCCGAACGAGAGACATCTATAACTTGAGCATTCGAGAGACAAAGATAGACGTTGCCACTGGAATGGACGATCAAGTTATGTTGCTGAAGGGAATAGAAGGACAGAAAGTCCAACCGCAGGCTGCATTTGTTCTCTATTTAATTATTGTAATGTGAATATTTAAGCATGCTGGAATCAATTTCAGGTGTAATAATATCATCAAGGAGCATTACCCTGTGCTTGCTATGGGAAGATATTACAGTTTCAATACAAGAGATGACTTCATCAAATGAGACCGGGGAAATATTAGGTGGTGCATAGAAAGAACCAATTAGTAATTTTTCGTTGCAGACTATAGGCTGACTTCTAGCCAAACTGACTCCTGTACACTTTATGTGTCGTTGCGTTGAATACATCTCAGTGAACTGTGAATAATAATAATAATAATAATAATAATAATAATAATAATAATAATGATGATGATGATGATGATGATGATGATGATGCTCACGACACATTTCTTCAGGAACAGCGGACCCATTTAAGAACGAGGCACAAAAGAAAAAAGGCCAAAGCGCTGCTTGTCGCACTTCACGAGAAAAACGAGTGAAAAAAAAATACAGTCCACGAGAATCAACAGAGTGGGCGTCCAGCTCACATATCAGACGGGAAAGAGCAATACTGCTGACAGTGCATTGCCTGCGGTGCACCGCCAACGCCCAGCAGCAGCAGCGTTCTACTTATCGCTTCCTGGCTGCACAGCCAGCAGCTTGGTCAAAATGGCGGGGGCGATATGTTTTCGCTTGTTCGGCGCTACGCGCGTAAACATTTTCGATTAGGCCCCGATCGAGCTTCCTCCCATAAGCGCTACGTCGCGCGCCGCTCTTCCACCTGGTATTGAGCAGGAGGGAGCTTCACTTTTCGTACTTGTACGCCCATTCGTCTGCGGCAAGCTATCGCTCTGGTTATGATGCCCGATATTTACCTGCTTTCGCAGCTTGACAGGAGGAAAGAGAGAGAAACAGTCGAGCACAGATGCAAAAAAAAAAAAGAAAGAAAATGAGAAAGCACAGTTCAGATGGCTCGGTCAGCGACGTCGTTAGCCAGTATATGCGATCACCCGCCTCACCACTTCGTGCCTCGACAAAACGGTTTTCGCATTTACGTTCCCGTTGTCAATCGTTGCGATGCGTTTTGCTTCTCGTCGTTGACGCAGCTTCGTACTGCTGTAACGAACGTGCCTCTACCGAGGGGAAAGCCCGTCAACCTGCAGTGTCTGCGCACATACGTTCATCAAACTCTGCACAATAAGGCACATTTTGCTGACAAAAGTGCATGCTATTGCGAGAACCCCGGAACGTCTAAAAGATAGCATGCTAGGTGTTCGCAATGTAGTGAAAGAAGTTTTCACCGCACCGATGTATACGGCCTTTCAGGCACTGAATTCTAGCTTGAGTGCGTAGGACATGCGTTCGGCCTTTCACTGTCACAAAACGGCCTGAAGCGTGAAATTCATGTGGAGAGTGCCTGGGCAATTTCATCCTATTTCTTTGTTTTCTATTCAGCGTTGGAGCGTCTGGTAACGTATACACTATGAGTACAAAAGCTGCATATTCACAAGGTTGGGCTCCTATAATTTAATGTTGGTAAAGTAATGTAATATTAGTAATTTATAATTATAATCATATTATATTATAATTCATATTAGTAATTCATTACGTCAATATTAGTAATGTTCTAGACTGTAATGCACTAATAGTAAAGCATTTATATTATCGTAAACGAGCGTAAGAACTGAGAGTACAAATGTCTGGAACGTCCAATTTTTCATAGCGGTCCCTATTCTGTATATTATACTGTTTTGCACAATGACAGTCTCTCGAGGTATGTCCAACACGCATTCATGGGCGATTTACTGTGTAGTCACCACAAGTTTGACGAAACGGAAGCTTTTTTATGCGCAATATTTCCGCCAGGTTTCATACACTCGCTTTGGGATGTTTACCAGATTTCGAACCTCCAGCGCCTTCTGGGTATTGATTGAAGAAGGAATTTGGCTTGCCTTGACATCACCATCAATACAGAGGGAAGGAGGCCTAAGGGAAATGCCAGAACGTTATCATCGAGCGTGAAATACGCTCAAGACATTTAATGCACGCAGCACAGCACACTTATGCCCACCAAGCAATTAGAGGCTGTTCTATAAAGTGGCAGTACTCTGGCATCGTTCTACATGGATGACGCCTGAGGACCATATTCCACGACATTTAAGTATTTAATGAATAATTCTTCGTATAGCCGTGACAAAAGAAACTAAATAAATTATCTGGTCTTGAACAGAAGGGAAATAAAGTCGTCAACCAAGTTTAAAAAAAAAAAAAAAAACCCGGCGCTCTACAGTTTCGTAGTCCAAACTACAGATGAAGACGATGGCCTATATAGAATGCTTCGCTTCGATTCGTTTTAGTACAAAACACCGCGATCACGTTCGACCATATCTCGCAGTAGACGACACGGATCTTTTAAAACAAATGACACTTGGCTTTAGGACGGGCACACATTTAGATGGCGTGAGGATCAGTTAAATCAAACCATAATCATTTCCTAAACCCTAATTCCGAAAGGATTGTAGGGCGAAGGTTCAGGAAGGGGAGCGAAGGCTGTCAAGCGGAGGTAATGCACCGCCGTTGGAAGTCCATCACAACGTTATCGTACGTTCTCATAACATATTTGAATGCCCCCCCCCCCCCCCCCCCCGCCCCACGTTCTCTGTTCCTTTTTTTTTCTCTTCTCATTATTATCCCTTACTGCTCAAGACTGGTCAGCGAAAGCCCTGAACGCCGACGTGCTGGTAAGTTATTAAGCCTGACTTGCCACTTACCTGCGCCGACACCTCTACCCAGCGCGTAAAAGGGTGGCTCAATAACTGCACGCGACAGTGGGCGCCAGAGCGCGCTGGAGAGGACGAGAAGTCGGAGCAAAAGGGGCGGAGAGAAAGGAAAAAAGCTGGCGATGCGAAACGACAATCGTCCCGACGAAAGGAAGGCACGCGTCGCGCTAATGCGCCGGCTTTCATTAGGGAGAGGCGCATGGCGCGTCTCATTCGTTTAGCCGTCGGGCGGCTCTCTGGCACGCGACGCAGGACAACTGCGACCGCCGGCATTTAGCAGTGAAGCAGAAGGGCAGCGCCTGTGAGATCGTTCAATGAGAGGCACACGGCTGGGGAGGTCGCTTCGATGAAGGCGCGTACGAGTTAACCCTCGATAGAAGATAACACGTTTACTGTCACGTGGCTAACACACGAGCTACAGTTGTGGGCCGAACACACGTCTGGGACGAACATCGGGACGGAGGTTTGTCTGCAAGCATAAACATAAACACCGGGCAGAATTTAAAAAAAAAAAGAAACGCTGTCCCATGCTGGCGCGTTCTACAAACACGAATGATTTGCGTCAAAATCCTGTCATTCTAAATACATCAGGAACACCAACGGAACTGAGTGTTTTTAAACGAATGGGTAGAAGCGGGTGCTTGTTAAAGAGCTGACTCACGCAGCGACACGTCGGCTCCTTTATTATCAGCTGTTTGTACCATCGGCGGGAAACTGCCGAATGTGCGTTCTCGGTTTTTTTTTTGTTCGGCAAACACATATACACGTATGCACGTATATCAAGAAATAAGATCCGATCATACTTGAAGATAGCCTCTATTCTCTAAATTCCCGTTCATTTGACCCTGCAATACTTTCGTCTTCTATCGCTGATATACATGTGGTCGGCGTCGTCAACAATATGCTAAGTCAATAATATAATCACTTTCGGTCATACATGTATGGGCTGCTCAACGAACGAAGGGTCAGGTAAAACAGAAAGTAGGTAAGAAGATAAAGATGACGGCGGCAACATGAAAGAGTTGCTCCAACGTTAGTCTGCAAAAGAACGTAAGACAGAAAAGAGCTGCAAAACTGCGCTAGCGCAGTGATACTATTTTGCAGCTTGTCTGTCATGTCATATATGTGCGCGCCGATGGATCATCGAGAACAAACGTGGGAGGAAGCAATACGCGGAATTTATTTTACGCAGGGCCTGGTTGCCTACAGTGCCTTTCGTGCACAAAGGGCGTCGATAGTCAGGAGTGCAGCTTGAGAGTTTCACAAGATATTGTCAAAACTTTATTTTGCACTCCAGATAGTTCGCGGCGAAGACGACACATCACGCAGAATTGCAACTAAATAAAATTTTGCGGTCTTTCTGGGCTGGGGTATTCTTTGCTTAAAAATATTTCAGTGGCTTACCATTCTGAAGTAACTTAATTCACAAAAATTGGAAGTCCGTTATATAGACGGAAGTTTGCGACTACATGCTGTATACCGCCTGACTAGCCTATAGTAACAAGCTTAGTAAAGATTTTCGCTGACGTTCGCAAAGGCAGTCAATTAAAGAGCAGCAGGCTCCTGGAAGCCTTACTGAGGCCGCGGACTTACGCAGACATTCGAAGCCGCAGGCTTCCAATACAGAAAAAAAAACAGTTGGAAAAAATAGTAGTCATCGTAAGAAGAAATGGTGGCTACCTTGGATTTGTAATTATTTGTCCTTTCTTTCGTTAATGAAAGGCATGAATATAAGTAACTTGACAAACCCACCCATAACAAATAAACTTGATGCTCCAGTTACTCCTGCGTTCCGCAGTTAAAGCCCGAACACTTTCACAATAAGGTATGATATCCACCAACTATATATATGTCAGGCTTTTTGTGCACCCTTTGGCTGAGGAAGGCGAAGTGATTCTTTCCAGAACGCTTGTACTTTTGTCTCCGCTTTTTCGCTTTGTTTCCCAGAATTTCTGGTGGCTACCGCTCCCCCCTTGCGGCAATGGATGAAGAAATATCCGAGGACCTTCCTGTTGCACAGCGATCAGGTCGGATAGTGTCCAGGAAATGTGGGAGTGCGTGAAGCGATACAGAGAGCGAGGCCACTGAGTTATGCTCGGACAGCTACGACTCCACAGACGATGAATACAAAGTCGTGATGAGTACGTCAGCAAAAAAAAAAAAAAAGAAGACTACTGCAGGCATCTTCGTCGCCGAGTGCTTCTTTCATGAAGAGTGCACCGCAGCGCTGGCCGCATGCTGTGCTCTTCGTGCCCGTGGACCCGGCGACCAATTTGCGGCTCCTAAACAGGCAGGTCCTCTCTTGGTTACTCGAGAGAATCGCACCAAATTAGATTAAAGACGTGCGAATAAACTCGCGGAAAACTGTCCTGGCAGTTGATGTGCTAGATCGCAGCGCCCTACAAGGCCTACGTAATATAACTGAGATCGACAAGGTAAAGGTGGGATCAATGATCCCTACAGGCGGCGATTGTACTGCGGGCGTCATTTATGACATCGACGTTGCCATCCCGAACGACGACTTGCCAATACTGATCAAACCAACGGCAGAAAGCATTTTCATTACGAGGATTTTCAGACAGGGAAACACGCGCTGCGTGAAGATTTTCTTTGAAGGAGGCAGCCTTCCATCCCACGTCAAAGTAGGACACGTCCGCCATCCAGTACGACCATTCGTGCCGAAGCCTCTCCAGTGTTTCAAGTGTTGCAAGATTGGACATGTAAACGATGTCTGCGTGAAGAACGCCGAGTGCCCGTGGTGCTCTGAGTCCCATTCAGAAGACGCCTGCAGTACAGATGTTCTAAAATGCCCTAACTGCAGTGCTGCTCACAAGACCTCATCAAAGGATTGCCCGCGGGTGCGGAAAGAATTTGCGATCCTCAAACGAATGGTTAGCGATAATTTAATGCATCGAGAGGCTGCTGCCGGTCTTCGGCGACGTCGGCATCTACACCGAAAACGTTCACGAAATTCCGCAACTGCAGATAGGAACTCGTCAAAAGGATTGCCGCATCACCGCACAGCGCCACCAAGACAGATACAAGGAAAGAAAACAAAGCGGAGAGGCTCGTCCACCCTGAAGAATGGCCTGAGGCACTGAGGGCACAACGCCCTGCTAAGTTACCTCGAAACGCACAAACCGTGCACGACGGCTTCGGCAACTGTTGAAGCGACGCTGGCTGATGATCTCCAGGTCATCAAGATTCTGCGGTCGCTCATTAATGCCACTCACGTTATAATTTACAAGATGAAATAATCTTTTCCGCAAAGCGCGCTACAGGTTCTGGACACTTTGAGTCCAGTACTTGCAGCATTTCGGTGAAATCATGGTTCTAGAGAAGCCATCGTTTCGTGACGAGGTCCGAAACACGTCGATATTTCAGTGGAACGTCAAAGGACTTAAGTCACACATGTCGGACTTTCGACAGTTTCTGTTCATGAATAAGTTCCCCATCATCATCCGCCACCCACGGAGAATGCAGCAAGATCATGGTTTTCATACGACGCGATCTTAAGTATGTCCATCATCCAGTGCCACCTGACCAAGAAAACCAGTACGTATGTCTGACAGTGAAGGAAGACAAGCTCACTTTCACAGTAGTTCGAGCCTACATATAGCGTTCAAGTCGGTTGGACTGCGAGCGGTTACGACGAATAACGACAGCGACACCGCAGTCTTTGGTGATGACTGGAGATTTTAATGCCCACCATTATCTCTAGGGAAGTTCTAAGATAGACTCGAGGGGCAGAAGATTATTGTCATTTGCCTCCAAACGAGAACTGTGCTTGGTAAATAATGGAAGCCCACCTTTCTGCGTGGAACTGTCTACTGTAGCTGCCTGGACCTCACCTTCGTTTCACGTTTCTTCACTAGAAAGGTGAGGTGATTTCCAGATATTGAAACGTGGGGAAATGACCACCTACCCCCTTATCTTAGGGTTGAAGGGTTGACGGGCTCCAAGTTATCCGGCGTCACTCAATGTATCGTCTGGCCGATGTTCATATCAATTGTCGAAGACGGCTGTCGTGATTCCTTGTCCTTCAGCCTAGAGGACACCATAAAGGGTGCCCTAGAGGCTACCATGCATTCGCTTCCGAAAACGTCTACACGCACGGAATACGACATTGAACCGGAGAAGGTTCGTGCAATTCGTCGCCGTGCAGATCGAAGATACAGGCGCACAAAATCTGTACATGATTTGAGGATGGCCAGAAGAACTCCAAAGAAAATTCAGCGTCGCATGGACAAACCTGCATAGCAAAAGTGGATGTCATGGATCCACGAAAGCCTTTGTCTCACATATGGAGAACTGTTCGCGGTCTCCGTGGAACCCCTCAGCAGCACCACCCTTTCAAGTATTTGGCCCTTCATCAACAATGCAGAGAGATTGACGTTGCTGACGATTAATGAAGGAGGATTGCTGGCGAAACTAGATCCGCTGGAATATCGACGCTCGACCACTCGCCGATTTCACGCGACCCCCGCATGGACAGTCCTTTCACCATGGACGAACTCAGAACTTCACTTGCCTTGTGCAAGCGTTCATCATCACCAGGATCCGGCGGCACAACGTTCCGTGCCCTATGTAATCTTCGCAAAGAGGCTCGGAAAGGGCTCCTGCTCTTGTTCAATAGCTCCTTCCACACAAGTACGGTTCCCCAGAAATGGAAGACCAGCCTCCTAATTCTACTGCTCAAGCCTGGCAAGTCTCCTGTAGACATTGCATTATACCGACCAAATGCGCTTGCCTGTTGCACCGGCAAACTTGCGG
Organism: Dermacentor andersoni; assembly: GCF_023375885.2. NCBI lineage: Eukaryota > Metazoa > Arthropoda > Arachnida > Ixodida > Ixodidae > Dermacentor > Dermacentor andersoni. The sequence continues at coordinate 273,784,621 of NC_092814.1, forward strand.
AGAGGATGGTTCTAACACGGCTAGAATGGTACATCGAATATCATCAGGTATATCTGGTATCTGCAATGTCCGGTTGCAGGCGTGGTCGTTCTTCCAAAGACGGTGTTAGCGGCTTGGTGACTTACGTCGAGCATCATAAGTCCCGCAAAAGATTATCTGCTGCCTTGTTTCTGGATGTTAAAGGAGAATACGATAACGTAACGCACGAAGTGATTTTCAACGCGAAAGAGACAGCAGGACTTGGTGCCAAGGCCTATTTCTGGATTAGTAGCTTTCTACATAAGAGATCATTTTCCTTGTTACCGAGGATGGCCAAACCTCTCAGCATTACCGTAACCGTGAGGTCCCTCGGGCGGAGTACTGAACCCAACGCTCTTCAATCTAACATTCATTGGACTCGCCGACATCCTTCCATGCAGCGTTCGGGTCTCCATCTATGCCGATGACATTTATAATTGGACGTCGGGTGTGACGCGACTGCAGCTTTGCATGCGGCTTAAGAAGGCAGCTACTTTGACATCATCCTACCTTCGAGAACAAGGACTTCAAATATCACGTGAAAAGTGTGCAGTGGTGGAATTTCCCAGGAAACCAATGACTCCAAACGTGATATCCGTCGACGGACAGCTGATCTCATTCAGCGCAAGTCACAGATTTTTGTCAGTGGTTATTGACAGAAATCTCTCCTGGACTCCTTATGTGAATTATCTGAGAAAGCCCCTGAGGGAAATTTCATCATCATCATCATCATCAGCCTGGTTACGCCCACTGCAGGTCAAACGCCTCTCCCATACTTCTCCAACTGCCCCGGTCATGTACTAATTGTGGCCATGTTGACCCTCCAAACTTCCTAATCTCATCTGCCCACCTAACTTTCTGTCGCCCCCTGCTACGCTTCCCTTCCCTCGGAATCCAGTCCGTAACCCTTAATGACCATCACCCACCGTGGTTGCTCAGTGGCTATGGTGTTAGGCTGCTGAGCACGAGGTCGCGGGATCGAATCCCGGCCACGGCGGCCGCATTTCGATGGGGGCGAAATGCGAAAACACCCGTGTACTTAGATTTAGGTGCACGTTAAAGAACCCCAGGTGGTCGAAATTTCCGGAGTCCTCCACTACGGCGTGCCTCATAATCAGAAAGTGGTTTTGGCACGTAAAACCCAAATAAAATAAAAAAATTAATGACCATCGGTTATCTTCCCTCCTCATTACATGTCCTGCCCATGCCCATTTCTTTTTCTTGATTTCAACTAAGATGTCATTAACGCGCGTTTGTTCCCTCACCCAATCTGCTCTTTTCTTATCCCTTAATGTTACACCTATCATTCTTCTTTCCATAGCTCGTTGCATCGCCCTCAATTTAAGTAGAACCCTTTTCGTAAGCCTCCAGGTTTCTGCCCCGTACGTGAGCACTGGTAAGACACAGCTGTTATAAACTTTTCTCTTGAGGGATAATGGCAACCTGCTGTTCATGATCTCAGAATGCCTGCCAAACGCACCCCAGCCGATTCTTATTCTTCTGATTATTTCACTCTCATGATCCGGATCAGCAGTCACTACCTGTCCTAAGCAGATGTATTCCCTTACCACTTCCAGTGCCTCGCTACCTATCGTAAACTGCTGTTCCCTTCCGAGACTGTTAAACATTACTTTAGTTTTCTGCAGATTAATTTTTAGTCCCACCCTTCTGCTCTGCCTCTCCAGGTCAGTGAGCATGCATTGCAGTTGGTCCCCTGAGTTACTAAGCAAGGCAATATCATCAGCGAAGCGCAAGTTACTAAGGTATTCTCCATTTACTCTTATCCCCAATTCTTCCCAATCCAGGTCTCTGAATACCTCCTGTAAACATGCTGTGAATAGCATTGGAGAGATCGTATCTCCCTGCCTGACGCCTTTCTTTATAGGGATTTTGTTGCTTTCTTTATGGAGGACTACAGTGGCTGTGGAGCCGCTATAGATATCTTTCAGTATTTTTACGTACGGCTCGTCTACACCCTGATTCCGCAATGCCTCCATGACTGCTGAGGTTTCGACTGAATCAAACGCTTTCTCATAATCAATGAAAGCTATATAGGGAAATTTGCTATATGTTTAAGTTTCTAGCAGGAAAAACCCGGGGAGTGTCAATACAGTGTATGTTGCGACTGTATAGGGTCCTCTTTATTGGATTCCTGCGGTACAGCCTGCCGCTCATCTCCAACACCTGCAGAACTAACCTGAATACAATCCAAGGCATCCAAGCCCAAGCCGTCAAGATTTGCCTTCGGCTACCGCGCAGTACATCAATGACTGAAGTTATTGCCGTCGCTCAAGATGACACTGTCAGAACGCACATTACCATTGTAACAATGCGTGTGCACATAAGACACTTCGCCTGGACCGCTACCCGCCACCTCGCAATTCTCACAGTAGAAAGGCTCCACACAACATTCAGTGCAACTGTCTTCCCGCGCCGTGCCTCCCTCAGGTCAGGTTACGCACCTGCGGCAAGACCTTCGCTTCGATTCCTCCATGGTGTGTGAGCCGTACTCAAGTGAACATAACAATCCCAGGACTTCAGAAAAAATCGGATTTACCACCATCTGCACTCAACCAACTTAGTTTATTCCTCCTGTACGAGAAAAAATTGAAGGATGCTTAAGCTTCGCCTTCAAGAGTAGAACGCGATAGCGTTATCCTACCCCGTTCGCACCGCCCACTCATTCGCTCGGCACGCTCTTGACGAGACGAAGGGGAGAAGCGGGCGAGTGGCGCGTCACCTGTCGGGGCAGCGCTGTACATTGCGAGGAGGGGGTCTTCTGTGTTTGCCGCAAGATGGCTCTGCGTGTGCGCCAAGCGCAGAAGAAATGTAGCGGAAACGTACTTCGCTACACGTTTAACTGCGACTTCTGTAATTTACATGCTCATAATTACCGATATACACCGCAGTGTAACTTTCTACGGCACGTTTCTAAGGCAACACCGCATTCACTAGAGGCGGTTTTGTGCCGCTTTGAACCATCGAACTCATGGCTGAGTGGTAGCGTCTCCGTCTCACACTCCGGAGACCCTGGTTCGATTCCCACTCAGCCCATCTTGCAAGTTGTTTTTATTTACGAATTGTCTTTTGGGATTTTTCACTCACGGCCAACGCCGCCGACACCGGCTTTTCTGCGACACGAGCTCCTTAACGCTGTCGCGTTAATACAGTGGCTACACACACGTCGATACTGTGACAGATCAACTGCATCAACCAGTTCCAGTGACGCTATAGTTATACCAACAATGGGAAAAACCCAGCACTTCAAGACTTCCGCGCCTACAGTTGCAGAGCTCGCGTCTCTTCGCGACTTGCTTCATATGATAACTGCTGAAAGTGCTAGAAAATGGGCAGTCTTCTGCGATTCAAGGCCGGCCTTGCAATGTGTGCCGTCATTTCTCCGGCATGGAACTCACGATCAGCTCACAAGCGAAATCGTGCAATTTGTCCATCACTTGAGAGAAAAGGCCATGATATCTCTTTTCAATGGATACCAGGTCACTGCGGTATCATTGGAAATGATGACGCAGATAAGGCAGCTCGGACGTCAAACAAAGAAGAACGCTGCGTCCCCATTCCTCTCTCAAGGACCAACGCTGCAAGACAACTTCGCATTCTAGTACGCACGTTCTCCTTAGCAGAGTGGAATACCGCACATGCAAGGCGCATCAGACTGCACAGACGAAACCCTTCACTGCAACACAGCCCTGTGACCGGACTGCACCGACGCGAAGCGTCTCTTCTGTGTCGGTTGTGCCTAGGAGTTGCCTTCACGGAAGTTTACTCAGCAGTTATTGGAATGGCTGATAGTCCTGCATGTGATGTTTGCGGACGCGAGAACATTGTCCACCTTATTGCGCCCCTGCCCCCAATCTTAAGCCGAAAGACAATCTTTGTCCAACGCATTGAGGCAACTAGACGATCGTCCTCTGAGTGAACAGACCGCACTAGAGCACTGTCCCCACCGATTATCGGCTCAGAAAGCAGTGAAAGCACTTTTGTGTTTTCTGAGATCACCTGGTTTGCACGAGCGGCTTTCACTTAAGTACTGTACTGTCTCTATACCCTCTCTATCCCTTGAACAACTGGCCTCAGAAATTCGACACATGTATCATCGCAGCCATGACAAGGGACACAACATGATCTTTCAATGGCTTCCAGGACATTGCACCATCAGCGGGAATGACCACGCCGACGAAGTCGCCTGATCTGCACATGAAATTGGTCAACGTCATGATTCCACTTTCGCGAACAGACGCTGCGGCGGGGCTGCGGTTGATGTCCCGTGAATGCACTTTCCCTCTGTTGGACTTGAACGCTTTCAGCATGTGTCGTTTGCGTTCGTTGTCTCCGGACATACGGATGCATCTACCGCCTTGGTTACCACGACGTGAACAGACCATGCTGTACCGTATGTGGCTAGGCGTTGCATTTACGAACTCATATGCTTTCTTTATTGGAATGGACAACAGCCCCACATGCGACACACGCAACAGCGATGAGACGCTCGCACATATCTGTGTCTGCTGGCGATATGGTGCCGAGAGGCAAGTGCTGTGCAAAGTACTGGACCAGTTGGACAATCTTCCACTCTCAGAACTCAAAGCTTTAGGTCAGTACTCCCACAGGACATCCGTGCTGAAGGCCCTACTCGCGTCATTAAGGTTCCTGCTGTCTACGGGGCTTCACGATAGACTGTAAGATCACCGCCCCCTACCGCTCTATAGTGTACGCGGTTTGTCCGTGCTCGTCTCCATTTCTCTCTCTCCCCCTTCCGCTACCTTTCTCTTTTTATCCTCCTTCACCTTTCCCCCCGTGCAGGGTAGCCAGCCGGAACTACCTATGGTTAACATCCCTGCCTTTCTATGCACCCTTTTCTCTCTGTCGTCTCTCTCTTCCCCATCTGACTTCCCCCAGCGTAGTTGCTGGGGGAAGGGGAAGTTGCTTGCACAAAAGGCAAGCTCTAAAAGACGTCAGTCGCGCCACTCCATGCGGAGCATTCACTCATCTCTGCCCCCACCCTTCGCCTGCCTTTCTTCCTGAGTATGATTCGTAGCAAAATACGCAATTTATATGCGCAGTTTAGATATAACAGCACAAAGAGGACGGAAAGCCAGAACATGACTGTACGTATGGCAACAGCAGTCTGTAGTCAGGATGCATAAAATTACAGAAAACAAATTTCATTCTTCGGTGGTATGATTTCACTGCAATTGCGACTTAAAGCTTATGCAACCCAAAGCTGACCGTGTTGATTCCATACTACCATAAAAAAAATCTCTAATGGCTATACCAAATGCTGGATAAAGTAACAGTCACAGAATTCGTGAGTGTGTTTGGTTTTCGTCCATTGAGACTAAAATATTTCCAGTTTAGGGAGAGAGAAAGAAAGAAGTGGAAAGGCAGGGAGCTCGACAACACGTACTTCCGGTGATCTACTATACGTGGGAAGAAAAACTATAAAGAAACAAAGCATAACAAGCAGTGAGCAAGCGAGAACTATAGCCGCGCATACACAGTGCGTGCCCCCCACGTCCACCGCGAATGATCAGATGGCCCAATCAATGACACGAACTACACCAATGCCAGCGTTGCTGCCTTTAACGGAAGGTGATGGACGTTGCAAAACGACGGGGATCAGGTAGACGCGAATCACTGCAGTGTACATGATCCCGACAATGCAGCTTTCACAAACCTACGACACCAGTAATGGTCATGGAAGACTCAGGAGTAAACAAAAACGCGACGGACCTCAAACAGCCGCAAAGCTTACCAACGTCAAATAAAAAAGCTCAACTACAGAAGTAGCCACGGCAATATATATTTCGTGGCGTATTTTACGACCTTGTACGAGGAGACAATGATTAAAAAAAGAAAGAAAGGAATACAAAAATAAGAATTCGGTCGCCAGAAAACGGCGGCAGTCGTATAACCTATACGTGCGCAGACGACGCGAGATGCCCGGTAGCATTTCATCAGAACAACAAACAGCTCAGCTATGAGCACTGCGTTCTGGCAAGTGGACGGCACCGCGCTTCCCATTTCCAGAACAGCGGGGCTTCAGCTGAGATGATCGCAGCGTAGAATGATTGCAAAGTGATTTGTGGCCAGCGAGCCTCGCCTAACATTACACAGATGTCCGTGACGCCACAGGACAGTCGCACACGCATCTCGGACTGTACAACGCGTCAGAGCTACTACCCGAAGTTGGAGCATTCGCTTTATCGAGCCGCGTGCGTAATGCCTTCTGCGAAGAACGCTTAGGAAAAGCCAGCGGACATACCCCTCAGCTATCGTGGTCGCCATCGGCAATGTATCATTACGCCCCTCTTTTACCTATTTGCTCTCGCCAAGTACACGCGAGTCATTTTTTGTGGCTTTGTTTTTCTTTACTTACTATTTCAGGGGGGGGGGGGGGGGGGGCACTTGGGTACTCAGTCGCAACTGAAAAATACTTTTCGTGAAAAAACGAGTTTGATGTTGCTTAAACAGAACTTATGCCCGAGTGATTCAATACATTTGTTTTGGCCAGTGTGGTGCCAGAACTTTGCGGATTTTCCTGGCATATTATAAAGATGGGGCAAGGCGAAGATGATACCGGCGACGTGACCCTGGAATTAAGCTGATGCCTCATGGCCATTGCAAGTCCTACTGTACTTCTACGGTAGTAGTTTGCTTTATGGTTGTGCTTCGGGCTTCTTTGTTTTGTTTTCTCCTTTCACAGGTTGTGACTTGAACACATTATGGGTTCTCACCCGCTGCGGTGGCTTAGCGGCTATGGTGTTGTTAGGCTAAGCACGAGGTCGCGGGATCAAATCCCGGCCGCGGCGGCTGCATTTCGATGGGAGCGAAATGCAAAAACGCGCGTGTCCCGTGCATTGTGGGCACGTTAAGATCCTCTGGTGGTCAAAATTAATCTGGGGCCCCCCACTCAGGCTTGCCTCATAATCAAATCGTGGTTTTGGCACGTAAAACCCCAGAATTCAATTCTATTCAACGTTATGGGTCCAGGAGAAACCGTCTATCGTGGACACACATTGAAAGTTAATGTAAGCATTAGCATATTTCAACACCGAATATGCTTCCGGTACACTCAGGCCGCTGAATTTAGGCGAAATCTACCAAAAGCTTGACTGTGTACCTACAGTTTTGTGCTTAAGGAGGAGAAGCCACCGACGCCTTGTCATGTGTCTCCGGCATTTTCGAATTCGCTTAGTAAAAATATCTCATCATTAAACAATAGGAGGTGATTCTCATTGTAGAAAATTTATTTTTCTTCCCGTATGGCTAGTAAGAAAGCGCCATTATAATTATATAAGTTATACGCGTGTCACACGAGCACACAGAATCTCCTTTAGGATAAGGGAGCGCGAGATTTCTTAAGGGAGTTCGACCTAAAGCAAGTTGTGGTCGTGTCACACGGTCATAATGAGTTTTCAAAAGGCGCCAGAGGCGCATTCGGTGGGGTTTGGTTTTTGTACAAATACAAGAACGTAACTTCTAATTGCGGCCGTAGCTATTATAATTAACGCTCCTTTCATAAAAATATTTTTCGATATACTTGCCGCAAAAAACCTACAGCTTGTTAAAAATCAAAGTGTGCTCGCTAAATGTAGAGTGCTGACAGCAACGCTAGCCACCCTGTGCTTCTCTGTGTTTTCCTTTGTGAAGTGGCGAATAGGCTCTGCGTTCTGCTACCGAACTGCTGCAAACTATACAGGAAACACAACTTTTCATGCCCGGTCACCTCGTGAACTTTCATTTTCTGTACTGTGCCGGTGTCAGTTATGACTGACCACCCCGACGACTGCACGACTAGCACGACAAAGACGAGAAAACCAAGGCGCCAAGCGGCCTATAGGTCACGATTATTGCGCCGCAACAATTATAACTGCTCCTGAATTGTGCTTGAACTGCTTTTTTTTATTTACTAGAAACGTTGTAAACGCAAACAACATCAATATCAATGTAAACAATAATTAAATTCTCAATTTTACAACAGTAAGTATGGGCACGAGAGTACTCCTTTAAGCCACCGAGGGAGATTGCCGATCGCCCTTGACCAAACGCTCCAATAAACTCCCTTAGCGGAAGAGCGGCCGCGTGACACCGAGTGCATCTCTCTCGACGTAAAGACGACGCAGTTAAACGGGTGCCCGGGTGACAGGAGTGCCAGGCACTTCCCCACTTGAGGCAATCACTAAGTACAAATACTTAGGATGCACTCTCACTTACAACCTGTACTGGGACCTTCTTGTCAGTAAGGTATTTGTCTATGCGTTTCGCAAATTGTGTTTCATTAAATGTGAACTTAAGAAAGGTACACCAAATGTTAAGCTTCTAGCTTATTCTTATCAACTCAACCCAGCCTCGAATATCCTCGTATTGTGCGAGACTCCTATACTCAGTACAATATCAGCAACCATGAACGAAACCGAAAACAGGTTGACCGGTTTGAGTACAAGAAATTTTCGGCTTTCAGCACTCCTACTGAACTAATAAAATGTAATACCATTCCATTGCTCGAATTACGTGGAAAAAAATTACGGTTGGAATTCTATTCCCGATTATTTGGTAACAGGCTAGCACTCGACCGCACACTTTATATATAGCCACTAATGACGAGTCACACTCAGCACAACCATCAAAGTACTTTAACCCCATATTGTGCGCGAACTAACACATTTAAATAGGTTTTCTTTTTTATAATTGTTTGCATGCAGTATTGCTGAATGGGATTGCTTGGTTCCTTAACTGCATCACATCACTCAGTGTCCACCACATGCCCGTTCTAACACAAATTTTTCAATCAAGAAGGCATCGACACCTTTAAAACAAGTCAGTACATCTCTAGAAGACTTAGCGGCAAGATTCCTGTTAGAATTTTAAAATTTCTTTCTGTTAAATGTTTTTTTATGTTTATTACCAGTTAGCTAAGTTCACTCCAGTTGTTTAGCAGAGCAAGTACATTATTACGTCTAGTAACATGCTTTCGCAGGCCAGAATCTGCACTAAATCGCATCTATCTTATTCTTTCCTATAGTCCTAGTATCTTTTTCACTGCTTTTAGGCTTCTTCCGTTTCTGAGAGCATGTTCAATTCTATCCATGTTATAGTTCCTTATGTCAGTTATCTTACGCTTGTTGATTAAATTGGAAAGTTCTGCCAGTTCTATTCTAGCTGTAGGGCTAGAGGCTTTCATACATTGCCGTTTCTTAATCAGATCTTTCGTCTCCTGAGACAGCTTACCGGTATCTTGTCTGACGAAGTTACCACCGACTTCTATTGCACACTCCTTAATGATTCCCATAAGATTGTCGTTCATTGCTTCAACACTAAGGTGCTCTTCCTGAGTTGAAGCCGAATACCTGTTCTGCAGCTTGATCCCAAATTCCTCCATTTTCCCTCTTACCGCTACCTCATTGATCGGCTTCTTAGTACCAGTTTCTACCGTTCCCTCCTCAAGTCTAGGCTTATTCGAGATCTTACCATCCTATGGTCGCTGCAGCGCACCTTGCCGAGCACGTCCACATCTTGTATGATGCCAGGGTTAGCACAGAGTATGAAGTCTATTTATTTCTAGTCTTGAATACGGGTTCCTCCACGTTCACTTTCGGTTATCCTGCTTGCGGGAGAAGGTATTCATTATCCGCAAGTTATTCCGTTCTGCCAATTCTACTAATAACTCTCCCCTGCTATTCCTATAAGCTATGCCATATAAATGTACTACTCGTATCCAGCCTGCTTCTTGTCTACCCTGGCATTGAAGTCGCCCATCAGTATAGTGTATTTTGTTTTGGCTTTACCAATCGCCGATTCCACGTCTTCATAGACGCTTTCGACTTCCTGGTCATCATGACTGGATGTAAGCGCGTTAGCATGCCAATTGCTGTAGTGATTATCCGGAGCTTGACCACTGGCCGATGACGAAACACTCTTAAGAGGTGTTTTGGCATACGCATTCTGCGCCTTAACACTAAGTCGTTTGCAGGCGTTGCAGTAATGCCAGGGCAAGATAATTAATTTGTGCCGTTGGTAATCAATTCGTCAATCGTGGGCGTTATTTATTCGCAACTTAGGGCACTACTAACAAATAGCAAGGTCCCGCCTGATCTGTTTTGACATCGGTCGAGAACTCAGGTGCGTAGCCAGGTATGTTGAGCAAGTCATATCAGTCGCGACACTTAGTTTCTGGCTTAGTTGATAGGTGGAAGAAAATTCAAAGCCATCAAGAAACATAGTGCTCTCAGCTTGTGTTTCGGGCAGACTTAGCGTTGTCATGAAGATAATAAACGTACTTCTTCGTCATTGACGTGGGTAAAATGAGCTCACGAGGTGCTGACAGACCTGTATCAGTCGTTATATAAGCAGCAGAAGCGGAAAATAAATGTAGCAATTTCTGCCTAACATTAATCAATTGGTCTTACGAAGTATTGGAAGACCTATATTTGTCGCTATGTATAAGCAACTCTATCGTTCATTATGCGCATGCTGTGGTACTCCTCTTTTCAATATCTTTGACAATAGTGATGTGCAACACAAAAACTGGACATGTTCCAGTTTTACGTGCAAATACATCTGCTCCGTTGGACCACGCGAAACGCCAGTTTCTTCATCTTGGCGAATGTCATGACTATCATTTCCAGCTGCCAAAGAGAATGATCCATTATTATAAATAGCTGCTAGATTTTCACGGCGAAAGTCAGCAGCTGAGAAGCGCATTTTCCGTGCCTTGTCAAGAAGAGCGTTCCGTTCTGTCAGACAGGGGAACAAGAAGTTGGACAACAATAGGCGGCAGACTCCCAGCGATTGCACGAGATCACGCATCTACGCCGTATAGCGTGACAGGCTCATCTTCGGGCGTCCCAATTTTCTTCCCAAGGACCTAGGGTAGGCCGCCATTTGGAAGTACAGAGACGTTTTCTCCTTGAGTGTTCTTCCCTCGAGAAGACTGCCTGCTGGCCGCAGTTCTGTCTTCGTTCTCGTCTACAAAGTCACTTCTGTTGTCCACATTCATAAGAAAGTATTGCACTGCTTTCTGGCGGACACCAACTTTTCATTTTACGAAACTTCCTCAACCTTGTGGTCTAATTCTGCACACTCCGTCTCCACTTTGAGGGCGCTTCCGCTTTCGGCTTTAGTTACCCGCCGACGTAGCTCTGTGGTTATGGCATTGCGCTGCTGACCTCGAGCTCACGGGTCCCTCAAAATCCGCTGTACTTTTTCTGGAGGTTAAACTTGCAATTTAATTCAATTCGACCTTTAGTTATACCTTTAATTTTTCAAGACGCGTGCGGTGAAAAGTAATATCGAAGAGTTTAATGACATTGTTAAGCCTGGATGTCATATCGCTGCGTTTATTTTGCAGTTACCTTTCAAGGTTTGTAGCACACAACAAGCAGTTTTTCATGATGGATAAGTAGCACGAGGGAGACGCTTAATACAAGGGGAAGAAATGACAAAACAAGGCGTGGCGTAATTTGTCCAAGGCTCCTTGAAAAGAAAACAAGAACACCTGGCTACTTTAGTCGGTGGCATACCAGCCGACTGCGCTATAGCATGGTCGAGCAATGATAGCTTTGAGATGACGTAAAAATAATTGTCGTAGGTCAGACAAATATCAATATTTCGCATATGCATGTTTCAGTGCAAATACAGACGAATCTGACACCGCTCACAAAGTGTGACGGAAAACGCAAAACGCAGCTCGCAGACGCCACGAGGGTTTGTCTGCAATAGCACGCCGAGACGCTATATTGCAATTTCGTCGGTGGCCGCCAGATTGCGAAGAAAAACATTTCAGAGATGTAGACTTCCAGTACAAGTTCTTACAGTACTGCTGCCTCTGCTAACTAGGGTTTTAAGTTTGTAACTGCAACTCCAGCCGTTACCGCGGCGTCATCACGCCGATCGTTACCAGTGGCGAGCACTTGACCTGCGCGCAGTAACGAATAACGGCATAACTTAGAAACAAAATTGTGAATATAGACGCTGATTATTTCCGACATCACCAGATAGTGTTGTGCTCCCGCAGTGTATTCATGTGAAACTGATAATGCGAATGACCATCGAAGCAGGTTGTTCATCCCCTGGTCTGCGGCGCTATAACGTAAAACTATTCCAAACTTTTCTATTCCAATTCTGCTATCAGCCCTCCACAATTGGTGCAAAACTTTTTTCGACCATCCCCACTTCACCTGTCTGCCACGCGACGTCACGAAAACCGCGATAGCTCCCCATCTGATATGATGTGTACACACTGATTATGCATGATTTGACAGAAAAAAGAAAAACAGTTATTTCTGATCGACCCCTTTTCGCCATTAGCCCTCGGCTATTGGTAAAATGTTTTCGGGCTGCACCCACTTCACCTGCCTGTCACGCGACGTCACAAAACCGCAAGAACTCACCGCGTCAAGGTGGTGTGTACGCGATAAAGATGCATTAATATGCCGAACAAAACTGAATTTTCTTCGGAATAGCCGCAGGCTGCCCCGTTCCGAAAGGAATAAAAGATGGCTGCCGCCGATCGCTCAGACGCTGGCTACTCGCACCTGCCGGAGAGCATGGATGTATTTGCGTATAATAAAACTTCTTGCGTTGCCGTGTAACGTTTTCGAGCACTTTCGGCACGTTTACCCCCTCATTCTGCCAACTCTTCTTTGCTGAGGGTCCGTTTTAGCGTCATTCTTGAGCTTCCGTTGCATGCCGCCGCGATTTTCGACCAGCCACCGCAAGCTAAGTAAGGGAAAGCCGACCAATCGTAGACGCCGGCACCATCCTCTTCATCCTGTTATCGACTTTCAGCGCAGTGGCTCGGCCCCATCGAATCCCTCTCCACTTGAGCGTTCTCCTCGCCTCTTGTCAGCCAATTAGATACGACAAGCCGCTTAGTGTAGGGAATGTTATTTGTTTTTCAAGCAAACAAAAGTGACCTCCTATGAACGAGGAGAGCGTTTGATTGGTCTGTTCAGGCAACCCTGCGGGTGACTGCCCGGTGCTTGCGTTGGTGGTTACGCAAATTTGACGTCGGAGATTGGAATAGAAACATAATGGAGTAGTTTTACGTTACAGGGCCCCTGGTTGTGTAAACGTCTTTAATTTCGCCATCGTATAATGGCGGCGCGTGCTCCAGCTGACGGCTTATCACGGCTTTTCTGCTTCAAGACAGCCTTTCCCCCCGTGTCGGTGCTCAAGTTCCAGAATACTGCAGCTCAAAGTGCCATAAAGCAAGACAAAATAAACAATAACGTTATGTACGAGAAAGCAAATATGGAAGTAAAATATTGACACGTGTATTTGTTTATCTTTCTCGGGTGATGGCGTTTTCAGCTGCTAACAAAGGTTAAACGTTATCGCTCAGCACAGGACGCGCCTACATGTATCGGAAGTTTCCCGAATGTTTTCGATGATTCTATCCGTTGTGTGTTGTCACCGAACCTTGTGTAACTGTGTATTACTTTCTGGAAGACACGCGGGCACCAGCGATCATAGTGGAAGCTTCGATGACCCACATATAAAAAACCGACGCGCTTGCCCCGCAGATCTGATTTCGACGATCGCCGAGTGTGTTCACTGCCAGCGTTGTACTTTGAGTGTAACTTGCTCTTGTGGGCAGAGGTTCGCGATATAAAAGTTATTTTCGTCATTCACAGTTTTGGGACTGTTTTCTTCATCGTCACTACAACGTGACGATATGAAAGTAAGTAAACCTTGCACACGATCTCGCATGAGATTGAGTCAACGGCTGGTGGACAGCTGTAGTGGCTATATAATTCAAAGTACGATACCTTCAGCGACATCCTTCTTTCCTTTTATGCCTAGCGCCGGCAAGAAATGTCTACACATAAGTATGGTACTCGGTTATCTACTGCGTCACATGCGTAAACACGATTGGCACTATGCTTTCTGCTGAATTATAGTTATATAATGTTTAATGTTCTTTTCTGAGAATCGATATCACTATTACGTTTTACTTAGTTCGGTGTCACAGAAGTTTGTTAAAGGAGATTCGACGTGGAAAAAACATCACTAAGCATTAAAAGTAACCGAACCAAGCAGCTTTCCTGTTGCCGCTACGTTGCTGCTAAGTAAAAGAAAATGTAATTTCTCGCAAAAAATTTTGAGAACCTCTGAGCCGAACCACCTGAAGATTTCATATGGGACTGACGTTATTGCGTTAACACGCGATTCTTAATGGCGACACGTCCTTGTTTCTTCACACATCTCTTTAGCATTATCAGTACTGTGGTTCTTTGAACAGAAACGCGTGCAGTGTACTGGATCCGAAGCTGGACATCGCAAAGACTAGGCGCGGTGGCTCAGTGACTGCGGCGTTGCACTGCTATGTTCGAGTTCACGGCATCAAAGCCGCCTTTCGATGGGGGCGAAATGCAAAAACGCAGGTGGTGCCGTGCCTTAGGCCATTGTCACCTAGCACAAGGCCAGTGCACTCTGCCTTATGACGTGATGCTACTGTGCCCGAAATTTCTATTGCCAAACCTGGTGTGACGAAAGCGGTGCCATCAATATCACCGCGGCTTACTCGTAAGCATCCCCATTAGATGCTATGGCCGTTGGGCCAGGTAGCATGACGTCCTATATCGGAGTGCATAGGCCGTGTGCTATCTAGGAATCGTTGATTGGGCGCGCGTTAAAGACACCCAGGTGCTTGGTCCCAATTATTACGGAGTCCCCAACTGCGGCGTTCCTCATAATCATTTGATAGTGGTTTCGGCACGTAAAACCTCAGAAATTAAATTATTAATTACCAAGGAAGCACCAGAAAACGAATTCCTAAAGCTTTTCGTCCGCAAATACTGTTAGTGATTGGCCGGCTACCTCTCCTAATAATATATATCCAGCATCACGATTGTCTGGCATTCACTCTTTAAAATATTCAAAGAAACTTTTATAGAAGCCCATGGATTTCTGTATGCTCAGTGCAAGTTCTGACACAAACACACAGTACTGTATGCATGTAGTCAGAATACCTTCGCAGAGGTAGCGCAAGCTCAGCTGAGCCCGGTGCTATCACGGAAGCGGCGCCCGCTTCAGCGCACACGCTGTGTTTGGGTCTTGACCTGAATCAGAACCTCTCAATCTCGCAAAATTCACACCAGAAAGAAAAAAAAAACTGATTTCAGGGACTCCATGTTTTCGGTAGTTTTTCCTGCTCTCAGCATAATAAAGAACAGTGTTCTCTACTTTACCCTCCCCAGAAGCCGTCATTCTTTAGGTACTGCGCTATTTGTTTTGCTTGCCGAGATTCCAAACTAAGAACCATTCGATCGAGGCCAAAATAGCCATTTTGTGAACAAATAGACGATTTCTCCTAGCGAAAACTGAATGAAATAAATGGTCGCCTGTTTTAAGACACGCAGCAGGTTCATGTAGCAGGCGAGGAACAAAGCACCGCTATTTGCCCGGCAAGGACCGCGTTGAAATGGCCACTATAGTGAAACAACCAGGAGCGTTGAGAAACATTTCGGCATCAATGTGTTTGTACTGCCCCGTGCACCGACTTAATGGTCCATTAACGTCCGATAGTCGAGACGACGGAAGATAGCGGAGAAAAATGCTTCGTCGTCGCTCCTAAGTGCGCTACGCGTGTATCCGTCAATACAAAGTAGAGAATGGTCAGGGGAAGCAGGTGAAGCACATGCGTCTCCGCTTGACAACACGCGGCATGTGTGTACCTATGCATGCGCGCTCACGCGCTGTTTTGATGGCGCTGCGGAGCAAGAACTAATCCGCGTTGTTTCAGCGAACATCACCGAGGTTCACGTGATACTGCTCTTTAAAGCCAAAGTTTATTGTCAAGCGAAACTTTCTTTGCCTTTTCCTTCGACTTTTGCACTGCTGCTGATCGATGCTGTCGCCTCGCACGCCCTGTCGAGGGGGGGGGGGGGGGGGGGGGGGTTCAGAGCTTGTATATACATGGCAGGAGCATGGTAGAGAGGAAAATCGACGCAATAAACTCGTTTTGACCTTTACGTCGCGTCGCATGGGCACAATGTTCTCTGAAGTTCACTGCGTGTCGCCACATTAGCCTATTGACAGCTGTAATTATCCGTGACCTCCCTCAAAAGCATTGCAGAAACTGCAGCGCTTACCTTTATATTAACGTGCAAGCCGAGAGGGGACATGGATAGAACTGTATAATGAACGGGGGGCGAGGAGATAGAGAGTAGGTAGAACCGACGCAGTCGCGAAACGAGTGAATAGCAGCCTTGCTACACTGGCAGTTCCCATACAGGGGGAGAAGACGGGAAAGGAAAAAGAAGGCGTGAGTAGACAAGGAAACAGCTGTTAAGAGCAAAGTGAAGGTACGGTACGGTACGCTTTTGTTATTTCTGAAAAATAAACACCATGCAAACTTGTCAAGGAAGGAAGGAAGGAAGGAAAACAAAAGGTGAAAGGCATAGAGGTTAACCAGAATAAGTGTCCAGTTGGCTACTAACACTTGTCAAGCGGACAACTGACGCAGGGCATGCAGACGCAAAGCCACATTAAAACAACGTAGGGTCCAGGAGACACTACGGAAGCGGTCGACCGTCAAATCCACACTTCTGTGCCCGCCGCGGCAGCTTGACGGCTGTTGCATTGCTCGAGGTCGCGGGTTCAATCCCGACTATGGCAGCCGCATTTCGACGGGAGCGAAATACAAAAACGCTAGTGCGCTTAGATTTAGGTGCACGTTAAAGAACACTAGGGTGACAAAATTAATCCGGAGTGCGTCACTATGGCTTGCCTCCTGATCCGATCGTAGTTTTAGCAAGTACAGCTCCATAATTAAGTCAAGTTTAACACTTCTGCCACGACGCGATGTGCCATTTGAGGCAAATATAATGCTCAACGCTCTGAGAGATTATGAACAATGGCACACAACAACGCCTCAAGCAAACACGTGTCCCTCTGTGTTCTTTGTACTAGGCAGACAAACACCAGTGGTGCACGAAAGGTAACGTTTAACATCAACTCACCACTCCCGTATTGGACTAAACGCTGAAGAAATCACACATTAGCCGCCAACATCATTGCTAATCATTGTCAATCAAAACAAGCAAAATAGAAAGCTTCGCTTACACCGATTCGCACAGTGCGTGCGACCCGCATATATGCATATATTTCTTTTTTTTTTTCGAGCGGGTTCAGAAATCTAATCATGAAATGAATGCGGAGGTCTCACTTTCCTTGTAGTAAACGGAAACGAAAAGATGAAGAAATACAGACACTTCGGGAACGACAGCAAAATTCGAAAATTAATTTCCGGGGTTTCACGTGCTGAGAGGGAGAGAGAGAAAGCAAAGAGAGGAAAGGCAGGGAGGTCAACCAGACGAGCGACCGTATTGCTACCCAGCGATCTGATCACGAGGCCTGGCCTGGTCGGGGTCACTACGGATTAATGTTGATCCCATATTGAACCCGCGACCTCAAGCTCAGGAGCGTGACCCCACAGACACTGTCGCTATACTGCCGCGGGTGTGGGAACGAAAGGCAGAAAGAGAGACGAAGAAAGAAATGCGGGGATGTTAACAATGTGTGTCGGTTGCCTAGCACACAGATGCGGAAGAGGAAAGGAGAAATATATGTATAAGAAAATGGAAAGTGGTCGGGCTTGTATGCTACGGAGTGCGCGGAGGATGTCACACATGCAAGAGAGACAGGAAAATATTTCGTATACTCATTCAAGATGGCGAAATGTGTTATTAGCGTTAACTGCGGCGTTCTGATGTAAAGGTCTACGTCGGTAGTAAAGGCACATCCCAATGACTACCTTAACTGCCGGTCAGCACATTATAATTTAGCAATTGTAAAGGCATGAAATGGTTTCGAAGTGTTCCCAGCAACTAACGCATTATCCAGAAATGTTTGCTTGATTCTAGAAAGTTAAAGAAAAAAACGAAACAATGTTAAGCTTTAAAACAGCAAAATATTTCGGATGACCCCTTTTCTTAAAGTTCACTTACCGCCATTTTCTATCATGTAAGCTTTACCTTTTCTGAAACAAATGCCGCATAAAACTAAGCAAACCCTATAAACACTAAACAGTGCCTGAACAGCGCATGTCGCCACAGTCCTTCAGGAATGTGTTCATATTACTCCAATTCTGGAGTTGGGAGTGTGAGCTCGTGTAAAGTGTCTTTGACTATGCGTGGAAGTGTCAGTGCGAGTCAGTCATCTTGGTTAGGGCGAATGAAGGCGAGAAGTCAACGGGCGAATGAAGACAGCTACAGCCAGTCAAATCTTTAGCATGGGCTGTGCAGCCACCGAGTTTTCTTTCTTGCAGCGCCTAACGGCAGAAATAACTTGCGAGACATTGGATACGTTAAGCATGGGCTCTGTGGGCATGAGTGCAAAACCTGCCGTCTAGCAAATTCTCTCCGTAGTCAGGTGCTGGTTGACAGAAAACTCGCCGACTGCGTGTTTTCTGTCCGTGCAATATTTAGCTGCCCAGCTAAATATTGCACGGGCTGCACATGCGTCATAAGTTGCCACAGTCGCCCACGCTCGTTGAAGAACAGTGAGTGATGAGAAGGCAAGTGAGTTTCACTGAATGTGAGTGGGCGTGTACCTGAATGATGATTGAGTGTGAATGCGTGTAATCTAATTTTGCCGACGTGGTCTGAAGGAACGCGCAGGTGTTGCGAGCACCACCGAGTGGGCTGGATATATTCTACCCATCTCGAGCACCTGTCATTACATTGCCTTCACCGCTTCACGAGCTTCTCTCGTAAACAGGTCGTGAAACATGGTCTGTTCTCGTGAGAAACTTCGCGTAGTGTGTTTTTGTCTGTTTGAACAAACTTCCTCAATAGCATCGCCTTTGAATCCTACAGACTGCGGTCATGCATAGCTCTCACAATATTTGCGCCAAAGAAGCGAGCGGCCAGGAGTAGCACGACACGCGTCAGAAGTGGGCTTGGTTCGATGCGGGTTTATATTTACTCGGATCAGGAAGCAGCCGGTGTGCGAGATTACGCAGCTGTTGAGAAAAATTCTCGCGTAGCATGTTCCTCTACACGATCTCCGACTCTTTTCACACTCAAGAACATTTCTCCCTGCAGCTTCGCTTATTCCAATTTTCTTTCCCGCTCTTTCCGTCCTCCCCCGCGACGTTTTTTGCGGCTTCCTTACCTCGCCGGCGTACCTGGCCCCATTCGCAATACTCCGCGTTTGTTTCTTTGATGTTTTCGCATTGGATACAGCATTGCACATCTCCATCAAGCATGTAACTGCTCTCGGTCACTATGATAAGTAACAATATAAGGTTTGACTTCTCTGCCTTTCTGTAAATAAATCTCTCTTTCTCTAGTATAAATTTTCAAAGTAAAATTTGACGTTTTACGTGCCAAAACCACAATCCGATTATGAGGCACGCTGAATAGTGGACGAGCCCGGATGAATCGTGACCACCTGAAGTTCTTAAATGTGCACCTAAATCTAAGTATACGAATGTTCTTGCATTTCGCCCCCATCGTAATGCAGCCGCCGCGGCCGGGATTTAACCAGCGACGTTGTGCTCAGCGGCCCTATAATCTACTAAGCTAACGCGGCCGGCTGACAAAGGAGCTGTGCCATTATTCATCCCTATACCTCCCACACTCTTGTTATGAGTCCTCTAACTACATTTGTAACATGCGCAACCTTTCCTTCTTTTAGCCGCAACACGGCCTCCGACATCGGTCATAAACGACATCATAATCCTTCAGCATTTGAGAAGACTTTTCAAACAAGGCGGCGTGTAGCCTATAAGCCAAGAACCGACCACCCATTATTCGTCGGCTACGCACGACACACTAAAATGGGATCGATATTTTGCTCGAATATGGGAATGGAAAGTGGAACACAAAAAGGAGCATAGTCTCAGGAACACGAAAAGGGGCATGATCTGAGTAGACAGGCGTGCCTGTGTGAAATTGGGATGGGGGAGTGTGTGTGTGGGGGGGGGGGGGGGTAGTAGCAGTATTCGCACATGGAAGTTTGCGCCCGGATCACGCCACTCGCCTCCGAAAGCGCGACCCCTTTTGCTCCGCGGTCGAAGCACTCGGCATTGCGTGCGGCGCACATGGAGGAATATCGACCGCTTTCTTTATCTTCTTGAAACAAATGTCGCGACAGCTCGTTTTGTGCTGGCGATAGCGCGAACGCGATTGAGAATGCCGCCACCAGGCAAGGTTCTCTAACAAACCGATGCATTCCTGTAACCTCAAAATCTGAACAGTGGCAGCTTGTTCAGTTTTTGGCGTCGCAACGCACTTCTCCGGTCTAAACATGTGCCCCACGCTGAATCAAGTCGGCCGTACAAATTTCCGTAGTGATGTTCGCAGCCACAGCCTCTATCAGTGAAATTGCGTGGTGCTGTGAAAGTTACTGGCGGCGTCAGCTAATCCAGAACAAAACACACGAAGCCTTTACTATGTAATGAACGTAGAATTCGACATTGAACAGTGCATGCGGGCTCTCCGATCACGGGAGCCAACAATAAAGTATGTAACTGGGGGAGGGGAGGAGGGGGGGCGTATTTTGCAACATTTCTCTTCGTTTTTCATTCTTCGTTTTTCAGAAAGCTGTATCGGAAGTTTTTCATGTCGCTTTACAATTTTCTCCCCTACAATTTTAATCTAAATGTAATATTCGAGAAGTGTATTAATTAATA